>NC_053493.1:240415687-241699437 GCF_905171775.1 Rana temporaria | reverse complement strand
GGCGGGAGGTGTGACGGGATTGGACAGAGGGCGGGAGGTGTGACGGGATTGGACAGAGGGCGGGAGGTGTGACGGGATTGGACAGAGGGCGGGAGGTGTGACGGGATTGGACAGAGGGCGGGAGGTGTGACGGGATTGGACAGAGGGCGGGAGGTGTGACGGGATTGGACAGAGGGCGGGAGGTGTGACGGGATTGGACAGAGGGCGGGCATCGTGACGGGATTGGACAGGGACTGTGATGTAATTGAGGGGGGGGGGATGTGTTATGTGAAGTGGACTTTGATGTAAGGACAGGACTGATGTAAAAGGGATAGTTGTGACGTGAAGGGGTCTGTGATTAAAAGGGGGAGTGTAATTTGAGGGAAGGAATGTGATTCAAAAGAGGGGGGGGGAGGTGTATTATGTGAGGGAGAGATTGAGGATATAAAGGGGATAATGGGATGTAAATGGGTAGGAGGAACGAAATGTAAAAGGGTACTGTGATGTCAAGGGGGCTGTCATGTAAGGAGGGGGTGTTTACTGTGATGTAAGAGGGCAGGGCTATGATTTGAAGAGGACTGTCATTTAAGGCAGAAGAGGGGTTTGATGCAAACTAGGGGGAACTGTGTTCTGAAGGGGGTTTTGTGATGTAAGAGGGGAATATGATGTGAAGGGTACTGGGATTTGGGGAAGGCTGTGATGTGAAGGGGAAATGAGGATACTACTGTAAGGGGATAGCTGTGATGTAAAGCTTGGGGGACTGTGATGTAAAGCAGGAATCTGTGACATGAAGGGGGAACTGAGGACACTGATGTAAAGAGGGTGCTGTGATGTAAAGAGCAGAGAACCAAGGACACTGATGTCACAGAGAGGGGGCTTTGATGTGAAGGATTCAAGTAATACCACAAACATGAGATTTGGACCTCTGCTGGAGGAACATTTTATTTACCAGACTTCTGTGAATTTTAATTCAAGTCTGGAACAGGGGTGCCCAACTTTTTGAGGAGCGAGGGCCACTTGGTAACCCGTCGCGGGCCACAATGAGGGGAGCAGGCAGATGATGTGTTCACTCTGCATATGCAGAGCAGACATCTGCCACTCAATAGAGGTGAATGATTGGGTCCATCTGAAAAACAGACAGGTGGACCTGATCGGACCAATTGCGTGAAAGGAGCACACACCACTGTATTTCATGACGTGAAAAATAAAAAATTTTTTATAGTCATTAAAAACGATCGATGTGTAGGCTCCAGAGCATTTTTCTCGATGTGAAAAATGGGCATTAAAAATTTAGAACATGCTCTAAATTTTTGCGTCGTTGTTCACATTGTCGTTTTTCTCGTCATGAAAAATGATCGTGTGTGGGCTTTAACGACAGGAAAAAAACATGCATGCTCAGAAGCAGGTTATGAGACGGTAGCGCTCGTTCTGGTAAAACTAGCATTTGTAATGGAGATAGCACATTCGTCACGCTGTAACAGACTGAAAAGCATGAAGACTGAAAAGTCTCTCACCAAAGTTTTACTAACACGAAATCAGCAAAAGCAACCCAAAGGGTGGCGCCATATGAATGGAACTTCCCCTTTATAGTGCCGTCGTACGTGTTGTACATCACCGCACTTTGCTCCAGCATTTTTTTTCACGATCGTGTGTATGCAAGGCAGGCTTGACAAGAATCACGTTGAAAAAATGTCGGTTTGTCTAGGACGTGAAAAACGGTCGTGTGTACGCGGCATACGGCTGCTTTCACACTGATGCACGACGGTTTACCCACACCTTAACTGTCCTCAATCTTCACTTCTTCCTCAGGATTTCTGCAGGTAGCGCTGGCTGCTGCTGTTCCCCAGGCGTGTATGGCTGGTGGCTACTGATGGCTGTCTTCCAAGGTTGGCACTGCTGGCGGTCCTGCTTTTTCTATTCCCTAAATAGAATATCAAGGATATCGCTTCCAAAATAATGTATAGTAGTCATAAAATAGTTAGAAAAAAGAAAAGCTTAAAGTGTGTATGTATGTGTGTGTGTGTGTGTGTGTGTATGTGTGTGTGTGTATATATATATATAATATATATATATATATATATATATATATATATATATATATATATAATTTTGTATGTATATTTCCACTTTCCATACTGCTGATTGGCACAGTTTCTTGTAATAACCATGAGCAGGCACTACACAGTTTTATAGTTGTATATGAAGTTTTGCCTTTTTTTGTGGAACTATCATTTTTGTTGCAGTCTACAGCCGTCCAGGATTCTATTTTAAGATGCCAAAGGAAAACCTAGTGGATTTGTATTTTTTCCTTGAGGTTTGCAAGCACATTGTTTACACACATTTATTTTATCCTTAAAATAATTAGTAAAAGGAATTAAAATACACATGTTTTAAATGTGACAATATAATATAGTTATATAATTAGGATAAACAAGACTCAGAAATTAAGACCATTACATTACTAACCATAATAAGCCACACAACTTGTCTTTAAAACCTCAAATCCTGCTCGGTGAGAGATGTACCAAATTTGAGTAAAATTACAATTCAATTCAAGGCTTCCAAATCCCATAAAATCTATCTATAGTACCCAAGTACCATGCAGAACACAAGCAACCTACAGTGGGGGAAAATAATTATTTGATCCCCTGCAGATTTTGTAAGTTTGCCCACTTACAATTTAAGGGCCTATAATTTTTATCATAGGTGAATTTTAAATGATAGCGACAGAATATCAACCGAAAATAAAGAAAAAACACGATACAGATGTTATAAATTAGGTTGCAGTTCAGTGAGTAAAATACGTATTTGATCCCCAAGCAAAACATGACTTCTGTCATTGCCAGGATTGCCGTTTCTGCCAGCACAGTGTCAAGAGCATGGAGGAGATTACAGGAGACAGGTAGTAAATCTAGGAGAGCTGGACAGAGCCGTAGAAGGCGCTTAACCCAAGGCCCGGTATCTACTTCTTTTGTGCAAGGAGGAACAGGATGAGTACTGCAAAATGACCTCCAGCAGGCCACTGGTGTGAATGTCCCTGACCAAACAATCAGAAACAGACTTCATGGTGGTGGCCTGAGGGCCCAACGTCCTCTAGTGTGCTCTGTGCTCACTGCCGGACACTGGAGCTTGATTGGCATTTGCCATTTAACACCAGAATCGGCAGGTCTGCCACTGGTGCCCCATGCTTTTCACAGATGAGAGAAGGTTCACCCTGAGCATATGTGAAAGGGTCTGGAGAAGCCGCAGAGAACTTTATGCTGCCAGTAACATCGTTCAGCATGACCGGTTTGGTGGTGGGTTAGTGATGGTCTGGGGAGGCATATCCATGGAGGGACGCACAGACCTCTACAGGCTACACAATGGCACCCTGACTGCCATTAGGTATCAGGATAAAATCCTTGGACCCATTGTCAGACTCTTCGCTGGTGCAGTGTGTTCTGGGTTCCTCCTGGTGCACAACAATGGCCAGCCTCCTTTTGGCTAGAGTATGCAGCCAGTTCCTGGAGGATGAAGGAATTAATACAATTGAATGGCCCCCACACTTGCGTGATCTAAATCCAATAGAACACCTCTGGGACATTATGTTTTGGTCCATCCGGTGTCGCCAGGTTGCACTCAAGTCTGTTCAGGAGCTCAGTGATGCTCTGGTCCAGATCAGGAAGGGAAATATCCCAGAACACCATCCGTCTCATTAGGAGCATGCCCTGATGTTGTCAGGCATGCATACAAGCATGTGGGGAGCCATACAAACAAGCTACCATTTTGAGTTGCAGCAATGAAAGTGCACTAGCCTGCTGCATCATGTTTTCACTTTGATTTTCAGGGTGTCTTTGAAATCAGCCATTGTAGGTTGATAATTTTCATTTTATCAAACAATATGGTATTTTCTTTATCGTTACATCACGGGACACAGAGCGGCATTCATTACTATATGGGTTATATGGAGTACCTTCAGGTGTAGACACTGGCAATCTTCAAACAGGAAATGCCCCTCCCTATATAACCCCCTCCCATAGGAGGAGTACCTCAGTTTTTACGCCAGTGTCTTAGGTGTTAGTCATGGTTTAGCTTGCCTCCGCATCCTTGGGATTAGGTGAGCTACCGGTTCTGTCCAAAAAAGCCTGCGCGCTAAAGTGGTCAGTAACCGGACCCCAAACCCTTGGGGTATAGCCCATAATGCTTTCTTTTTAAGAGAGCTGGACCCTGGGCCCAGAACTTAGAAAACCTTTGGGGCGCCTAATGTTTTCTGTTTGCCAGGGTGCTGTATGGGCCCAGGACAGTGGATCCTTCATGGAAGAAGAAGGTTCCCAGGGCCTGAAGGTCTAGACATCCCCACGGAGATGGGGGAAGATTGGACCTCTTGCTTGGCAAAGTCCTGCGGCATGGAGCAGGTAAGTAAGGGGAAAAACCTGCGGAGCTTGGCTCTTAGCAAGTTTTTTCTGGGAGGTCACAGGGGACATGCCTAAGGTTATGCATTGCATCTGGCAAACCAGTCACATATCATGAAGATAGGATGGCTCTATATGTTATATTTCCCCATAAAAAGTGACCTCCCTGGTAGTGTTGGAAAAGCTGTGAGTGGGGCCTTTTATGTACAAGTGTATGTGTGTGTCAGAGAGCTATGCTTACCTGCAAGCCTCCAGGCGATGCTCTATCCAGTCCTCTCCCTCATGCCTGCAAGGCAGGCAAAACGCTGACCTCCTCGTGTGTTCCAGGCCTGCGGCTGCAGGAACAGAGAGGCCCTTCCTCCCAACCCCCCCCGTCGGCGGGCGCGCGCGCGGTGCGCGTGCACGTGTTATAGACGCATTTGGCGCCGTTTTAGCTGGGGGGGAAGGGCGGGTCAGTGGTTTAAAGGAAGGGGCGGCCCTTCCTTAGATGCCACAGCTCATTCATTTCTCTGGCTTAAGGGAGGAAGGACTGGAGTGAAGCACGGGGCGCTGAGGACACACAGTGGCCAGAAAGAATACTACAGTCTTCAGAAGATTGTGGTTTAGCCTAGGAATAGGCTGGTTTTCTTTTCCATCTCATAGTCTTTTCTTTGGCAATACTACTCAGGGGGATAGAATGTTTTTTCTTGCCTAGATTGAAAAAAAAAAAAAAAAAAAAAGAAGAAAAGTTTTTCTTTGAAAAAAAAAAAAAAAAAAGTGTCATCTAGGGTAGAGGAGACATTTTTTATTCCCCAAACAGGTGTTTGGGCATTTAACTATTATAAGTCCCAGGTACCAATAAGTAGCAGGTGTACCTCGGTATTGTACCATGGCATCAAGATCAGAGGGTACAAAAGGTGGGGATTCCCCCGCAGAATCTGAGGTCTCGGATAGAGCTATGCCGCTGCTTTCCCCACAGGGAGCCTTTGGGCCATCGGGGTCTGGGGCTAGAGCTGACGCGAGTCAACCCAACCCTAAGGTGGTCACGGAGGAGGTGTTACTCGCCTCTTTAAATGAGATGCGGAGAAGCATGGGAGAAATGATAGCCGCAGCCATGCGGGGTAGTAAGCGGAATAGATCTCCGTCACCCGTGCGCGGACCCTCGGAAGAGGAGGTCCTTTCCTCTGGGGAATTGGACCTCTTGGACAGAGACCAAGTAGGTTCAGGGATCGAAGATCCGGATACAGAGGAGTCTGGGGCAGTCTCCCTGAGGGAGAGCTGGTGGATTCAGGGCTTGACGGACTTGGTCCATAAGGCATTCAACCTGCCTGTACCAGATCTCCAGGTATCGACGGTTTCAGCTTTGGGCTCACTGAGGGCGCCTCAAAGCAGTGCTGTGTTTCCGATCCATCCTCTATTGGAGGAAGTCTTATTCCAAGAGTGGAACAAACCAGACAAGGTTTTCTTTCCACCTAAGAAATTTTCTGTCTTATATCCTATGGAAGAAAAGTTTTCCAAGAGATGGGCTTCTCCTGCAGTAGACGCAGCCATCTCATGTGTTAACAAATCGTTAACATGTCCTGTAGAAAACGTACAGGTTTTCAAAGATCCAGTTGATAGACGCTTGGAAGCCCTACTTAAGAACTCCTTCACTTCTGCAGGGGCAGTAGTACAGCCAGCCGTGGCTGCGATTGGAGTCGCTCAAGCTTTATCGGATCAATTTAAGCAAATGCTTGAACTTATTCCTGCCGAGCAGGCAGAAGAATTTTCGGATGTCCCTAAGGCCATATGTTTTACGGTAGACGCAATCAAGGATTCTATCCAACAAGCGTCACGTTTATCATTATCCCTTATCCATATGAGAAGACTCTTATGGTTAAAAAGCTGGGAGGCTGAGCCCCCATGCAAGAAGCTCCTGGCAGGGTTTCCCTTCCATGGAGGACGGCTCTTCGGAGAGGACTTAGATAAATACATCCAGACCATTTCAAGCGGCAAGAGTACTCTCTTGCCAACTAAGAAGAGGGTTCAGGGACCTGCGTTTAAACGACAGTCCTCCCCTGGGCAGGGGCCCTCTAATGCCAAGCAGTATCGACGGCCTCCTGCAAGAACAAACTTCGGCTTCAACAGCAGATCACAAGGACAGGCTGTTAGGGGCAAGAGGCAGTGGTTTCGCAAGCCAGCAAAACCAGCCCCCAAGTCTACCTCATGAAGGGGCGCCCCCACCCACGAAGGTGGGGGGAAGGCTGCGACTCTTTTCGGAGATTTGGGAAGCCAGCATTCCCGACGAGTGGGTACGGTCTTCCGTGGCCACAGGCTACAAGCTAGAATTCCTAAGGTTTCCTCCTCCTCATTTCCAGGAGTCGAGGATTCCAAACGATCTGGAGAAAGGAGCCGCATTAAGGTCGGCTCTAGATCGTCTACTTTCCCAGGAAGTAATAGTAGAGGTACCAGTCCTGGAACAGGGGCTGGGTTTCTACTCCAACCTATTCATCATCCTAAAGCCCAATGGAGATGTCAGGCCAATTTTGGACCTAAAAGATGGTAAATGCATACTTAAAAGTCCGCTCATTTCGGATGGAATCCGTGCGGTCAGCAGCTGCCACACTCCAAAAAGACGACTTCATGGCGTCCATAGACATAAAGGATGCCTACCTTCATGTTCCAATTTATCAGCCACATCAAAGATATCTACGCTTTATGGTGGCTTCGCGTCATTTCCAATTCGTGGCGCTTCCCTTCGGGTTGGCTACGGCCCCCCGGGTGTTCACGAAGGTTCTAGCTCCAATCCTAGCCAAGCTAAGGATCCAAGGGGTCACGATCCTAGCATACCTGGACGACCTCCTAGTCATAGACCACTCGTCTCCCGGCTTGGAACGAGCAGTGGCCCTCACGGTCCAATACCTCGAGAGGTTCGGCTGGGTCCTAAATCGAGAAAAGTCAGCATTCCAGCCCACAAGGCAGTTGGAATATCTCGGCATGAGATTAGACACGGAACAACAAGGGGTGTTCCTACCTCTGAGGAAGGTCAAAGCCATCAAGGAATTAATCCTACTGGTTCTAAGCAAGAAAGAACCGACTATTCGCCTATGTATGAGATTACTAGGCAAGATGGTGGCTACTTTCGAGGCGGTGCCATACGCCCAGAGCCACACTCGCATCCTGCAGGCAGCCATCCTGTCAGCATGGAGCAGAAGGCCACAGGCCTTGGATATCCCGTTGCCTCTCTCATCAAGAGTCCGGCAAAGTCTGTGTTGGTGGTTAGACCCTCAGAATCTACTGAAGGGAAAATCTTTCAGCCCAGTGGCTTGGAAGATAGTGACCACAGACGCCAGCCTGACGGGCTGGGGAGCGATTGTGGATGGTTCCACTCGCCAAGGTATTTGGGCAAAGCCAGAGAAGCTTTTACCCATCAACATCTTGGAGCTCAGAGCTGTTCGACTAGCCCTCAGGGCTTGGACGTCGAAATTGCAGGGGCTCCCGGTGAGAATTCAATCAGACAATGCCACGGCAGTGGCATACATAAATCACCAAGGGGGGACCAGGAGTCAGGCCGCTCAGAGAGAAGTGAGCTTGATTCTCCTATGGGCAGAGGCTCATGTGCCCTGCATATCGGCAATATTCATTCCCGGAGTGGACAACTTTCAGGCGGACTTCTTAAGCCGCCAGACTCTATGGCCGGGGGAATGGTCTCTGCATCCACAAGTCTTTCAAGCACTCTGCCAAAGATGGGGAGTGCCGGACGTGGATATCATGGCATCGAGACTCAACAAGAAGCTAGACAGGTTCATGTCCCGCTCAAGGGATCCGATGGCCTGCGGAACCGATGCTCTGGTTTGCCCTTGGCATCAGTTCAAGCTTCTTTATGCGTTTCCCCCGCTCCAGTTACTACCCCGCCTGCTGCGCAGGATCCGGGTGGAGCACATACCAGTTATCCTGGTAGCTCCAGCATGGCCCAGAAGGGCTTGGTACTCACTAATCCTAAGGATGGTAGTGGGAAACCCTTGGACTCTGCCTCTAAGGCCAGACCTGCTATTGCAAGGTCCGATCCTCCACCCTGCCTTACGGCATCTAAATTTGACGGCCTGGAAGCTGAATCCTTGATTCTCAGGGGTAGAGGTCTGTCTCAGAAAGTAATCTCTACCCTAATCAGAGCCAGGAAACCGGTCTCTAGGGTGATTTATCACAGGGTCTGGAAGGCCTATATAGGCTGGTGCGAGTCCAAGCTATGGCTTCCTCGCAAGTTCACCATAGATAGAGTTTTAAGTTTTCTCCAGCTAGGAGTGGATAAAGGATTGGCATTAAGCACAATCAAAGGACAGATTTCTGCCCTGTCAGTGTGGTTTCAGCGGCCGCTGGCCACCCACTCGCTGGTTAAGACCTTCCTTCAAGGGGTCTTGCGTATTAAACCTCCAGTTAAATCCCCGCTTTGTCCGTGGGATTTAAATCTTGTTCTGTCGAGTTTACAGAAACAACCGTTTGAGCCGTTGGCTGAAGTTCCTTTGGTTCTACTGACAAGGAAGTTGGTGTTTTTGGTTGCCATAGTTTCCGCAAGAAGAGTTTCGGAACTGGCAGCCTTATCCTGTAAGGAACCATATCTTATATTTCATAAGGACAAGGTCGTTCTCCGCCCTCATCCTTCCTTCTTACCGAAGGTCATATCCAGTTTTCATTTGAACCAGGATTTGGTATTACCATCCTTCTTCCCTAAACCTACTTCCAGAAAGGAAGGGTTGCTGCATACCTTGGATATTGTCAGGGCCATGAAGGCCTATCTTAAAGCTACAGAGAAGATCCGGAAAACAGATGTGCTGTTTATTCTACCGGATGGGCCCAAGAAGGGGCAGGCAGCTGCAAAGTCCACCATCTCTAGGTGGATTAAGCAATTGATCACTCAGGCCTACGGCTTGAAAGGGTTGCCTCCTCCAGTATCATTAAGGGCTCATTCTACTAGAGCCATGGGCGCCTCCTGGGCAGCACACCACCAGATCTCTATGGCTCAAGTTTGCAGGGCGGCAACCTGGTCTTCTGTCCACACATTTACAAAATTCTACAAGTTGGACGTAAGAAGGAATACTGATACTGCCTTCGGGCAGGCAGTGCTGCAGGCTGCAGTTTGAGACCCTCGGATCCCGGGGGCTCCTCTTTTTTTGAGTTAAATTTAAAATTTAAGATTATTTTTCTCAAATAAGTTGGATTTATTATGATTTGAGTATATCTCTAAATTAAATCCTTTTGTCTTGGAGATGTTCTCCCTCCCCTCATTGTAAGCATTGCTTTGGGACATCCCATATAGTAATGAATGCCGCTCTGTGTCCCGTGATGTAACGATAAAGAAAAAGAGATTTTTAATACAGCTTACCTGTAAAATCTTTTTCTTGGAGTACATCACGGGACACAGAGCTCCCACCCCTCTTTTGAGGACCATTTTGGGAGGCATACTGCTTGCTACAAAACTGAGGTACTCCTCCTATGGGAGGGGGTTATATAGGGAGGGGCATTTCCTGTTTGAAGATTGCCAGTGTCTACACCTGAAGGTACTCCATATAACCCATATAGTAATGAATGCCGCTCTGTGTCCCGTGATGTACTCCAAGAAAAAGATTTTACAGGTAAGCTGTATTAAAAATCTCTTTTTTTCCTTCCCAACACATTACCCAGTCCACATCCATTGAGATGGGGAAATATATGTTTCCAAAGTGTTCCCTTTAATTTTTTGGGGAACTGTGTGTGTGCATGTGTCCTATCTATCTATCTATCTATCTATCTATCTATCTATAGGATGGGACCCTGTGCTGGGTGAGAAATGGCTGCTTTACGCCAAATTCTGGGGAGAAACGCACGTTAATTGGTCAGCTGTGGCTTGGGCTTTTTAAGTCTGACCTGAACAGCATTCAGAACCCACCCTACAGACAGGAAGTCTGTTCCTGGGAGCCAGGTGAGCTCCCATATCTCTGAGAGAAGAGAGAGGCTGCATGGGTTGCAGCTAGAAGCTGTGTGCTTCAAGAGGACAAGTCGCTGTGTGCGAATCAAACGCTGTGTGCGGATAAGTCGCTGTGTGCGACTGTTGATTTTTTGCAAGATACAGGAATAATGAAACCCCCCTGCGAGGGCAGCTTTTGTATCTGTGAACTTTGAGGTTTTTAAATAAAAGTGGGCTACCAGGCCCTTAAACACTCAGTATTGGATTGGCGTACTCACTGAAAAACGCACCTACCATTGGAGTCTGATCCCCCAATCTTACAATATATATATGTAATTTTGTGTTTGTGTGTGTGTGTGTGTGTGTGTGTATGTATGATATATGAAAAAAATGTCCTTCTGTTGGTTCAACTAGATGGACTTTTTCAACCAGCTTAAATATGTAACTACGAACAGTAGTTGTCAACTTACGAGGTATAGGGGGCCTCAACTGCAGCCCCTGATATCAATATTTATAATTTTCTCTGTTGCTAGAGAGAAATGTCAGAGACTCCAGCAATACTAGAGGAAATGTTGGTGAGAGACCAGGGACATGCTACGGGTGTAGTTGAAGGCTGGATACACGCTTCAAAAAATTGGGGAGCTGTTACACGAGGCTAGAAGAGATTGATCACTGCTATGACCCCTTTACAAAGAAATGCTCCCACTTCCACCTCAGAAAGCTGGGTACAAGTGCCCCGATGCATACCAAAAATGCCTGTGTGGCGGGAGGAGTTTAAACACACTTTTTGCTGTACTAGCAAACAACATTGTGGTAGTTCATTGAAAACTACAAGCCAACAGCCGCAAAGGCTGCCGGACCTTGTAGTTTAGTTTTGCATTCACAGAACGGATTGTCATAGGACAATCAGGGGAAAATGAAAACTTCTCCTACAAGCTTTAACTAGACACTGATAGAAGTCACAAGACTGCTATATACTGCTGAGAAAAGGTGTTTATCCGTTCAAAACGATTGCATTTCCATGTGCTGTGTACTGTGGGAGACCAGGTATAGTAAATGCAGGGTCCTGGGTTTAGTAACACTGTAACTTCTTATTTTTTTAGAAACCCAACACATTGCTTGCTGCTTAGTTTTTGTTATGGAATTTTATTTTCTGCAAAGCAAGTATGTCTGTGGGATTCTGTCCAAACGTTGGCAGCTGTAAGATATGCACGATGACGTAATAATTTCCTACCGCTGTTTAATATGAGCATATTTTCAGATGGTTTGAACTTTTACTTCAGAAATCTTTGGTAAATGGTATTTAAGAAGAAATCAATGCTTCTGTAACTCTGCTAAATTAGATTTATGGATGAGTAGCTACTTTTGAGATGCACATGTGATCTTTTCTGTTGCTTAATTTGTTTTATTTTTCTTGTAGGTGAAAAGCCTTTTAAATGTGAGTTATGTACTTATGCCTCTATAGATTGCAGTTCTCTGCGTAGACACATCAGGACTCACACACACGAGAAGCCTTACAAGTGCCCACACTGTTCTTATAGCTGGTACGTATTTTTAATTATTTTTTAATTTCTCCATTTATCCTTTATCTGTGATCAATGAAAAATCAATTACTATCACAGCCCTTTTAATGAGAAACGCCGGACAAAAGAAAAAAGCAATCGGTGAACTGCTAGTGCCATCCAATAGATACTGTGTATGTGATAAAATCAAAAGGTCCACTTAATTTACTGTTTGGTTAATTTTATGTAATTCATTGCACTTCTTGCAAATTATTCACAGTGTTTTTGAATGAGAGTGTAGCCTCTTGTCAAATGATTCTGATCTGTCCCATCTCCAATTATCATGACTGCCAAGATGAGAAGTAGATACAGTGAATATAAAAGTCTAAAATATGTCAGGTTTATGTGATGTAAAAAAATTAGACAAAGCTAAATAATTTCAGAACTTTCCTAACTTTAGGGCCAGTTCACACCAGACGCAGTTCAGTTCAGTTCCGTACACATTTTTTCTGCACTAAAAATGCATGCACAGTGTTTTCCATGTATTCCAATGGCTCTGGTTGGCTCTAGTTGACACCATGCAGTCAGTTTACGGTCAGTTTCCAGTGCAGAAACTGACTGCGTGGTGTGAACCAGAGTCATTGGAATACTTGGAAAACACTGTGCATGCATTTTGTGCAGAAAAAAAGCACACGGAACTGAACGGAACTGTGTCTGGTGTGAACTGGCCCTTAGGGGAGGAAGAAAAAATAAAATGCATAAGTGTGCACACTCTCTTATAACTGGGGATGTACCTGTGCTCAGAATTAAGCAATCACATTCACATGTTAAATAGGAGTCAGTACACACCTGCCATCATTCAACAACTTCCGGTCCGCCAGCCGTCGTTTTGTGACGCCACGTTAAAGAGGAATGCCATTGTTATGGCAGCAGCTAGCTGCCATAACCCCGGTATCCTCTTCAAGAGCAGGTGATCCGCTTTTCGATTAAAAGTAGCCTCTGTGGCGGATTTGCCGCAAGATCACTTTTATCCCGGCTATCGCATCCTCCAAGTCAGTGGCATGAGACAAGTGAGGTGTAGATGGCCCCCATCTGTCTCCATACCACTGTAGGGTGTAAGCGACGTAAAAATAAATAAGAATTTTTTTTTTTTTTTAAACGTGCCCCGTCCCGCTAAGCTTGTGTGCAGAAGCGAACGCATACGTGAGCAGCGCCCGCATATGAAAACTGTGTTCAAACCACACATTTTGAGGTATCGACGCGATCGGTAGAGAGAGAGCAATAATTCTAGCCCTAGACCTCCTCTGTAACTCAAAACATGCAACCTGTAGAATTTTTTAAACGTCACCTATGGAGATTTTTAAGGGTAAATGTTTGTCGCCATTCCATGAGCGGGCACAGTTTTGAAGCGTGACATGTTAGGTCAGTTTACTCGGCGTAACATTATCTTTTTTTAACTTTTAAACACCAAATCTCAGAAATGGGCTCGGTCCTTAAGTGGTTAAAGGACCTCTGAGTAACCCCAAATAAAGTTCAGCTGTTCTAGTAAGTATTTCCTGACATTTTCTTAGTTGCATCCTACAGCAAAAGCCATGGAACAAAGTGAAGTAATGTCCTGCAAGCGCACCGCTCCAGTGTGAAAGCACTCAGGCTTTAAACTGGGGCTGCAGGGGAGGCGTTTTACAGGCGCTATTTTTAGCCTTTTAGCGCCTAAAAAAAATGCCTTCAGTGTGAAAGGATTTTAATGGAGCTGCAGGAATATCTGGCTGTGTGGTATATGTGACAATAATCTCCCATATTCTTCATGTGTCTGGGCTATGGGACAGTGGCAAGAAAAATGTCCAAGCCCGGCTATATTTTGCAAAACACATTTTGAAACAAGTCTCCCAAAAGCATGTGGGAAAATGTGTTATGGTCTGATGAACCTAAGGTTGAACTTTTTTGGCCATGAATTCAAAAGATATGTTTGGCGCAAAAACAACACTGTACATCACCAAAGAACACCATACCCACAGTGAAGCATGGTGGTGGCAGCATCATGCTTTGGGGCTGTTTTTCTTTAGCTGGAACAGGGGCCTTAGTCAAGGTAGAAGGAATTATGAACAGTTCCAAATACCAGTCAATATTGGCACAAAACCTTCAGGCTTCTGCTAGAAAGCTGAACATGAAGAGGAACATCGTCTTTTAGCATGACAACAAGCCAAAGCATACATCCAAATCAACAAAGGAATCGCTTCACCAGAAGAAGAATACAATTTTGAAATGGCCCAGCCAAAGCCCAGACCTGAATCCGATTGAAAATCTGTGGGGTGATCTAAAGAGGGCTGTGCACAGGAGATCCCCTCGCAATCTGACAGATTTGGAGTGTTTTTGCAAAGAAGAGTGGGCAAATATTGATAGACTTGTACCCAAAAAGACTGAGTGCTGTAATAAAATCAAAAGGTGATTCAACAAAGTATTAATTTAAGGGTGTGCACACTTATGCAACCATATCATTTTATTTTTACTCTCCACCTAAAAGATTTCAGTTTGTTGTTCAACTGACTTATTTTTGGATAACTAAAGGAGTTACGAGAGCAAGCATGTTATATCCAGTGTCCTGACATCTTCTGTGCATGTACTTGTTCTTGGTCAGTGATTTACTAAATAATGGTGCAAGGAGAAGGATGAAAATCATTGAAGTGTAACTAAAGGCAAAACATTTTTTTTTTTTTAGTTTTGAATAAAGAGGGATTAGAACATCTGTCAGGTTTTATTGCTGTGTGTCGCCGTGGTCCCCCCTCCCCTCCCTTAGGAAGAGTTATCCTCTCTATTTGTCCTGTTTCCCATTATCATTGAAAGTGAAAGTAATGCCTCGTACACACAACCATTTTTTCTCGGCAGAAAAAAAAAAACGTTTTTCTCAACGCGATTCCTCTCCAGCTTGACTTGCTTACACACGTTCATGCAAAGAAACGTCCGACCAAAGCACGGTGGCATACAACGCGTACGACGGGACTATAAAGGGGAAGTTCCTTTCAAATGGCGCCACCATTTGGGCTGCATACTTGATTCTGAGCATGCACGGTTTTTTTTCCACTCGGAAAAGCATACACACGACCGCTTTTCGCGACGAGAAAAAGACTGACGGGAAACATGACGAGAAAAAAGAGCTGGATTAAATTTTCTGCGGGCAGTATTTTCGGCGACAAAACTGCTAGGGAGCATAAACACGAACGGTTTTCACGACTAATATAAAAAATGGCAGTTTTCTCATCGTGAAAATTGGTCGTGTGTACATCTGTCCCCAGAAAAGTTTTAGAGGGGAAATCTTTCAATGAGGACACCAGTTCTGGTGACCTCGGGGTCCCCAAGGAATTTACTTTTTCCCCTCCCTGTTTGGGTATGGGACAAGAAGTGAAGGGAAATCTCCGTAATGGGACACAGATGGTGAAACAAAATTTGACCGGGGTTATAACCCTCCCTTACTCTATCCAACATAAAAAAATAAAGTTTTGTCTATGGTTCTACTTTAGGCCTAAAAAAAAGTCAGGATTCACAGTTTTGTTTAGATCTGACTTGAAACAAAAATAAAAGGTCTGCAGTCACCAGTGATGCACCTCCATCCCTATATACATATACAGAAAAAGAGTCACCCTTGGGACTTTAAATGAGGTTGTCAGTTTGCCACCGAGTAACAAAAATAGTAACACAGTATAAATGTTTATTAAAATTGATGTACATACATGAATAATATAGCATAATAGCTCAGCCAATGGATTTTCACATTATAAAGAGAATAATTAGAATTGATACAAACGTTATACAATGCACACATCAGAAAACCAGACGCACATTTCGCAAGATCATTGCTCGCTCATCAGGGGTGGATGCGGATGGGATGTATCTAAATAGATAAAGAGATGTGTCACAGTGGTAAATGTAAGAACAATGGCAGAATGGGCCAGAAATAAACGGCCCAATACTGACCAATGAACGAAACCAGAGTCTCCATCGCTAAACCCCCAAATGGACGTCAGCAGCCAGAGTTTGGCACAGGAGCTGAGGGGAAGATAACAGACACAGATACCCCCAGGGGGGACACCAGGTGGCAGACATGGCATGGGTGAAGGTGAATGGTCCTAATTGTCTCAGTATGTGACTTGATGGATAACAGCTGCAAATATAAATGTATGTGTCTCAATGATTTGCCAAAATTAGTAAGATAAGAGTCAAGTTATATAGTATAATAATATTTTTGTATGAGAGCATGTATGCTCTAGCATAAGTATGTATATCAAGCCTTACTAAATAGGCAAAGTAGACAAAAGTTATTTGTTTAAAAAAATATGTGGACTAACCTGATCCAATAATGGAGCAGACATAGAGAACATGGGTAAGAAAGTAAATCCTGAAGCAATGTGTTTGTCTGGGAAATCAATCCCTCTAGGGGTAGATTCAGAAAGAAGTTACGCTGGTGTATCTATTGATACGCCGCGTAACTTCTAGGATGCTCCGGCGTATCTTTTTTCTGTATTCAGAAAACAAGATACGCCGGAATTTGGCTAAGATCCGACTAGCGTAAGTCTCTTACGCCGTCGTATCTTAGTTGCATATTTACGCTGGCCGCTATGTGGCGCTTCCGTCGATTTACGTGAGGAATATGCAAATTAGGTAGATACGTCGATTCAGAAACGTACGTCTGCCCGGCGCATTTTTTTACGTCGTTTACGTTAGGCTTTTTCCTGCGTAAAGTTACCCCTGCTATATGAGGCGTATCCTATGTTAAGTTGGACGTCGGGCCAGCGTCAAATTTTCCATCGATTACGTCGTTTGCGTAAGTCGTTCGCGAATAGGGCTGTGCGTAATTTACGTTCACGTCGAAAGCATTGGCTTTTTGTGGGTTAATTTGGAGCATGCGCACTCGGTTACGTTCATGGATGGCGCATGCGCCGTTAGTCAAAAACTTCAATTACGTGGGGTCAGCCTTCATTACCATACAACACGCCCACTACATGGATAATTTGAATTCCGCGGGCAGAACCTGCCTCACTAAGTTACGGCGGCGTAGCGTATCTGAGATACGCTACGCCCGCAGAAATTTACGCCGGTGCTATTTGAATCTACCCCTTAGTGTGAAAAAAGGAAAAAAGCTGTTTTAAATGAAATAAAAAGTGCAGGGAATGCAGATGAAGCACCAGGTGAGTTCTGGGGTGGGGGAACATGTATTTACCTTGATGTATAAGCAGCTAAACAGCAGTAGAAATCTCTGTGATGTGCATAGTGTTGGTGAGTGAAGGAAATGATCTCAGCCATGTCTAATCCCTGACTTGTATCCCCGAAGGGGTGGGGTCTGCCCCGCCCCCAATGCCATGCGAGGATGGATTGGTGTGCTGACGCCGGGGCGTCAGCTGGCAATGTAAGCACGTATACGCAGTGGACTCGCGTCCATCCAAGATTACAAATTACACTGCCACTGGGTGATAGCCCTGTCGCGGATGCCACCCAATGGGTGTAGGAGCATAGTGGCAATATGCCGGTGCCCCCCCCCCACAAAATCCATTGGATGGGGGGTGGGGGGCTGGGACAGCAGGAGACAGACATCTCCCTTAGCATATCGCAGCTCCCATGCCGGACAAAAACCGCCAGAGGAGACAGAAAAAAGCCACAGAACACCACCACTGTTGGAGGCAAGGTCAAAGGCTAAAACATGTTTATGAAGTATATTTGTAAAGCACAGTGGCTGGTGGGGACAGCAGGCCAGTTTTTGGGCTAAATGGGTGTCTTCCACCCGGGTTCAATAGAAACAAAAATAAAAGGTCTACAGTCACCAATGATGCACCTCCATCCCTATATACATATACAGAAAAAGAGTCGCCCTTGGGACTTTAAATGAGGTGGTCACAGTTTGCCACTGAATAACAAAAATAGTAACAGTATAAATGTTTATTAAAATTGATATACATAGATGATATAGCATAATAGCTCAGCTAATGGATTTGCACATAATAAAGAGGATAATTAAAATTTATACAATCGTTCTACAATGCAGTATATACAAATGCACGCATCAGAAAACCAGACGCACGTTTCGCGAGATCATTGCTCGCTCATCAGGGGTGACCAGATCTGACTTGTTTCTTTTTAAACATGGCAAGCCTGTTTTGTTTTTTAAATGTTTAATTCTGCATAGTTACAGCTATTTATCTTTTGCAGTATTCAGAAGAAAAGTCTTGACTTGCACATACGTCGCCACCACACCAGGGAGATGTTCAAGTGTAGCTATTGCCAGTATTCTTCTCCAGACAAGCAGTTACTTCATAAGCACACAAAGAAACATCATCTTAATGAAAATTCACAGCCTTTAGACTCCGCTTCCTAGAAGATGACATATGGCCAGCAAATGATCATTACATGAACTTACTTGAACTACATCATGTTTTAGTCAACAGGGTTATAAATATGTCCTCTGGATTGAGCAGCACTGTATAATGAGTCTTGCTTGCTTTTCCTGTAGGATAGAATCATGCATATTGGCTGTTTTTGCTCAGTTTCAGCTTGAGATGCAAAACTAATTGAAGCCTTGACTGTTAATTTTTTTTTTATTATTAATTAAGCAAACAGATCTTTATAATTAAATTAATTGGTGTACACATTTAGAGTTCCAGCATTTCTTAGCAATGCAAAAATTTGACATTAAATTGTAGAAAGTGGTTTAATAGTCTTATGACATGGATCAAGATACATACAGCACATGCAAATGTTTCCTATTTTGTTATATTAAATTAAAGGCCAAAATAACATTTTGTGCTTTTGGTAACCTTGCAAACGAACATGGGGATTAGCAACCATCTGGTATCTCAGGTAGCTAGAGAGAGATTTGTTTGCAGATTTTTCTCTTTGTCATTAGATTGCATCCAAGGGTCAGCTTGCCCAGTCTTCCTATTTGTACTTTTCAAAAATTGCTAAATGTAGTATGTTCAGAAATTACAGTAAATGTAGTATGACCAACAATCACAGTAAATGTCCTTGGTTGTATTGTATTCTATAACGCAAAATGTTCTGGGCACTGCATACTTAACCTCCGAAAGATTTAATCCCCTTCATGACCAGGCCATCTTTTTCTTTTTGACACTGCATAAATTTAACTTGCAATTGTGCGGTCATGCAACACTGTACCCAAATTCAATTTATATGCTTTCTTTTACATAAATAGAGCCAGGGCTGGATTCCCGACAAGGCCACCGAGGCCAGACCTCGGGGCGGCAGTGGGTGCAGGGGCGGCTCCGTTTGTAACACAGCGGGAGACTGCTGTGTCACGAAGCTTGCTGTGAAAAGTTTGGGCGCGCTGTGATAAAAGTGCCGCCCTCCTCCTAGACCAGCTTGTGTGATAGAGGCAGTGTTCTGTCTATCACACAAACTGGTCTAGGAGTAGGGCGGGACTTTTATCACAGCGCGCCCAAACTTTTCACAGTGAGCTCCGTGACTCAGCATAAGCAGGAGATGCCCGATGTGTGTAATCAAACTGACTGGTGAGGCTACATTGTTTGGCACAGTAAGACTGCAATGATGGTGAGGGGGGCTGCAATGAGGGCACAGTAAGACAGCAATGATGGTGAGGGAGGCTGCAATGAGGGCACAGTAAGGTGGCAGTGATGGTGAGGCTGCAATGAGGGCACGGTAAGGCTGCAATGATGGTGAGGTGGCAATGATGGGCAAGGATTGGGGGACTTTCAGTTTTTTGTTTTTTTTTGGCGGGGGGCAGCATTC
Source organism: Rana temporaria (assembly GCF_905171775.1). Lineage (NCBI taxonomy): Eukaryota > Metazoa > Chordata > Amphibia > Anura > Ranidae > Rana > Rana temporaria. The sequence continues at coordinate 241,679,917 of NC_053493.1, read as the reverse complement.
AAGGAGCTGGCCTTGGGGCGTCAAAGGGAGTAAATTCAGGCCTGAATAGAGCTTTATTTTGGGGGTATTTGCTCAGCACTGGGTTTTCTTTTTTTTTTGCACTATAAATGAGAAGACAGACAATTTTGAAAAAAAATACGCACTTTTTTCACCTTAAAATCAGGCGAAAATCATGGGTGCGCGTTATACGCTGAACCGCTGCCTCTGAGGGGAAGCAGGGAATGAGTGTCGACTCCGCTTGCATCACGCCCAGTCCTGCCTCCAAGCATTTACGTCCCGCCATTAGAGCGGTGTTATGTCCATCATAGGAGCCTGGCCAAGGAGCGGGACTGCGAGAGGGGCCGAGTACACAGGACATCTGGCTCTGTCTATCTCAGCGGCGCTCATTACCTCCTCGGCAGGCAAAAAGAAAGGTTTATGTGTTGTTCACAGCAGCTGGATTTATCTGCCTATTCAACTAAACACTTCACGATGCAAAGTGAAAAATTGAGTATCAGTAACAATTTAAAACCCATCATTGGGCAAGGCTGCAGATGGACACTGATCATTTTGCAATGATAGGCAAGGCTGCAGATGGATACTGATAAGGCTGCATTGATGGGCATTTAAAATGTAAGTTGTTTTTTTCCCCTTAAACTTCCCTGCTAAAAGTTGTTTTTTTTTCTAACCACTTCAGGTTCCGCCCATAGTAGATGGGATCTCCCATTCTGGGTGGACGTCATATGACGTTCTGGGCTTTCCGGCCATCTAGGGGGCCCGCGGCATCGCTCGGGACCCGATGCGCTTGCCCGGCAGCTGCAATGTCCGCCGGGCACCCGCTATTGCCCGGAATCATGGCAGAACCGTGGATCTGTGTGTATAAACACAGATCTATGTCCTGTCGGAGGTGAGGACACCGATGTGTGTTCCCAGAACAGAGAAAAACAGATCGGTCTTCTCCCCTTGTGAGTCCCCGCCCCCTTCAGTTAGAACACACTTTAGGGAACAAATTTAACCTTTTCAGCACCCCCAGTGTTAACCCCTTCCCTGTCAGTCACATTTCTACAGTAATCCATGCAGTTTTATAGCACTAATCGCTGTATAAATTTGAATGGTCCCAAAAATGTGTCCAATATGTCCGTCGTAATGTCACAATAAAAATCGCAGATCACCGCCATTACTAGTAAAAAAAATGAAAATGTATATTTTGTAGACGCTATAACTTTTGCGCAAACCAATCAATATACGCTTATTGCAATATTTTTTTATTTTTTTTTTACCAAAAATATGTAGAAGAATACGTATCGGCCTAAACTCTGGAACAATTTTTTTTTTTATATATATATATATATATTTTTTTTTGGGGGGAATATTTATTATAGCAAAAAGTAAAAAATATTGCATTTTTTTCAAAATTGTCGCTCTATTTTTGTTAATAGTGCAAATAATAAAAACCGCAGAGGTGATCACATACCACCAAAAGAAAGCTCTATTTGTGGGAAAAAAAGGACGTAAATTTTGTTTGGGAGCCACGTCGCACGACCGCGCAATTGTCAGTTAAAGCGACGCTGGGAAGGGGTTAACATCTAGGGTGATCCAAGGGTTAACAGTGTGTCTAACAGTGCTTGGTGCATTCACTGTGTGTTGTTTTTACAAAGTGATGTGCTGGGTTTCATTCCCTGCTTAGCTGGGGAAACAAAAACCAGCACATCCCCACTCACAGGGCAGAGTTCTGTGTTTCTAAGGCCGGGTACACACGGACAAACATGTATGGTGAAAGCGGTCCGTCGGACCGTTTTCACCATACATGTCTGCCAGAGGGCTTCTGTACGATGGTTGTACACACCATCGTACAGAAGTCCGCGCGTAAACAATACGCGGGGCGTGTCCGCGGTGTCGCCGCGTCGATGACGCGGTGTCGCCACGACAATGACGCGGCGACGTGGGCGGCCCGCCTTTAAAATGCTTCCACGCATGCGTCGAAGTCATTCGACGCATGCGAGGGACGGCGGGCGCCTGGACATGTACGGTAGGTCTGTACTGACGACCGTACATGTCCGAGCGGGCTGAATTCCAGCGGGCTGTTTTAAAACAAGTCCAGGAATATTTGTCTGCTGGGAAAAGGCCCGGCGGGCAAATGTTTGCTGGAATTCGGCCCGCTCGCGCCCACACACGACCAAACATGTCTGCTGAAACTGGCCTGCGGGCCAGTTTCAGCAGACATGTTTGGTCGTGAGTATGGGGCCTTACATTTACAGAGCTCTGTTCTGTCATCCTCTTCGCCAACCAACAAGTCCCGGCCGACAATCATTAGCCAGGTAAAAAAAAAAAAGGTTAATGCTGCGTTTAAAATAAATGTGAAAAACTAAAGATGCATAAAAGGCTGCCAACACCAACAGTCTTCAATACAAAACTCAAATATATAAAAAATTATGTGGATGCAGCGCTGTGCAAAATGAAATTCCCAATAGCTTAAAAAAAAGGGAAAAAGATAAAATTCTGATATAATGGTGAAAAGAATCTGAAAAATAAAGACTAAGGTGGAGTTCCACTACGTGACTATGGCTAACAACAACCAGATAAGATGGAAAACGCAATGAATGTGTTAACCAATGCGTGCTCTGAATAAATTACAAGGTTTAAATTGATAACGTGCTCAAAATAATAAAATAATGGTGTACAGTCAATGTTATTAAATAATAAAAAAAAACTGTGAGGGGTAATCATGCATATATAAAATATCCTAACACCATATAAAAATTGATATTAAAATAAATAACGGTTCTCAAATGCAATGGTGAAAAAGTCTGAGAAAAAAGACTAAGGCAGAGTCCCAAGAAGAAAATGAGAAACTGGAGCAAAGTCCCAAATTGATATTCGTATATTGAGGGGTTAACCGGTAAACTTTCATAAAGGTGCAGAAACAAGATGGTGAGAAAAAATCGTGAAGAGAGATCCTTCATTCAGAATGCTTTACACCCAGGTGAGTATATAATCTTCTTACCGACTAAAATTACCACAAAAGCGGTCTCACCAGGCACTCCCTAAAACCTATATGGATGTCTGGAGCTGCTAGATCCGTGTTACTAAAAAGGCATATGCAAGATAGGCTCCCATAGTGTAGTAGTTAAGTAAATGAATTTAATTAACCTTAACAGATTGCATTTACAGGATAAAAATCTGTATGCGCAGTGTAACATGAAAAATCAGATAGCGGTGTCTCATCAGGCTTCCTCTGCTTGCTGTAACCATCATTCTCCGAAGAGGAAAAATGCGATGACGTCAGTGTCACAGGCCCCAACCTACACGTTTCGTCACGATAGGACGTCATCTGGGAATTGGCTGCTGTGATCGTGTCATCACGTACATCATTTAAATAGTCCCGCGGCACCATCTTTACTAGGGGCCGTTCAAGTGATAGTGATGGAAACATATGGGCGCCACTATTTAATATTTCCAACATGCTCATCTAGTACATCCAATATATTGTTTAGAGCATCAGATATACAACACACTCTGTAGAGCATGTAATAAATGGCTCAATATTATAGAACCTGTTTGAGTGGACTCAAAAGTTTCACATTTTCACCCTCTGAAAGAGTTCATTTGACAGATATTACATTTAAGTAATGTAACAAGGAAACAAGACTTTCATTGACTGGAAAAACAAAATGGTCCTGGGGGATCTATTACATTACGAGCAGTACTATGACGTAAAGAAGGAGCCCCTCTATAAATGACTACCGGTCGGTCTGGGATAACTGGACCTAGTATCTTGTAATTTTTAAATATGCTCCAATGTTTGTTAAAAATCTTTCTGACCGCCGGTGTCCCACAATCATGTCACGAAGCTGCAGAACAGGGGGATGCCTATGTAAAGAAAGCATTTCCCTGTTCTGCCTTGTGTCAAGACACTGATTTACTGCTCCCTGTCATCGGGAGCAGTGATCACCATCGTGTCACTTGTAGCCCAGCCTCCACACAGTTAGAATCACTCCCTAGGACACACTTAACCCCTTCCTTGCCCCCTAGTGGTTAACCCCTTCCCTGCCAGTGTCATTTACACAGTAATCAGTGCATTTTTATAGCACTGATTTCTGTATAAATGATAATGGTCCCAAAATAGAGTCAAAAGTGTCCGATGTGTCCGCCATAATGTCATAGTCACGATAAAAATCGCAGATCGCCACCATAACTAGTAAACAAAATATATATATATATAATAAAAATGCCATAAAACACCCCCCTATTTTGTAGACGTTATAATTTTTGCGCAAACAAATCAATATATGCTTATTTTTTTACCAAAAATATGTAGAAGAATACATATCGGCCTAAACTGAGGAAAAACATTTTTGATATATATTTTCGTGGGATGTTTATTATAGCATAAAGTAAAAAATATTGCTTTTCTTTTAATTGTCGATTTTTTTGTTTATAGCGCAAAAAATAAAAACCAAAGAGGTGATCAAATACCACCAAAATAAAGCTCTATTTGTGGGAAAAAATGGACGTAAATTTCTTTATCGTACATCACGGGACACAGAGCAGCATATTCATTACTATGTGGGTTATATGGAGTACCTTCAGGTGTTGACACTGGCAATCTCAAACAGGAAATGCCCCTCCCTATATAACCCCCTCCCATAGGAGGAGTACCTCAGTTTTTACGCCAGTGTCTTAGGTGTTAGTCATGGTTTAGCTTGCCTCCGCATCCTTGGGATTAGGTGAGCTACCGGTTCTGTCCAAAAAAGCCTGAGCGCTAAAGTGGTCAGTAACCGGACCCCAAACCCTTGGGGTATAGCCCATAATGCTTTCTTTTTAAGAGAGCTGGACCCTGGGCCCAGAACTTAGAAAACCTTTGGGCGCCTAATGTTTTCTGTTTGCCAGGGTGCTATATGGGTCCAGGACAGTGGATCCTTCATGGAAGAAGAAGGTTCCCAGGGCCTGAAGGTCTAGACATCCCCACGGAGATGGGGGAAGATTGGGCCTCTTGCTTGGCAAAGTCCTGCGGCATGGAGCAGGTAAGTAAGGGGAAAAACTTGCGGAACTTGGCTCTTAGCAAGTTTTTTCTGGGAGGTCACAGGGGACATGCCTAAGGTTATGCATTGCATCTGGCAAACCAGTCACATATCATGAAGATAGGATGGCTCTATATGTTATCATTCCCCATAAAAAGTGACCTCCCTGGTAGTGTTGGAAAAGCTGTGAGTGGGGCCTTTTGTGTACAAATGTATGTGTGTGTCAGAGAGCTATGCTTACCTGCAAGCCTCCAGGCGATGCTCTATCCAGTCCTCTTCCTCATGCCTGCAAGGCAGGCAAAAAACGCTGACCTCCTCGTGTGTTCCAGGCCTGCGGCTGCAGGAACAGAGAGGCCCTTCCTCCCAACCCCCCCCCCCGTCGGCGGGCGCGCGCGCGGTGCGCGTGCACGTGTTATAGGCGCATTTGGCGCCGTTTTAGCTGGGGGGGAAGGGCGGGTCAGTGGTTTAAGGAAGGGGCGGCCCTTCCTTAGTGCCACAGCTCATTCAATACTTTGGCTTGAGGGAGGAAGGACTGGAGTGAAGCACGGGGCGCTGAGGACACACAGTGGCCAGAAAGAATACTACAGTCTTCAGAAGATTGTGGTTTAGCCTAGGAATAGGCTGTTTTTTCTTTTCCATCTCATAGTCTTTTCTTTGGCAATACTACTCAGGGGGATAGAATGTTTTTTCTTGCCTAAGATTGAAAAAAAAAAAAGAAGAAAAGTTTTTTTCTTTTGAAAAAAAAAAAAAAAAAGTGTCATCTAGGGTAGAGGAAACATTTTTTATTCCCCAAACAGGTGTTTGGGCATTTAACTATTTATAAGTCCCAGGTACCAATAAGTAGCAGGTGTGCCTCGGTATTGTACCATGGCATCAAAGAACAAGCCAGAGGGTACAAAAGGTGGGGATTCCCCCACAGAGTCTGAGGTCTCGGACAGAGCTATGCCGCTGCTTTCCCCACAGGGAGCCTTTGGGCCATCGGGATCTGGGGCTGGAGCTGACGCGAGTCAACCCAACCCTAAGATGGTCACGGAGGAGGTGTTGCTCACCTCTTTAAATGAGATGCGGAGAAGCATGGGAGAAATGATAGCCGCAGCTATGCGGGGTAGTAAGCGGAATAGATCTCCGTCACCCGTGCGCGGACCCTCGGAAGAGGAGGTCCTTTCCTCTGGGGAATTGGACGACCTCTTGGACAAAGACCAAGTAGGTTCAGGGATCGAAGATCCGGATACAGAGGAGTCTGGGGCAGTCTCCCTGAGGGAGAGCTGGTGGATTCAAGGCTTGACGGACTTGGTCCATAAGGCATTCAACCTGCCTGTACCAGATCTCCAGGTATCGACGATTTCAGCTTTGGGCTCACTGAGGGCGCCTCAAAGCAGTGCTGTGTTTCCGATCCATCCTCTATTGGAGGGAGTCTTGTTCCAAGAGTGGAACAAACCAGACAAGGTGTTCTTACCACCTAAGAAATTTTCTGTCTTATATCCTATGGAAGAAAAGTTTTCCAAGAGATGGGCTTCTCCTGCAGTAGACGCAGCCATCTCATGTGTTAACAAATCGTTAACATGCCCTGTAGAGAACGTACAGGTTTTCAAAGATCCAGTTGATAAGCGCTTGGAAGCACTACTTAAGAACTCCTTCACTTCTGCAGGGGCAGTAGTACAGCCAGCCGTGGCTGCGATTGGAGTCGCTCAAGCTTTATCAGATCAATTTAAGCAAATGCTTGAACTTATTCCTGCCGAGCAGGCAGAAGAATTTTCGGATGTCCCTAAGGCCATATGTTTTACGGTAGACGCAATCAAGGATTCCATCCAGCAAGCGTCACGTTTATCGTTATCCCTTATCCATATGAGAAGACTCTTATGGTTGAAAAGCTGGGAGGCTGAGCCCCCATGCAAGAAGCTCCTGGTAGGGTTCCCCTTCCATGGAGCACGGCTCTTCGGAGAGGACCTAGATAAATACATTCAGACCATTTCAAGCGGCAAGAGTACACTCTTGCCAACTAAGAAGAAGGTTCAGGGGCCTGCGTTTAAACGACAGTCCTCCCCTGGGCAGGGGCCCTCTAATGCCAAGCAGTATCGACGGCCTCCTGCAAGAGCAAACTTCGGCTTCAACAGCAGATCAGAAGGACAGGCTGTTAGAGGCAAGAGGCAGTGGTTTCGCAAGCCAGCAAAACCAGCCCCCAAGTCTACCTCATGAAGGGGCGCCCCCACCCACGAAGGTGGGGGGAAGGCTGCGACTCTTTTCGGAGATTTGGGAAGCCAGCATTCCCGACGAGTGGGTACGGTCTTCCGTGGCCACAGGCTACAAGCTAGAGTTCCTAAGGTTTCCTCCTCCTCATTTCCAGGAGTCGAGGATTCCAAACGATCTGGAGAAAGGAGCCGCATTAAGATCGGCTCTAGATCATCTACTTTCCCAGGGAGTAATAGTAGAGGTACCAGTCCTGGAACAGGGGCTGGGTTTCTACTCCAACCCAATGGAGGCTACGGCCCCCCGGGTGTTTACGAAGGTTCTAGCTCCAATCCTAGCCAAGCTAAGGATCCAAGGGGTCACGATCCTAGCATACCTGGACGACCTCCTAGTCATAGACCACTCGTCTCCCGGCTTGGAGCGAGCAGTGGCCCTCACGGTCCAATACCTCGAGAGGTTCGGCTGGGTCCTAAATCGAGAAAAGTCAGCATTCCAGCCCACAAGGCAGTTGGAATATCTCGGCATGAGATTAGACACAGAACAACAAAGGGTGTTCCTACCTCTGAGGAAGGTCAAAGCCATCAAGGAATTAATCCTACTGGTTCTAAGCAAGAAAGAACCGACTATTCGCCTATGTATGAGACTACTAGGCAAGATGGGGGCTACATTCGAGGCAGTGCCATACGCCCAGAGCCACACTCGCATCCTGCAGGCAGCCATCCTGTCAGCATGGAGCAGAAGGCCACAGGCCTTGGATATCCCGTTGCCACTCTCATCAAGAGTCCGGCAAAGTCTGTGTTGGTGGTTAGACCCTCAGAATCTACTGAAGGGAAAGTCTTTCAACCCAGTGGCTTGGAAGATAGTGACCACAGACGCCAGCCTGACGGGCTGGGGAGCGATTGTGGATGGTTCCACTCGCCAAGGTATTTGGGCAAGGCCAGAGAAGCTTTTACCCATCAACATCTTGGAGCTCAGAGCGGTTCGACTAGCCCTCAGGGCTTGGACGTCGAAATTGCAGGGGTTCCCGGTGAGAGTTCAATCAGACAATGCCACGGCAGTGGCATACATAGATCACCAAGGGGGAACCAGGAGTCAGGCCGCTCAGAGAGAAGTGAGCTTGATTCTCCTAGGGGCAGAGGCTCATGTGCCCTGCATATCGGCAATATTAAGCCGCCAGACTCTATTGCCGGGGGAATGGTCTCTGCATCCACAAACCTTTCAAGCACTCTGCCAAAAATGGGGAGTGCCGGACGTGGATATCATGGCATCGAGACTCAACAAGAAGCTAGACAGGTTCATGTCCCGCTCAAGGGATCTGATGGCCTGCGGAACCGATGCTCTGGTTTGCCCTTGGCATCAGTTCAAACTTCTTTATGCGTTTCCCCCGCTCCAGTTACTACCCCGCCTGCTGCGCAGGATCCGGGTGGAGCACATACCAGTCATCCTGGTAGCTCCAGCATGGCCCAGAAGGGCATGGTACTCACTAATCTTAAGGATGGTAGTGGGAGACCCTTGGACTCTTCCTCTACGGCCAGACCTGCTATCGCAAGGTCCGATCCTCCACCCTGCCTTACGGCATCTAAATTTGACGGCCTGGAAGCTGAATCCCTGATTCTCAGGGGTAGAGGTCTGTCTCAGAAGGTAATCTCTACCCTAATCAGAGCCAGGAAACCGGTCTCTAGGGTGATTTATTACAGGGTCTGGAAGGCCTATGTAGGCTGGTGTGAGTCCAAGCGATGGCTTTCTCGCAAATTCACCATTGATAGAGTTTTAAGTTTTCTCCAGCTAGGAGTGGATAAAGGATTGGCATTAAGCACAATCAAAGGACAGATTTCTGCTCTGTCAGTGTGGTTTCAGCGGCCGCTGGCCACCCACTCGCTGGTTAAGACCTTCCTTCAAGGGGTCTTACGTATTAAACCTCCAGTTAAATCCCCGCTTTGCCCGTGGGATTTAAACCTTGTTCTGTCAAGTTTACAGAAACAACCGTTTGAGCCGTTGGCTGAAATTCCTTTGGTTTTACTGACAAGGAAGTTAGTATTTTTGGTCGCCATAGTTTCCGCAAGAAGAGTATCGGAACTGGCGGCCTTATCCTGTAAGGAACCATATCTTATTTTTCACAAGGACAGGGTCGTTCTCCGCCCTCATCCTTCCTTCCTACCGAAGGTTATATCCAGTTTTCATTTGAACCAGGATTTGGTATTACCATCCTTCTTCCCTAAACCTACTTCCAGAAAGGAAGGGTTGCTGCATACCTTGGATATCGTCAGGGCCATGAAGGCCTATCTTAAAGCTACAAAGAAGATCCGGAAAACAGATGTGCTGTTCATATTACCGGATGGGCCCAAGAAGGGGCAGGCAGCTGCAAAATCCACCATTTCTAGGTGGATTAAGCAATTAATCACTCAGGCCTACGGCTTGAAAGGGTTGCCTCCTCCAGTATCATTAAAGGCTCATTCTACTAGGGCCATGGGCGCCTCCTGGGCAGCACATCACCAGATCTCTATGGCTCAAGTTTGCAAGGCGGCAACCTGGTCTTCTGTCCACACGTTTACAAAATTCTACCAGTTGGACGTAAGAAGGAATACTGATACAGCCTTTGGGCAGGCAGTGCTGCAGGCTGCAGTTTGAGACCCTCGGATTCCGGGGGCTCCTCTTTTTTGAGTTAAATTTAAAATGTAAGATTATTTTTCTCAACTAAGTTGGATTTATTATGATTTGAGTATTTCTCTAAATTAAATCCTTTTGTCTTGGAGATGTTCTCCCTCCCCTCATTGTGAGCATTGCTTTGGGACATCCCACATAGTAATGAATATGCTGCTCTGTGTCCCGTGATGTACGATAAAGAAAAAGGGATTTTTAATACAGCTTACCTGTAAAATCCTTTTCTTGGAGTACATCACGGGACACAGAGCTCCCACCCCTCTTTTTGGGGACCATTTTGGGAGGCATACTGCTTGCTACAAAACTGAGGTACTCCTCCTATGGGAGGGGGTTATATAGGGAGGGGCATTTCCTGTTTGAGATTGCCAGTGTCAACACCTGAAGGTACTCCATATAACCCACATAGTAATGAATATGCTGCTCTGTGTCCCGTGATGTACTCCAAGAAAAGGATTTTACAGGTAAGCTGTATTAAAAATCCCTTTTTTGTTTGGAAGCCACGTCGCACAACCACGCAATTGTCCGTTAAAGTGACGCAGTGCCGAATCGCAAAAAATGGCCTGGTCATTGGGCAGCCAAATCCTCCGAGGCTGAAGTGGTTTATTGTATAAACCAGGGTTATTGAATTAAAATGCAAGGAAATCCGGTCAGTAAAATTTTCATTCAGCTGATGTCCACATCTCATGTTTGTGCTATGACTTAGTCTGTAGTCATTGTCCACCTATCAAAAAAATAGACCCCCATCACAGTGCCTTCTACATCAGATACATCTACATCGGATATTTCTATTACAGTGCCCCCTACATCAGGTACACCCATCACAATGCCCAAATACATTTTAGCTTCAGTTAGAAGGTGTGAGCTTTGAGGTGAAGCAGACTGCTGGTCTTCCCAGAATCAGTTCCACAATCAGTCCTCCAGGTGATGCTGGGAGCAGGGCATGCTCAGGACATCACCCGTTGTTAGGATGGTGACAGTCCTAGCAACCTTTGACTGCAGAGAAGAGACTGGATAGCTAGTGCTTCAGATAGGACTATCACTCGGTCCTGGTCTGGACCACGTGCTCTCCATTTCAGGATCAACTGGTTACAAGCTCATTCTTTAGCAGACAAGGATTGTGTGTTTAATACATTTTTTGTTAGATTGGCCAATGTGTCATTTTTCAGTTAATTTTATATAAAATATTTCATATGCTAATAAGGAGCGGGAAAGTGACAATTTTGTTATGTTAGAAAATACGCATTCTTTAAGACGCTGTAAAATTTACTGAGCACTAAAATACTGAAAAGTATTTTTTGTAATTCTTTCCAGATGACTCAGGTCCTCCAAGGTGCAGTTTACTTAGAAAATCACCATATTTTCTCTGCACAATAATCCATTCTCAATTTGGAATGATGCACATAAACTTGGGAAAATACATGTGTTTAAAATGGTTTTGTTTTTTCATTTCACTTAAAGTGATTGTAAAGTCTCATATTTTTTTTTATAAAATAAAAACGATCCCTTCACATCAATCAGCCACTGAAACCCTGGATGCCATAAACACAGCTCTACTGCAGTCAGCCGACTTGGTAGCGCCTAAACGTAAAACCTGTATCCGTAAATACAACTCCAGTTGGTTTAACGACCAGCTATTGTCCCCTTAAGCAAGAACGTAGAAGAGCGGAAGCAGCTTGGAAAAGAAGCCCCACAGACGAAAACTGCGCCATCTACAACGAAACAACAAAGAAATACCACAAAGAAATTTTCCTAGCCAAAAAAAATAATTTCTCCAAGATCATCACCAATGCCCTAAACCGTCCTCGCAAACTCTTCAAGTTGGTTAGTCAGTCTATGAACCCAGCCTGTCTTGAAGCCCCTAATTCTGACACCCAAGAATTTTGCAATGAATTATCGGACCATTTCGTGAACAAAATTGAAAGGATCCGTGTAAGCATTCTGCAAAACAGTATCCCCCTCAACCCCCTCAGCAGTCCCCCGCCCAATCACCACAGGAATCAGGCCCAAGTAACAATGTTTACTCTAAAACCCGTCTCCCTGGATGCCACTAAAAATATCAAAGGCACTCTGCGAAATAGCACAGCGCCTAACGATATTATCCCCACCAAACTGCTGAAGGAATGTGCCAATATTTTGGCACCACCCATCAAGCAGCTGATTAACCTGTCATTCAGGGAAGGCATAGTGCCCTCCCTGTTAAAACAAGGGATAATCAAACCCATCTTAAAGAAACCCACCCTTGACCCCAAAGACCCTGAACATCATCGTCCCATAACAGGCCTGAACGTTTTCTCCAAGGTGATGGAGAAAGTGGTGGTACAACAGCTGCAACAGCATTTAGACACCCATAATTTGCTCGATCCTTATCAATCGGGTTTCCATCCAGGGTACAGGACGCAAACAGCACTGCTCAAAATATGGGATGATGCTCTTGAGGCCGCAGACGAAGGAGAACCTTGTCTTCTAGTACTGTTGGACCTTAGCGCAGCTTTTGATACGGTTGACCACAAACTATTGCTAATTCGGCTAGCTGAAGTAGCCAAGATCGCGGAATGTGACTTACCCTGATTCTCCTCCTTTTTGGAAAACCGATCACAAGTAGTGAAACTGGGACCATTCACTTCTGAAAAACGCACGGTGTCATGCGGAGTCCCTCAAGGATCACCTCTGTCGCCGGTGCTGTTTAATATCTTTATTCGCCCTCTTTTTGAAATTATCAGCAGCCAAAAGCTGCTCTACCATTCCTATGCGGATGACACACAATTGTATTTTCGTATTTGCAACAAAAAGGATCACCATCTCAATCTAGAGAAATGTCTCTCTTTGATAGAGAACTGGATGACAAAGAGTTATCTTAAACTCAACAGCTCAAAAACAGAACTTCTCCTGTTTCACGCCAATCGGAAGAATCAACTGGCAACAACCTGGACACCTCCGCCCATTCTAGGAAAAATCATCACCCCTAGCACCAAAGTCAAAAGTCTCGGGGTCTTCTTTGACACCTACATGACAATGGATGCACAAATAGGGTCAGTAGTCAGCGGATCACACCATCTGCTACGCTTATTACGCAGACTAATCCCATTTATTCCTAAAGAAGACATAGCAGCCATGGTGGGAACAATTGTTAACTCCAGGCTGGACTATGCAAATGCCCTCTATCTCGGACTCCCAAAGTACCAAATCACACGCCTGCAGGTCGTTCAGAACACGGCCGCGCGTGGGAAACATGGGAATCAATCTCCCCATCACTGAGAAGCCTTCACTGGCTACCAGTGAAAGACAGAATAACTTTCAAAGCACTCTGTCTAACGGATAAATGTATTTGGGGTAATGCCCCCCAATACCTATGCGACAAAATAAAAGCCTACAACCCCAATCGCGCTCTGCGATCCTCCAACCAAAATTTACTCCAAATCCCCAAAACCAGATACAAGTCCAAAGGAGAAAGAAGATTTGCTGTCCAAGGCCCTCGACTTTGGAACACTTTGCCAACCTCCATTCGGTTGGAGGAGAACCACTTGGCCTTTAGGAGAAAGATCAAAACCCACCTCTTCTGAGCTCAAGGGAGAAGTGGTCAAACAAGCGCCCAGAGGCGATTCAGTTCGCATGTGTAGCGCTATATACATTTTTCACTCAATTTTTTCACTCAGTACACACAGGCACACAAATCACCCCCCAGTCACCCCCCGATCACCCCCCCAGCCCCCTGTCACAGAGTCACTGATTGCAGGGATCATTTATTTTCTAAACACTGCATTTAGTGTTATTTGTGACAGAAAAAAGTGTTAGGGCAGTTAGCTTTAGGTCCAGGGTAGCCCCCTACCCCCCCTAATAAAAATTTAACCCCTTGATCACCGCCTTAGTTCCCCCTTTACCCCCTATTACCAGTGTCACTTAGCGATCGGTTTTCTGATCGCTGTATTAGTGTCACTGTTTGCCGCTAGGTAGCTAGTTTTTTTGAGGTTCGCCGCCAGGTTTCTATAGCGTTAGGTACCCCCATAAATAAAGGTTTTAACCCCTGATTGCCCCTAGAGTTAACCCTTAAACCAGTGATCACCGTATAAGTGTCACTGGTGATGCAGATTAGCCAGTTAGTTATTTAGTTATTTTAGGTTCGCCACCAGGTTTTTAGAAAGCGTCAGGTACCCCCATATATTACCTAATAAAGGTTTTAACCCCCTGATTGCCCCCTAGTTAACCCTTTCTGATCAGATCTATACTAGTGTACCCAGCAGTTTAGGGTACCCAAAAACGCATTGTTAGCGGAATCAGCCCAGATACCCGCTAGCACCTGCGTTTTGCCCCTCCGCCCAGCCCAACCCACCCAAGTTCAGTATCGATCGATCACTGTCACTTCAAAAACACAACACAACACATATAACTGCAGCGTTCGCAGAGACAGGCCCGATCCCTGCGATCACATGTGGTATCTCCGTACTCAGGAGAAGCAGCAGAATGTATTTTGGGGTGCAATTCCACATATAACCATGGCATGTGTGAGCAATATATCATTAAATGACAACTTTGTGCAAAAAAAATTCCGTTTGTCATATTCCCGCAACTTCTGTCAAAATATAAAATATTCCATGGACTCAACATGCCTCTCAGCAAATAGCTTGGGGTGTCTACTTTCCAAAATGGGGTCATTTGGGGGGGGGGGTTGTGCTATTTTGGCATTTTATGGCCTTCGAAACTGTGATAGGTAGTGAGGAGTGAAATCAAAAATTTGCGCCCTTAGAAATGCTGAAGGCGGTGCTTGGGTTTTGGGGCCCCATACGCGGCTATTCTCCCAAAATGTCCCAAACATGTGGTATGCCCGTACTCAGGAGAAGCAGCAGAATGTATTTTGGGGTGCAATTCCACATATAACCATGGAATGTGTGAGCAATATATCATTTAGTGACAACTTTTTTTTTTTTTTTTTTTGTCATTATTCAATCACTTGGGACAAAAAAAAATATTCAATGGACTCAACAAGCCTCTCAGTAGTTTCCTTGGGGTGTCTACTTTCCAAAATGGGGTCATTTGGGGGGGTTTTGCACTGCCCTGCCATTTTAGCACCTCAAGAAATGAGATAGGCAGTCATAAAATAAAAGCTGTGTAAATTCCAGAAAATGTATCCTAGTTTGTAGACGCTATAAATTTTGCGAAACCCAATATATATACGCTTATTGCGATTTTTTTTTACTAAAGACATGTGGCTGAATACATTTTGGCCTAAATGTTTGACTAAAATTTAGTTTATTCAATATTTGTTTCTTTTTGTTATAAGAAAAATCTTTTTTTTTCAAAATTTTCGGTCTTTTTCAGTTTATATCGCAAAAAATAAAAATCGCAGAGGCAATCAAATACCATCAAAAGAAAGCTCTATTTGTGGGAAGAAAAGGACGCAAATTTCGTTTCGGTACAACATTGCATGGCCGCGCAATTACCAGTTAAAGCAGCGCAGTGTCAAATTGTAAAAACACCTTTGGTCCTTTAGCTGCATTTTGGTCCGGGGCTTAAGTGGTTAAATATTGAACTAGATTTGAACTGTTTTTTGCCTAATTCAGTGATGGCGAACCTTTTTGAGCCCGAGTGCCCAAACTGCAACACAAAACCTAATTTTTTTTTGAAGTGCCAACACTGCAATTAAACATGAATACCAAGGTTTTCGTTTAGAAAAATCAACTCGTACACTTGTCCAAACTAATTAACAGCTTTTGTTTTAAAAGAAAAACACAATAACAGAGCTTTCTATTAAACATTTTTTTTTATTGAAAAAGAATCTCAACAACTGTACTTGTGCATGTATTTTTGGATAAGGATACATTTGCAGATCGCTGGTAAAGATGCCTTTGATCGCTGGTAAGGATGCCTTTGCTGGGCATTTCCAAAGATGGCTTTGCTGGGCATTTCCAAAGATGGCTTTGCTGGGCATTTCCAAAGATGGCTTTGCTGGGCATTTCCAAAGATGACTTTGCTGGGCATTTTCAAAAATGACTTTGCTGGGCATTTCCAAAGATGACTTTGCTGGGCATTTCCAAAGATGGCTTTGCTGGGCATTTCCAAAGATGGCTTTGCTGGGCATTTCCAAAGATGGCTTTGCTGGGCATTTCCAAAGATGGCTTTGCTGGGCATTTCCAAAGATGGCTTTGCTGGGCATTTCCAAAGATGGCTTTGCTGGGCATTTCCAAAGATGGCTTTGCTGGGCATTTCCAAAGATGGCTTTGCTGGGCATTTCCAAAGATGGCTTTGCTGGGCATTTCCAAAGATGGCTTTGCTGGGCATTTCCAAAGATGGCTTGGCTGGGCATTTCCAAAGATGGCTTGGCTGGGCATTTCCAAAGATGGCTTGGCTGGGCATTTCCAAAGATGCCTTGGCTGGGCATTTCCAAAGATGCCTTGGCTGGGCATTTCCAAAGATGCCTTGGCTGGGCATTTCCAAAGATGCCTTGGCTGGGCATTGGTAAAGATGCATTTGCTTACACAAGGGATAGAGATCTACAATGCTGTGATGGGTACAGGCACAGTATACTTTGCATAGCTAAAAGACATTATTGTACATAAGCAGAGGATGAGTCTAATGATCTATTGCTGGGCATTATTAAAGATGCATTGGCTGGGCATTGGTAAAGGTGCCTTAGCTGGGCATTGGTAAAGATGCCATGGCTGGGCATTTTCAAAGATGCCTTGGCTGGGCATTTTCAAAGATGGCTTTGCTGGGCATTTCCAAAGATGGCTTTGCTGGGCATTTCCAAAGATGGCTTTGCTGGGCATTTCCAAAGATGGCTTTGCTGGGCATTTCCAAAGATGGCTTTGCTGGGCATTTCCAAAGATGACTTTGCTGGGCATTTCCAAAGATGGCTTTGCTGGGCATTTCCAAAGATGGCTTTGCTGGGCATTTCCAAAGATGGCTTGGCTGGGCATTTCCAAAGATGGCTTGGCTGGGCATTTCCAAAGATGCCTTGGCTGGGCATTGGTAAAGATGCCTTGGCTGGGCATTATTAAAGATGCCTTGGTAAGGCATCTTTAAAGATGCCATTGCTGGGCATTTTTAAAGATGCCTTGTCTGGGCATTGGTAAAGATGCCTTGGCTGGGCATTAGATGCCTTGGCTGGGCATTGGTAAAGATGCATTTGCTTACACAAGGGATAGAGATCTACAATGCTGTGATGGGTACAGGCACAGTATACTTTGCATAGCTAAAAGACATTATTGTACATAAGCAGAGGATGAGTCTAATGATCTATTGCTGGGCATTATTAAAGATGCATTGGCTGGGCATTGGTAAAGGTGCCTTAGCTGGGCATTGGTAAAGGTGCCTTAGCTGGGCATTGGTAAAGATGCCATGGCTGGGCATTGGTAAAGATGCCATGGCTGGGCATTTTCAAAGATGCCTTGGCTGGGCATTTTCAAAGATGCCTTGGCTGGGCATTGGTAAAGATGCCTTGGCTGGGCATTGGTAAAGATGCCTTGGCTGGGCATTGGTAAAGATGCCTTGTCTGGGCATTGGTAAAGATGCCTTGGCTGGGCATTGGTAAAGATGCAATGACAAATTTTCATTTTTTTCATTTTAGCCCTTTGGATTCTTCTTTGCAATTCTTGTAGATTAGAATCTACAGCAGCTTCCAGACGCAGCAGAGCAGTGGGCATTTTTAAAGATGCCTTGTCTGGGCATTTTTAAAGATGCCTTGTCTGGGCATTGGTAAAGATGCCTTGGCTGGGCATTGGTAAAGATGCCTTGGCTGGGCATTGGTAAAGATGCCTTGGCTGGGCATTGGTAAAGATACCTTGGCTGGGCATTGGTAAAGATACCTTGGCTGGGCATTGGTAAAGATGCCTTGGCTGGGCATTGGTAAAGATGCCTTGGCTGGGCATTGGTAAAGATGCCTTGGCTGGGCATTGGTAAAGATGCCTTGGCTGGGCATTGGTAAAGATGCCTTGGCTGGGCATTGGTAAAGATGCCTTGGCTGGGCATTGGTAAAGATGCCTTGGCTGGGCATTGGTAAAGATACCTTGGCAAAGATACCTTGGCTGGGCATTGGTAAAGATGCCTTGGCTGGGCATTGGTAAAGATGCCTTGGCTGGGCATTGGTAAAGATGCCTTGGCTGGGCATTGGTAAAGATGCCTTGGCTGGGCATTGGTAAAGATGCCTTGGCTGGGCATTGGTAAAGATGCCTTGGCTGGGCATTTTTAAAGATGTCATGGCTGGGCATTTTTAAAGATGCCATGGCTGGGCATTTTTAAAGATGCAATGGCTGGGCATTTTTAAAGATGCAATGACAAATTTTTGTTTTTTTCATTTTAGCCCTTTGGATTCTTCTTTGCAATTTCATCCAAGCAGGCTACAAATCTCTCCAAGACCCGTCCTCTGCTTAGCCACCGTACATTATTGTACATAAGTAAAGTATTATACTGTGCCTGTACCTCATCAAGAAGTGCTTGAAACTGTCGAAAATTAAGAGCACGAGCCATGATGTAATTCACCATTTTTGTGACATCCTTGAGGATATCGTCTAATATTTTGCTGCTTTCCTTGGCACAAAGAGCTTCTTGATGTATAATACAATGAAATTGAATGACTGGGTGCTTTGCTTCTTTGACAAAAAACTGTATGAAACCAGATGTTACCCCCACCATGGAAGGTGCCCCGTCACTAGTAACTGAAACCACTTTTTCTGGCCTTATGTCTTGTGACACAAAAGCCTCCATCACAGCATTGTAGATATCTATCCCTTGTGTTCTTCCAGGCAAAGACAACAGTTTCATGAGCTCCTCTCTCATGGTGTCACCAACAGCATAGCGCAAAATTACTGCTAGCCTTGCATGATTATTTATGTCTGTGCTTTCATCCAAGCACATGGAGTAACAGGCTGCCTTTTGTAAGTCAGTGGTGAGCTGCTGACTAACATCACTTGCCATACGCAGGACTCTATCTTCAACAGTATTTCTGCTAAGTGGCATTTCAGAGATTCGTTGCTTAATTTTGTCCTTGTTTGGAAATTCATGAAAAAGGGAATTTACTCACAGCCAACATGGCCGTTTTGATAAAATCGCCATCAGAGAGGGGCTTTCCATGTTTTGCTATGCACAGTGAAATTTCAAAGCTGGCATTTGCCAGATAATTTGTTTTAGAAAGATAGTTGCAAAAACTACGATACTGGCAGTGATATCTCTTCAATTTCCCATCAAGAAACTCTTTTCTTTCAGCTACACCAAGTTCGGCAACACTTTTGTGGTTGGTATCAAAATGACGTTTGACACTAGATGTGCGAGATACCACACTTTCACTACACAGAACACAACGCTTTCCCATTGCGTTCAATCACTCCAAATGACTGTGTCCAGGTCTCTTGGAATGATCTTCCACTATCTGTTTTTAATTTTGCTTTTTTGGATGTACTCATTTTTGGTTGTTCATGTCTACAAAAAACACAAAATGTATAAAATAAGGATGGATGAAGCACCCAATACAAATCTATCCCTACCTACCTATACCAAAAATATTATTGCAACATTTCACAAAAAAGGTAGAACAACTCACGGTTTTGTAGACAGATATACATCGTCCAATATCCTGTGAAACAAGAAGTCGCGCTGTGCCGCTGCTGACACCGCTATGCTGGGTCTGGAAGCTGCTGTAGATTCTGAATTGCAAAGAAGAATCCCAGAGAGAGGGCTGTAATGAAAAAAAAATATGTTTTCATTGTTGTCCATAGGGATACAGGAAACTACCATAGCCCGGGGGCCAGATGTGACCCTTAGCAACTTACGTTTCTGTAATGTAGACAGATATAAGCTCAAATCGTCCAATGTCCTGTGAAACAACAAGGCGTGCTGTGCCGCTGCTGACACCGCTCTGCTGGGTCTGGAAGCTGCTGTACATTCTACAAGATTTGCAAAGAAGAATCCCAGAGAGAGGGCTGTAATGAAAAAAAAAATATGTTTTCATTGTTGTCCATAGGGACACAGGAAACTACCGTAGCCCGGGGGCCAGATGTGACCCTTAGCAACTTACGTTTTTTTAATGTAGACAGATATAAGCTCAAATCGTCCAATGTCCTGTGAAACAATAAGGCGTGCTGTGCCGCTGCTGACACCGCTCTGCTGGGTCTGGAAGCTGCTGTAGATTCTACAAGAATTGCAAAGAAGAATCCAAAGGGCTAAAATGAAAAAAAAAAAAAATGTGTCATTGTTGTCCATAGGCCAGGACACAGGCCCAATAACAGCAATGATGGGGGTAATATGTTTGCAAATGACACCTAGACCCAATAACAGCAATGAGGGGGGTAATATGTTTGCAGAACAAAGTTTCCCAAGTCAGTCAGCAACTGTCAGAACACCCACCAGCGATTGCAGGAGATTAGCTAAAGTCATTGTTCAGCAAAATTTTACATTTTAGATTGGGTGATGTTAGCAGGGCAACCCATAATAGACGTCATAAAACGACCCAGGTATCCCATGTCTAAATAGTATTCGAGTAATAAGTATTCTTACTTTTGTCTGCAGCTAAATCAAACTTCAAAACTGCGCAATGAAGAAGAAAGATGGCTTCACGAGTCTTGCAGCTCTTTCCCGCCGCGCGTCTTCTCCTCATGCTCCCAGTCACGCCCAGCAGCACGTCAGGCAGTGGATGATCTGAGAGCTTTCATTGGGTAGCAAGCTAGCACGTGACCTCCGGGCGCTCATTCTAAGTTACGCCCACTCGGACACGTCACCGCTAGCACAGGGTAGTGTGGGAAATGTAGTTTCTAGTTGCGGTTTGACGATTTAATTTTTTTTTTCTTTGACATTTCTGCATTGTCACCGCGTGCCCACCAAAACAGCTTGCCGTGCCGGGAGCGGCACGCGTGCCACGCGTTCGCCATCACTGGCCTAATTGGTAGAGGTCAGCATAAAAAATAATTATATTTTTTTTTTTACTTTTATTTATTCATTTTTCATTTTTTTTATTTTTTTTTATTATTGTTATTTTTATTTTTATTCTTATTTTATTTTCATTTAATTTTATTTTATTTTTATTCATTATTTTCATTTCTATTTTTTTATGTGTTATGCTACAATGTATGAATTTTAGCTTATCCTTATGAAATTCTTTTTAATGAATTCTCATTTTAACAATGCCTTAAAAGTTATTTGTCAATAGTTTTTTGTTAATTTTTTGGCAATAAACAGGAAGTGATGTGAGTGAAGGGAAGTGGGTGTTTGATTACACCAGATGGTTTTCCTTGCACACGATTGGCTAACAGTAGGGAGATAATAGCTCCCTTGCATATAAATTCCATCATACGAAATCAGAAGTGATGTCCTTGATGACGCCCCGGAGGAAGGGGTGAAACGCGTCAATGTATTTACAGTTTCATGTACCAGTGATGCAACTTCCGGTATCTGTGGAATGCACGCTGCAGATGCGAACCCAGAACACACTGATGCCTGTTTTTTCAAGCCGTCTCGTGAGTGGCATTTTTGTAAATGCACCGTGATTCAGTGTAGGCAGTACTTCACTATGGTATACAGAATAATTCCGCGCTGCCTTAAGGGTAAGCTGCTGACACACCAAGTAGACAAATTGCAACAATGTGGAAACAAAAAAAGTGTAGCGCTAATCAAAATATATAAATGAATAAATAAATAAATATGTGAAAAATTAATAAATACGTAAAAACGTAATAAATAAAAGTGCTCAAATATTGATAGTGAACAATGTAAATATAAATGTCCCCATAAGCACACTATGAAAGTATATATGCAGGAAATCCAAAACAGGTGCAGAAATGCAAAGACTATCTGTCACTCTAATAAGTGATCAAACTTTGGTGTTGACAAAGTTCAGAATATGGTGACGACTTCAAACCATGCAGATCTGTGCAAGTGAAGAAGTTATGAAGTTAAGGGAACCACCCCACAGGTAAAAGGCTTACCAGAATGTATGGACCCTAGAAAACCTACGTTCAATGGGTCAAAAAGGCTTGCGTGGTGGAACCACAATGTAATTTGGGCGATCCTATGGACTTCAGGATGCTGTGCCAGAGATGACAAAACACCAGCAGGATAGAGAGAATCTCAGGGAAAGGTGACTTCCTAGTGGGTTGTCTCATAGAAATGATGGTCCAGGGAATCCCAAATAGATGTAGAAGGGTTGTGTCATATAATAGAAGAAAAAAAAAAACGGCCACATAGCGTAACTATATGTTACATTTCAAAAGTTTAATGAAGTTAGAACACTTACATTTGTGATGATATTCAAGTGCTTTGTATAAATGTGGCAACAATGGAGTCATCCAGACCTGTTTCGTCCGCTAGGACATCATCTATGTACTTTCTATCTTTCTGTTTTAATATGTACGATTTCATCCGCATGAATAATTGTTTGTGGAAGCCTCCCTGAATCTGTATCCACGTATTAGATCTCCAAAAGTTTACAAGCATTTTCCGACCCCTGGACTTGAAAGCTGAGGGTCCATTAACTCTGGTGAGTGGGGTCACAAGAGGGGAGAGTGATTTTGGAATTCCTGTCAACTTAGAAACTTCAATTGCCGTTGGTAGCACTTAGCACTTTATACCACTATATTATAGCACTTGATATTTTCACATTGTGTTTAGATTGTATTATGTGTTAGCACTTACATTCCACCAGCGCTGTTAAAATTCATACATCTATCCTCTACTCTGCCATCAGTAGATGAGTGGAAATCCGAAGTGAAAAAATATACTCTGAGAAACATACGTACCTCTTTTGCAATGCTCTACATAAGTTTGCTGCAAAATGGTCTAGTTCAGGGATATGCAATTAGCAGACCTCCAGCTGTTGCAGAACTACAAGTCCCATAAGGCATAGCAAGACTCTGACAGCCACAAGCATGACACCCAGAGGCAGAGGCATGATGGGACTTGTAGTTTTGCAACAGCTGGAGGTCCACTAATTGCATATCCCTGGTCTAGTTTGATAGATACAATGGGCCTGTCTATTACTCTCTGTTGAGAAAGTTGCTTTCATTGTTAGTTGTGGGATATTTATTAGTTTCCCAAGTATGTTAGAGGGGTACAGGTGCTACATCGATATATGTATTTAATGGTAACCTGTGGGCTTAGTGCTGTAATTTATTTATTATTATTATTATTATTATTATTATTATTTTATTTCTTTTTTTTGTTGCCATTTTGTTTACATTTTTTTATTCTGTGTGACAGTGTGTCTCTATGTTATTCTGTACTAAAAATGATCAAGATAGCTACATTGTATTGCTGTGTGAAGTTCCAATGCTCTGACTCTTGCACATTAAAGCGGTGTTCTAGTCAACAAAAAAAAATTAAAAGCCAGCAGCTGCACGTACTGCAGCTGCTGGCTTTTAATATTAGGACACTTACCTGTTCTTTAGTCCAGTGATCTCGGCACCACAGCTGATGTTTCCATCAGCTGTCAGATGCTTCCGCTGCCATTGCGGGCAAGCGAACCCGGTAGTGTAGCCTTTCGGCTTCACGCCGGGAACCCTACTGCGCATGCGCGAGGCCCCGGTCCTCTCTCCTATTGGCCTGGCAGCCGGAGGAGGAGGAGGGAGCCCCGCGGTGACATCACGGGCTGCGACCCGGACTCCCGGAAGTGGGAAAGGATACCTGTCAGAGACAGGAATCCGATGAGCGTAAGTTCCACTTTAGGGTGGAACTCCGCTTTAAGGGTCCATGCACATTGGGCTTAAAAAACGCTGCTTCTATAGTCGTTTTTCCTGTAGAAGCAGCTTAATGTTATCCTATGTGTCTATTCACATTAGGACTTTTCGAGGCAGAAAAAAAACACTTCTGGATTGGATTTTTTAAAGGACTTTCCTGGCAGAAAAAAACACCAAACGTGTATACAAAAACACTGTATATTAGCGTTTTTTTTTCTGTAAAAAGAACTGAAATTTCTTCAAGCGCAGTGTGCATGGACTCTAAATCCATAAAGGTTTGAAGATCCTGGGATGCAGGAATGGTGGAGCAAGCACTATCAAAATGCCTTGGCAGATTAATTTAAAGGAGGCCTTAGTAAAATAATATGGAGGTTGTTATTAGTTACTTTTGAATATGGAGGCTGTTATTCTGTTCCAGTGGCTCCTATAAATTCTAGGTTACTGACCTGGAACAAGTATGCAGATCAAGTGCTCTGACTTTAATCTGACTATAATCAGCATGCTTGTTATAGGTCAGTAGCTTAGAAAGTATTAAAGCCTGAGGCAGCAAGGCAACTAGTACTCTTACAAGGATTTTAGCAATGGCATTGTGTTTTTTTCACTACAGGTTGCCTTTTAAAGATCTAAAAAATCCATGATCTATTTTTTTTTCAAACCACTCTAAACATCTCTAGATCATATTCCAGCATATTGTTTTTTTCACCTTGTTCCAGAAGCTAGAAACTGCCCTTATTACCCCCTGGAATGTCATCCCCAGGCTTATACAATTCTTTCAGGAGCAGCTCCTAGGATCTCCGTTCCTATTGATATAAGTACGCCCCCAGAACTACATCTGCCAAGAACCCTTTCCCCACATGCATTGTGTGGGTCAGGCAATGGAGGAGAGGCCAATGCAACAGCATTGTTTTGCTTGATTAAAAAAATAAGAGGGGTAAGGATAAGGATAGGCAGGAAGGACTAAAATGTTGCTAGGGTTCTCAGCACAGCAAAGGCAGCATGTAGGCATGTAGCTCAAATGAAAAAAAAAAAAAAAAGCACACACTAGGTTTCTGGCAGATCAACAGATATTTTGCTGCAAGTACAGTAAATATATTGATAATATGTACTGATATATATTTTTTTTTTCAAGGCATACAGTTCTGTGTCATAATGTTCATTGTTGGCTGATGTCTTGAAGGATACTGACCATATTGTCACTGGTCTCTGCTTAAAACTGAATAAGAACCGAGCGATCAGCGGCTTGTGTGATCGCTCAGTTCTTGGGCTTAGAGCAGGCGGGGGACAGCTGCAGCATATAGGTAAGTATGTACTGTATGTTTGTTTTTTTACACTCCCCAAACATCTCTTTTAACCACTTTGCATCTAAACCAATTCTGGCATTTCATGTAAAAATATTTTTTTTGCTAAAACAAATACTCAGAACCCTCAAACATGATATATATTTTTATGTCACACGGTACTTGCGCAGCAATTTTTCAAATGCAATTGTTTTGGAAAAAGTACTATTTAATTCGTTTTAATGCAGAAAATCACCAAAGATAATCCAATTGTATGGTAAAATATAAAAGCTGATACACCGAGTAAATAGATACCAAACGTGTCACGCTTTAGAATGGTGCACATTCGCTGAATAGTGCAAAACTACAGTACTTAAAAAATCTCTATAGGCGATGCTTTAAACATTTTACCAGGTTACCAGTTTAGAGTTACAGAGGAGGTTCTGTGCTGGAATTATTGCTCTCGCTCTAACGTTCGCATGATACCTCACATGTGTTGTCCGAACGACGTTTACATATGCATGCGCGACTTGCATATGCATTTGCTTCTACGTGTGAGAACGAGGGGACAGGGGCGATTTAAAAAATTTTTTATTATTATTTTTTTCATTTTTACACTGTCTCTTTAACTTAAAAAAAATGTAATCACTTTTATGCCTATTACAAGAAATGTAAACATCCCTTGTAATAGGAATAAGATTATGGGTCCTCCTCCACCCTGGAAAGCATGAGATCCAAAAAAAATTTGATCTCTGCTTTCCAGGGTAAAAAACTGGTAGTGTTTACATCTGCCAGTGCTGGACGCAATGTCATGACGTTCGCTCAGGCCTCCCAAGAACATAAAATGGTCGGGGACCATCTGGTTCACGGCCAGCTCTGTGGTAATCTGCCACCGCTGTGTTGGTTCTCCGGGTCCCCGAACGCACAGGAGAGCTCAGAGAGGCATCGAAGGGACATCCTCTCCCGATGCCTGTAAAAGCGATCCATTTACCTATTACAAGATAGGTAATTACTGGCTGAAAACAAAGATATATAAATGATGCCTGCCGCTACAGGCATCATCCAGTCCAGGACGACAAACGACTGGCTTCTGGTGGAAAGTGGTAAAGCAGAACTGAGAGCAAAACATTTATTTTTTTATTTTGAATATAGTAAGGTATAACCCCTGTCAAGTTTTACAATCTGTGTCCCATTGGGAGGATTTCCCTTCACTTATTTTCCCATGCACACAACAGGATGTTAGGGGAATCCTTGGAAGTCACCAGAACTAGAGCCCCTATTGGAAGATTCCAAAATTTCTCCTCCTGTTCTGTTCACCAGGACAAGTTGAGAAGATGAATCTCTCCTACCGAGATGCAGACAGCAATACAAAATGGTTTGGACCAGGGCTCAAGTCCTGCGGGAACGCGTGGGAACGGAGTTCCTGCACTTTTTTCACAGCAGGAACGCAGTTCCCTTTGCAGGACTAAAGCAGCCGAGCCACCCGAGCCAATCCTCCACTGAGTGGCGATGCCCAGCTTGACTCACTGTCAGGGGCAGGCGAACCTTATTAATCCTTTATGTTACTGCCCGCTTCCTGTATAAGGATTCATCGGGTAGTGTGCGGGTATTCCGTCACTTCCTCGATGCCGCAATGTGTCCTGGGAGCTTTTGTCATTGTTCCCAGGAGACAATCCGGAGGTCTGCCACGAGTTATCGCGGGATTTAGAAAGAACTTGCTTTAAAAAATAACATGAGCTTTAGTAATTATGCATATGAGCGTATCATTTTTTTTTTTGGTGGTGGAGTGGATCTTGGGTGGGAGTTCCCACACTTTTTTCCCCAGGACTTGACCCCTGGTTTGGACCCTATGGGTGAACTACAACAGTCACATGAACCTTGATAATTCTCTTCTTTGCCTTGTAAATTGTCTCAGCAAACATACACAGGATTGGAGTTATGGTCAGATCCCAAAGAATATTTCCCTACCCCTTTCCCCTCTTCAACGCTTTGTGATTTTTAGCTACAGGTAAGCCTATAATAAGGCTTACCTGTGGGTAAAATGAATATCTCCTAAACCTGCACGGTTTAGGAGATATTCATCCTGCATGGAGCCGCTGACGTTCAGCTGGACATGGCTCAGGCTAACCGTGCCAAAGCTTCAGAAGCTTCTTGTCTGAACCGAGGGCTCCTGTGCACCGCTCACAGCGGTGGAGTCAGCGATCCCAGAAGAAAGGATGAGAGAAGATGTCAGCCCTCCCAGCGGTGACCGGGTGCCACTCAGAGGGCTTTGTTCTAAGGTGAGTATTTCATAATGTGCACATTATGCCTTTTGTCTTGCAGGTTTTTTTGTTTGTTGTTTCCCCCCCCCCCCCCCTAGGTTTACAACCTCTTTAAGGTTTCATTCCCCTCCACTGGGTTTCTTCTTTTCCTGTTTCATTATTGTCTTTTTCTCTCTGTTTGCCCCTTTTTGTCTGTGCAGCACAACCCATCGCAACTTGGTCTCCTGAGATCTTTTTTTTTACCCCTTCATGAGATGCTCGCTGCGCTCATTAAGAGAAAATCTATCATGGGTATGTACTTTTCTTCTTCTGAACCATCCCTACCGGGACTGAGATTACTTTGGAGTTTTATGGTCCTTGAAACTTAAAGTGATTGTAAAGTCTTGTTTTTTTTGTCTATAAATGTTATAATTACCTGCACTGTGCAGTGGATTTGCACAGAGCAGCCCTTATCCTCCTCTTCTCGGGTGCTCCTGGCCCCTCCCTCCTGTTGAGTGCCCCCACAGCAAGCAGCTTGTTATGGGGGCACCCGAGCCGAGTCACAGCTCCCTGTGTCTATTCAGACATGGAGCTGTGGCCTGGCCCCGCCCCCCTCTCTCTCCTGATGGGCTGACAGAGATGGGGCTCGGGTAAGTATGAGGGGGACTGCTGCACACAGAAGGCTTTTTGTCTTAAGGCACAGAATGCATTAAGATAAAAAAAACATTCTGCCTTTACAACGCCTTTAACTGTATGTTTCAATTGACATTGTTCCATGTTTATTTTGAGCCCTGTTCATACAATTGATATATCTATAAAGACCCGTACACACGATTGGATATTCTGACAACAATTGTGTGATTGACCTGTTTTGCCGGATAATCAGACCGTCTGTATGCTCCATCGGACAATTGTTGTCGGAATTTCCGACAACAAATGTTGGATGGCCATGCTCTCAAATTGTCCGAAAACAAATGTGTTCCGTCGGATTATCCTATCATGTGTACACAAGTCCGTCGGACTAAAATCCAAAGTACAAACAGGCATGCTTCGAACCAATGCTAACCATAAGACAACATTAGCAAAAGTTGCCCAAAGGGTGGCGCTAAAGAGCAGAAAAACCACGTTTTGTGAATGTTGGCTGAAAAAGTTCTGCCGTCTGTATGGACACCAAGTTCACGGCCAACACCCTTCGGACAAAAATCCACGGATTTGTCCATTGGAAATCCGATCGTGTGTATGAGGCTTTAGACTGTAATCTGTACAGCCATTCATTGTAAACCTGCTTAAATTTAATAAAAACACTGTAAAACAAAAATTGGACAGGTGTTCTAATCCTTCTCCAAAACTAAAATAAAAAGTTTGTCCCTCAGTTCTACTTTAGAATGGGAGGGAACACTCTTCGGTCCAGCTAAACTGTGTGTATTGATTCATTTGTTCTGATTTGTTTCCTGCTAAACATAAATTTGCGGAGGAGCACATTATCTTTCAAAAGAAAAACAAAGTAGTAAGCAGAGACAAATTTCTGTTTAAACTGCACTCTTATCACTAAATTTGGGCTGACTTAGAACTGACAGTGAAAAGTGGTGAAACGGAGAGCCCGCTGTTGAATGGCTGCCCTGGGAGTATGCTAGTATGTTGGCAAATTAAACAACCTAATTGTTTCTTAAATCTCTTTGGGACTCTAGCTGCTAGAATCTTAGACTTACGTGAAATCCCAGGCCTGTATTTCTGTCAAAGCCATTAACTGCAGTCCTACTCACCCTGTTGGCTTTTTATTATGTGGAGAAGCATTTAGATACAGCATAATGATGCCAACTGCTGATGGTGCTGCAGCTACGTATTTTAAAAGTATAGCTATTCTTTATGAGGCATGTAAGCAAATACAGGTCTGGGCTATTTGAAACGTATGCACTCCTAAAATTATGGAACACAAATATGTGGTTTCAGAAAGGGCAGGCTTTGTCAGACTGATCTCCGACCTCTGATCCCTGACAGTCAAATATAACATCAACCTGGGCCGTTTAAAGTGTATTTTCACCTTTGCAGCCAATTTGTGATAATGCCTACTTGATATTTGTTACATGTTCTGTTTCACTTTGCAGTGAATTTTAAATGCTCTTTTTTGAAAACTTCATCATTGGAAATTTCAACTAATTTAAAAAAAAAAAATATTTCGAAAGTCTTAAAGTTGTATTCAAAATTATTCAACCCCCACTGAAATTGATTGTTTTGCCCAGTTTGACACTGATTTTGATCATCCTGTCATCCTGCTTACAATTAAATCAAAGAGGCACGTGTAGGTCAGACACATATAACATAACATTTATAATGAAATAACCACAAATGTCTTTTCTGTGCTCACATCATTATCAGTTTTATTCAACCCCCAATTGACATTCAATCTTAGTACTTAGTACAACATCCTTTTACAGTTATAACAGCTTTTAAACTTGAAGCATAGCTTGACACAAGTGTCTTGCAGCGATCTACGGGTATCTTCGCCCATTCGTCATGGGCAAAAGCCTTCAGTTCAGTCACATTCTTAGGCTTGCGCACTGCAACTGCTTTCTTTAAGTCCCACCAGAGGTTCTCAATCGGATTTAAGTCTGGTGACTGCGATGGCCACTCCCAAATATTCCAGCCTTTAATCTGCAACCATGCTCTAGTGGACTTGGAGGTATGCTTGGGATCATTGTCCTGTTGAAAGGTCCAACGTCTCCCAAGCCTCAGGTTTGTGATGGACTATATCACATTGTCATCCAATATCTCCTGGTACTGAAGAGAATTCATGGTACCTTGCAGACGCTGAAGCTTCCCTGTACCTGCAGAAGCAAAACAGCCCCAAAGCATGATTGACCCCCCGCCATGCTTCACAGTAGGCAAGGTGTTCTTTTCATCATAGGCCTTGTTCTTCCTCCTCCAAACATAGCGTTGATCCATGGGCCCAAACACTTCTAATTTTGTTTCATCAGTCCACAGAACACAATCCCAAAACTTCTGTGGTTTGTCCACATGATTTTTGCATACTGCAGTCGAATCTTCTTATTCTTTGGAGACAGCAAGGGGGTGCGCCTGGGAGTTCTGGCATGGAGGCCTTCATTATGCAGTGCGAGCCGTATTGTCTTAGCAGAAACTTCAGTACCCACATCTGACAAATCTTTTCTCAGTTCCTCAGCAGTCACAACGGGACTTTTCTCCACTCTACGCTTCAGGTAGCGCACAGCAGTCAAAGTCAGCATCTTCTTTCTGCCACGACCAGGTAGCGTTTCAACAGTGCCCTTTGCCTTTAATTTGCGAATGATGCTTCCTATGGTGTCTCTTGGTATGTTTAACATCTTTGCAATCTTCTTATAGCCATTGCCCTTCCTGTGAAGAGTAATCACCTCTTCTCTTGTCTTCCCGGACCATTCCCTTGACTTTACCATGTTTGTAACCACACTAGTAAATGTCTAGAAGGAGCCGAGTATCAAAGTCATTTAAAAGCTGCCTGATTGGTGCTTATTAGGCTTTATTGCAGCTCCCTGACATCCACCGGTGTTTTCAATACCTGATTGAAAACACTTCAATGAACCTCTGTTCTTCAGAGTAGTAGTCTTTAAGGGGTTGAATAATTGTGTAAATGAAGAATTCACAAAATAAACATTTACTACTATATTACAAAACCAATTGATGTCATTTTAGTTGCATATGGTTCTTTAAGAAGTCCTTGTAGGATTTCATTCTGAATACAATTTACAAATGTACACTAAATTCACTAAAACCCTTTACAGCATTGGGGGGTTGAATAATTTTCAACACAACTGTATCTAAGAATTTTTGTTCGTATTTCGCACCAGGTGCAGCAGCATAAGCCGATTTTCGTGCGGCCATCGAATTTGAGTAATCGGACATGTTGGAAATTTTTTAAAAAACAAACAATTTTCTAATCACTGATGGGAGAATCGTGCGAGAAATGTAGTCGAAAAAGAAATGCGCATGTGCAAGAAAAGAAAATTCCCAAAAAGAAAAGAAGATTCCCAGACATGAAAATTATTTTCTGTGGCATCATGAGGTGAAATTGAAGGCTTGGTTGGTCGAATTTTGAAATTAATGGTGGCGCCATCGGATCACAAAACGCACAATTTTTCAGATTTTCAAAAGAAAATTATTTCGAAATTCGACCATGTATGGCCAGCATTAGTCTTCCTTGTTTATGAAGAGGCTGGGGAGCTGTGCTTGCCAACACTGTCTGTCCTAACAAAGAGTTAAAGATTTAGAAAGTGGCAGTCTTCTACTTTATTGTAATGAGAGGAGACCCAACTTGTCCTAAACCTACTATGACATTGTTAAGAATTGCTTGCAGGCAACCAAAAGGCCTTCCTCTGACAAACATCTAAAAAATATCAAATGTTAAAGGGGTTGTAAACCCTCAAGGTTTTTCACCTTAATGCAGTCTATGCATTAAGATTAAAAACCTTCTGTACTGCAGCACCCTCCCAGAGCCCCCCTTGTACTTACCTGAACCCAATCTTTCCATCCAATCTTTCCAGCGACGGGGACGAGCACAGCAGCTGTTTTGAGTCCTCATTGGATAGATTTATAGCAGCAGGAGCCATCGTCACCACCCAGAGCATGATGGGACTGTGACGTCATAAGAGGCCTATATAAATCGGTGCGCGCCACACACCCGGCATTACAGCGGGAGGGAGCGTTGAGTCAACATCAAAGAAGAGGGAAGAAGGCGACGCAGAAGACCGGGCCCCCCGCTGGTAAAAGAGCTGCAAGAAGACAGCGGAGAAGCCGGCAGAAGTGAGAAGGAGAAGAGGGGAGAAGACGACAAATGACCGGGGCCCCAGCTGGTAAAAGAGCTGCAAGAAGGCAGCGGGGGCCCTGGCAGAACAGAACAAGACAGCGGTGAAGACCGCCCCCCCCGGCAGAAGAGAACAGAGAAGACGCCGAAGAAGGCCGGGGCCCCCGCTAGTAAAAGAGCTTAAAGAAGAAAGCAGGGGCCCCGGCAGAATGCCCCCTGAAAGAGCAGAGAAGTCGGAAGAAGACTCCGGTGCTGACTAATAAATGACTTTAAAAACCTGTGTAGTGTGTTTTTTTTTCCTCCAGGTGAATGGGTAGGGGTACGATGTACCCCATACTCATTCACCTAGGGTGGGAGGGCCAGGATCTGGGGACCCCCTAATTAAAGGGGGCTCCCGGATTCCGATAAGCTCCCCACCCGCAGACCCCGACAACCAACGCCAGGGTTGTCAGGAAGAGGCCCTCATCAACATGGGGACAGGGTGCTTTGGGGTGGGGGGTGGGGGGGCCCGAAGGTCACCCCCCGTCCCAAAGCACCTACCCCCCATATTGAGGGCATGCGGCCTGGTACGGTTAAGAAGGGGGGGCACTCGCTCGTCCCACCCCCTTTTTTTGACCGGCCGGGCTGCGTGCTCGGATAAGGGTCTGGTATGGATTTTGGGGGGCCCCACGCTGTTTTTTTGGCGTACAGGGGTCCCCCTATAAAATCCATAGCAGACCCAAGGGCCTGGTATGCTCCTGGAGGGGGAACCCATACTGTATTTTTATTTGAAATTTCGCGTGGAGTTCCCCCTCAAGATTCATACCAAACGCAGCTGACACAGTGCACTGCGATTACCTGCGGTTATGTGCCACAGCTGAAAGCACCATTCTATCTGTCCGTGTGAAAGGGGCCTAACCGTTCATTTGAAAAAATATCAAACACTCCACATCAAAGCAAATGTACAAAAAAAGTTCATAAGTGAGTAGATATAAATAACAAAATATTTATAATTTTTTTCAAAGCAAATTAATAATTCAAAAAAGTCCCTCTTGGTGCTGGAAAAGGTGCTCTGTGCTGAAACGTTAAAAAAGGTGCTTCTGTGTCACAATTGTTCTCCTTAGGACAAACAGGCTGTTACGAGATTGGATCTCACACAAGGAGATCATCAGACTGGCATTGCCTTGATCAGTCACCACTTGCTGTGGTATCCCTGCTGTGAAAGGATGGTAAACAGTTTGGACGGCGCTAGCCAACTCTGGCATATTCATATGTCAGAAATAAGAAAGAGAACTATACTGCATCTAAAAGGTTTATTTGTTAAAAAATATATTGCACATACAGAATATAGCAAATGTACAAGCAAACAGTTCCGATAAGCATGGCCGCGATGGCTGTTGACCTGTCTGTGCGCACTGACGTGACACTGGTAGCCCTGAGTTATACTTACCTGCTCTGTGCAATGGTTTTGCACAGAGCAGTCCCAGACCTCCCAGCTCCTCCTCTTCTGCATGTGCCACCTTAGGAAGCCTCTTCCTCACATAGCACACATGGAGCCTCACTCAAGAGCCAGGCTTTGTGTGTCTTGGACCTGCTCCCTCCTCATTGGATTTGACTGACAGTGGCAAGAGGCAATGACTCCCGCTGCTCTCGGGCAAAGCCTGTGAAATTAAGTAGAGAAAAACTACAGACGAACACAGAGCTGGATCAATATAAGTTTCAGGTAAGCATTTAGGTATTAGTTACAGGATAAGACCCCATTCACATCTAGGCGTTTTTACGCCTGTAGCGCTACGCCTCTGCCGCCAGAGGGCTGGAAATACATGTCCCTCTATGGAGATGGTTCACATCTCCACGCCGAACGCCGGACGCCTGTCGCCTGCGGCGTGAAAAAAGGTCCCGGACCTTTTTTTCAGGCGTCTTCGAGCGTTCGGCTAGGAGATGGCAATCATCTCCATAGAGGGGGTCATCTTGGGACACATCTAGGCGGACAATACCCGCGTTTTGTCGCCGCAAATCGCGGTACAAAACGCCGCTATTTTTACCGCGATTTGCGGCGACAAAACGCCGCGATTTCGTCCGTCTAGATGTGAATGCAGCCTAATAGCAGCCACCTACCCCACTGCTATTGCTATAGGATTTATCTTTAGGTTTGTGCTCTAGTCAAGCTTCACTGCTGTCCTTTTTCCACTGAACTCAATTCAATAAAATGGACAAAGGTAGATATACATATGTAGCATCCCCGCCTAGAGGCTTTTAGGGATTTCCAGAGATGGGCCAGCATTTCACCTGTAGTACCCTGGTGTTTAGGTAGGGTTGCTAATTTAGTTTGCCAGGTAGTAATTGTCCTGGCTAATTGTTAGGAGATCCACTGATTTACCCCTAATTCTGGAATTGCTGCAATTCTCTCTTCTGTATCTAGGTGGAACTGTAGCTGGTGACATTAGATAGACAAGGGCATAGCAAGTACAAATTATGAATGTATGGGGTGTGTCAGCCAATAGGCAAGGCTTTTTTTTAAGTCCCTTGGCCTGCTGGGAAAGCCTATTTATTTGGGTGGAGTCAGGTGATCGTGGTTCTGTGCCACCTGGACGGCTGTCTGGGTGGACGCGTGTTATGTCGCCCTGGGCTGCTAGGCTGGAAGCCTGAGGCCTGTCACGGGGACACCTGGCTGCTAGGCTGCCTGAGGCCTATCCAGGAGCAGGAGAAGCGGAGGTTGTAGTGGGTAGTGAGGCATGGTGGGTGCAAAGATGGTGAAAGTCATTGTGTGCCAGACACTTCTTGGATGCAAAAGAGATTTTATTTCTTTTAACAGTCCCTTTTATATTTTGCAAGGGAAAGAGGGTTAGGGCCAGGACACCCTTAAGTTTTTGCAATTTCAATAGGCAGACACCAAGACTTCAATAGGAAAACAGCTGTACAGGGAAAGGCCCCAACAAGGTGCCACTTCTGCACGTGCAGGTTTGCTGTCTCCTATGGCAACAGTATTTAACAGTTCCTAACGCAAAGTTTCACAGTTCTCTCAGCTTCACTACAATGTCCACTTATAGCTCTTCAGCCCCTTGAGCTCCTAGTCTCTCACTAGACTCTCTGATTCACTGACTGAATCCTGTGAGCTCCTCAAGACTTTTGCGGTGGTATCTCCCTCGAGTGTCACCCATGCTTCTCTGCTGGGCAAGAAGGCTGTTCTGCAAGCATCACCTCCGCTGGTTGGGTCCCTGACTTTCTTATCACCTGATTCTCCACCGTGCCCGTTCGGTGAGAATACTGCTTCGGTACTTGCTTCAGTTACTCACTGTGGTTCCTGGTAAAGGTGGTTTGTCCCTCAGTTGCAACAGCTTCCCTTCTATGTCCAACCATGACAGGTTCTCTGGCCAGCAGAACCGTCACTTTTGGTTGGACTGCAAGCTGCAGTCCCAACCCTGCGCTGCCCTCTTACTTCTGGATAGGCCCCCAGACAGCCTGGCAGCCAGATGTCCCCGAGTAAGGCACAATCTCCAGCCTAGAAATCCAGGGCACACGACACATGTCCACAGCACATGTGGCACAGAACATAGATCACTTGACTCCACCTGAATATATTGGTTCTCCCAGCAGGCTAAGGGATTCAAGAAAACCCCTTCCCATTGGCTGAGATATCCCATATACCCATAACTTGACCTTTAAATGTTCTTCTCACATCTAATGCCACCAAGTGCCCGGCCACCTAGTGGCAGAAGGGAAAAGTACAACAAGGCCAAACTTAGGGAGAAATCAATGGATCTCTAACAACCATCTACAGTAGCTACGCCTGACAAGGAATTTGGTGGGGAGCTCCCTGACTAAACCCCAGGGCACTACATAGATATACACAATTCAAAGTCAGAAGAAATTAAATTTAAGCATGACTTCAATTACCCAAACAGAATATGTGAAAAAGTAGTGTATACCAAAAGGGAGGGAAGCAGCAAATAAGAAATAAATAATCCATAATTAATAAACCCTATCATAATCCCAGTGTGCATATTATAAAGCAAACACAATGCTAAACATTGAGTGGTTGATCCAGTATTTATAAAAAAAAAAGAAATTACGATTTCTGGAGGATCATTATGGCTGCATTTTGAATTTACTATCTAGGATGTCATCTGGCTTGTATCCTAACTTTCACTCTAAACATCTGTGACGTTCTAACTGTTTAAGCTGGTTATAACTACACATATATAACCTGCATCCCCCCTCTTTTTGGGTTGACTGCCTTAGTTCTCTGACATATGATAGCTGGTAATGTGATCTGTAATTAGAACTCTGACATCTGTGTATAGTCTTTTGCAACTGTGGAGTTTGCAATAATATTGAGCCACTCTAATTTAAATGTATTCTATATCTCTCTGTTAGTGGCTATTTAAAGCAGTACAGCAATATATTGATTTCTTGACTACTGTTTCCATCTGGCACCCCTGAATTAATCTCTATGTATATCTGAGCATAGTAAGTACAAGTTGAGGCTATATATGTTAGTCCATGAATTGGACACACCGATTTATGTCCAATAAGAAATACTTAATATCATTCTTTCTGTTTTCTCTGTAGCCTGGTCCTCATATACCCCCTGTTGTCACACAGAGACTCCCCCGCCGTGCCCTGCGGATTGGCCTGTTGCTCTCTTTCGATGATCCTTGGGTGAGTTCGGTGGGAAGGAGGGCACTTTAGAACCATGAGAAATTTCTTTTCTGTCCCTTTTTTGTTTTATATATACATTTTTGTACATCATGATGAATCTTTCATGATTGATTACTATTATTATTTTTATTGTTACAAGAGCTGTATGGATATTGAGGGTCTTTAAATAATCCCATGAAGAAGCCAATGTTGGCGAAACATGTTGGGATATAACACCTAGTGCTGACCAGCTCTGTTATATGGACCAGTAAAAATATTTTTCAATATACTCTGTCAATAATTTTAATGAACCCTTCCTCTATGTTGATGTTTTATGTACCATTTTCCAATTAATAGGGATAAGGTGTCGGATATTTTAGGGTCACTCAATCTACTCTCCCAGATAGATATAAATATTCTTAACGCAGGCTACTGGACCTTCCCACACTATTGCCAGGGACACTTTCCAGCAGGGGGCAGAAGTAAACAAAAACAAAACCTGTAAAAGCACAGCTATCATTCAGGCAGAGACTTACTACAGTCACGCAGCACAAAATGTATAATAGGGACACTAGCAGTGGCGGCTGGTGAAGTTTTAGGATGGGGGGGCGCAATACCCCGCCCTTCCACATTTGGTCCCTCCCACTTCTCATAAGCCACACCCCTTATAGAATCCACCACTCCGTCCCCTGTATTCCACTTGCTTCCACTCAATGTCAGGAGTATACAGCTCAGCGTCACAGCACAGAGTATATAGCCCCAGCATCACAAATCATGGTATATAGCGCAGCCTTACAGTTCGGTGCAAACAAACTAAAATATGACACTGTTAGTAATGAAGGACTCGAAATGGGCAGGAGATTACCAGAGACTGCGGACGAGACTGTGGACATACTGCACAAGATTACCAGAGACTGCGGACATACTGCAGGAGATTATCAGAAACTGCGGACATACTGCACAGGATTACCAGAGACTACGGACATACTGCACAAGATTACCAGAGACTCTGGACATACTGCAGAAGATTACCAGAGACTGCGGACATACTGCAGGCTATTACCAGAGACTGCAGACATACTGAAAAAGATTACCAGAGACTGCGGACATACTACACAAGATTACCAGAGACTGCGGACATACTACACAAGATTACCAGAGACTGCGGACATACTGCAGAAGATTACCAGAGACTGCGGACATACTGCAGGAGATTACCAGAGACTGCAGACATACTGCACAGGATTACCAGAGACTGCGGACATACTGCAGAAGATTACCAGAGACTGCGGACATACTGCAGGAGATTACCAGAGACTGCAGACATACTGCAAAAGATTACCAGAGACTGCGGACATACTACACAAGATTACCAGAGACTGCGGACATACTACACAAGATTACCAGAGACTGCGGACATACTACACAAGATTACCAGAGACTGCGGACATACTGCAGGAGATTACCAGAGACTGCGGACATACTGCACAAGATTACCAGAGACTGCGGACATACTGCAGGAGATTACCAGAGACTGCAGACATACTGCAAAAGATTACCAGAGACTGCGGACATACTACACAAGATTACCAGAGACTGCGGACATACTACACAAGATTACCAGAGACTGCGGACATACTGCAGGAGATTACCAGAGACTGCGGACACACTGCACAAGATTACCAGAAACTGCAGGAATTACTTGTCCTGCGACTTGGGACTTAAATGTTGCATGACAAGTCGTACCCCATGATTTCCAATGAGAACCGTTCATATCTGTGCGACTTCAAAGTAGTCCCTGCATTACTTTGGTCCCACATTGATGCAACTTGAGGTCCATAGACCTCCAGAATACACAGGCATTGCTTTAAGTCACATCAAAATTGCAGTAGAATTGTGCAACTTTCAGACGGCATTAGCCTGAAAGTCGCAAGATTCTGCCACAATTTTTTTAGTGCGATTTTGCAGCGACTTGAAGCAATGCCTATGTATTCTGGAGGTCTATGGACCTCAAGTCACATCAAGGTGGGACAAAAGTAATGCAGGGACTACTTCAAAGTTGCACAGATATGAACAGTTCTCATTGGAAATCATCGGGTCCAACTTATCCTGCAACTTTCCAGTCCCAAGTCGCAGGACAATTTGCAAGTTATTGATTTTTTTTATTTTTTTATAATTCATTTACCCACTTATTAACAACATTTCTTTTCTATGTAAAAATTCATTACAGCACAAATAGCGGCCGGTAACACTACCCCACCAGACCACCCCCCCAGTTATTAAAAAAAACACTTTTTTTATACTTATTGCTAAATTGAAT
Organism: Rana temporaria; assembly: GCF_905171775.1. NCBI lineage: Eukaryota > Metazoa > Chordata > Amphibia > Anura > Ranidae > Rana > Rana temporaria. Next base: position 241,641,168 of record NC_053493.1, on the reverse strand, counting down.
CAAATATGAAAAATAAACTGTTAATAAGCTTAACTGTTAATACTAAATCTAAAAAAAAAACATTGATTGGGGGGGGGGGTTGTTGCCTGGCATTATTTTCGCTGAATATTAAATATGAAAAAATTGCATTAAGCAGGGGGGGTGGAGGGTGGATGCCAGCCACCGAATATTACATGCAAAGACTTTTTTTTAAATAAGCGGGGGGGTGGGGGGCGCCGAATATTAGATTAAAAAAACGACTTTGGATAAGCGCGGGGGGGGGGGGGGGCCGGCCGCCGAATAAGAAAAAACGGATGCTGCTGTATAAGCGGGTGGGGTGTTGTGTAGCGGCCGCCGATGCTTAGAGACATGGCAGGCAGGCTTACCTGTTCCTCGGTTGGGCGCACTGAGCTCCTGAGCTCGAGCAGTCCCGACGTCACTTCCAGAAAGTGTATGCACCCGCCCGGCCATAACAATACACTCCATCGCGCCGGAAGCAAGTGGCGCGATGGCGACAGGGCGGGCTGCAGCTCAGCACAACTCGGGCAGCGGTGTGACAGGGAGGAGGCGAGCTTTCAGAATGTTTCCCCCACTTGCCCCCCTCCTCCTGTCAGAGCGCAGCTCTCTCATTCATTCGCGTCATTTTCAAATAACGCAAGATTTCTGGGATACATGACGCCGCTATCCCAGGAACCCTTGCAAATCGCCTAATGACGTAATCGCCTAGGCTATTAGGCCTGAAGAAATAAGATTAAAAAGGTATTTCTAGGCAGAAAAAAAAAAATGTAAATGCCAATGTGAAAAAGATTAAGTAAGGAGGTCGTATATAGAGAAAGTTTAGAAAATGTGTGGAACTCCGCTTTAAGGCTCGGTTCACACTAGCTCGACTCCAAAGATGTGCGACTTTCAGTGCAACTTTGGAGTCTGACTTTGATACGACTTTGATGTGACTTTATACTTTTTTAAAGTAGCACCCTGAAATAGAAAGGTATACTAATGTTGTAACTATGTACGCTATATAGACTTTGATTTACTTGTTTGTTAGGCGCTGTTCACAAAACGTTCAACAAGCCAAGTCCCATTCATTTCAATGGCTCCTGTTCACATATGAGCGTTCTGTCACCTTAAACAAAACACCTGTCACTCACAAAAATACATAAGCATCTTTTTGGCAGATTACAAGCGTTTTTGGCACCATAGACTTAACTAGAAATGCCTGAGCGTTTTACGATCGTTTTCTCGCTCGTTTTCTGCTCAAACAGCAGCTCTCAGCCCCTAATTTATTTTCCCTTTCTTCCCCCTAGTGCTTTCTATTGGCTTAACAAAAATGCCCGAATCTGCAAAACACTTGTAATATGCTTCTAAAACGCTTTAAAAATGCTTATAAAAATTGTCAAAAATGCTTAAAAGACACCAGAAAACAACCAGTAAATCGCTACGCTTAGGTATGAATGGAGCCTTAAAAACAACATAAAAAATGTATGGAATAATGATGTTTTCAAATATGTATTCTTGTTTTTTCAATTAGAGAATGCAGTGTATTTGCTACTTTTTATAAATTCAAATCCATTTAATCTTCAAATCCAAAAAAGCAACGTTTCACGTTTCTAAGTAAATAGACTATAAACTAAACAACTATTGGAAGAGGAATATTTTTTTTCTTCCAACACAGGCAGAATGTTTGCCAAGACATGCTTGGGAGGGGTACAGTAAGTGTAAAGTATACACGTACTTTTGTGGCTGCATTCACAAGATTAACCACTTTAAACATTTAGCTCCCTCATGGCACTCCTGGTCATGTTCTTTTTGTCCCTGAGTTCCACTGTACAGTTTGCATTTAAGTGATCGGCATTATAGAAGTTCAGGGTTTTCATAATCTTCCTAGCAAGCAGCAAAGTAGTATTTGTGGGCTGGCTATGCCAGACTGCTTTAAATATTATTTAGCCTCACAGATGGTACCAGCCTACTGGTGACTCTGCCCGGACACATCCAACACAGCTACTATTTTTAAAGCTGCGTTGCTGTCCTCTCTGCAGGCTCTGCTGTCTCTCCTTTCCAGGGAGCTAAGGTCCCAGGACACCTTTTATGCTCACCACGCTTAAGGCCTGGAGTGTAGGATTAAGTCTTGAAACACACACTCCTCAACAGTTCTCCCACAATATTCCACTGTGGCGTAATCCAAACCTACCTCATTTAGATTCCCTCCTGGACCCTCAAGCTTGAACGAAATACATAATGTAGTTTTTGTCTCACCTGGTTAACCAGGGGAAGCTCCTTCTCTTTTCTGACATTAATTTGAAATATATTGTCCTGGCTAAATACCTTTTTCATTACTGGCTGGTATCCCATGCCTTTAGTAGCCAATTCTCTCATTTCCCTGTGGTCCTCTCCATATCAGACCTGGAGGGAATCCTGCGATCTGAATGTTAAGAAAAAACAATGTCTGTGTTATACAATAATGTTTGTATGGTCAGCCTCCCGGAATTGGCCTCCCTCTGGAATAAATGGCTTGTGGATATACCTGAGTTAGACGGAGAAGATTGGTCAGATATCTGGGACTTCCCCTTCAAACATCTTGTCTCCCTTAGGGATAGATTTATTCAATTCAAGATCATGCACAGAGCATATTTCATCCCATTCAGGGTTCACAAAATGGATCCGAACACCCCTCAGGCCTCCGATGGACCGTTTTCAGCGGACATGTCCGCCCGGAGATTTCTGTCTGATGGTTGTTCACACCATCAGGCAGAAATCCGTGCGTAAACAATACGCAGGGACGTGGCCGCGCCGTCGCCGTGACGATGACGCGGCGACGTGGGTGACCCTGGAAGTTCAAAGCGTCGAATCAGTACGACGCATGCGAGGGATGGCGGCCGATCGGACGTGTCCGGTGAGTCTGTACAGACGACCGAACACGTCCGACAGACAGGTTTCCAGCGGACAGATTTCTTAGCATGCTAAGAAATTTTTGGCCGCTGGAAACTGTCCGATCCGCCGGACAATTGTCCGGTCGGGCCTACACACGACCGAACATGTCTGCTGAAACTGGTCCGTCGGACCAGTTTCAGCGGACAGATCCGGTCGTGTGTACGGGGCCTCAGAGTTGCTAGAGATGCTCTGGGAGGCTTCACCCACATATTTTGGTCCTGCCCTGCTATTACTCAATATTGCTCAATACTGCTATTCACCTGGTCTCATGAATTGCACTTCCTCCCTCCTTATGTGTCTGCCTCTTGGGCTTGGTGGAAGATTTGGCCCCTACAGTGGCTGAACAAACTCTTTTGGGGCTGTTATTTTTCACAAGGAAGGCCATGACCCTTGCTGGGAAAAAGCCTAAACTTCTGGAAACAGCTAGTCAACACTGCATTACCATTATATAAAGATACCTATAGCAATAGGGGTTGCCCTAAAAAGTTTGACAAGGCGTGGTCCAAATGGCTTCGAGATGACTCTACAACTCAGATGTCAGATGCTTCTTCATAACTGGTCAAGTTGTTTGATTGACATTGGTCAAGTTGGGTGGGGGGGGGGGGGGGGTATTCTTTTGAGGTTGTCCTCTGCTGAGAGGTGTACTAATACAAATGAGTCCTTTTGATAATAGTGTGAGCCTCACACATGGATTATGTTAGTTTTTAGTATGTTTTTGTTTTTTTTAAGGGCACACTGTGTGGCAGACTCCCACAGTCAGACTTGGTTTGGCCCCTGCGTGGGCCATTTTTTATTAATTCAATAAACAGAATAAAAAATAAAAAAAGTAGTATTTGCGCAACAGAGTTGTGCCAAGACCATTAAAGCAGCTGATCTTTCAAGGCAGAATGGAGGTAATTGTTATTTTTATTATACCTTCTTGTTCAGTCCCAAGCTGTACTCCACAGAAGCCATGATTTCCATACACTGCACTGATGATGGTCAAAAAGCAAAAAAAATTTTTTATGCAGTTTGAAAAAAATGGCTCTATAAAATGAGGTTATACTTGCACTATACACCACAGGTTCTGGATGTGCATTTCAGTGGAATAAGACATATAAATACCTTGGGGCAGATCCTCAAAGAAATTACGCCGGCGTATCTCTTGATACGCCACGTAATTTCAAATTTTGCGCGTCGTTTCTATGTTTTGGTATCCACAAAACAAGATACGACGGCATCTGGGTTAGATCCGACAGGCGTACGTCTTAGGTGGCGTTTCAGTCGTATTCCTTGTCGAGTATGCAAATTAGCTATTTCTGACGATCCACGAACGTACGAGCGGCCGTCGAATTTTTTTACGTTGTTTCCGTTCGGCTTTTTCCGGCGTATAGTTAAAGCTGCTATATGGTGGCGTACTCAATGTTAAGTATGGCCGTCGTTCCCGCGTCTAATTTTGAAAATTTTACGTCGTTTGCGCAAGTCGTCCGTGAATGGGGATGGACGCCATTTACGTTCACGTCGAAAACAATGACGTCCTTGCGACGTCATTTGGAGCAATGCACCCTGGGAGTTTTTACGGACGGTGCATGCGCCGTTCGTTCGGCGTGGGGACGCGCTTCATTTAAATGAAACACGCCCCCTATTCGCTGAATTTGAATTCCGCGCCCTTACGCCGCGAGAGATACGCTACGCCGCCGTAACTTATGGCGCGGATTCGTTGAGGATTCAAACAAAATCAAAGTAAGTTACAGCGGCGTAGTGTATCTTACATACGCTGCGGCCGCCGCAAATGTATGTGGATCTGCCCCCTTCTGTTTTTTACTGTGATCCAGTTGGAGTTTTTTTTTATTTCTTATCTTCTCCTTTTAACCTGTATGGGTGTAAAGGGAGCGTGTGTTGGCATAGTTGTTTAGGCTAAAGTGGTCTGTATGCAGGCGTGGGCCATATGCATGTATGCACTGTGACACCAACTGTTACAAGGACATTTTAGCATCAGACAGTCAACTCTTAGGCTGTATTTGTTCAACCATACAGTGCTGGACAAAATAGTAGTCTTTTGAAATTTATGTCATTTGTAGATTATTTTCCTTACAGTGAAGTGATTGATAAATACATACTCGGGCGTGGCCGAGCCGAGCTAGGAGATGGCTGCCTGATTACCGGGCTCCTGCCACCTCAGAGCTTCAGCGACCATTAGCGGCAATTTAAAATCCCACATCGTAGCCCAAGACATGGGTACGGCATCGAGGCAATCCTCGGCCTCCCGTTCCCGCTCCCCTCGGGAACCGAACGGTACAGCGGACCACAACATACCCGAGATGTTCCGAGCCGGCCGAGGGAACATGGCGGCGTCCCGTCAGGGACCGCGGGAAGGCCGCTCACACACCACCACCTCATCACCACAGCCTCGGGAGATCATCCTGACCGAGACTCAGATCACCTCCCCCCCGAGGGCGCTCGGGGGACCGGAGACAGCACAGGCTCCCGGGGAAGCATCCGCTCCCATCACCATATCGGACCTGAAAGCCGTGGCAACAGACATAAAGGAGGCGCTGGCGGCAGCCATAGCGGATTTGCGCCTGGACTTTAAAGCGCTGGAAGAGAGGGTGACAGTGACGGAAAACACCCTGGAGGACCACGGTCTTGTCCTCCAGCGCTCTACACGGAAAATAGATGACCACACTCTACAGCTCCGTGAAGTAAACCGCCATCTGGAGGACCTCGAGAATCGAGGACGCCGCCACAACATCCGCGTGAGGGGACTACCGGAGGCGGTTGAAGGCGACCAAATTGAAAGGGAGGTGACCGGCATCTTCAACTCGATCCTCCGGAGACCCCCGGACACTAAAATCGCTATAGAGAGGATCCACAGAGCGCTGCGCCCTAGGGGCCGAGACACCGACCCCCCCAGAGACATCGTGTGCTGCCTCCCTGACTACTGCCTGAAAGAAGACATATTGAAGCAAGCCCGAGGACAACGCATCCAACACGAGGGTACCCCGGTCCAACTATTCCAAGACCTGTCGGGGATCACCTTAAAACACCGGAGGGACCTCAAGCCAATACTAGATGCCCTCAGAGCAGAGAACATCCGCTATAAGTGGAAGTTCCCCTTCTGCTTAGCGGCATCACATCAGGGCCGCACCGCTCTCCTGAAGGTCCCGGAGGACCTCCCGCACTTCTTCGAGACCCTGAAGATACCGCCTGTAGCAGTCCCAGACTGGTACGCAATGTACCGCCGCTCGGTAGGTCGCTGGCCTGGGCCCCAAGCGGAAAAAATGGAGACACAGCCCTCAAATCCCCGTAGGAGGCGCTCCCCTTCGGCTTCCCGCGCTCCAGCTCACGCGGGGGGGCCAAGGCAGGATCGCGACCCGCTATCTTCCCCTGGAGCGAGGAGGGCCCGGAGAGACTATTGAAAGAGCCATGATATATACACCACGTTGCCCACCTTGTTAAGGGCGATTTTACTGCCCTGTTGCCATGTTGGCTAGTTGACTGTGAGGCTTAGACATGTGAGTTACAGAATTGCTTTCTTTACGATAGTCCAGCTGACTGCCCATATTGCCTCCGGTGGATAAGATCGCCGTGCCTCCCGCTCAGGACCCTTACCCGTCACCCCCCTCCGATGTAGAACGACGCTGATTGGACTACCCAGAGACTAGGCGGATACCTTTTGAATAGCCTGGGCCCCCGAACTACATAATCCGTGATGCACCGCGACCTCCATCACTTCCGGAAACGCTGCCCGACATCCCCTCTTTCGGCACAACGTGAGATGACCACTTCCGGTGAGACGACAAGTTAGCTACAGCACCGACCCTGACGCCGAAGACGCGACCCCGGGAAACTGGGCCGATTGACTGGCTGTGACTGGCGCATCACCGCGAACACAGTCACACCTTAGGGACTGCAGCAGCGCTCCTTACGGGGTCCATCCGACCCCCATCTTACATAGCACCATGTCGGAATTGCGGCAAACGAACTCGTGGGGACTCCTCCCCCCCCCTCCCAAGGGCCTGCTCTCAGCACCGAACTGGACGCCCGTCAGCAGACCTAGAACTAGGGCACACAATTAAATTACCGGACTATCCCGGCCCAGAGGAACGCCCCTCACGAATGGATATGGAACGAGACACCGTGGAAGGCCGCGACACAGAGAGGACCGATACCGAGACAGATGGAGCGGGCTCTAGCCCAGACCCAGGGACTTATGCACGCCTCACTTGGGCCCCCGGACAGAGACTATCCTGCTACGGGGCGGGGCCCGGAGGCCGAGGTAAAATGCTAGAAGATAGCAACCATGTTGAGGGCTGGATATAATGTTATGTTATGCAAAGTTATGCATTGTTGAGGTTGATTGATACCGGCGGTGCCCCCCCCCCCCCGGACCCTCCCGCGCCCCCCGCGACTGCGGCTGGCGGGGGATGGGATCGGCCGGACCCCCCCCGGTGCTGGGGTTGGCGGGCCTGAGGGTGGGGGGGCACAAATGCGCCAGATGATATAGGGGCGGGTTATACCTCAGAGATGCAGGAATGCAGGGAAACATATAGGGGAGACCCCCCCCCTTTTTTCATCGAGAATACCTGCCATTTGGAGCGCTAGACACACGGGCGTCCCGTAGAATGAGTGCCCTCTGGTCACCATCCCCTGCGTGACAACAGGGCTCACTGCTCTGGGGTGGCGGACCACGTTCGGACATACCTGACACATTACCTAATCTCACACCACCAGACATCTGCCGGTGAGGAATCGACCAACCCCCCAGCGGTATCGGGTGGTGGGGCCCAGGCCTACCCCTAGACGTGGGTGCCCCATTCGGCCGCAACAGACCGATTTCATACTACAGTAGGAAGGTGGGGGGTCTCTATCCCCCCCACCAAATCGGTACTCACACTACTCCCCTTCGGAGAGACTACTTGGATAAGCTCACGAGTTCCAACCCACCCCCCACACCCGCCCCCGAGGGCTGCAGATACGCCCTGCCTCCCCCCCCTCCTCTTCTCTACAGTAAATCGGAAGGGTTGCAGAAGCGACCGCAACCCACCCCATTCCCCACTGAACCCACTGACCACTGGCCCCGAGAACGAGCTTTGGAAACCTATCCACTACCTCGCCCCACTCCCGCCACAGCCCGGACACCCCCTCCTGACCCCAGAATGACCTGATAATCGATAGGACAAACAAAATGGCAGACCTGACTAAGACAGATGCCTGCCCTGTGCTGAGGGTATTCTCTTTGAACGCACATGGTTTGAATCTACCGGAAAAACGAGCCCAACTCCTTTTGGCTATGCACCGAGCTAAGGCGGACGTGGTGTTTGTGCAAGAGACGCACTTCAAGTCCGGTGCTATACCCAAATTGCACAACTTTTATTACCCAACAGCATACCATGCCACGAATGCGCATGCCAAGACTAAGGGGGTCTCAGTACTGTTTGCCAGACACTGCCCCTTCATACTCACAGATACGTTAGCTGACCCGGAGGGTAGATACCTAATGCTGAAAGGCTCCTACATGCACCATACAGTCACGCTGGTTAATCTGTACGCACCAAATACACGACAAGTGACTTTCTTCAACTCGGTGGCGGACATACTGACCCCCTTCAAAGCTGGTATCTTGATATTGGGCGGCGACTTTAATGTACCCCTCAACCCCGCGCTAGACACGTCCACAGGCACAGCGTCCACCCCGTTTAAGGCTCTAAGACGGATCAAAACGACCCTCCAGGACCTCCTCCTACACGACACATGGCGCGCCCTCCACCCTACCGGAAAGGACTACACGTTCTATTCAGTACCCCACGACCGATACTCCCGACTCGACTATTTAATGATAAGCCAGGAAGACCTACCCAAGGTTACCTCTGCGACGATCGAACCTATGTTCCTGTCCGACCACCACCCGATCTCTGCGACAATCTCCCTCCCCCCTTGCCGCCCTCGCACAAAGGTATGGAGGCTCGACCCATCCCTACTCACAGACCCGATCCTAGCTAAAGACCTAGAGTCATCTATTGAACTGTACTTTAGGGAGAACAGACCGGAGGACACGAACCCCCTTCTTAACTGGGAGGCCCACAAGTGCGTGGTCAGGGGCCTTCTGATAGCGGCAGCTGCCAGACGCAACAAAGACAGACGTCGACATTACGGAGAGTTACTTACTAAGATTAAGAAATTAGAGGCCGCACATAAACGCTCGCAGGCTTTGGCGACATTGCAGGAGCTGAGTCAGGTTCGTGCTGAGCTCCTGGAGGTCATAGACAAACGAATTAGACGTAACTACGTTTTAGCCAAGAAATCATTCTACGAACACGGAAACAAAGCGAGCAAGATGCTGGCAAAAGCCCTACAAGATAAAAAAGCTAGGGCCAGCGTACACTATCTGACAGACGAAAAGGGACGTAAAATAGAATCCACTCCAGACATCGCCAAACGCTTTGTGCAATACTACTCGGAGTTGTACAATCTACCTGCCCCGACCTCTCCGCACACCCAAGACACTAGACAGAGACTCATAGATGACTTTCTCAGCCAATACGGCCCCAATAAACTATCGGAAGAGGCCAGAACGGAACTAGACAGACCCCTAGACAGCACAGAGGTGGGTTTGGCCCTGAAGCAACTCAAACCGGGCAAGAGCCCGGGTCCTGATGGGTTGACGGCTGGATACTATAAGACCTATGCTAAAGTGCTGACACCCTTCTTTGTGACGGCCTTTGCCTCCGGTGCCAATGCCCCCCCCCGAGATCTTCTCACGGCACACATAGTGGTCATCCCTAAACCCGATAGAGACCCGGCAGTAGTTACCAACTATAGACCAATATCGCTCCTGAACGTGGACCTTAAGTGGTTCGCTAAGACAATCGCGAACAGACTTCTCCCATACTTACCAGCCCTCGTGAACCTAGACCAAGCCGGCTTTGTCCCCGGTCGAGAGGCCCGGGACAACACCACCACGGCCTTAAACATACACCACTGGCTCACCTCCAATGGGACCCCGGGATTTTTTCTTTCACTCGACGCGGAGAAGGCGTTTGATAGGGTGGCATGGGACTTCATGCGGGCGACTCTTAAAGCTACTAATATCCCGCCACTCCTGCTGCAATACATATCCCTGCTCTATTCGGGCCCCACGGCTAGAGTCAGCGTGAACGGCCGCCTATCAGACGCCTTCTCCATAGCGAACGGGACCAGACAGGGATGCCCCCTTTCTCCCCTGATTTTTGTGCTCACTCTCGAACCCTTCTTGAGGCGTATTAGGGCTAACCCGACGATCAGGGGCATCGAGATTGGGGACCGCACCTACAAAATGGCCGCGTTCGCGGATGACATCCTCCTTTTCCTGAGGGACCCCATCACGACCATACCCAACCTCCTGGTAGATCTTCAGGAGTTTAAGCTCCTATCCAACTTTCAGATCAACCTATCCAAATCGTCCGCCCTCAACATTTCTCTGCCCAAATCCGTATGTGACCAATGCCAACTGAACTTCCCCTTCAAATGGAACAGTAAAGCCATCAAATATCTGGGAATCCAACTCCCCGCTTCTCTAACAGATCTATACCCCCTCAACTACCTCCCACTGCTTCAGAGGGTGGTTAATGATCTAAAGATATGGGCTTCAAAGCCTTTGTCTTGGTTCGGCAGGATAGCGGTGGTCAAAATGAATGTTCTCCCGAGATTACTGTACACCATGCAAGCGGTCCCTATCAGGATACCCCCTGCCTTCTTCTCCTCCTACCGGACGGCATGCGCCACTTTTGTGTGGAACGGAGCCCGCCCCCGTTTGAGCTATGCGAGAATTACGACACCTAAATTGCAAGGAGGATTGGGGCTCCCAGACTTACACAGGTATAACCTGGCCTGCGGCCTCACCAGGATCGTGGACTGGGCCGCCGGTGGGAGGGGGAAGAGCTGGGTGGGGATTGAACAATCCTTCTCCCCCCTCCCATTGGCCCACCTGCCGTGGATCTCAAAGGCTAACACCCCACACGCATGCAACGACCACCCTCTCATACTCCCTTCCCTACGAGCCTTCCGTGAGGCCTGTACCAAACATAAGCTGTCAGACCGTAGCTGCCCAATGACCCCCATACGTCTGAACCCCGACTTTCCACCGGGCATGAACCCTAACTTTCTATCTGACGTCTGGCCACATGAGACTGTACGGGCAGGCCAGTTTTTTGCTGCGGGCAGATTAATGCTCCAGACGGAGCTGGCGACCAAGACAAACAAAGACGTCTTCCCTTTCTGGACTTACCTCCAAATTAGACACTTTCTGGACAGGGCAGCCCCGAGCTCCCAGTGGTCAAGGCCCTGCTCCCCCTTTGAGAGCCTATGCTCTAACAAGAGACCGCAGAGACACCTTATATCCATTATATATGGCCTACTGTTCCACACACATTCCTCCAAAACTCACTGGGCCAACCAGCAGTGGGAAAGGGACCTGAAACTTGACCTGACGGAGGGGGAATGGGAAGCCATCTATAGGCGGGCCCACAAGGGGTCGGTTAATGTCCAGACGCAGGAAAACGCATACAAGCTCCTCTCCAGGTGGTACAAAACCCCGCTCAAACTCCACAGGATCGACCCCACACTATCGAAGGTGTGCTGGAGGTGCCACCAGGAGACGGGCTCATTCCTCCACGTTTGGTGGACGTGCCCCTCCCTCCTACCCTATTGGACGGAGGTCCACAAACTCATTGCTCAGGTGACGACAGACAATTTGGATTTCACACCTGCGCAATTCCTCCTACATCACGCCCAAAATCTCCCTGGGGGATACAACCGATCCTTGGCCATGCACATGGTGAACGCAGCACGAATGTGCATCCCGAATAAATGGCTCTCCCCACACCCCCCTTCCGTTGCGGACTGGTTCCACCGTCTCCAAGGGATGATGGAGATGGAGGATCTCATACACCAGGCGAACGACAACCCAGCAAGGTTCAATGAGACGTGGGCCTGCTGGAAACATTTCACAACGACAGATGACTATCGGAAGGTGTGCCCGTGACAACCCTGCCCTTACAAAATCGCCTCCTATCCCCCCCCCCACAGGGCTGTGGCGGAACATCCTTTCCCCATAACCCCCCCCCAGCTAGAGGAGCAAAGACCCCCGGAATGAGACTACTTACTTTGCAGGTCAGAGGGCCTAGAGGATATCAGCAGCACACGTACACCCCCCCCCCTAAAGTAGATCCTCTCGCTACTGGAAACACGGTGGATGTCACCAATGACGTGATCCGCCGCTTTCAGCCCGACCCGTCGATCAAGGATCGACGGGATATAGCTAACATTGTGCAGGAGTATGTATCGAGGTTCAGGAATATTTGATTGTGCACTCGACCTAAATGTGATGTACTCCATGTTGTTAAGCCAGTTTTTGCTAGCCTATGTTATGTATAGCGGCTGCGCCCGCAAATGTCAGCTCTGAGAGCACCTGTTCATTTTGAAAACCTCAATAAAAAATTATTTGGGAAAAAAAAATAAATAAATACATACTTGGGCTATCTTTTTAAATCCAATGCCAGACTTATCCACCATCTTCCTTCTGAGGGCCTTAGAGGGTTATTTTGATGTCCAGGTTCTAATCACTGGCATGTAATCTAAAACACCTAATTAAAATTCATGGAATTGAAGTGAAAGATAATGTATACTGCCTTTATCTGTCAGTAATGTTTGAATGACTACTTGCCTGTTACAAAATGCTGAAAAGATTCATAATTTTCCAGGAATGTAATTTCTGTAAAATGGCAAAATAGTTTGACTAAACTGACAACTTCCTGAATATTTTATTTTTTGTATAATCAGTGTAGCGCTACCCCCGATGGAGCCGCTGGTTAGATTTGGGACAGCATAATTAAGTTACCTCTGTGATGTGTCTAGGGGTGGTGATGGTGGTGAGAGCAGTAACGAAATGTCCAGACAGTTGGTTGACGTTTTCAATGCTTTTATTTCTGGTCCAACACGACCAACAGTCAACTTGAGGTAGACAGCATAGGTTGGTGAAAGGAGAATAAACTTTGCAGATTCAGGCTATGGATAGAAGAAGCAGTCCTGCCTCCAATAATTATGTTTGTTTCGTCGCCACTCCAGCAGGAGTGGGTAAAGTGCCCCTGGACAGACCCCTCTCACAGGCCTGGCAGCCAGAGCGCCACTTATAACTTACGGGAAGGAACAAGTCTCTGCCACCGACTTGGCTCTAACAGAATTTGGATTGGTAGTGAGACCTCTGCCACAGGCCCAGTACACGAGAACATGAGATAGTAGAGCGAATCCTCCCAGACTATAACTCGCCTGAATCTTTTCTCAGGCGGACTTCTTAGCTTGGGATTACCGACTGACAGTTTGCAACATACAACCTGTCAGTGTCCAGTCACCCAGATCCCCGATGGTTCGTTCAAGCCCTATTGGATCACCTGCCTCCGGGTTTTCCTCAGACCGATCCCCCACCGAACAGCACAACTCGCTTGGGATCTTCTCAATAGAGATGGGAGACCCAGTAAGTCACTGGGGCCCCATAGCAGCATCAGTTGCTCCGGGCCATGAGGGCCCAGAGTCATGAACTCCGCGTAGCACGTGCGCCCCGGCCTGGTAGGCCATATCGCCGGGGCCCATGATGTGCGCACACCCTAAAGGTGGGTGCCACACCTAGAACCAGGAACCCGCGAAGAACCCCGAGCAATGGCCTCCGCCACAGAAATACCCCTCCCCAGCATGCTCCGCGAGGGAAAACTCTAATTGGCTTCTGGGGAAGAGTGGTTCTGCCTGGACCCCTCTGGCGCCACCTGCCACCCAGAGATGGAACTACATCTCTGAAATACAGAATGACCCACAGGACAATTCAGGGCTGGCGACAGCCAAAATTTAAACAGATCCACTCTGATGAGAGCAAATAACTCTCTCATCCTACTAAATTTAACATAGCAACTGTACTGAAAAGTACACAGGTGCTACATCAGTTTTTATAGAATTTTTACATAGCAATACAAAATATAAACTAATGACAGAAAAAGCACAAACGGTACAATATGTACAAAGTGTCAGAATTCGAAACAAAGCAGAAAAAAAACAGGCGGCGGTATCAGTTAAAGTTGATGTAAATCCTCACATATACCCAGTGAAGTGAACACAGAGATGAAACTAATCTCTCCACATACATTTTACATGTATATCTGCAGCCTTCAGTTGGCTAGATTCTTTAGAAAGTAAACATTGTGTTAGAGATTTGATGCCAGAGGTCAAAAGAGAATGGACAAACTGGTTTGAGATGATAGAAAGGCAACAATAACTCAACTAACCACTCGTTACAACCAAGGTATGCAGAATACCATCTCTGAATGCATAACACATCGTAACTTTGAAGCAGGTGGGCTGCAGGTGGGCTACAGTAGCAGAATACCACACCGGGTGCCACTCCTGTCAGCTAAGAACAGAAAACTGAGGCTACAGTTCACACAGGCTCACCAAAATTGGACAATAGAAGATTGGAAAAAACGTTGCCTGGTCTGATGAGTCTCCATTTAAGCTGCAACATTCAGATGGTAGAGTCAGAATTTGGATGGATCCATCCTGCCTTAGATCAACGGTTCAGGCTGGTGGTGGAAGGGGAATGGTGTGGGGGATATTTTCTTGGCACACTTTGGGCCCCTTAGTACCAATTGAGGATCATTTAAACGCCACAGCCTTCCTGAGTATTGGCTACTTCCAGCAGGAAAACGCACTATTAGCTAGATTCAGCAAGAGTTAGGTCGGCGTATCAGTAGATACGCCGACCTAACTCGGAATCTGCGGCGACCTAAGTTTAAGTGTATTCTCAAACAGAGATACACTTAAACCTATCTAAGATACGACGGCTTGCGCCGTCCTATCTTAGGGTGCAATATTTAGGCTGGCCGCTAGGTGGCGCTTCCATTGCGGTCGGCGTAGAATATGTAAATCACTAGATACGCCTATTCACGAACGTACGCCCGGCCGCCGCAGTACAGGTGCGCTGTTTACGTAACGCATTACCAGGCCTAAAGATATTCCATCAAATAGTTGGAATAGTAATGTTAAAGTATGGCCGCTGTTCCCGCTTCGAAATTCGAAAATTTTACGTCGTTTGCGTAAGTCGTCCGTGAATAGGGATTTACGTAATTTACGTCCACGTCGAAACCAATAGGCCCGTGCGGCGTACGTTGCCGCAATGCACACTGGGATATGTAGGCGGACGGCGCATGCGCCGTTCCAAAAAAACGTCAATCACGTCAGGTCAAAGCAAATTATCATAAAACACGCCCCCTCAGCCTATTTTGAATTAGGCGCGCTTGCGCCCGCCGCATTTACCCTACGCCGCCGTAGGTTAGGAGGCAAGTACTTTGAGAATACAGTACTTGCCTCTCTGACTTAAGGCGGCGTAGCGTAAATACGATACGCTACGCCGCCTTAAAGTTGCGCGGGGCTACCTGAATCTAGCTATATGTCACAAAGCTCAAATCATCTCAAACTGGTTTCTTGAACATGACAATGAGGTCACTGTACTTCAATGGCCTCCACAGTCACCAGATCTCAATCCAATAGAGCACCTTTGGGATTTGCATCATGGATGTGCAGCCGACAAATCTGCAGCAACTGCGTGATGCTATCATGTGAATATGGACCAAAATCTCTGAGGAATGTTTCCAACACCTTGTTGAATCTATGCCAAGAGGAATTAAAGCAGTTCTGAAGGCAAAAGGGGGTCCAACCCGGTACTAGCAAGATGTAACTAATAAAGTGGCCAGTGAGTGTATATCAATATGCAAGGGCAAATGCAGCAGTAAGAGGCATGCAATATCAAACAATTGGCTGGTGTACAACATTTGCTTGCAATAATTGGATAAGAAAAAAAAATCTGTGCACCGGGCCTTTCCATTGGAGAATGCATGTGCAAATGAAGCTTCCAGGAATGATACATAAGAAAGACCTCATAGTTAAAGTGGAAGACCCAACCGCATGGTATACAAAAATAAATCAAAAACAGAATTAATAAATAAACTAGAAAACAATAAAAGCAAAAGTATAACAAAACCATATGGTGTAATTCAGTAAATCTAGGCATAGCAACTACGTATATTTCTAACTCTTGAAAAAAAAAAAAAAAGTACCATTGCTGTGAGCCTGAAGGCAAAGCCATTGATACCAAATATTTAAAAAAAAATCTTGCACAATGGTAATGCTATACAAACATTTATAGTTACTTCCTAGTCTTTCACTTGCTACATTATCTATTTCCTTGATAAGTCAATGGACTCTTTTTGCCATCCCATTCTGTTCCGTAACCTTTGACCAGCAGGTCATCTCCTGTCCTTGTCTTCCATTACTACGTCTTTGGCTTGCCATAGCTCACTGACATCCCTAGCCACCTATGTAATCTGTTTGTTAAGCTGCATCCTGTCTGCTCACTATTTTATTCCAGACCTCATTTCTGGTCCATCTTATACAGCCAAGCATTGCATTTGTGTGCAGCTGCTGTTGTTGTAATAGAAGTATTTGAGCAGATGTATATCTTGGAAGGCTGGTGAGAAATCAGAATGGACAAACATCACATTAAAGCAATGTGAAATGCTAGGATAGGAAGCAAGAATATCATTCATTAGAAGCAATTTTCATCCAAAAATTTAAAAAAGAGACACAATATTTTCAAAACAAATTCAATATGTCCTAATTAGAAACCTTCAGACTTTTCTTTTGACTTTCAGTGTAAGCAGCATCTTTGCAGAATTATGATTATTATTCAATTCTAGAATGCCTTCTATACTCCCTTGCAGAAGCCAAATGATAATAACTTTTATATGACTATGTAATTATACAGCAAGAATATTGTCGTAATTACCATTTAGAAATTCTAGTCATCTAAAAACACTGAAATACAAAAAAGCTTCATGGGGCAGATTCACAGAGATCGGCGTATCTCTGTGCGGGCGTAACGTATCTCATTTACGTTACGCCGCCGCAAGTTTTTCAGGCAAGTGCTTTATTCACAAAGCACTTGCCTGTAAAGTTGCGGCGGCGTAGCGTGAATCACCCGGCGGAATTCAAATTTGGTGGGTAGGGGTCGTGTTTCATTTAAATGAAGCACGTCCCCGCGCCGAACGAACTGCGCATGCGCCGTCCCTAAAATATCCCAGTGTGCATTGCTCCAAATGACGTCGCAAGGACGTCATTGGTTTCGAGGTGAATGTGAATGACGTATAGCCCCATTCACGGACGACTTACGCAAACAACGTAAATTTTTTAATTTTCGACGCGGGAACGACGGCCATACTTAACATTGGCTGCGCCTCATAGACCCAGGGGCAACTTTACGCCGGGAAAAGCCTAACGTAAACGTTGTAACTTTACTGCGTCGGCTGTGCGTACGTTTGGGAATTCGCGTATCTAGCTAATTTGCATACTCGACGGGGAAATCGACGGAAGCGCCACCTAGCGGGCAAAAAAAAATGCAGTTAAGATCCGACGGCGTAAGAGACTTACGCCTGTCGGATCTAATGAATATCTATGCGTAACTGATTCTAAGAATCAGTCGCATAGATACGACGGCGCTACGCAGAGATACGACGGCGTATCTGGAGATGCGCCGTCGTATCTCTTTTGAGAATCTGGGCCCATGTGATTTAAATGCAGCACTAACTATGTTATGTGATTTTATCATTTTATTTTTTATTTTTTTTATGTCAACTCCTTACTAGTTGATATAGGTCACATATACTATTGTCCATGACTATTACTAAATGTGATTAAAAGCAGAGGGATGCTGACATTATTATTCATTCCCATACAACTCACCATAAGACCTCCTTTACAAGGCCATTTAGATGCATCTACCGGATTCCAGCTGCAAGAATCATGATACTTGCGGCATGAATGACCAGGGGCATGTGAATAGCAATAGCAATTGCTCATCCTATATAAACTAATGACAGGCTGCCAAAGACCACTGCTGTGCGCTTTTAACTGCTCACAAAGAGGCTACTTGCGATTAAAGATGTCTGAGCCTGGACACAGTTAGCTGCAGTGGCGGCCGGTGGTAATTTTTTTAGGGGGGGGGCACCAAACAGTATGCCACTGACACCCCCCTGGTCGGTCGGTAGCACAGCCTCCCTGTTCTCCATGGGTCATCATGGCGGCGGCCTCCCATTCCCCTGCTTTCCACGGGTCATCATGGCGGTGGCCTTCCATTCCCCTGCTCTCCACGGGTCATCACGGTGGCGGCCTCCCATTCTCCTGCTCTCCACGGGTCATCATGGCGGCAGCCTCCCATTCCCCCGCTTGCCACAGGTCATCATGGCGGTGGCCTTCCATTCCCCTGCTCTCCACGGGTCATCACGGTGGCGGCCTCCCTTTCTCCTGCTCTCCATGGGTCATCATGGCGGCAGCCTCCCATTCCCCTACTCTTCACAGGTCATCACGGCGGCAGCTTCCCATTCCCCTGCTCTCCACGGGTCATCACGGCAGCAGCGTTAGAGTGGTCACATCATCCCTTTAATCCATGACACATATTAATTACACAGGTTCTGAAGCTGATTTAATGCATATAAGGCACCAAGTGAGTTTAATTACCACCTTAATCAGCCACAGAATTAATATGTGTCCTGGATTAAAGGGATGATGTGGCAACCCTACCTCCCATTCTCCTGCTCTCCAAGGGTCATCACGGCTGCAGGTTTAGTTTCCTCCCTCCTCCTCGGCGGCCAATCGGGAGCCTTCTCTTTTTCGGCCAATCGGAAAACGGGTCTCACACCCGCTTCTGATTAGTGTTTCAACAGCGAATATTCATTCACTGTTGTAACCGCTGGGTGGGCCCATGGCGCAATGCTCTGCGCCACGAGCCTACCCTAGTATGAAGCCTATTAGAGCCTATGGCTCTAATCAAGTGCTTCATAAAAACACCCCTGCTGCTGTAATTCAGGTGCCCAGCATCCTGAAAGGGGCTGGACACATGAATATGGGGTGGCCGTGGTGGAATCTATCTATTATACATATAGGGGGAGACATGGATAGAGGGGGCGGTGACCGGGTGCCCCTAATGGACGGGTCGCCACTGGTCAGCTGTCAGTCTGTCATTCGTTTATATAGTCTAAGCGGCTGCTGCTATCTGCATGCCCCCATAATTCCAGCTGCAAAAATCTGCTATTTCTTGCCACTGGAATCTGGCAGATGCATCCAAATGCCCATGTGAAGGAGGCCTAAATTCTAAGCAGCAGTGGCTTTCGTTTTCTACTGAAATAGTGATTAACACCCATATATCCCTGCATATCTCAATTTTTTCCATAGCATTAACCACTTTCCACCCAGTCCCAGTGTCCCTTTAATGCTCTGGGGATTGAATGGATCAGATGACCATGGGAGCACTGTAATTGGCTGCCGCAACCATGGTCACATGATCGGGAGCCAGTCCTGCTGATTTCTGATCATCAGCATGGACTAGGAGCTGTCTTAGACAGCTCAGTCACGGTGCTGGGTGCCTGCAGCAGCACAGAAAGCTCTTCTGCCCATGGACGCATATGTGCAGCATGTGGGCGTTAAAGCTCACCCACTTTGCGTTACTTCGACAGCAAGGGGTTAAGGAATAGTGGGCATATGTTCATTGGCAATCATTTGCTTTGCTATAAAAGGGAATGTTCAGCTTTAAATTCATTTATAAATTACATTAATTTTTCTAAATGAAAGCAGTGTAGGTACAAGAATTGGATTTTGTAACAACCTCCTGCAATCCACTGTACAGAAGAGCTCAGACTGTGAGAGGAAAAAGCAGCACAAGGAGCCAGTCAGTTGTGTTGTATTGCTGTAGAGAGATGACCTTGTCAGTCAGCTGTTTCTTCTTCACTGTCCAATCACAGGCTATAAGGAAAGAAAAATCCGGTCTCCTTCCCTGTCAGAGTGGGCTATGCTGGGTAAAAATCTCATGCCGCGTACACACGGTCCTTTTTTGTGATGAAATAAAACAACGTTTTTAAAAACGTCATTTAAAACGATCGTGTGTGGGCTTCACATCGTTTTTTGTCTTCTAAAAAACGACCAAAAAAAAAATTCTTCAATTTTTTATGTCGTTTTTCAAAATGTCGTTTTTTGTGTCATAAAAAATGATCGTGTGTGGGCTAAAACCACATTTTAAATGACGTTTTAAACCCGCGCATGCTCAGAAGCAAGTTATGAGACGGGGGCTTGAATGGAACAGAGTGCCGTCTTACGTGTTGTACATAACCGCGCTTTGCTAGAGCATTTTCAGAAAACGATGGTGTGTGGGCAACGTCGTTTTTTATGATGAAGTTAGAAAAATGTTGTTTTTTTCATGATGAAAAACGTTGTTTTATTTCATCACAAAAAACAACCGTGTGTACGCGGCATCAGAACTTGGAAAGTAAAGCACTTCTGTATGTATTTAAAGAGGTTGTAAAGGTTTGTTTTTTATTTTCTAAATAGGTTCCTTTAAGTTAGTGCATTGTTGGTTCACTAAGCTTTTCCTTCGATTTCCCTTCTAAATGTTGTAGCAAGGTGTTACCATTGCATGCATCTTAATAGACTGCAATTTGTGTTGAATAGAAATTTGGCTCCCTCTGGTGTCCGTTTTATGCTAGACTATTAAAGCTTGTTTGGTTCGGTTATTCATGGATAAGGCATCATGGGCATCATCAGAGACAGAGACCATATTGACGTGGGCAGAATTGAGACTACATTACCCACAAGGCCACTGTACTACCAAAGTGCAATGCGCCACGCACAGCCTGATGGAAGGACTTATTTAAGACAAGCGCGGACTCAGCCCACTCTCTCGGGACGCCACCTTCCAGCCAGCAGGAGGCCTACGTTAAGGCCTCCTGAGAAGCCTCGGCCTACAGTTAAAGAGAGCGGATCACCTAGCCAGAGAGGGATCCTTGCAGACAATTTTGCTGACAGAGCCGAATAGGGGCAGTCTGAAACTCACAGCATCCGGAGTCGCCTTTTTCCACCGGTACCCAGGGAGCGGCCGTGCGGAGGACCAGGGGCCCACGTTACAGCGAGACTGATCACTGAAGGAAGGTTCCCGGACTGAGGAAAACCAGCAAAGCAAGGCCTCGTTGGATGAGCGGGCACTTGCCCATTAACCACTTAAGCCCCGGACCAATATGCAGCCTAAAGACCCAAGGTGTTTTTACAGTTCGGGACTGCGTCGCTTTAACAGACAATTGCGCGGTCGTGCGACATGGCTCCCAAACAAAATTGGCGTCCTTTTTTCCCCACAAATAGAGCTTTCTTTTGGTGGTATTTGATCACATCTGCGGTTTTTAGTTTTTGCGCTATAAACAAAAATAGAGCGACAATTTTGAAAAAAAAGCAATATTTTTTTACTTTTTGCTGTAATAAATATCCCCCAAAAACATATATAAAAACATTTTTTTTCCTCAGTTTAGGCCGATACGTATTCTTCTACCTATTTTTAGTAAAAAAAATCGCAATAAGCGTTTATCGATTGGTTTGCGCACAATTTATAGTGTTTACAAAATAGGGGATAGTTTTATTGCATTTTTATTATTTTTTTTTTTTTTACTACTAATGGCGGCGATCAGCAATTTTTTTCGTGACTGCAACATTATGGCGGACACTTCGGACAATTTTGACACATTTTTGGGACCATTGTCATTTTCACAGCAAAAAATGCATTTAAATTGCATTCTTTATTGTGAAAATGACAGTTGCAGTTTGGGAGTTAACCACAGGTGGCGCTGTAGGAGTTAGGGTGCACCTAGTATGTGTTTACAACTGTTTGGGGGTGTGGCTGTAGGAATGACGTCATCGATCGTGTCTTCCCTATAAAGGGAATGACGCGATCGATGCGCCGCCATAGTGAAGGACGGGGAAGCCGTGTTTACACACGGCTCTCCCCGTTCTTCAGCTCCGGGGAGCGATCGCGACGGAGCGGCTATAAACAAATAGCCGCGCCGTGGTCCCGGATCGCTCCCCGAGCGGACCCGACCTCCGCATGTAGCGGGGGGGGTCCCGATCGGACCCCCCACCCGCTAATAGGCGAGGACGTACGTGTACGCCCATGTGCCTGTACGTGCCATATTGTGGACGTATATGTACATGCGGGGGTCGGGAAGTGGTTATATTCCCTAGGTTATCGCTTTAAGATCATTCGCTGACCCCTGTCTGAAGCAACTCCACACCGTGGTTTCCAGTTATACCAAACCTGATTGGCTCTGGAAATATACATTTCACAGAGTCCATACGTTCCGGTAAGCCTGCATTCACACTGGTGATGGGACATTTCTTCTTTTGGAAATTCACATTTATTCACTCATCTTTGGAAGATTTCATCTCTCTCTTCAATTTTGAACATTGCTTTATTTAATTTTTTATTTTGTTTATTTTTGGACATTTTTGTTATTGATAATTGTGTCCTCATATATATGTGCAGTTCACACTATTGCATATTAGCTACACATGGTTTGGATTTTCACTTTCACACCTGTTTTTGTATCAGAGCGCTACACTTTTGTGTCCACATTTTGTTTTTTGCTTCTTGTTTTTCAGTAGCTGTGTTTAGCAGCTTGATACATGTATACCTAGCAGCGCAGTAATTTATACTATATTAAGTGGTTAATATAGTTAACTGACTCGCAGGAGTGTGACTTTTATAGATTTCACTTGTGCTCAGGGCCATCTTAATAGCATCATGGGCCCCTGGGCAAAGTAATACTCTGGGGCCCCTACGAAGATGACAGTACAGGTAAACAGACATCAAGTAGGTAGGAGGCAGATTGCCTCCCCTGTGCATCTATCACTCTCAGTGCCATCATGGGGCCTCCAATTTTGGGGCAGCATGGGTTTGCCGCAATGCACACTGGGATATGTACACGTCAATCACGTCAGGTCACCCCCCATTAACATAAAACACGCCCCCTCAGCATAATTTGAATTAGGCGCGCTTACGCAGGCTGCATTTACGCTACGCCGCCGTAACTTAGCAGGCAAGTACTTTGTGAATACAGTACTTGCCTAGCTAATTTACGGCGGCGTAGTGTAAATACAATACGCTACGCCGCCGCAAAGATGCGGCGGTCTATTTGAATCCAGCTATATGTGTTTGTTATAACTGCTTGCATCACATTGTGATTTTTGGTGTTTTATGCGAGACCTGGTGGAGAGGTGTCCCAGTGCTGACGTCATTGCATTGAGAGATTCCTCCACCATACTCTAACTCAGATCAAGTTATTTGGGTCTGATTGCAGGGATATTCTGAACCAGCTGTATTCCATTGATTTTTACAGAGAGCTGTATGTAATTCATGTTCTTTGCACAACCATTGTTTTATTCTCTTGCCAAGTAAACAACTTATCACTGGTTAAGCCATATCTTGTGTGGGACTCTGTCTGTAGCAGCTGTGTGGCAGGTGAACAACACCAAGGTAACAATATTTGACTACATTCATTGCTGTGTGGTATCATTGTGGACTCCTATAGCCATTCGGGGTCCACAATCACATTATTGTCCATTTGTGCCAAGGGGGATCGAGCCAAATTCTGGGGGGTTGACAGGCAAAGTGAAGGCCCAAAATTAAACCAGCAGCTCCTTCGGGGGTAGTGCTCTTTGTCTGAATTTCTCACTTCCTGTTCCTCCTCAGGAAGCTTGCCCCCATCATTCGAGCCGTTCTTGCTGGAGGCTAGTCAACGTGCTCGCCCCCTCCCTTGGGACTACATCCCTGCCTCCGTGCCTGTGAATGTTCACAGCGTCTCCCTGCAGGGATGTAGTCCCAAGGGAGGGGGCAAGCACGCTGACTAACCCCCATCCAGAATGGCTCGGATGATGGGGGCAAGTTTACTGAGGAGAAACATGAAGTGAGAAATTCAGACAAAGAAAAAAAACTTTTAGAAGGGAAATGGAAGGAAAAGGTAAGTGAACCAACAATGCACTAGCTTAAAGGAACCTATTTAGAAAATAAAAAACTTACCTTTACAACCCCTTTAATGTGTATTTAGATGTTTGCCTGGAGATCAGCTTTGAATAAATGTGACTTTGACTTCTGACATTGACTTTGACATTACAGATGATACATATGTTTTCCAGCTTAATCTACAGAGCCCTAAATATGCAATTGTATTCTATAACGTCACGTCACCTGCAATAGCTTACATGTTTCCCATGCCTTACTGTGCCACATAAATCACATTGATAATTAGCGGTGTCACACAAACTCATAAATATGTGAACGTGGTCAGCTCTGAGAAAGTGTTAGCTGTATGTGAGCAGAGGTAATGCTGTATCTGTTACACCACTGGAATGTGCTGGCATGGTTCCAATACAACAGCAGGTCTCATTATACGCCCCATCATAGGAGAAGGTCAGGGGAAATAATTGAAGACACCTGTTGTACATAGCTAAAATCTGGATGCAATTGTTTTTTTTTTTTGTTAAATGGTGCCTTCTATTGGCAGGCAGGGTTCTTTGACTTCATTTTGTGACCTAAACGATTTAGATTCTAATGCGTCAATAAAACATATATTTTTGATAGTGAGTAAGTAATGCAGGTATGGCTCCAGGCCCCCTTAGGTCCCTAATGATTGGCACATGCCAGACTGCAAAAGTGGTGATAGGGCATGAATGGTGCAAGAAAAGAGAATGGGCCAGATTCAGATACCTCCGCGTATCTGTCCGGCCGGCGTAACGTATCTAAGATACGTTATGCCGCTCTAACTTTGGGCGCGAGTTCTTTATTCAGAAAGAACTTACGCCCATAGTTACGGCGGCGTAACGTATGTGTTGAGGCGTAAGGCCGCGTGTGATACATTTGCCTATATGTCTCAGTTTACTGCTCCCTGCTAGCCATATGGGTAGAGGTAGAAAGGAATTTCATGTGTGATTCATTCCTCTGACAGGTTATTGACGTGCTAATGTCCCCTCACTATTCTAAACGTTAATTGATCTATTGTGTTGTGTGAAGAAGATCTGTGTTTACCCTTAAAAGATGTGTATTGTATCATCAGGCTAAATGATTAGAGAAGTAGTATGTTAATTATTCTGATTGCTTCAGTGTATTAATTAACTCCACTGATGTCTTTATCTGAAGAAACGTGTCTGCATGGTCGGCTCCGACTTGTCTCCTATAATCTGTATGGGAAACCCCACTGTGTGAGGGGGGGCGTTCCTAACAGGTTGTAACCACATATAAGCTGAGTTTTTGTGTCATTAAACTGTCTTGTTCTAGCAGTAAGCCTGGACTAATGTGTGGCTTAATGGGCGATCTCAGGAATATCCCTCCTAGTGGAATATTGGGTGATGTCGTTATGGGAAGAAGAGAACGTTGACGGAGATATCATACCAATACCGTCACAATTGGTTGGTAGCAGTGGGATTTTCCCTTCTATTCCCCTTCACACCCGGATTCCAAGCAGACACTGGAAGAACTACTGGAAGTTCGTGGAAGGATTGCTAGCAACAAAACCAAGCGGGTCATCATAGCAGAAGTAATGGAGATAGACCAGGAGGACGGGATTGCAGCAACACCAGCCAACAAGCTAATGAGAGAGAAGCTAGCTTGGTTCGGCCCGAACCCAACGCCGGATGTGGTGCTGAAAGTGATGGACCTGTTAGCGGAGGAGGCTAAAGAAATAAGAGACGCAGAACTACAGAAGGATAAACAAATAAGAGACGCAGAGCTACAGTTAAAACTGGCAGCAGTCCAACAAGCAGCCGCACATTCTCCAAACAGTGAGTACAGCACAGCAGACACAAGGAAGATTCCGTTTAGCGCTTTTAAAGCTTTTGATGAAAAGGACTGTGAAATTGATAACTACCTGGCGGATTTTGAGCGACAATGTAACCTGCACCGAATAGCTAGAAGAGCGTGGGTTGCAATATTGTCAGGCAAACTGTCAGGCAAAGCTTCTGATGCTTTCCGGACCGTGCCAGATCAGGATATCCATAGCTACGCCAGGGTTAAAGAAGTGCTCCTGGCTCGTTATGCGGTAACCCCAGAGTCCCACCGACAGAAGTTCAGGGACTCACGCAAAACCACGAAAGACTCTTACGCAGAATGGGCATGCCAGTTGTCCCTGTCGGCCTCTAACTGGGTTAACAGCAGCCAGGCCACCACCGCAGAGGACATTTTGCAACTAATGCTCCTGGAGCAATTTTACAATCACATCCAGACGGACGTCAAGGATTGGGTGAGAGATCGCAGGCCCATGACTCTACCAGAGGCCGCGAAGTTGGCGGATGAATATGCGGATACTCGCAAGACAAACCAGGTCACACCACGGGTACAACCCCCACAACCAACGGCGCCCTCACACCCACCAGCCGCTAGATACCAACCGCCTAACAGACCGATGACATATAGCCCTAGCTACCCACGCCAGGAGGACAACGAACAACGCTGCTTCCGGTGCAAACAGTTGGGTCACTTCAAGCAGAATTGCCCCATGAATGACAACACCAGGTCAAATTGGTCTCAACCTGGGTACCGCCCACCAGCAGCAGCCCATTGTGTAGACTCGGCTTGGGATCCCCAGGAGCTGGGTCAGGAAGAACCATTGGGCACCCCTTACGAAGCCCTCATGGTACAATCTGTTATTACGGACAACAGGGAACACCATTGTCAGCTGGTCATGGGCGACAGCCATGAGCCGGAGGGGCCTTGGAGGGAGCTGGGCAGAAAGAGGCACCGCCAGCTACCCTCCAAGAAGAAGAGGTCCTGGAAGTCATATAACCAACGGACCTGGGAGGAGAAGAAGCGACTGGAGGAGATGGAATCGCAGCGGGCGCCCCAGATGCGGGCCGAGATGTTCGCCAAGGGCCCACCGGTGGCCCCTTACACCACCACCCAGTTCCTGATGATGAAGGACCATGTGGAAAGCCTGCAGGACATGAGCAAGCAGGATCTGATCCGTGAGTACATAGAGCTGGAGGAGTGCATAAGCCGCATGGAGGAGGAGAACAACCACCTGAGGTCACAGCGGGCTGACCCCCCCAGGCTCCATGAACTGGAGATGGAGCTGGAGAAGCTCAAAGAGGAGAACGGCGGCTGCGGAGGGAGCAGGGGGTGGCTGACCTTATGGGGCTCTGAGTCCCCTCTCCCCCCCCCCCCGGACTCTGAGCACCAGTGCTACAGCATTTCAACAAATATAACTTTTTCTTTTTATGAATCTCCTGTGATTGTCACTTCAGAGCCATAACCTGCCCCTCCCATAGCGGGACACCTAGACGGCGGCGCACAGACCCATTCGCTGTCTTCACACTGACTTCTGGTGACTTTGCAGATCGCACAAAGACTTGGGGACTGACCGGCGTGTGATCTGACGACCCGGTGACATACCTGAGTCTGAAGCAGTTGTCAAGGGAGGTCAGTCATGCCAAACGGAGTTAACCTCGGACTAAAAGCTCTGAACCCGTCAACCCTACTGGACCAGGGAAGGTCCAACCGGGTTTGCCGGAGCAGGGAGCAAAAGGGGGGCCATTGTGATACATTTGCCTATATGTCTCAGTTTACTGCTCCCTGCTAGCCATATGGGTAGAGGTAGAAAGGAATTTCATGTGTGATTCATTCCTCTGACAGGTTATTGACGTGCTAATGTCCCCTCACTATTCTAAACGTTAATTGATCTATTGTGTTGTGTGAAGAAGATCTGTGTTTACCCTTAAAAGATGTGTATTGTATCATCAGGCTAAATGATTAGAGAAGTAGTATGTTAATTATTCTGATTGCTTCAGTGTATTAATTAACTCCACTGATGTCTTTATCTGAAGAAACGTGTCTGCATGGTCGGCTCCGACTTGTCTCCTATAATCTGTATGGGAAACCCCACTGTGTGAGGGGGGGCGTTCCTAACAGGTTGTAACCACATATAAGCTGAGTTTTTGTGTCATTAAACTGTCTTGTACTAGCAGTAAGCCTGGACTAATGTGTGGCTTAATGGGCGATCTCAGGAATATCCCTCCTAGTGGAATATTGGGTGATGTTCTTATGGAAGAAGGGAATCTTTGACGGGGATATCATACCAATACCGTCACACCGCGTAATTCAAATGGGGATGTAGGGGGCGTGTTTTATTTAAATTATGCTTGACCCCGCGTATTTGACGTTTTTTTTTAACGGCGCATGAGCCGTTCTTGAAAACATCCCAGTGCGCATGCTCGAAAATCCGCCGCAAAACGTCATTGCTTTCGATGTGAACGTAAAATACGTCCAGCTGTATTCGCGAACTACTTGCGCAAACGACGTAAAAAATAAAAAACTCGGCCATACTTAACATTAGCTACCCCTCATATAGCAGGGGTAACTATATGCCGTAAAAAGCCGAACGCAAATGACGTAAAAAAAAAAGCCCCGGGCGGTCGTTCGTTTCTGAATCGGCGTAACTACTCATTTGCATATTCCTCGCGTAAAAATATGGAAGCGCCACCTAGCGGCCAGCCTGGAATTGCAGCCTAAGATCCGACGGTGTAAGACACTTACACCTGGCGGATCTTAGGGAGATCTATGCGTAACTGATTCTCTGAATCAGTCGCATAGATACGACCTGCCGAACTCAGAGATACGACGGCGTATCAGGGGATACGCAGTCGTATCTCTTTCTGAATCCGGCCCAATGAAATCATTGCCCATTTCGTGAATTTCGTGAATGTTCCAGGAGATTAAAGGGAAGAGTCTCAACAACACATGGCATGGCAAAGAGGCCTCTGTGGAAACCTGTAGACATGAGAAATATTCATTCACGCCAGTCAAATATCTCTTGCCCATAGGAATCCCTAATCATGCCAGACAGCTGCTGTAATGGGGAACAACCATGTGAGCAGGTCAGAAAATGTAATGCCATCAGAAAATGTAATGCCATCAGTGCTGCAGCATCTTCTTCCCCCTTTGTAGCAGTAAGTGTTCAGCCAAGCTGAGATGTCATGTTTCTGTGCTCAGTAACTTACCTAATACATAAAGGCAGTTGGATTATACCAGCAGAACCTCACTGGTAAGTCTCTGGGTGTCTTTATGCACGCCATAAGACCCCTTGACAGCACGGCTGAGTTAGCGGTAAAGGGTCAGCGGTGCTTTACCGTAGTTTTAGAGTCGCTTTTCGGCCGCTAGCAGGGTGCGTTTAACCCCCTGTTAGCGGCCAAATAAAATGTTAAAAGCTCTGCTTTGGCGGCACTGCCCCTTAATTTCAAAGGGCAGGGGCGCTTCAGGAGTGGTGTATACAGCGCTCCTGCACCGCCCCAAAGATGCTGGTTGCAGAACTTTTTTTGACGACCTGCCAGCACAGTGCCCAAGTGTGAAGGCACTCTGGCTTTCACACTGGGACTGCAGAAGAGGCTTTTTTTCAGGTGCTTTACAGGCGCTATTTTTAGCGCTAAATTGCCTGAAAAACACTTCCAGTGTAAAAGGGGTCTAATAACTATTTTTTATGCATTGCAGGACTGACAAATAAACATTTGAACAAGTTACACCCCGTCATAATCCCACAAGTTTGTTTGTTGCTTAAACATCTAGATACAGCTGGGGCTACCTCTAAAGCCCTGTACACACGCTCGGTTTTCTCAGCGGTAGAAAGTCAGACGCGAAAACCGAGGGGAAAACTGAGAACCCGGCAGGAAAACTGCCATGGAGCTTTGGCTGGGAATCCTGGCCGTGTGTATGCTCCATCGGCACTGCATCGCAGTGTTTCCCATAGGTAAGTAGTACTGTAGATCTGGCAGGAAAAAAAATGCCGGGAATCCCAGCTGTTTTCCTGATGGGAAAACTGCGAGGAAGCATACACACGTCTGTTTTTTCCAGCCAAAAGCTCTCCTGGCAGTTTTCCTGCCGGGAAAACCGGTCGTGTGTACGAGGCTTCACGCCTCTGGGCACATCTCTCCTCCACTCCCACCTTTTTAATGGTCCTGGACCAAAAGATGTGAAAGAACTTAAATTCTCTGAAACCCTAAAATAAAGAAAATACTGCGCTAATATAAAAATAAGTGCCAAGCTGCTACATACAAACAAACAAAGCCAGCAAGATAATAAACAAAAATGTAGCGCTAACAAACTCAAAATTATATAGTACCGAGTGAGGTAACAACTCTCATAATATAAGAGCATAAATATAAACAATTGGCATGGATGAAAGTGACTAAAACAATGCTCAATGTAAAACAAAAAATATAAAACGTATTAAAGTCTATATTATAAAGATGAGTGAACATCAGATGGAGTGATTGATGCAGGAAAACAGGTGAGCTGCAATCCAGTGATTAAGATGCAACAGGTGTGCAAGTTGTCTGTAGAACCCTGTGAAGATCACAATCACATCAAAGTATGAAATGGGTAAAACACGCTTACCAGATGGTGTTGGACTCTACTACCTTACAGCAAAGAGTGAGGCCTCGTACACACGACAGAGTTTCTCGGCAGAATTCACCGAGAAACTCGGTCAAAACCCAGATTCTGCCGAGAAACTCTGTCGTCTGTACAGTT
The DNA here is from genome assembly GCF_905171775.1 of Rana temporaria. Classification (NCBI taxonomy): domain Eukaryota; kingdom Metazoa; phylum Chordata; class Amphibia; order Anura; family Ranidae; genus Rana; species Rana temporaria. The sequence continues at coordinate 241,610,828 of NC_053493.1, read as the reverse complement.
TTGGCTCGAGGGAGCCGCCGAGGAACTCGACGAGAAAATAGAGAACATGTTCTCTATTTTCTCGTTGTCCTCGTTCTTCTATGGGAGAAGCCGGCCCGCCGAGCTCCTCGGCGGCTTCATCCCAAAACTCGACGAGGAACTCGACGTGCCAAGCACGTCGAGTTCCTCTGTCGTGTGTACGGGGCCTCAGCCAGACATTGTGGTCTTTGGAAGCCGGGACCACTAGAAACCGGACTTGGATCATATGCAGGGCTGAAACTCCAATGGAATGGACAACAGGAACCAGCAGTGCTTGAATGATGTATTTGCGTCAATGCCACAGGCTCTGAATACGATCTTTGGACCATCGATCAGGAAATGCAGGCAGAGGACGTAGTTAGAGCTCCAAAAGAAGCCATGGGGTGGATGATAAAAAAGGAAAAAAGAACTCCAATGGTGCAGGTCAATTAAAACCAATAGGTTTATTTGTAAAAGTCATAAAAATGACAAAGATAAAAGTGATCACGTACAGGGGTAGCAATGTGGGGTGCTCAAAGGCAATACCCGACGCGTAAGTAAGCCTTCAACAGGGGCATAAAGATGCACCCCCACATTGCTTGCTTAAATACACATAGTGGTTACAAGGCCCTCCCCCAACAGGGTGGTGCCAAGAGACAGGATATGATGTAACAAGTATGCATTGTAACAAACATATAAATAAATAAAAAACACAATAGATCTCCAATCTAATATGCATAAAATACCGATATCACATGCAACACATACAGTAAATCTCAACATAATGCATATATCATATTAGTCGGAGCTAATATTCTGCAACACTTTGTAGTTCGGCAAGAGACAGCATGACTTATACTGTGTCACCAAACAGGAAATTCTCTAATTAGTGTCTATGGGGACACTACACCATCGCGGTATATTGTGAATGATTCACAATCGATGAAACACCACGATAGAGCATCAACAGACTGCCACCTATATATAGTAATCCTCATACTGGAAGCTATAAAGTTCCCCATAGGTGAATTCACAAATGAAGACAGTGCATACTATGACATGATGTAACTTTGAATGATATGCAACATTTTAAAAATCAGCAGAAACAAACATAGCTCATAGTTGTGTCACCAGACAGGGAAACTTCCTGAATGTTATGTATGGGGACACTGCAATACCATGTTGCGTTATGGCCTTTATATAATCGATATAGTGTAAAAACGGGCCGTCAGCAACCTGTCATCAGTGGGTGACAGTGCTGATATATGAAATTAAAGTCCCCCATGGATGGATGAATAAATGGGGAACAACCCCGCAATAACTCAGATCGGTGCAGCGCTGGTACATACAAACCGCGCAAGCACCAATCGGACGAGGCGGGGGCGTGGCCAAGAGCCACGCCGGCCAATCAGCAGATGCCTCCCGATAGCCTATCAGACGTGGGAGAATACACGTACCAATAGGGCATCAGGGGGCGTGCCTTGTAGTCATAGTGTCCGACAGAGAGCTAGGGACCTAGCCATGCCGACCGGAGGGTGGGTGTACATCACGCAGCCGCGGCCTCCAAACGGCGTAAGCAGTGGGGCCGACAGCATGTGGCGTGACGAATCACCGCCAACCAATCGGAGGGGCCATGATAGATCACACAAACTCACAAGCTGTAGCAGCCCAGGGCTGTCACACACACCCAGTGAGCAGACTCACAGCAAGACTCCAAAACGGAGTCATATATGCCAAGTGCTGAAAGAATCAGACACTTAGATACATGTCTCTAAATTAGGGTGGGATATCAACCAATAGGGCATGTAGGAAAATGCTATGAATAAATTCCCATATAGAACGGGAAGTGTCAGAAAGGTTTTTTACATACAATACAAAGGAGGCCTCGAATGTCCCGCCCAGACTGGGACAACGCAGGCCACCAAATGACACAGTGTTAAATCAAAAGACTAATGAGAGTAATCTTTACGGCGGAGAAGCAACATGGATAAAAAGTTATCAACCACATTGAGTCTGCACTAGTAAATGTTGAAAATGAATAAACCTGAACCCAACAAAAATCTAAAAATAAAAAAATAAAAAAATAAAAAGATATATATGAAACTCTCTCCATGAATCCAAAGCAGATGGAGATAAACATGGAAAAGAGTATGAAATATAACACATATGGGGTGATATAAAGAATATATAAGGAATATCAAAAAATATTCAAAAAATATTATTATATAGAATGGATACAAGAACTCAAAGTGCTCACCCCTGGTTGATGTAACAATTGACGTCCCATTCGACGTTCATACCATATGGGGTATAGCTCTTGAGCTCGTGTATCCAAAAAGTCTCAAGTCTTGAGACACCCCTGATTCTGGAATCACCTCTCCAATGGGGGACAAATCTATCAATCACCTGAAACAATGATCCCTTGGGATCAGAGTGATGGTGTTCGAGATAGTGCCGTGACACCGTATGTTTGGGACAACCCTTTTTAATCTTTGCTATATGCTCATTAACCCTGATAGAAAAATTCCTTATAGTCCGTCCCACATATTGGGATTTGCAAGGACATGTTATGAGATAAACAATATAGCTTGTAAAGCAAGTTGTAAACTGCTTCATTGTATATATACGACCTGTCACTGTTGAAGAGAATGAATCCATTTTACGTCTGACTATAGTATTAGCGACACAAACGTTGCAGGAACGGCATGGATAAAATCCATTAGCCTCGGGAAAGAAAGATACCTTTTTTGGGGGATCAATAGTATTAGGGGCTATGTCACTTTGAACCGAGCGGGCACCCCTGAAAATGATGCCAGCTCGATTCGGTAGTGATGGCCCCAGAATCCTGTCATTAAGAAGAACTTTCCAGTGGCGATTTAAGATTTTACTAATCTCATTATGTTGAATGGAATAACTGGTGGAAAAGGACCACTTAAAACTCTCCTGTTTGGCCACCTTGGGTTTAACCTGTAGAAGGGAGGCCCTGTCCGTGGCAGAAACAGAATTAATGGCATCATCCACCAGTGCAGGTCGATACCCTTTGTCAAGAAATCTAGTTTTTAACATATCACTCTGAAGATAGAAGTCACTGTCCCTGGTGCAGTTCCTCCTAAGGCGGAGGAACTGGCTCCGTGGGACAGATTCTAACCATCTCTGGTGATGACAGCTATCGACCGGAATGTATCCATTCCGGTCGGTAGGTTTAAAATACGTCTTGAATTCCAATCTGTCATGGGTGGTGGTGATCTCCAGATCCAGGAAATGAATTGAAGTGGGACTAGCCTCATAAGACAATACGATCCCCCGGTCGTTATCATTCAGCTGGATCATAAAAGCATCTAGAGATTCCCTATCACCCTTCCAGAGGAAGAGGACGTCGTCTATATACCTGGCCCATAAGAGAAGCTCAGGTCTCCTGAAAGCATAGACGACGTCCTCTTCCCACTGGGCCATGAATAAATTGGCTAGGCTGGGGGCATATTTAGCCCCCATCGCCACGCCCCTAATTTGAGAATAGAAAACCCCTTGGAACCAAAAATAATTGTGCTTAGTAGCAAATACCAGGAGTTCCATAATAAAATTTCTCTGCAGAATAGAGAGCAGGGAGTTTCTAGTCAAAAAAGACTCGACAGCAGCCAACCCTAAATGATGTGGTATGCATGTGTACAGTGCTGCCACGTCAGCAGTGACCAATAGGATGTCACCCTGATGTCGAATCTTTTCCAATAGTCTGATCGTGTCTCCTGTGTCTTTAAGATACGAGGGAACTAGCTTTACTAGAGGTTGGAGATAGTGGTCTATATATTTTCCTATTCTCGAAGTCACAGAATCGATCCCGCTGACGATGGGTCGTCCAGGGGGATTGGTCGGATTCTTATGAACCTTCGGCAGGTAATATATAATGGGGACTTTCGGAGCCAATGGTACCAAAAAATCCAATTCTTTCTTATTAAGGATATTTAAAGAAGAACCCTCCTTGACAATATCTACCAAAAGTTTCTTATATTTGGTAGTGGGGTCATTAGGCAAGATCGCGTAGGTTGTCCTATCTTCAAGTAGTCTATTCATTTCTGAAATATATGCAGCTTTATCAAGTATGACAATCCCCCCCCCCTTGTCAGCGGGGCGGATAACTAAATTATTTCTGAGGCATAATGCTTTTAAACCTGCCTCAATGGATGGATCTTGAAAGAATTTCTTGGGAGGTAGTTTATCTAAATCCTCCAATACTAAACTCCTGAATACATTTATAGATGAAGATGTACTGGGAGGATTATATAAAGATGGATTTGACAATCCAGAGTGGATGACATTGTCAGTGGGACTGGTGGTATGAATATTAGTTGGTCCAGTGGGCATGGGACCCATCAGGCTAGAACCCACTGGATTTTGACTAGGTGTCCCCAAAAAATGTCTTTGAATATTCAATTTTCTTACAAATTTTTGTATATCGATAAAGGTATTAAACTTGTTTAATTTCCTGGGCGGAACGAATTTTAACCCTTTACCTAATACTTGTTGTTCGTGTTCGGAAAGTGTAACAGAACTTAGATTAAAAATACCTGCATCTATTTTGTCCTTTTTCTTTTTGCGCTGTAAGTGCCGCCCCCCTCTGCACCCTCGTTTTGTCTTAAATTTCTGGGTGTATGAGGTGTGGGTCCGTGAAAATCCTGATCATAAGACTGATCAGGGCCCTCAGAATGGTAATTGTAAGGCATTCTATGATACTCATCGGAGTCATTCCTATTAGAATGGGAATACGGTTCATATTGTGTATCGTAGGTCCTATCTGTATTAGAAGGAATAGGATAGCCTTGTTTCCTTATGGGAGTGTGATGGGAGGGGCCTTCGCCGTTGGGCCTTCCCCGACCATCATACCACCCATTTTGTGGGCCATTGGAATGGATGTAATTCCTATCCACATAATTTTGGCCACCACCACGGTGGGACGGGGCTCTCCCTCTATTGGGGTTTCTACCACGTCCTCCCTCACGATTAGGTGGAACAAAATTCTTTCTGTTGCCATTATAATTAGAATGGTATACAGTAGATGTCTGTGGAGGAGTAGAAGTAGGTGGTTGGAAAACCAATCTCCTATCAGGGATAGTGCCTGTGGTAGACGGAACCTCCATAGCCTGAGGGTTCTCTGCAGAATTGCCATTACTGGCCATCTTTTTTTGCCAGTTAAAAACCAATTGGGCAGTATAATCTTGTACGTCCCTATTATATTTTTTTTGTTTTTTATTTCTCTGGTCTTTTTCTTCTTTTTCAAGATGTGTTTTTAAACCAGTGGACAAGGTGATGTATTCAGAATTTGTGCTAGATGGTGCTAGCTTATCCCTGATCTCTCTTATTTCCTTATCTAATAGAGAGAGTCTTGCCTGCTTTCTCTCTACCAGAAAAGAGATCAGTTTTAAGCCCGCATCATTGAAATATTTGAACCATAAATCAATGTCGACTTCGCCCTGTTGTGGAAATAAATCCCACCTAAGGCCTCTGGGAACCATCTGTTCCTTGATATATTGGTCTAGGAAAGCAATATCCCATTGGAGATGCACCTCTGAGACCATTACATTCTTTAGGCGTATGAATAAACCACTTATCTCACTATCTCCAGTACTGGAGGTAAAGACCCCTTGAGGGTTAAAGGACCTTGATGCCCTATATTCAAAGACATCCATTGTAATCACAAAGGAATGAGAAGCAGCAGTGATAATGTGTCAGAACAAGAAATAAAATAAAGAAAAAACTGCGCTAATATAAAAATAAGTGCCAAGCTGCTACATACAAACAAACAAAGCCAGCAAGATAATAAACAAAAATGTAGCGCTAACAAACTCAAAATTATATAGTACCGAGTGAGGTAACAACTCTCATAATATAAGAGCATAAATATAAACAATTGGCATGGATGAAAGTGACTAAAACAATGCTCAATGTAAAACAAAAAATATAAAACGTATTAAAGTCTATATTATAAAGATGAGTGAACATCAGATGGAGTGATTGATGCAGGAAAACAGGTGAGCTGCAATCCAGTGATTAAGATGCAACAGGTGTGCAAGTTGTCTGTAGAACCCCGTGAAGATCACAATCACATCAAAGTATGAAATGGGTAAAACACGCTTACCAGATGGTGTTGGACTCTACTACCTTACAGCAAAGAGTCAGCCAGACATTGTGGTCTTTGGAAGCCGGGACCACTAGAAACCGGACTTGGACTATGCCCCCAGCCTAGCCAATTTATTCATGGCCCAGTGGGAAGAGGACGTCGTCTATGCTTTCAGGAGACCTGAGCTTCTCTTATGGGCCAGGTATATAGACGACGTCCTCTTCCTCTGGAAGGGTGATAGGGAATCTCTAGATGCTTTTATGATCCAGCTGAATGATAACGACCGGGGGATCGTATTGTCTTATGAGGCTAGTCCCACTTCAATTCATTTCCTGGATCTGGAGATCACCACCACCCATGACAGATTGGAATTCAAGACGTATTTTAAACCTACCGACCGGAATGGATACATTCCGGTCGATAGCTGTCATCACCAGAGATGGTTAGAATCTGTCCCACGGAGCCAGTTCCTCCGCCTTAGGAGGAACTGCACCAGGGACAGTGACTTCTATCTTCAGAGTGATATGTTAAAAACTAGATTTCTTGACAAAGGGTATCGACCTGCACTGGTGGATGATGCCATTAATTCTGTTTCTGCCACGGACAGGGCCTCCCTTCTACAGGTTAAACCCAAGGTGGCCAAACAGGAGAGTTTTAAGTGGTCCTTTTCCACCAGTTATTCCATTCAACATAATGAGATTAGTAAAATCTTAAATCGCCACTGGAAAGTTCTTCTTAATGACAGGATTCTGGGGCCATCACTACCGAATCGAGCTGGCATCATTTTCAGGGGTGCCCGCTCGGTTCAAAGTGACATAGCCCCTAATACTATTGATCCCCCAAAAAAGGTATCTTTCTTTCCCGAGGCTAATGGATTTTATCCATGCCGTTCCTGCAACGTTTGTGTCGCTAATACTATAGTCAGACGTAAAATGGATTCATTCTCTTCAACAGTGACAGGTCGTATATATACAATGAAGCAGTTTACAACTTGCTTTACAAGCTATATTGTTTATCTCATAACATGTCCTTGCAAATCCCAATATGTGGGACGGACTATAAGGAATTTTTCTATCAGGGTTAATGAGCATATAGCAAAGATTAAAAAGGGTTGTCCCAAACATACGGTGTCACGGCACTATCTCGAACACCATCACTCTGATCCCAAGGGATCATTGTTTCAGGTGATTGATAGATTCGTCCCCCATTGGAGAGGTGATTCCAGAATCAGGGGTGTCTCAAGACTTGAGACTTTTTGGATACACGAGCTCAAGTGCTATACCCCATATGGTATGAACGTCGAATGGGACGTCAATTGTTACATCAACCAGGGGTGAGCACTTTGAGTTCTTGTATCCATTCTATATAATAATATTTTTTGAATATTTTTTGATATTCCTTATATATTCTTTATATCACCCCATATGTGTTATATTTCATACTCTTTTCCATGTTTATCTCCATCTGCTTTGGATTCATGGAGAGAGTTTCATATATATCTTTTTATTTTTTTATTTTTTTATTTTTAGATTTTTGTTGGGTTCAGGTTTATTCATTTTCAACATTTACTAGTGCAGACTCAATGTGGTTGATAACTTTTTATCCATGTTGCTTCTCCGCCGTAAAGATTACTCTCATTAGTCTTTTGATTTAACACTGTGTCATTTGGTGGCCTGCGTTGTCCCAGTCTGGGCGGGACATTCGAGGCCTCCTTTGTATTGTATGTAAAAAATCTTTCTGACACTTCCCGTTCTATATGGGAATTTATTCATAGCATTTTCCTACATGCCCTATTGGTTGATATCCCACCCTAATTTAGAGACATGTATCTAAGTGTCTGATTCTTTCAGCACTTGGCATATATGACTCCGTTTTGGAGTCTTGCTGTGAGTCTGCTCACTGGGTGTGTGTGACAGCCCTGGGCTGCTACAGCTTGTGAGTTTGTGTGATCTATCATGGCCCCTCCGATTGGTTGGCGGTGATTCGTCACGCCACATGCTGTCGGCCCCACTGCTTACGCCGTTTGGAGGCCGCGGCTGCGTGATGTACACCCACCCTCCGGTCGGCATGGCTAGGTCCCTAGCTCTCTGTCGGACACTATGACTACAAGGCACGCCCCCTGATGCCCTATTGGTACGTGTATTCTCCCACGTCTGATAAGCTATCGGGAGGCATCTGCTGATTGGCCGGCGCGGCTCTTGGCCACGCCCCCGCCTCGTCCGATTGGTGCTTGCGCGGTTTGTATGTACCAGCGCTGCACCGATCTGAGTTATTGCGGGGTTGTTCCCCATTTATTCATCCATCCATGGGGGACTTTAATTTCATATATCAGCACTGTCACCCACTGATGACAGGTCCATTTTTACACTATATCGATTATATAAAGGCCATAACGCAACATGGTATTGCAGTGTCCCCATACATAACATTCAGGAAGTTTCCCTGTCTGGTGACACAACTATGAGCTATGTTTGTTTCTGCTGATTTTTAAAATGTTGCATATCATTCAAAGTTACATCATGTCATAGTATGCACTGTCTTCATTTGTGAATTCACCTATGGGGAACTTTATAGCTTCCAGTATGAGGATTACTATATATAGGTGGCAGTCTGTTGATGCTCTATCGTGGTGTTTCATCGATTGTGAATCATTCACAATATACCGCGATGGTGTAGTGTCCCCATAGACACTAATTAGAGAATTTCCTGTTTGGTGACACAGTATAAGTCATGCTGTCTCTTGCCGAACTACAAAGTGTTGCAGAATATTAGCTCCGACTAATATGATATATGCATTATGTTGAGATTTACTGTATGTGTTGCATGTGATATCGGTATTTTATGCATATTAGATTGGAGATCTATTGTGTTTTTTATTTATTTATATGTTTGTTACAATGCATACTTGTTACATCATATCCTGTCTCTTGGCACCACCCTGTTGGGGGAGGGCCTTGTAACCACTATGTGTATTTAAGCAAGCAATGTGGGGGTGCATCTTTATGCCCCTGTTGAAGGCTTACTGAGCCGAAACGCGTCGGGTATTGCCTTTGAGCACCCCACATTGCTACCCCTGTACGTGATCACTTTTATCTTTGTCATTTTTATGACTTTTACAAATAAACCTATTGGTTTTAATTGACCTGCACCATTGGAGTTCTTTTTTCCTTTTTTATCATCCACCCCATGGCTTCTTTTGGAGCTCTAACTACGTCCTCTGCCTGCATTTCCTGATCGATGGTCCAAAGATCGTATTCAGAGCCTGTGGCATTGACGCAAATACATCATTCAAGCACTGCTGGTTCCTGTTGTCCATTCCATTGGAGTTTCTGCCCTGCATATGATCCAAGTCCGGTTTCTAGTGGTCCCGGCTTCCAAAGACCACAATGTCTGGCTGACTCTTTGCTGTAAGGTAGTAGAGTCCAACACCATCTGGTAAGCGTGTTTTACCCATTTCATACTTTGATGTGATTGTGATCTTCACGGGGTTCTACAGACAACTTGCACACCTGTTGCATCTTAATCACTGGATTGCAGCTCACCTGTTTTCCTGCATCAATCACTCCATCTGATGTTCACTCATCTTTATAATATAGACTTTAATACGTTTTATATTTTTTGTTTTACATTGAGCATTGTTTTAGTCACTTTCATCCATGCCAATTGTTTATATTTATGCTCTTATATTATGAGAGTTGTTACCTCACTCGGTACTATATAATTTTGAGTTTGTTAGCGCTACATTTTTGTTTATTCTCTGAAACCCTCATCACTCAATAGCTTGCTGCTTCCCTTCTGACCAGCAGTCTGCCTGTGCACCTAAAGGGTAGCTCCACTTTTGTAGCAAAAATAAATAAATATATATATATATATATATATATATATATATATATATATATATATATATATATATATATATAGTTTGTATATACAGTTGCAATAAAAAGTATGTGAACCATGTTGGAATGTTATTGATTTCTGCACAAATAGGTCATAAAATGTGATCTGATCTTCATCTAAGTGACAACAATAGACAATCACAGTCTGCTTAAACTAATAACACACAAAGAATTAAATGTTACCATGTTTTTATTGAACACACCATGTAAATATTCACAGTGCAGGTGAAAAAATTTTGTGAACCCCTAGACTAATGACATCTCCAAGAGCTAATTGGTGTGAGGTGTCAGCCAACTGGAGTCCAATCAATGAGATGAGATTGGAGGTGTTGGTTACAGCTGCCCTGCCTTATAAAAAAACATACACCAGTTCTGGGTTTGCTTTTCACAAGAAGCATTGCCTGATGTGAATGATGCTTTGCACAAAAGAGCTCTCAGAAGACCTACGATTAAGAATTGTTGACTTGCATAAAGCTGGAAAGGGTTATAAAAGTATCTCCAAAAGCCTTGCTGTTCATCAGTCCACGGTAAGACAAATTGTCTATAAATGGAGAAAGTTCAGCACTGCTGCTTCTCTCCCTAGGAGTGGCCGTCCTGTAAAGATGACTGCAAGAGCACAGCGCAGACTGCTCAATGAGGTGAAGAAGAATCCTAGAGTGTCAGCTAAAGACTTACAAAAGTCTCTGGCATATGCTAACATCCCTGTTAGTGAATCTATGATACGTAAAACACTAAACAAGAATGGATTTCATGGGAGGATACCACAGAGGAAGCCACTGCTGTCCAAAAAAACATTGCTGCATGTTTACAGTTTGCACAAGAGCACCTGGATGTTTCACAGCAGTACTGGAAAAATATTCCGTGGACAGATGAAACCACAGTTGAGTTGTTTGGAAGAAACACACAACACTATGTGAGGAGAAAAGAGGCACGGCACACCAACATCAAAACCTCATCCCAACTGTGAAGTATGGTGGTGGGGGCATCATGGTTTGGGGCTGCTTTGCTGCGTCAGGGCCTGGACGGATTGCCATCATCGAAGAAAAAATAAATTCCCAAGTTTATCAAGACATTTTGCAGGAGAACTTAAGGCCATCTGTCCACCAGCTGAAGCTCAACAGAAGATGGGTGTTGCAACAGGACAATGACCCAAAGCATAGAAGTAAATCAACAACAGAATGGCTTAAACAGAAGAAAATACGCCTTCTGGAGTGGCCCAGTCAAAGTCCTGACCTCAACCTGATTGAGATGCTGTGGCATGACCTCAAGAAAGCGATTCACACCAGACATCCCAAGAATATTGCTGAACTGAAAAAAATCTGTAAAGAGGAATGGTCACGACTTACTCCTGACCGTTGTGCACGTCTGATCTGCAACTACAGGAAACGTTTGGTTGAAGTTATTGCTGCCAAAGGAAGCTCAACCAGTTATTAAATCCAAGGGTTCACATACTTTTTTCACCTGCACTGTGAATGTTTACATGGTGTGTTCAATAAAAACATGGTAACATTTAATTCTTTGTGTGTTATTCGTTTAAGCAGACTGTGATTGTCTATTGTTGTGACTTAGATGAAGATCAGATCACATTTTATGACCAATTTGTGCAGAAATCCATATCATTCCAAAAGGGTTCACATACTTTTTATTGCAACTGTAAAGGCAGGGGAGATTAGAGAGCTGAATGCATGGCTAAAGACCTGGTGTAGGAAGGAGGGATTTGGGTTTCTAGAGCACTGGGCTGACTTTTCATTGGGGTGCAACCTATATGCTAAAGACGGTTTGCACTTGAATGTAAGGGGGTCTGCTGTGCTGGGGGAGAGGTTTATGGGAATGCTGGAGGAGTATTTAAACTAGACTTGAGGGGGGAGGGTGAACTAGAATTTCATCGGGCACACAGGTCAGTTAGGGGTCAGACATTAATGGAGAGTGGAATGGGGATAGATGGGAGGAGGGTTATGGCAGGTGACAAGAAAGTTCCCATGTTGCAAACAGCCATTGGAAATTATAGTGCCATTTGTACTTCTATAAATTATATGAAAAACACCAGAGAAAAATGTAACAATACATTTAAGTGTTTGTTCACCAATGCCAGAAGTCTGCCAAGCAAAACAGGTGAGTTGGAAGCTCTGGTGCATGAGGAGAGCTATGATGTAATCGGTATTGCTGAAACTTGGCTTCAATCCTCACATGACTGGGCTATTAAAATTCCTGGCTATGCTCTCTTTCGGAAAGACAGGGTAAAAAGGAAAGGTGGAGGGGTCTGTCTCTATGTGAGAAGTGACCTCAAAGCAAGCGTGAAAGAGAACCTGGTTGATGGAGAGTGTGATGAGGTTGAAGCATTATGGGTGGAACTGCATACAGATGTGCGTAGTTCAAAGTTAATCATTGGAGTTTGTTATAGACCACCCAATGTTAATGAGGAGGTGGAGCTCCTTGCACAGATGGAAAGGGCTGCAAGGGCTGGGACGGTGATAATAATGGGGGATTTTAACTACCCAGAAATTGACTGGAATAATGGCATTGCTGGGTCAGTTAAAGGACAAAAATTTTAAAACCTATTGCAGGACAATTTTATGGTGCAGTTTATTGAGGCCCCAACTAGGAATGATGCTCTGTTGGACCTGGTAATCTCAAACAATACAGAGCTTATTACTAATGTTCAGATAAAGGAACACCTGGGTAGCAGTGATCATAACATGATTTCATTTAATGTCAACTATAAGCAAGAAATACATACAGGAAAGATAAAAACACTCAATTTCAAGAGAGCAAATTTTCCAAGGATGAGGGCTGCTCTCCAGGACTTGGACTGGGAGGGAATATTGGCACCGATGAACACAGAACAGAAATGGGAATTCTTCAATAAGACCGTTTATGAACTCACTACAAAGTATATTCCCATGGGCAATAAGTTTAAAAGGCTAAAAACAAAACCTATGTGGCTCACAGTCAAAGTTAAAAAAGCTATAAACAATAAGAAAATAGCTTTTAAAAAATATAAAAATGAAGGAACACTAGTGTCATTTAAATGTTACAAAGAATATAACAGGATATGTAAAAAGGAAATCAAGGATGCAAAAATTCAAAACGAACGACAGATTGCAAAAGATAGTAAGATAAACCCCAAAAAATTCTTCAAATATATTAATAGTAAAAAGGTGAAGTCCGAGCATGTAGGCCCTTTACAAAATAATCTAGAGTGGGTGACTGGGGACAAAGAGAAGGCAAATTTATTAAATGCTTTCTTCAGCTCTGTGTATACAATGGAGCATGGGGGAGGGGCTCATGTCCAAAATGGGGGTGGGAGTGACACAGTCCCAAATCCACAATGGCTCAAAAGTGATATGGTCCAGAAATATTTAGACAGAATAAAGGTGGATAAAGCACCTGGACCAGATGGCATCCACCCACGGATCCTAAAAGAATTGAGCTCTGTAATTTCTCTTTCAATAAATTTTTATTAAGTTTCAAAATAAGGTTACATCAGTCACAAATATCATCCGAAATATTAATAACTCTAATGGACTATGCACATCTTTTTGCATTAGAACAGCCAAAATTGTAGCAGTAAATCACAATTCAAATAGCCGATTGGCAGACAGTCTGAGAGGATAAAAAAAAAGGGGGGGGGGAGGATAATCCATGTGCATATTGTAACCTTGCAAAAGCACAAATATTAAAAGATAAGAACCCAACAACTGACAGAGATAGGAAGAAAAGAATAGAGAAAAAGGAAACAGAGAGAGAAGGGAGGGAAGGGGAGGAGGGGTAAGGAGGGGAAGCTCAGTGCCTATCTACCCGTTATATTCCAGTTAAACAAGTGCAGGAACCTGGGTAAGGGGGATATCAATAAAAACAGCCCAAGGAGTCCAAATCTCATGGAACTTAGCAACGGAGTCATTTAATATGCTGGATAATTTTTCTTGAACCATGATCCATGAGATTTTCTGTTTAGCAACTGATATGAGTGGCCTAGGCTGTTTCCAGGATTTGGCTATGGATATTTTATTGGAGCCGAGTAAGATGAAATGAACTAGGTGTTGTGTAGATTTAGGAAGCGAGGGGATAAGGGCATTTAACAAGGCTACGTCAGGGGTCCTAGGGATCTGAAATCCGGTCACTCTGTGAATCATATTGAAGATGAGTCTCCAGAATGAGCGGATCCTAGGGCATTCCCACCAGATGTGGGCCATGGAGCCCCGAAGCTGGCAACCCCTAAAACAAAGAGGATCCGCATCCGAAAACATAGCAGCCAATCTGGAGGGAGTAAGATACCATCTGGTAATGACCTTTACATTCGCCTCTACCAAGGAAATATTCTGAATGCCCTTGAACGATCTAGAGACAGCTTTATGCCAAGACTCCAAGCTAATGGTTTTCTGTAAATTGGGTGAGTGAGGGCTGAATAGATCACCGAAATGCCTCCCCTCCGCCCCATGGCTTGTCCACACCAAATCTCATAAGCAGTAAAATCAGGGGGTAGGGGTTTGGTTCTCCAGATACTATGCAGGAAACTGGATATTTGTTTAAAGTGGACCATCTCTACATCGGGTAGCTTCAGTGTGTGGATACAGTAGCTCAGGGAAATGGGACCACTAGAGGTGAAATAATGGCCTATCCGATATAGCCCCTTATCCATCCACCACTTAAAGTTAGAAGTTTGCAGACCATATGGAAAATCGGGATTATTGAAAATATGTGCCAAAGGACGGGAAGTGGACGTTAGGCAGGGATTTCCTTTGAGGCGGTCCCATAAAGCAAAAGATTGTGAGAGTACTGGAGAAAGAATGGAAGGGCGGGACTTGGCAGGCGACCAAAGCAAAAAATCCAGGGGAATAGACGGGACTGCTTGTTGTTCAATATCGACCCAATCTGGTCTCTCAAATTTGGAGTAAAGGGTGGAAAATTGAGCTAGTCTAGCTGAAAGGTAGTATTTGTGAAGCTCTGGGTATCCCAAACCACCCTTGTGTCTGTGACGGAAGAGTGTATCCTGTGGTATACGATACCCTGAAGAACCCCAGATAAATTTAAGCAGTTTGCCTTGGAAAGATTTTAAATGATTTCTCCTGATCGGGATTGGAAGAGAGCGAAATAGATAAAGCAACCTTGGGAGCAGCGTCATTTTAAGTGAGTTGATCCTCCCCAACCAGGAGAGGTAGAGTTTGGACCACCTGGCCAGATCAGCATCCAGATTCTTAAAGATAGGGGGGTAATTAAGGTCGTATAAGTTTTCAGTCTTAGCGGAAAGGGCGATACCCAGATATTGAATCGAGGTATCACTCCACTTAAATTTAAAAGATAGTTTCAGTTCCGAAACTACATCAGGGGGAAGGGATACATTCAGAGCCTCTGACTTAGAAAAATTGACGGATAGGCCCGCTAACGAAGAGAAATCATCAAGAGTGCGGTTCAAGTTGGGAAGAGTGGATAGGGGGAAGGTTAAAAATAGCAGAATGTCATCCGCAAAGAGGGCGCATTTGTGGTTCCGGCCTCCACACTGAACCCCCGATATATTAGGGTTCTGTCGTATAGCAATCGCCAGGGTCTCAATTGGAATGGCAAAAATAAGTGGGGACAACGGACATCCTTGTCGAGTACCTCGTTTGATTCCGAAAGGGGAGGAGTAATGTCCTTTGATCCTGACTAGAGCTCTAGGGTTTGAGTAAAGGGCCTTAATAATACCCATGAATCTGGTACCAAAACCCCATTTCTCTAGAATATTAAAGATATAGGGCCAGGACACGGAGTCAAAGGCCTTCTGAAGGTCCAGAGATAGCAGAAATCCTTTTTGGTGGCTCCCTCCCGCCCTATTGGTTTGCAGAATTGATACCAGATCAATTGCACGTCTAATTTGGTCAGGGCCTTGCCTGCCGGGTATAAATCCCACTTGGTCTTTATGCACATAGTGCCCAATGAATCCAGCCAACCTATTGGCCAAAATTTTAGTTAGGATCTTGAGGTCATTGTTGATAAGGGAAATTGGCCGATAATTAGAGACATCCTCAGGATTCTTGTCTGGCTTTGGTATCACCGTGATAAATGCTGTATTAATTTGGGAGTCAAAGGGGTCTCCTTTGGCTTTAAAATTAAAAAATTTCGTTAAGTGAGGCGTCAAAACGTCTATAAATTTTTTGTAATAGGGGACAGATAGACCATCAGGGCCAGGGGCCGAACCGCTTCGGAGACTCTTAACCACACCCCTTACTTCCTCCTCCGTTATTGGAGAGTCCATTATATCCCTGTGGGTGTCAGACAAGGAAGGGATAGGAAGTCCCTCAAGGAATCGTGAGGATAAGTCAGAGGAGGGAAGGGTAGGAGCTTCATAAAGTTTCGAGTAGAAACCTTGAAAAGCATCTAAGATTTTGGTCGGATTGGTTGTAGGAGGAAGACCACCTATTTTAATCTTGGGCATTGAAAGTAATTTAGGCTTAGGGGTCAATTTGGACGCAAGAAGGGGGCCGAATTTGTCTGCCTGAGTATAAAATTTATGTTTATTCCATCTAATTGCTTTCTCAGCCCGGGTAGTGAGAGCGAGGTTAAGAGCCAACCTGGCGTTATCCAGTTGACTTATGGGTGTTCCGGAGGGATCTTGTTTATGCATAGCTTTAAGGGAAAGATAATCAGATTCCAATCTTTCAATTTCAGCTTTCCTTCCCTTTTTTACTTGCGAGGAGATCTGTATGAGCCTACCCCTAATGAAAGCTTTGTGGGCAGCCCAAAGTGTTTCAACTGAAACTTCTCCTGTGTCATTAAATGAAAAGTACTCTGTCAGGGCCTTTTCAATCTCCGCGACTCTGACAGGGTCTGAGAGCAAAGACTCATTCAGCCTCCAAAACAAGCGCGACCCTTCCGGAAGACCCAGTGCAAGGGATATAATTACCAAGGAATGGTCGGATAGAGCAGAATCTCTGATCGAGGCGGATAGTACTGTCGGTAGACTGGTAAAAGGAGTGAGAATATGGTCTATGCGAGCATACGTAAGGTGAGGGTGAGAAAAATGAGTGTAATCCGTTTTGGAGGGATTAAGTTCTCTCCATGTGTCAGCTAAACCAAATTTGTGAAGGATTTTAGCGATTTTAAGGCTTTCTTTTGTGGGACGTATTACCCTGGACCCTGGAGCTCTGTAATTTCAAAGCCACTGTATCTAATATTTAGGGACTCATTAATGACAGGAATAGTACCACTGGATTGGCGTAGAGCCAATGTGGTGCCTATATTTAAAAAGGGAACAAAGTCTTTACCAAGTAACTATAGACCTGTTAGTCTAACTTCTATAGTTGGGGAAGATACTGGAACGTTTAATAAAAGACCACATGGATGAGTTCTTGCTGGAAAAAAACTATTTAAGCAGCAGACAACATGGATTCATGAAAGACAGAAGTTGTCAGACAAACCTGATTTCCTTTTATGAAGAGGTAAGTAAAACCCTGGACAGAGGCGTGGCTGTGGACGTGATATACTTGGATTTTGCAAAAGCGTTCGATACAGTTCCGCACACACGGCTCATGTGTAAGGTAAGGTCTACAGGATTGGATATATCAGTTTGTAAATGGATAGAAAACTGGCTGAAACACAGAATTCAGAGAGTCGTGGTTAATGATTCTTACTCTGAATGGTCTAAGGTTATCAGTGGTGTACCCCAAGGTTCAGTGCTGGGACCCTTACTTTTTAATATATTTATAAATGATATTGGGTCTGAGATCAAAAGTAAAATTTCTGTCTTTGCAGATGACACCAAGCTATGCAGTGGAATAACGTCCTTACAGGATGTCTCCAATTTACAAGCCGACCTCAATGCTCTGTCTGATTGGGCGACTAAGTGGCAGATGAGGTTTAATGTAGATAAATGTAAAGTTATGCACTTGGGGGCTAAGAATATGCATGTGTCATACATACTAGGGGGAGTACAACTGGGGGGATCTGTAGTGGAGAAGGATCTGGGGGTTTTAGTTGATCATAAGCTCAATAATGGCATGCAATGCCAAGCTGCGGTTTCCAAAGCGAGCAAAGTCCTTTCTTGTATTAAGAGAGGTATGGACTCCAGAGACAGATATATAATTTTGCCCCTGTACAAATCATTAGTAAGACCTCATCTGGAATATGCAGTTCAGTTATGGGTCCCAGTTCTCAAAAAGGATATCGGAGAACTGGAGAAAGTGCAGAGAAGGGCAACCAAACTGATAAGAGGCATGGAGGAGCTCAGCTATGAGGAAAGATTAGAAGAACTAAATGTATTCACTCTTGAGAAGAGGAGAATAAGGGGGATATGATCAACATGTGCAAATATATAAGGGGTCCATATAGTGAACTTGGTGTTGAGTTATTCACTTTACGGTCAACCCTGAGGACAAGGGGGCACTCTCTACGTCTAGAGGAAAAGAGATTTCATCTCCAAATATGGAAAGGTTTCTTCACTGTAAGAGCTGTGAAAATGTGGAACAGACTCCCTCCAGACCAGGTTTCTAGCCAGCTCAGTAGATTGCTTTAAGAAAGGCCTGGATTCTTTCCTAAATGTACAGAATATAACTGAGTACTAACATTTATAGGTATAGTTGATCCAGGGTAAATCCGATTGCCTCTCGGGGGATCAGGAAGGAATTTTTTCCCCTGCTGCAGCAAATTGGATCA
Organism: Rana temporaria; assembly: GCF_905171775.1. Lineage (NCBI taxonomy): Eukaryota > Metazoa > Chordata > Amphibia > Anura > Ranidae > Rana > Rana temporaria. The sequence continues at coordinate 241,592,192 of NC_053493.1, read as the reverse complement.
TGCTCTGCTGTTTTTTTTTTGCCTTCCTCTGGATCAACTGTGGGTATGGAGTTGGGTGTATGGGATTGCATTGTGTTTTTTTTTTTTATTTATTTTTTTTTTTTTTTTGTGGTTGAACTGGATGGACTTGTGTCTTTTTTCAACCTGACTAACTATATATATATATATATATATATATATATATATATATATATATATATATATATATATATATATATATATATATATATATATCATATACAGTTGTGATTCAAGTCATATTGTTATTGAAAGTTATTATTTATTTATTTTTCAATGCTTTTTATTGGATTTTGTACATGAATACAGAAGATATTGCACATAAATTCAATAGTATAACCAAAGGTGACATACAATAGCTCACAAAAGTGAGTACACCCCTCACATCTTTGTAAATATTTTATTATATCTTTTCATGTGACAACACTGAACCAGCGGTTTAGACATGAATGGCTGTGTATTGAGTTATTTTGAGGGGACAGCAAATTTACACTGTTATACAAGCTGTACACTCACTACTTTACATTGTAGCAACGTGTAATTTCTTCAGTGTTGTCACATGAAAAGATATAATAAAAATATTAACAAAATGTGAGAGGTGTACTCACTTGTGTGAGATACTGTAGGTTGCAATGTAACACAGTATGTAAAAACAAACGTATGCAATTTATAAAGTGGGTAAAGCACAATACATATAAGTGGAGAAAATTGGAAGAGATTCAATAGTAGAAGAGTAATATTAACATATATAGGAGTCAAGTTTTAACCCAAGAGAGCCATAGCTGCCAGGCTTTCATAAAATTTGTCTAGCCTGCCAAGATGTAACGCCAGAGATTTTTCATATTCATAAGTGAGATTAATGGAAGAGATCACTTCGGACAGATTGTGAGCTTTAAATTATTTCCAGTATCTAGTAATAACTGTTCTAGATGCCAATATTATATGGACAACTACAAAACAAAAGGATGGTGGGAAATCCAAAATGTAAAAGCTTAGTAGGGCCAACGCTGGGGTAGGTGAAGTTAGCAAGCTTGTTAAACTCCTACAGGCCCATAATGTGTGATAAAGGTTGTCTATTTGTCCACAATTATGCCAGCATAGGGGTGATTGGGAAGGGTAATATTGTGGCATGCGGTAGCGTGCAAGGTACCACCGAGATATTTTTTGTGAAAGTTCCCAGTGGTTGGTACATCTCTAGATCCCATGGGAGTATCTGAACGCTAAGAGCCATTGTTCTATAGAATAAGTCTTCTGCAGGTCTACCTCCCATCGTTGGATAGGGCCCGACTTGTAGAATGTGGTTTTATATTGGAGCGCATTTTAAATATACCTTTTGGGGCAGCGCAGGTGAGGTAGATTCGTAAAAGGCATGTATAACTGCAGGGAGTTTAATTACTGGGATAGGATTACATTTTAGAAATTTGGCCAATCGGATATGTGTGTACAACTCAGAAGGGGGAATTTTATAAAGGGATTTTAATTCAGAAAAGTGCTTCAGAGTACCATTGTCTAAAATATCTTCTACCCACTGAATATTTTGATCACTCCACTTTTGAAGCGATAAGTAGGGGATAAGAAATGTTTAATGCTGTTAGAGCCATATGTGGTTGTTGGGATTTGTAAGGGAATGTTATTAAAAACTACCTTTCAATCTGTAGCTCTGAAATCTTCTGTAAAGTGCAATGCAATAAGGCTAACTAAAGGTGTTCTGTACATAGAATGTGAACAGAACGCCCCCTAGAAACATAATTTCCTGCTTGTATCATTGGCTCATGTATTTTCCCAGAAGTCAACACTAAAATACAAGTCTAATATCAGGCATCCCCTGCAATAAAAATGTCATTTTTGGTGAGATTCTCCCAATGGGAAATCACATCTAAAGGGATGCAGACCATGCAATTGTCCTTATTAGAGCCCTGCAGGTGCAGCAGCTGATTGGTAATTATGAAACCACTCCAATTAGACTTACCTGCCACATGGACACAAACACACAGGGATTTCTGCAGGTCAACAAATGGTAGGAATCTGCAACCAAGTTTGTTAAAATCCTTGTAATGTACATAGGTCACCCAGAGGGGAGTTTTAACTGTGTCTTCTGTCCTGAAATCAGCTGGACTGGCTGTCACTTTTCCACCCTTGTCCTGCTCAGGCCCGGATTAGGACAAAAAATAGGCCCGGGCATTTTATAGGGGGCAGCCCAATCCCTGGGGGAAGAAGGGCGGAGATGTGGGGCGGGCATTAGCGGGGTGGTTGGTGACCAGATATTCATTCTGAGAGACATCCCAATACAGCAAAGAGACATCCCCAGACCAGCAAAGAGACAGCCCCCAGACCAGTACACAGACAGCCCCACACCAGTAATAATAGACAGCTGCACACCAATAATAATAGACAGCCCCATACCAGTAATAATAGACAGCCCCATGCCAGTAATAATAGACAGCTCCATACCAGTACAAATAGACAGCCCCATACCAGTACAAATAGACAGCCCCATGCCAGTAATAATAGACTGCCCCATGCCAGTAATAATAGACTGCTCCATGCCAGTACAAATAGACAGCTCCATGCCAGTACAAATAGACAGCACCATGCCAGTAATAATAGACAGCCCCATGCAAGTAATAATAGACAGCCCCATGCCAATAATAATAGACAGCCCCATGCCAGTACAAATAGACAGCCCCATGCCAGTACAAATAGACAGCCCCATGCCAGTACTAATAGACAGCCACATGCCAATACAAATAGACAGCCACATGCCAATACAAATAGACAGCCCCATGCCAGTAATAATAGACAGCTCCATACCAGTACAAATAGACAGCTCCATACCAGTACAAATAGACAGCCCCATACCAGTACAAATAGACAGCCCCATGCCAGTACAAATAGACAGCCCCATGCCAGTACAAATAGACAGCCCCATGCCAGTACAAATAGACTGCCCCATGCCAGTAATAATAGACTGCCCAATGCCAGTAATAATAGACTGCTCCATGCCAGTAATAATAGACAGCCCCATCATGCCAGTAATAATAGACAGCCCCATCATGCCAGTATTAATAGACAGCCTCATGCCAGTAATAATAGACAGCCCAATGCCAGTACAAATAGACAGCCCCATACCAGTAATAATAGACAGCCCCATACCAGTACAAATAGACAGCCCCATACCAGTAATAATAGACAGCCCCATGCCAGTAGAAATAAACAGCCCCATGCCAGTACAAATAGACAGCCTCATGCCAGTAATAATAGACAGCACCATCATGCCAGTAATAATAGACAGCCACATCATGCCAGTAATAATAGACAGCCCCCATACCAGTAATAGACAGCTCCATACCAATATTAAAAGACAGCCCCATGTCTGTAATAATAGACAGCCCCATCATGCCAGTAATAATAGACAGCCTTATCATGCCAGTAATAATAGACATCCCCATCATGCCAGTATTAGGCAGCCCCATCATGCCAGTAATAATAGACAGCCTTATCATGCCAGTAATAATAGACATCCCCATCATGCCAGTATTAGGCAGCCCCATCATGCCAGTAATAATAGACAGCCCCATCATGCCAGTAATAATAGACAGCCCCATCATGCCAGTAAAAATAGACAGCCCCAATCCACTCCCTTTCCCCGCCACTACAGAGCGGGATGTAACACACTGGAACATTTTTTTTCTCAGTGTGCTCACCTTGCTCCCTGTGCAGCAATCAGTGTCTCGGCTGGTGTTAGGAGAGAGGAGGCCACCGGTGTTAGGAGGGAGGAGGAGGCTGTCGCCACCGCCATCTCCATCAGTGCAGGCGCAGCTATACCTCCAGCGCATCCGGCCCACAAGGTGTCTGTCCAGTGCAGGCACTTCCTGCAGGTCACAGGAGCCTTCTCTCCCTTCTCCTTCTGCTCCTTGTAAATGTGCTGTCGCCAGCCGTGCTTAAGGAATGCCGTATAGCGGGTGGTGAGCTGTGTTAACCCTGTCCAGGCCACGGTCACCGATTACCTCCCGATGTGCGGCCCAGTCATCAAGAAGCCACTCTTCCAAAAAAAATGTAAGTGCAGAAGGTTTCCCAGGTGATGCAACACTGGCTGCATACTCATCTGTTGAGGACCAGCAATGAATTTCTCTGCCTTGGGTAGCTGGGGGGATGATTTACCAATGCCCAGGACATACAATCAGAAAATCGTACGAAAAATACCGCTTTCAGAGTGATTGTACGATAATCTGATCGTCAGTACAGAGTTTTAGAGCTGATCAGGACAGTTCATGCGATATTATTTGATCAGACATGCACAATTTTGTTTTTGTAAGATGCCAGATCGTACGATTTTTGTTTAATCAGTACAGCTGTTGTTTGAAAATGCAATACAAATGCATTACAATACATGACATCACTTCCAAATTTTTATTCTGTCGTAGGCAAATTTTCGTGAGTTTAGTAAACTCATCAGATTCAATCTGAGATTCGCATGCAAAAAAACGGATGATCATTTGTCCTGGCTTAAACCGGGAGAGTGCAAAATCTGGTGAATCTCTGTATAGAAACCAATCCAAGCTTCCAGGTGTTTTTTGTCAATTGAACAAGCTGAAGTTAAAAACTGATTGGCTGATTGGCTACCATACACAGCTGCACCAGATTTTGCACTCTCCAGTTTTTATAAATCAACCCCTGTGTGTTTTAGGAGATGCCAGAAGTTGATGATACACAGAGTGGGACCGGCTGTCAAACCAACAGCAGAGCTCTGCAGTATACCCCAAGAGAGTGGCTCCAGGGTTCTCCAATCACTTTAATTGCTGATCTTTCTCAGTCTTTCACAAGCCACTGTCATTGCATTGGATACAAAAAGGCTGCAAACACTGTCTCAAATTTTTATGCATAATTACACTTGAACTTTTTATTCAGCCTTATGTACAGATCAAAGATTAGTCCTTTGATCTGCATATAAATTCCATAATAATAATAATAATAATAATAATAATACATTGTATTGTGGTAACTCATGGGGAAATTCAGCAATTTGTGAGTTCATCCATTTTGAAATGGCACTCCAATGCACACGTACAGTAGCTGCCAATGCATCCACATTACAACACAAAACACACCTAGTGAATAATTATTTGCCTGTCTTAAAGTGGTTGTAACCCTTAAAAAAATTAAATAAAAAATAAGATCCTGTTCCTTAAGGCATGCTGTATAGCACAGTGCTTGTGCTGTACAATTCTCTTCCTATCTTGTAATAAACCTGGATGATCCTGCCAGTTCCTGTGTCCCCCTGCCTCTGTTTCATTAAACCTTAAGTCTCCTTTCACACTGGGGCTGCATCGGCGTTAGCTCTAAAGCACTGCTCGTTTAAGCAGCGCTTTAGTGCTGTTTAAGCAGCGCTTTTCGGCCACTAGCGGGGCGCTTTTAACCCCTCTGACTTATCCCTGAGATCTTTGCTCCCTCCAGCATCTGCCACTGATGCCACCTAAGTTAATTGTCATCAACCCCCTTCTGCTTGCCCACACATCGCACAACTTTTCCCTACAGCTCACTGACTTATCCCTTTGCTTTCCAATTCCCTCTGCCATCTCTCACTGGTGTTCCCTAATGCACCACCGGCCCTGTATTGTAAGATACTGTACATAAAAATATATATATATAATATATATATATATATATATATATATATATATATATTGTATTTAAATGTACCAGGTATAGTATTTTCTTTCTTATTCTTTGCTCAACCTATTTTCCATATCTATTATAATACATCTATAATGTATATCTAGCTTTTACAAGGGTCCTGATTCAATTATATTTATTCAATTTCAAGTAAAGATATAGAGGAAAACAAACCTTTTTTACATAAATGGGTCAAAAATCTTATCACAAACGTTTAATGCAAAGAGAAATTAAAAAAAATAGTTTAAACATTGCGCCAACCCTGAAATAGCTACCAACACAACAAAAAGACTAGTTTGTAAAGAGATATATAATAAAAGTGTAGTGCTTCTAACGTGATTACGTCAAAAAGAAAAACAGTGTAAGGTAGAACCTTCACTTACAATGGTGAAAAGACCCTACAAAGGTATGTGACATATATAAAAGGGAACACTGGAGTATTCACAACACAAACCTATGTGTAACAAAATTGTGTACAGATCAAAAAAACACATGTGAAAATCAGACAATAATGTTATATGAAAACCACAGGTAAATGAGAAACATCAAACAATAAACCATGTGATTGTCCATAAAAAATAGATATAGGATAACTTCAAGGCTTAAAAAATCAACCTATTAAAGCTGTAAAAATGTCAATAGTCTTTCAACATGAGATAGAAACATCGTGAGTTGACAAAACACCCGGAAATGCCTTCACCTTCTGAATGGGGGATAGAAAAGATGGGTACTCTTATCGGACAGCGTGGATCCAACTCACCATGTGGCGGGGGATCTTTAAAGCATGGGAAGCCAAACTAGTGCATCAACGGAAATCACCATGGATAATTCAGATTCCTCCTTAACGAATCGGTTGTGTATTTCACACACTATGCAATATGTGCAGTAATCTATCACAGGCACGATTTTAATAGGAGAAATCCAGGAAGTTTTTCTGCTTCACCGACAATGGTGTATTGTAAATGTAAAAAGGAAAAAACAGAGATGCCTCCTCATAGCGTAAAAAATGTGGATAACACTTATTTTCATAAAAAAAGTCCCTTACAGCCAGGTGCAAATCAAATAAAAAACATCCAAAATGAAATAAAATTCAAAGGCGAAGTGTTGGGTTGGCTGGGGCCAGCGTATTTATCCTACGCGTTTCGTCTTCACAGACTTCACCTGGGGTATACACTCGCCCCCCCATCCCACTGCGCTTAAATAGGGACATCAATTATCACAAAGAGCAATTTTTCCGCGTTCCCCCGCTTCCGGGTTCCAGCGTGCATTTCAAATCCGCGGACGTAACACGTGATTACGTCAATGCGTTCCAAACCTCCGTCTAGTGCTCTGACGGCACACATTGGAGAAATGTGCAATACTAAATGAAATCCCAATGCCCATTTAATCTGCCTCCGCTTTAATCATTAGCCACTTCCACTCTCCAGCCACATCCCACGAAAAAAGTGTACACAGAGAAAAACTTACTTTAGGGGTCATCCACCAAACGGGATCCCAGAAGTGTTCTTCCTGCGTAATGTCGTCGGTGGTTAAAGCGGTTCGTTCCACCTAGTGGGAGATGAGTGAATCACGTCTGAGCGTGATGAGGACTCTATAGCTTAATCTTACGTAAGAGTGTCACTGCTATTAACCCTTCCGGACACAAAGCATCTCAATGGCTCAGAGGGCAAAATGTATTGACCCTACTGAACGGTAGGTATTCCTACCTTTGCCTTGTCATAGATGCATAAGTGCCCTAACCGAATATCCCAATGATAAATGAATGTCTTGGAATTCCGGAGGGAATATACAGACGGGGTCACACAGATTAGAATCGCCATAAATGTATACAGGGAAAATAAATTAATCAGAACATGGATATCAGGTAAACATAGTGGACCTCATCTGAAACATATGGAGTGTTGAATGTAACTACGGTAATTAACAAAAATTACATTAACTAGCTCAACATATGATCAAAATATTTGTCTAAAAATGGAAACATCACGAGAAATACAATTTCCTAAAATCTATACTAAACGGGAAAACAAAAGAAGCCGGAAAAAAATGATAGACAAATATAGGAAATATATAATGATAATGGTATATGTGAATGGTAATGGGATCAAGCCTGATTGATAAAGGCATTTATGTCACAATCCACATTCACACACCCTGTACGCTCCCACGACGCAATAGGGCCCTATCGTGATAACAATATGGATCGTGATTGTTCCCAATGTGAGAGGTGGGGACATGCCACATCCAAATGCAAAAACTCCAGATGCAAAATCTAGATGTTCTAAACCTTGCTTTCCAAATCTCTCCCCCGCCCCCTGATCCTCCCCCCCTCATCCCCCCCCCCCCCCCCATCTCCCCTTACTGCCTGTGTTTGTGATCTAACAACAACAACAAAAATATATTGGTGCCAAAAACCATGTGTGATCATTTAGGGGGCAAAAACGTGGTAAAATTACACCTCCCCTTAGCTTCCTTCACCATTCTCACTCGTACCCATCCCTTTTATCCCTCCCTCTCTCATGATAACCCATTCAGGCCCAATATTGGCATTCTCAATCCATGCACCCATTCAGATTTGTATTTATTTCCATCCAGCCCTGATATTTAGTGCCCATTCACACTACCGCGACTTAGGATCTGGCTTGTGTCGCCCCATTGAAGTGAATGAGAGCCGTCTTAATGCACACTACTGAAGTCGCTCCGACTTCAGAAAAGGTTCCTGTACTACTTAAAGGCGACTTGTACCCATTGATTTCAATGGAAGTTGCCTCCAAAGTCGGATCAGTGTCTTAACTGAAGCAACTTTACAGGAAGAGAAAATAGTTTTCTCAGGCAAGCGCCCTCCCTCCCTCAGAGCTGAATATTGTTTGATTGGCCACTGGCAAAGTTGCCTGTCCTGGAGGCAACTTGAAGTTCCCTTGAAGTTCCCTTGAAGTTCCCTTGAAGTTCCCTTGAAGTTGCCTCGAAGTTGCCTCGAAGTTCCCTTGAAGTTGCCTCGAGGTTGCCTCAAGTTGCCTCGCAAAGTCATGTCGACTTTCATGTTGCTGTAGTGTGAACCGACACTTACACAATGGAAAAATGGAAAAAAGAAACTGCGTGTCAGGAAATGTTCCATCTGCTGGTGCTATTTACTATCTGGCTCGCAGTACTGAGTTTCACCAGCAGGTGTCTCCTGACAGTTCCCAACTGTCAGGAGAACTTCTCCCTGCTGGTGTTATATCACCCTTGGGACACAGTACTGGTCTCCACCAGCGGATGGACCTTGGCAGTATGGAGCATACGGCCCTTCCTGCGCTCAGGTGTGACCTGAACTCAATTACCACACCTCTATATATACCCGGTGAGTTCAAGCATACCTCTCCCTGGTATCTTTCTGCTAACCTGATCCTGAGCCTGCTATCCGGACCCTGAGCCTGCTATCCCTACCCTGAGCCTGCTATCCCGACCCTGAGCCTGCTATCCCTATCCTGGACTTGCCCTTCCTGTATTCCCCTGTTCCTGCTTATTCCCCGTCCTCAATCCATCTTATGACTTCTCTGTGTATGACCTCGGCCTGGCTTTGTCTTACGATTACGGTATCTCCCCTTGACTTGTATATATGATTTGTTGTTATTTGCGCACTGGTTGTCTTCGCATGTTTGTCACCGTGTAAATAAACACCTTTTTTATTTCTTTATATACATTGTTGGTCTCCTCTGTGTAGTCACACAGTTCTGGTCTACCTGATTCTCTGACACTGCGCTAAGATAATAAAGATTTTAGAATGGCAACTAACCTGATAACATAACAGTGAAAAGAAGTGAGAAAAATATTTATAGTTGCGCTAGTGTCAGGACCACCTTCGCGGGGAAGGTGACTCAATCACCCCCACCCCAAACGTGGAAATAAGATGAATGAACATAAACCGTGAACTTATTATGAAATAACTAAAGTGCACAAATAATAACAAATTAAAGTCATAAATTGGATGATAAACAAATCATAAAGCATAAGCCCTAAATAAGTTAATGAGCCATGAATAAGCACTGATCTTGTGCGAAACGTCGGCTGTTCCCCTGTTCCTGTTTTTATGATTTGGTGATGTATTTGCTGTTTATTTGAATAAAAGAAAACCTGGACGTTTTTTTGGAGTGCGGCTATCCATCTTTCATCTACTTTTTATGCTTGCCTAGTGCACTGCCAGCACCCTTGGTATCCTGTTCTACACGTGTGACCATATAGTAGACCCACCTGGAGCGGTGACTCTCTTTCAAGTTAATGACATCAGTTAAGTACAGTAAATTTGTGAGGATATGAAAACACATGCCCAAGGTGAAGTCCAAGGGAACAACCAAAATTGCATGAAAAATGTATATATATATATATATATATATATATATATATATATATATATAAACATAAAAGTCCATAAAACAGCTGTGAATAAACACCCAGTGATGTTCCAAGATATCAGATATGCTTTCTTCCTGGGATCCACAGCATCAAGTGAATTCCACCACCATAATGCAAGTAAACTGCTTAGCCAATGGTCCTGTGTGATTAGGACCTAAACCAGCATGGATGTTAAACCCGGCAAACAGGACGAACACTGCATCCGTGACGTCGTAATACGATGTGGTAGTACGACAAACTCCACAGCAAGATGGTATCATGCAAATAAAGCAGATGCCTCGATAGTGTAAAACCAATGACTTTTATTAAAATAAAATCAAACAGTAAAAAACTCACATTTAGTAAGTATAAGACCAGACTTAAACCTGTTGCGCCCGCCGGACGCTAACAGGAAAACCCGTCCGAATGGAAAACGAGCAGATGAGGGTGATGACGTTTCCCTCGACGCGTTTCGTAATAGGTCAGGTCGTCTCGGGGCACATGCGTACTGCGTCATCCCCCTCAAATAAAAACAATTAAAACCAAGCCTCGTTCCGAAGGGACGCACGCGCGCATCTCCTCCCTCGTTTGGGAGCGTCGACTGGGCACGGCTCATCTCCCAATCTCTCGTACGTAACGCAGAGTGGGAGTGGTCGTATACCCAACAAATCCAGACGTGCAACCCCACGGAACAAAAGACAATCTGCACCAGAAAATCGCACGACAATAGCGAACGACATCTGGAGCAAGAAAGGCTTTAAATCACCAGTCAAACCAAACTAAATAAATACCAATCATTAACCATATGTTTTAATTACAGAAAATTGGCAAAAAAATTACTGTACTTAGCTGATGTCATTAGCTTATTTAGGGCTTATGCTTTATGATTTGTTTATCATCCAATTTATGACTTTAATTTGTTATTATTCGTGCACTTTAGTTATTTCATAATAAGTTCACGGTTTATGTTCATTCATCTTATTTCCACGTTTGGGGTGGGGGTGATTGAGTCACCTTCCCCGCAAAGGTGGTCCTGACACTAGCGCAACTATATATATTTTTCTCTCGACACTTTCACAACTCTGGTACAAAATAAAACGTAACAATTGTGGACCCTGTCCCTTTCCAAGCCTGTGACTGAACATCGAAAGCAGAAGCAGCAGACTCATGATCTCCCCTTTAAGTCACTCTGCCCTCTCTTACTGTCAGAATGCTCCTTGTTAGTGCACGAGTACTGCAGCACAGCTAACTGGCTCCTTGTGCTGCCTCTACTTATCCTAGTCTGAGCTCTGCTGTACATGAGACTTTCCGTGACTTTATTTAATTAGGTATTAATAAATACAGAGCTGCATTACTTTTTTTTCTTTTTACTTTGGTGATTTAGACATTCAATAAAATGTTATATAATTTGGCAATATGTATAAAGTCACCACTTACCTCATTATAAACAGTGTACACTGTTTTATTATTTACGGGCCAAAAGTATGTACAAGTGGGAGTTGTTTAATTCTACATTTCATATCATCTGTAAAACTCACACTTCATAATAAAAGCATAAAAGCATATCCCTTAACTTTTTCTACATATACTTAGTGGAAAAAGCGATCATATATGAGTCTGAGATTGTTTAAATATGCTTGGTAACGGTGCTAGGAAATGTTTATATCTCTGGGCAATCTCTGGGAGGAGTGTAATTGTCATTGTGTGATTCTGCAAGAGAATTGTTTGACTAGAGACGGAGAACCATAAAATTATATTCTTCCGCAGGAATGTGTTTAATAAGCCCTTCGCTCTTTGAAACTGTGTCTGAAATGAAATGTGCTACCTTTGCAGAGCTATGCTTTTATTCTAAATGTATAATTAAATGAAACAGCATTGCAATTCAAATCTTAAATGCTGATTTGAAATATTCATCTTTATTTAGGTTACTCCAGATTGCTAGATTTGTCTAATAGTAACAGTCTCTCTAGTCTGTAATGTGGAAATTAAACTGTTGTTGACAAAAAAAAAAAGGGGGGAGAGGGGGGTTGGGATCAAAAATGTAATGACAATGGCCTACGCTGTTCAACCAGATCCCATCAGGAGCTCAGCAAGGTGGGGAGGAAGCACGTAAAGGCAAAAAGCAGGGATTACTACAGTAATTTTTTTTTTTTTTTACCTGAAACACAGCATTGAAATGTTTACTGTCTGATACAATCTTCTGCATTAAAAATCTTCAGTGCCACGTGGTACAGCTTAAAGGGGTTGTAAAGGTTTGTTTTTTATTTTCTTAATAGGTTCCTTTAAGTTAGTGCATTGTTGGTTCACTTACCTTTTCCTTCGATTTCCCTTCTAAAAATGTTTTTTCTTTGTCTGAATTTCTCACTTCCTGTTTCTCCTCAGTAAGCTTGCCCCCTGTTCTGGCTGGGGGTTAGTCAGCCAGAACAGCTTAATAAGGAGGAAAAGGAAGTGAGAAATTCAAACAAAGAAAAAAAACATTTAGAAGGGAAATTGAAGGAAAAGGTAAGTGAACCAACAATGCACTAGCTTAAAGGAACCTATTTAGAAAATAAAAACAAACCTTTACAACCCCTTTAAAACCCTTGGAGTGCTCATTTCCCTCTATTTGTATTATCTTTCACTCTCTCTCTTTCTCTATTCTCCCTGCTTTTTGCCTTTACGTGCTTCCTCCCCACCTTGCTGAGCTCCTGATGGGATCTGGCTGAACAGCGTAGGCCATTGTCATAAAATTTTTGATCCCAACCCCCCTCTCCCCCCTTTTTTTTCCCACCAGGCCTCTTGCTTATACCCTTTATTTATGTCACTGAATTGCTAGGACATTGGTGTTTTAGGCCCCTTTCACATGGGCTGTCCAATCAGGTCCACCTGTCAGTTTTTCAGGCGGACCTGATTGGACACTCCATTCACCGTTATGGAGCGGCAGATGTCAGCGGTGACATGTCTGTTTACACCTGCTGCTATCCGATCGGATCCTGTCCACCAAAACCAGACGGATGGAGGTCCTATTTTCTATCTGGTGGATCGACTCCAATGGGATCAGATGAAAATGGACAAGTGGTTGGTTTTCATCTGATCTACCTATAGAGGAGAACGGGACTCTGTCCATCTCCGCTCTGCTCAGTAAGAGGAGACGGACCGGTCATCAGCTTGCTCAGCAGGGATCAGCGGAGCGATCCCCCGCTAAGCAAGCGGATCCCGCAGAACGGAGGTGCCAGTGTGAAAGGGGCCTTAGACTGCATTATATTAATTCAATTGCCTGGATGTTTTCTTTTGCATTTTTTATGAACAAGTTACCTTTATGTTTTAGATGCTCAACTCATTCTTATAATTTGATGTACCGTAAATCTTGTCTTATCCGCGTCCTATTACAGTATAAGGCTGCTGCCGCTCTCTCTTTGCATTTGGGGAGCAGTATTTGTACAAAATGTATTGATACTCTGTTTAAAATTTTCAATAAAATTTCAGTAAAAGAAGAATTTTCAGTACATCCTCCAACCCTAAGGTGTTAAATGATGAGTATAAAATATATGGGCAAATTCAATAAAACCCTAATTACAATTTACTGGTGCTATGGCTCTTTAAAATGGCTTGCGCCAGATTTAAAAATTTTAGCCACAAGTTTCAGTAGCTTTACCAACGATTTAGGCAGTTCTTAAAGTGGACCTTCAGTAATTTTTTCAACTTTCCATCTATTAAATCTTCTGCTGTTGTTGTTTTAACTTTGGATAGCAAAACATATTTTTTCTGCCAGTAAATACCTTATGCAAAAAGACAACAAATGCAGCGCTTAAAGAATATATAAGACGCCCGGTTGGATCTCAGGGGTTAATATTGAAATGTGAAATCTTAAGTGATAAATTGAATGAGTGAACATTCAAAAAATGCCAGAGAAAGTAGCAGAAATACCAAATAAAGTGCTCCCTGCATAAATGTAAAAAAATACTCCAGTGAATTCAGTAAAGTGCAATACCATGAAAAAACATAAAGGCCCAGATTCACGTAGAATCGCCTATCTTTAGGGGGGCGTAGCGCATCTGAGATACACTACGCCGCCGTAACTTAGAGCGGCAGGTCCCGTATTCAGAAACATTTTCCGCTCTAAGTTACGGCGGCGTAGTGTATCTGATACAGCGTGAGCCCGCGTAATTCAAACTAGGCTAGTGTGGGCGTGTTTTATGTTAATGTGTCGTGACTGTCGTTTTTCAAATTAAATTGCGCCCGCTCAATGCCTAGTCGACGTGAACGTAACTTACATCCAGCCCCATTCACGGACGACTTTTGCAAACGACATAAAAAGGTGAAAAATTGGACGATGTTCCGACGCCCATACCTAATACGCCTCATCTACGCCTCATAGAGCAGGGGTAACTATACGCCGGAAAAAGCCTTACGCAAACAACGTAAAAATGCACCGGCCGCACGTACGTTTGAGAATCGGCGTATCTAGCTCATTACCATATTCAACGCGTAATATGTGGCATATCTCAATAGCTAATCCCAAGCAAGGTGGTAGTTTAAACTTGAGCCAGGTTCAAATACAATACTTAGTAAATGCAATATGAGAACAGGGTAATTCTAGAGCAATAAATGTAATGTAGTAAGGGTACTTATCCATTTGCAGAGCATCAGGCTTCTCAGTAATAGCAGAGTATTGTTGGCAGCAATGGGATTAGGTACTAGGGGTCTCCTGGTGGTGGATATCTTTGGGTGTTCCCACAGCAACTGAAGTAACAATGGCAGCGTGGATCCAGGTAGAGAATACATAGCTGCAGTGAACAGTAGCTTGATGGTAGCGTGGATCCGGGCTGCGGTAGTTTACTGCACAGGGGATAGTTTAGCCAGTAGTTTGATGATATCGTGGACCGGTTACGGCCGACAATAATAGAACGGCGTGTAGTGACAGCGCCTTGTGTTTATAGCAGCAAAGCATGTGTCTCTGATAGAGCGTTGATTACGATTGGCACTTCCGCGTTCCACGCTGGAGCACACGCGGCGCCGGGCGATGACATCAGTGCGCGGTCGCCGAATGCGTTCCAGCGTGGAACGCAATACAGCGGCGAAGACGTAGTTTACAGTATCCCCCTCCTAAGGGATACCCTCCTGGGGATCCCAATAGATGAAGGCTTATCAGGGTACCTAGAATGGAATTGATTACATAAAGTAGGTGCATGTACATTAGCTGAATCTTCCCAGGAGTCATCTTGTAATCCATAATCTTTCCATCTAATCAAATATTGCAAATGTCCTCTTCTTCTTCTGGAGTCCAGAATACGTTCAACCCCGTAATGTTCCTCACCCTGAACGAAAATAGGGGGTACAGGAGGAGGATTCCTACCAGTAAATGTATTGGGTAGGTAGGGTTTTAAGAAGAGAGACATGAAATGATGGATGAATCCTCAGTTCCGGGGAGGGAAAGTTGCATAGTATTTTGGCTGATAACCTTGGTAATAGGAAACGGACCAAGGAAATGCTTGGTCAATTTCCTAGCGGTACAGTATATGTAACTGTAATTTTTTTGTAGAGAGCCATACCTGATCCCCAACTTTATAAGGTGGTGAAGGTCTACGTCTGAGATCAGAATACGTTTTTTGATGATCTTGTGCCCGTTTGAGATTTTGTTTCAGGACTTGCAGGACAGAAGAAAGGGTAGACCAATAATCGTTAGTTGAGGGTACATTGGTAAGTAGTGGAGACTCAGGCAAAATATTAGGGTGAAACCCATAGTTTGCATAAAAAGGAGAATAGCGAGTAGAAGAATGGGTAGAATTATAATAGGAAAATTAAGCGAGAGGAAGGAGGGTGGTCCAGTTATCATGAAGATGAGTGCAGTAACATCTGAGATATTGTTCGAGACATTGGTTTAGACGTTCTGTTTGTCCATTTGTTTGTGGATGATATGCACTGGAGTATCTATGATCTATTTGAAGAATGTGGCATAGAGCTTTCCGAAATTTTGAAACAAATTGGGAACCTCTATCAGAAACCAGACGTGAAGGAACGCCATGTAATTAAAATTGGAACGCAATACGGGGACAAAGACATTGTTTACAATGAGGCATTATAGACTTGTATGTGAATGTAAATCCCATCTGATGTTAACAATTCTAGAGCGCTCCTCCAATGTTCCTTCTTCTGATTTTCTAGAAGAGATGCCCTTTTATATCCTACCCCAAGGAGAAGTGTCTTTATAGTATACGTTTGCCCAAAGGCAAAACTCTCAAGAAAACAACGTTTCTTCTACCTGAACTATTACACTTGGCTTCTATGATGATATGGATGACCATCTTAAATTGGTATACAGTGCATAAATCAGGTTTTTTTTTTTTAAAAGGTGAAACTTCTGTTCTGTCTGTCCCAGGAAAAGATCCCGCGACACAAAAGTTAAAGGCTAAGTTCACCTTTTCAGGCAGAATTTCACTTTTCATATTATAAAGAAGCCTTTTCTAATGTCTTTTCTTTTTTTTTACCATAAAGAATTTTATTGAAAAAAAATTTCATATGACATACATTGGATCGGCTCCATGAGCCCAAACAAAAAAAGAGTCGTACAGGTAGATTTCAGCAAAACATAGATGCAATATAACTGAACAAGTTTGCACAATAACTAGGTTCCTGGGTGCAGTGATTTGTTTGGGTGGGCATATCTTAGAAGGGTTGAGACAGAGAGAAAGAAAGAGGAAGAGAAGGGGAGAGGGAGATAGAAGGAGGGAGGAGAGAGCAGGGAGGGAGAGAGAGAGAAAGAAAAAAAAAAAAAGGGGGGGGGACGTTAAGGAGAGGAGAGTGGTAGGTGGAGAGGGAGGGAGGGAGGGGATGCTTGGGTAGGGAGGAAATGAGGGGGGATGAGGCTTAATGAGGAGAGGGGGTACAAAAGTCACCAACTACCCTCTCCAGCATCCAGTGGTCAGAATGCTACTGTGCGTCAGGCCAGTAGTGTGAGGCTGAATCTGCGTCCAGGTTCAAGGGCAGTAATACCACAAAGTGATACTAATCTGCAGTATTAAGGAGATCTTTGTATGATTGAGAGTTTTTAAAGGTTGTCCATGCATTCCATATAGCAGTGAATTTAGAGATATTATCTGAGGCCGTGTAGATCAGTTCCTCCATCTCAGCAACATGGAGGGTGGGGATGTTGATCGCCAATGTACTGGTATGCACATCCTAGCAGCATTAATCATGTGCATTGCCACCGACTTGAAGTACCCCCCCTTGGAGATTTTAGAGAAATGTAAAAGGTATTGTGCTGGGCAAAATTCCAGAGGGAGTGAAGACACCATTTTTGTCACGTCATGTACTTTGTGCCAGAAGGGTTGGAGCGTTGGGCACTCCCACCAGATGTGAAGAAATGTGCCGCGCTCCTTGCCGCATCGCCAGCATTGGTCAGAGACCGACGGGGAGAACTTATGGAGCAGGTCTGGGGTTCTATACCAGCGGGTTTTCAACTTGTACCCATTTTCCTGGATAGAGACGTTCAAGGATCCTTTGTGAATGTACAAGTGTATACGGTCCCAGTTCTCCTCGTCTATCTCTGAGCCCAAGGCAGAGTTCCAGTATGAGCGTTCTGAGCTTAAGAGTGTGGAGGACTCCCCAAATAAAGAGGTGTAAAGCATGGATATGACATGATTTTGGGGTGTCGAGCGAGAACATAGAGACTCTAGAACTGTAGGGATCCTTGTGAAGTCCTTTCTTCGGGAAGGGTCATCTAAAAAGTGTTTAAGCTGGAGGTAGGACCAGAATGGGAATGAGCCAGTGTCAGAGCGTTTAGCAAGTTCAGTTTGCCGCAAAAAGCGTCCCCTTTGAAAAAAGTGTTTGGCCAACATTTCAGCATGCGGCCATTCAGATAGCAAGAAAGTACCGGAAAGGCCTGGGATAAAGTCTGGGTTGTTTTTTACCGGAGTGATTGGGCAAAATTTAGCCGAGACTGCATGAACAGCGTAAGCCCTATCAAATTCCTGAAGGGTGGTACCAACTAGAGGGTGGGTTAAGGCAACTGGAGATACGTGTGACTTAGGGAGCCACGGGGTATGTCGTAAGTCAGAGTTCGTCATCATATATTCGATAGTCACCCAGTCTTTGTATCGACTGTGTACCTTCCAGTCCACAATTCGCGCTAAATGTACTGCCCGGTAATATCGTTGTAGGTCAGGTAAGCCTATTCCTCCGCTCGCCTTCGGAAGCACCAGCTTCTTCCAACTTATCCGAGGGGATTTGTTGGACCACAGGAAGGTTCTGCATATGGACCTATAAAGTTCAAAGAAGGCAGGCGGGAGACGAATAGGTAGTGTTTGGATTTTGTAAAGCAGCCTGGGGAGGATTGTCATTTTGACAATGGACGCTCGTCCAAACCAAGAGATGGTGGATTTATCCCATTTTTGGAGGTCACTACGTATGCTCTGTAATTCCGTTTGGAAGTTCCTGCTGTAAAGTTCTTTTAAATCGGTAGGCAGTTGGATGCCCAGATATGGTATGGCATCCGTTTTCCATTGGAAAGGAAAATTAAGCTGGCATTGCTTCGCCAGTGCCGTGGGTAGGGACACATTTAACGCAAATGATTTAGAGTAATTGATTTTTTAATTCGATAGCAATTTGAAGTGTTCCAGGATTTGCAAAAGATTTGGGAGGGACGTGAGCGGTGAGGAAAGAAATAGCAAGACGTCGTCTGCGAATGCCGCAATCTTAAATTCACGTTCCTGTATCTTTATGCCTTTCACGTCAGGATTATCACGGATGCAACGGAGAAGAGGTTCTAGTGTAAGTATATAGAGCAGGGGGGAAAGGGGGCATCCCTGTCTAGTTCCATTGTGGATGGAGAAGGCGTCCGACAGGTGGCCGTTGACTTTTACTTTGGCCGTTGGGTTAGCGTATAGCGAGAAAATGAATGACCGCATACGGGTCCCCAGTCCCAGCATGGTAAGGACTTCTGCTGTGTAGTCCCAGGCCACCCTGTCGAACGCCTTCTCTGCGTCCATTGCCAGAAAAAAACCTTTTTGTCCGGATGTAGTAAGCCAGTTGTGGAGGTTCAGGGCCTTAATGGTGTTGTCCCTGGCTTCTCTTCCAGGGACAAACCCCACCTGGTCCAGGCCCACCCATGCTGGTACATGGTGAGACAGGCGAGTCGCCAAAATTTTGGCAAAGAGCTTGACGTCCACGTTGAGCAGGGATATTGGACGATAACTAGCGACATTAGTAGGATCCTTTCCTTCTTTGGGAATAACAGAAATATAGGCTTCAAGCAATCTGTCTGATCTGTAAGAGGAGTCCGTAGAGAGAGAATTAAATGCTTTAAGAAATTCTGGTGCTATGACGTCTGCAAAGGTTTTGTAATATATGGCTGTAAAGCCATCTGGGCCTGGACTTTTGCCAGGTTTTGTGGCTTTAAGTGCTGTTAGAAATTCCCCTAGGGTGAGAGGGGCTTCTAAGGCCAGGGAGTCCTCCGTTGACAGAGCTACAGGGCTGTGTCTACTAAGGAAGTCCCTGATTAACTTCTGGCGTTTCTCCAGCGTCGCAGGATTTGCATCTCCTGGGTGCAGATTGTAGAGATTACTGTAAAAGCAATGGAACTGTTGTGCTATGTCCTCGGTTTTGGAGTGTGTCTTACCCATGGCATCTACTATATGATGAATTGTGGAGGCCAATTTACGCTGCTGGGTGGCTCTGGCCAGTAACCTGCCTGGTTTGTTACCTTGTTCAAAGAAAAGTTTCTGGGATAATACATTACGTCGGCGTGCTTTTTTAAATAGTTCCTCCCGTAACGCCGTTCGCGTTTCCGCCAATTCTCGAGACGTTTTAAGGGCTAATGTGCGTTTATGTTGAGCTTCTAAAGTGCGTATTTTGGTGGACAGTGCTAGCACCAGGGCTTGTCGTTCTTTTTTTTTCCGGGCTGAGATCGAGAGCAGCTGGCCTCTAATGACACATTTGTGGGCCTCCCATTGTGTCATGGGGGATGTATCTGGTGTTTCGTTGTGGATAAAGAACGCTTCTATTTCATGTGTGAGTGTCGCTAGGTCTCCCGGGTCCGTAAGAAGGGACTGATTTAGTTTCCAGAACTTGGTGGAAGGGACTATGTCATCTAATGTCTTTTCTGCCCAAGTCAATGTGCTTATCTTTCACTTGCCTAGTCAATGGCAGCTTTGAATCTGCACCTCTCAGTTCAAAACTTCTAAAAAATGCATTCTGAGCCCATCACTTCATGTGACCATCCAGGAAACATCATATCCCATCATGCACTGCCTTACTGCATCACAGAATAGCGAGTGTTTACCTTTCTGGACCACACCTCCCTCATCACTATACTACCTCTTTTTTATTTCTTTAAGATGGCCATACACAGTACAATCTGATCGCACAATCTCTTTTAGATCTACCATCAGCTACTTTGTGCCAGGGCCTGCCTGATTTAAGAATAGATTGTTTGGGTGTATCCACCTATGACATAGTTTTGGTAAATCTAAAGGAAATTGGATAGAAATTGCACAATCAGTTTGCATAGTGTATGGCCAGCTTTATCCACTTAAGCTCCAGAAGACTTCCCCCCTTCATGACCAGGGCACTTTTTGCAATTCAACACTGCACTACTTTAACTGGCAATTGCGTGGGCATGCAACACTGTACCCAAATGAAATTTGTATAATTTTTTTCACACAAATAGAACTTTCTTTTGGTGTTATTTGATCACCACTCAGTGCTATAAAACATATTCATTAAAACAAATGTAAATCTAATTTGTTCATAAATTCTCTTTGGGGAAAAAAATCCCAATAAGTCTATATTGATTGGTTTATGTGAAAGTTATAGCATCTAAAAATAGTATACTGTTTTTTTTTTATACTAGTAATGGTGATGATCAGCGACTTATAGTGAGACTTTAATAGTGCGGTAGAAATCTGACACTAACTGATGTTGGGTGGAAACAGACTAACTGACACTAAACATCATCAGTGACACTAAAGCCTATGTAGCGATACCACCAAAGGAGCTGCTTTTGTTTGTTGAGTCCGTTACTCTACCTCTCAGCCCTAGTAACAGCCTCTGCCCCTCTGACATACCTGGAAATAGTGTAAGTGCAATGACCAATGAGAAACACACACATTATAATAAAACACAGAAATTGTCTTTACTGCAATATTTCTGTGGTAGAATAACAGACAGTAACAGTATATATACAAGTAATCAACTAGAGAGCAGTACACAAGATTTAAGAGCAATATAGCTCTCAATACGATATTCAAGCTGCTTTCAGGGGATTGCAAACCTGAGAATGTCCCCAAGAGCAGAGGCACACTTAAATAGTAAATAAAGCACAGTATGACACTTTAAATTGGATTGGTTACCTTAACTAAGGGTTGGATCTATGGGCCAGATTCACAGAATAGATACGACGGCGTATCTCCTGATACACCGTCGTATCTCTTGCCTTATCTATGCGGCTGATTCATAGAATCATTTCCGCATAGATAGCCCTAAGATCCGACAGGTGTAATTGTTTTACACTGTCGGATCTTAGGATGCAATACTTTGGCCGCCGCTGGGTGGAGTAATTTTTTCCCGTCGCAAATTTACACCTGCTTTAACATGCCTTAACTTTAGTCGAGCCATGTTAAAGTATGGCCGCCGTTCCCGGGTCGAATTTCAATTTTTTTTTGTTTTGGCGTAAGACGTCCGGGAATACGAATGGACGCTACGCACGTCGCCATTCTAAAAAATGACATCACATCGCGCAAAGCATGGCGGGAATTTCTAAACTGAGCATGCGCAGTACGTCCGGCGCGGGAGCGCGCCCAATTTAAATGGTACACGCCCCATTTGAATTGGGCGGGCTTGCGCCGGACGTGTTTACGATACACTGCCGCAAGTTTACAGGTAAGTGCTTTGTGGATCAGGCACTTACACTGAAAACTTGCGGCGGTGTAACGTAAACGGGTTACGTTACACGGCCGCAATTGTACGAGAATCTGGCCCAATGAGTCCAAGCAGGAGGAGAGCAGAGGAATGACTCCCTTTGTGTCAGGTCTTTCTCTTCTGTCCCCTGACACCATAGGCCCAACTTTAAACACTTTATTCACATCAACATGTAATGGCTTAACTTCCTAGATAAACTTTTCCACATACCCCTGAATATGTATGTGCTGGTCTGTATGGCACTAGTAGCTTTAGTCATTTTGAAGCTAAAGATGAAACGTTGTGTCTTCAGCTAGCCACTCTCGTTGGTGCACTTAAACTCCTGGATAGCAGGGCCAAACAACACAACTTTCCCAGATTATCAAGTGAAGCAGGCAGGATCTTTCTCAGCAAGGTGAGAGGACAATGATGTCTGTATACAGTGTCCCCAGAAATGGATATCCTTATCCCTGTGGCATTACAAGTGTCAGCAAGAGGACTACCAGCAATGATGTCTGTATACAGCATTCATTTAACTTCTTCTGTGGTGCAGTGTCCTGTAAATGGGCAAAAAGCCCCCTCAACCAAACCTGCGATCAGTGCCCAAACAAACATCCTGGGACAGGCAGGCTCTCCTGGGGACCCGACCGGTCACTTCACACTGGAATGGTTCACCATTGGTACAGATGCGCCTAGATGTGCACCTGGGGTCCTCCTCTCTCAGGCTGGATGTCCCGACGGCAGAAACAGTATCTCTCTCTCAGGTCTGATCTCTTTCCCCGCCTTGTGCTAACTGAAATCTCGTCAGGGAATCAAAATGGAGTCTCTTCTTTCCTGCCAGCAGAACATGCTGGGATTTGTAGTCTTGCCCCTTTAACCTCCCTGGCGGTATGATTCTTTCAGATTTTAGGTGCTGAAAGCGGTACCATTATTTTGCATGGAAATTTGGCCTTTTATATTGTAGGCCTGCAATTCTTAGGAATAACTTACTTAAATCTGTCCAAACAACAGTCTAGTAGACATGCTGGGTATGATAAAGTTTGAAACACAAAATCATAAATTATAATATAATAAATATAAATAATTATAACAAATAATAATATAATAATAATACAAATTATTACTTTCAGTGTTTGATGACGAATTTCCCCACAAATCACTATTTCAATTCTGCAAGTGATTCTAATTTACCGTATTTATCGCGGTATAACGCGCTACCGCGTATACCGCGCACCCCTAAACTGGCCCCCAATCCTGTGGAAAAAAAGTTTTTCCTTTTCTGCTGCTGCTTGTTAAAGTCTCATTCATTGGCTCTTGTAAGTGTGCCCATAGGCGTGCGCACAGGGTGTGCCAGGTGTGTCCAGGCACCCCCTTATCACTCCCTGTGGTGCAGATTCCCCCTGCTACCCGGTGACCCCTCCCACAGCATGGCTGGCTTACTTCCTCTCCCATTGGCTACTGCAGTGGGCATACATAGATGATAATTCAGGATGAGTGGGGGAAGGGGTACTGTCATTTACTGGCTCCTTCCCTTTCTGAATGAACACAGTGAGAGATCGGTACCGTGTTTTTGAGCTTTCAGGTGCACACCCTAATGCAACAGGCTGCGCACACCTATGACTGTGCCTTTAATTGTCTCTCTTCCTCCTGCCAATATGAACACAGGGGTGGCTGCAGAGTGAACAGCTCTGCGTGAGTCAGTGAGGAGAGGAAGGGGGTAAAAAAAAACTATGCAGGAACTGACAGGCAGCTTTCTCCCTCTTTCAGGCTGGAAAGCCTTTGTACATCACCAGCTGGGCAGGGTCGCGGGTGACAGAGTGATTCACCCACTACAACTAGTACATATGGTCCGAATGTCAGGTGACATAGGCCGGTTCAATAAAAAACGTCCGACATTCAGCCCGTGTGTATGGCAGCCAGTCTGACAGAAGCTTCTGTGGGAAAAGCATGCTGGAAAACCAGCAGCTGACCAGAGTGTTCTGGCGAGGGGTCCCTCTTGTCAGAACACAAAAGAACAGCAGGAGAGATTGCTACACTAGTGTTGGATCGAACTTTTGGATCGAACAAATGGTGTGTACCAGGTTTAATACAGTAATCAATGCTAATACTTTACACTGTCGCTGTATTAATGATAATGGCTGGGAAGGGGTAAACTGTGTGCCTAACAATGTGTAATATGTGCTGTTTTTACTAATCAGGGAGCAGGGAGAAAAAAACAGCCACATTGCTGCTTCATGTACAGAGCCCTGTGTTGTTTTTAAACACAGGGCTCTGTATTGTGATTCGCTAGAATCACAATAAGTCCTGGCCATAAATCACCTTCTATGATGAATAAATTGTGTCATTCCCAAAATTGGATTTTATTTACTGCATGGGTACCATTACGTTCAATAGTATTTTCAAACATAGCCTATATTATGCTATTACTATTCTAGAGACATAATAAAAAGTCAGACAAGCGTATGTTGATGGCATGTTTATCCCTAAAGGAGTTGTAGGATGAAAATGAGTCTCATAGCTTTTACCACCTCTGAGTCGATGAGTCCAGCAAGCACTGTAATCCATGGCCCTGACAAGTGAGAAAATATGCCTCTCATTAAGCATTGCTGAGCCCAGCTGCCAAGCAACCCAATTTCATTTTGAAAAAGGATAAAGTGTTCCCATAAAATGAAAAACAATCACTACAGTAGTTTTGTGACTTTTAATACAAACAGTAAATCAACTCTGCTAGAAACATTATTAACACTATGCTCATTCAGTACAAATTACTATACTGTTTTGTTCTGTGTTGGTATAATGCAAGTTTTAAATTAGGAGAAACACAATAATTAAATTTTTTTTTTGAAAAATATAGAAATAATTAATAGAGTTAAAGTATACTTAAATTTTGCTTGTGTAAAACCTAATGTTAGTGATACTGGTATTGGTATCAGTGCCGATTCTAAGCATTTGCTTAGTACTTGTGTGCAGTTTGTTCTGGTATCAACTGGAAAGATTTCCTCTCACTTCCTGTTGTCTCTCCAAGGCAGGAAATCTTAATCTTAATGGGACAAGGGAAAAAAAGAGGTTGTAACCATTTCCCAAAATACCCAAAGCTTCAGATAAACTTGTTTCTACTATATCATCCATTGCACCTTAGGTCTATAGATATACTGTATTTAAAGAGATTCATCTCAAAGAGATCAAAGGCGCATTCCAGTCAAAATTAAGGATTAAGCCTTGGGAGACAAAAAGGGAAAATTACATAAATAAAATAAATGTGTTAGAATCTGGAACACCTACTTGAAAGGTGAAACCTGCCTTGTAAATTTGAATATGATAGGACATGCAGAAAATATTTTCTTCGTGGTGTGCATTGCCCTGGACACAGGCAGGTTTTATCTAAGTGCAGTGGTTAAAAGACGTATTACAAGCACAGTGGGATTAAAAACACTTACAAAATAGTAAGAGGTCATAGGCATATAATGATTAGTTTATCGCTGTAATCCTTGTATGTCTGAGGGAGAGAGAGCCATCCTGCAGCTGTCAGAGTCCCTGGTGACGTGGATTGGCGAGGAGGTGAAGATGTGAAAAGCGACCCAGGTTCTGGAACCAAGCTGGAAAACAGGTGGCCAATTTGACATCAGGTGAAGGTGGTGGGCGGTAATGTGTTTCTGAGCATGCACAGCTCCTTCGTCGGTCCTGCTAGAGAGATTTCCCTGCACTTCTTCACTTGTAGAAACAATAGGGCAGTGACAGAAAACCTTCCTGAAGTGAGAATTCCCATGTTAGACAGTTGGCTCACTAGGGGTCTAGCTTCAATCAGAGTTAATTGGTGTTCTGTATAATTAGTTTTCAGATATGTGGATGTATCATCCCCTGAAGAAGTGGCTTTGTGCCACGAAACACGTAGGGAATTGTAGGATGCACCCGTTCTCTTAATATATCCAACTATTGCATGTACGTATTCTAACAGAAAATATCCTTTTTTTAAATGGAGTTCTGCAAACTTTCTGGCCAAATTAAATTGTCATATGGAGTTTTAATTATTTTATAATTGGTAACTGTAATCCATTGCTATGACAATTTTATGTAAATATACAAATTGGTCTCTAATTATCTATGTATATAGAAAGTGAAAAAATGCGCATACCAAAAAAAAACGGTTCTAGAAACAGCAGCAAACTCAAAAATGTTATACAACATAAAAACGGATAATAATGAATGGGAGTTGCGCTAAAAAAAGAATATATGGGTGACCATATGAAAAACAAAAATAAAAAAGTTGTGCTAGAAACACCTCTTAATGATGACCACAAGGTCAACTGAATACAAAGTCCCAATATGTGTACACATGTAACAAGGGTGAAACAAATGTGTATTAATCCAAAAAGAATAAATGAGTTCAATTCTGTGGATAATGCTGGATCAATTCTTGTGGATAATGCTGGATCTGTATCCGGGTAAACACATTCAAGCTGACCCTTACCAGAAGTATAGATCCCAAGGATCAAAATAAGCCATCCACGATGTAACCAATGAAAGATCCAATCTAGATTGGTGCAGAAAACTCCAACTTCAAAGGACTCGACCCAGTAAAAAAGGAAAAACAAAGAAAACAATAGTGCAAAAACGTATGGTGAACAAACACTCTGGCTAACTCCCAGTGACTAATATTGACAGACACTGTGAAGGGAAGAAAGAGCACCACCACCAGAGAGAACACACTGACCCTTACCGGAACTAGGCGACCCTCTAGGGATCAATATTGCATAGTAGTGTGTTAACGGTAATCGGCGGAGAAGCGTTCTCAAAAGGTCCTTTAAATCCAGGGATCGGGTAGCCAGGTCACATAAAAAATATACAGACTCTCATAGTGAAGTACCGCCAGGATTTTTAATAAAATAAGGTAAGTAGAACACTTACAATTAAGACGTTTTAAAACAGCAAGTATATAGTAGCCGGCCGGCAAACAAACGAGGCACGTCCTCAATACGCGGTGACGTCAGCACGACAACCTCCCAACGTTTCGTCTTCGAGTAGACTTGATCACGGGAATGAGGGTGCGTGCCGCGTCACCGCGTTAAATACACAAAAAAGGCGTGTCGAATCTATGTTAAAGACGAGTGCAAGCCCGCCATCTTAAGTCAGGGAAAACGTAAGGGCTGCAACCGCACTCATACATTAAGGCACATAGTGCCGCGGTGCATAGATTAATAATGGACACGTTATAAATACAAACTGCAAAGAGGAATAAAAGCATCTTAGGAATAAAAAACAGGGAATAAAACCTAATCCTATTTCTCTAAGGCATGGATTACTTATAAAAACCGAGTGGGCTACAGACTTGAAAGAACACCATCGGGGCAAACATACAGCTAACCGAACCTAAATGAAAGGTTCAGAAGGAACATGAATAGCGGCAGGCTTGCAGTCATCAAGTAACAACATCAACACTGAATTTGACTATAAATAATATTAGGTGACTAAACAGATGAGTGACATATACTAAACATGATTTAGACTCCAGTGAAAGAGATCAAGCTTAAATGTTAACATAACAGTGAACAAAACACCGTAAATAATAAATAATGGTAAATAATTATTTACGGTGTTTTGTTCACTGTTATGTTAACATTTGAGCTTGATCTCTTTCACTGGAGTCTAAATCATGTTTAGTATATGTCACTCATCTGTTTAGTCACCTAATATTATTTATAGTCAAATTCAGTGTTGATGTTGTTACTTGATGACTGCAAGCCTGCCGCTATTCATGTTCCTTCTGAACCTTTCATTTAGGTTCGGTTAGCTGTATGTTTGCCCCGATGGTGTTCTTTCAAGTCTGTAGCCCACTCGGTTTTTATAAGTAATCCATGCCTTAGAGAAATAGGATTAGGTTTTATTCCCTGTTTTTTATTCCTAAGATGCTTTTATTCCTCTTTGCAGTTTGTATTTATAACGTGTCCATTATTAATCTATGCACCGCGGCACTATGTGCCTTAATGTATGAGTGCGGTTGCAGCCCTTACGTTTTCCCTGACTTAAGATGGCGGGCTTGCACTCGTCTTTAACATAGATTCGACACGCCTTTTTTGTGTATTTAACGCGGTGACGCGGCACGCACCCTCATTCCCGTGATCAAGTCTACTCGAAGACGAAACGTTGGGAGGTTGTCGTGCTGACGTCACCGCGTATTGAGGACGTGCCTCGTTTGTTTGCCGGCCGGCTACTATATACTTGCTGTTTTAAAACGTCTTAATTGTAAGTGTTCTACTTACCTTATTTTATTAAAAATCCTGGCGGTACTTCACTATGAGAGTCTGTATATTTTTTATGTGACCTGGCTACCCGATCCCTGGATTTAAAGGACCTTTTGAGAACGCTTCTCCGCCGATTACCGTTAACACACTACTATGCAATATTGATCCCTAGAGGGTCGCCTAGTTCCGGTAAGGGTCAGTGTGTTCTCTCTGGTGGTGGTGCTCTTTCTTCCCTTCACAGTGTCTGTCAATATTAGTCACTGGGAGTTAGCCAGAGTGTTTTTTCACCATACGTTTTTGCACTATTGTTTTCTTTGTTTTTCCTTTTTTACTGGGTCGAGTCCTTTGAAGTTGGAGTTTTCTGCACCAATCTAGATTGGATCTTTCATTGGTTACATCGTGGATGGCTTATTTTGATCCTTGGGATCTATACTTCTGGTAAGGGTCAGCTTGAATGTGTTTACCCGGATACAGATCCAGCATTATCCACAAGAATTGATCCAGCATTATCCACAGAATTGAACTCATTTATTCTTTTTGGATTAATACACATTTGTTTCACCCTTGTTACATGTGTACACATATTGGGACTTTGTATTCAGTTGACCTTGTGGTCATCATTAAGAGGTGTTTCTAGCACAACTTTTTTATTTTTGTTTTTCATATGGTCACCCATATATTCTTTTTTTAGCGCAACTCCCATTCATTATTATTAATTATCTATGTATGTATATATAAAAAATGGCTTTACATTTGCAATGTAGAGACATTAGACAATCAATATGTTGCAATTTATAAATCAATATTTGTCTGTCGATTGCCTCACTCAAAGTCCCGTTGTGGGATAATATCACCCCAGTCCTCTGCGCCTTGCATTGGTCCACTATCACACCTTAAGGCAGGATGTATCATGTTTAAGATTATGAAAGGCCTGGTCCCAAGCTATCTCTGCTGTCGTTTTCCTAATCGAGCTCTTGTCAGATCACTCAGGTCTACTGGCAGAGATCTCCTCTACATCTTGGTGCCCAAGAAGATCCGGCGTGGTGGTCAGGCCTTCTCCCACCAGGATGCCGCTCTGTGCTGCTTTTGGTTCCTGGGTCCTCTTTTCCCAGGAACTCTGCTATGCGCGTCGGGACCCTTGAGGGTAAGACCGCGCTATATTAAGATACCACTCAACTCAACTCAAAGTCCCACCCTTATTTTTCGATCAACTCTATAGTGAACTGATAAGTGTTGCATTGCTTCACTCTTTTCTTAATTAATGAAAGCAAGCAAGAATTGTTCACTTTATATAATAAAGTGTATCTAAATCTACAGCGGTGAAGTGTTAAAACCCTTGTTAGGTTCTTATTGCTGTGCGTGTCCTGCTATGGAGGTTTACTCTGTTTGTCCTGGAGACCATTGCCCATAGGCGTAGTATAAGGGGTTGCAGGGGTCACAATCGCAACCCCATCCCTAACCCCAGGGGGCCTATTTTCATATCCTCCAGAAAGTCCAGTTCCAATCTGCCCTAGGGCTCCACAGCCACACTCCAGTACTGGGCTTCCACTATGCCTTCCACAGTCCACACCCCTCTGTTCTCATTGGCTGGGGAGAAGCTGTGAGCCAGCCCAGGATGGAAAAGTGTTTGTGCTGTGTGCTGGCAACATGGAATGGTAACCAAGCTCAGCGATTTAAGAGTTGGAGAGTGCCGTCCACAATGGGACCGATGTCACTGGTGAGGTAAGACACTGCTCTGTGGTTCCTAGTAACCAGTTGGGATTCTCTGTACCCCCCACCCGGGGATGTCTGCTTACCCCACTTCCATGACAACTGGGGAAAAGACACACACCTCCAGGAGGTGACCCTCCCCCAACATCTGCTAACACTGACAGAGAAACCTTCAGAAATTGCTAAAACAAACCCCTTAACACCTCCTGAGGGGCTGCAGGTTCCAGATTTTGTGTCACATGGCTTTGCCCCCCCAGATCTAGGTTGTGCCCCACCCTGGATGCTATGCCCGGCTGCTGAGCTCCTTTTCAATTACAGCACTCTATACTACTCCTCCTCCGCAAGGCTGAAATCACATTCCTTTACAACACAGCAAGTCAGCCACGATCTGCACAGGGTGTATCTGCCTACCGCGACTACACTGCCATTCCGACCAGAGAATTTCGCAGGTCAGAACGGCAACAAAAAAAACAGATACACCCTGTTAAGGCTGACAGACTATGTGCAATTGAATGTGATTTCAGCCCTGTGTTGTGTGGGGGAAAGGAGCTGCCAGGGATCCCTGTCCTCTGATTCTCCAGCGGTGATCCCTATCCTCTGATTTTCCAGCGGTGATCCCTGTCCTGATTCTCCAGCGGTGATCCCTATCCGCTGATTTCCCAGCGGGGATCCCTGTCCTCTGATGTAAGGAGGATCTCTTGGAACTCAAAACTCTTAAGCCACTTTGAGAATCTTGGCGTGCGGTGGGTGCATCTGCACGCATAGTGGAAGTGGTGGGTGGTAGTGGGCGGGGGGCCCTGGTCAACTTTTGCATTGGGGCCCACAAGCTTCAAGCTATGCCTCTGTCATTTCCATCAGTGCAGAAAGTGATGGGAAATCCAAATTTGTCAAATGTCACCAGAACCGGAGACCATGTTCATTTGACAACTGCTGTCTAAAGAGGGTATTTTTCCTAACTACCATAAACAGACGGGTGTCAAACATTTCATAATCTATAAAATAAAATGTCATACTCTATAAACAAAAAATATTAATTATACTGTAAATACTATATAAAATCATTGACTTTTTCATTGCTGTTTCTTAGTGCACCTTACTACTTACATGCCTGAAGGTGAATCATTCGTTTTCAGTTGGTTCTTTAATATAACACCTTGTAGAGAGCATGCTATTTCAATTCCTGAATTTGTCACTCACTGTTAAAGTGCTGTGACATTGCTCTATAACAATCATACACCTCCTATACTATCTCTTCAGCACAATTTCCACCATGAGATTGCACTCGGACTGAAAATGGCATTTCAAAGTCTTCTTATTCAGCAATGCAGTAGCTCAGTCCATGCTGAGTTTGATTACAGTATGTCCAAGGGGATTCGAAGTACGTAAACCTTGATGTCCTAAAATAAACCAAGACAATATTTATCTTTCAAATTAAAGCCATTATTTAGTCAACTTTACTGTGCCGTCATTTTCACGTGCTTCCTTGCTGTGATTTTCTGCTGCTCACTGTGGCAGGTTTCATTATTTAGTGAGCAGGGAACTGAGATTATTGTTATAATTTTAAGGAGAGGCTACCACAAATAAAAGCAGATCATTTCCCTCTTGTTTTTTTATATAGCTCATGTTACTTCTAGAGAGATCAGAGGAAATGAATAATGTTATATATTCCAAATTTATTATTTTCTGCCCTGTAACCAACTATTACTCATAATTGAGTCCTCCACTATGTGACAAAGTGAGATGTTTTCACTATGCAGATAAATACACAGTTGAAATATATCTAAGTGAACTTTTATTTTACCTTGCAGCAGGGGCGAATCCGGGAGGGCAACAGGGCAATTGCCCCCTCCGAGAATGGAGGTGACAGAGTGGGCGGCTCTGCGTGCGAGAGAGTGGGCAGATCGATCGGTGGGTGGGTGAGAGAGGGAGGGCGGGTAGCTCGGTGGCTCGGTGTGTGAGCGAGTTGCAGGCCAAGCAGGGAGTCAATGGGCAGGGGAGCAGAAAGATGACATCTCTCACCGCCCGGCGCCCGCCCTGCATCCCTGCAGTTCCGCCCTCACTGTGCAGGCAGCCGTGGGCAGCAGAGAGATTACATCATCTCTCTGCTGGCTGGTAATCTGCTGCCTGACTCAGTCTGGGACACAGCAAGTGACCACAATTAGCAGGAAAGTGACACAGCAGGTGACAATCCGCAACTTGTGGCAGGTGACGTGGCAAGTGACAATCCGCATCTGGTGGCAGGGGACGTGGCAAGTGACAATCCGCAACGTGTGGCAGGTGATGTGGCAAGTGATAATCCGCAACATGTGGCAGGTGACGTGGCAAATGACAATCCAAAGCGTGTGGCAGGTGACGTGGCAAGTGTCAATCCGCAATGTGTGGCAGGCCACGTGACAAGTGACAATCCGCATCTGGTGGCAGGCGATGTGGCAAGTGACAATCTGAAACTTGTGGCAGGTGACGTGGCAAGTGACAATTCACGTGTGGCAGGTGACGTGGCAAGTGACAATCTGCAATTTGTGGCAAGGGACAATCTGCAGTGTGTGGAAGGTGATGTGGCAAGTGACAATCCGCATCTTGTGGCAGTCGAGGTGGCAAGTGACAATCCGAAGCTGTTAGTACATTTGCATTGCAACAGACCTGGATTGGCATCTGATGCTGATCCTCCCTCACTCAGCCTGTTGTTGTACAGGGTATTACAAAAGTTTTTTTTTTATCAAGGCACATTTTGTTACTTACATTAGTTGCATTTAAAAAAAAGTGTTTTTTCTAATTACTATAGTCGTAATCTCTGCTTTCATGCCACTTTCTTTAGAAGGTAAGTGCACTTTTGAAATAATAACCACATTGTACCCCACTTTCCCTTCTCAAACATTGTGCAAAATACATCGGAGCACAGATGTATGCATACTGCTTTTCTCAGTGCTGCAGTATGTCCAGAGCTGGCAAATCAAAGGATGTAGTGTTACTAGCATCATGCTCTGGTCTCTGCCTTATAACAGCTTCCTCCAAACTGAAGAGAATGTTTGGCATTTTTTTACTGCTTTCATGTATTTATAATGCTCACAAAATATTAAAAAAAAAATTTTTTTTGCAATTTGATACAGTAAATATGAAACCTGCATATACTTTTTGGTATTCTCCTTGTCAGACAGCAGATGGAGCTTTAGGCTCATTTCACATGCTTTACTTTTTTCTCCCTGCATCCTGGCAAAAAATTCATGTTCTACCCTCACAATATAAGCATTGGCCCAGATTCAAGAAGCTATTGCGCCCGCGCAACCATAGGTTGCGCGGCGTAATAGCTGTTTTGCTCCCGCGTAGCGAATGCCCCTGATTCAGGAACATCGCTACGCGGACTGCAGCCTAGGTTATGACAGGCATAAGCCTCCTTATGCCTTCATATCTCAGGCTGCATTCTTGCGTTGTCCGCTAGGGGGCGCGGCCATTGTGATCGGCGTATAGTATGCAAATTGCATACTACCACTGATTCACAAAAGTTGCGCGGGCCCTGCGCACGCAAGGTACGGAGTTTCCGTACGGCGACTTTAGCTCAAGGTTGCTCCTGCTATAGCAGGGGCAGCCAATGCTAAAGTATAGCCGCCCTTCCCGCTCGTGAAATTTAAATTTCACGTCGTTTACGTAAGTGATTCGTGAATGGCGCTGGACGCCATTCACGTTCACTTAGAAGCAAATGACGTCCTTGCGACGTCATTTGCCGCAATGCACGTCGGGAAAGTTTCCCGACGGAGCATGCGCTGTTCGCTCGGCGCGGGAGCGCGCCTAATTTAAATGATTCCCGCCCCCGGCGGGATCATTTACATTAGGCGCCCTTACGCCGGGCTATTTAGCATAGCGCCCGCGCAATTTACGGAGCTACTGCTCCGTGAATCGCGGGCATATCAAAATATTTGCGTGGGCGCAGAGCAAAAATCGTTGCCCTTTGCCCACGCAAATATTGCGCGGATCTACCTGAATCTGGCCCATTAGGTGTGACTCAACCACTCATTCCATCAACCTTCATACAACATGATCCAAGGTTTTAGTGAGAGAAAGGTTACACCCGTGGCCAAAGATTTTGAGAATGACACAAATATGAGTTTTCACAAAGTCTGCTGCTTCAGTGTTTTTAGATCTTGTTTTGTCAGATGTTACTGTGGTATACTGAAGTATAATTACAAGCATTTCATAAGTGTCAAAGGCTTTTATTGACAATTACATTAAGTTTATGCAGAGTCAATATTTGCAATGTTGACCCTTCTTTTTCAAGACCTCTGCAATTCGCCCTGGCATGCTGCCAATCAACTTCTGGGCCACATTCTGACTGATGGCAGTCCATTCTTGCATAATCAATGCTTGGAGTTTGTTAGAATTTGTGTTTTTTTTTGTTCACCCGCCTCTTGAGGATTGACCACATGTTCTTAATGGCATTAAGGTTTCCTAGCCATGGACCCAAAAATGTCTAAGGTTTGTACCCCAAGCCACTTAGTTATCACTTTTGCCTTATGGCAAGGTGCTCCACCATGCTGGAAAAGGTATTATTCGTCAGCAAACTGTTCTTGGATGGTTGGCAGAAGATGAAGATGTTTTTGTACCATTCTTTATTCATAGCTGTGTTGTTAGGCAAAAATTTAAATGAGCCCACTCCCTTGGCTGAGAAGCAACCCCACACAAGAATGGATGCTTTACTGTTGGCATGACACAGGACTGATTATCGCACTTACCTTTTTCTTCTCCAGGGAAGATTTTTTCCGGATGTCCCAAACAATTGCAAAGAGTATTCATCAGAGAAAATTACTTTACCCCAGTCCTCAGCAGTCCAAACTCCCTGTACGTTTTGCAGTCTGTCCCTGATGTTTTTCCTGGAGAGAAGTGGCTTCTTTTCTGCTCTTCTTGACACCAAAGTCTTTGCCTCACTGCGTGTGCAGATGCACTCACAGCTGCCTGTCGCCATTACTGAGAAAGCTCTGCACTGGTGGTGCTCCGATCCCACAGCTGACTCAACTGTAGGAGACGGTCCTGGCGCTTGCTAGGCTTTCTTGGGCACCCTCAAGCCTTCTTCACAAATGCAGTGGAAACGTTTTTATAGGATTGAGTTAATTTTCATTGCAATTCATCTGATCACTCTTCATAACATTCTGGAGTATATTGGCATCATAAAAACTGAGACAGCAGACTTTGTGTAAAAATGTATATTTGTGTCATTCTCAAAACCTTTTCGCCACGGTTGTAAAAAAAAGTAAAAATAAAACTGACCCAAACTTGTTTTGGGTTCCTTTTAAACGAAATAAATGTTTCCAAAAGTTCACAACACATTACAATCTGACTGTACAGTCCTCTTTTATATCTACCAACAACTATGTAGTGCATGGGCCTCCTAGATTAGGTACAAATGAATTTGATAGTTTAGGTACAAACTGGCACGTTGAGTGAAGCTGCAAACCGTATGGCATTTCTGCTGTGTACAAGAAGTCAGCACACCGGCCAACCAACAGGGTTGGATGGAAGGCAATGCATTTTCAGGCATCCGCCCCTTTGACAAAGAAGCGCATTGCCTCCCACCCACCTAGGCTTGACAAAGGGGCAGATGCCTAGAAACGCATTGCCTCCCACCCACCTACATTGGTCAGTGTGTTGAGTTCTTGTACACAGCAAGAGCGCCGTGAGATTTAGAACTCTGCTCTCTTCTGATGTGCTAATCTCTCTGTACTGCTTGGTGCGGTGCCAACTGATAAATATTAAAATGTAAGTGGATATTATTTTCTGTTCATATTAAAGTTGCCAATTATTAACATCTCCCTGCTATTTTGCATATGGTTTGATGTGTTTGGATCCTTCCTGATCCTGGTTGTAAGAATCTGCAGGATGTGTTAATCCTTCATTTGCCAGATGCGGTTTACCTCTGCCCTATCCACATATATACTGTATAGTTGGATTTCTCAATTTCTCCTTTTAAAAATGTATTTTGCCAGATGTTATCATTTATGTTGCCATATTAAACTATTGTGTGATTTTGGGAGCTTTTTTTTTTCTGTTTAAAAAAAAAGAAATGTGGAGGCTGAAACAGCGGACCCCTTTTTGAAAATGATAGTTGCATGTGTAGAACAGGTCCACTACCAAAGTTATCATTTAGGAAATGTATTGTTTTTACAAAGGGTTTGACTCCATCTAGTGGACATTGAAACATTATAAGGATATCTCCTTCTGGTTAAGAAAAACAGCTATGCATTGTGGGATATATAGGACAAGGAGGAAGTACTCCTGTTAAATCAGGCTAGGAACTACAAGCCCACAATGCCAAGCTACAAACCCACAATGCCAAGTCACAGCACAGCATGTGGGATAAGCAGATAAAAGGACAGGGGTGGCCTGCTTTTTGGCTCTCTGGACGCCATTCAATAAACAGCAAGAGGCCTGTGTGTGTGCCCAGAGCTGGGAGAGCCTGCAGCCTATAGCAGAGAGCGGATCTCCTGCTCCAGAGGGATATTTGTGAGCAGTCCTGCTGATCGAGCAGGAGAACCAGCCAGCGCTTCAGAGCTTTTGAAGCCATCTGCCCTCCAGCATACCGGGAAAAGCAGCACGGTGCAGAGGTGCCATCTACACAGACGGAGTGCACAGCCAGCTGGGTTTCAGAGTGGTGAGAAGGCATTTGCCTATCCATGTAGTAACTGTACTATTGCTATGTGATTGCCTGCTATACAGACTGCCACTGAGACCTGTAGCTCCACGGTTGCGGATCTATTGCACTTGAGTATTTTATAGCTGGATCCTGGGGTTTTCTGTTTCCCTTTCCCCTATGCTGCAAGGTCAGCACGGTACTGTTCACTCACAGAAGGAATTACAAGTGGGGATAGTTTGCAGCTAAGTAATCAATCTTACCATATTCTACAGTTACTGTTTCCCTTGCTATTTTGGATTACAAATGCGTGCACCACCTCACATTGCAGTACAATTAAGCTAGCTGAAGACAAGAAAACTGAAACTGGAGGAACTTTCAATACTTTATTCTTTCACAAGGCTCTACTGCTATACAATTGTGTATCACTCTGAACTGCACCCTAGGGGGAGCCATTTAGTAACATACAGTTGGAACTTGTACTTTTATTACTGTGTTCACTGTTGTGTATTCTGTATACAGTGGTCTGTGTGCTGAGGCCTCAGTGGGGAGGTGCTTCAATACAGGTATTAAAGTGTTGAGGATCTATTCCACTGTGCACCTGTTTACATATACCCTTATCAGGTTGCTATTGTATACAGCGGTGTTATTGCTTTGAACAAATGTATCTCTGCCAATCAATACTTGTGTTATTCACCTGTTATTCTCATTTCTTTGTGTTATTCTTCACTATTTTTCATCATAGTAAACTTTTATAAAGTTGTTCATTGATATCTTGTGTATTTACTGCCACAACTGATGAAGTGACGGAACCCAGGGTCTCTGTAAATATACTATATGCTCTTTCATTATTGTGTCACTTTCTGTTGCTGGTTTCTACACTAACATTCTTAAGTAGGTGTGCATGAGGGGTTGAGACAGTTCTTGGGGTTGAGCGGCAGAGTGTAGAACCAAACAAATATTAAGCGGCTACTACGGGGGTAGCGCTACACATAGCATGCAAGGCATACAGTACATGTTAGATCCAGTATTTTTTGATTTACTGGCGTGAAACAAGTGTGCAGCTCAAAAAAGTCAGCGTCTGTATTTGCATGCGTTTTCAGGGTCAATGACTTAAACAACAGAAGACAGAGGGTAAGCATGACAGCCGGACAATTAGCATTATTTAGAATGAGAAGTCAGCAATAGCAACCTGCCTGTTTCTCTCAGTACAGGTTTCCTTTACACCTGGCACATGTGCCTGTGAATCTTGCTATTAAAGGCAGAAATAAGCATGTCTTATCAGATGGTGAAAGGAAGCCCACTGACTGTAAACTCTGCCAAGCAATGAACAGCCATTAGCAGTTCCATCAATGGTTAACCCATACCAGGAGCAGACTTACAACTCATGGTGCCCCCGGGCAATAGGAGATCATGGGGCCCCCTGTGTCCCTGCCCACACTCAAGCCACACCCACACAAAGCCCCACCTACATATTGCACTACCCACAATATATGTGTTTGGTACAGAATTTCTCTACACTATCTTGAAAATAAATGTTTAATAAGTTAAGAAAATAAAGAAAAATAAACTCACATTAAAGAAAGATCATCAGACTGTCACTCACTACAGGTGTGTGTGCAAGTATACAGGGTGTGCTGGATCATCAAACAGGTGTACAATGCAAGATGTCATAAAGAAAATGATTGCCGTACATGCATAGACTCCTCACCTTCCAAATAATACCCTATTCACAAACAGCACCAGATCCAACTAATAGATAATGCCAGATCCTCCTGTGTATACCTTCGCAAATACAACTATACCCCCTTGGATTCTTGTATCCAAAGTCATAGATAACACCTGACTTCCTGTACACTCCCACTATAAAATAATACGTAAACCTCTGTAGCACCTATTCTTAGATAAGACCAGATCCCTAGACCCCAAAATCCCAGATAACATCAGCCCCTCTAAACCTCCACTGTTAAATAACACAAGGCCCCCAGTATCCCCCACCCCTGGACAAAACCAGACTCCATGAACCCCCCCCTATTCCTAGGTAACACAAGACCCCCTCTAACCCCCAATCCTAGATAACACCAGAACCACTATACCCCTCACTTCTAGATAAGACCAGACTGCCTGCATCCCTCCCACTCCTAAATAACACCAATACCACTATGCCCCCACTACTAGATAACACCAGACTCCCCTATACCCCCCACTCCTGGATAACACCAGGCTACCCTATATCCCCACCCCTAGATAACATCAACATCAAAACCACTATACCCCCCCACTCCTAGGTAACACCAGACCCCAGAATACCCCCCCCCACTTCTAGATAACATCAAAATCCCTATACACCCCACTCCTAGGTAACACCAGACCCCTATAACCCCCACTCCTAGATAACATCAAAACCACTATACCCCCCGCTCCTAGATAACACCAGAACCACTATACCCCTCACTTCTAGATAAGACCAGACTGCCTGCATCCCTCCCACTCCTAAATAACACCAATACCACTATGCCCCCACTACTAGATAACACCAGACTCCCCTATACCCCCCACTCCTGGATAACACCAGGCTACCCTATATCCCCACCCCTAGATAACATCAAAACCACTATACCCCCCCACTCCTAGGTAACACCAGACCCCAGAATACCCCCCCCCCACTTCTAGATAACATCAAAATCCCTATACACCCCACTCCTAGGTAACACCAGACCCCTATAACCCCCACTCCTAGATAACATCAAAACCACTATACCCCCCGCTCCTAGATAACACCAGAAACACTATAGCCCGCACTCCTAGATGACACCAGACTTCCTGCATCCCCCTGCTCCTAGATAGCACTGGATCCACTATACCCCCAACTTTTAGGTAACATTAAAACGACTACTGTATACCCCCCACTCCTAGGTAACACCAGACCTCACTATACCCTCCCCCACTCCTAGGTAACAGCAGACCCCACTGTACCCCCCTCTCCTACGTAGCACCAGACCCCACTATTCCCCCCCCCCCACTCTTAGACAACACCAGACCTCACTATACCCCCCACCCCCAGGTAACACCATACCCCCTATACCCCCCACACCTAGATAACCCCTGACCCCTATGCCCCCTATCAGAACCCCTATACTCAGCCTCTGATCTCCCCTCTGGTGCCTGGGGCAGCTGGTATCTCCCCTTACATTAGCAACCCCTGCCCTCTTTATGATCTCCATGTAGATTGCCTTACTGGGACTCGGAAGCAAGGAAGTGTGAGAGTCGGAGAGGGGCGGAGCTGGGGGGGTGGCACAGCTCTTCAACGGTTTTCCTCCGCTATGCAGGGTTTGTACAGCTACGGTAACAAAATGATTAGCATGTAGATCATCATGGCGGGGAAAGGAAGCACCAAGTGGCATAGCCAGAGAAATGAAGGCAGAGGCAGGTGCAGCGAATAGGAATACTCACTGGGCTGAGGATTCTCCACTGAGTGAAGCGCAGGGCTGGGACATCCTCATTGGCTTCATCCCCAGGAGCCTCTCATGGGGCCCCCTACTGGCCTGGGCCCTCTGGCAGTGCCCAAATTCCCAATGTGTCAGTCCGCCCCTGACCCATACTTAAGGTCTTAAATTGTCTGGGAAGTTTTGATAAGGATAGCATTGGAGTGGCATATAGGTTTTATTCAAATACACCAAAAAGGAAAACTCTGCGCTCCTGAAAGTTCACCAATTATAAATCCACTTAATGTTTGTGAAGAAAAAAACATACATTAACACTTTAATTTTCGGAAGATCCAGTCCTTTATATGGTTAAAAAAGGGAAAGTTTACACAATGTACACAATATAATAAAAAAAGTATAAAAAAAACTTTCCAAATGTCTGCACCAGCACCCTCTTCAGACTTCAAATGGTTAAAGCTTGCGGTTTTAGTTTGTGGGCTGTCTAGCAAGACATCATTAGTGCAAATGGTGAGCACAGTACATTACCCAGCCAGATGTAAACATCGATCGAATGTCCTTCTCCTGGCTGATGTAACAATGTCCGGGATCCTAGGCTCTCTCCTATGCGGGTCTGGAAGCTTCACAGACCCGATAAATGTGACTGCGGGAGACACAGCGTGGATGAGGGTGAAGAGGGTGCTGGTCTGATGCAGACATTTGGAAAGTTTTTTTTATACTTTTTTTATTATATTGTGTACATTGTGGAAACTTTCCCTTTTTTAACCATATAAAGGACTGGATCTTCCGAAAATTAAAGTGTTAATGTATGTTTTTTTCTTCACAAACATTAAGTGGATTTATAATTGGTGAACTTTCAGGAGCGCAGAGTTTTCCTTTTTGGTGTATTTGTGTATTTGTGGTACTTCAGGGTATCCGGATCTCTGCAGCACGGACTGTTCTCAGCCCATACGAGGGTTTCAAGTATTTCATGGGATATTAGTTATTTCCCATTGAGCGCCAGTGATTTTTTTGTATCAATATAGGTTTTATTGTAAAGGAACAGTTAGGGTTCACAGCTATTACAATTTCCTGCAGTCTTCCTTAACTACTTCAATACAGGGTATGTATACACCCTTCCTGCCCAGACCAATTTTCAGCTTTAAGCGCTCTTGCACTTTGAATGACAATTACTCAGTCATGCAACACTGCACACAAACAAATATTTTATCATTGTTTTTCACACAAATAGAGCTTTCTTTTGGTGGTATTTAATCACCACTGGGGTTTTTTTTTTTACGACATAAGTGAAAAAAGAGCAAACATTTTTAACGTTTTTTTTAGTTTCTATAATAAAATTTAGCAAATAAGTAATTTTTGTTGATAAATTTGGGACAAAATGTATACTGCTACTCTTTGGTAAAAATAACCCAAATAAGTGTATATTATTCGGTCTGTGTGAAAGGTATGGTGCAAATTATTGAAAATTAATCACACCAGATGCACTGAAGGCCTATCTCATCTCTTGAGGCCCTGAAATGTCAGGAAAGTACAAATACCCAGCAAATGACCCATTTTTGGAAAGCAGACAGTCCTAGGTATTTAGTAACAGGCATAGTTTTTTTAAGTTGTAATTTTTTCCCACAATTCTTGGGAAAATTAAGAAATTATTATTATAATTTTTTTTTTACACAAAATTGTTATTTCTCACACACAGCATATGCATACTTTCAATTACACCCCAAAATACATTCAGTTACTCTTCCCGGAACCTTCCTGATGACGCAAATTATTTTGCGAAACGCGTAGAGGCTTCTGGGAAAAATTTGCATAATTTCCTGCTACACGAGAGTGAGGCTCGGAACGCACGCCGATAGAGGGAAGTACAGGGATATACATGCTGACACTGTACCCATTTACATGGCTGGATCAGCTTAATGCTGGCTCAGGGGCCCATTTAAATGTGAGTGAAATAGTATTTTTTTAAACCTTTTTAATAAAGTGTAGAGAAATACTACACCATGATGGCTATCTATCATTTGTGAGAACTAATAGAGCAAGAGAGACCATATTGCAATGATACACTGCCTGGGAAGGTTGCAGATTGATCGATTGCATGGAGTGGTTATCCAATTAATGAACCAGAGGCGCATGCATATGTACATCTGGTGAGTAGCCATTTTACTAGGTGGTGGTGTGGTCACGTATTACGGTGAATTCAGAAGCACTTAACCATGAAAAAGGAATGAGAGCATGTGAATGAGCTGATCACTCACTGAGGCCTCGTACACACGACTGAGTTTCTCGGCAAAAACCAGCAAGAAACTTGCTGTTTTTTTTTTTTTTGTCGAGGAAACCGGTCGTGTGTACACTTCGACGAGGAAACTGTCAAGGATCTCGTCGAGCCAAAAAGAGAGCATGTCTTCTTTTTCCTCGACGGCAATGGAGAAATTTGGCTCGCCGAGATCCTCGACAGCCTAACAAGGAACTCGACGAGCAAAACGATGTGTTTCGCCCGTCGAGTTTCTCGGTCGTGTGTACGAGGCCTGAGGCTAATTATTGTGACTTGTCACACATATTTTTTTACACCTGCACTTTATTGATTGACTTAGTGATACATTGAAGAATTTATTATATCAGCATTTGCACTTTTTAATATCTGTTTCATACCAGGCACTTGCACTTTCTGGGTTCAATTATTGATATATATATATATATATATATATATATATATACACACATTGTGTTACATTGATATACATATAATATTTTGCAGTTGCACTTTGTTGATTGAGGGATTTATTGATAAATTAAGCAATTTATCATATGATATTGGTACTTTGTTTATATCTGTCTTACACCTGGCACTTGCACTTTTGTTGGTTCAATAATTTCCATATTGATTCATATTTTTTTTTAGGTATTAGCACTATATATTTATTTATGTAAGCGCATCCATTCAGATATCTTTCCATAAAAACCCGGTTTTAGACACAGTAGTGTGTTGAGTTTGGGTAAACACACAAAATGACCAACTGATACCCCTAGTGGAAACTTGGAGGTATCACCGCTAGAAGCCTCCATAACAAACAAGGAATAGACCCATATATAACACACGTTCTTCATGCCAATAAACATAATTGGTAAGTAACCTACTGTAATTCACTTCTAAGTTATCGCAATCCACACATTGGTCATATGACAATGGCCCGGTATGGAAGTGGTTAACGTGGAACTACACTTCCTCTGAGTACCACAAAACAAAAATGCTATTTTATAAAAAAAACATATATATTTAAAGCAAACTCACTCATCCATCCATGTCTCCATGCTTTATTTTGTTAAGAAATCATTTTGAAAAACAACCCCCACCCAGGGCCGGATTTGCTCTCCCTGCCGCCCCAAGGCCAGGTTACGCAATGCACCCCCTCCCCGCCAACCGAACCACCCCCCCCCCCCCCCAAAATCAACAGAGAATGGCAACCGGATGGCAGGGGCGGCACGGTTAGCTCAAATATTTTTTTACTTTTTCATCACTTTTTTTATTTTTATTTATTTGTAGCTTGTCCCTTACTTTTTTTTTTTTGTATAATTTTCTTATTATTTTTCTTATTCTTTACTTTTTAATTACTTTTTTATTTTATTAATTTAATTATTATTTCTTATTATTTTTATCAATTTTTTTTCACTTAACTTTTTTGCTATCATACAGGAGAAAACAATTCCCTGTGTGTGGGGTGGGGGGGGGGGGGGGGGGGGGGGGAGCACACATTTTACAAGTGATTTCGGCGAGCGGATTCCCCCATAACTAACTGTATGAATCCATGCCACTGCCGCCCCTTGGCGCCCTGCCGCCCCATGGCCTGGCCTCAGTTGCCTTGTGGGAAATCTGGGCCTGCCCCCACCCCCAGCATTTATGACTGTGGCCAGCTTGAATAAGGGCAGATAATTCATGTAGCATTTACTTCCTGGAATCCATCTGCCCTTAGCTTAGACATGCAAGCAGGTGAGGTTGTGTTTTGGCTGAGAAAGTCTCCCCTCCCCTCCTGCAGTCTCCTGGGATGTATGCCTTCATTTTCCTAGGCATGGAAACCAGGAAGTAACTGAAGAAATGTAAATCCGATATACCTATATATCTATTTACTAACGCTAGCAGCATAAGGATTAGAAATAGTAAATTTTGACTGAGAGAGTAAAGTTCTGCTTTAACAGTTCAACTCCGAAAAAGATTTACCATGAATTATAAAGTTAATAATTATTAGCAGTGCTGTAAATATTTGTTTCATGATCCCAAGGTATAGGGACTAAAACTACATGGAATTTTTTTCTTTTTAACAAAAGGAATAAGAAGAGCCTCTTCGTCACCTCTGGTCCCCCGATCGCTGTAAAATCGCACAAACAGAATTGCGGGGCGCCTGTCGCCCAAAAGAAGCTCTTGTACTTCTTTTGGGCGCCAGGCATCCTACGATTCTGTTTGCGCCATTTACCGTGATTGTTGCCCGACAGATCGTGGCAATTTCAAGCCACGTTTGGGGTGCTATTGAAAGTGACAGGGAACGCATGGGCTTCCCGCGATTTGCCGATATTTTGTATCTCATCGATTGTGCCCGCGGTCCGGGACGCAGAGATGTGAACGGAGCCTAAATGACATTGTCGAGGATTCCTGCCAGTGTGTTTACATTACTTCAGCCGGGATCTGTCATTTAGCGAAAAAATGTGGCTTGTAAAAATCATGAGGTGACAGGTCATCGTGATTGACATTGATTACATTACTGAACAATGTGATTGATGTGGATGTCTAGGGACTTTGATAACATTCAATTTAAATGCAGGCAAGTATGTGTTTGTTTTATTTTATTTCATATTTGTCTGGGTGCATTTATTAACTTTCTTTGCAGGAATGTGTGAAGGGTACTAATGTACCC
This sequence comes from Rana temporaria, assembly GCF_905171775.1. Classification (NCBI taxonomy): domain Eukaryota; kingdom Metazoa; phylum Chordata; class Amphibia; order Anura; family Ranidae; genus Rana; species Rana temporaria. Next base: position 241,547,344 of record NC_053493.1, on the reverse strand, counting down.
CTGTACTCATTTGCCTGGGAGGGGCCAGATATGTGATAGCCCCCTTATTATGAAGGGGGCTTCCAAATTCCACAGTACGTTCCCCCACATTACCTCTGGAGGTGGGGAAGAGGCCCATCATTGGGACAAAGATACTTTGCAAGGCAGGAAGGCTTTTTTTGCCCTCCTTCTATGTACCCCTCAATGTTAAAAGCTGTCTGGTCTGGTCTGGTAGGATTGGGGGACACGTGCTTACTACTGTTCTTTTTCTCTTCACCAAGAATGCATTTTTGAATAAGGGTTTTTGTTAAAACATTACGAAATCTCCCCTAGGAGACTAAAGATGACACAGCACGGTAAAACTGGCCAGCAGCAAGACATAACAATAGCAATTCTAGGCCAAAGTTTACTAGAGACAAAGAGCACAGGTAGGAGTAATCCCGTGTACACACGACTGTTTTTCATGCCATGGAACAAAAAAATTTCTCAATGTGATTCTTGTCAAGCCTGCCTTGCATACACACGATCGTGATAAAAAATGCTCGAGCAAAGCGCGGTGACGTACAACATGTACAATGGCACTATAAAGGAAGTTCCATTTGAATGGCGCCACCCTGTGGGCTGATTATGCAAATTTCCTTTCTAATAACTTGCTTCTGAGCATGCACGTTTTTTCCCCCCGTCGTTAAAGCCTACACACATGAAAAACGGTTATGTGTGCGCGGCATTATACTACAATTATAAGACAATATATGGCACAGCAGTGAAACATTGGCCAAAAGCAGGACAATTTTACTGAACAAAGGTAGGCCCAAAAACAGGGCTGTACTGGGACAGAAATTTGGCCCTGGACTTCATCCAGACTGGCCCACTTTGACAGGTCTCTCCCATGGCGGCCGGACAACTCCCACACCCCCCCCCCCCCCCGGCCACCCTCACCCCCTCTCCCCCTTCACTAGCCACTAGCTGTTCTACTCTATTACAATAGAACGGCTAGTACTGGTACTGGTACTCTTATAGGCAGTACCAGTGGGGAAGCTAGACATTATTTCACCCAGGGCAAAGAATCAGTTCGGTGCCCTCTTACGGGACAAGATTAGTCAGAAGTGAGAAACTCCTAGGCCATAGCTTGTAAACGATCACCTTGTAAAACAACAAATTCAGTTTAAAATAGAAATATAATGCGAAACATATAAAATAAACATTATAAATACCCTTTTTCACTTTTTTACTTTTTTATAAGTGATCACATTCCCTCTGTTCTCAGCTGCATAAGAGCTGGGGGAGGAGAAGCAGCAGTACACTGAGCTTCCAGGTGAATGGCTGTGCAGCAGGCAGGGGTGTGTCAGGACAAGTCTGATCATTGGAGAAGAGCAGGCTGAGTTCCCAGCATAGCTAGAGAAGTGGCCATGATGTGCTCTCCTGACTAGTGTGGTCAGTTTTTAATAGGAAAAAGAGGAGTCTAGCAGGAACACCGGGGATTTCACACATAGGAAGCAATACACGGAGAACAGGATACTTTCTCATACAAGTACATGGTACAGCAGGCACATCTAGTGTTGGGGAAACTTTAATTACCTTCAGTTTCATTAGCTATAAACTGGAGATTTGTATTTGGTGTGTGAACAGCGCCACTTTGTAAAAGAAGTGCTATTAGGAGCTACCTGAATCTGCCATGTGTGTCGGTAAAGCTAAATGCCACTAACAAATTTCTTTAAAATGCCATAGTGCCAGAAAAGTGTAGATACATGTTGTTAGCGATCACAAAAATAAAATAATCATGAAAATGCATTCACAGCGATTAGGAATCTGAGTTCAGGATTCTGGTGTATTGTGCTTGTCTCAGTTCAGATTAATCATGGACCTTGTACATAAATGACAGGTTGGAATGTGACAGCGCTGTAGGGATGATGTCATCACACATTCTGTAAATATGTAAACTATGCAGCTGTGCTGTATCTGGCTGTTTGTATAGAACACGTGAACTTACTCTAGTTATCCCAGCTAGCATGATGACATCTTTTTATATCCCTCTCTTGACTATAAAAAAAAAAAAAACTAAGACGGCATCTAAATATCATATAACCCCAATAAAACATAGTAAAAACAAAAACGTTTGTGAATAACCACTCAATGTTTATGGGATTCCCTGTGGCTCCAAGAGATACTAATATGACAAATAAGGGAGAAAATGGGATCAATGTATTATTAGCGCAGTGAAAAAACATAACTTCCAGCTGGTTTAACAGGTAATAAATTGGTTACAGGGGGCACAACATTATAATATATTGAATTATTTATTTTTGCCTATAGTTACATTTTAAAAGCTTTATGACAACATTTTTTTAAATGGTCCTCCAGCAACTTTAAAATAATGTAAACAGCTCTGGCTCCAATACTTACCTCCTCTCTGGTGCTGTCTGCCTTAATAATTGCCCAACATATATCCTCTTCCAGGCTGAATAATGCCCAACATCTGTCCTCTTCCAGGCTGAATAATGCCCAACATCTGTCCTCTTCCAGGCTGAGTAATGCCCAGCATCTGTCCTCTTCCAGGCTGAATAATGCCCAACATCTGTCCTCTTCCAGGCTGAGTATAGCCCAACATCTGTCCTCTTCCAGGCTGAATAATGCCCAGCATCTGTCCTCTTTCAGGCTGAATAATGCCCAGCATTTGACCTCTTCCAGACTGAATAATGCCCAGCATCTGTCCTCTTCCAGGCTGAGTAATGCCGAACATCTGTCCTCTTCCAGGCTGAATAATTCCCAGCATCTGTCCTCTTCCAGGCTGAGTAATGCCCAACATCTGTCCTCTTCCAGGCTGAGTAATGCCCAACATCTGTCCTCTTCCAGGCTGAGTAATGCCCAACATCTGTCCTCTTCCAGGCTGAATAATTCCCAGCATCTGTCCTCTTCCAGGCTGAGTAATGCCCAACATCTGTCCTCTTCCAGGCTGAGTAATGCCCAACATCTGTCCTCTTCCAGGCTGAGTAATGCCCAACATCTGTCCTCTTCCAGGCTGAGTATGCACAGAAATAAATTCATGATGTCTGGTTAACAGATAAGCTAATCTGCATATCAGCAGTCATCAGAATCATGGAAAAATATAGTTAAAGGTTTTAATTAGAGATTTAAACAGCTTTAATATTAGAAAGTATGGGACATTTTGGTTTGACTGGCATTCTTAACCAAATCAATTAATAGTTGGAATTCATCCAGTGATATTGATTTTGAAAAAATTGGTTACTGGCTGGGGGGTCAGTTTGACATGTGTGTACTTACTGTATATAGACAATAAGTGTCAAATCTTCTACTTATGTGGTTTTTAAAGGAAACCAAATATAACTGCCTTTTTTATATGCCCCTGTACAGAGTACAATAGGCAGCATGAAATGATTAATAGCTAGAACTGTAGGGGTTAACTGTCATGAACTGGAAATCAATTGTATTCCTGCATTCAATGTTGGAAAAAGCAGTTACTTTTCCCAAGCCATGTTTTGAATCATAGAAATATAGACAAAAAAGGGTTAGTTTGCCGTTTGAATTTCATCAACATTTCATAGTCCTAACATGTGTTCACAGCGTCTCCCCCGCAGGGATGTAGTCCCAAGGGAGGGGGCGAGCACGCTGACTAACCCCCAGCCAGAACGGCTCGGATGATGGGGGCAAGCTTACTGAGGAGGAACAGGAAGTGAGAAATTCAGACAAAGCAAAAAAACATTTAGAAGGAAAATTTAAGGAAAAGGTAAGTGAACCAACAATGCACTAGCTTAAAAGAACCTATTTAGAAAACAAAAAACAAACCTTTGCAACCCCTTTAAGTGAAAGAAATGAGTATATAATATACAGAGAATAGAGTAAAAAGTCAAAACGACAATATAAATGGAATTTTTTAATTACGCATCATAAATGAAGCAACCACATGCTAAACTGAAATAATTTATTAAAACACACTGCATAAAATCAGAATCTACGCCTTCCAGCAGTATAACAATATGTCAAAAAGACAGCAAATCATATTTTAATATAGCATTAGCAATATATTAAAAAAACATTATATATTTGTGTATGTGTTTTCTTGGATAAAGCATTACCCATTACAACAATATAGTAATTATATTTGTAAAGATAGTTTACATCCTAGGAGTATGGTGTTTTCTACAACTGATGTTTATCACTTCACTAGTCTCAACCTATAACTGTAAAATGACAAAATCTTATATTTTCAAATGTATTTTTGTGGCACAAAATACATTGTAAGTGTATTTCCTATGAGTTGTATGATTTTTCTGCAACAATCTCATTAACATTCTCGGTAATGTATATACCTACATAAGAGATCAGTAAGAATGATTGTTTTGCCAAATAAATAGATACAAATGTCAAATAAATAATGCAAATGGAACAGATCAATTATCAAGGCTAGATATACAGTACTTGTTTGGTTTGCCATCAGTGGTTCCACTTCATGGGAACAAGCTAGAGCTTACCTTATTCAGGAAAAAGGCGATTAAAATGGAAATACTGAGCTCAGTGTTTTTATAGCAGCTTCTGTCTGACATGTTGCTGTAGGAAATAGGTTTCTATATAGTTTACACCTAGTAAATGCCAGGGAAATGTAATCATAAAGCTTCAATTATGTATTTTATTACCTCTTCTGGAATAAATTTACATTTACATGGTTGGCACCATGGGCATCCGCTGAAATTTTTTCAGAGGGGGGCTCTTCAGCAGCGGCGATACACAGTCGCATTTTACCCTTTCTTCGACCGCTAGCGAGGGTTAAAAGCGCCCCCCCCCCCCCCCAACGTTAAAATGTAAAAACACCCCACTGTGCCCCCTGCATCTTTCAATATCTCTTCGTCACTACTGTGTACCCTCTCCACAACTGCACCTCTGGACCCTTTTACATTACACAGCACCCCACAGCTCTGGCCCCCTTTACATTACACAGCACCCTGCATCACTGGACCCCTTTACATTACACAGCACCCTGCATCACTGGACCCCTTCACATTACACAGCACCCTGCATCACTGGACCCCTTCACATTACACAGCACACTGCATCACTGGACCCCTTCAAATTACACAGCACCTCTTTCCCTTGACTGAAACACTACACTATATTGACAGTATATTTATTTCAGGTCTAAAAAAGGAACCTTTCGGAATGAGGGACAAATGGATTTGATTCCAGAAGAGGGACAGGCACTCTTAATTAGAGGGGAATGCTGCAGTCACCACTTAAATCATCCCCAGGGCCAGTTCGGCCCTGCTCCTGGCTTTCCCTGGCAATTTCAAGGGGGGGGGGGGTAAACGACCCCTCTTGCCCTATGGAGCGGACGCCCATGGTTGGCACAGTAGTACAAGAAACAGACAAAAAAAACCCGAAAAAACAGAATGACGAAAAAGGGAGATGGCTCTTTGCAGCTTTGTTACCATGCAACAACACTTGGAAATTAGATTTCTTAGCTACACAAATATCACCTTTAATAGGAAACTAGCGTAAATATAAGGGGGGGTTGCCATTGCTTATCTCCATCTGAAAATTCTAGTAGCCTGGTTGTAATACTGGTTAGTTTGCTTTAATACTTTGAGTCACTGACCTGGAAGCAAATATTCGGTTTAAGATACAGAAGCAAATTCAAAGTCTGCATACACATGCCAGACCAGCTTTTCAATGTTTTGAAGCAAAAGTGTTAGCATGACAGCCAGGAAACTTGTAGTTTAAAATGATGAGCACCCAATATTCCTCCTATGATATGTTTTATTCAAATGGTAACTCCACATTCGTGGGGGAAAAAAATTGAAAGTAAAGAAAAAATAATATAGCGCATATAATTGCGACACTAATCATATTGTAATTGAATGTAATTAAAAGCAAACTTTCCTTTTCGATCTGCAGCCAACTTAATTTTCTAAAAATACATTGCAATATGGCTACCTGGGGTTGTTCTGTACACTCCCCAGAAACATAATTTCCTGCTTGTGTGATTGGCTCACCAATTTTCCCAAAAGTCTGCCTAAGATACAAGTCAGATTTCAGGCATCCCTTTAAAATAAAAATGTTATTTTTTGAGAGATACTTTCGATATGTCTAAGGCCCCTTTCACACTGGGGCGGGAGGTGCGGTGGCGGTAAAGCGCCGCTATGTTTAGCAGTGCTTTACCGTGGGAATTGTGCCGGTATTCGGCCACTAGCGGTGCGGTTTTACCCCCCGCTAGCAGCCGAAAAAGGGTTAATACCGCTGGCAAAGCGACTCTACAGGCGCATTGCCGGCGGTGTCCCATTGATTACTGAAAGTAATCTGAAGGCGCTCATCCTGCCCCCTCCCTGTCCCCTCCAAGGCAGCCCTGGGGGCCACAAAAGATATATATATCCAAATCTCCAGGGGGCCGTACTAAATTGGAACGCGGGCCGCATTTGGCCCACGGGCCAGACTTTGGACATGACTGGTTTACTGTGAAAATGGCAATTGCAGTTTGGGAGTTAACCACTAGGGGGCGCTGAATGGGTTAGGTGTGACCTCATCTGTGTTTCTAACTGTAGGGGGAGGGCTGGACGTGTGATGTCATTGATCGTGTTTCCCTATATTAGGGAACACCCGATCGATGACAGCGCCACAGTGAAGAACGGGGAAGCTGTGTTTACACACAGCTCTCCCCATTCTTCAGCTTCCAGGGACTGATCGCAGGACTCCAGCGGCGATCAGTTCCTGCGGCCGCGGTCACGGAGCTTCGGACCCGGTTACAGGCGTGCGCCCGCGACCCACGACTGGGCACTTAAATAGGACATACAGGTATGTGCTTGTGCCCAGCCATGCCATTCTGTCGACGTATATCTGCAGGAGGCGGTCCTTAAGAGGTTAAGGGATATATAAGTAGCACCATTATAATATATACCCAGTCTATACACAAAGTTATATGGGTATATCTTTGCACAGGCAGCATAGGTCATGGCAAGAAAGTGGTGGGGTTGCTGGTGATGGCAAATAGTCACCCACATATCATGTTGCTGTAAGTAACACAAGCTTTTGTATAACAAAATGCTCTAGATTGTCAAAAATCTAGTAGTGAAAGCGAAATCCAGCTAGATTTTCATTTTTGCACAAATTGTGCATGTTTGTAAATCGCAAATTACTCTCTGGGTGTGACCTAGAAATGAACTGCTTAAAGACTAGGCTGACATTTTTCCCAGAGTCTTTAAGGCCGGATTCACACCTATGCGAATTGGTTGCGGATTAAACCGCATCCAATTCGCATAACATTATAAAATACATTGATTTCAATGAGGCTGGTTCACATATGTGCGATGCATTCGCACTGCCGAAAAAACGTGTGCGTTTTCTAGGCATTGCGGTGCGGCTCAGGTGTGAATTCGGGCCCATTATCTTCTATGATTCGCACATGTGTTCATTTTTCTTCAGGATTTCTCTCATTCATCTCAATACACTTCCCCCCTCCCAGGTCTCCAAATTCGCATCTAAAACAGAGCCTATCTGCTGAACAGTTCTCTTATCTCTCTGCAGAGATAAGAGAGCTGGAATTCGCACAAGTGTCAATCCGGCCTTAGTCATTGGTTCTAGACATGGAGTGGGCCAACTGCCTTTATCAGACTCAACTCCACTAGCTATGGCGCAACCCTTGTGTGACTATGATGTTTCATTTTGTTAGTTTGATACTAAGGCTAGCAGTGTGATAAACATACATTATTGATATTATATTAAGGGGTAACTCCACTTTCGTGGGGGAAAAAAATAGCAATTAAAGTTAAAATTATATAGCACATATAATCATATTGTAATTGAATGTTATTAAATTACCTTTTCTTTTCAATCTGCAGCCACTGTAATTTTCTGAGAATGCATTGCAATATGGCTACCTAAAGTTGTTTTGTACACAGAGTGTGTACTGACCACTCCCCAGAAACATAATTTCCTGTGATTGGCTCACCAATTTCCCCAGAAATCTGCCTTATGCCTAGTACACACAACCAGGATTCCCCATGGGAAAAGGTCCGTCGGAAATCCCGAGGGGAAAACCGAGAACCTGCTCTCTACTTTTCCCTCGTACAGACGATCGGTTTTCCCATCGGGAAAACTCAGATGAGAGCTTTTCCTCTGGAATGCCGACTGTGTTTATGCTCCATCAGAGTTTTTCTCCACAGGAAAACTGCCAAAAATGTCCGGTTTCTTCTACACACAGCCAGGTTTTCTGACGGGAAAAAGCCAGTCGGGAATCCCAGCTGGAAAAAAGACAGTTGGTTCTCTTTTTTTGTCCGGCGTGTTTGGCAGTTTTCCCATCGGAAAAACTGTGAGGCCCCGTACACACGACCGGTTTTCTCGGCAGAATTCAGCCAGAAACTCAATGGGAGACGTATTCTGCCGAGAAAACCGGTCGTGTGTACACTTTTCGCAGAGGAAACCGACAAGGATCTCGTCGGGCCAAAAAGAGAACATTTCCTCGTTAGTCAATGGGAAAAGTTGGCTCGCCGAGATCCTCGGCGGCTTCACAAGGAACTCGACGAGCAAAACGATGTGTTTTGCCCGTCGAGTTTCTTGGACGTGTGTACGGGGCCTGAGGGAGCATACACATGGCCGGGATTCCCGCCCAAAATCTCTCCTTGCAGTTTTCCCATCGGAATACCCGGTAGTGTGTAAGGGGCATAAGATACGAGTCAGATTTCAGGCATCCCCTGCAACAAAAATTACATTTTTGGAGAGATACTTTCAATAGGAACACATCTAAAGGGATGCGGGCCCAGCAGACAAATACACTTGGATTTCTTCAGAAAAACTAAAACTTAGGAATCTGCAACAAAGATTGTTATAATCCTTGCAATGTACATAGATCACCCAGAGGGGAATGTGTTTTTCTCAACAAAAGTGGAGTCACGCTTTGAGCGTATTATTTTCACATGGATATAGAAAAGTGACTATAGATTCATTTTAAGCAGAAAAGGGAACTGCTAGGCTACATGTGATCTAAAATGTTCTGAAAATAGAATACCACAATATGTCATGTCTGCAAAACTGCTGACTGAACACTTAAACATCAACCACATCCTACATTCTAAACTAGTAATCACTGAGTTTGTTTCTATGTTAACTTCCTTTTCAAGACACCAACATCAATACACAGTACCCACAACAATGTGTATATTAGCTGTATAGGTTTAGGGCAAATCACTGCTGTAGCTTTATGTCTCCATTTACAGTATACTTCAATGGATGTAACCAGGGCTAGCCACAGACATGAGATAAGTGTATATATGTCTGGTTAGAAAATCTGTCCTGGTTGCTATTGTTCTTCTCTTCCATAATCAATGCTGACAACATTTGTCTGTGCTATTTCCTTCCCTCTCTGTTCACATAAACTGGCTGGGTCAGAAGAGATGACTGAAAGCTTATGAAACGCTGGGCTGCTCTTGAGGGGTTTCTTACCCTAAAGGCCCTGTACACACGTCCGAGGAACTCGACGGGCAAAACACGTCGTTTTGCTCGTCGAGTTCCTTGTGAAGCCGCTGAGGATCTCGGCGGGCCGAAATTTCCCATTGAACAATGAGGAAATAGAGAACATGTTCTCTATTTGGCCCGACGAGATCCTCGTCAGTTTCCTCGGCCGAAAGTGTACACACGGCCGGGTTTCTCGGCAGAATACGGCTCCGATCGAGTTTCTGGCTGAATTCTGCCGAGAAACTCGGTCGTGTGTACGGGGCCTAACAGAGTTCAGATCATGCCAACACATCTACAGGAGGGGTTAGGTGTATGCAACTTTTGTATCTACACAAGACAATGCCCCGACCTTCATATGGGTCCTTAGCACGCTCAGTCATACAAAGACTACCACTGCTCATAGCTCCCAACTGTCCCTGATTTCGAGGGACTGTCCCTGATTTCGAGCAATGTCCCCCTGTCCCTCTTTACCCCTCATGTGTCCCTCATTTTGGTATGATCTGTATAGTTGTATATAAAATGCACTTTTTATCTTTTAAATAGTGTTTCCCAGTGCTAAACCTTTCATCCAATTTCTAAATTGCTGCTTTTGTAAATTTTAAAAGCCAGTATAAAGGAATAGGAGTGGTAAAAAAAAGCCCTTGTGGATTTAATTAACCTTTTTTTTTGGTTAATTCTCCTTTAATGGAGTGTGGCATAGGGGCGTGTCCTATGCCTACATACGTTTGCTAGTAGGTGTCCCTCATTCCCATCTCAAAATGTTGGGAGGTATGCCACAGCTGACAGCTGTTTACTTAAAGTGGTGTAGGAGATCTAAAACAGCTCACAACATACATATATGTGGATCCTTGCACAATGCCTACTTTTCATCTGACTATGTAGCATACAGGGGTTCCCAGTACCACACAGCCAACCCTTCATCCCCACAAAGAGGAAGACAGAATTGGATTCACCACTATGGTGATTCCACTTTTTTTGGTCACAAATGACAAGACTTTGGTGCTTTCCTTTCAGTGCCCAGTCCACTCTTTAAGCCACAAGAGATACGATGATGCCGTGCTCTCCACAGGAGACAGCCCATTCTTTATATTACAATAAGATGGTGGTTGGTTCCCATCAGCACTCAACTCACCCTTCAGGCACAAGACAGGATGGGTTTCATACCACTTCCAACCAGGGCCGTATTCCAGACAAGGCCAACAAGGCCAGACCTCGGGGCGGCAGTGGGTGCAGGGGCGGCACTGCGGCTGAGAGGAGAGGACACTTTCACTTTCATATCGGGAGTTCCCCCTGTCATGCAGGTGATGAGAGGAGAAAAAACAGAGGGAAGAGGAGGTGAGATAGTTCTTGGCAGCAGTTCTTGTCATTTTCGGCAGCAGCACCCCCCAATGCTCAATGTCATTTTTGGCAGCAACACCCCCCCCCCCCGCGCGCATCTCAGTGTCCTGCCGAAAAAGTCCCCCGGCGGATAATGTCCCCCCCGTTCTGCGCAGGACCCAGCCTTGGGGCGGCAAAGGGAGTAAATCCGGGCCTGCTTCCAACCCTTGCATCATCCCACAAGTAACAAAATGATGGTTAATTCCCTACCATGACTCTAAAATCAGACGCCTATCATGAACGTAGCAGGTATATTGTCCAGATTGCTCCTCACCCCATGAGAGACAATATTGGGCTTGGTTTCTTACAATATGCACCCCAAAACTAATTTTGGAGATAGGATCACCCCAGCACCAAGCCTAGCCCTCTTTTCCAAGGGTAAGATGATTCCAATGCCAACCCCTATTTTTTTGTGTAGCACACAGCCTACTCCTCATCCTCAGCCGGGTTTCCTTATAGAACCCAATCCACTATTTATCCCAGAAGGGGCAAGATGTGCAGGGCATGCTCTAATGCCAGCCCTACCCCTTGTCCTATGGGTGGGTTCCCAACAGCACCCAGTCATGATCCCCACATCCCACAAAGTACAAGAAGTAGGTGGGTCTTGTTAATTAATGTTGAAAATGTTTCCCCACTCATGCAAATAAGCTCTCCACAGTGCTAAGGCCCACTCCTCATCTCACAATGGACAGGACTGATAGATACTGTATGTACACTAAAATGATCTGTGTTTCGTCTCAGTGAAAATCTCTAACTTTGCATCGCTGCTTAGTGCAAATCTCTAGTTATGCATTGGTGCTTAGTGGAGAACTCTAACTTTGCACCAGTGCTAAGTGCAAAACACTAACTTTGCATGGACACAACTCTAAAGCTGGCTATATACTAATCAAAATTTGGCCATTTTTTTTCCGAATGGGAAGAAAATTTGTTCCATGGGTGGTCCTGTTGGCAGTACCTATAAGTGGTGAACCACAAGGAGAAATATGGTATTCTCACTAATGCGCTGCCAACATCCCAGACATTTAGGAAAGGACCCTAAAAAAAGGGCACAAGTACCCCCCGGTACAATGGTACTTTATGGGTGAACAAACAGAAAATCATGTATCATAAAACATAATTTATTTAGAAAGCAATTTTTAAAAACATATATATGTTACCTTAAACATATCGATAGTTTGTACAATAAATTGGTATGAAAGAACAGAATTATGCTCGAATGAGCTATTACAAATTCCGGTGAAAGTAGTTTTTTCTCCTTTAGCCTCATGCCGCGTACACACGATCATTTTTCAGCATGAAAAAAAAACGTAGTTTTTCAGCATGTCCAAAAAACGACGTTTTCCCAACTTCATCATTAAAACGACGTTGCCCACACACCATCGTTTTAAAAAAATGATCTAGCAAAGCGCGGTGACGTACAACACGTACGACGGCACTATAAAGGGGAAGTTCTATTCGCCTTTGGGCTGCTTTAGCTGATTCAGTGTTAGTAAAAGACGATTCGCGCTTTTCTGTCTGTTACAGCGTGATGAATGTGCTTACTCCATTATGAGCGGAAGTTTTACCAGAATGAGTGCTCCCATCTCATAACTTGCTTCTGAACATGCGCTGTTTTTTTACATCGTTTTAGCCCACACACGATCATTTTTTACAACCCGTAAAATTACATCGTTTAAAACTACGTTAAAAAATGCAGCATGTTCGAATTTTTTTTTTGTCGTTTTTCAGAACCTGAAAAATGATGTGTAGCCCACACATGATAATTTTAAATGAAGTTTTTTGAAAACAACGTTTTTTTCATGCTGAAAAATGATCGTGTGTACGCAGCATTAGGCTTTCACCGGAATTTGTAATAGCTCATAATTCTGTTCTTTCATACCAATATATTGTACAAACTATCGATATGTTTGACATCACATATATATGTTAAAAATTGCTTTCTAAATAAATGATATTTTATGATACATGACTTTGTTTGTTTGCCCATAAAGTCCAATTGTACCGGGGGATACTTGTGCCCTTCTTTTAGGGTCCTTTCCTCCCCTGTTGGCAGTACCTGTCGATGTCATTGTCAGAATACAATCGCAATACTATATTTAGTAAAGATGGGGAAATTAAGTGTTTTTTCTCGTTCAGTCTATGAGGCTAGAGAAATCTAATCATGTATGGCCAGCTTAACTTTGCATCAGTGCTCAATGCAAAACTCAGCCTGCATTGGTGTTTAGTGCATAAGACGTGACCATTCATCACAATTTTGAATGCAGCTTTGAGTCACAAAAAAAGCTATTTGCTATTTTTAATGTATTGCCATGGCTAGCTTCTCATGTATTCAGATAAGAAAACCAAAGGCAGACATATGCAAAATCTCCTAGTTCTTTTTGGCTGGACTTTAAAGCACAGGAATAAATCTTGTACAGAACATTCCATTAAGTCTGTAGCTTTAGATCTCTTGAGACCTGTCATATTTTTCAAACACATACACGTCTAAAGTCTTAGACGGGACTTCTGCTATCTCAGAATCCAAGTAAATCCTCAACTCAGTAACACATTAAATCAGTATTAAACCACAAACTTAAAATAGAATATATTGCTGCTTACCAATCATTAGATGTGTTGGCTGCATTTGTTTTCTAATTTAGGCTTTTTCTCTCTTCTTTCACCTGATGATCTGGCCAGTAACACACCTCCTGTTTTAGACCCCTTTCACACTGGGGAGCTTTTCAGGCATTATAGTGCTAAAAATAACGCCTGTAAAGTGCCCGAAAAGAGTCGGCGGGGTCCATGGATGCGCGTACCCTGAAGGTGGGTACCGCACCTGGAACGGGGACCCCGCGAAAAAGATCCTAACGCATGCCCTCTGTCCCAGATATACCCTCCCCCAGCATGCCCTGCGAGGGAAAACATCCTCTAATTGGCTGCTGATAGAAGATCTGTTCTGCTAGAACCCCTCTGGCGCCAGCTGCTGGCCAGGGGTGGCATTGCACTCCCTGACCGGCAGCTGGCGGAGGAGGAAGCACCATGGCCGATGCCCTCCCCCTCGGTGATAATCGTGGAACCAGAGGTCCGGGACCCCGGTGTGATCTCAATATCCTCTACCCTGACTCTACTGTCAGCTACCTCACCACCTTCCTCATTGGAGGTAAGCCTTGGGGAAAACCCGGACCTAGAAAGTGTCCTATCCAGTGTGACGGGTTCATCGGATGTGACAAGCACTCAGGATGAGACCATTTCGGAGACAACCGAAGCTTCCACAGCGGTCTCTGTGTGGCGTACCCCTATTGGAGAAGAGCCCACTACAGCCTCCCGCGGCAGCGGCCGAGGCCTACCTACTCAGCGCCCTCTAAGCCGGAGGGAGGGCTCCGTGACTACCAAACCCTGCGGTCTCTTATCGGCTGAGGAGTGGTGCTTGATGGACTTTAACCTGTTACCGGATGATTCTACAATTGATGATCGCGATCATCCTCCGGAGTCTCAAGGCTCCAAGGACCTCAGCGCCTCCAACGATGTTCCAAGAGAGGCCCCGCGTCTGACCTGGGGAGTCGGTGAGTCAAGCTTTATGTCTGTCACTACCCTCACCACCCCTGTGCCTTGTGCTGTTCCTATTTTGAAGAGGGCACAGGACGCTTTGGTGTTGCCGGGTCGGGGAGATCCACGCACCCTGCCTGGGCTGGCCCGGTTGCAACGTGTTGTAACCCAGAAGGTTGCCGCTGATTACAGGTATGAGTACCCATATGTACCACCCCCTCTCCTTTACCAAATTGATCGGGAAAGGGAAGCTTAGTGTCAAGAAGCCATTTTGGTACATCTTAAGGCACCCTACATCCTGGTGGGTGCTGACCCACAAGTACCGCAGCTTAATATGAGATCGGAGCGCTGCCGCCGAGACTGGAGCTGGGGCCGCCACATCTACTGGGATCGGGTTGTAGTGAAGTGTCTCGGGAAAGAAGACCAGATCTTGACCGTCCAATCTACCACTCCAAGAGGAGATACTGTCTGGCTGCCTGATCCCTGTTACTATAACTGAGATCATGAAAACCTTGCTTGTATGCATTTAACAAAAAGGGAAGTTACGGACAGGTATGCCCCACTCCATTTAACATTTTTTCTTTTTTCCCAGTTTCCCCTTTTCCCCCCTTACTTCTCCAGAACCACAAAAACTATTGTGCAAGAACTCTTGGGAGGGTTTGGGTTCAGCCAGTTAGAGTGGGGACTTGGTCAACTTTTCTTTAGCAGTTTGGAGCATTTTACCAGGAGAAAGAACTGTGTTTTTTTTCCCCTTCCATTTTGTATTCACTTCCCTTTGCTGCTATTTCGGCATTTTTGGATTTGTGACTTTTGCAGTACCAGCGCACTGACCACTAGGGGCAGTGTTCTGCATCGTTCTTCATAGAATAATACTGTTATGTTTTTATTTGCATGATTCTTGCACTGAGTATTCTCCCACAGCACTTATAGCTTAGAGCTCTTTGGGGGAGGAGACTTCGCGTTCAGGTTTGAGCGTGCAGTCTCAATCCCAACCTTAGAGGTTGTAAATATTAGAGAGATATTGTACTTCCTGTATGTTTTTTTTTTTTGTTTTTTTTCCCATGCAGGACCTTTTCTGGACCCACCTGTTGTCGATCACTGCGGAGAATGGGCAGATAGATAGCAGGGTTGTGTATGTCGTGTGTCTTAGGCCGTTTTAAGAATCGTATTACCATGTGTGCAATCTGTCCTTTCTTCTTTTCTTCCTTGTCTCTTTCTTTTTTTTGGCAGGTATCAGGTCAGCATTCGGGCTCGAATGCTTTCGGACACTGGGGACAGTGTCATTTCAAGTGGGGGGAGTATGTAGCGCCCCCTTGCTTTCAGCATGGGCACTACGCCTAAATTTAGTGGGAAGGGAGAGTTACTTTGCTCCCTTCCAATGTTTGTTTAAATTTGGGACCTCTGTCATTCTGGAAATGTCCACTGGGTCAGTCTGCGGTCAGGGAGTACAATGCCACCCCTGGCCGGCAGCTGGCGCCAGAGGGGTTGTAGCAGAACAGATCTTCTTTCAGCAGCCAATTAGAGGATGTTTTCCCTCGCAGGGCATGCTGGGGGAGGGTATATCTGGGACAGAGGTCATGTGTTAGGATCTTTTTCGCGGGGTCCCTGTTCCAGGTGCGGTACCCACCTTCAGGGTATGTACATCCATGGACCCCGCCGGCGCGGCCCACCTGGCCAGAGCTGAACTCTGCAGTGAACCTCATCCAGATGAGAGAAGGGACCTCAGCGTTGAACTGGGTTCCAAGGCCTATTGACAGAATCCCAGCCTGGGATCGGGTGTCCGGACCACTGACAGGTATGCTTGCTGTCATCTGGGGACCATTCATAGAAAAGTCTACTGGGAGGATTCTCTTTCCTTATTCACTCAAGTCCTCTATTGAAATTGGCCTGTGGCAGGGGCCCTAGAGACAGGTCTGTGTAAGAGACCTGTTCCTCCCAGTATTATCCTAAGTGGCGCTCCGGCTGCCAGGCCTATCATAGGGGTCTGTTCACATGCAGAATATTCCTTACGCATTGTTAGGAATGTTTCCTCCTTTCCCAATTATATTATGCAGCTGTTGTTTTTCACTTACTAAGCTTTTTTAATGAATAGAAGTATGTTTTTAACGAGTGAGCCATACTATCTTATCTTTACAGAACATGTAGTTATTGTATTAACCAATGACATATTGCCAACATAATAATTCTTTATTCCTTACCCAAATTAATGTATTTCGTCCCCTCCCCTTTTTGTAATGCATATAACTGTCTTAATATTATCAGTAAAGTTAGAGAATGATTTCAGATACATCGTGTTCCTGTGTCTTTACTATTCCTGTACTGAAATCTCTCTCAACGGGGGGCCACCCAAACAAACACACTGGGACTGCCTAAAGTCAATCAGCGCCAGTCTGCACCCCTACAGTGACTACTCTCATCCTGCTCAGTGTGGTTACATCAGGATCTGTTTTTCATGACGAGAAAAATGCAATTTTTTTAATTGGTCATTAACCACTTAAGGACCAGCCCATGTACATATACGTCCACAATATGGCACGTACAGGCACATGGGCGTATAGGTACGTCCTCGCCTATTAGCGGGTGGGGGGTCCGATCGGGACCCCCCCCGCTACATGCGGAGGTCGGGTCCGCTCGGGGAGCGATCCGGGACCACGGCGCGGCTATTTGTTTATAGCCGCTCCGTCGCGATCGCTCCCCGGAGCTGAAGAACGAGGAGAGCCGTGTGTAAACACGGCTTCCCCGTCCTTCACTATGGCGGCGCATCGATCGCGTCATTCCCTTTATAGGGAAGACACGATCGATGACGTCATTCCTACAGCCACACCCCCAAACAGTTGTAAACACATACTAGGTGCACCCTAACTCCTACAGCGCCACCTGTGGTTAACTCCCAAACTGCAACTGTCATTTTCACAATAAAGAATGCAATTTAAATGCATTTTTTGCTGTGAAAATGACAATGGTCCCAAAAATGTGTCAAAATTGTCCGAAGTGTCCGCCATAATGTCGCAGTCACGAAAAAAATTGCTGATCGCCGCCATTAGTAGTAAAAAAAAAATAAAAAATAAAAATGCAATAAAACTATCCCCTATTTTGTAAACACTATAAATTTTGCGCAAACCAATCGATAAACGCTTATTGCGATTTTTTTTACTAAAAATAGGTAGAAGAATACGTATCGGCCTAAACTGAGGAAAAAAAATGTTTTTATATATGTTTTTGGGGGATATTTATTACAGCAAAAAGTAAAAAATATTGCTTTTTTTTCAAAATTGTCGCTCTATTTTTGTTTATAGCGCAAAAACTAAAAACCGCAGATGTGATCAAATACCACCAAAAGAAAGCTCTATTTGTGGGGAAAAAAGGACGCCAATTTTGTTTGGGAGCCACGTCGCACGACCGCGCAATTGTCTGTTAAAGCGACGCAGTCCCGAACTGTAAAAACACCTTGGGTCTTTAGGCTGCATATTGGTCCGGGGCTTAAGTGGTTAAAAACGAATGTGTGTAATCTCCAAAATGTTTTTCTCAACGAGAAAAATGGGAATTAAAAATCTAGAACATGCTCTATTTTTTCCCGACGTCGTTTTTCTCGTTGTGAAAAACTGTCACGTGTAGGCTTTAATGACGGGGGAAAAACGTGCATGCTCAGAAACAAGTTATGAGAAGGGAAATTTGCATAATCAGCCCACAGGGTGGCACCATTCGAATGGAACTTCCCCTTTATAGTGCCGTCGTACGTGTTGTACGTCACTGCGCTTTGCTCGAGCATTTTTTTTCACGATTGTGTGTATGCAAGGCAGGCTTGACAAGAATCACGTCGAGAAAAACTTTGTTTTTTTCCCATGACATTAAAAAGGGTTGTGTGATCTTTTCAAACAAAGGGCCAGTTTAGGGGACCCAGGATGACGTGGTGCACTTGAGGCACGCACGTCGAGGGAGGAGCCGCCCGCGCCACGGACCCAGCGCGATCGTGAGGGATGGACGGAGGAGGCTTTGAGGATGCTCCGGCGGCAGCGGGCTACGACGCAGAATTGGAGTCTGCTGAGCCGCTAGCCCGACCGAGCGTCTGACACGCTCTCTTCCGCCGTCCCGAGGGAATCCCCCCCGATTCACCCCCCCCCCACCCGAAGGAGGCAGCAGACGTAGCAACGGCTGGAGAAAGGTACTGGAGCAGCAATCTCAGGAGCTGAGCGGTGAGTGCTCCTAGCTCATGCCCTTCTGCGGATCCTGACGCCTCTCCCGGCCACCCTGGTCCTTGAAAACGGCTCTCAGGTAAACCCAGCTTTTTCCTTTCCCATGTGAAGCTGTGTGTAAAAACGACCTTGCAATCGCTGTGATCGTGGATGCGACCTGGGACCCAGAGGGCTAGGTAAGAGCCTAATTACATCAATATTCAAAGTAGCCTCACTACCTCCCATGCCTGTAATGTCAGAGGGGACTGAATAACTTCCCAATACCACATACAATCAGTTGACAAGTTGGCAGGCAGAGGCTCAACTAGGTTATCTGTTTGACGTTTCTTCTCCTGCTTCTGCCCTGTGTTTGCTCTTTGGTGGCGCTTATTGCTTACGGATGATAATGGGATTTTGTGGTAACGGCTGTCGGTATCGGTCAGATGGCAAGGTGGCTTTGCTAGGGGAAACATACTCGCAGATTTGAGACCTCGCACCCCTTAGAATATGCAAGTGCTGAGATACACATATGAAGCATGAAGCATTTGCACCATTATAGAGATGATTTCTGCTTGCGCCAAATCATAGTATGACAGGTTTGATTATTGGCGGGAACACCTGACTTTATCAGAGACCATCTATACACCCTGATCCACTACATTTGCATTTGGATGGCTCGGCTTATACGAATAGGGTATAGTATATGATTGGAATGCTTAGGGTGCTCAGAGGACTGTGCAGCTGAATGCAACAAGGGAGGAGAGTGCATGACGCGGAGGTGATATCTGCTTGAGCATAACCTTCAAAAGATTAGGCATGTACATGCCTTCATTAAAATACCACTAAAAGTATTGGATACGCCATAATCACCATAGGAGGTAGTTCAAAGTATCCTCCAGTGTCTCCAATATGGCTGGACATTAAAGGTCAAAAGAAAATTGACGCCCCCTCAGGGCCGAGGCCGGCGTTTAACAAGAATAAGACAGCTTGGTCGTCCGTAGCAAAGAGTCCCATTCTGTGGGGACAAAAAAAAAAAAAAAATTTCAACGAGAGCGAGGATTGCACTAAGTTTGGAGGGAGCTTGATACTCTACCTAATCCACCGTGAGTGCACCCCAGAGGCCGGGGGCAACCCTCGTTACCCCAGTGGTTATATTTAGAAAGTTCCCAATAGAGCTGATAGCCCCTAACGGATAATAAATCGTTTATAAAAAAGAAAAAAAAAAGGGGGGGGGGGACCTCCCGTATTTTCAAACTGGGGAAACGTATCAGGAGGGACTAAAAAACACAATATGAACAGGTCAACAAGGGGCTCCGCCCCCAAAAATCTCAAAGGATAACCCCCCTACAAGCACTATAAGGCCTCGTACACACGACAGAGTTTCTCGGCAGAATTCGTCGAGAATCTCGGTGAAGAGCCGGATTCTGTCGAGAAACTCTGTCGTGTGTACACTTTCGGCCCGATGGAGCCGCCGAGGAACTCGTCGAGCAAATAGAGAGCAGGTTCTCTATTTTCTCGATGGGAGTGGATTTTGGCTCGACGAGTTCTTCATCGGGCTGTTTTTTCAACGAGAAACTCGGTCGTGTGTATGCTAAGAAACCTGTGAAAAACTTAGACACTGGAGAACAACATCGGTAAAAGTAGCGTTTGGAATGGAGATAGCACATTCGTCTCGCTTCCAACATTATTGCATCGTTTATTTGCTGCGCTTTACACAATTTTTTGTAAGGGCACAAAACAGCAATATTCTTTTTTTCTTTTGTTAGGATATTCACACAGAGTTTATTAAAATTTGGTGGAACCTTTTTCTTACTGATCTCAATAATATTTTTAAAAAAAATTCTCACCTTATTTTGGTCCTGTGTTTTAAATCCTGCTCTTAATATTCACCTTAATTTTTGATTTTTCAAAAATGCAAATCCTCTTATTTTTTTGAATGTCAAGTTCCCCCCATAGAAACCTTATTGCTTTGTCTTATCTCATCTGTCCCTTTCAAATTACACCTTATATCCATTTTTTTTTAAACATAACCTGCCTTCTCACAAGCTAAATTTTAAAGCAAAAAAAAACAAGGACAAGTATGAACTGTAAAATCAAAATTTACCATTTATTTTGGTTTGAAAAATAAAGTAAGTAAGCAAAAGTCAACACTGGAGAGCTTGCTGCCATTTGTGCACAGTCAGGTGTGGCCTGATGTGACTGGTGAGCAGTTGGAGGCCAAAATGGGGACTTGAGAGGTTCATTCAGGAAGGAACGCATCAAGGTCTTGGACTCCCCGAGGTCACAAACTGGAGCAGGGCAGGCAGATGTCACCAGGTTGTGGTACTATAGCAGCCTGAACTCTGGTACACCACATGGAAGTAAGGGAGTCACTTTCTTGATTTCTTCAAGGCCTTCCTTGGTGGCTTCCCTGCAGCCTGCTCTTTGACCTTCTCTGCAGCCTTCTCAGCAGCCTTCCTCTTCTGCCTGGCTGGAGGTGGTGCCACAGGGGTAGTACTCATGCCAGGAGGATGAGTAGACGAAGGTGGTGGAGGATGAGTAGACGAAGGTGGTGGAGGAGGTGGAGGAGGAGGAGGTGGAGCAGTAGAAGGAGGTGGAGCAGTAGAAGGAGGAGGAGTAGTAGAAGGAGCAGTAGAAGGAGGTGAAGCAGTAGAAGGAGGAGGAGTAGTAGAAGGAGCAGTAGAAGGAGGTGGAGCAGTAGAAGGAGGAGGAGTAGTAGAAGGAGCAGTAGAAGGAGGTGGAGCAGTAGAAGGAGCAGTAGAAGGAGGAGGAGCAGTAGAAGGAGGAGGAGTAGTAGAAGGAGGAGGAGTAGTAGAAGGAGGTGGAGCAGTAGAAGGAGGAGGAGCAGTAGAAGGAGGAGGAGTAGTAGAAGGAGGAGGAGCAGTAGAAGGAGGTGGAGCAGTAGAAGGAGCAGTAGAAGGAGGTGGAGCAGTAGAAGGAGGAGGAGCAGTAGAAGGAGCTGGAGCAGGAGTAGTAGAAGAAGAAGAGGAAGAAGAATGTTGAGAAGGAGCAGGAGAAGAAGAGGAAGAAGAATGTTCAGAAGGAGCAGGAGAAGAAGAATGTTGAGAAGGAGCAGGAGAAGAAGATGAAGAAGAATGTTGAGAAGGAGCAGGAGAAGAAGAGGAAGAAGAATGTTGAGAAGGAGCAGGAGAAGAAGAGGAAGAAGAATGTTGAGAAGGAGCATGAGAAGAAGAAGGTGGGGGAGGTTGAGAAGGAGCATGAGAAGAAGAAGGTGGAGGAGGTTGGGAGTTATCTGGTGTGTGAGGATGGGGATGGCGGCAAATGACAGTGTCCTCCGTGAGAAGACCCCTCACCCCCTAAATTTGCTAGGGTGATGAGGAGTCCCTCAAAGAGGAGGCGCTGGTCCACTCTCATGTCTGCCATTTTAGCCAAAACCACCGTCACAAATCCCTCCTGAGCAGTGGGAGGCTGTTGAAGGGTTGCATGGGCGTCCCGAATGAGGGCTAGTGAGGCGTCACGCACCCTCGTATCCCTCATCTGCCTTCTCGGACGCAGGCGAAGAGGACCACCTGACATCTGGTACTTTGCCCAGCCACCTCATCCAACCCACTTGGGCCTGCCACCACGTTCAAGCCACTTGGGCCTGCCACCTCGTCCAAGATACTTGGGCCTGCAGCCTCCTCCAAGCCACTCACCCTGCCTGGCATTTTCCCGATCCTCCTGCTGGCTGGTCTCGTCCTGTGTTTGGAAAAAAAGTACAGTTTTACTTTCTTTTTTAAAAATAAGACTCATTTTTCAGCTCCTGACTATTGCATATTTTTTAGTCACGACTTAGCTAAGCCAATCATTGTGACCCATGTTTTATGGTGAATCACACAAAAATAATTCCTGGCCAATACTGACAAATGATCTGTATAACACTTTTATCTCTACCTTTTTTTTACCTTTAACATCTTAATTTACATCTCTTTAACAACATTTAAACACCACACATTTGCACATTGAAAGTACTATATACCTGGCTCCAGCTGGGCAAATCCGGATCTTCATCCAGGATGGAAGGCTGCTGAGAGGGTTCATCTGCAGAAGGAGCAGCAGGTTGGCTGGAGGGAAGGCTGGAGGGAAGGCTGGACCTTCTGTTCCTTCTGGGGGCAAGGCTAGAAAGTGACTCCCTTACCTCCAGGTGTTCATCCAGGAAGCTCAGTTTGCTATAGTACCACAACTTGGGTACAAATACCCGCCCTGCTCCAGCTCCAGACCTCATCGAAGCCAAGACCTTGTTGCGTGCCTTCCTGTAGGTGCCTCTCAAGGTCCCAATTTTGACCTCCAACTGGTCAGTCGTCACATCAAACCCCACCTGTCTCCGCACAAGTGGGAGCAGGCTCTCCAGTGCTGTTTTCCGCAAGTCTTTGTTGCGGGAGATGGGGTCTTTGGTGGCCCACAGAACTGGAAGTTCTCTCCACCGGTCTATAAAGATGTCCAAAAATTCTGGTCTATTGAACAGGTTCATCTTTTCCTGTCCAAAACCAAGGAGAAATAAATAATGTCAATACACAGTCTATAAAGTTAATTACTCTTTCTCACCAGCTAGCCCTTAAAGGGTCACTAATGGATAAATCCTTTTTTGCTGAAATGACTGTTTACAGTGTCTAGAGACATACAAGTGCATACATATAATGTGCCTCTAGTTTCACTTTTGCTTTTAAACTGATTTAATGTTTCTGTGAAGTAAAGAGACACACAGAACAAAAACAAAGAAATCCAGGGCATATTTTATTTAAAAAAATTATTAGCATTGTTTCTGTGGATTTTTAGACACACAGCTTAGACCACAGTGACAAGCTCCCATGATAAATTTTAGAGGGAGCCAGAGAACCAGGAAGTGAGGATTTATGCAAAGGATTACAGCTGCTTAAAAGCAAAAACAGACAATGAGGACATGAAATCCAGACTGATATAATGTAAAGTAAGTTATTTCTGCCCCAAACAATTTGGGGTTATTGCTCCTTTAAATGTCTGTCTTTCCTGAATATGCCACTGCTGTCCCAAGTTCGAAGCATACCTGACCCTGGCTTGTCGTTCAAACGTCTTTCTTACGCAACCCGGTCGTATGTACGCTAGGTGTGTTCGAGCCTTATATACACTCCGCACACGTCATCCGCCCATGCTTTAAAAATTTGATGTTTTCCCCCGCCCCTTATCTTCCGTCGCGAAAACGACAAGGAGGAATTGGCAGCAGATCATGTTGGGTCAGTTCGTAGGAAACAGATCACCAGTTGTGTTGAACTAATAAGCCAGATCTCCTCCTCATTTGTGTATGAAACGTTATAGAAAAGCACTCCGATCTAGTTTGGTCAAGACATAAAAGCGACCATTTGCATCATGTTTAAAACGACATTTTTTCTAAAGACATCCTGAGAACCGAGATTGGCCACACAACAGTAGTTGGATCAAAATGCATAAGCAAAGCGTTGGTTACGTACGACGGCACTATAGCAGACCATTACCTTCAATTTTAGAACTAGATATTTTTTAGTTTATGAACATAATATGTAGCCCACAAAATCATTCAATCAAGAATAACATGTAAAATGTAGTTACATACCGGTGTTTGACCCGATCGTTATCTCCGCCGTCTTCCACAAACTGTGAACGCCCCTTTTACTCACGTGGTAGCCCTTTATACACGCGCATGTGTTACTTTACGCACGTCTCCCCGCCCCTGATGTTCGTGGTGTAGTCTTTTCCCCGCCCCTTTTCATTCTTTTTTTTGGTTGGGAGCACATGTTAGGAAATATGGCAGCAATACAGGAGCCAGGCCAGGCGGGACGAGGGATCCACAGAAGAATCCGTTTTAAGGCCACCAACATGACCTTTGAAGAAATGGTGGAGATGGTCCTCATCTTCAAAGCAGAGGACTATGATGGGAGGCATGGGCCATACAAGTACCCGAACAAGGTCAAGGCCCAAATAATGGAGAAGGTGAGGAGGAGTCTCCATCGCAAATTTGGGGTGAAAAGATCTAAGGAACAGATCAGAAAAAGGTGGTCGGACCTCAAAAAGCGGGAGCCGGAACAAATGAAGCGGATCAGGAGAGTGATTAGAAGAAGTACGTTTTTTATATATTTATTATTATTTGTTCCGTGCCATGTGTTTTTAATTTCAGGTTGTACTGTATTATGTTTTTCTGCCCAATAATTTGTCGTCAAAGTGGACGTACATTCGGAACGACAAATCATACGACAAAATATTGTGCATAAAATCAGGAAAATTATGATATTTCCAAAAAATTTGGGTGAGATCAATATTGAAATTTATGTAGATGTGCTATTAAAAACATTCAATTATTGTTAAATTAAAATATATACAGTAAAAGGAGAGTCTGCTCAGCAGTCGGTGACACATGTGGACTCATTTGCATAATTGTTGTCCCCTTTAATAACCCATTTTGGGGTTCACACAGAGGTGAGGTGATCCAGTGTATACTTGGTTGGCTTACATGTTTAAAAGTAGACCAAAGGTACAAGAATTGTCATGATCTTTGTGAATGCCTACAATCCTGTGTTTTGCCCTGAGGGGTTTTTCGAAACATCAATAGTCCCAGAAATTGTATAAAGTGAATCATATTCCTCTTTCAGGCCTATAAGCTATTAAAATCCTGTTTCCATTTTCTTCATTCTCGTAGGGCGTCATGAAGCTTCGACACGGGAGCAAGAAGTCATCACGCAAGCCACACCCCCGAGGGATGGTGATGATGCGCAGCCTGCCACCACATCAGGTAAAGTAACATATAACTAACCCAGCTTCAGGTAATGTAGATGTAGGCCTGCCTAATTTTAATAAATGGTTTTGTCCCACATTTCAGGAGCAGGTGGTGGCTTGGACTTGGACAGGCATACTGTCCAGATGGTGATCTCTGAAATCTGGGCCTGCAGAGAAGAGGTGGAGGAGATACATCTGGCCAATAGAAAAATAAAAGAACGAACAAGGAGGGTGGAAAATAAATTAAAAAATTTAATAGATGTTTTGGGGAGAGTCTGAATGTTACAAAAAAAGTTTCTGAAACCAAAAAAAATCTGATTTTTTAGTATTTAATCTTAATAAAAAAAATAAAAAATAAAAAAATAAAACAAGATTTTTAAGGATTATTTAATAAAAAATACACCAAAAAATAACAAAACCAGATTTGAATGTTTATTTAATAAAAAAAATAAAAAAAAAATAAAACCAGATTTGAATGTTTATTTAATAAAAAAAAACACAAAAAAATAACAAAACAAGATTTTAAGGATTATTTAATCAAAATATTCTAAAACCAAAAAAAAAAATTTGTATATTGTATGATAAAAAAGACCAAAAAAATGAAAAAAATTATTATTGCATATTGTATGATAAAAAAGACCAAAAAAATGAAAAAAATGATTGCATATTGTATGATAAAAAAGACCAAAAAAATGAAAAAAATGATTATTGCATATTGTATGATAAAAAAGACCAAAAAAATGACAAAAATGATTGTATATTGTATGATAAAAAAAGACCAAAAAAATGAAAAAAATGATTGTATATTGTATGATAAAAAAGACCAAAAAAATGAAAAAAATTATTATTGCATATTGTATGATAAAAAAGACCAAAAAAATGACAAAAATGATTATTGCATATTGTATGATAAAAAAGACCAAAAAAAAATGACAAAAATGATTGTATATTGTATGATAAAAAAGACCAAAAAAATGAAAAAAATGATTATTGCATATTGTATGATAAAAAAGACCAAAAAAATTTAAAAAATGATTATTGCATATTGTATGATAAAAAAGACCAAAAAAATGATTATTGCATATTGTATGATAAAAAAGACCAAAAAAATGAAAAAAATGATTGTATATTGTATGATAAAAAAGACCAAACAAATGAAAAAAATGATTATTGCATATTGTATGATAAAAAAGACCAAAAAAATGAAAAAAATGATTGTATATTGTATGATAAAAAAGACCAAAAAAATGAAAAAAAATGATTATTGCATATTGTATGATAAAAAAGACCAAAAAAATGAAAAAAATGATTGTATATTGTATGATAAAAAAGACCAAAAAAATAAAAAAAATTATTGTATATTGTATGATAAAAAGGACCAAAAAAATGAAAAAAATTATTGTATATTGTATGATAAAAAAGACCAAAAAAATGACAAAAATGATTGTATATTGTATGATAAAAAAGACCAAAAAAATGAAAAAAATGATTATTGCATATTGTATGATAAAAAAGACCAAAAAAATGAAAAAAAATGATTGTATATTGTATGATAAAAAAGACCAAAAAAATGACAAAAATGATTGTTGCATATTGTATGATAAAAATTTGAAAAAAAATAAACCCCAAAAAATTTTTTGAGGGTATTTGTTAAACCAAAAAAAAAAAAAAGAAGAAAATAAAGAGCTTTTGAACCTGAAAAAAGTGTGTGGTGTTTTTCCTAAAATACGTAAAATTTTCTATGTGTTTGGTTTGGGGGTCACCTGGGAAATGTTTGCTAGTTGATAATGAAAATACACTTAGTTACACTAAGAACTCCAAGCAACACAAGCAAGACATAACAAGTTTGGCTAAAATATTTGTATTTATTTTTGGTAAAGATAAAATTATGGCAAATTGGCTTGAGATGGTATTGCCCCCCTACCCATGAAATAGTCCATGTATTTGTCCCGCACTTCACGGGCACTCTGGGGGGGCAGTCCTGTGTGGCCAGCTTCAAGGCCCGGCAAAGTTTGTGATGGAGACAAAAGTTGTGCCTCGGGCCCAACCAGGGCCATATAATTAGGAGATTGTCTCCGCAAAAAATTATGTAGAATGCAGCATGCAAAGATAATTGTATTCCACTTATATTCCGCCATGTGGAGAGAGGTGAGGAAAAGGCGGAACCGGCTGGCCATGATGCCGAAGGCGTTCTCAACCACTCTGCGTGCTCGGCCCAGCCGGAAATTAAAGACACTCCTCTCTGGGGTGAGGGTGCGCTGAGGGTATGGCCTCATAAGATGGGGTCCCAGGGCAAACGCTTCATCAGCCAGGAAAACAAATGGCAGGCCTTCTACATTCTGGTCATCCGGTGGCAATGACAGATCATCATCCTGAAGGCGAAGCGCAAACTCCGTCTGCCTGAAGGCTCCCCCATCCGATATCCGTCCGTTCATCCCGACATCCACAAAAAGGAATTCATACTGTGCTGACACCACCGCCATCAGCACAATACTGTTGAACCCCTTATAATTAAAGAACTGGGATCCCGAACAGGGTGGAGGCACGATGCGGACGTGCTTCCCGTCGATGGCTCCCCCGCAGTTGGGGAAGTTCCAACGGGTCTGGAAGTCCAAAGCCACAGACTGCCACTCCTGTGGTGTGGACGGAAGCTGGGGAAGAAAAAATGCAAAAATTAGCCACATAACCTTGCAAGCAGATTAGACAAAGACAATATAAGCATTATAACATTTCTGGGAACTAGCATATTATATCTAAATATATTTAGACAATTAGCACATTAAACACCCCCTCTGATGGGCCAGTGCCCAAGTTTGGGGGAGGGCTAGATGAGTTTGTGAGTACAAAAATAATATAATTAGGATTATTGGTGAACATAGACTTTACAACACATTTTGGAGGGGAGGGCTAGATGAGTTTGGGAGTCCAAAAATCCAAAATAAAAATTAATGAATATTGGTGAACATAGACTTTACAACACATTTGGGAGGGGAGGGCTAGATGAGTTTGTGAGTACAAAAATCAAAAATAAAAATTAAGGAATATTGGTGAACATAGACTTTACAACACATTTGGGAGGGGAGGGCTAGATGAGTTTGGGAGTCCAAAAATCCAAAATAAAAATTAATTAATATTGGTGAACATAGACTTTACAACACATTTGGGAGGGGAGGGCTAGATGAGTTTGTGAGTACAAAAATAATATAATTAGGATTATTGGTGAACATAGACTTTACAACACATTTTGGAGGGGAGGGCTAGATGAGTTTGGGAGTCCAAAAATCCAAAATAAAAATTATTGAATATTGGTGAACATGGACTTTACAACACATTTGGGAGGGGAGGGCTAGATGAGTTGGGGAGTCCAAAAATCAAAAATAAAAATTATTACAATGGATATAACACAATACATTGGGAAGTGACTAGACTAGGTAGGTTGGGGCCCAGGATAGCATGCTGGGGAGGTAAGTGATGGGAAATATGCATGTAGGCCAAAAAAGGGGCATCAATAAAGTTTACAGCATGCATGGGGGCAAAGGGAACATTCACAGCATATTCCAAACATGGTAATTAGGGAAGGAGGAGATAACTACAAGACATTAGCATACATTATAGAAATAAAAAGTGATATTAAAGGAGCAAACTTACCCTCATATATTCCTCCTGCAGAACCTGGATGATGGCAGAGCAGGTGTCAGGAATGATGAGGCCCAGAGCCTGGGGGGAGATGCCCGTCGAGAACTTTAAGTCCTGAAGGCTTCTCCCAGTTGCCAGATAACGGAGGGTGGCAACTAGCCTCTGCTCAGCACTGATGGCTTCCCGCATAACGGTGTCCTGCCTGGTAATATAGGGGGGACACCAAAGCCAACAGGTGCTGAAAGACGGGATCAGACATCCTCAGGAAATTCCTGTAATCAACAGGATTATTTTCCTGAAGCTCCCGCAGCAAAGGCATGTGAGAGAATTGGTTCCTACGGAGCAACCAATTCTTGGTCCATGAACGCGTCCTCCTCCTGTTCATGAACTCCTCATCGTCTAGGTCATAAACAAACAGACCTACACACAGAAGATGCTTAGCACGAAGTCGGCGACGACTAGGTGCCTGCAACATGGCTACAAGGCTAGGAACGAACGACAAATCAGAATTGCACTAAACAGACCGCAGTGAAGAACAGCAAGACCTATGAAGAACGACCCTGACAATGAAAAACGCGGGGACAGGACCGCAATGTAAAACAATACGACCTGACCGCACGTCCCGATTGCCTAGATACGACCCCCACAAGCACAAACTGAACGGCAGAGATCAATCTGAAAGCACAAAGACTGAAAAGCACGAATCGTCACTCACCAAACTTTTACTAACACGCGTAAACACGGAATCAGCAAAAGGAGCCCCAAGGGTGGCGCCAACAAAATCAAACCTCCCCTTTATAGTCGCGTCATACGTGGTGAGCGTCACCGCGCTGGAGAACGACCAAATTTTGGTCTGTTACGTGTGTACGCAAAGCAAGCCTGTCGAGCTTCTCGACAAGTTCAACAAGGAACTCGACGAGGAACTCGATGTGCTTGGCACGTCGAGTTCCTCGGCCGTGTGTACGAGGCCTAAGACACTACATGACCCCAGACGGGAGTACTAAAAGCCCAGGTTTAACAAAAAAAAACGAAAAGGCTGGGACATCTAAAAAGGTAGCCGGGGGGGCAGATTTTTATTTTTAAAAGGAAAACTGGGAAACACTGTCTATACCCTTGCAAATATTTACGCCCCGAATGTACATCCAACCCAATATTTAAGCAGAATCCTGGGCAAATTGAAAAATTTTGCCGAGGGGTATATAATTCTGATGGGGGACCTTAATTTCGTCATGAATCCGAGAGAAGACAGTACGTCCCGGGTGAAGGAGACAACGAACGTGCAACTACAAAAAATAAAACACAAGATCCACGACAGTCATTTAGTGGACGCTTGGAGGGTACTCCACCCAAACACACATGATTACACGTTTTTCTCTCCTCCACACGGAACGTATACCAGAATAGATCACATACTGGTAGATCATAGGCTATTGGACTTGATCACTGAGACGGACATTGGAATTATGACTATCTCAGATCATGCTCCAATTACTATGAAGATTAAATCATCCTTACAAAAGAGTGAACGGCCGAGGTGGCTATTAAACGATAATCTGATTCGAGACGAAGAGGTGGCTAGTAGGGTGGAAGCGGATCTCAAACAATTTTTTACTATAAATGATACAGAGGGGATATCAAGCGCAACTCTTTGGGAGACACATAAAGCGTACATTAGAGGGATATTAATTGCTGAGAATGCCAGGGAAAAAAAAGGAGAGAAAAAGGAAGGCTGAGACCCTGACCAAAGATATAGCAATCTTAGAACGTAAACATAAAGAACAGGGACTAAAAGAGACTTATCACAACTTAATTCTAAAAAGAGATGCGCTCAAGGAGATCATGGATCTAGAAGCGAGGAAAAAACTTAACTGCATAGCTAGAGAGAGGTATCTATGGGGTAATAAACCCAGTAAGCATTTGGCCAAAATGGCCCAAAAAAAGAAAACAAGAAATTATATCGGAAAAATTAAAAGGAAAGATGGGAATCTGGTCTATACGACTAGAGAAATCGCAGATACCTTTAAAAATTATTATGAGGAATTATACATAATAAAGCAGTTAGGGTGGCAAATAGGGGAAAAGGAGGCTAAAATACGTGATTTCCTTGCAAAAGCGGGACTTCCCAGATTAGAGGAGTTTGATAGAGTTAATATGGACCGTCCCATAACTGAGGAAGAAATTAAAAATGCTTTGAAAAATACGACAGTGGGAAAAAGCCCTGGCCCTGACGGGTTTTCTGTCTGGTATTATAAAACATTCAGTAAGATTTTAATACCGAAGATATGTAAATACTTCAACGGCCTAGGATCAGAATACGAAACTAGCAGGGAAGCGTTAGCGGCATCGGTTGCAAATAATTTTGAAAGAAGGGAAAGATTGCTCACTCTGCTCGGGATACAGACCAATATCTTTGCTAAATACAGACATCAAGCTCTTTGCTAAAGTTCTGGCTGAGCGTCTGAAAGGGGTTATGCACTATTTGGTGCACCCCGACCAGGTCGGATTTGTCCCCAATAGAGAGGGCAAAGACAATAGTATAAGAGCAATTCTCCTGCTTCAGAACATAAGGCTGAATGCGCCCCCAGGTCTATTCCTGTCGGTGGATGCCGAAAAAGCATTCGACAGGGTAGACTGGGGGCTTATGATGGAGACACTTACAGCCATGGGTATAGGCAATAGGTTATCCCGATGGATTAACACACTCTACCATCACCCCACTGCAAGAATCAAAATTAACGGTACGCTATCGGAGTCTTTTGAGATGAAAAATGGGACAAGACAAGGGTGTCCTTTGTCTCCCCTGCTCTTCATCCTATCTCTAGAGCCTCTATTGTCCATGATTCGAAATGACCCAGATATCAGCGGGGTCAGAGTCGAAGAGGAGGAACATAAATTGTTGGCCTTTGCCGACGATATTCTATTTTATTTAACTAACCCGAGTAAATCCATCCCCGATCTTTCTAAGATCCTGCAACAATATGGTAATATTTCAAACTTCAAAATTAACGTAACTAAATCCGAAATATTAAACATAAACCTAAATAAAAGCGAGGAAGGCCGTGTTAAAGAAATCTGTGCCTTCCCATGGAGCAAAGAAATAAAATATCTCGGTATCAAATTGGCTAACACGGTACAGAAGATATATAAAATAAATTATGTCCCTTTACTAAACGAGATCAAAAATGAATTAAAAAGAACGGTAAACAAACCTATATCGTGGATTGGGTGCATTAATATGTTGAAGATGGTGGTGGTCCCTAAAATATTATATAAATTCTTACTAATCCCTATTGCCCTGCCTCAGCAATTTCTGAGAATTCTTAATACCCTTTTAATGAATTATGTTTGGAAAAACAAAAAGCATAGAATATCACTCTCCATCCTAAAACAGGGAAAGTTACTGGGCGGTCTGGCAGTGCCTGACATTAAAAGCTATTACAAAGCAGCGGTTCTATCTCGTGCGGTGGAATGGGCGCGGGACAGGAAAGGTAAAAGATGGGTGCAAATTGAAAAGGCACAAGCTAGGTCACAATTGAGTAATATTATTTGGATTCCTGCACAATACAGAGCACTGGGCCACAAATCATTTGACATAACACGGGACACTTTACGAATGTGGGATAGAACTCAGACACTACTGAACAGGGAATTTAATTCTCCACTAATGATTTTAAAAGATAATGCTTACTTTGCACCTGGGGAAAAAAAAATAGGTGGTAACTGGATCAGGAATGACACGGTACACTTAGGGGACATCACAAAAGATGGAGAGATAATGACATACGAAGAATTGAAAGCTAGAACAGAATATTGGAATCTCGATAGGTGGCACTACTCCCAGCTGCATCATTTTGTGCGGCACCTCCCCCATCCTCTACGGACGGGGGCGGAGTTGACACCACTCGAGAAGCTATGTCAATCAGAAAATTCCAAGGGCACAATCACTAAATTATATGGGATACTGGTTAATATAGGTGCACGGGATGAAGCACCGTTTGTACATAAATGGGAAAGGGAGCTAGAAATCACGAGAGGGACAAACACTTTTCAGAGGATCATGCAATTAACACACTCCTCCGCAATAGATATACGAACCGCCGAGGCAAATTATAAGTGCATTTCGGGTTGGTACATTACCCCGTACAAAGCTAACAATGTTAGATCTGACCAGTCCGCCGAGTGTTGGCGGGGATGCCCGGAGAGAGGAACGATGGCACATATTTGGTGGACATGCCCGAAAATCCAAATCTATTGGGACACAATATTAAGTCAAATAAAAGAGATTACGGGTAAGGAAATAAAGAAAGACCCCTGGGTAGTGCTCTTTCATGGGAGTCAAGAGGGCATAAAAAATATAAGCAGTCCTTATTACCACACCTGTTAAATGCAGCGAAGAGAATCATACCAAAAAGGTGGCAGGAAAAGGAAAGTCCACTCCTGTGGAATTGGATAGATGCAGTGGAGGAAACTTATAGGTTGGAAGAGCTTAAGGAAAGTCTATCAGAGACAAACAACGACTTTAAGAAAAAATGGGAAAAATGGAAGGAGTACAAAAAAACAGGGAGTTATGTAGAGAGTTTAAGAGTATTCTAATTCTTTGGATTCTGAGAATATGGGGTACAATTGGCCCCGAAACAAAGCCTGATCGTGTCGACTGTTATTTTCAAATCTTACGCATTTTTTTTTTGGTAAAATTGCATAGACATTTTAGCGATGGAAAAAGATAAGATCCCTGTGCGCCACGAGGGGGTGGGGGGGGGGGGGGTTTGCTTTATATGGTAGTGAAGTGTCGATATCCCAGAGGGGACGTAAAACAATTAAAGAGCATGGACAAGATCCTAGCCCCTTGCCGGATGCCGATACTTATACTTATTACATGTGAAAATAATGTACAAGGGGGGAAAAAAAAAAAAAAAAAAAAAATCAAATCTTTTTTGAAGCTTATTGGAAGTTACGGCTACTTTTGCCCTACTTTGGCTATGTAAAAATACCACGCATGATGCAAACCGCAAATAAGAGACGTAAGAAGCATCGAATCATGAGCTGGTCTCTAGAATTTGGTGAAAGCTGAGGTGGAAAAAAAAAGGGTTGTGTGTACGTGGCATAATACCTTTGGGCTGATATCAATTCACCCAATGGTATTCAGAAATTCAGCAATATCTGTATAAAATAATCAGTTACAACACCAGTGGTGGCTGGTGCTCAAAGTTTTTGGGGGGGCACAAACGAAAAAAAAGAAAAAAAATTGCAGCCTCACTGTGCCCATCAAATGCAGCCACTGTGCCATCAATTGTCACCACTATGCCATGCCATCAAATGCAGTCACTGTGCCATGCCATCAAACGCAGCCACTGTGCCATGCCATCAAACGCAGCCACTGTGCCATCAATTCGCACCACTGTGCCATGCCATCAAACTCAGCCACTGTGCCATGCCATCAAACGCAGCCACTGTGCCATGCCATCAAACGCAGCCACTGTGCCATCAATTGTCACCACTGTTCCATGCCATCAAATGCAGTCACTATGCCATGCCATCAAACGCAGTCACTGTGCCATCAATTCGCACCACTGTGCCATCAATTGTCACCACTGTACCATGTCATCAAACGCAGCCACTGTGCCCATCAATTGTCGCCACTGTGCCAATTGTCACCACTGTGCCCTTTAATTGTCGCCACTGTGCCCATTGCCGCCACTGTGCCCTTTAATTGCTGCCGCTGTGCCTATTGTCCCCACTGTGACAATTGTCCCCACTGTGCCCATTGTCCCCACTGTGCCCATTGTCACCACTGTGCCCATTGTCACCACTGTGCCCATTGTCGCCACTGTGCCCTGTAAAATGCCCCTCAAACCCCCCCCCCCCTGCCCGGCACCTACCTTTCTGGAAGCCATCCTCCTAGTACTTCCACGTCCCTCGATGTCTTCTCCCGCCCACGATGACGCTTCAGCCAATCAGGTTACCGATAACCAGAACCGGTGAACCTGATTGGCTGAGACGCCTGTCAGTCTTATCCAAGGATCGCACCCCCCGTACGTTCCCTGGATAAGCATCCGGAAGGCTGAGGGCTGTACTCGGAAAGCTTATCAGAGCTGCTGGCTCTGATAGGCACTTCCGCACAGCCAACCAGCTGCCGTTATTCAGGTGGCCGGCGCTCAAGGTCCGGCCATCTGAATAGACCAGCGGCCGGCAAAAATAACATAGATTCATGCAATGCATGAATCTATGTTATTTTCAGTGGTGGTGCGAGAGCCAGAGGGGGCGGCGCTCCAGTGCCCTCTATAGACGAACCGCCACTGTAAAACACTGGCCAGTGGTGGAACCTTTGGGGACTTCTCATTGAACTCCAGGGTTCTGCAGAACTGCAAATGAGAAAGCCTGCTTTAGAAGGATTATATTCAGCAATGGATGCCTTTAAACAGACATAAACAAAGAATGATGATCGGTTTTCCTGGAAATCCTGATAATAATAACATTGTACAGTACACACCCATCTGCTCACTTGTCTAAAGCCTAAATTCCACTTTCTGAGTAACATTCCAGACATATCCCAGCTTTTCTACAACACCAGGCTAGTCACACTTGTTTTATTATAACCCTGGGAAAACTGCCTGTTCTCTGCTACGGGGGAATATTTGCACTTTTGTAACCGTCAAACACCAATTACAATACAATGGTTCCTTGAGAAAGGGAAAATCAGGAATTCTAGCTCAGGAAAGAAAACTTCCTGTGCTGTTGGGGGACTAATGTCCTACTGTATATGGGGAAGAGAGAGTGTTATCCATAGGGAACAATGGAAGCAACCATTGTCATTATACTGTTTTATTTGGTACAATTCATCAATGCTAGTTTTAGCACCCAGACACAATGTAAATTCAAACAGGATTGTTAAAGTTGCAGAAACTGCATCACTTTATGCAATGATCTATGTGAACCAATTAGAATGTCTTTAAAGGTCTGATTCACACAAGATTCAGTCCAGGGCATTGTTATTCTGCATCAAAAAGGCATGGACATCGTTTAACATAGATTCCATTGGCCCTAGTTCAAACCAGTCCAGTCAACAAAAGTAGAACATGTTGCATTTTTTCTGTATAGAATGCATGTGGAACATGGCAATATGCATTAAAAACGCACCAGAACGCACACGTCCTCAAGTGAAATGAAGAAAGAAAAAAATACTGAAACACAGCCAAAATGCATCTAGAACGCAGAATTTGTGGTGTGAGCTGGCCCTAAATATAAGGGGGCAGATCCACAGAGATCTGCACCGGCGCAGCGTATGGGAGATACACTACGCCGCTGTAACTTACTTTTTTAAACTTTGAATCCACAAAGATTTCGTGCCGTAAGTTACGGCGGCGTAGTCTATCTCTCGCAGGGTAAGGGCGCCTAATTCAAATCGGCGAGTAGGGGGCGTGTTTCATTTAAATGAAGCGCGTCCCCGCGCCAAATGAACTGCGCATGCGCCGTCCCTAAATTTCCCGCCGTGCATTGCGCTAAATGATGTCGCAAGGACGTCATATTTTTTAAACATAGACGTGAATTACGTCCATCCCGATTCACGGACAACTTACGCAAAAAAAAAGGAAAAAATTAAAAATAAACGCGGGAACGACGGCCATACTTAACATTGGAAGATCTTTCTATACGCCGCAAAACACCAGCTTTAACTATACGCCGGAAAAAGCCAACTAGAGACGACGTAAGAGAATGCGACGGCCACGCGTACGTTCGTGGATCGTCGGAAATAGCTAATTTGCATACTCAACGCGGAAAACAACGAGAACTCCACCCAGCGGACGCCGAAGTATTACATCTAAGATCCGAAGGCGTACAAAGCCATACGCTTGTCGGATCTAACCCAGATGCCGTCGTATCTTGGTTTGAGGATTCAAACCAAAGATACGACGCTGGAAATTTGAAAATACGCCGGCGTACTCGCTCTGTGGATCTGCCCCAAGGAATCAGACCATCAGACCACTGATGGCTAACCTTGGCACCCTAGATCATACGTCCCAACATTTTAAATAGATGTTTTGGAACTACATTTCCCATGGTGCTCATGCACTCTGCAGTGTAGTGGAGCATTCTTCTGGGAAACATCTGGGGTGCCCAAGGTTATCAATCACTGGGTTAGACAGTGCTAAGGAGGGTAGGACTCCTGCAGGCTAATCAGACCTTTTAGTATCATTACTATAAGCTCTTGCAGATAGAATATTGTGCTGTCAGTCCAAAAGCCAGTGGGTGAAGGCTATTCATTGATAGGCTATCAAGGGTTTCAACGTTTAACCAGCTACATCAGCAGCAAGGATGATTTTTTAGTTGTATTTATCAGGCTCATCTGCCATTTAAAAAATGTTACAGAGGATACTTAAAAATAGAGTGGGCCCAGTATTTCTGGCATAGGAATCTTACATCATGTATATATATAATTTTAAAGTTTCAATTTAGTTCTTTAACTAGTATTTTAACCATCTGTGGACATTGTACAAAAACTTACTTGAAGTACACAGGGTGTGTAGTAGACCTGGTCTTTCTCCCCAACTGTCACTTCTATTGCATTTGCTAGCAATTCCTGGCTGTCAAAATGACAAACTAGTACAGTAGCTGCTATCAAAAATGTACCGCATGGGCAAGGACACTTGGCAGCTTGTGTGACTTCCTTTTTTGCAATAATATGCTGATCTCTTCATGTAAATGAAAGTTTCCTGGCTGCCAATACTGATCCTCTTTGTTAAAGTGTTAGGCCGGGTACTAACGAGCAAACATGTACGATGAAACCGGTCCGTCGGACCGTTTTCACCGTACATGTCTGCCAGAGGGCTTCTGTACGATGGCTGTACTAACCATCGTACAGAAGTCCGCGCGTAAACAATACGCGGGGCGTGTCCGCGTCGTTGCCTGCCATTTAAAGGCTTCCACGCATGCATCGAAGTCATTCGACGCATGCGAGGGACGGCGGGCGCTCGGACATGTACGGTAGGTCTGTACTGACGACCGTACATGTCCGAGTGGGCAGGATTCCAGCGGACAGTTTTAAAACACGTCCAGGAATATTTGTCTGCTGGGAAAAGGCCCGGCAGGCAAATGTTTGCTGGAATTTGGCCCGCTCGCGCCTACACACGACCGAACATGTATGCTGAAACTGGTCCGCGGACCAGTTTCAGCATACATGTTTGGTCGTGTGTACGGGGCCTTACTTGTCACATGTACCCCAAAGCAGGTGGTCAGACACTATAGCTAGCTACTGTGTTCTTCACCTATAGCAGCAGGCCTACTGGTACTCGGTTGGTACTCGGTTGCCCCCAGGTCTTATACACAATGCTATAGTGCCTGGCCACCACGCCAGGGCAGGCGCAAACTGAGCAAAGCAGACATGTACTTTCAGTTGGCAGACAGGTAGCATGGTTCTTTTTTCCCCAAAAAGTTTAATTGAAAATAAAGAGCGCAATACAATATATGACACTTATAAGGTGGCATGACTCTATGACGGTCCAGGTAACAGGCAGTCTGAGTTCAGGGAATAGACCAAAATCTGGTCCAATGTCATACACAGGGAAATCCAATCTAGTAGAGCAGGGCAGACAGACAGGGAGACTTGATCAAGAATAACACACGTCTAAGGCCCCGTACACACGACCAGTTTCCTCGGCAGAATTCAGCTTCCGACCGAGTTTCTGGCTGAATTCTGCCGAGAAACCCGGCCGTGTGTACACTTTTGGCTGAGGAAGCCGACGAGGAGCTCGGCGAGGAAATAGAGAACATGTTGAACTGGCCGAGGAACTCGATGTGTTTGGCACGTCGAGTTCCTCGGCCGTGTGTACGAGGCCTGACTCTCTATCACAAGCATGCAAGTGAGGGTTTTGGCTGGCTTATAACAGGTTTGGTTTCCACCCAGAGACTGATCACATTAATCACCTTGCAGGTGGACAGAGAGACAAGGAGCGTGCCTCAGGCCTCGTACACACGACCGAGTTTCTCGGCAAAAACCAGCAAGAAACTTGCTGGGAGATATTTTTTTGCAGAGGAAAACGGCCGTGTGTACATTTTCGTCGAGGAAATTGTCGAGAAACTCGACGAGCCAAAAAGAGAGCATGTTCTCCATTTCCTTGACGGGAATGGAGAAACTTGCCTTGTCGAGTTCCTCGACAGCCTAACAAGGAACTCAACGAGGATAACAATGTGTTTCGCCCGTCGAGTTTCTCGGTCGTGTGTACGAGGCTTTAGCCAAAACCCAGATGATGGAATGAGGAGCAGGAGCTAAGTGCTTCTGACATTACTAAATTCATATATTTTTTTTAATTAAAATAACAAACATGTTATACTTACCGGTACCTGCTTTGTGCAGTGGTATTGCACAGAATGGATCCTCTTCTGGGGTCCCTGATGGAGATTTTGGCTCCTGCTCTTCTTTTTAGGACTACCATAGCCAGCTGCTAGCTATGGGGAGAGTGTAGTCTGCGTGCTCCCGACCTGTGTGTCAATGGAGCCAAGCTCCATAGACTAAGAACCCTTTCACACTGGAGGCGTTTTTAAGGCGCTTTAGTGCTAAAAATAGCACCTGTAAAATGCCTCATCTGCAATCCCAGTGTGAACACTGGGGCGCTGCAAGCAGCTTCTTTGAGGCGCTTTAGGAGGAAATCAACAGGCAGCGCCACCAAAACCGTGGCAATTTGCAGGCGCTTTTAACCCTGTATTCAGCTGCTAGCGGGGGTTAAAATCGCACACAGGGGAAGGGGGGCACAGAGAAACTTGAAACATTTTTTAACTTAATGCAAACGTTTTTAGGTTTAGTAACACTTTAAACACTTTTGGTTGATTTACTAAAACTGTGGAGTTCAAAATCTGGTGCAGCTCTGCATAGAAACAGCTTCCAGGTTCTTTTGTTTTTTTTCGCCAAAGCTTAATTGAACAAGCTGAAGTTTGAAGCTGATTGGCTACCATGCACTTCTGCACCTGATTTTGCACTCTCTAGTTTTAGTAAATCGCCCCCTTTTATTCATTGAACCAGAGCCAGTAAGTAGATCAGAACTTCTGACTTCTCTGATCAGCATATTTGGTCTCGGTTGGTGCCTTATATAGTAATAAAACTAATAATAGTGGAATAATGGAATAAAAAAAGGACTGACTGAGTTCCTTGTTATTTATGAAACCCACAGTTACATTTAACAAGGGATGATATGCAAATATATTTAAATCCAGGAATTGATCGAACTTCCACTGGAGAGTGAGAAGGGATTGCAGTTTTCACCTGTGTTACAGATTAGCAGCAGCTGCCCAGAGTGTTTCGTTTGGTGCACCCATAGACTGAAACTTCTAGAAATTGGTTGATTGTTGAAGGAAAATCAGGCTGAACCTGAAATACACGTCCCTTTTTTGAACCTTTTTACATATGTGATTTATTTATTTCTTTTCATTGCAATTTTTAGGTGTAGATTACAAAACAGAGCCTCTTGGACATACCCAAGCTCGGAGACACAAAATAATAGGAATTAAACAGTAAAAGCAAGACTAAAACATCCTAATACAAGCAAGAATTGTACGCTCAGTCCATCTATACAAGTTAGGGTACAGGAGCTTTACCAGGCAACCTTCAGTGGCAGATACAGTAATGAAATGCCCAGAACCCAGGTACACTTTAAAGTGAACTTTTTAATACCCTTGCAAGTGCAATGGTATAATTTAACAGCAAAAAAAAAACAGTACCTTTCATAAATAAGGCTGAGCTCACACTAGTGCGATGCAACAATGGTATGAAAAAATAAATCACAATGGAAATCACAATATTTTCAATGGTGCCTATTTACATCAATGCAACTTAACACGGCGCGGTTTTGGAAAAAGTCCCTGTACTCATTTGGTGCGATTTCAGCAATATTTCGGCCCCATAGAATATGCAAACAACATCCAAGTTGCACTAAATAACACTAAAAATCGTATCAAAATTGGATTGCATCACTGTGAACCTAGCCCAGGACTGATCCTAGGGTCACAGACGCCTGGGTGCATAAATATTTTGGGCGCCCCCACATGGGCATGGTCATCTTACTAACTCCTCGCCTTTACAAATGTTAAAGTCACAGGGAGGCTCCTCCAGTGTCCCCGGCTTGACCCAGCCCGTCACTCAGGCCCTCGGTAGAGGCCAGTGATGAAGAAAGATGTAGGCAGTCCGGCTTCCAATCCCCCCAAGCCTTAAGGCAGCACAGCCTCGCCCCCACTTCACCCCCGGCAACCCACCTCCCAGACACACACCGGTTTAGGGGAAGGGGCTCTACTCACCAGATCTATTTTCTTAGTTAACGGTTCCCCTTTAAGTAGCGGTGGCGGACGCCCTCCCCTCTTATTCATCTGATTCTCCTCCCTCTCTCACACTTACCGGCTCGCCATCCACCTCCCCCCGCAGGTACCACACACCCACAATGCACCGTGCTCAGCACACGCACACGCTCACTTCTACTTTATGATTACACAGAAGGCGGCAGTCAGTGTGTCCACTCAGTGTGCCAGGGCTACCAAAACCACCGGCCACTTTGTGTGTGAGAGCCCTGGACATGAAGGGACACCTGACTGGGACAAGGATGGCGCCCCCCCCCCTCCAAGTAGAACAGGGATTTATTGTTCATGGATGAGCCGAGTACTGGTTGTCTTCATATACAGTATAATAAACTAGAACTATGTGCACACATTGCCACCCATCTTGTACCTGATGAGGTTGTATATCTCCTTGGGTAGCAAAGTGACCTCAGAAACTCCATAGTCAGAGAATCAGGGATGATTCGCTCTCTGTGGTCACCACATAAACGCATTCCTGACGCTTTTATAGTAGCCTCATCCTCACCTGTCACCAGCGGCCAATCACTGTGCAGAGGGACAAAGTAAAGGTGTGGCCTGCTGCTTTCACTGACAGCTGGTCAGGGCTCTGCAGGTGCGATGGCTGGGTGCAGCCATACACAGGGCCAATCCTAGGCATTACAGTGTGCCATAGAAACTTAAAGTGCCGTGGTGCCATGCCCAGGGAGGCAGCACGTAGCTGAATGTAAGTGAGTAGCACTCACTGAGTGCAACTTGAGCTTTGGTGCCCCCCTCTGCCTCAGCCATAGGTGTGCGCAGCCTATTGCATTAGGGCATGCACCCCAAATGTTATAAAACATGGATGGTGTCATTAGAGCAGTGGTTGGTGTCAGTAGGGCCATGGACGGTGTCGATAGCTTTTTATTTTTATTATTTTAATCTTTTTTTTTTTTTATATATATTTTTTTTTAGGAGCCCCATTCAGGGGCATTGGTGCAATATCAGCAGGGGGAATCTGCACCTCAAGCCGTGATTATGCGCATGCCTATGGCCTCAGCTTGCGGCGCCTGTGCACGGTGCACCCTGTGCACCAGCCCAGGATCGGCCCTGGCCTAGCCTAAAATCTCCAGTCAAGTAACCTTGCCTAGACAAGGAAGAGAAGAGGAATCAGACAAAGATGTCATTAGTCTGCTACAGGCAGGAAGAAGCATTTCCTCATTCTCTTTTCTATGTCTTCGTGACAAGAAAATCAGATTAAGGCATTGTCTTGGGGAGAACTGTGATGTTTCATCTATGGAAGGAAACGTAGACCAGTAAGTGTTACATTTACACTTTGACTAGC
Organism: Rana temporaria; assembly: GCF_905171775.1. Lineage (NCBI taxonomy): Eukaryota > Metazoa > Chordata > Amphibia > Anura > Ranidae > Rana > Rana temporaria. The sequence continues at coordinate 241,504,840 of NC_053493.1, read as the reverse complement.
ATACATTCATTAACCATAAAAATATATCTGATTCTAGGTCCAGCTGAACAAAATTGTATTTTCCACTTCTGCCGAATATGCCAAAAATCTTATCTGTGCACCAAAATCTGTCAGCTCTATGTATTTTTATCAAACTCTGCAACATATGCAGGACACACAAGATCCTAAACTCTGATAAAACTGTGCAAGAATAAACACTTTTTCATGAGTGTAATAAAAGAATAGTTATGCTTCTTTTTTGAGAATTGAAAACATTTGGCCATGATGTTTTTTTTCATGGTTCTTTATGATTAGTCCCCACAGTAATACAGTAAAACCTTGGTTTGAGAGTAACTTGGTTTAAGAGCGTTTTGCAAGACAAGCAAAATGTTTTAATAAATTTTGCCTTGATATACAAACGATGTCTTGATATAAGAGTAGCGTCATGTCACAACAGAGTATAAAAAGAAGAGAGGAGGCTCTAAGTGTAGCAATATGATTACATTTAATGAAGGTACAACATTTAGCAACTTATTGCTACACTTAGAGGTGCCTCTCTTCTCTTTTATACCCTGTAAAAAAAATGCTTTGATATACAAGTGCTTTGAATTACAAGCATGTTTCTGGAAGGAAGCAAACCAAAGCTTTACTGTATTAGGAAACTTCAATGCTTACAGTATACTACATTGGAGACAGACATTTTGAAGTATGTTGAAAATGTTTTGCTTCAGTGTTATTGCTAGTTGGTAGACATCCTCCGAAATATCTACCGTATTTATCGGCGTATACCGCGCACTTTTTTGCCCTTAAAATCAGGGCAAAATCGTGGGTGCGCGATATACGCCGATACCCGCTTACGGCGCTCTGTTTGAACCACTCCGCCGACATATACCGAGCGCAGTACACTCGGGTATAGTCGGGCACGCTTGGTTCCACTCGTGGTCACGTCCTGTGCGTCCTTTACGCGAGAGGAGCCGAGCCTGCCCGAGTATACCCGAGTGTACTGCGCTCGGTATATGTCGGCAGAGTGGTTCAAACACAGTGCAGGAAGCAGGGATCGGCTGAAAAACACAGCGGGGAGGACACCACGATGGCAGCAGAAGGACGCCGGACCGGATAAGGCCGCCGATGGACGTCGGGCAAGACACCGACGAGGGGCATCCAAACTGTAAGTATTTCTTTTTTTTCCAGGAATTTTCCTTCTAGGTTGGGGGTGCGCGCTATACGCTGGGGCGTGTTATATGAAGATAAATACGGTACCTTCTTCAGGTATAGTTGTATGAGAGATTATCTAAATATCAATTATACACATGTATGTCACTTTTGTATGATGAATGAATTTAAAAGCTAAGATTGGGGTTAGGCTCCTGTCCCCCTAAAGTTTTTCACCCTAGGTCTGTGTTCAGGGACATTACTGTAAGTCCCACATCAATATTTTAAGGAGGCCTAGCACTCTGCATTATTATAAATGGGTTTTTATATTATATCCCTAGTCAGTGCAAGCATGCCATCTGTATACATTACTGGTCAGTGCATATTCCTGTTATACAATGGAACAAAGATTAAAGCAAAGAGATTAAAGCAGAACACCATGAATATGGGTTTTGCATTGCCATCATTACTCGTCATGGACTGAGACAGAATTAGTTAACTTTTTAAATAAATTGTAATCTCATATTCCTTAAAAATACATTTAATTTCAGGTTATGTGACCAATGGGAGGAAAGTAATGGCACCCATACATCACACTCTACTGATATGACTATCACTTGGGACCACATTGCAGGAAGAGGACACCCCCTTTACCATGGCTGCCATGGTAACAGGGATCATTAACTAGCACCAAGGGGAAGCAGAAGAGGTTCAGTTGATTGACTTTTTCCAGAGATTCACTGAACAAGATTTAATTAAAGACATGAAGCTGGATTTCAGATGTAAAATATAACTGAACTGTCCCCTAAAAGCCCACCATGATTTCCATCCTTACTCCATGCCTTCAAACAGCCAAAAGGCCTATTATGGCAGTAGTTATACTTCCATCTGTTTTCCCTTTCCACAAGTCTGCGCCTGTATGAAGGCTGTGTATTTTTGCAAATGAGCTGTTTAATTTCCAAACAATTATTAAAATATTTCAAATTAATAATTTTCTGACCACAAACGCATTCTTTGGAAAGTGATGCATTGTTAAAGTTGAAGGTATAGAGAATGTTTAACTGATCATGATCTGACGCTCTTAAACCTACAGGTATTTATGGTAACATTTTTTTTTTTTTTATTCCGAAAGTGTGTTTTAGTTTCAACTGAAAAACACGTTGAGCAGGAAAAAAAAATTGTTACTTTTCAGTTTGCCAGATTTCGTTTTTAGAAATATTTTCTTTCCTGAAAGCTGAACTTTGAGCACAAACTTAACACACGTATATGCAAACCTTCCTCTCTAAAATATTCAATAATCCTGCTTAGCCAGTCTTTTCCCCCATTAGACAGTAAAGGAAGGTCAGTGACCTCACTTATCGTGATTGCAATTTATCAGCACAGCTTGGTCACTGACCTGCCCCTAATTTGCTGACTGGACAGTAAAGGAACACCACCACACTAAGGTCACCATCGGTGTGCTGTCCTTTCTCCAGGTTTTCAGTTCTCATAGCTACACATTATTGATTTAGAGTAGGGGTGCTCAACCTTTTTGAGACCTCTGCCTGGTAAATTCCTCCGCAAACTTCCATGCCCCAAGAGTAAAGAATACAGTTTTTTTTCTTTATAAAAAATATTAATAATAAAGTTTATATCCAAACAATCCAAGTATGGTAATGTAAAACATGCTCTGAAATTCTGGAGGGGACTGGGTGTCACTGTGTGTGGGGGGGGGGGGGGCTTGTTTTGTGGCGTAGGTTATGGCTCTGCAGCTGACTTGGGACCCTGTAGGTAAGGGGTGAGGTTTCTAGAGGGGGCTAGGGAGAATAGAGGGAGGTTTTAAGGTACTATGGGACACTGTTGGAGGTTGGGGAAATTATGGAGGGCTAGAGACCCTGCAGCAGGCTGGGGAACACTGGTCAGTTCCAAGGAAAGTTTGGGGGCACTCTGGAGTTTGAAGGCTCTCAGGGGGCTAGGGTGGTACTATAGGAAACTATGGGAGGTTGGGGGCACTACTGGGAGGTAAGGTGGGTAGTCAAGGGATCTGTGGTTGGCTGGAGACCCAGGGGAGAGAAGACTGCAGACCATTAGTTGAGAACCACTGGTTTAGAGAGCTATTGGGTTTATACCCAGTTGTAGACTTTTCCCATCATTATTAAATTATACAGGATTTACATAGAGCTAACAGTTTACACAGCACTTTACAATGTGAAGGGGGACAGTACAATTCCAACACGGTTCAATACAGAAGGAATAGGAGGGCCCTGCTTATTTAGCTTACAATCTAAAGGCAAGGGAAGGTGGTACAAAAGCAAACAACTGCAGGGAGTGATCTGATGGAGATGACTCAAGTACAGTTTTTAGGTGGAGGTGGGGTAGGCATCCCTGAATAAATGAGCTTTCAAGGATCGCCTAAAGGCGGACAGGGTAGAAGCTGACATAATGGGGTAGTTCCAGAGGATGGGAGAGGTTCTTGAAAAATTGAGGAGACGAGCATGGGAGGAGGTAACAAGGGAGCTAGAGAGCAAGGTGTCTTGGGAGAAGTGGAGAGGAGGATTTGGGCAATATCTGCAGGTTAAGGTTGGTGATTTAGGTTGGAGATTGTATATATTGGGCTAGTGCAGGGGTCTGCAACCTTTAAGACATAAAGAGCCACTTGGACCCGTTTCCAAAGGAAAAAAAAACTGGGAGCCGCAAAACCATTGCGACATTTAAAACAAATATAACACTGCATATATTGTCTCCGCGAGGGAGATGTCGGCGGCAGAGTTGAGAGCTCTCGTCGTGACAGGCGGGCGGGAGACTCCAGGCGCATGCATGCACCAGTGACACCCGGGCCGCGAGCACAGAGAGGCCAGCTCTGTGGCCAGTCACATGACACGCCGTGACCGAATCACAGGCCAGATGACCCCCCCTGCCCCCCGCACGGTAGATGTAATTGCGGTAATGCCGCCCAAGTAATGGGAACGGCGTTACTGCAAGGGTAAGAGTAATCAGGTAGATTACTCGTTACCCTTAAAAGGTGCCCCGGAGCCGCGGCAAAGGTTCAAAAGAGCCGCATGCGGCTCCGGAGCCGCGGGTTGCAGACACCTGGGCTAGTGGAAGCCAATGAAGGAATTGGCAGAGAGGGACAGCAGTCACAGATTGGTTGATAAGCTGTATAAGTCTAGCAGCAGCATTCATAATAGACACAGTGTTGGCATGTAACAAATTTGTCTACTGTTAGATACCTAAGCCTTCTGGAAAATCACCTTTTGAGGTAATTTACTGTATACAATTCCACGCAGGGCCGGTGCTACCACTAGGCAAACTAGGGCGCACTGCTGCCTAGGGCGCCCGGCCACCTGTGTTCCTACTCTTTTCTATCGGCAGCAAGCAACTATGTCTCAGCTTCAGCAGGCAGCCGCCACTCTGTTCGCACATAGAGTGCACCGGTGGCAGAGGTCTGTGTCCGACTTCCAAATGTATGGAAGCAAGCAAACCTTCAATGATGGGCTCTGGTGAGGCTGCATTTGATGGGCACTGGTAGGTTTCATTAATGGGCGCTGGTAGGCTGCATTGATGGCCGCTGGTGAGGCTGCATTTGATGGGCGCTGGTGAGGCTGCATTCATGGGCGCTGGTGAGGCTGCATTTGGTGGGCACTGGTAGTTTGCATTGATGGGCGCTGGTGAGGCTGCATTCATGGGCGCTGGTGAGGCTGCATTTGGTGGGCACTGGTAGTTTGCATTGATGGGCGCTGGTGAGGCTGCATTTGATGGGCGCTGGTGAGGCTGCATTGATGTGTGCTGGTGAGGCTGCATTTGATGTGCGCTGGTGAGACTACATTTGATGGGCGCTAGTGAGGCTTCATTTGATGGGCGCTTTATTAAAAAAGTGTGGTATACATGGGCAGGACAAAGGGGGTAGAGTCAAGGGGGGGGGGGTACTTCATCAGTACCTTAACTTATAAAGATTCAGAATGTTCACAAATCCTACAGCTTTGGCTGTTGTCAGTCCATGTGGCAACAGGAAATTGGTCCTCCGACTTGCCTGAAAAAATAAAACCATCTGGCGCATCAACAATAACCGCTGTCTCAGCAGATTAACTGAATTTCACTACAAACTGGTAACTCTTTGCTGCTGTTACAACACAGACACTTTGAAGCAGATATGGTTGCATGTACTATATCATCAATCAGAGATAAGTGAAAGTCACTTCATAAAATCCACTGTCACTATTTAAACAAAACATTCTATGGAAACTAGTTACATGCCCTGTGAAAAGCAAACAGTAAGAAAGGGCTATAAGGCCATGCTATGGTATTATTAACTTAAAGCCCGTTCTTATGTGACAACAGTGATATACTATTATATAGAACATCGGCGAGTGAATGGGAAGGGTTAGAACATCTGTCCGATTTTTATTGCTTTCTGTATCCCTTAAAATATCTCCAATGGAGACACAGTGATAAAAAACACCTTATTTAAAGGATAAACAAGAGTTAGTGTCGGTTCACACAGGGGCAACATGACTTCCAGCGCGACTTTGCGGGACGACTTACAATGCGACTTCAAGTTGCCTCCAGGACAGGCGACTTTGCCAGTGGCCAATCAAACAATAATCAGCTCTGTGGGAGGGAGGGGTTTGCCTGAGAAAACGGTTATCTCTTCCTATACAGTTAAGACAGTGATCCGACTTTGGAGGCGACTTCCATTGAAATCATTGGGGTAGATTCAGGTAGGGGCGCGCACTACTACGGAGGCGCAGTGTACCGTTTTTACGCTACGCCTCCATAAATTACATGCGCTACGCTTCATTCACGAAGCAGTAGCTCCGTAATTTGCGGGGGAGTTCCGTAAAAGTGGCCGGCGTAAGCGCGCGTAATTTAAATGATCCCGTAGGGGGCGTGGATCATTTAAATTAGGCCCGTTCCCGCGCCGAACGTAGTGCGCATGCTCCGTCGGGAAACTCCCGACGTGCATTGCGGTAAATGACGTCGCAAGGACATCATTTGCTTCAACGTGAACGTAAATGGCGTCCAGCACCATTCACGATTCACTTACGCAAACGATGTAATTTTCAAAAATCGCGACGCGGGAACGACGGGTATACTTAGCATTGGCTGCGCCTGCTAATAGCAGGAGCAGCCTTACGCAGAAACCGACGAACGCAAACGACGTAAAATTTGAACGCCGGGCGCGCGTACGGTTGTGAATCGGCGTGACTATGCAATTTGCATACTCTACGCTGACCACTACGGGAACGCCACCTAGCAGCCAGCGTAAGAATGCAGCCTACGATACGACGGCATAAGAGCCTTATGCCAGTCATATCTTAGGCTGCAGTCGGCGTATCAAGCTTTCTGAATACAGAAAGTCGATACGCCGGCGCTACTTAGCAATTACGCTGCGTATGTATGGATACGCAGGCGTAATTGCTACCTGAATCTACCCCAATGGGTACAAGTTGCCTACAAGTTGCCTTGAAGTAGTACAGGAACCTTGGCTCTCATTCACTTCAATGGAATTTCTCATGTCGCGCAACTTGGGGCAACACAAGTCGGATCCCAAGCCGCTGTAGTGTGAACCGCCACTAAGTGCCAATTTTAATTTGCTCTTTTCATATCCTTTTCATACCCTTTGCACACGTTCATCTCACTCATTGGCCCATTGGCTATGCTTACCAGAACAGGAAGTATGGGAAACATCCCAGGGGAACCTAGACAAGAGTAAATACTAGACAAAGCTCCAAATGACTTTTCCATTTTATCCATAGATAAGAAAAAAATAGATGTTACTCATAAAAAATCTTGCAATGTGAAATGTATACCTTAAAAAAATTGTCTTGTTTTTCTCTATAAATACTTTTTCCGCCTTTTTTTAATAACTCAATACTGCTGATCTCTTCCAGCGGTTTCCTGTCTATAGTACTCCCTACAGCATTAGTTGCACATCATGGCTCTGGGCTTGCTTCCTGATAGTGAGGATGTGAAAAGTGTGTTGTCAGGGCCGCTTGTAGTCTTCAACAGAGACGCATGTCACAGAGTGACAATGAAGAAAAACACTTGAGAGTGGGGCTTTTTTTCTCGGAAAACGGGTACTGGAACTCAAACACACGCCACTCCACCCCACACACACACTCCAAACTGCATCAAATAGTGGGTGTGGTCAAATTTCATTAACAGTGGGAGGGTCTTAAAGGGGTATTAAATATCAGAAGTGCATTATGTGCAGAGATGGGGGGGGGGGGGGGAACAGAATTGCAAAGTTGCAGAATTCAAGGTTGCGATGCATGCAGAATTCAGGGGTGCATTACACACAGAGTGCAGGATTTAGCCTTCTTACACAGCTGCTAACTTCTGCATTCCACATCTCACTTTCACCCCTCTTCAGCTCTGACCTCTGCATGCAACCCCCATGACTGCCCCCATATTATCCCCCCTTCCTTAAACGCTCCACCATCTTCCACCTTACTTTTGTTGCTGTATTAAGTTGAAGCACCCAGTCGCCTCTAATACCTTTCCACACACTGTAGGTGGCTCCACCTCTCTCGCTTGCAGGGAGATCATCCATTGGGGGTGGCAGCATCCTCATTTCACCCCAAGCACATGCATATCCCTTGTCCCCATCCTGTACTCAGTGGGAGTCATTCAGGAGATTAGATCTATGGGAGTCGTTGAGAGTCAAGCTGTCACTTGTAGTGATAGTGGTCAGCAAGGAGCAAAGGGCCTGAGCCAGAGGTGGTGAATGTCGGGGAAATAGCCAAGTTATTGGCATTTCTGCCAGTGTCCAGTGACTAACTCCCATGCGCATGCGCGCACGCAGATGCGCAGAAGCTGCCTATACACGCCAGACGGCGCGCACAGATGCCTAACTGTGTGGGCACACCCCCCCCGGCCTATTTAAACCTGTCACTGGCGCATACAGGTTGCTGGATTATCATCAGCTTCCTGTGTCTCCTGTGTCTCCTGTATCCTGTGTATCCTGAATCTCTGGCTTGACCCTTGGCTTACTTCTGAACCTGTGACTCTGCATCTGACCCCGGCTTGGCTGACTACTCTAGTATCTTCTGTTCATGTGTATGTAAAAAAAGAAAAAATACTGCGCTTATCTGAACAAAGTGAGCTGCTACACAGCAATGTGACAAAATTGAATAAAGTGGTAAGTATAAATGTAGTGCTAGTGTTAAAAAACTCAAAATCAACCAAGTGACTAGAATAAATTGAACAAAATGAACAAGAAGTCCATAAAAGTGAATAGGTGATGTGAAACAGTGTCCATCAATATAAAATGAAGATAGATGCTGCGTGAATCATCATGGAACCAACATTGCTTCTCGCTCAAAGAAGTAGATGAAATGAATGGAATACCCTTACCGGATCTGGAGGATCTAACCGTCAGCGACACTAGATCGTACAAGCATGAACGCTCCCAAGCGAAACAACTTGACTGGTCTGGCGATTCTGAAGGACCATGAGCTTGACCTCACTGGAACCCAACGATCATTCGCTGAAAACCTCTCACTGGGTAGATGGCAATCCAAATGGCAAGAATGGACCAGGAGAACCGTAATAGCTCTTTTCTTTCCGGCAGGTGTTATAAATGAAAAGAACCAACACCCACAAAGTGAGGAACGAGGATGGAACTCCAAAAAAACTTAATCCAGCAGGACATGCAAGGAAAAAGAAAACAGGGCTCCCAATGGTGCAGGTCAAAAATAATCTGGGTTTTATTGTAATAAAAAACAAATAAAAATGACATCAAAGTGATCACAAAAATGAATATAAATGGATAAAAGCAATATGGGGAGTAGGTGTACCAATCCCTACGCGTTTCGCCTGAGGAAACTTCAACAGGGGCATCTACCTGCTCCCCCATACTACTCATATATATATAATAAATACTCCTAATTAGACTGCGGAACTGGCCACTCAGACGAATTCCCCAGTGTATGTCTGTGATTGGAGGAGAGTCCATCACATGACAATCACGTGACAAACTGGACTCGTGATCCTCCGAACAAAGACCAATCAAAATAAACTCAATAAAACCCATCCTGGGTCACATAATGACAGCATCCTGTGACCCGGTATTAATCCTCCTTGAACCAATAGTACATGTTTAAAAGAACCGCCGAATAAACAGAGGAGGGGCTAGAAGGCATGCACCAATAGATACCAACATATCCCCTCATCACATGTCTAGAGGCCAATGGAAAGGCCCAGGCATAAAACATACATTCAAAAGCACACAAACGGGACAGTAGAGGGACACCATGAAAGGAGGAGGGGCTGAAAGACGTGCAACAATGGGCGACGACCTGTCCCCCTGTCCCCTATCAGGTGGCCAATGGGGAAGCCTAAGCATAGACCATCCACAGGAAGGTGCACAAATGGGACACAGTAGGGACACCACCGTGGGGACACCGGCGTCCAAACCATCACACGTCGTCCGGCTGTAAACCGGACGTCGTCGCACCGCACATGACGTCACGACATCCACGACAATGCCATCCACGTCACGTGGAGCGCACAGGTGAACGCCAACGCATCCAGCCGTGTGCAGAAGACGTGCAGGCGACCAATACCTAAATCGGAACGGCATCGCACCACACATGACGCCACGACGTCCGCGGCAGTGCCGCCAATGCCACATGGAGCGCAGTGGTGAACCGCTATGCGTTCAGCCGTGCGCGGAAGACGCCCGAATGCGACGTCATGACGTATTAACGTCAAGACGTCACACATGGGGAGGCACCAGAGAAGGCCATCACAGAAAAAGATAAATAAATCAGATTTGACAAAAAGGCTGAACTGACGTGGCCACTGGTAGGGTAGAGCAGCGCCACCTTAAGGAAAAAATAAGGCACTGCACACATCCACATCCAGCCATGTAAAGCCGCACCATTGAAGGTGTCGGCCAACAAAAGCCACATAAGTGGCCATAGATCTGTAAGGGAGAGAACCTCCTACACAAAACTGTTTCGCCCTCTCAAAAACTAGAACAATGAAAAAATATAAATAAAAATAAACAAAAAATTGACAAAAAAGATACACATGAATCCACAAAATTGCCAAAAAATCTCAGATGGGGTGGCACAACCGGATTAAAGCAACCTGATAACAAACGAGTAATTAAGCCTTTTGAATGTATGTTTTATGCCTAGGCCTTTCCATTGGCCTCTAGACATGTGATGAGGGGATATGTTGGTATCTATTGGTGCATGCCTTCTAGCCCATCCTCTGTTTATTCAGCGGTTCTTTTAAACATGTACTATTGGTTCAAGGAGGATTAATACCGGGTCAAAGGATGCTGTCATTATGTGACCCAGGATGGGTTTTATTGAGTTTATTTTGATTGGTCTTTGTTCGGAAGATCACATGAGTCCAGTTTGTCACGTGATTGTCATATGATGGACTCTCCTCCAATCACAGACATACACTGGGGAATTTGTCTGAGTGGCCAGTTCCGCAGTCTAATTAGTATTATTTATTATATATATATGAGCAGTATGGGGGAGCAGGTAGATGCCCCTGTTGAAGTCCCCTCGGACGAAACGCATAGGGCTTGGTACACCTACTCCCTATATTGCTTTTATCCATTTTTATTCGTTTTTGTGATCACTTTTATGTCATTTTTATTTGGTTTTTATTACAATAAAACCCAGATTATTTTTGACCTGCACCATTGGGAGCCCTGTTTTCTTTTTTCCTTGTATGTCCTGCTGGATTAAGGTTTTTTGGAGTTCCATCCTCGTTCCTCACTTTGTGGGCGTTGGTTTTTCATTTATAACACCTGCCGGAAAGAAAAGAGCTATTACGGTTCTCCTGGTCCATTCTTGCCATTCGGATTGCCATCTACCCAGTGAGAGGTTTCCAGCGAATGATCGTTGGGTTCCAGTGAGGTCAAGCTCATGGCCCTTCAGAATCGCCAGACCAGTCAAGCCGTTTCGCTTGGGAGCGTTCATGCTTGTACGATCTACTGTCGCTGACAGTTAGATCCTCCAGATCCGGTAAGGGTATTCCATTCATTTCATCTACTTCTTTGAGCGATAAGCAATGTTGGTTCCATGATGACTCACGCAGCATCTATCTTCATTTTATATTAATGGACACTGTTTCACATCACCTATTCACTTTTATGGACTTCTTGTTCATTTTGTTCAATTTTTTCTAGTCACTCAGTTGATTTTGAGTTTTTTAACACCAGCGCTACATTTATACTTACTGCTTCTGTGTATGACCTGGCTTGTACCTGTAAATTCCCTTGGACTGATTCCTGTGTATGCCCCCTGGCCTGGCTCCAAACTCCATTCTTGGTTTACCTACGGTACCGCACCAAAACCCTTCCTTGCACGGCTACTGAGTCCGCTCTTCCAGCGCACCCCAGCTACCTATTGCCTGCATCTACCCAGTCAGCAGCAGTACCGGCAATCCGTGCACCTTTGGGCCCCGCACTCCCTGTCTCATGCCCAGGGGTGCGGTACACTTAGTCGCAAGGGGCACCCTCTTAGCAATCCGGCCTCACACCAGAGACCTGACAGTGAAACTGGGTTCCACCAAGTTCCAGCTGAAAAAAAACCCTGGTTGAGAGACAGTATACACCTTATAACTGGAAATACCGGAACAAGGACCTTGATTTCAGGATTACCATGGCATTTTTAAATGAAAGCTGCAGATTAAAAAATATTGAAAACAACTTTTGAAATTACTTTAATATTGTTAAAGCATAGTGAATAATGTCTTTCGCGCTACTAAACAGTGGATAAATAAACAAATAAAGTCTTCCAAAACAAACAGTGGTGAAAATGCAGCAAAAACTAATAGGCCCAGATTCACAAAGGAGATACGACGGCGTATCTCCAGATACGCCGTCGTATCTCTGAGTTGAGCCGTCGTATCTATGCGCCTGATTCTTAGAATCAGTTCCGCATAGATTTATATTAGATCCGACCAGCGTAAGTCTCTTACGCCGTCGGATCTTAACTGCATATTTACGCTGGCCGCTAGGGGCGTGTACGCTGATTTACGCTTAGAAATATGTAAATCAGCTAGATACGCGAATTCACAAACGTATGCCCGGCCGACGCAGTACAGATACGCCGTTTACGTTAGGCTTTTCCCGGCGTAAAGTTACCCCTGCTATATGAGGCGTATTTGCGGCGTACCAATGTTAAGTATGGCCGTCATTCCCACGACTAAATTTGAAAATTTTACGTCGTTTGCGTAAGTCGTCCGTGAATGGGGCTGGAAGTCATTTACGTTCACGTCTAAACCAATACGTCCTTGCTGCGTACTTTGGAGCAATGCACACTTGGATATTCCACGGACGGCGCATGCACCGTTCGTTAAAAAAAGGCCAATCACGTGAGGTCACATAACATTTACATAAAACACGCCCCCCTGTTCCACATTTGAATTAGGCGGGCTTACGCCAGCCTATTTACGCTACGCCGCCGCAACTTACGGAGCAAGTGCTTTGAGAATACAGCACTTGCCCGTCTAAGTTGTGGAGGCGTAATGTAAATAGGATACGTTACGCCTGCACAAAGATACACGGCTGTACGTGAATCTGGGCCATAGTGTTTACAATACACAACAACAAATTAATAAAGTGAATTCTCGCGCATAATCTGTAAAACACACTAATAATGTGACAGATAGTAAATGAGTGATAAGTAAATGGTGATCAAAAGTGGGATAAATAAATAAAGTCCATATGTGATGAAGCAGTAAATACTGCCTAAGAGGAGAAGAACTCAATATCCCCAGATCTTATAGATGGATGAGTGACTTAATCACATGTGTGTCTGGTCTCACAGAACTCTCACCTCACTAATGAATAAAATCAGCAACAAGGATGATCCTAGAGAGCTTCACCTTCACAGAGAAAAATGTTCCACACTATCCACACTTCCACTGGTGCCTCTCAACACATATCCAGGCTCCTATAGATTACCACAGCCTTATCCAGTCTCCTCGATCAGTCCCTGTTAGAGCTCCAGGGGCCCCAAATGAAGACACGTGACTGTGTCGTACCGCGTAGGGATTGGCAGTGGGCAGACGTACACCTGGAGTGACGTGAGAAGGCGCAGAGGACGCCGCTGTTAATTTTTATACTGCACTCATTTTTATTTACCTATGTAAGAGCATTAACACCCGAATAAACGTTCCCCTTTACTTGAATACTACACTATTGGAGGCCCTCTTTCTTCTCTCCTTCTCTTGTTCTTCTTGATGGAGCTCTAACAGGGACTGATCGAGGAGACTGGATAAGGCTGTGGTAATCTATAGGAGCCTGGATATGTGTTGAGAGGCACCAGTGGAAGTGTGGATAGTGTGGAACGTTTTTCTTTGTGAAGGTGAAGCTCTCTAGGATCATCCTTGTTGCTGATTTTATTCATTAGTGAGGTGAGAGTTCTGTGAGACCAGACACACATGTGATTAAGTCACTCATCCATCTCTAAGATCTGTGGATATTGAGTTCTTCTCCTCTATAGCCGCGTACACACGGTCAGTCAAAACCGATGAAAACGGACTGAAGGACCGTTTCATCGGTCCAAACCGATCGTGTGTGGGCCCCATCGGTCAGTTATCCTTCGGTCAAAAAAAAAAGAACTTGCTTTAAAATTTAACCGATGGACTGATAACCGATAGGTCAAAACCGATGGTTAGTATGCAAAAGCATCGGTTAAAAACCCGCGCATGCTCAGATGAAGTCGACGCATGCTTGGAAGCATTGAACTTCGTTTTTTCTGCACGTCGTGTTTTACGTCACCGCGTTCTGACACGAACGGTTTTTAAACTGATGGTGTGTACACACATCAGACCATCAGTTAGCTTCATTGGTTAACCGTTAACCTTCGGACCGTTGTCATCGGATGGACCGACCGTGTGTACGCGGCCTTAGGCAGTATTTACTGCTTTATCACATATGGACTTTATTTATTTATCCCACTTTTGATCACCATTTACTTATCACTCATTTACTATCTGTCACATTATTAATGTGTTTTACAGATTATGCGCCAGAATTCACTTTATTAAATTGTTAAAGCATAAATCAGATTTTAGTGATTTATGTAATATGCGCTGAACTCTAGGCTGGTGTAAAATTTAACCATACAGTGGTCTTTAAGTCTTTATAAATAATATAGCCACTCGTGTTCATGTTCCAGGTAATAATTAATTTTGTCGGTATGGATTATTGTCCTACCTAACACACACATTTCTGGGAAGATAAAGAGCAGAATGAAAATAGACTTTGTTCATATTATGCTCGGGCCTGCCAGCTAACTCTGCACTGTTGTTAGCTGCTGGCTTAGTTATATCCCTATACTTTTAGGGACCCCAGTGTCATCACAGAATATTGCACCCCAGATATCATGGTCATAGAAGACATTATGATGTATAACAACAACTTTAAAAAAAATTGTCAATTGACTTAAATTCACAGGCCACTCTATTAGGTACACCTGTTCTATTGCTTGGTAATGCAAATTGCTAATCAGCCAATCACATGGCAGCAACTCAATGCATTTAGGCATCTAGACGTGGTGAAGTCGACTTGCTGAAGTTCAAACCGAGCATCAGAATGGGGAAGAAAGGGGATTTAAGTGACATGGTAGCATGGTTGTTGGTGCCAGACGGACAGGTCTGGGTATTTCAAAAACTGTTGATCTACTGGAATTTTCATGCACAACCATCTCTAGAGTTTACAGAGAATGGTAAAAAAAAAAGAGAGAAAATATCAAGACAGTAGCAGTTGTGTGGATAAAAATGATTTGTTGGTGTCAGAGGTCGGAGGAGAATGGACAGACTGGTTTGAGAAGATAGAAAGGCAATAGTAACTCAAATAACCACTCGTTACAACCAAGGTATGCAGAATACTATCTCTGAATACACAACACATCGAACCTTGAAAAAGATGGGCTACAGCAGCAGAAGACCAAACCGGGTGCCAATCCTGTCAGCTAAGAACAGGAGACTGAGGCTACAATTCGCACAGGCTTAGCAAAATTGGACAATAGAAAATTGGAAAAACGTTGCCTGGTCTGATGAGTCTCAATTTCAGCTGCAACATTCAGATGGTAGGGTCAGAATTTGGCATAAACAACAGGAAAGCATGGATCCATCCTTCCTTGTATTAACGGTTCAGGCTGGTGGTGGTGATACTGTATTTTCTTGGCACACATTGTGCCCCTTAGTACTAATTTAGCATTATTTAAACGTCATGGGCTGGCCTACCTGAGTAGTGTTACTGACCACTGTATGACTACCTTGTACCCATCTTCTGATGGCTACTTCCAGCAGGATAACGCACCATGTCACAAAGCTCAAATCATCTCAAATTGGTTTCTTGAACATGACAATGAGTTCACTGTACTCCAATGGCCTCCACAATCACCAGATCTCAATCCAATAGAGTACCTTTGGGATGTGATCGAATGGGAGATTTGAATCTTGAATCATGGATGTGCAGCTGACAAATCTGCAGCAACTGATGCAACCAGAATACTGCCCATATCTAGATGGTCAGAGACAAATGCCCTTTTTACATTGCTGAATGCTGATCAGGGAAGAATACTTCCCATATCTAGATGGTCAGAGACAAATGCCCTTTTTACATTGCTGAATGCTGATCAGGGAAGAATACTTCCCATATCTGGATGGTCAGGGACAAATGCCCTTTTAACATTGGTGATCAGGCAAGAATGCTTCCCTTGTCTAGATGGTCAGGGACAAATGCCCCTTTTACAGTAGTGATCAGGAAAAAATGCTCCCTTTATCTAGATCAGTGGTTCTCAACCTGGGGGTCGGGACCCCCTTGGGGGTCAAATGAGGATTTTCCAGGGGTCACCAAAACCTGGGCTGTTCCTGAAGCCTGCGGCCGCCCACTCAGCCTCTTCACAGTCGCCCATTCAGTTCACGGCATAGCTGGGAAGCAGGGACTAGAGGTCAGCTGACTGGTGAGGAATGTGAAGTGGGAGGGGCTGCAGGAGACCCTATCTGCTGATTTCAGCATAAGTGTCACTGCTACGAGAAACCACAAAGTCGGAGACACAATGAGTAACACTACCTGTGATTAGAGTTGCCTTTTAAAAGTCTCCACTACAGTTCTCAGATCAGCAGATGACCTAAGTTGGCTGATCCCAACTCCCTGCCCGCACTGCCACTGATCTCACCCCCCACCAGCACCGCCACTGATCCCAACTCCCCACCAGCACTGCCACTGATCCCAACTCCCCGCCAGCACTGCCACTGATCCCAACTCCCCGCCAGCACTGCCACTGATCCCAACTCCCCGTCAGCACTGCCACTGATCCCATACTCCCCGCCAGCACTGCCACTGATCCCATACTCCCCATCTGGGAGTAAGAGAAGGAATAAAAATGGAGAATACATGGAAGGGAAAGGAAAAGAGGGAGAGGAACAAAGCAAAAGGGAGAGAAAGAATAAGAGAACATGAAAGACGTCTAGAGAGGGATGGGGATAACAAACAAGAAATTGGGATAGAGAGAGATAATAGGGAAAGAAAGGAGAACAAAGAGAAACAGTGGTACATCCTAAAATGTACTATAAGGGGTTTTAATATTGTACGAGTGGAAGGGAGAGCTAAATGTCCGTGGGTTAGGGGCGCAAATTACTTGTCTTACCTTGGGTGCCGACAACCCCTGATAGGAAAATAATTTTACTGTTAGGGTCCCCACAACTTGGGAAATTTTATCAAGGGGTCATGGCACTAGACAGGTTGAGAACCACTGATCTAGATGGTCAGAGACAAATGCCTCTTTTAAGTTGGTGAATAGGGAAGAATGCTCCCCTTGTCTAGGTGGTCAGGGAGGGACAAATGCTCCTTTTTACACTGATGATCAGCAGTGCTTTAAGTGGGCCAAAAGAGGTGGCGGTACTCTATTAGGAGCCGGTGCTCCCCCCCCCCCCAATACTGAACATGAAAAGTTGTGGTGACAATGGGCACAGTGGCATCATGGGGCACAGTGGTGACAATGGGCACAGTGGCATCATGGGGCACAGTGGTGACAATTAAAGGGCACAGTGGTGACAATTGGCACAGTGGCAACAATTGAGGGGCACACTGGCTGCATTTGATGGCATGGCACAGTGGTGACAATTGATGGAACAGTGGCTGCGTTTGATGGCATGGCACAGTGACTGCGTTTGATGGCATGGCACAGTGGTGACAATTGATGGCACAGTGGCTGCGTTTGATGGCACAGTAGCTGCGTTTGATGGCATGGCACAGTGGTGACAATTGATGGCACAGTTGCTGTTTGATGGCATGGCACAGTGGTGACAATTGATGGCACAGTGGCTGCATTTGGTGGCATGGCACAGTGGTTGCATGTGATGGGCACAGTGAGGCTTCAATTTTTTTTTTTTTTGCGCCCCCCCAATTTTGAGCACCAGCCGCCACTGTTCAATGTTTGTAGATCCTGGGACACACACACACATGTGTGAAGGTAAAGTGTCTGCAGGGAAAAGTCAGGGAAGGGAGGGGGAGAGATAACAACCATCTGAGAGGAGCAGTGTGACAGGCAAAGATGAATGGGTCTGTGTGAGGACGACAGGGAGCAGGACGGCCGGCCAGATAGTGGCTGAGGAAGGGAGGAAGATGCCAGGGAGAGAGAGAGAGCATTGCAGACACAGCCAGAACTGACCTGTAAAGCCAACGTGAGGAGACCTGTTACCACTGCTGCCCGAACCTGCTGGGTGGAAACTTCAAAGGCCCCCCATGCACCTAGGACCCCTGGGCAGTTCACAGAAGTGCCTGTGCATTAAGACAGGAAAGCCCTCCCCCGCTCTTACAGTGTCCCCCAGCTTTTAGGGAGAGGAAAGCAGGCAGCGCTGGGGGGAGATAAGGCACCTATAGGAGGATCACATGTGGCTAGAACAGGGAGGCAGATCGGTGCGCTGTGACAGTTACAGAAATGATGCCGACAGGAGGGAGAGATACACAGCATCGGTTCTGTAACTGTCAAAGTGCACCGATCTGCCTCCCCATCAGCGGGCCCCACTCGGCTGCAGGCCCCATAGCGCCCGCGTGGGTCGCTATGGCGGTAGTTCCGCCACTGATCATCATATTCCTGGCCTGGGGCTGCGTTCCGGTATGGGAAACCCACGTACTGGGCGCACGGAGAGGTGCTGGTACTCTCTAGGGCCATTTTTGGAAGTGGCGGTACTGAGTACCGCCGCGTTCCGGCCCAGTTAAAGCACTGATGATCAGGGAAGAATGCTCCCCTTATCTAGATAGTCAGGAACAAATGTCCCTTTTACATTGGTGATCAGGGAAGAATGCTCCCCTTATCTAGATGTTCAGGGACAAATGCCCCTTTTACAGTGGTGATAAGGGAAGAATGCTCCCTTTATCTAGATGGTCAGAGACTAATGCCCCTTTTGAGTTGGTGATAAGGGAAAAATGCTCCCCTTGTCTAGATGGTCAGGGAGGGACAAATACCCATTTTACATTGGTGATCAAGCAGGGAAGAATGCTCCCCTTATCTAGATGGTTAGGGAAAAATGCCCCTTTTACACTGGTGATAAGGGAAGATAGCTCCCTTTATCTAGATGGTCAGGGACAAATGCACTTTTTACATTGGTGATAAGGGAAGAATACTCCCCATATCTAGATGGTCAGGGACAAATGCACTTTTTACATTGGTGATAAGGGAAGAATACTCCCCATATCTAGATGGTCAGGGACAAATGCCCCTTTTACATTGGTGAACAGGAAAGAATGCTCCCCTTGTCTAGATGGTCAGGGACAAATGCCCCTTTTACAGTGATGATCAGGGAGAAATGCTCCCTTTATCTAGATGGTCAGAGATGAATGCCTCTTTTAAGTTGGTGAATAGGGAAGAGTGCTCCCCTTGTTTAGATGGCCAGGGAGGGACAAATGCCCTTTTACATTGGTGATCAAGGAAGAATGCTCCCCTTATCTAGAATCTGGTCAGGGACAAATGCCGCCTTACAGTTTACACGTTTACACTGTCGCCACATGCGGCACACACGCCGGTGCCTGTGCTGGTCCATCGGTTCAGGTCCGATTTCAGCCCGAATTTTGGGCTGAAATCGAACCTAAAACACGCACCAAAAAGGGCACGCGTTTTTCTGGCACACCGCACCGGACCCGCTGCGGAGATATGTAAACCGGCTCCATAGAGAGCCAGTCACATTCTCCTGCTATGCAAATTAAATGCGGAGAAACACGCATTCAATTCGCATAGGTGTGAACCTGGCCTAAAATAGAATATTCGTTTCATGCTGCTGGCTCTGCAAATGATGTTAGCCCCAGAACTATGTATGCACTATCAATAGGGAGGTCAATCAGACATGTTTAAGGAACCCCCAACTACCTCTGGAGGAACCCCCGGGTGAGAATAATTGCTGTAAACATATTAATAGCTGGCGTGGCATACAAAGACCGATCTATATACTATATATATATAGGGCTAGATTCAGGTAGGGGGACGTAAGTTTGTGCGGGCGTAGCGTATGTTATTTACGCTACGCCGCCACAATTTAGAGAGGCAAGTGCAGTATTCACAAAGCACTTGCTCCGTAAGTTGCGGCGGTGTAGCGTAAATCTGCCGGCGTAAGCGTGCCGATTTCAAATTGTCAAGAGGTGGGCGTGTTTTATGTAAATAAAACATGACCCCCACGAAAATGACGTTTCTCACGAACGGCGCATGCGCCGGCTGTGAACGTATCCCAGTGCGCATGCTCCTAATCACGTCGCAAATAGTCAATGCTTTCGACGTGAACGTAATTTACGCAAAGCCCTATTCGCGAACGACTTACGCAAACGACGTAAAATTTTCAAAAATTCGACGCGGAACGACGTCCATACTTAACATTGGCTATGCCTCATATAGCAGGAGTAACGTTACGCCGGAAAAAGCCTTACGCAAACGACGTAAAAAAAATTCGCCGGGCGCACGTACGTTTCTGAATCAGCGTATCCAGCTCATTTGCATATTCTACGCTGAAATCTACGGCAGCGCCACCTAGTGGCCATCGTAAATATGCACCCTAAGATACGACGGCGTAGGACATTTACGCCGGTCGTATCTTAGCAACATTTAAGCTTATCTCAGTTTGAGCATACGCTTAAAGTTGCGACGGCGCGGATTCAGACTTACGGCGGCGTATCTACTGATACGCCCGTCGTAAGTGTTACTGAATCTAGCCCATACTATATAATCTCACTCACACATATGAGAATGACATCATTTCCATGCACATTAGCATACTCATCTCCTTTCAATCTGAGTCTTTGATGCACAATGTATTTGCTCTTGTTTCTTTGCATGATTTGGATATAGAGGAAGGCTGGTGATGAGTGTGTGGTTAGGTTGGCATGTGCCAGTAGTGGTAGGTAGGGAGTGATGTGAGTGTGATGTGAGTGTGGAGTGATCAGCATTCCTGACATTGTAGAGCGGATACATAGCATTGCCTGCCTCTGTCTTCCTGCCAGTGATCAGTATGTAGGAGAGAGGGAGGGAGGGAGGTCCAGTGTGCTGAGTAACACAAGACATCCACAGTCAGCCAGGGGGTGGGAGTGAAGAAGTTGAAGCGGACACGTAGCTGCCTGCCATCGCCCTCATCTCCCAGCATCTTCCCTTTTCCTGCCGCTTCTGCGGGCATCTTCTACCCAACCCGAGACACTTTATTCTGCCTGTCTGCAAACTTCACATCGTCCTATGGAAAGTAATGATTGGCCCGGACTCGTGACATAACGGATCGGAGAGTGGATGTGTGTGGGTGCAGTCCTGGGAGAAGCCCCTGTGGATGGAACTTCTCACACAAGTTACAAAGTAACAGTATAAGCCTCACAACAAGAGCTGGTCGGGTGGCACCGCTACTGCACATGTAACCGATACGGATGTGTGTTGGCCAGCCTGGATCTAGTTACATGGCAATCTGATGAGCCCTGGCACTGTGGAGATCAGACATCTGGGCACAACAGGGCTAATCTTACGCCCTGGCACTGTGGAGAGCAGACATCTAGGCAGATCAGGGGCAGGCTAAAGCCCCGGCACTGTGGAGACCTGGCATCTGGGCACACCAGGGGCAATCTAAAGCCCTGGCACTGTGGAGATCTGACATCAGTACACATCAGGGGCAATCTAAAGTCCTGGCATTTTGAACATCAGACATCTGGGCACATCAGGGGCATTCTAAAGCCCTGGCACTGTGGAGATCTGACATCTGGACAAATCAGGGACCACCTAAAGCCCTGGCACTGTGGAGATCTGACATCAGTACACATCAGGGGCAATCTAAAGTCCTGACATTTTGAAGATCAGACATCTGGGCACATCAGGGGCATTCTAAAGCCCTGGCACTGTGGAGATCTGACATCTGGACAAATCAGGGACCACCTAAAGCCCTGGCACTGTGGACATCAGACATCTAGGGCAATCCAAAGCCCTGTAGAAATCAGACATCTGGGCACTCCAGGGGCAATCTAAAGCCTGGCACTGTGGAGATCAGACATCTGGGCACATCAGGGGCAATCAAAGCGCTTGCACTGTGGAGATCAGACATCTGGGCACATCAGAAGCAATCTAAAGCCTGGCATTGTGGAGATCAGACATCTGGGCACATCAGAAGCAATCTAAAGCCTTAGCACTGTAGAGATCAGTCAGCAGGGCAATCTAAAGCACTGGCACTGTAGATACCAGATACCTGGACACATCAAGGACCATCAAAAACCTTGGCACTGTGGAGATCAGACACCTGGCCCTGGCACTGTAAAGGCCAAACATCTGGCCACATCAGGGTCCATCTAAAGCCTCGCCACTGTAGAAATTAGACATCTGGCCCTGACACTGTATAGATCAAACATCTGGGCACATCAAGAACCAACTAAAGCATTGCAACTGTAGAGATAAGACATCTGGGCACATTAAGGACCAACTAAAGCACTGGCACAGTAGAGATCAGACATCTAGACACATCAGGGACCATCTAGAGAAATCCTGTTGGGATGTGGGTGCCAGGGTCTGCAGGGGGCTGAGGATGGCATCGGTTGTGTTTGAGGGCACCTCCCTGGTGAACATGTTTGTGAAGGACTGCTGGGTTAATGGGATCAGGAGACTTATCATAAACCGGAAAGGTGACGAGGAGGAATTCTTCGAGATCAGGACTGAGTGGTCGGACAGGAATATTTTGTATTTGCACAGGAGTTACTCAGACTTGGGGAGGCTCTTTAAGAAGTTGCTGGAATCATTTCCTGAAGACCATGGGGAGCTGTCACAGTCGTCTCTGCTGGAAGGTTGGTCATTTGTCAGGAAGGCCACACAGTAGGGCACAGTCTTATCTGTGGCCGGTTACTTATTTGTAAGAATCTAATTGGGCAATGGTGAAGGCAGCTTGTGATTAGTCACAATAACTGCAAAGTTACAGTTTATTTATTAGGTTTATTTTCTAGAAAAAAATAATAATTTGTGTTCTTTGCAGTATAAAAGTAAACACTGTAATTTAAAAGTATTTGTTACAATTAGAGCTACTTTCCCTGCACACAGCTATATCATAATTAATGCCGTGGGCGCTATATAAATCCTGTATAATAATAATAATTAATATCTCATGGTTGTGTGATCATGTGCAACTTTCCGCAGTTTATGTTCTGTTGATTTGTTGCAGTTATTTTTCTGGAATCTTCAGCACTCAAAATCACAGCATACTTTACTTGCAGTTTCCCTTGCAACTACTAGGCCTCATATACAAGTGGGGGAACTTACTAAAACTGAAGCAGACAACATGTCACGCAGCTGTGCACAGTAGCCAATCAGCTTCTTTCTTTGGCTTGTTCGGTTACCCTTTAACCACTTAAAGCGGTTCTCCACCCTAAAGTGGAGTCCCGCTGATCGGAACCCCCCCCCCCCTCCGGTTTCACAGTTGACACCTTTCAGGGGGGAGGGGGGACAGGTATTTGCACCCACTTCTGGCCACATGCTACGGGCAAAAGACAGGTTTTTCTGACTTCCCGTCTGTCGCCCGTTGTGTGCTGGGAACACTCGGCTCGCAGCACACATCGTGTGAGCCAATCGGCGGGCGCAGCGCGACTCGCGCATGCGCCGTAGGGAACCGGGTAGTGAAGCCGGAGCGCTTCACTTCCTGGTTCCCTCACTGAGGATGGCGGGGGGAGCAGCAGAGAGACGAGCGATCGCTCGTCCTCTGCTGCGATCGGCGCTGGACTCCAGGACAGGTAAGTGTCCTAATATTAAAAGTCAGCAGCTGCAGTATTTGTAGCTGCTGGCTTTTAATATTTTTTTCCCATGGCACATCCGCTTTAAGGACCGGACCAATATGCTGCTAAATGACCCAAGGGGTTTTTACAATTCGGCACTGTGTCTTTTTCACAGACAATTGCGCGGTCGTGCGACGTGGCTCCCAAACAAAATTTGCATCCTTTTCTTCCCACAAATAGAGCTTTTTTTTGGTGGTATTTGATCGCCTCTGCGATTTTTATTTTTTACGCTATATACAAAAATAGAGCGACATTTTTGAAAAAAAATCTATATTTTTTACTTTTTGTTATAAGAAAAATCAAATAAACTAAATGTTAGTCAAACATTTAGGCCAAAATTTATTCAGCCACATGTCTTTAGTAAAAAAAAAATCGCAATAAAAAAAAAAAAGCTACCTAGCGGGAACAGCGACACTAATACAGCGATCAGAAAAATGATCGCTTAGTGACGCTGGCAATAGGGAGTGAAAGGTTTAACTAGGGCGGTGATCAAGGGGTTAAAACTTTATTAGGGGGGGTACGGGGGCTACCCTGGACCTAACACTAACTGCCTGTCACACTGACACTAAATGCAGTGATCAGTACATATATGATCACTGCATTCAGTGACACTGTGACAGGGGGGTGATCGCAAGGGGTTAATGTGCCTGTGTGTCCTGGTGTCAGTGTAGTGTTGTGCAGACTCACTGTGAGATGTGATCTCTCCTCAGCGGCGGTTGTAAATACCACCGAGAGGAGAGATCACATCACTTCCCTCTTCCTGTGTTTACACAGGAGGAGGAAGTGACACGCAGGGGGAGCGCGCGGATTGGCTGACAGCGATCCAGAGGGGGCGGACAAAAACAAACAGCCGCCCCCTCGTCCCGGATCGCTCGGACAGCCACGGGAACCGCTGCATGTACCGGGGGGGGGGGGGGGGGTACATGCAGGCACATACAGGTACGTGGATGTGACTGTCTGTGCCATTCTGCCGACGTAAATGTACATGCGGCAGTCCGGAAGTGGTTAACAATGAAAGCTAAAAGCTGATTGGTTGCCATACACAGCTGCTCCAATTCTATTAAATTCCCTTTGTGTTATTTTAGGCCGGGTACACACGAGAGGATTTATCCGCGGAAACGGTCCGGGGGACCGTTTCCGCGGATAAATCCTCTGGCGGATTTTGATCTCATGGTTGTACTAACCATGAGATCAAAATCCCAGCGGAATTCCGTCCGCGGTGACGTGTCGCGCCGTCGCCGCGATGATGACGCAGCGACGTCAGCGACGCTGACATATAAGGAATTCCACGCATGCGTCGAATCATTACGACGCATGCGGGGGATGGATTCGGACGGATTGATCCGGTGAGTCTGTACAGACCAGCGGATCAATCCGTTGGAATGGATTCCAGCGGATAGATTTCTTAGCATGTCAAGAAATTTTGATCCGCTGGAAATCCATCCCCGGGGACAAGAATCCGCGGAAACAGATCCGCTGGATCGTACACACCAGGGGATCTATCCGCTGGAGCCGGTCCGCGGATCAATTCCAGCGGATCGATCCTCTCGTGTGTATGGGGCCTTAGTGGCAGCTACAGCAAGAATACAGCACATCTGGATTCACAGGTGAATGCGGAAAGTTATAAACCTTTGACAGGCTGAATACGGCCACAGCTGTCTATGGGTGTACAGATGTGACAACACAAAGCCATTATTTCTGGTCAAAGGGGTTGTAAAGTTTTGTTTTTTATTTTCTAAATACGTTCCCTTAAGCTTGTGCATTGTTGGTTCACTTACCTTTTCTTTCCATTTCCCTTCTAGATGTTTTTTTTTCTGAATTTCTCACTTCCTGTTTCTCCTCAGAACAGCTTACTGAGGAGGAACAGGAAGTGAGAAATTCAGAC
This sequence comes from Rana temporaria, assembly GCF_905171775.1. Lineage (NCBI taxonomy): Eukaryota > Metazoa > Chordata > Amphibia > Anura > Ranidae > Rana > Rana temporaria. The sequence goes on along the minus strand of NC_053493.1, from coordinate 241,479,590 downwards.
AAAGAAAACAAAGAAAAAAAACATTTAGAAGGGAAATTGAAGGAAAAGGTAAGTGAACCAACAATTCACTAGCTTAAAGGAAACTATTTAGAAAATAAAAAACTTTTACAACCCCTTTAAGGAGAGATTGCCCCTGGATCCAAGCTGTCTGTGTCCTGTGGTTATCATCTGTCTCTGGTAACAGCTCCATGTGCAATTGCACACAGACACTACCAGACATCTGCATTAGCTGTCACCCTGTCATTGCTTTGTGCACCACCCACCTCTGAATCCAGCTGTAGGAATCCACTGAAATCTTGCCGCAGCTGGCAGAATCCAGCGTGTTTCTGTACCCAGGAGTCCACAGGAAGTACAAATCAAAGACAGGCTGCCAAATCCCACAGCTGTACGCTTGTAATCACACAAGTTATTGGTTATATACATGCAGGGACACATGAGCAGCCCTGTACGCGGACACACAGGTGCTGGCTGAGGCTGTATGCAGCACCTGTGGACTCCTGGGTGTTGAAATGCTCTGGCTTCTGGTGCTGTAAGTGCAAATGCAGCCATATGCATGAACCCATACTTCTAAAAACTGGCTTTTTAATTTTGACACATAGGGGGTTATTTACTAAAGGAAAATCCACTTTGCACCACAAGTGCAAACTAAAAGTGCACTTGGAAGTGCAGTCGCTGTAGATCTGAGGGGGACATGCAAGGAAAATAAAAAACAGCATTTTAGCCTACACATGATTGGATAATAAAAGCGGCAGAGCTTCCCCTCATTTCAGATTTCCCTCCTCAGATTTACAGCGACTGCACTTCCAAGTGCACTTTCAGTGCAATTTCAAGTGCACTTTGCACTCGTAGTTTGCACTTATAGTACAAAGTGGATTTGCCTTTCGTAAATAACCCCCCTTAATATGCATGTAGACAGGAAGTGACTGGAGAAGATCAGCAGCTCTGAGATTTGAAAAAAAGATGCCAGTGGCCCTTTATGGAAAAAGAAACGTGGAAATTATTTATGATACATAGTGCTTTCGGAAACAAAATGTCACTCTGATTTACATTAAGTGTTAAAAAATTGTAACTGTTAAAAAGAACACAATGTTGAAACTTGAAAATTCACCGCTGAAATTGGTCACAGGAACAATTCAGAAAATAAACACACATCTTTAGTGGCGGTTCACACTACAGCGACTTGGGATCTGACTTGTGTTGCCCCAAGTCGCGTGACATGAGAAATTCCATTGAAGTGAATGAGAGCCGTTTTAATGTACACTAATGAAGTCGCTACGACTTCAGAAAAGGTTCCCATACTACTTCAAGGCAATTTCTAGGCAACTTGTACCCATCGATTTCAATGGAAGTCGCCTTCAAAGTCAGATCACTGTCTTAACCAAAGCAACTTTACAGGAAGAGAAAATAGTTTTCTCAGGAAAACCCCTCCCTCCTACAGAGCTGATTATTGTTTGATTGGCCACTGGCAAAGTCACCTGTCCTGGAGGCAACTTGAAGTCGTGTTGTAAGTCGCTCCAAGTCGCGCTAAAGTCGTCTCTCAAAGTCGCGCTGGAAGTCGTGCTGCCCCTGTGTGAACAGGCACTTATAGCCAGATTCAGGTAGAGATATGACGGCGTATCAGTAGATACGCCGTCGTAACTCCGAATCTGTGCCGTCGTATATTTAAGCGTATTCTCAAATTCTCAAATACGCCTAGAATACGTAAATCAGCGAGATACGCCTATTCACGAACGTACGCTTGCCCGTCGCAGTAAAGATACGCCGTTTACGTAAGGCGTTTTCAGGCGTAAGATAAACCACCATAAAAGATGGCGCAGCCAATGTTAAGTATGGACGTCGGAACCGCGTTGATTTTGGTATCCAGCATTGGCCCACAAAATCCCTAGCGCATGTCCTCTGTTCTTTCTTTGCATTTCGGGATGTGGCCTGGGTACCCAGTTTATTATCTAGCGGTAGTCACCCACCTAATTTTTCTACCATTGGATGCATGGTTGCAGAGCTACATGCTGCATGATTACCGATGTTATATTTGGCTGTCAACGAAGCACTTGAATGGGTCATATTCAGCGGCAGTGCCACCTATCGAATGTGGCCGGCTATTTCATTTTGCCCTTGTAACCACCTGCTTAGTGTAGCATTCTAACCACCCATGTGTGGGGCATTCCTCTTACTGGCCATCAATGTAAGAATTTCTCCCACTGACCCCAAAGACTTGGTTGTACCAAGGGTTCCCCAAGACCTGAAAATAATTTTAGGGTTCATCAGGTAAAAAAAGATTGAGAAAGGGTGATGTAAATGAAGGAAACACTATTTTAGTGGACCATGTCACAGTGGATATGGTCAGTGGAAGCTAATAGAGGTGGTGACAGTCAATTAGGCTGTCAGATGGTCCAGTAATGCTTGTTTATTGGACATGAATGAATTCAGATGTGGATCAATATCCAGTGAGGAAGACTAATTAATATACTTTATACTGAACTTAACTGCTATAATAGAAGATGAGCTTCTTTTTTATTTTTTTTATAAAATATTTTTTATTGACATTTTTATCATTACAAAGACATTTAAAATAAACACCAAAATATAAAATTATCATTGAAATGTTACATGCACATGGATAGATAAAACCAAGTTCAAGTATTGACTGTTCTTTCAATGAAAAACAATGGGCTGGATTCACGTACACGTAGTTCGGCGCATTTTTACGGCGACATAGCGTATCGTATTTACGCTACGCCGCCTTAAGTCAGAGAGGCAAGTGCTGTATTCACAAAGCACTTGCCTCCTAACTTACAGCGGCGTAGCGTAAATGGGGCCGGCATAAGTGCGCCTAATTCAAATGAGGATGAGGGGGGCGTGTTTCATGTAAATGATTGGTGACCCGACATGATTGACGTTTTTTTACAACGGCGCATGCGCCGTCCGTGTACATATCCCAGTGTGCATTGCTCCAAAGTACGCCGCAAGGACGTATTGGTTTTGACGTGAACGTAAATTACGTCCAGCCCAGTTCACGGACGACTTACGCAAACAACGTAAAATTTTCAAATTTAAACGGCCATACTTAACATTGGCTACGCCACCTAGGGGGCAGCTTTATCTTTACGCGGCGTACCTCTTACGGAAACGGCATATCTTTACTGCGACGGGCAAGCGTACGCTTATGAATCGGCGTATCTAGTCATTTACATTATCTACGCCGAAATCAACGGAAGCGCCACCTAACGGTCAGCGGAAAAATTGCACCCTAAGATACGACGGCGCAGGCCGTCGTATCTTAGCTAGGTTTAAGTGTATCTCAGTTTGAGCATACACTTAAACTTATGACGGCTTAGATTCCGAGTTACGTCGGTGTATCTACTGATACGCCGGCGTAACTCTTTGTGAATCCAGCCCAAAATGTTCTGAGTCTCATCTCAGAAGATGAGCTACTTCTATTTTGCACAGATCACAAGTTTAGTCTGTGGGCCTTTCTCGCACAGAATGCTCAAAACGCACTGCCTTTGCGATCTGCTGCGGGTAGCAATATATTCGACACCCCAAACGCAGATCATTTGTGACCACCAAATCGCACAGTACCATAGTACAATGCGATTTTGTGCTGTGTGTTTTTTTTTTTAAAGTAGTGCTTGCACTTCTTTTTGTGCTGTCTCTGCACAGGAACGCGCAGGAATCACGCAGGAACACAGACCACGTTCCTGTGCGCTTCAGGTGTGAACCGGTCCTAAAATCATGAAGTAATACAGCCTAACAAAGATCTAATGGCCAAACCAAATGTATGGTGTATGAAAAACCTTCTATTTGCATCCTTCAGTGGATACGTACAGTGTTCATAAATAATAGGTGCATCTTAAAGCGGTAGTTCACCCCCCCCCGACACATTTTACCATCGAGACAGGCATTGTAGCGCGAGCTACAGTATGCCTGTCCCGATTTTTTTAACCCCGTACTCACCTTGTAGTCGTCCATCGTAGATTTCGGCTCCCGCGGGGAATGGGCGTGCCGATGGAGAGGGAGGATGATTGACGGCCGGCCCTGGCACGTCACTCTCCCCGAAGACAGCCGAAGTAGGTCTCGGCTCTTCACGGCGCCTGCGCACAGGCTATGCGCACGCGTCGTGAAGACCAAGCCTATTTCGGCTATTTCCGGAGAAGCGTGACGCGTCAGAGCCGGCCGTCAATCATCCTCCTTCTCCATAGGCACGCCCATTCCCCGGTATCTTCGATGGACGACTACAAGGTGAGTATGGGGCTAAAAAAAACGGGACAGGCATACTGTAGCTCGCGCTACAATGCCTGATTTTAAGGTAAAAGAAAAAAAAAAAAAATTCCCGTCGATAGGGTGAACCCCCGCTTTAAGTTTAATTGTTATGAAATTTTGCTATGCTAGTTTGCCAAAGCATAGCATTTGCCTTTAGATTGTAATGGCTATCAATGAGGGTGAAACTAAAGCAATTCATGGAAATAAAAGTGTAGAGTAGGTGTTGCCCTTATGAACCAATCCCATTCTAGCAAACATTGCTAGAAAATATGTAAAACACACTTTCATTGCTGTGTACTGTATATAAGAATTGCTTTATCTTTAAAAATGATTGTGAAAAGAATACCTGGCTACTCCAGATGGAGTAAATCGTAGTTAAGTATTTACAGATGTGCTCTTCCGCCTAGTTTAAGGCACAGACTTCCTTCAACAATATATCACTTCCTGCTTTCTAGGCAGCAGCACTGTATAGTCTTCTATGTTAATTGCTGTGTCTAACGATTGCTTTTTCCTGAAACCTTCTGAAAACATACTAAATGACCTACAGTATATGGGCTTTGTGGGACATGTTAAAAGGAGATAAAAACAAATACAATAAACAGAGTGCTGTACAAAAGCCACGCAAGAATTTGCTGAAGTGCAGCTCAGGCCCCGTACACACGACCAAACATGTCTGCTGAAACTGGCCCGCGGACCAGTTTCAGCAGACATGTTTGGTCGTGTGTAGTTACGAGCGTACAGAATTTCACCGTACATTTGCCCGCCGGGCCGTTTTTCAGCAGACATTTATTTCCAAACTTGTTTTAAAACCGTCCGCTGAAATCCTGTCCGAACGGACATGTTTGGTGGTGAGTACACAAAACCAACGTACAAAAACCCAGCGCATGCTCAGACTAAATGAGGCCACGGGAGCGCTCGTTCAGGTAAAACTCACGTTTGTTTGGGATATGGCACATTCGTCAATAGAAAGATTAATTCTAGCAATAGAACACTGAAGCAAACCACACAATAAACAACACTTGATGCCGTCGTTTTATTCATTCTTCTCTTGCTAGAAATAATCAGTTATTTAGCTCATGTTATTTCAACTGAGTTGTTCCATACTGAAAAGTGACATTTGTTAGCTGTGATGTAGTAAGATTTTAGCAATCTTTTATTGGCCCGACGTATCATATTTTTAGTGGTCCTCCACATGTATAATTTTTTTTTTTTAAGGTTTAATGTTTATCTTTGCCACTTTTTTTATGTGTTTATAGTTATGTCACCATTTAGAATTTTTTAATAGCAAATTGTTAGGATTTTGCTTTTGTTTGTATATTTAACTGGATTATTTTGAAGGTTGTTTAAATTGTCTACCATGTTGGCACACCAAATGCCCCCCCCCCCCACATGAGTTAGTGAATTTTTTAGATGAAACATTTTATTTGTTTGTAATGTTTGATGCCTAAAATAATCCCCACAGTATTACAAACAATAGGCACGTTTTTAAATTCAACAAAAAGGCTTTTATTTTAGCAAATGATAAAAAGGAACAAAAACAGAATGGCAGCACTTGAACAGCTAGCAAAATACATGCAAACTTGCATTGTCAAACATGGTGAAGGCTAAACTAGCCAACCTCAGGAGGCACACAAACTAAAATCTGAAGCAGCAGCACATAACACCGAAGGAACCCAAGCTGTGGTAGTCCAAACAAGATGCCATTTGTGGGGGATCAAATGGAAGGCAGGGAATCAACGTCTCCTCTTCCTTGCAACCTTCCTTCCAGGCTGCCTTACAGCGGGTCTTCCCTGGGCCCTTGCAGGTGGGGATGATGTGGCAGCAGGAGTATGGTGTTGAGCAAGCCGGGCCGGGTCACATAGCCCAGTGTCTGGGGTCAGCAGCTCCCTCTGCATCCACCAAAGGGCCTGGTTGATCACACCCTTTGCCAGTTGCCTCTGCTCCTCCGTGCCTTTATTTAGATCGTGTGCCAGGGAGGCACTGTAGGCCTCAGTGGGGTTGAGGGGGGCCCTCATGATGGCACTCGCCTTCCTAATCATTTGGAGGCTGGCTTCCTCCACTGCCCCCAATTTCTTCTTTCGGCCTGGTGGCCTAATATGGAGGGGAGGAGCCTGGCTGGTGGTGGTTGTCCTGGGGAGCTGCTGAACGCCACTGGGCCCGGCCTCCTCCTGGCTGCCACTGACCCCTTCGGCCTGGCTGTCAGTGAGGAGAGGATCTGCCACCTCCTGGCTGGTCTCTTCTTCCTGTGTAAAAAAAAGGGACATGTTGTAATATATGTATAAATATAATCACTCACATTTTCATGCTTGAATTTTCTTTTTTGCCGCTAATTTAAACTTGAAAACAGACTCACCCTCTGACCCCTGCAGTTGTCATCCCTGACACCTATTTGTTTGCCCACGACTTTTGATTTTTGCTTCCCAGCTTGTATTTTATTAACCAATATCAAGTCAAGAATCAAACAATAATTAATATTATTCCATAAATAGTTATGAAACTACTATACCTCATCATCGTAGAGGCGCAGATCTGCCTCTCTGTCAGCCAGGCCCTCTTCATCCGACTCTGCAGGGCTGTGGTGATCTGGGGAAGTCCCGCTGGAAGGTAGCGTGGAGGGAAGGTTGGGATTCAGACTTGACATAGATGGCCTGCCTTCCAGTTGATCCCGCAAAAATGACATCTGGTTGTAATACCACAGCTTGGGTTCCTTTGGTGGTCTTGCTGCTGCTCCAGATCTTAGCTGCTTTTGGTGAGCTTTGTATGCTCTCCTATATGTGCCCCTGAGGTTGGCAAGTTTATCCTTCACCATGTTGGCACTGCATTCTGGCACCCATGTCCTCATGTATGCTGCTAGCTGTTCAAGTGCTGCCGCTCGTACGTCCTTGTTGTGGTAGGTGGGCTGCTTTGAATCCCACAGGATGGGCATTTCTCGGAATTTATCCAGCAAGTGCTGGATAATGTCTTGGGTCTGCATTAGATCCATTTACAATTTTTATTGTTGTAATTTTAGTCTAGATTACAAAAAGAAAAAGAAACCAAAAACACGATTTAAAAAAGGCTCAGCATTTACATTGATAGAATCTGTTGTTAAAAAAGTAGGACCTATATAGAAATACAAACACAGTGTCTCTTGTTTACAAAATGCTGGCCAGCTCTGCCCCATTGGTTGGTTGTAGCTAACATTTTTTAAATACATGCCGCCCCTTTGGTTCCATTGCAGGAAATAATAGAAATATACAACCATACACAATTATTACAAATGACAGCATTCCTCAAGGCACTATTGCATGTGTAGATATCCTGCCCCTCAGCATTGATTACATGAAAGACACTTCCGAATGACCTCTGTCCAACCAACACAGAACAATACTTGGCCTGATCTGAATACACCCTACATAATTGCTAATGAGTTACATCATTTTTGACATCTATATTTTGTGATGTCTACAAAAGCATTTGGGTACGCAAATCACATTCTGGTATCCAAGAGACATAATAGCTTAATAAAACTGTGCAACCAACAGACCAAACCCCCATCCCATGGCTCTACATTTTATAGCCCGCTGCTGATCCCATGTTTAAATTTCTTACCTGCCTCTCTCAAAATCCTCGTTTGTTACGCTCGATGAATTAACACGTAACCAACGTAATCACGTCATGCGCCTTTTATCCACTCCGCGTATGTATGAAACGCCGCCCTCGTCACCTTTGCCATGCCCCTAATCAATTGAAAATGTAAATATGGCGTTAACTGTGTAGGTTCTGGAATTGCGCGAATATTCTCCGCGTAACCTACGTCAATACGTTGTTGGCATTCGCGACACTCCGCATATGCAAGAATCCCCGCCCTCATCTCCGCCCATGACGGGACATTTCCTCGTTTCCACGCCCCTAATCTCTGTGGGAAGGAAAGATGGCGATGTCACACGAGCGGGCACGGAGCTCTCATGGCGCAAGTGAAGGGACAGAGGCAGGACCGTCCCGATCCAGGCCTAAAAGATATAAAGCCACTAATATGGCGTTTGAAGAAATGGTGGAGTTGGTTTACATCATGAGGAGGAAGGATTATGATGGTGAATGTGGGCCCTACAAAACACCGAACCGTAGAAAGTCACACATAATGGACAAGGTGGCAAGGAGAATGAGGAGAATGTTTGGTGTCACCAGGTCCAAGGAGCAACTCCGGAAGCGTTGGTCCGATTTAAAATTGAGGGAGCCACATCACATGAAGAAGATCCTCAAAATTCTGCGTAAAAGTAAGTCCATATTATTTAAGGGGGGGGGGGAATGTCTGCAATAATGTGTTGACATGTAGTTTTTGACATCTGCCTCCTTGGCCTGCTTGTACTTTTGAACACGTGTAGATACTGTATTGTGTTTATGTAAAAAAACAACCTTTACCAAATTTCGTGAAATAGTAAACACGCGTAATATGACATTGTTTCGCAGAAATGCGAGGTTAGTCCAGGAACAACACACCTGGACATGGCTGACTGGCCACAAACTTTGTTTGCAAACATTTTTGAATAGCAAAATCACAGAAATTTACTTGAGTGCATGTGACAGGCAAACAAGATTAATTCTCCAAAATGCAAATAAAGCTGATGTTTTAACATCTGGAAATGCAAAGCACCTGTGTCTCAACAATCAAAGGATATTTATTTGGAGGGTCGACGAGAATTAATGTTTTGGGGGGACATCCATGTGTGTCACTTCTTTGCAAAAAAGGGGCAGGATCAGAGCTTGGCCTAGAACTACGCCAAAAATGGAGGATTGCTGAAAGAATAAACAAACAAAAATCATCATAAATGTATCGTCTATGCAATGTGTGCGATTTATGATATACAATATCTGTGTGCTGATGAGTATACCTTTTGTTTTTTCGTATTTCTTATAGGGGAAAGAAGACGCCAGCAATTGGAGGAGGCAGAGAGGGCCAGACACCCACAAAATCAAACACCTCCACATGTGGAGGAGGAGGAGGCTGTGGAAGGAAGAGAGGAGGCTGTGGAAGGAAGAGAGGAGGATGTGGAAGGAAGAGAGGAGGATGTGGAAGGAAGAGAGGAGGATGTGGAAGGAAGAGAGGAGGAAGACTTAACTCTGGATTTAGAATTCGGTGAAGATGAGGCGGAACTGGACGAAGCAGAATTGCGTGATTTTGAAGGGGTAGTGATGGATAAAGAAGGAGTTCTGGAAGAAGATGGAGGAGTCGTGGATGATGAGGGGGAGGTGGTGGAAGAAGGAGGAGTCGTGGAGGATGAGGCTGAGGTGGTGGAAGAAGGAGTCATAGAAGATTGTGAAATTGTTGATGTGGAAATTATCAGGCCATCAGGTCAGTGTCACCCCAACATTAATAGGGCCAAATATATGCAGATAGGCCGGAAACTCTTTACATATTTTGAATGCCAATTTGTTTGTTTTTAGGGGATGAAGATGGTGTAGCACATTTTTCACGTGCAAGTGCTTCAATAATTGTACAGCAAGTAATGGAGTGCAGCATGGAAATGGACAATATGCGGGAAAGGATGGTTGTCATGGAGCAGAATGTTCGAAATGTCATTTCAGAGTGCAGCACGGAAATGGACAACATGCGCCAAAGGATGCTAGTCATCGAACAGAATTTCAAAAATATCATTGACATGATGGGCCGTGTCAAAGACTGAAACACAAAAGCCCATCCCCCGCCCATCCCCCGCCCACAAAACCATTTTTAATTTTTGTACTTTATAATACGCCAAAATTTCTAAATGCACACACAGTGTGCCAATATGTGCTATCTGCCATCACAGACTATCTATTGTCTGTGCTTTGTGGGTACAAACCCCTCCTCGATCCTCAAGTAGTTGAGAGGAAGAAGGGTTTGCTCCCACAAAACACAGACATTGATCACCCATGATGTCACATAGCACATGTGGCCATTTGTCTGTTTAACCAATGACATTTGGCGATTTTTCACTGAATGTGTGCATTTAGAAATTTTGGCGTGTTCCAGTGTGAAAGCACACCATCCATGACTGACTGCTGTTCTTTTTTTATATTTTGGTTTGGTGTTGATCTTGTTTTGGTTGTAAATGTTTACAGTTTCAGATCACAAAACGAACAAGAAATATCACCTAAAGAAATAAGTTAACTAATTAGCTTAAAAAAATACCAAACTTTTTGGTTGTGTTAAAATTTAGAAAAAAAAAATATACACAAAAAAATACAAAGCACAAAAATGTTTTGTAGAAAAACAATACCCAAAAATGTTTAAATGTAAATAAATTTCTTATAAAAAAAAATTTTTTTTTTAAAAACATATCTAAAAAATATTTTTAAAAACACCCAAAAAAAATAGAAACATATAAATTATTCTGGGTTACTGAAAACCAAACTAAATAATACCTTTAATTTTGATCAAAAGTAGTAAAAATATATGTTTAGAAGTGTGTATATATATATATATATATATATATATATATATATATATATATATATATATAGATATAGATATATATATATATATATATATATATATAGAGATAGATATATAGGAGACAAGCCAAAAAATTCTGGCGTATATTTTCAGTGAAATTATTATTACATTGTGTTTCGATCAGTATTCTTGATAATCACTGTCAATAAAGAAAAAAAATAAAAGAATTAAAAGCAAATATTTACAACACAAAATTCAAAAAAAATGTATTAATCCAAAAAAGACACATTTTTTGGGGAAAAAGGACTAAAATAAAAAAATATAGTTGTGACATCAAAAGCTGAAAAATTAGTGGCTTCTTATTTCTAGACTGAATACCCAGTTTGTAGATGAGTGAATAATGTGCAAATGTGGTTAGTTAATACATCTGAGTAAGTAAATTTGGCACTAGAAGTGCACTATTTTTGGAGAGAACCTGGAAGACAGAAAAATAGAGAAAAAGCAGTAATGACAAACAACTGTATAAAGTCCAATGGTCTAATTATTTATTAGTTCTGAGAATATTCCTTTCTTTTGGGGGCCGAATTAGAAAGAAATATGATCTGGCATAGCAATGGCCCCCCGACCCATGAAGTACTCAACATATTTGTCGCGTACCTCACGAGCAGATTGGGGGGCCAAGCCAGCGCGACCAGTGTCCAGGCCAGGAATGTTCTCTGAGGGTAGTCCTGCCTCAGAGCCCATGGGGGCTAGGTACGTCTGGGAGTGCCTGCGTAGAAAATTGTGCAAAATGCAGCAGGCAAATATAATGGTGTTCAATTTATATTCCGCCAAATGTATCGATGTCAGGAACAGGCGGAACCGGTTGGAGAGGATCCCAAAGGCATTCTCGACTACCCTCCGAGCCCTGGACAACCGAAAATTGAACACCTTCCTCTCTAAGGTGAGGGTCCTCTGGGGAAAAGGCCGCATTAGGTGAGGTCCAAGCCCGAAAGCCTCGTCCGCTAGGAACACAAACGGAAGTCCTTCTACATTATCTTCATCTGGTGGCAATGCCAGACCACCAGTTTGGAGACGATCATAGAAATCAGTCCGTGAGAACACTCCCCCATCTGACATCCGGCCGTTCTTCCCCACGTCCACATATAGAAACTCATACTGTGCCGACACCACCGCCATCAACACGATACTATGATAACCCTTGTAGTTATAATAGAAGGACCCCGAGTGGGGTGGGGGCACAATGCGGACGTGTTTCCCATCTATTGCTCCAGCGCAGTTAGGAAAATCCCACCGCTCGGCAAATTGGGAAGCCACAGACTGCCATTCCTGTGGTGTGGAGGGTAGCTGTGGGGACAAACAAAAAAAGAGATTTAGTACTTTGGCACATAAACATTGCAAACATAATCCTACAAGCATCCTTGTGCAACTTTACATTTTTAAAATAGCATTTTCAAATTATGAAGGGAGAATTTCGGGGCACAAATAGATACGCCCACTTAATTAATAAGAGACTCCACAGCCCTCTGATGGGGACAAAAACACTTGAAGGGGGGGTGGGGGGTGTTTAAACTGTTTTAAGAAAACAAAAAAAAAAAATATAAAGTGGCAAGGTGGGGGTTGGCACGAAGATAGCATGCTGGACAGGTTAATATTGGGTAAGATCCAAATATGCAGGTAGGCCAAAATAAAAAGAACATGTAAAAGCTGATATCAACATGCATAGTGAGAAAAGGGAACGTAAAAGTTAAACACACAGCATATCTGGGAACTTAAAAAAAATGTTAGTTGCCAACATTATTAAAGACACATTGTGAGGTTAAAATGAGGGAACTTACCTTAATATACTCCTCGTGCAGAACTTTGATGATGGCAGCACACGTGTCCGGTATGATGACCCCAAGCGCCTGCGGAGAGATGCCTGTCGAGAACTTGAGGTCCTGCAGGCTCCTCCCAGTCGCCAGGTACCGCAACGTGGCAATAAGCCTCTGCTCGGCCGTGATGGCTTGGCGCATCACAGTGTCCTAAAGAAAATGTAGCGCCCAAAAAAATATAATAAAGACCCCTAAAAAAGGGTGAAATCGATGTGTACTCAGAAGGTAAGTGGCCCAAAGTTCAAGCCTAATACCACATAATACACAATAGTGAAATTGTGGAATTAATTAACTGATACAAATCCGTGCTGTGAAAATCAGCAAGTAGGTATACATATGTGGAATACCTGTTGTGTAATCACATGTATGCAAACAAATGTGTAATATATACAGCAATGTGATAAAAAACAAAGACTGGATGTTTGATACTAAAACGATGCAGAGTCAGTTGTAAAAACAATCTTCAAATAGCAACGTTCCACTATTCCACTATTAATCAGGTGTGCCTCAAAGGCCTCAACCCAATCGTGCAAATACACAAAGTCTGCTGGGAAACGTGGGTTCTAAGTAGTACATATAAACTTCCAGTGTTGGGTGGAGCAGGTGTCTTCAATGTTAGAACTCTTCAGTATCGGACAAATAAATGGATAAATAAACGGGTGGGTACCCTTACCAGAGTTGGTGGACCCTCTCAACCACCATACGGTGGGAGGGTCATCAAGGCTTGTATAGACCGATTGTCTGGGTCCAGGGGTCCTCACTCCGCGTGTCCAATCCAGAAATGGTTACTGAAGCACTTGTTCTTTCAAATTGGATAGCTGGGATCGATTGATCGATAATGGCTCAAAAACACCCAAAGTAGTAAGAGAAAAAATAGAGGTGCTCCTCATAGTGTAAAAACATTTAATAAAAGCGTTGCAAATATACACTCGTGGCAAAAATTGCAATAAATATAAAATATGAAAAAACTTCAAATGACCACACATGAGAAAAGTCACTCTGCTAACAGTCAAAAATGAAAAAAATAGCAAAAAGTATAAGTACAGCAGCGAACTCCCACCTTGGATAAAGGTGTAGGGAGTGTACCAACAAAGTTTGAGAATGCAATGGGGATGCAAATGGAGTAATCACCCGACCGGTTTCGTCGCTAACGGACTTCGACTGGGGTATCTGGTCCTCCTATGCTCCCCCCATTGCATTAAATACCTTGAATCCAGGTCCCTGATTGCTGGCATCTGTTCGTCCATAATCGGCGTGCGTTCCATAACACGGAACTGCAGGCATCACCTGCGCTCCTGAGGCCGGAAGTAGCAGGGCGGGGCTTGGCGTAAAAAACGTCCAACGTCAAGACGCATCATCGTCAAGACACAAGATGACTCAGTCACTCCCCTTCTCTGTGGTGTGCAGAAGATAATCTGCCGACCAATGGGCATCCATCAGCAGCCCTTCCGCAGCGTCATGACGTCAGCGCCGTCACGCCGCGTTCCACGATGCGCTTCAGGAATGTCTCAAGCAAACGTCAGCATTAATATACAGACGCTCTCGGACGCCTAGCGTCATGTATCAGCCCAGAGGTAGAAAAGAGCCCACCGGGGTGGTTAGAGATCACTCCAAGTCATCCCAAACTCCTAGAACTTAACAAAGGACCAATATAGATATATAATATACAATACTATATATGAACCAGATGAAAGTAAGCAATCATGGTAATGGACTCAAGGACCCACTGAAAATGTATACAACGAATAATCACAAAACCAATTAAAGATACAGACATATATATAACATCTTCAAAAAGTTAGAAATTTATTTTGGTTGTTATTAGTTGTTTCCTCTAGATCCCAAAAAAAGTAAACGAATCAGGAGAAACAATCTTGGCTGTAACAAACATAGGCGATTCCAAGAGTCAAAAAATCATAAAAAATATGAAAAATAATGATTTAAAAAATCAGGACTGATTAATAAATGCATTCACGTCCCATTCGACATTGAGTCCAAATGGGGCGTAACTTTTAAGAGTGTATATCCAATACACTTCTAACTTTGAGACCCCTCTAATACTAGATTCACCCCTCCAGTGTGGCACAAATTTGTCAATGATCAAAAAAGAGGTGCCTGTCAATGACTTATTGTGGACCTGTAGGTAGTGTCTGGGCACTGTATGTTTATCGTTGCCTTTCTTGATTTTTGCAACATGTTCACCTACCCTTGTGGAAAAACTGCGGATAGTGCGACCCACATATTGTTTTCCACAAGGGCAGGTGATCAAATAAACTATGTATGTAGAAGCACAGGTGGAAAATTGCTTCATGGGTGAACATGTTGCAAAAATCAAGAAAGGCAACGATAAACATACAGTGCCCAGACACTACCTACAGGTCCACAATAAGTCATTGACAGGCACCTCTTTTTTGATCATTGACAAATTTGTGCCACACTGGAGGGGTGAATCTAGTATTAGAGGGGTCTCAAAGTTAGAAGTGTATTGGATATACACTCTTAAAAGTTACGCCCCATTTGGACTCAATGTCGAATGGGACGTGAATGCATTTATTAATCAGTCCTGATTTTTTAAATCATTATTTTTCATATTTTTTATGATTTTTTGACTCTTGGAATCGCCTATGTTTGTTACAGCCAAGATTGTTTCTCCTGATTCGTTTACTTTTTTTGGGATCTAGAGGAAACAACTAATAACAACCAAAATAAATTTCTAACTTTTTGAAGATGTTATATATATGTCTGTATCTTTAATTGGTTTTGTGATTATTCGTTGTATACATTTTCAGTGGGTCCTTGAGTCCATTACCATGATTGCTTACTTTCATCTGGTTCATATATAGTATTGTATATTATATATCTATATTGGTCCTTTGTTAAGTTCTAGGAGTTTGGGATGACTTGGAGTGATCTCTAACCACCCCGGTGGGCTCTTTTCTACCTCTGGGCTGATACATGACGCTAGGCGTCCGAGAGCGTCTGTATATTAATGCTGACGTTTGCTTGAGACATTCCTGAAGCGCATCGTGGAACGCGGCGTGACGGCGCTGACGTCATGACGCTGCGGAAGGGCTGCTGATGGATGCCCATTGGTCGGCAGATTATCTTCTGCACACCACAGAGAAGGGGAGTGACTGAGTCATCTTGTGTCTTGACGATGATGCGTCTTGACGTTGGACGTTTTTTACGCTAGGCCCCGCCCTGCTACTTCCGGCCTCAGGAGCGCAGGTGATGCCTGCAGTTCCGTGTTATGGAACGCACGCCGATTATGGACGAACAGATGCCAGCAATCAGGGACCTGGATTCAAGGTATTTAATGCAATGGGGGGAGCATAGGAGGACCAGATACCCCAGTCGAAGTCCGTTAGCGACGAAACCGGTCGGGTGATTACTCCATTTGCATCCCCATTGCATTCTCAAACTTTGTTGGTACACTCCCTACACCTTTATCCAAGGTGGGAGTTCGCTGCTGTACTTATACTTTTTGCTATTTTTTTCATTTTTGACTGTTAGCAGAGTGACTTTTCTCATGTGTGGTCATTTGAAGTTTTTTTATATTTATTGCAATTTTTGCCACGAGTGTATATTTGCAACGCTTTTATTAAATGTTTTTACACTATGAGGAGCACCTCTATTTTTTCTCTTACTACTTTGGGTGTTTTTGAGCCATTATCGATCAATCGATCCCAGCTATCCAATTTGAAAGAACAAGTGCTTCAGTAACCATTTCTGGATTGGACACGCGGAGTGAGGACCCCTGGACCCAGACAATCGGTCTATACAAGCCTTGATGACCCTCCCACCGTATGGTGGTTGAGAGGGTCCACCAACTCTGGTAAGGGTACCCACCCGTTTATTTATCCATTTATTTGTCCGATACTGAAGAGTTCTAACATTGAAGACACCTGCTCCACCCAACACTGGAAGTTTATATGTACTACTTAGAACCCACGTTTCCCAGCAGACTTTGTGTATTTGCACGATTGGGTTGAGGCCTTTGAGGCACACCTGATTAATAGTGGAATAGTGGAACGTTGCTATTTGAAGATTGTTTTTACAACTGACTCTGCATCGTTTTAGTATCAAACATCCAGTCTTTGTTTTTTATCACATTGCTGTATATATTACACATTTGTTTGCATACATGTGATTACACAACAGGTATTCCACATATGTATACCTACTTGCTGATTTTCACAGCACGGATTTGTATCAGTTAATTAATTCCACAATTTCACTATTGTGTATTATGTGGTATTAGGCTTGAACTTTGGGCCACTTACCTTCTGAGTACACATCGATTTCACCCTTTTTTAGGGGTCTTTATTATATTTTTTTGGGCGCTACATTTTCTTTTTCACACTTTTTCACCTTATATCCATATGGTATGTTGGCAGCCTGATTTACACCCAATATTTGGTTTGCGCAATATTGTATATACACTTTTTTTGCATCACAGTGTCCTGCCTCGTGATATAGGGGGACAGAAGTTCCAGCAGACTGTTGAATACGGGGTCCGTCATGCGGAGAAAATTCCTATAGTCATTAGGATTATTCTCCTGGATTTCCCTAAGCAGAGGCATATGTGAGAACTGGTCACGCTGGCGCAACCAATTCTTGGTCCAGAAACGCCTCCGCCCCCTGTTTCTGGCCAAAGTACTGGAATAATGAACATATCCAGCAGCCATCCCATAAACAGCACCAACTCGCGAAAATTGACGCTGCTGCTCCATCATGGCTTCAAACCGGCCGGCTGGTCAGTCAAGAACACACTCCAACAGAAAGCACAATCAAATCCAGCGGTACCTGCAAAGAACGCACGACACACAGATACGAACGCACAGTACGAAACTGCAAAGCAGAACGAACTGCACGCCTGTACCCGAATGCCAACTACGTACCCACAAGCACACGCACTGAACGAGAAAATACTACCTGCTAAAGCCTGGAGACCGAGAAGCGCGAATCAGCTCTAACCAAACCTTCACTAACACGAGCAAAGCCGTAACTAGCAAAAGCGGAACAGAGGGCGTCGCCATTGACTTTGGCCTTTCCCTTTATAGTGATGTCAAACGTGGATTACGTGCACGCGTTCAAGTCCGCCGGGAAATATGGTCCGCTGGTGTGTACAAGCCAGCGGGCCAAATGAAAAAACAGCCTTGTACGCCGGAAACAGCCCGTCGGACATTTCCAGCGAACATGTTTGGTCGTGAGTACCCGGCCTCAGAATCACCAAGACCTCCAGTTTATTATGGGCCAGATTCAGAGAGAACTTACGCCGACGTATCTGTTGATACGTCACGTAAGTTCTAGGATGCGCCGTCGTATCTATGCGCCGTATTCTTGAAACCAGATACGCCTGAATTCTGGCTCCGTCTGACCGACGTAAGTCTCCTACGCCGTCGTATCTTGGGTGCATATTTACGCTGGCCGCTAGGGGCGCTTCCATTGATTTACGCATTGAATATGTAAATGACCTAGATTCACGAACGTACTTGCGCCCGTTGCAGTAAGCTACACCGTTTACGTAAGGCGTACGTCCAGTGTATAGTTATCCCTCATAAAGCAGGGGTAAGTCATGCTAGGGTATGGACGTCGGAACAGCCGTCGGATTTCACGTCGTTTGCGTAAGTCGTATGTGAATGGGGCTGGGCGTAGGTTACGTTCAGGTCGAAAGCATTGAGCTCACGTATCTTAGGGAGTATATGCGATGTGATTCTGAGCATGCGCGCGCATGCGCCGTTCGGGAATTCATTTACATGAGGTCACGGCTAATTTTAATACAACACGCCCACTACCTTCCTAATTTGAATTAGGAGGGCTTATGCCGGCCCATTTACGCTACGCCGACGTAACTTAGGGAGCAAGTGCTTTGTGAATACTGCTCTTGCCTCTCAGAGTTACGTCGGCGTAGCGCATATGAGATGCGCTACGCCCGCACAAAAATACGCCGCTGTCTCTGAATCCGGGCCTATGTATTCAGTTGGAGATGCTGTAGGTCTCGATCACACTGGGCAATTAGCCTCAGCGCATGAGGCTCCAGCATTTAACACAGATCAGGGCCGTCTTTAAGGCAGGGCAAAAGGGGAAGCTGCCCTGGGCCATGTCATTGTTGTGGGGCCCAAAGCAGCTGCCTCATACTTGCCAAATATGCCAGTTTAAATTCCCTTGAAGTTTTAGTCCTCTGCTGTGACCTGATATCTCAGTGTGAAGTATTGCTACTAATGCTGCACAGCTCTGCCATATTGTTGTGTACAGATGACTCACCTGCAGACCCTGTGTTTACATGTTAATAACCGCTATTCATATGTAAATAACAGAAACATTCATATGTAAATAGTGGCAGCATTCATATGTAAATAGTTGAGGCCGGCAGCATTCATATGTAAATAAAGGCGGCATTCATATGTATATCATTGCCCTCTGCAGTGAAGAGATGATGTGCTGTAACCTCTAGCATCAGTGAGCAGTATTATTGTACAGTAATCTATAGCAACCAATCAACGAGAAGAAATCATGTGCTGTAACCTCTAGCAACTAATCAGTGAGCCGTAATGTGTGCTGTAACCTCTAGCAACCCGTCAGTAAGTGGTAATGATATGATGTAACCTCTGGCAACCAATCGCAATCACTGCCTGATCTGATACAGTAAACTGATTTTAAGTCTAGCTGATATTTATTGTATGTCTCAGAGCAGGTGGAGAGCAAAATTGCATGGGGGCGGCCCCCAAGAATTTTTTTGCCCCGGGTCCAATCAACATTAAAGACGGCCCTAGCACAGATACATGAGGCTCTGGAGTTTATTAGTGGGTGGAAGGTACAGTCACACCACCCAGCGCCACTGGCAGCAGCCTGTAAAAGAGACTGACAGCTGCTATGGCAGGTTAGTGCACTGACCGGTACTTACCTTTAGGGCATTATGTGTCACGAATGCCAGTCTACGCCCAGCCATAGCAGCTGTCAGCCTCTCGTAGACTTTTTACAGGCTGATGGCAGTGGAGCTGGACAGTGTACTTTCCATCCGCACATTAACCCCTGAGCCTCATGTATCTTGGCTAAATGCTGAAGCCTCATGGACTAAGGTTAAATGCCCAGAGTGCTAGCCTCCCTGGCGGTAAACCCGAGCGTGACTCGGGGTTGGTTTTCAATGCTAAGATCGGTATCCCCGAGTCACGCTCGGGGTGGATGTGCAGTGGCGCGGCTTACCTTTCGCTGGATCCACAGGCAAGTTACTCACCTTGTCCCTGGATCCAGCGATGCCACCCCGCTGTGTGAGCGAGGAGGTCCTCCTCGCTCGATTCACAGTGTCCCCGTGTACCGCCGATCTCCGTTCCCTGCGACGTTACGACGCACGGGGGCGGAGAACGGCGCCAAATTCAAAAAAGTAAACAAACACTTTACATACAGTATACTGTAATCTTATAGATTACAGTACTGTATGTAAAAAATACACACCCCCCTTGTCCCTAGTGGTCTGCCCAGTGTCCTGCATGTACTTTTATAAAAATAAAAAATGTCATTTCTGCCTAAAAACTGTAGATTGTCCAAAAGTGTCCCTTTATGTCAAAAATGGTTTTAGATCAGCTAGAAAACAGCGATAATAAATTATAATCACTTGCAGAAATGTGCGATAGCGATTTGTGGGGAAATTCGTCATAAAAAAAAAAATAATGACAGCGACAATTCTGCAACTGAGCACATTTCAGTGATTTTGAGTTGATTACATTATTGAATAATTTTTATTATAATTATATTATTATTTGTTATAATTATTTATAATTATTTATTATATTATCATTTATAATTTTGTTTAAAAAAAAAAATCATACCCGGGATGCCTACAAGACTCTTGCTTGGTCAGATTTAAGTGAGTTATTTCTAAAAATTACAGGCCTACAGTATAAAACGCCAAATTTCTTTGCAAAATAATTGTACCGCTTTTGGTACGTAATTCCAGACAGAATCATACCGCCAGGGAGGTTAAAGGCTTTATTGGTTACTGTGAGGTATAATGTGGCAATAAACATTCTTGGATTGTTAGGTGAGGTTGGAAGTGAAGGGATGTGTAACGGTCACCACCGTCTTCGACCTTCCATCAACCCACGACAGCTCATCTGACTCTCCAACCATCCAACAGACATCAGACATCCCATTTCCCAGAATAACGAGACTTACTCTGTGTTCTGGTTTCAAATGCAAGACAACTTTAATGGTTAGCTCTCAAGTTTATATACCGTTTTCAAGGCATGGTTCAGTGATCACAGGAACAATCAAACTCTCCACCCACCCATCACACCCTGGGGGGGGGGCTTCAATACATCTTCAGATGGCTAATTGCTAAACATTCCAGACATGTCGGCGCCGGTCTATAATTATCATGACCTAATCACTCCACCTGAGAAGTCACATTCCTTCATTAACAGAATTCAAACAAAACACCATCACACAATGATTTCTTCTCAATCCACATCTTTAGACAGACGGTCCGTCTCCGACAGAAAGGTATTCACACCTCTGAGCTTCAATAGGCTTTAAACAGTGTTATCACACAATGAAAGGCCTTTCAAGAGCCAGCCTCATTTAACAACTCACTAGCCAGGGCTAATCATTGAAAAGAGTCATTATTGACCGGTAGGGTCAGAATATTCTTTGCAGACATTAAAGAATATATTGTAGATTACTGTCCATGTTAAAACAATCCAACATATGTCTCTTTATTTCCTGGCTCAATCTGTGCCCAAAAGTGACTCCTGTTACAGGATGTTTGTCTGAATCCAGGCATATGAAGAGGAATTTAAGGCCCCGTTAAAGGCCCCTTTCAAACTGAGGAGTTTTTCAGGCGTTTTAGCACTAAACATAGCGCCTAAATACCCCCTGAAAAACTCCTGGCCTGCAGTCTCAATGTGAAAACCCGAGGGCTTTCACACTGAAACGGTGTGCTAGCAGGACCGCTCCAAAAGTCCTTCTAGCAGCATCTTTGGAGCGGTGATGAAGCGGTGTGTTTATTGCTCCTCCACTTCTCCTTCCCATTGAAAGCAATGGGAAACCGCGGTAATACCGCAAGCAATGTGCCTCTGCAGAGGTTCATTGCGGGCAGTATTAATCCTTTTTTGGCTGCTAGCGGGGGTTAAAACCGCACCGCTAGCGGCTGAATACCGCCGCAATTTCGACGATATATCGCCGCTAAAAATGGCACACCTCACGCCCCAGTGTGAAAAGGGCCAAAATGTTTGTTAACCCCCACAAAAAATGAAGATCCTGGTCCCTTAAAGCAGATTAAACAGCACAGTGCTTGTGCTGTGTAATCTGCCC
This sequence comes from Rana temporaria, assembly GCF_905171775.1. NCBI lineage: Eukaryota > Metazoa > Chordata > Amphibia > Anura > Ranidae > Rana > Rana temporaria. The sequence goes on along the minus strand of NC_053493.1, from coordinate 241,457,729 downwards.
CCCTCCAAACTGTAAAAAAAACTCCCTGAACCTGTCACTTCCTGTACTTTCAAAAATCAGGGCTGCTGGGCCCTGACCACCATGGTCAGAGTGCGTCCCTCCGTCATACGCAGCTGTCCACTCTGCTCTCCTCTCTTCCCCTTATCACCTCCTCCTTGCCTGTCAGCTCCCTCTCTGTGTCTCTGTCTCCTGAAAATAATAGGCTGCCCTAAACATGATGCACCTAAAGGGGCAAAAACAGAGCGCACCATTGTACCTGCATAGGTGTAAACAGAGCCCTAAAAATTTCTAGGCAACAGGTGAAATATTCAGTGGGTTACTAAGGCTGTAGATTAAACACTGCTTCTGGACTCTGGGTTGTGCCAGGGACACTGGTGGTGGCCCAAGCTGCAGAATTTGGTTGCTAGGTTCCTGGTGACCTGAGCCACACAGTGGCTTTGGTTGCTAGGATGCAGGCGGCTGGGCTGCACAACTTTATTGATTGTTGTGGTGATGGTGGCCTGGGCCAAAAATGTACTACAGACATTAGCTCCATGATTGCGACTTGAGACGACCATGCTGCTGTACCAAAGTTAGAAAGTTGACTTTGTTTACTTAGGATTAGTAGGAAGACAGCACCTATACTTTGTAATATTCCTAAACAACTTTTTGTAGGTAACCGTAAGATGCTGTTTCCAAAAAAAACTAACTTCAAAAGCCCAGAAGATATAAAGATGGCTTCTTGCACTGCGTGATTAATGTCCCGGTACTCACAGCCACCACGCACAGTCGCCAATTGAGATGAATTTGAAGATGCAGCTGTATACGGTTGTGTGCTGGGGGTTGCTTAAAGGGGTTGTAAAGGTAATACATTTTTCCCTAAATAGCTTCCTTTACCTTAGTGCAGTCCTCCTTCACTTACCTCATCCTTCCATTTTGCTTTTAAATGTCCTTATTTATTCTGAGAAATCCTCACTTCCTGTTCTTCTGTCTGTAACTACACACTGTAATGCAAAGCTTTCTCCCTGGTGTGGAGAAAGACTCTTGAGGGGGCGAGCAGGAGTGTCAGGAGTCAGACGCCCACTAACACACAGCTCCTTTCTCTATCTGAAACTCCTGCTCGCCCCCTCCCCCCTCAAGAGGCTTTCTCCACACCAGGGAGAAAACCTCGCATTACGGTGTGTAGTTACAGACAGAAGAACAGGAAGTGAGCATTTCTCAGAAGAAATAAGGACATTTAAAAGCAAAATGGAAGGATGAGGTAAGTGAAGAAGGACTGCACTAAGGTAAAGGAAGCTATTTAGGGATTTTTTTTTACCTTTACAACCCCTTTAAAGCACTAGTACAGATTTATGCTCCGAACGTAGATAGCGTGCATTGGCAGAATCCGTCACAGAGCATATTTTGAGCCTGGCAGCATTTAAAGTATGCGTGTTGCATAATAACTGGCACCAATGTTTTGTTATTCTGATGGTATAAATTCTGCCTGTCCCTCAGCAAGTTTTGTATTAAAAGTCTTGTGTGCATTTGGGGCTTTGTTGCATTTGAAGTGGAAACCTAGAACAAACATGGGAAGATGTTTTTGATGGTTACATAAGCAGTTCTTAACTTGGTCATTAAGTGACAAATTGCAGCCGTGTTGGTCTTTGGGAGCTGCTTGGTGTAGGAGGGTGATTCTTCAGCAGGTTATTATCAAAAGGAAATACACTAACTGCTGATTGCTTAGAGCTGGTTCACACTGGAGCGACTCGTCAGGCGACTCAGCCGCCTGACAAGTCGCGTCGCATTCTAGTCAATAGAACCGTTCTAATAGGAGCGACGCAAGTCGCTCCGACTTAGAAAAATGTTCTTGTACGACTTCGGGGGCGACTTGCATTGACTTTTATACAGAAGTCATTTTGCAAGTCGCCTCTGAAGTCGTCTTCAGGACGCCTTGCCGAGTCGCCCCCAAAGTCGTGCCGCCCCTGTGTGAACCGGCTCTTAGATTGGAGGTTTGCTTTAAATGCTGACAAGATGTAACTCTACTCTGTCAGCAATACGATGCTCAGTTGCAGGGGAGTCTGGTTCTTTCACTAGGCCACAGCCGCACACCTGTTTGAGTGGTGAATTTAGGTGTAAAGCATTTGTCACTCACCCATAACACCCTGTGTGAGTTCAGCCATAGTGCCAGTTGTTTATGAGCTACTGAGAGAAGCGGGGGAGATTAGGGCTCATTTATGCAAGCATTGCCCTGGTGGTGAGGAGGCGATATGGGCTTTGGGCAGGGTTCATTTTTGCTGTGCCACAATGCAATGCAATGCAGCCACAGTATGTGTGTAGCACTACCCCCTTAGGAGCTGCTGGTTAGTTTGGGCCTTGCACGTTACCTCGTTCCTCGTCGTCTAGGGGTTTAGAGTCAGCAAAAAGTTCAATGTCCACAAGTTATAGTTCCTTTTCTTTTGCTTTTATTTTCAAACAACTTGTAGAAGTAGAGGGGTGAAGGATCAGGGGAAGGTTCAGGCACACAAAACAGATCACTGGGCAATTGCTGAACTTCAAAGTCACACCCACGACTTTCTCTTAAAGGGGTTGTAAAGGTTCGTCTTTTATTTTCTAAATAAAAGACCCTGCGAGCTGAAGGGAGTAACGCTGGTATTACAATACCCCAATCACGGCATTCGGCACCAGGTTCCTCTCTACATATAGAGCTCGGGATTCCCCCTAGCAACTCTAAGAGGATCGTCCGCATTGGACTCAGAAAAACCCCCTGACCTGCTGCACTATTGCCCTAACAAGCCCTACATTTGGGATACCGTGTGTTTGGGATCAATCGGAGCCATCCCTCCCCTTTCTCTTTTCTTACTTATGAGACCCCATAAGTCGGCCCTGGGGATATCCTAAACCGACAAGTTGAGGGTCAATTTTCAAACCCTGGTTTACCACAAACGAGAGAGAAAAACAGCTTGTAATCACACACTCCTGTGGCCCCTGATGAAGGTCTGTTGCTCCATCAATAGACCAGAAACGCGTCGGGCATTTCTCTACTACTCTCTACAGAGTGTTTTTTAATCTAATTGTATTGTATCTTCACGAGGTTTTATTTGAGTACTTTCTTGTTGTTTCCTATTTTCTCCTGGGTTCACACATGGGACGTGTGCCCCAGGTGTCACTTTATCACTACTTCTTATATGTTTTTTATTCTTATTATACATAATTTCTGACTGTTCCAGAAGATTTCTGTAATCCAACATCCAGAATTACTCTGTAATTAAGTGTTTACCCATCTTGGTGCAAATATCTAATAAATTAAAAAATTTTATATATACATTGGAGTCTGGCCTTAAAAGTCCCATCTGGGGGTAATCGTTTTTCTTTCTTGTCTATTTTCTAAATTGGGTCCTTTAAGCTAGTGCATTGTTGGTTCACTTACCTTTTCTTTCGATTTCCCTTCTAAATGTTCATTTTCTTTGTTTGAATTTCTCACTTCCTGTTTCTCCTCAGTAAGCTTTCCACCATCATCCAAGCGGTAGAAAGTCATTTAGAACAGCTTACTGAACACCTTACTGAGGAGGAACAGGAAGTGAGAAATTCAGACAAAGGAAATAAAGAAAAAAAACATTTAGAAGGGAAATGGAAGGAAAAGGTAAGTGAACCAACAATGCACTAGCTTAACCTCCCTGGCGGTATGATTCTTTCAGATTTTAGGTGCTGAAAGCGGTACCATTATTTTGCATGGAAATTTAGCGTTTTAGATTGCAGGCATGTAATTCTTAGGAATAACTCACCTAAATCTGTCCAAACCAGAGTCTGGTAGACTATGATAAAGTTTGAAACACAAAATTATAAATTATAATATAATAAATAATAACAAATAATAATTTAATAATAACAATACTTTTTATTCAATACATTTTAGTAAATAATATATTCAAAAACTCAGATTTTTTTGGGGGGGGTCAAACAAGGGTGCAATATCATTAGTCAGTAAACCGAAGCGGTTGCCATTCCAAAACCACTGAATCGCTGGCAGAATTTGGTCCCTTTCCCGGTGTACAGTTCCAGATATATCCAGAGCTGGATTCACACAGCATAAATGACTTTATGCCAAAGCGAGCGCGCTTTGATGCGATGAACTGTATCCAGCTGAGCCTACCTTTGCAGGCCATGAGACTTTTATCGATAGTAATGTCTCTCTCAGGAATATAGGTCCGCTGGAAATTCTGCAAAATAATTTGGTAAACCTCCCAATTTTTTTTCAGCTTTGGAGCTGGATGAGAACTCTCATCAAAGTCCTCATTATTTGCAAAGTGCAAATACTTCATGTTCAGTGTAAATCTATACTCCGTCATGACGGTTCCAAAAAAAGGTGTGGCCAATAATTTGTTGGTTGTCCAATACCATTTTTTCAGGGGTTTCCCCACCACTCCCTGTAAAATTTTAAGGCCAAGAAACTTCCAGATGTTGTCGCTGGTTACAGGTTCCCATTTTCTGCGCCTTAAAAATCGCTGATGGGTAGCAGCTTGTTGTTCCTGGTAGCGATTTGTCTCCAAAACAATTTTGGCGTTAAAAAAAGTTGGAGGTATTCCAAGGGATTGTCACCCTCAACGTCCACTTTGATCCCAGGTGCTCCTGTAAATGGAAATCTTGGGGGCGCTACGTGCTCCTTACCGCAATCAATTGCGCAGCAAGTCCGCACATCGCTGGGCACAGTCGCAGGATCGTCGCTCAAATCACTTTCTGCGTCTGATGACGAACTTTCCCACGCGTCACTGTCACTCAACTCCTCTGCAAGCGATTCTGTTTTGCTGTCGCTGTTTTCCAGCAGGTCGCATAGCGATTTTGAGGGAGAGGCGCGTTTTTTTTGATACCATGGTGGCTGTGCAGTTTACAGACACAAGTAAATCTGCAGACAAGGGCACTGAAGAAAGCACTGGGGGGCAATCAAAGGTCACTGTATATTTTTTTTTATTGTAATCCAATTGTATCAGTGTGTTTTTACTTTGTTTTTACCTTTGACTGTTTAAATTTGGCGCCGTTCCCCCCCGTTCCGCCCCCCTGCATCGCGACGTTTGCAGGGAAGGGAATCAGGGGAACACAGTGCATCGGGCGGGACATCCGGCCGCCGTGCACTGGGGAAATACATTGCTGGATCGCAGGGAAAAGGTAAGTCACCTCTTTCTGCATCCAGCGAGGCAAACCCGAGTGTGGCTCGAGGTTACTGATCGCAGCACAAAAATCTCACCCCGAGCCACACTCGGGAATACCGTTAGGCAGGTTAAAGGAACCTATTTAGAAAATAAAAAACAAACCTTTAAAAACCCTTTAAGTGGGTATTGCTCACCCGGATAGGCCCCTCTCACATGGCCTAGCAGCCGGGATGATGCACGGACAAGGATAATCTCAGTCTCTGCCACAGACTGGTTGCAAGTTCAGATAAGGGATTCCGGAATCTTCTGCCACAGGATTTGATACCTGGAGATCCAGCCTTACAGTTCTAGAGCCTTTAAGCCAACCCGACACACTGTAAGGTATTGTAGGCTACGATGCATCCTTCATTAAGTTACCAGGCCTCTCCCAAAGTACCAGCCTTCCGCTTGGTCCTTTCCAGGACAGGTTCTCCCCTGGCTTCCTCCATTGAGTGGCTTCCTCCCGCAGGACAGACAGAACAGGATCACCTCCATGGCGTAGGCCCCAGTCAGGGTAACTGGGCCTACCAGGCCGAAATGCAGCCTCGGGCCAGCGTAGTCCACAGGCTAAAAAATCACACCACACATACCTCGTGCCAGGAGGGCCACAAAACGAGAAAGGGCCCGTAAAATGGCGTCTGCCCCATAAGTATCCTTACCCAGCATGCCCAGCGGGGAGACCACTCCCACTGGGCTGTCACGAGGAAAGACACCCAATACACACTGGCTTGCCTTAGTTCCAACATTGGCCTGTGGCGGTACCACCACCTACAGGCAAACAAAGGGAAATCCCTCCAGGCACAGCCAGAACAGAGGTTGATTTAGCCCCAATTAACAGAGTCTGAGCTAAACTACCAGCTCAGACACCCTCTAAATTTGACATAGCGCCTGGTCATTGGGAGCAGGGCGCTACATTGTGTATACCCCAAACGTCTGGCTTTGCATCTTGGGGCCGGTGAAAACATGTCTCAACCGTGTGGTTTTATGCCCCTTCCCCAACCACAAATGTAAACTTCGCCTAAGTTGGCAAACTGTGCTTAAATTCTGTGAATTGCAGCTGTGGGGTACAGTACATTTTTTATGTGTGCCCCCCCCCCCATGTTCTTAGGTCTTAACTAAACTTAAAAGTCCTTGTTAGCTCTACTATCTGTGTCAGCAACAAGTTTGATTGATAGCTCGTGGGCAGTCATCCCATGTGCTGCATTCTTGTGTTATTATTTTTTAGGGCTTTATTTTGTTTGCTGTTGACCCATCTGTAACACCCCCTCCCACCTTTTTGCTGTAAGGATTTTGTTTGGTAGTGACGGTGGTGGTACATTGGTTTTTATTTTGTGTTTAGGTTGACTTGTTTTCAAGTTTGGGGTGCCCACAGTGCAGAATTTACTTGCTGCATCCTTTATAAGAAAAATAAAAATGCCCCAAAACAACCTCACACTATCACCCACACTCCCTGCAAAAAGCAACAGGAGGCAATCGTGGTGCACTTGGGGCAGATAGAGGGTGATCATTTCCACAAGGTGTTCCCTCTGCAGATATTACGATTAATAAATAACTTATGATCTGTTTTCTGAAAGGACCAAACACTTTTCTCTCTTGTACTTGCTCCTGCCACTGCTGCTTACGCCAGCATAAAGAAAGAGTATACAAAGACTTTTATTTTGTCTTCAAAAGCGTTGCCCATTTATTGCAATGGTCAGGGCGTTTTGGGAGCGCTAAATACCGTGCTTTAAAAAAACGCCCCAAAGATGCTGCTTGCAGGACTTTTCGGAACTTCCTGCAAGCACACCGCCCCAGTGTGAAAGGTCACACTTGAATGGATGGGAGGCGGTTTTCAGGCGCTTAGCAGAGGCTATTACCAGCGCTAAAGCACCTGAAAATCGTCCCAGTGCACTCTCTGCATTAAAAGAGAAGTTTGCGATTTAAACAAAATAGACGTTTATACCCTCATAGATGGATGCAGCATCTGTCCTCATCGCCTCTAGATTGAGCACTGAGCTACCAAAGGCTGCTGATCGCTCAGTTCTCGGACTTCAGTGAGCAGAGAGCCGGTGACTGTCATTTGCCACTCTCTGCTCTGTCCCTCCAGTGCTCACTGGAGTGCTGGGCTGTGAACGGGGCAGGAGTGGCTCAGCACACTAAGAATTGGTATTTTTCCAGAGCCTGGACCAGAGCTTTGCGGGTGGTTTGGAGGCTCTGCCCCATTGATTTCAATGGGCAGGGGCGCTGTAGGAGCGATAACGGTAAAGCACCGCTAGTTTGCCTATTTGTGAATATACACTTGAACCTACCTACCCTTCCACCCCTTCCCACTTCTTTCTGTTGAAGTTCTACAAATAAATCCCAGAAAAAGAAGTGCATTGTGTGGACATTGAAATTCTTCAAACTCTCACTTCACCCTGGATGGCGAGAAGATAGAGGTAACATGCCACCCAAAAATATTCAGCAGCTCCTTTGGGGGTAGTGCTACACAAGGGAAAATGCTGATGCAAGGAAGTGTGGCCTTGACAACCATTCACTTGCATGGCAGCCTGTACACCGTGCAGGCCCGGATTTACTCCCTTTGCCACCCCAAGGCCGGGTCCTTCAATGCCGCCCCCCGTCTGCGCAGTACAGGGGGGACATTATCTGCTGGGGGACTTTTTCGGCAACACATGAAGAAGGAGGGGGGGGGTTTGCTGCCGAATATGGCATTGAGAGTCGAGGGGTGCTGCTGCCGAAAATTGAGAAGCAGGGGGGGATCTCACCTCCTCTTCCCTCTGTTTTCTCTCCTCTCACCATCTGTGACATGACATGGGGGAACTCCGTAAATTAAAGAGAAAGTGTCCTCTCCTCTCAGCCGCAGTGCCGCCCCTGCACCCACTGCCGCCCCGAGGCCTGGCCTTGTTGGCCTTGTCTGGAATCCGGCCCTGTGTACACGCCAGGTGCGGTTTCCTGGGTGCAAATTGTGCACAAGGCATAGTAAATGGCCTGTGTGTATACACCCATAGTAAGGAGAAATCTCTCCAGACTGCAATATGAACCTGACTGGACCTTTCAACTTTCACTGCTCTGTCCAAAGCTAACAGAAATGTACCACAGGTATGAAAGCTTGCCATTTTTTTGTGTCAGCAAGACTTGAGGGAATAAAAATTGATCGAAAATGTAAATATAGTTTCTTGGCTTCAGGCTTACCAGCACTGTTAAATAATGCAAAATTCCCGGAGTTTTATTTCTAACATATTACTGTACAAAATGGGAATATGCTGCATGTTAAAGCGTATCTATGGTGAAAATGTAAAATCAAATATTAATTTCTATATTTTTCAATTATTTCTAGCCCACTCCAATAATCTGAACGATTGTGAAAAATGTAAACTTATGCAGACTCTCACACATTTACATCCTTGAATTTGCTATACCCTGTGAGTAGACACGGCTATGTCACATATTACACAGAGCGTGCCTTCTGAACTACAGAGGTGATGAGAGGAGGTGTTTCAGGAGGCTCAGTCAGTACAAGAATCACTGCTTGCAGGCAGTAAGGTACCATGGGGTATGTATTTCTTAGAAAATTAAAGTAAATGGTAGAGGAGAAGCTGCAAAACACAAAGGGAATCCAGGAAGCTGTGGAAAGAGATAGCCGGTGTTCTGTCAAAAGATCAAACTCGTCAAAATCTCCAACCACGTAATTTCCTGTGACTCTCCAGCAACTGTCATTTTAGAGCTTGACGAATTGGCTGTTATCACCGCCAGCGTATACTCAACGGTACACGACGAGTTGGCTGTTCTGACAGAACACTGGGTAAGGAGGAAAAAAGTTGTCTCCGCCTTGTTGTTGGTTATTAGCACAAGTGGACTAACTATATTTACTCATTATATCGTCTACCGTACTGTACACGCTAACAGTGTTCTGTCAAAACAGCCATCAAAATCTGCAATTACTGTTGCTGTAGAGCAGGGGCGCCTAACCTTTTGAATAGCGAGGGCCACTTAACCACTTCCTTACTGGGCACTTAAACCCCTTCCTGACCAGAGGACTTTTTGCGATTCGGCACTGCGTCGCTTTAACTGACAATTGCGCGGTCGTGCGACGTGGCTCCCAAACAAAATTAACGTCCCTTTTTCCCCACAAATAGAGCTTTCTTTTGGTGGTATTTGATCACCTCTGCGGTTTTTATTTTTTGCGCTATAAACAAAAATAGAGCGACAATTTTGAAAAAAAAAACATTTTTTTACTTGTTGCTATAATAAATAGCTCAATTTTTTTTTTACGTTTTTTTTTTTATCCTCAGTCTAGGCCGATACGTATTCTACATATTTTTAGTAAAAAAAAAAAAAAAAATCGCAATAAGCGACTGGTTTGCGCAAAAGTTATAGCGCCTACAAAATAAGGGACAGAATTATTATTATTTTTTTTTTTTTTTACTAGTAATGGCCGCGATCTGCGATTTTTATTGGGACTGCGACGTTATGGCGGACACATCGGACACTTTTGACACATTTTTGGCGCCATTCACATTTATACTGCAATCAGTGCTATAAATATGCACTAATTACTGTATAAATGTGACTGGCAGGGAAGGGGTTAACACTAGGGGGTGAGGAAGGGGTTAAATGTGTAGCCTAATTAGTGTTCTAACTGTGGGGGAAGGGGGGTGACTGGGGGGGTGACCGATCTGTGTCTCTATGTACAAGAGACACAGATCTGTCTCCTCTCTCCCCTGACAGCACCGCTGTCTGCGAGAGCCGGGAATGAGAGATGATCTCATATGTAAACATATGAGATCATCTCTCATTGTGAAAAAGAAAATGTAGCGCCCAAAAAAATATAATAAAGACCCCTAAAAAAGGGTGAAATCGATGTGTACTCAGAAGGTAAGTGGTCATCTCTCATTGGCCGCACAGATCGCCTAGGAAACGGCCGCTCCGATTGGCCGTTCACGGCGATCTGTGACTGGCTGTGTCCAAAGGACACGGCCAGCACAGCAGTTCCCCGCTGCGCGCTCGGGAGCGCGCGGGGAACGTGCAAAGGTGCGGCCGTAAAAAGACGGCCTGTTAGAGATTGGGAGCCGTGCTGAGGCCGTACAAAGTCGTACGGCCGTCAGCTAGTGGTTAAGCAACTTGGTAACCAGTCGTGGGCCACAATGAGCGAAGCGGGCAGATGACAGGTCACGGCTACTCTATGGGCCCTTCGATCTGCCCAGCTCATACTCAGTGTTGCCATCACAACGGGACGGCATTCTGCATGGACTCTTGGGAAGCATGACACTGTGCTCCCAGGAGACATTGCGGTGAGCTCCCAGATAACATAGCGGCGCCGGGGAATGCAGTAGAAACGCTTTCTCCCGCGGGACTTTAAGCAGCAATACTACAGTATTTAAATCACAAAAAAAAAATTGTTGTGGCAATTACACATGTATGTAGTGTAGTGATAGGATATTGTTGTTATTTTGGGTGGAACTCCGCTTTAACTCAATAAAAGTGGTTGATTTATTGAAGGCAAATAGACTACAGTTGCACTCTGCAAGAACAGTGGCTCCAGGGCTTAGATAATGACCAGAAGCTCTGCTGACTTCCATCATCCATTTTTTTTCCTTGCACTTGATTGGGCAATCTTTTCAAAGTGAAGCTTCCCTCATTTACTATGTCCTGGAGCGACCATTTGCACAGTGCACACTCTGTTTGCCTTTAGTAAATCAGCCCCCCTGTATCCATGCACACGGATTTACTAAAGGCAAATAGACTGCACTTTGCAGATGCAGTTGCTCCAGAGCTTAGTAAAAGAGGCAAAGCTTCACTTTGCAAAGAAAACCCAATCACATGCAAGACAAATTAAAAAAAACATTTTTGTTTGCACATGATTGGATGATGGCAGTCAGCAGAGATTCTCCTCAGTTACTAAGCTGTGGAGCAACTGCACTTGCAACGTGCACAGTCTATTTGTGTTTAGTAAATCAACCCCATAGGCTTTTACCAGAGTTTAGGAGCAGCAGAATTTAGAGGCAGTCAAATTTGGCTCCTCTCCTAAATACAGAAGAATCATGTTCAGAAGAGAAGCGTTTGGGCATAAAAAAAAAAAAACACCACATGTGCCTAAATGCTCATAAACGCACCTAAATGCTAGGCATGTTTAGCATTTCAGCATTTATTCATTTCAGTTGCCAGAATAAATAAAAATTCTGGCCAATGAAATAAACAAACTCCCAGACACCAAATGCTGCTAATCTCACCTGAACGGGTTTGAAAAAATGCAGCTTAGGTGTGTTTTTAGCCTCTGATGAAGTCACGTGACGTGACGCAACGCGTAAGGCCGTAAGCTAGACGTAAACCGGAAGTGACGCGGAACCCTATTCATCAACCCGGAATCGTTATTCAGCGTTTGTTTTACTATGCATGTAAGCATATTTTTTACATAATAAATTGCTCCTGTTTTTTCAACTTCACGATGGGAGTCCCTTTTCTCTTATTCTTCTATTTTTGATATTTATTAACATCCTCTGGCGAGCCTCCATCTTTCTGAAGCCTGACATTGTGGATTACAGTGGTAAAGCCCAACAGTCTTCTCATTCGTTTGTGGATGTGTTCTAGGCATTTTACCTACATCAGGGAGGTAAGCGCTCTGTGAGCTCAGCGCCCTGGGAAGTTTTTTCAACCACATTCACTTTGCTGTGTGATTTCTTGCAATGTTCTAATTGATGGACTCGATTCATTTATGTGTATGGACACTTTATAGTTGCCTCATAGCAGCTTCTCATTTTATCTTTTTTGGTTTCCTATTCACTTTGATCCCTTAGGCTGCATTCACACCTAGGCGACAAAACGCCTGAAGCGCGACGCTACAATTAGCTGGAGGGGAGAAATAACATGATTCTCTATGGAGATGGTTCACATCTCCACGCCGAACGCCGAAACGCCGAACGCCTGAAGCTCAAACAAGTCCCGGTCCCTTTTTTGTCGCGGCATATCGGGCGGCTTCGGCGTTCTCCATACCCGACAATTACCTATACAAAACCGCGGTTAAAAACGCTGCGTTTTGTCACGGCAAATCGCAGTAAAAACCGCCGCAAACCGCCTACGCCTAGGTGTGAATGCAGCCTTAGTGATCTCTTATTGACTGTTTTGATTAGTCATATTTGTTTGCATTATTTGTTTACACTTATTTTCACCTTACTGAGGCTAACACTTTAGTATCTGATTTGCGCTCATCACACTTTTTTATTCATACCATTTGTTTTGTTGTTAGTAACATTTTAGATTTGAGCAGCAGATTCGTTTTTTATTTTATTTTAATTTATTTATTCACTCTTCACGTTTTCACTATTGGCTAGCGCTTTAGATTACCCCCTTTGTGTTTTTAACGCTGATTTTGTCCTGTCAGGATAAACAGCGTTTACAATAAACTAGTGTGCATGAAGCCTTAAAGTAAGCTTTTATTGCATAGTCTTTATAACTATTGTTTGAAAGTGTATGTGGTGACCATAGAGTTCCTTTAAAATAAGACATCCATGTATCCATGCGCTGGGGTTGTCTGCTGAGCACATAAGGATGTATGCTCATTGGATACAAGTGAGCATGGATTAAGACAGTCTTTATGGGAATTGATTTATGAACTATTAACAATAGACTAATAACAATAATACAAAATAAAAAATAAAAAAAACAACGTTATTGCTGTCTGTTAACATCACTTCCTGTTAACAAGTAGTACAGTCACCAAAACAGGAAGTGGTGGGAATTTTTGTAGATGGTAACCTTTTTCCACTAAGAAAAATGTTTTGGCTAGACTTTTTTTTTCTTTCTGTAACAAATGTGCCCTTATGCATCCTTAGATGATTTATTCTGGGCTCTGTACAAGGTACTCAAATATAGATATTAGCATTGTGTTCATTAGGATTACTTATTCCTAGCACCATAAATGCATATAATGTGGCATTGGCATAACGGCTCTCCCTACAGTTCCTTATGTTATTTTCAGTATATTTAGTTGGTTTGTATTGGCTGAGCATGGTGCGTTAGATTAGCCTCATTAAAAGTGACACATTAGATTAGCCCTGGTGGTAAGGTTAGAACTAATGATCCTAATTTACTAAACGGCTACAGAACAGTTTGCTCTGCTGTGATAATACAGCATTTAATAATGTGTGAAATGTTTCTATGCCACAGTAATGCACAATGAATATTTATCTGTTATGGATTCAACCTCTAATGTCTCTTTTAATTCAGCATTTTGTGTCTTCGTTCTTTTTATGGAGCTAGACAGAACACAATTTATCTCTATGGCTGATCTGCCCTCACCCAGGTTCGTTTAGGTTTAGATTCCTGTTCTGATCCAACTCAGCAGAAGAGGCCAATATATATATCTCCAGAAGAGGAGAAGTATATTATAATCACAATTAATTTCTAATTTTCCAGCCACATGTATAAATATATATATATATTCAGAGTCAGAGGGTCAGTCAATAAAGTCAGGTTAAGCCGCCACATGCATGGTTTCGCCGGTTTATCCTGTAACCTCAATGTCACTGAAGTAGGGGCATGGTCTGATATTGTTTGTGTCCCTATGTGGGCGTCCTTCAAGATGGTTAGGTCAAAAACGTAATCTATGCGCGAATATTTGTTAAGAAATAAATATATATATATATATATATATATATATATATATATATATATATATATACTGTGTGTATATATATACAGGGCTCAAAATTTCAAGTTCTAAGCTACTAGCCAGGCCTCAAGAGTTACTCGCCACCAGTTGCTCCACCTAATTCATACACTGCCCTGCTCCTAATTGCACCCGTAAACACGCCCTCATAGATTATCTCATGGAATGACAATGTTTTATGCAGAATCAAGTTACAAAATTAAATATTACCAACAACAACAACTTCAACAAAATGGGACAGGGCACTGGGGGCAGACCAGAGGGACAGGACACTGGGGGCAGACCAGAGGGACAGGGCACTGGGGGCAGACCAGAGAGACAGGGCACTGGGGGCAGACCAGACCTTTTATTCAGGCTGGCAGAGAGGAGCTGCAGCACAGCGGGAGGGAGTACAATCCAGCGCTGAGGTCCACACAACTGCACAGCCATTGACACCATAGCACAGCACACACTGACAGCACACAGCACACATTGAGACCAGTCTGTTCACAGTGCTCAGGCTAAACTGTTGGACACTTACATAAAGCACAAGGAGAAGAAAACTGCATAAACTAGAAGGCTGCCGCTCTCATGTCAGGGCAACTTTCAGTGAGCGATGCACCGGAGTGGTAATTTTTGCAATCCTCCACCTCACTCATTACTTTCTGCTACATTGGTCGGGGCCCGGGGGAGGGGGGCAGGCTCAGAGAGGTCATACTGTTAGGTCCCATGGCTTAATGAGAATTATAAGGAGAGCACCTGTGTACTGCTCTGCCTGTGCGCGGCTCACCAGACTACTTTTCCCGAGCATGCACCTTTCCTCTTCGGCCGCCAATCTCACCGGGACTCTAAGTGTAGGCACAGATTGGAGGGAGATTGGTCAGCCCTGTCATCACTCGCCCCCAGCTTAAATCCGCTCGCCAAATGCTAGTAGGCGAGTGAAAATTTTGAGGGCTGTATATATATTATTACATTTAACCTATTAAAGAGAGGACACTAGGTCCTGTGGAAGAGTGTCAAAGTGTTAGATCTCTAGCCTCTACCTAAGTATCCCATATCTTATCAAACTTCATAGGGCAATTTTGGCCCATACTGTCTATGTACGTTTATACCTAGATGGCGGGAAGGTCCTGTTGTTTCCATTTGTACAAAAAAGCCTTTCTAGAGTAGAATGCAGCATTAAATATAAATAGCTTCTTGTGGTTAGTAGTGGCTATCATGTTAAAATGCCTAACAGGATCACTAAAGGGTCCATTGCTATGGTCAGACCCCCCGCCATGTTGCTATCCGCCACAACTTCAGGTGGAGGTAGGTGCAGGACCAGACCATGTGCAGGAATGTACTGGTTTCCTGCTGGCACGTAGGACATCAGGCTGAACATATCTATCTACCTGAGACTACGGGGGGAAGAAATTGCTAAACTTCTCCCAGTCAGCATCCGTCAAAGTTGGGATAACTTTTTGGCAAGAACAGAAAAAACAACCCATAAAGGGAAAATACGGACTTTACTGGTATCAAGGAAGACATTTACTTTGAAAAAAATACAATCAGTTTATTACATAGTAAAAAACAAGCATTGATAAAAACACCACTAGGGAATACCCAATTTTGTTACATCACTTAAAGTAGTATATGTAAAAATATAACATTCACATCACTCCTTTCTTTAGTTTGATCCAAGAGGTCAACGCATTTCACATAAATTACTTCTTTAGGACCTGATTTCTTGCAGACAAGGGTTAATAATCTTTCTGAAGATAAATACATCATTTTATAATGCTCTCTCTCTGTATATATATATATATATATATATATATATATATATATATATATATATATATATATATATCCTGCATATCTACCATGAAATAATTAATTTACACCTTGACCCAATTATACAAGTATAGGTGAGCTCCAGAACATGGATACAGGCTAACTCACCTCAGGCAGGTGCTGGTGCAGGTGGACAGCTCACACTCAGCTCCTCAGGCATGCTCCCTTCCTCAGACTCTGAGCCACACTGCCTGGAGAAGATGGAGGAGGTGGGTGGAGCCAAAATTGACCAGATGCGAAGGAGGAAGAAGTCCCTCTTCCCCTCTGAAATCTGTGGACTCGCCTAAGCCTCATGACGTGACGTCACTGGTTGCTAGATGCCAGGCAGCAGGTGAATTTAGCAACCAGTGCAGCGGGCAGCAAATAGGCCAGCAGACGATGCAATAAGAGAGTCTAGGGAGTCAGGGCAACGCCACTGATGCTGAATGTAACAGTAAGTGACTGCCAAAGCTTCATCCCCCCTCCTTTGCGGCAGCTTGCGGTGCCCGGGTGCAGTGCAACCTGGGCACTCACCCAGGATTGGCCCTGAGTATCCGTGTGTGGACACCTTGCTCCAGGGGGGCTCTTGCCCCCCATACGGACACCCATGTATGCACATAGAGACATCAGAAACAGCCCAAGTCTAATTGACTATACAAAAAGCAAAAGAAGAGAAACTACGCATAAAAGACAAACCGACCTATATACATCTTTGGCAAGAACGAAAACGTTAAGTTACCTTACAGTTCTCAGTATTCTAAGATACAGCAACAAGAGGATTTTATCTGCATTATGAGAAGTTATGAATCTCTCAACAGAGTTGGAGTCATTTTATTTAGAACTGTGTAAAATTTACTGATCGTGTTGATATACTGTGAGCTTCAGGTGTAATATTTTTCGCAAAAAAAATTACAAAAATTTCAAGTGTTCCTTGGGGGTAAAGGGTTGAGAAAGGTTGCTTTAATTGCTTAAAAAATATGGCCCTCAATGGATAGCACAGTCTTTTTGAATGAAGGTGACACAACACCCTGGGGTTCCCTCTGGATTCTTCAGCAGTGTCATGGAAAAATGTCTAAAAATTGCTCCAAGGTTGCCCCCCAAAAAAACTAGCCAGTGGGTGAATCAAGCCTGCCTTTTTTTGCTCAGCAATAAAACCTTGGGCACCGTAAGGGCCAACCTTAGCCCCGGAAGAATTGGCTGCTCAATGACTGGGCCATTTTCTGCGATTTGGCACTGCGTCACTTTAACTGACAATTGCACAGTCATGCAACGCTGTACCCAAACAAAATTTACGTCTTTTTTTCCCCCACAAATAGAGCTTTATTTTGGTGGTATTTAATCACCTCTGCAATTTTTTTTTTGAGCTATCAACAAAAAAAAGCGTAAATTTTGAAAAAAAACACTATATTTTGTACTTTTTGCTATAATAAATAACCCCAATTTTTTTTCTCAGTTTACACCAATATGTATTCTTCTACATACTTTTGGTAATAAAAATTGCAATAAGCGTATATTGATTGGCTTGCGTAAAAGTTATAGCGTCTACAAAATAGGGGATAGATTTATAGCATTTTTATTATTATTATTTTTTTAACTATCAATGGCAGCAACCTACAATTTTTATCAGGACTGCAACATTATGGTAGACACATTGGACACTTTTGACACATTTTTGGGACTATTGACATTTATTCAGCGATCAGTGCTATAAAAATGCACTGATTACTGTGTAAATGTGACTGCTATGGAATTGGGTTAACACTAGGTGGCGATCAAGCAGTTACTTGTGTTCCCTAGGTGTGTTTCTAACTGTGGCGGGAGAGGACTGACTAGAGCAGTGGTTCTCAACCTGGGGGTTGGGACCCCCTCGGGGGTCGAATGATGATTTGCCAGGGGTCACCAAATCTTGGGCTGGTCCTGAAGCCCACACTGCTCTCCCAGCCTTTTTGCCGCCGCCCAACAGGGCTGTCCCTGGAGCCTGCGGCCACCCACTCAGCCTCTTCGCAGCAGCCCCCCACCAAGGAGTAAGATAAGCAATACAAATAGAGAATACATGGAAGGGAGAGGAAAAGAGGGGGAGGAACAAAGAAAAAGGGAGCGTAAATTACTTGTCTTGCCTTGGATGCTGACAACCCACGCTACGAAAATAATTTTAATGTTAGGGGTCCCCACAACTTGGGAAATTTTATCAAGGGGTCACGGCACTAGAAAGGTTGATAACCACTGGAGTAGAGGAAATGACAGATCGCGGTTCCTAGCTAATATGAACTCACGATCCGTCTCTCCTCACAGAACAGAACAGAGATTTGTGTGTTTACACACACACGTCCCTGTTCTGCCTCTCGTGCCCGCAATCGCTCGCGGCAGCCGGTCATGAGCATCGCAACCCCACGATGCAGCGGGCGTGTGTGCCTGCTATCCCGTTTCATGGGGCCTATGTACAGCTACGACGGTTCGCGGGATCTTGCCAACCTGCCGCAGTAGAACGACAGCGGCTGGTCGGCAAGTGGTTATAGCCCTCAATGGAGAGCACAGTCTTTTTCATTGAAGGTGTTGCAACACCCTGGGGTTCCCTCTGGATTCCTCAGAAATGTTGTGGAAAAATGCCTAAAAATTGCTCCAAAGCTGGCCAAAAATTGACAACTAACCAGTGGGTGGATCAAGCCTGCTTTTTTTTTACACAGCAATAAAACCTTGAATGCCGGAATGGTTAGCCGCTTGCCTCCTTACAACCAATGATGTCATAGAAGAAGCACCTCGTTGTTTTACTCCTCCAACAGCACTGGGGTCACATTAGCTGTGTGACAAAGAAGAGAAAAGCTGGAATGCTGGAATACAATCAGTAAAGCCTCGTACACACGACTGAGGAACTCGACGAGCGAAACACATAGTTTTGCTTGTCGAGTTCCTTGTTAGGCTGTCGAGGAACTCAACAAGGCAAGTTTCTCCATTCCCGTCGAGGAAAAAGAAGACATGCTCTCTTTTTGGCTCGACGGGATCCTCGATAGTTTCCTCGTCGAAAAATGTACAAAAAAAACCCCTAAGTTTCTTGCTGTTTTTTGCCGAGAAACTTGGTCGTGTGTACGAGGCCTGACAGTGTGCAAAGGCATATCTGCATTGTAAAAATAAATCCCCTTTAATGTTGGGTATCCTACATTTTTGGAGCCTGCTGCGTTATGCGTGATACATTTTTAAATGGATTGTGCATAATTTTAAAGGGAGCCTTGACTGAAACAAGGAGGACAAGCGTTGATATAGCATGACCTCAGGGAAATGGCGTCCTGTAACAGTAGCCAGGTTTTGGTCATTATAAAAGTGTCAAGATACGTTTTATTTAACGTCTAATGACCTCATCTCCTTTCTCCGGTAACCCTGAAATCCCTCACTTCGCTGCCGTTCTGGACTTTGATGAGCACATTTCTCTTGGTTTCTTTTTAACACAGTCCCAAATTGCTGTTGTTCCTCTTCTATCGCCCTGAAAGCGATCCCGTATATTTGGCAGGGAAGCATCAGTAAGATGCCAGATGCTGACAGAGAAGCTCTGTGTGCGCCCTGTAGTGTGCCTGGGGATGCTCTTTACTCCTAACTTCAACTTTGCCCCATAAGTCTTTTCAGTACTGAAAGTTATTGTCTCTCTCCACCCAAGCAGATGTTGTGTGTAATATTTATCGCTAAATGGCATTAGATCTATCCAGCCTCATTGGATAAAGAGATCTGATTCAATGGAGAAAGGTTTTATTCTGCATGCCCTTCATTATTCTAGTGGAAACAGGATCTGTTTTGCTGATTGTAGTTTGATCCTGTGTTTTTTAAACAGGTCACATAGAAAGTATTGTGCATGTCCCCCAGTGAGTATATTGTATACCGTGTGCCTTGTTAGCTAAATAGTGCGACTGGCCAGACTGCTGGCACTCAGTTCTGGAGATACAGCAACAAAATTCATTTATTTGATATGGTCTGTATGAGAAAATCTAGAATACGGTATTTAGAATGAAGAACTTAGACTTCTTCCATCAGGGCCACCGATAAGCATTAACCACTTAAGCCCCGGACCATATTGCTGCCTAAAGACCCAAGGTTTTTACAGTTTGGGACTGCGTCGCTTTAACAGACAATTGCGCGGTCGTGCGACGTGGCTCCCAAACAAAATTGGCGTCCTTTTTTTCCCACAAATAGAGCTTTCTTTTGGTGGTATTTGATCACCTCGGCGGTTTTTATTTTTTGCTCTATAAACAAAAATAGAGCGACAATTTTGAAAAAAATGCAATATTTTTTACTTTTTGCTGTAATAAATATCCCCCAAAAACATATATAAAATTTTTTTTTTCCTCAGTTTAGGCCGATACGTATTCTTGTACCTATTTTTGGAAAAAAAATCGCAATAAGCGTTTATCGATTGGTTTGCGCAAAATTTATAGCGTTTACAAAATAGGGGATAGTTTTATTGCATTTTTATAAATTATTTTTTTTTTTACTACTAATGGCGGCGATCAGCGATTTTTTTCGTGACTGCGACATTATGGCGGACACTTCGGACAATTTTGACACATTTTTGGGATTTTTGTCATTTTCACAGCAAAAAATGCATTTAAATTGCATTCTTTATTGTGAAAATGACAGTTGCAGTTTGGGAGTTAACCACAGGTGGCGCTGTAGGATTTGGTGTACACTGTGTGTGTGTTTACAACAGTAGGGGGGTGTGGCTGTAGGAATGACGTCATTGATCGTGTCTTCCCTATAAAAGGGATGACGCGATCGATGCGCCGACACAGTGAAGCACGGGGAAGCCGTGTTTACACACGGCTCTCCCCGTTCTTCAGCTCCGGGGAGCGATCGCGACGGAGCGGCTATAAACAAATAGCCGCGCCGTCGTCCCAGATCGCTCCCCGAGGGGACCCGACCGCCGCAAGTCGCGGGGGGGGGGGGGTCCCGATCGGACCCCCGACCCACGTCTAGGCAGGGACGTACAGGTACGCCAATGTGCCTATACGTGCCATTCTGCCGACGTATATGTACATGCGGCGGTCGGGACGTGGTTAATTGGACCCCTACAGTGTTAATTTTGTTGACTAAAACTTTTTAGTCGACTAAATGAATGCTATTTTAGTCGAACTTAAATGAAAACCATTGAGATGACGAAAATATGACTAAAACAAAAACTACATTTTTATTTGGCTTTAAAATTAACACTGGTCTGTAGTGCATGTTCATTCATAAATAATAACATATTCGATTTTCCACTCCAGCAGTATATAATAAGATTGCAAACTGTAGAGACATGTTAACTCTAAAATGTATTGGAGATTTAGTTGACTAAATATGACTAAAACTAAAACAATTGTAGAAGACTGAAATGGGACTAAAACTAAAATGCAATTTTAGTCCTAAGACTAAAACTAAATCAAAATATTATGCCAAAATTAACACTGGACCCCAATGAAAAGATAAAGCGTAAGCACTTATTCAATGTTTACCACTTAAGCCCCGAACCATTTGTCTGGTTAAAGACCAGGCCACTTTTTGCGATTCGGCACTGCGTCGCTTTAACTGACAATTGCGCGGTCCTGCGATGTGGCTCCCAATCAAAATTGACGTCCTTTTTTTCCCACAAATAGAGCTTTCTTTTGGTGATATTTGATCACCTCTGCGGTTTTTATTTTTTGAGCTATAACTGTTAGGAGGTGTGGCCTGCCGTGAGCTCTGTGACGGCGCCCATGGGACCCGTGGACCCGATCGCTGCTGGTGTCCCGCGATCGGGTCACAGAGCTGAAGAACGGGGAGATTCTAGTGTAAACACAACATCTCCCCGTTCTGCCTAGGTGACACTGTCACTGATCGTGTTCCCTGTCATCGGGTACAACAATCAGTGACGTGTCACGACAAGCCACACCTCCTAACAGTTACAAGCACTCCATAGGACACACTTAACCCCTTCAGCGCCCCCTTCAGGTTAAGCCCTTCACTGCCAGTGTCATTTTTACAGTAATCAGTGCATTTTTATAGCACTGATCGCTGTAAAAATGACAATGGTCCCAAAATGGTGTCAAAAGTGTCTGATGTGTCCGCCATAATGTCGCAGTCATGATAAAAATTGCTGATCGCCGCCATTACTAGTAAAAAAAAATATTAATAAAAATGCCATAAAACTATCCCCTATGTTGTAGACGCTATAACATTTGCGCAAACCAATCAATAAACACTTATAGCGATTTTTTTACCAAAAATATGAAGATACCAGGTTTTAGTCATATTTAGTCAACTAAATCTCCAATACATTTTAGAGCTAACATGTCTCTACAGTTTGCAATCTTATTATATACTGCTGGAGTGGAAAATCGAATATGTTATTATTTATGAATGAACCATAGAAACACGCAGCTCCATAGCTTAGGAACTCTATTGCCCCTTCTTCTCATCCCACTTTTCCAGGATAACAGACTGCGCTGTCCAGGCGAGTGATACCTCTTTAGAACCAAGCTTTTTCTGGCCCTTTTTGTTTACAAGTAAAAAACAGTATTATTACTTAGAACCCCCAAACATTATATATATATTTTTTAGCAGAGATCCTAGACAATAAAATAGAAATTGTTGAAAAAAAATGTATGTCACACTGCAGCCGTTTTTCATGCCTACAGTTTTTGGGGAAAAAAAGACACTGTTATGATTTTATTTCTTTTGAACAATACATTTTTATTGAAACTATTTACTTAACAATACAGATCAACATTGTCATGTTAGTCATTTGTAATTATTATTAAAGATTAATCTTATAAAAAATATAGTATTGGATAGCCTAGACCAGCCTACCCCAATTGGGTTCAAACTGTAGGCATGGATAGTTAGTTGAATATATAAAATTATAAAGAAAACAGAAACTTTATATATATATATATATATATATATATATATATATATATATATATATATATATATATATATATACACACACACACACACACATATATATATATATAGTCTTAGAGGGTTAATATAATCAAGAATTTGACCAAACATTTGCCCATAAATTGATGAGTGCTTTAACTGTAAAAACATATAGCCACGTATCATTTTATAATTAGAAACAAGTTAAGATACTGGCAGAAGTTATAATATCCTGCTTATAATAGTTGATTTCATAGTACATATTATAACTCGTGCCCCAGTAAACCCTGCTATGACTAGTACAGTTCCATAGCATGCAGTGTATAATTACCACATTGTGTTTTGTCTGGAGGTCCTCACATCTGTCTGGTCAGTGAGTATGGCTCACTCAACAGCTTTGTAAAATAAATGAAATGGTGGAGAGAACTGTCTGCCACATGCATGTATGTTCCATTCATCCCTAGATATGAGATGCATTACAAACTGCTCTTTCATGTGAAAAGTCATTTTTTAGCTATATTATCTATAGGTCCAGGACAAAAGCCAACTATTACATATGCCTCAGGCAGAGACACTTGGAGCAGCTAGTAACCGATTGTACACATCAGAGGCCAAGCTTGCTGTTTCCAGATGTGCTGCCTTTTTATTGCTTATTCATCAAAGAATAGTTTGTGTGGGATCAGAAAGCTGCAATAGCAGGAATGATTATTAAAGGAAAATCTTGTGTTTCTAGCATCAGGTTTATAAAGAATATATATATATATCAAGGATATGCATTTAGCGGACCTCCAGCTGTTGCAAAACTACAAGCCCCATCATGCCTCTGCCTTTGGTAGTAATGCTTGTGGCTGTCAGAGTCTTGCTGTGCCTCATGGGAATTGTAGTTCTGAAACAGCTGGAGGTCCGCTAATTGCATATCCATGATATATATAATTATTGTGATGCCTGCCTTTACACGCACATGAACTTTAATGGCATCCCAGTCTTAGTCCATAGGGTTCAATATTGAGTTGGCCCACCCTTTGCAGCTATAACAGCTTTAACTCTTCTGGGAAGGCTGTCCACAAGGTTTAGGAGCGTGTCTATGGGAATGTTTGACCATTCTTCCAGAAGAGCATGTGTGAGGTGAGGCACTGATGTTAACGAGAAGGTTTGGCTGACAGTCTCCACTCTAATTCATTCCAAAGGTGTTCTATCGGGTTGAGGTCAAAACTGTGTAGGCCAGTCAAGTTCTTCCACCCCAAACTCGCTCATTGATGTCTTAATGGACCTTGCTTTGTGTACTGGTTCAAATCATTTGGTGTGGGGTTGCTTTTCAGGGGTTGGGCTTGGCCCCTTAGCTCCAGTGAAAGGAATTTTTTTTTTTTTTTTTTTTTTTAATTTTTTATTTATAAACAGGGAAAAGGGGGTCCACAGGATCCTCCGCAACAATACAATCAGTTATATAATAATTAGAACGATACATCAAAGTGCCTAACACAGAGTCTAAGATGAGTCAACGTAGTCAGTGTAAACCAATAGTGTTCAGCACAACGAGGGGGACAGCTATTCACTTGTCTGCATGGGGACAGGTCTGCATGTCTAACGACAGTGCCAACCTCTCTCCCTGTTTCCCCTCCGTTTACATGTGCGGTTCGGCACGCACATCTAGAGTCATACTGGTCGTCACGTTCCTATGGGCCCGATTCCCTAACTTTTCAGATATATATAGAATGTAGCAACAGAAAGGAATAGGTAGAGACAGAGAGCAAACACTCTCTTAGAAAGTATAGCCTGAGAAAGAGAAAAAAAAAAAAGAAAAAAAAAAAAAGAAAAGGGTAAATAGAAGGGGGAAACGAAAAGTCTGAAGTGTAGAGGGGGGTGTGAGTATGGGTATTGTGGAGAGGGGGGGGGGGTTGTGAACACGGGCATCTCATCTTGTTCGCCACCAGTGGGGGCCAGCACTACTGTGTCGCCTCCTGTTCCCCTTGTGGTGGGTCAACTATATATATAATCGCGGGGTGTAGGTCTAGGTCCTCTCTCCTCTAAGGGCCATCCCCTCATCGGAGTATGAGAAGATATTCCATGCACGCCAGGTGTCTGTGTAGGCCTCATGCCTATCCTGGCTTGTTAGGATAAGATCCTCCATGCGATTGATTTCACCTACTCTCTGCATCCACATGGCAATAGTCGGCGGGGAAGGCGATTTCCATCGGATCGGAATGCATGCCTTGGCTGCGTCCAACAGATGGCGAACTACTGATTTTTTGTACACCCGCGCAGGGGCGTCAGTCGCGTGGAGAAGGAAGAATGCTGGATCATCAGGGATCTCACGGCTCGTAAACTGTTGCGTAATCCGTCTGACCTCGCTCCAGAAATTCCGGAGTCGAGGACAGGACCAGAAGATGTGTAGCAGTGTGCCTTTATCTTCCATGCACCGCCAACATCTGTCCGACGTCGCAGGGAAGATTTTGTGCAGCAGGTCAGGGGTCCTATACCACCCGGTTAGGATCTTGTAATTAGTCTCCTGCACCTTGGTGCATATGGAAGATTTGTGCGTGTGAAAAAGGATTTTTTCCCTCTTCTTTTCTGAGAATGTACAGTTTAGCGCCCGTTCCCATCTCGCGAAGCACGGGAGGCGGTAGTCTTCCCGCGGCATAATTACCAGCTCGTGTGCAAGGGACAAGGTATGTGGCAGGACCCCTGTGTCAGTACACCATTCTTCTAGTAACGTGAGAGGTTGATCCGTCGCGGAGGGCGGCGTCAGAGTTCCAAGAAAGTGGCTTAATTGTTCAGCCCTTAGAAAGTCCAAACAGTATGTACCCCCTGGGTCCATTAATTCCTCTCTCGTCTTCCACCTACCTCCCACACTGAAATGGGATGCCTGGTAAAGGCCTAGTGCCTTCAGGGTCTTAAATTTCCCGTCACGTATTCCTGGATCAAAGGATGGGTTTCCCAGAACAGGGCGCAGTGGGGAAGTCCGAGAACTCATATTTGTCCTCGTCAGAAGTCTCGTGCATACCGCGATGGTGTTTCCTATGAGTGGGTGTCGCCCAATGGCCCCTCGCATGGTGGAGTAACACCAGGGAGCCCGCTGTAAGGGGATATCACATTGGGCCTGCTCCAGCCTCGGCCAGAGCTTGACGTCCCCATGACGGCACCAATCCACTAGTCGGCATAACTGTGCCGCATAGTAGTAGGCCCGGACATCGGGCATTGCAATGCCCCCCAGTCGCTTGGGTAGGGAAATCATTTTCTTATGTATCCTAGGATGTTTCCCCGCCCACAGGAATGTTTTAAAAGTCGTGTATACTCGCTTAAAGTAATCTGCTGGGATGGATATCGGGAGGGCTTGAAGGAGATACAGGAATTTTGGTAAAATCGTCATTTTCAGTATGCTACATCTCCCAAACCATGAGTGCAGCCCTTTAGTCCACTTCGTCAGTAGGCCCTGGATGGTCTTTAGCAATGGAGGGAAGTTCAGTTTATAAACCTGAGATAGCTTGGACGGTATGCGAGTACCTAAGTATGTCAGTGCCTCGTCTGTCCATTTCAAATGGAATTTACTCTGAAGGCGGGACAGATGTTTTAGCGGTATTCCCACTCCCATCGCCACTGATTTGCTCAAATTTATCTCAAGGTTTGACAGTTCCCCGTAGCGTTCAAATTCTGCCATCAATTTGGGCAGGGAGACCGTTGGTTCCGACAAGGAAAACAGTAAGTCATCAGCGTATGCCGAGACTTTGTATTGTGTTTTATCGACCTCCACCCCTCTAATATCCGTGTTCAGCCGAACATGGTTCAGAAAAGGCTCGAGCGAGAGCGCAAATAGGAGGGGCGATAGTGGACAGCCCTGTCTGGTCCCATTTGATATAGCAAATGGTTCCGAGAGGTCGCCATTCGCCCTTACCCTCGCCGTCGGGTTGGAGTATATCGCCGCGATCCAACATCTCATTTTTTCGCCTAAGCCTATATGCTCTAGGGTGGAGAACATAAATTTCCAGTTTACTCGATCGAATGCCTTTTCGGCATCCGTGCTTACAAAAACGCACGGTGTTTTTGTGGTGTTGGCAACATGCAACAAGTTGAGTACCTTAATTGTATTGTCCCTTGCCTCTCTCGTCGGGACGAATCCCACCTGGTCTAAGTGAATCAGGTCAGGGAGGTGTTGTTGCAGTCTTGTGGCGATGATTTTTGTAAAGAGTTTTAAATCGGTGTTTAGCAGGGAGATCGGGCGGTAGCTCGCACATTGTCCAGGGTCCTTACCGTCTTTGGGGATTACTGCTATGTGTGCCAGAAGCGTAGTGTGATGAAGTGATTTACCCGTGCCTAAGATGTTAAATAATGACACCATTCGCTCACCAAGGGCAGGGAAGAGGGTCCTATAATAAGGAGACGTGAGTCCATCCGGGCCCGGAGCTTTCCCCGCCTTGGCGGTTTTCAGTGCTATCTGGAGTTCCGATAACGTGATCGGTTCTTCCAACAGAGTCCGCGCTTCGCTCGTCAACGTTGGCATTAGAGAGGACGTTAAGTAGTCTGCCGTTCGGTTAGGGTCATCAGGTCGGGGGGGTATGTTGTATAGTGTCTGGTAGAAGGATCTGAACTCCTGAGATATCTGGTGAGGTAACGTCTTTTTGTGTCCCCTGGTGGAGGTAACGTGTGGTATATATGACGCTAAGTTTTGCGCACGGAGAGCCCTTGCTAGCATCTTTCCGCATTTGTTCCCCGATTCGTATATTCTCCGCTTGCAAACCTGTAGTGCCGCCTTAGCCTTATAGTGCAGCAGGTCCGTGACCTGTGTGCGCACTGCGTCTAGTTCCAAACCTAGATCTCCCGAGGGGGCTCTTTTGTGTCTCATCTCTAGGTCCTGTAGTTTTTGAAGAAGTGTCGTTAGTTGTTCTGTCCTCTGTCTTTTTAGTCTTGTCCCATGCTTAATTAGTAGCCCGCGAACTACCGCCTTATGTGCCTCCCAGACTATGGCAGGGTCGCTATCCTCCGTACTATTTGTTTGAAAGTAGAGCCCGATCTCCCTAACAACTTCCGCCAAGACGTCTGCGTCCTGCAACAGACTCTCGTTCAGCCTCCAGGGTCGCTTCTGCGCTCCGTAGGCCTCCGAGAGTGCGTACGTCATTGAGATCGGGGCGTGGTCAGACCACGTTATCGACTCAATGGTGGTGTTTTTAACCGCATGTAGGTGTCTGTGGGGGATTAAGAAATAGTCTATTCTTGAGTACGATTTGTGGGGCTTTGAGTAGAACGTATAGTCCCTCTCCCCTGGATGGAAGAGCCGCCATACTTCTATAAGCTGTAAGGAGTGTAGTGACTCGGAGATGTGGCGGTGTGCTTCCCTTGACATCGAGGATATTCCAGTGGAGGTGTCCTCTGAGGGTGTCAGGGCTATGTTCAGGTCTCCTCCCACAATTAACTGTCCAGTTCCAAAGTGTGCAAGTTGTTCTATCGTGCGTTTTAGCCATCTTTCCTGGTGATTGTTCGGGGCATACAGGTTTGCCAGCGTGACCCGTTCTGTCCCGATCGTCCCCCGCAGGAAAAGACGGCGGCCCTCGTCATCGGTTTCAGTGTCTGTGGCTGTCCAGGGCACTCTTGCGGAGATCAAAATGGAGACTCCTCGAGACTTCGCCCTGGTATATGTGGAATGATAGACTGTGGGGTAAAATCTATTTTTCAGTACGGGTATACTGTTGTCCCTAAAATGAGTTTCTTGGAGCATGACGATGTCCGCATTCAGCCGTTTCATGTCATGAAGCAGCATCCTTCGTTTCTCAGGAGTATTTAATCCTTTCACATTTAGCGAGATTATAGTGAGCCTGTCCATGTTCACAGGTGTCAGGAGGGAAGAGGGGATGGAAGGGGGAAGAAGGGGTATAAGAGAGTCAGAGAGCTTGGGTAAGCGAACCCAGTGTAGTTAGAGTGAGATTAGGAGGCCTGCACTAGTGCGTGCGGCAGAGAAATAGAAGAGAGCTAATCTAGCTAACTTTAGCTGTAACGCTCACCAGCGGATCACTGGTATACGAGCGCAATCCTATTTGGGTGATGGGTTACACAGAGCCGGGAAGCGAAGCTCCCGGTCCCCCCACCCCCCACCGGCTATCCGGGCAGGTAAGATGAGATAAGATACGGCAATATAGTGCATAGGGCCTAACCGTAGAGAAAAAAGGAGAAGTGGTCATAAAAAATTAACATGCAATTAAAACTTTAAAATAATGTTAACAGTGCAAACAGAACAGGCGGAGCCATCTGACATCGTGCAGGTACTGTGAGCATTTCAACGGCAGTTGGCCGACCTGCTATAAAGGGAGGGCGGTATGCATAACATTCAGGTGTACATAACTTACTCCCAGTTTCGCTCCCTCCCGCCCCATCCCCATTAGCAGGCTTGTAGATAGTGGCGGCTCAATATGCCCGCTTCCCCGTACATGCCCCCCCATTGATCACCCAAAGAGGAAGAAAAACAAAAAAGAAAGAAACATAAAAGAAAAAAACAGGTGTCACTGCCATTGTAATAAGCCATGCCCCAAGCCCCGTGGGGGCCCCTCAGGAAAGTCAGTGGGTTCTGTGGTTTCCGGCTCCAGAATGTTCGCTGGCTCTTTCAGGATGCGAGCAACCCCACACCCGCCTCAGTTCATCTCCCCTCCCTCCACGTAAAGCCATAGTCCTCCCACCTCTCCTCAGCAGCCGGGCCCTCCACATGTACTCCCCCGGGTTGATGAGCTGCTCTCCCCACCACCCCTGGGCAAAAGGGGAGGGGGGCGACAGTGGGGATCTCCCTCAGAATCTGCGGTGGTCTCACCTATCCGGGCTGCAGCCCGCCATCTCTCCCCCATTGTAGCAGGAAACAGCGTTCATCGGAGGAGGGGGGGGGGGAGTCATCCACCTCTACAGGATGGTGGGGTAGACTCCAGGGAGGCGCGGATCCGGATCTACCCGTACGTCCGTCACGAAAGAGTCCCAGGGTCTCCCCTCCATCCACAGCCTCCGGGTAGCGAGTGCCATATGGTGTGTCATGGGGTGTCAAGGGCTGCAGCCCACTCACTGTAGTCCGGGGCCTCCTCGGGATCTCCACGTGGAGGGCCGCGTGGTGCAGTCGCTTGGGTTCCAGGGGAAGTGCGCTGGTTCAGCCTGAAATAGTGCTGAATTTCGCCTGTTGCTGCACTCGATCCGGTTCTTCTGGTACCTGCTTTCCCCTTACGCTTTTTGGCAGATTGCATGCCGATTTCTAGCCAATTAAAGCCGGTAAGGGATGGTCTGGGCCGGGAGCTCCAAGAAGCTGCGTCTTCACACGGCCATGTCCAGACCACGCCCCGAAAGGAATTTTTAAGGTGTCAGTATACCAAGACATTTTGGACAATTGCATGCTCCCAATTTTGTGGGAACGGTTTGAGGATGGCCCCTTCCTGTTCCAACATGACCAGTGCACAAAGCATGGTCCATAAAGACACGGGTGAGCGAGTTTGGGGTGGAGGAACTTGACTGGTCTGCACAGAGTCCTGACTCAACCCCAAACATTCCCAAAGACACACTTCTACACCTTGTGGACAGCCTTCCCAGATGAGCTGAAGCTGTTATAGCTGCAAAGGGTGGGCCAACTCAATCTTGAACCCTACGGACTAAGGCCCCGTACACACGGTCGGTTTGGTCCGATGAGAATTGACCGAAGTTAATTTTCATCGGACCAAACCGACCATGTGTATAGGCTATCGTCTGGTTTCCTTCGGTCCAAAATTTCTAAACATGCTTCAAAACCGAACCGATGGACCGCTGCCCGATCAGACCAAACCGATAGTTAGTACACAAAAGCATCGGTTCAAAACCCGTGCATGCTCAGAATCAAGTCAACGCATGCTTGGAAGCATTGAACTTCGTTTTTTTCAGCATGTTGTGTGTTTTACGTCACCGCGTTCTGACCCGATCGGATTTTGAAATGATGGTGTGTACACACATCAGGCCGTACGGCCATTTCAGAGGTGAACCGATGAAAGCGGTCCGAAGGGCCAGTCTCATCGGTTTGGTCCGACCGTGTGTACAAGGCCTAAGACTGGGATGCCATTAATGTTCATGTGCGTGTAAAGGCAGTTGTCCCAATACTTTTGGTAATATTTATATATATAATCTTTATATACCTGATACTAGAAACACTAGGAGAATATATACAGTATCTCAAAAAAGTTAATACACCTCTCTAATTTTTGTAAATATTTTATTATATCTTTTCATGTGACAACACTGAAGAAATTATACTTTGCTACAATGTAAAGTAGTGAGTGTACAGCTTGTATAACAGTGTAAATTTGCAGCCCCCTCAAAATAACTCAACACAAAGCCGTTCATGTCAAAACCGCTGGCAACAAAAGTGAGTACACGACTAAGTGAAAATGTCCAAATTGGGCCCAAAATGTCAATATTTGTAGATGTTTTGGAACTTCATTTCCCATGATGCTCTTGCACTCTGCAGTGTAATTGAGCATCATGAGAAATGTAGTTCCAAAACATCTGGGGTGCCAAGGTTCGCCATCACTGCCCTATACTAACTATCCTGTAAGTCCCAGTTCACACAGTATGCAGCTTTAAAATCGCGCTACTGCAGTGTGATTTCAAAGCCGCCAATCAGACTTGACTTCTACTTTAAATAGCTGTAATTAATAATAATTTCTCAGTTACTGAGCATGAAAATTAGAAAGTGAGAAATCAGAGCTCTTGATCTGTGACAGCCAGGTAACTAGCGTTTTTAGAAGTTGAAGTCAGCAGTTACAGGCTTTTATATTTTCATAGTACTGGATTCACTTAGGGCTCCTTCACACTTGTGCCTGCGTTTTTGTACCCATCTGTGTTTCATTTTCAGTAGGTCCTTAAGGAGTGTCCATAAACCAAAAAATTTACCTGTCTTATTTTTATTCAGTGCATTGCATTATGTGTGAGCTTATGTGGGGGGGAAGCACAGCCTGCGCCTCCTCCCGGCTCTCTCCTCCTCTCCTTGCCCCCTCCGGCACTGGGATGGCAGAAGTAGTGATGCCTCTGTCACTACTCCTGTCAGCCTTATAGTAGAAGGAACTAGCGGCGCCACAATCTCTACAATACCTGGTGCACCCAGGGCAGCCATCCCTTTCTGCCCGCCCCTTGTCCAGGCCCCGAATGCAGCACGTGTTTCTTTGTTCACTGATGTCCAATGCAATTGTTGTTGGGGTGCCAATCGAAAATGAATGCAGTGCACTGCGCGTACACAGCATGAAAACAGAAGTGTAAATGAGGCTGTAAAGATCAGGGTTTTCCATTGATTCATTCGGCACCTGAGATCTGACTGTGTATGGCTACCTATCCTGGAATTACTTGGGTCCCATTTTCTTCATAAACTTTCAGTAAGTGGAAATTTGCAGGGACTGGACGAGATACTATATTTATTTTCAGTGAAGCTGTCTTTTTGTTTTCCTTTCAGCAGGCCCATGCATCATTTAATGAGCTAGTGGCTTTCAGCCGTTGCCAAATGTATGATAAGTGAACCTGCTTTATAGCTTACTTCAAAGGTAATGAATAATTTAAGTAAGCTAATCTACTCTTCAGCAAAAGGAGAGTTTGTGAAACTTGCATAAAAAAAACAGTTGCTTTTTTAAGTAAGTTGTATTTATACAAGATGTATTTTCGTTGGAAACAAAACTTTATTTGTCTGAACGAAAACCTGCTTGTGCTGCCCATATCAACTTTGCTCTCCAGATACTCTTATTCAGTCTCTTGTATTGTACTGTTTTATGTTTTGTCGAGCGCTGAGATTTAGGTTATGTAATGGCCCTCATTGTTTTATAGACATATATGAACCCAAAGTATCCAGCAAACAATTGCATCTAATCATTTTCCTATTACATATTCAAACTTTCAAATTCAAAATATTGGACTTTCAAGGGACCAAAAATGTCTCTATACTTATAATTTATAAAACTAAAAGAGCTTTATTTATAAGCGACATAAAACACACTTCATGAGTGGAAACAAAACGTTATTTATCTGAACGAAGACCTGCTTGTGCGGCCCATATCAACTTTGCCCTCCAGATACTCTTGTTCAGTCTCCTGTATTGTAATGTTTTGTTTAGACGAGCACTGAGCAGGGGCGGACTGACCATTGGGACTCTCGGGCACTGCCCGAGGGCCCCATGCCACTAGGGGGCCCCATCAGGGTTGCCAGGCTCAATAAAACCAGAGACAGTATGTAAAAATCTGTGTTTTTTTTACATCTGTCCCTGATATGTCCAAAACCGACATGCTTTTGATGTGAAAATCCTGAGATTTTAGCTGCCCTGCCTCTGCACTGCCTCCTGGCGTGGTGGCCATCTGTAAGCCCAGGGGCCCCATAATCTTCTATTGCCCGGGGGCCCCATGAGTTGTCAGTCCACCCCTGGCACTGAGATTTAGTTTATGTAATGGTCCTATTTGTTTTATAGACATATATGGACCCAAAGTATCCAGCAAATAATTGCATCTCCTGACATCCCTATTAAATATTCAAACTCAAAATTTTGGACTTTCAAGAGACCAAAAATGACTCAATACTTATAATTTATAAAACTAAAAGAGCTTTATTTATAAGCGACATACAACACACTTCATGAGTGTAAATAAATACATTTTGGTACAACCCCTGCTCATGCCTTATTAAACACCATGTTGGAGCCCACATAGTGTTGAGCAGAATACGCCATATTCGATTTCGCGATATATCACGAATATATAGCCGAATATTCGAGAAATATTCGCTAAATTCGAATATTCGTGATATTCTATCGAAATGAAATGTTTGCGAAATTTCGCTATTGCGAATGCGAAAATAATTGCGAAATTTCGACAACTGCTGTAGGAGCACTCTGATTGGCTCAGAATATTCGTGATATTTTATCGAAATTTCGCAAAATGCGAATGCGATATTTACTGCGGAATTTCGACAACTGCTGTAGGAGCACTCTGATTGGCTCTGATGCGGAAGATAGGGCGAAGAAAATAATCGCGCGATATTCCGATTGCCGAATAATCGCATTGCGATTTTTCGTCAAGATAAAATGATCGCTTCAGCTACTCGGCCCAAGGTCTCTAATCATACCAGCAATGCTTTTAGACGTCGATGGAGATCTCTAGGATGTGATCTGTTCTAAAAATAAAATTGAAAAAATTCGAATATTCGGAATAGCGAATATTCACCGCGAAATTCGAAATATATCGCGAATACTCGAATATGCCATATTCGAGCCGAATATTCGCAATACGAATATTCGTGAGCAACACTAAGCCCACATACACAATTTACAATTGAAGGTTTACTAGCTGTACAATACCATTACAAAGTATATCAACTTTACAATAACAACAATGATGGAAGACCAGCTGAGCAATATACTTAAGATGTTTTGTTAAGAGGATTGCAAGGGGTATCAGTTGGTGACCAATCTAACATATAATATTAACAAGTAAGATACATTTGTCATCAATACCCATACATATCATTTTTGGAGAACAATTCCTTCTGAATGGATTTCATGGAAGATATATGTATTAGATGACAAATGCATCTTACTCATTACTGTTATATTTAAGATTGATCACCAATGATAATCCTGAAGAAATTGAAAGGAAACACGTAGGGTCTTCCATCATCATTGTTGATGTAAAGTCAATATACTTTCAAATGGTATTGTGTAAATATTAATTGTAAATTGTGTATGTCAGGGCTTGAAAAATTTGCTTTGAATCTAGGAGACAGTTTTTTTTTAAACGAACAAATCTTACGGGTGAAACATGTAACATGTTCCCAAAGGTGTACTTATCCTTTAACCCTTTTTCAGAGGTGTTTTTGCATTTTGTACACATGTTTAACCACTTAAGGACCTTGCCTGTTTTTCAGATTTGGCGTTTACAAGATTAAAACAGTTTTTTTTTTGCTAAAAAATTACTTAAAACCCCCAAACATTATATATATATTTTTCTAACACCCTAAAGAATAAAATGGCGGTCATTGCAATACTTTTTGTCACACCGTATATGCGCAGCGGTCTTACAAGCGCACTTTTTTTGGAAAAAAATCACTTTTTTGAATAAAAAAATAGACAACAGTAAAGTTATCCCAATTTTTTTATATATTGTGAAAGATAATGTTACGCCGAGTAAAATGATACCCAACATGTCACGCTTTAAAATTGTGCCCGCTCGTGGAATGGCGTCAAATTTTACCCTTAAAAATCTCCATAGGCGATGTTTAAAAAATATAGGTTGCATCTTTTGAGCTACAGAGAAGTTCCAGGGCTAGAATTATTGCTCTCGCTCTAACGATAGCGGTGATAGGTGATACCTCACTTGTGTGGTTTGAACACCGTTTTCATATGCGGGCGCTACTCACGTATGCGTTCGCTTCTGTGCGCGAGCTCGTCGGGTCGGGGCGATTTAAAAAAAAAATTGTTAGTTTTTTTTATTTATTTTTATTTATTTTATAATTTTTTGAAAAAAAAAATGGATCACTTTTATTTCTATTACAAGGAATGTAAACATCCCTTGTAATAGAAAAAAGCATGACAGGTCCTCTTAAATATGAGATCTGGGGTCAAAAATACCTCAGATCTCATATTTAGATTTAAATGCAAAAAAAAATTGTCATTTGAAAAAATGACAACAAGAAAATATTGCTTTAAGAAGCATGGGCGGAAGTGACGTTTTGACGTCACTTCCGCCCTGCTATGCTATGGGGACTGGTGGGGGCCATCTTGCCCTCACTCGTATTCCTGTCGAGCAGGAGAGAGGACCGATCCACTCCGCCTCTGCCGACGGCTCTGGTAAGCGGCAGAGGGCGCGGGAGAGCGGCGGGAGGGGGGGCCCCTCTCACGCCGCCGATAACGGTAATCTCGCGACCAATCCGCCGTGGAGACCATCTTTATCGCTCACTGAAAAAATGGATATCTCGGTTGTGGCAGCAGCTGCTGCCGTTACCTAGATATCCATCTTTAAAAACAGGACGTATATATACATGAGTGGGTCCTTAAGTGGTTAAAATACTTTTTTTAGGCCTGAAAATTACATAAAACCCTTTACCCGGCAGTACCCTATGTCGGTCTTGGGCCTGCAGATGGGCAAGTGGGGGGTGGGCACGCGCAGGGTGTAGGGAGCATTCAGATGGCAGCCCAGGCGCCAGGATGAAACTTCTTGTCACCATAGCGACCTGGCGTATGTGAAGTTTTAAAGACAAGTTAGGGTTTTAGAAAAAATTGTACTCGCCTAGGTGGATGCAGTATCCATCCAATGCTGCATCTGTCCCCCGCCAGCTTAAAGACTGCTGATTGCTCAGCTCGTGGTATTCAGCCTGCAGAGAGTTGGGGACAGTCACCGGCTCTCTGCTCTGCTCCTCCAGCACTCACTGGAGTGTTGGGCTATAGAGGGGCCGAAGCGGCTGGCTCAGCCTCTCAACGGCTTGCTGACAGGCTGAGCCAGCCGCTGGTCTAGGCATCTTGGTGGATCCCCATCATATGATCGGGGTCTTTTCAGAACCTGGACCGGCTCTGTGAGGAACTGCACCCCTGTGATCCCCAGGATAAGATAAGCCAAAATAGCTTTTGTTATTCTTCTCCTTTAATATGGTATTTAATAAGACATTAACAGGAAGTGTTGAGAAGAAAAAGAAAGTAGAGTTGGCGCTGGTCCTACGGAGCCACATGCTCCATAAAAGAGGCTCCTAGTATAAGGTGCAGTGTGCAAAATATACACAAAGTGCTAAACAATCCAATATGCCAAGTGCCTATGTAAACTACTAGAATGATTCCACAGTATATATCATAAATGCAGCTATGAAAATAAATAAAAAAATGCATAAAATATATATCACAGTGCTGTGCAAATTAAAGTGCTATTGTGTAAACACTGCTAGGTAAAGAACATGTGCAAAATGTAAAATTCCTGTACCATTAGGGTACCTATATTAACCCTTTAAAGATGTGCTGACAAACCATTTTTTTTTTTTTTTCCAGTGCAATATAATGTCCTTATTGGAAGTAAACAAATCCAATTGCCAGGTGCTGAGTGATTCTAAAAGTGCTTTGTGCTCGTGTTGTATTTTACGGAGGATCCCCACTGAGCTGACGGACACACGGAGGCAGATCATTACTGATCCGCCCCCTGTGAAAGGGCCCTTACACAGGTTTTTCCCCACTGAAATGCCACGTACACATGATCGGAAATTCCAAGAAAAGTTGGATGTGAGCTTTTGGTCGGAAATTCTGACCGTGTGTAGGCCCCATCGGATTTATCTCGGCGCGTTGTAGTGTTACACATCACCGCGTTCTTGACGGTCAGAATTTTGTGTGACCGTGTGTAAGCAACACAAGTTTTTTTTTTTTTCTTATAAATCTTTTTTATTGCATTTTTGAACAAGAAACAACAAAACAAAAAAGAGAGAGAACAACAGGGACATAAACAACATATCAGATAGTGCTTAACAAATCTCTGTATGATTGGCATGCAAAATGGACAACTCATGTATATGCTCGGGACACAGCATGATACCCAGCATGTCAGACGTCTCCTCCATCATCAGAACCAACTATTCCGTGATCAGGCACACAATCCTCCATTTCCCCGTTTTGGCAGAGTACCTAGAAACTGACACATAAAAATCTAATCCGTAACTTCTTCACCTGACTATCAAGCCGTAGTAGGTTTCGCTAGCCATGTACGCCAGATTTTATCATATTTCAGGGGGCACCCTCTATTTTCATATGTATCTTTATACAGGGGAAGGCTCTTGTTTACGAGGCGCTTCCAATGAGTCAGAGAAGGCATCGTGGGTTTCTTCCAGTGCATAGCTATATTTTTCCGAGCATAAAAGAGTAATAACTCAATCAAAGTTCTCTTTGCAACAGTCGGCACCAGTGTTTCTATCAGGCCCAAGAGGCACACCTCCATCGTCATTGGTACTGTAATCAGGGCGACCAGACCAATCAGATCTAGCACCTTGGTCCAATATTGCTGGATCTTAGGGCAAGCCCAGAAAATATGTGTAAAGTCTCCCGGAGAGACACCACACCTTCAGCAATCTGCGGAGAGCTCGGGTTTCATTTTATGAAGCCTATAAGGTGTAAAGTAAATGCAACACAAGTTTGGGCCAAAATTGCATCAGAAAAAAATCCACGGTTTTCTTGTCGGAATTTCCGATCTTGTGTACGCGGCAAAAGATTTATCTTCACGTCTTGTTCTAGTGGAATCTCTAAAATGTTGTATTTCCCATCATTTCCTATGTCTATATGATAGTGAGTACCTATAGCCATAACAAACTGCATGGGTGATATGGGTCCCAAGGTTAAGAAGGGAGCCCCACTAGGGAAGTTGTCTAATGTCAGCTGCTTTCTGGGTTCATCCCAACATGATTGCAGATCGAATCTGGAGCCGAACCAAAGTCCATCCCTGCTAGTCACCAATCTGCTTTGCATTCCCTTTCTCTGTGAGTTTCGTATATTAATTGCTTCTGGTTATCCTGGCCAGCACTTTGATATTACCCTATATGCCCATGGTGCTCCCAAGGCTGTGATAGGCAAACTGATTGCTAAAAAGTAATACGATTTTTTATATTTTATAATTCTCACCAAAAAATACCCAGTTTAAAGAAGTTTGTATCAAGTTTAACTAACAATTATGTAATGACATAAAATTAAAGGGGTTGTAAATCATCATGTTTTGGATCCTATGCATTAGGGTTAAAAAACTTCTTGCGGTCACTGCCCCCCCCCCCCCCACAACCCGTTTTACTAAGCCCATTTTTCTTCTCCTTGGGGACGAGCACACCAGCTCTGGCTTGTGTCTCGTGTCATGATTGGATAGATTAATAGCAGCGCAACCATTGGCTCCCGCTGCTGTCAATCAATTCCAATGACGCGGCGGCGGGCAGAGTCATACATTGGCGGCTATGGACGCCTAATGAATGACTCAGAAGTGCGCCCGCAAGGTAACCCCCTCGGCAGAGCGAGTCACCCAGGAGGTTATCTAATGCGGGGAGGAGCCGCAAGAGCCACCGAGGGACCCCAGAACAGGTGGATCGGTGCCACACTGTGCAAAATGAGCTGCAGAGTGGGGGTAAATATGACATGTTTGTTACTTAAAAAAAAAATTATCCTTTACAATCACTTTATTTATTTTTTGTTGAATTTATACTAAACCATGATGTTCAGCACTTGCTGGCTAGGATGGTTAAAGGGGATGAGAGTAGGGCCGAAACAACTAATCGATTATGAACTGAATTGATTACAATTTCTATAATCGATTAATTGGCCAGTAACATAATGGGGTTAAAAAACTAAAATTAGCCCTTTATAGCAGGGCTCAAAATTTCAAGTCCTGAACTACTAGCCAGGCCTCAAGGCGTACTCGCCACCAGTTGCCCCGCCAAACCCCTACCATGTCCCGCCCCCTAATCCCGCCCCTAGACACGCCCTCATAAATTATCTCATGAAATGACACTTAAATGTTTTATGCAGAATTAAGTTATAAATATAAACAGCAACTTTATCCATGCCCAAAAATGCAGCCTGCCAATGTCTACCAATGCAGCATGTGTCCCCAGTGCAGCCACGTGTCCCCAGTGCAGCCACGTGTCCCCAATGCAACAAAATGTCCCCAATGCAGCAAAATGTCCCCATTGCAGCCAGTGTCCCCATTGCAGCAAAATGTCCCCATTGCAGCCAGTGTTCCCAATTAGGGGTGCAACAGATCGTCACCGATCCGTGATCCGAACGGGCCACCCCGTTCGGATCGGCACACCCCGCGATCCGCGGAGCGCTCCGGAGCCTAGGCCTAGGAAAGTCCCCGGCTTCGGCCTAGCTCCGGAGCGGCGGCCATCTTGCTCCACCCAGTCTGCTTGCCAGAGCCCAGCCTTTTGCTTGATTTCATTAGGCCCTGGAAGCACTATTGCATTCACTGACACCAATGAAGGGGCACAATACCTACCAATATCACCAACAATGGGGCACAGTTCCTCCCAATGACACCAACAATGGAGCCCAAAGACACCAATTATAGGGCACAATTTCTCGCAATTGCACAAACAATGGAGCCCAGTTCCTCTCACTGACACCAAAGATGGGGCATTGTTTACTCCCACAGTGCACAAACAAGGTCCATAAAGACATGGATGAGCGAGTTTGGGGTGGAAGAACTTGACTGGCCTGACCTCAACCCGATAGAACACCTCAGGGGGGAGGGGGGTGCAGATACCTGTCCAAGACAGGTATTTGCACCCACTTCTGGGCATAAACTCCTGTGGGAGTCACGTCACTCCCCCCCCCCCGCTGTCTCCTGGGAAACACACTGGCCCCAAGAGAGAGGGGACTAGTGAGGCCGCGCCACGCTACTTGCGCATGTGCAGTAGGGAACCGGGCAGTGAAGCTGCAACGCTTCACTTCCTGATTCCCTCACCGAGGATGGTGGCGGGGGCAGCCAAGAGACGAGCGATCGCTTGGCCTCGGCTGCCGACATCGCGGGCGCGCTGGACAGGTAAGTGTCCATTTTTTAAAAGTCAGCAGCTGCAGTATTTGTAGCTGCTGGCTTTTAAAACAAAAATTTGGGTGGACCTCGGCTTTTAAGTAGAGCTACACTGCATATGGGCACCACAAACCAAAAACACTATTTAATTAATTGTTAATATTTAAAGCAAGCGCCCCCATCCCTATCCATAACGCTATGCTTTATTTTGTTGAGAAATCACTTTTGTCCGTGGCCATCTTGAATATGGCAGATGATTCATGTAGCATTTACTTCCTGGAATCCACCTGACCATAGCTCAGGCATACAAGCAAGAGAGGGTGTGCTTAGCTAAGAAAGCCCTCCCTCTCCTATTGAAGACTCCTGTGATGTATGACATCAATTTCATAGGCACTGAAACCAGAAAGTAACTGAAGAAATGTAAAGGAAAAAAAAGTTTAAAACAAACAAATATGATATACTTTCCTATGCGTTTACTAATGCTAGTAGCATAAGAATTAAAAATATTCAACGTTGGTTCTGCTTTAAGTTTCTGTTTTATAAACTTCTAAAATAATAGCTTGTAATAATTTGTTTCTGGTCTTGGGAAGACCCTGAACATGCTATTACAATTTGGTTATGCACAGTGGTTAGTATTTTTAATGAGATATGTCAGAAGTAGCATCATCCACAGGCCATCCTAAACCTTTACGTCCCATTCTCCTACTTTAATCTCACCTGGACTCAAGGGATGGTATAAACAGTGACATTTGTTTTCACACGCATAGGCATGGAAAACTCTTTACAATATTTTCCAAGGGAGTGAGATTACCATTTCTACAGAGCAAACATAAAAAGAAAGAGCTAAAGTTGTAGAAAAATATATTAATGTAAACCTTATCATTATAGTCTTCTTTTTTTCGTTTTCTTTAATGGCTTGTGTTCAGAGGCATTGTTAACCTGAGTTTAACGAGTGTTTGCAAAGCTCATAAAATACAACTCAGAAGTCTTATTTCCCTTAATGGTACAGTGGATGCCAGTTCTGGGGCTGCATTTGACCTACTTTGCATTGTGATCCTGCGATTTCCGTCCTCTGAATGCAGTGGATTCCACTGGAGATATATATGTTTGTATTGCAGGCAGACGGTCAAATGCAGCCTTTTGCATATGAAAACAAATGCATTTGAGTTGTGCTACATTCAAATGTAAAAGTGGGCATTGAACAGCAATTCCATGGACAGCTCCCCTATGGCAGGGGTGACAAACCAGTGGCCCGGGGGCCATATGTGGCCTGCAGAGCCCTCTGATGTGGCCCACGATCTCCTGCTCTGGGATGGAATAGGCCTAGTACACACGAGAGGATTTATCCGCGGAAACGGTCCTCCGGACCGTTTCCACGGATAAATCCTCTGGCGGATTTTGATCTCATGGTTGTACTAACCATGAGATCAAAATCCCAGCGGAATTCTGTCTGCGATGACGCGTCGCGCCGTCGCCGCGATGATGACGCGGCGACGTGCGCGACGCTGTCATATAAGGACTTCCACGCATGCGTCGAATCATTACGACGCATGCGGAGGATGGATTCGGACGGATTGATCCGGTGAGTCTGTACAGACCAGCGGATCAATCTGTGTGAATGGATTCCAGCGGATAGATTTCTTAGCATGTTAAGAAATTTTGATCCGCTGGAAATCCATCCCCGGGGAAAAAAATCCGCGGAAAAATATCCGCTGGATTGTACACACCAGGGGATCTATCCGCTGAAACCGGTCCGCGGATCAATTTCAGCGGATCGATCCTCTCGTGTGTACGGGGCCTTAGAATACTGTTATTAAAGGTAAGTTTATTACTAAAATCACAGTGTACAGTATATATGGGCATATCTGTTTTGCAGTGGTTACTGGGCTGCTTTTAAAGGAACACTAAAGATAAAAAAAATAAAAAAATAACAAATATGTTATACTTACCTCCACTGTGCAGCTCGTTTTGCACAGAGTTGACCCGAACCTGGTATTCTGGGGTCCCTCGGCAGCTGTCTCGGCTCCTCCCCGCAAGAATTCATCACCTTCATACTAGCGAGCTCGCATGGTGGTTAGTTCTTGCGGACGCGCTCCAGTGATACAGCTGGCGGCTATAGCCGCTCACTGTATCACTCGGCCCACCCCCCCCCCCCGGCGCGCCACGTCATTGGATGCGATTGACAGCAGCGCGAGCCAATGGCTGCGCTGCTTTCAATCAACCAATGAATGAGCCGAGAAGCCAGCCGAGAAGCAACAGGAAAACGGCTGAAATTTGTCTTGCATACACACGGTCACACTAATCTTGGCTGAAATTCCGAACGTCAAGAACACAGTGATGTACAACACGTACGACGAGCCGAGATCAATGAAGTTCAATAGGCAGTTTGGCTCTTCTGCTTGATTCTGAGCATGCACGTTTTTTTTTGCGCGTCGGAATTGCATACAGACGAACGCGATTTAAGATAGGAATTTTTCCTGTCACGAAAATCCTGCTTTCAATCTTTTCTTGGCAGGAAAACTGACAGAAAAGATGTGATGGAGCATACACACGGTCGCTTTCCTGACAAAAACCTCACATCGCACTTTTCCTGTCATGAAAACCGATCTTGTGTACGAGGCATAAGGAGTGTTGGATGTAAATGGACTTGTGTCCGTTTACAAACGCCTACCTCCAATCCGATCCGCAAACAAAAAAATAAAAGATTAGAGTGGGTTGTATAGAATAGAGTGGGCTGCCATCCACCCGCTCTGCTCATTGTGGCCCGTGACCGGTTACCAAGTCGCTTAAGTGGCCCTCGCTCTTCAAAAGGTTGGGCACCCCTGCCCTATGGGGCTT
Organism: Rana temporaria; assembly: GCF_905171775.1. NCBI lineage: Eukaryota > Metazoa > Chordata > Amphibia > Anura > Ranidae > Rana > Rana temporaria. Next base: position 241,414,944 of record NC_053493.1, on the reverse strand, counting down.
GTAGTTGCTATAACACTGGAGGCCACCACAACCAATGACTCTACTCTGGCCCCAGTGAGCTGTCAGCCAATTTCCGGGCCGAGAACTGAAAGTAAACAAAAGGGTCCGTGGTATGGACACTCCAGCGTCGGTGCCACCCCAGATTAATGTCCCTGTACCCAACAGATACTTAAATCTGTCACCTGCGCTGACAATTGTGGTGTGGAGGAGCAAGGAAATTCTAAAGAGTGCCCAAGATATTTTATGAATATCCCAGATAGTATGTCTTTTGCAATAAAAAATGTCCGTCTCACAAATTTTTAAATGTATGCTAAAGTTCTTCTTTAAGTCAATCTACTGTATAAATGAATATAAGACAAAGAACATTTGCCTCGCAACACAGAGTTTACCGTAGTAAAATGATGTGGTTGACTTTCTAACTATACCAGCAAATCCCAACCAAATATTCGAATACACACACTGCGCTAACACACTAAGGATTTACAAGTCCTTAAGCTTAAGGCTTTTATAGTTTAATTAGTACAGTTCGTCATTGGCTTCAGGCCAAAGCATATGCTTTCAATTAGGTTAAACTGCATTAGATTGAAGTCAAGTCAGTGCAGTACACTTATTTGTAACACGTGGTCACTCGTGGCTTTAGATTACTATGCCCAGTTCTGTGGTCTAACAAATTGCACAAAAAATGGCAAATACATTTCTTTCAGTCAAACCAAACGATATTCATATTTTATATTACTTTTATATAAGAAAGTGGATAATTATAACCTGTGTGTGTGTCTGATTTGACTGACTGTAATGTTTATCATCAAGTTAAAGCGACACTAAAGATAATAAAAAAAAAAATAACAAACATGTTATACTTCCCTCCACTGTGTGGCTCATTTTGCACAGAGTGTCCCCGATCCATGTTTTCTGGGGTCCCTCGGCGGCTGTCATGGCTCCCCCTCCGCAAGAGCTTTCCACCATCATGCGAGCGAGCTCACATGGTGGAAAGCTTTTGCGGGCGCGTATCACTCGGCCCCGCCCCCCGGCGCACCACATCATCGGATGTGATTGACAGCAGCGCCAGCCAATGGCTGCTCTGCTATCAATCTGTCCAACCTAGTCAATAAACGGCCAGGCTGGGAACCAAAGAGGATGACGGGGACGATCGCGGGACTTTCGAGGGGTGAGGTAAGTAAAACAAGGGCTGAGGGGATGGTGCTGTCGGATGTTTTTTCACCTTAATGCATTAACCACTTAAGCCCTGGACCATTTTGTTGCTAAATGCCCAGGCCAGGTTTTGCGATTCGGCACTACGTCGCTTTAACAGACAATTGCGCGGTGTGTGGCTCCCAAACAAAATTGGCATCCTTTTTCCCCCACAAATAGAGCTTTCTTTTGGTGGTATTTGATCACCTCTGCGGTTTTTATTTTTTGCGCTATAAACAAAAATAAAGCGACAATTTTGAAAAAAATTCAATATTTTTTACTTTTTGCTATAATAAATATCCCCCAAAAACATATATAAATTTATTTTTTTCCTCAGTTTAGGCTGATACGTATTCTTCTACCTATTTTTTGGTAAAAAAAATCGCAATAAGCGTTTATCGATTGGTTTGCGCAAAATTTATAGCGTTTACAAAATAGGGGATAGTTTTATTGCATTTTTATTAATTTTTTTTTTTTTACTACTAATGGCGGCGATCAGCGATTATTTTTGTGACTGCGGCATTATGGCGGACACTTCGGACAATTTTGACACATTTTTGGGACCATTGTCATTTTCACAGCAAAAAATGCATTTAAATTGCATTCTTTATTGTGAAAATGACAGTTGCAGTTTGGGAGTTAACCACAGGGGGCGCTGTAGGAGTTAGGGTTCACCTAGTGTGTGTTTACAACTGTAGGGGGGTGTGGCTGTAGGACTGACGTCATCGATCAAGTCTCCCTATAAAAGGGATCACTCGATCGATGCAGCGACATAGTGAAGCACGGGGAAGCCGTGTTTACATACGGCTCTCCCCGTTTTTCAGCTCTGGGGAGCGATCGCGACGGAGCGGCTATAAACGAATAGCCGCGCCGTCGTCCCGGATCGCTCCCCGCGGGTATCCGACCGCCGCATGTAGCGGGGGGGGGTCCCGATCGGACCCCTGACCCGCGGAAAGGCAGGGACGTACATGTACACCCATATGCCTGTACGTGCCATTCTGTGGACGTACATATACATGCGGCGGTCGGCAAGTGGTCAAGGTGAAAAAACATTTACCTTTACAACCCCTTTAAGCAAGATAGAGATCAAAGGGGTCTTTACACGTTAAAACAAAACTGAAGCTTTGCTATTGTTGGTATAAATTGAACTGTCAGATATAGGCTCGGTTCACATTGCAAATCCACTGCGAGTTCCCGCATTGCATGTCTCCTGGCCACAGTTCATACGGCCCTATGCAAACTGCTGGGAGTGTCAATTGAAAGTTAATTACACCCCCAAATCAGTTTGCAAATTGCAGTGCTAACTGCAAATTCGGACAGGAATCGAATCACATAGGTGTGAACACCCATGCGATCCGATTCCGATCAACCAAAAAAAAGGTGCAGGTTTGGTCCGAATGTGATGCGAATTCAGCCATACTATCTGTATGGCTGAAATCGCATTGCACATAGATCGCATGTGATTTGCTCTGCAGTGCGGTGGGAATCACATCTGATGCTGGACATCGCACCAGTGGGCACCGGCCCTAAATGACTAGAGTGCAAAAGGATGGAACTCTTATAAAAGAATAGAAAAACAGCAAAAAATTTGGTTAGCCATTCTTCAGGTTTACATATCCATGCAATTCTATATAGCCACTATATCAATAACTAGAGAGGAGGGATGCACCATTATTTACAGCATTCAGGACCCTCTAGCTTCCTGTGTGACCCACTTCTAGAGGTTCTGCATGTGACCCACTACTTCCGATACTCCTTTATCACTTGATAATGTTCTTTTGAACAAAACTAGTCAGGAGGAGCTACAGCATTGACTTTATCGCACTCGCTGGGGTGTCTGCATGTGATTGTTTTATATGCAATTTTACCCCTGCCTTTTTGTAAGTAGTTTTAACCTTCATTAAACCTTCTTGCCCATTGAAACCTACTCCTGGGGGTTCATCATCACTGCACCCTGTGCTTACAGAACATTGCTGTAGAGAAGGGCACTGGCATCTTTACATCTATGCCATTTTCTTCAACAGTGAACACTGTTAAAGTTTTTGGGTTTCATCTTCCTACCATACCATTGGCCTTAAAGTGATTATAAACCATTATATATAGTGAAATGACTAGCCTTAGGGGATACACAGAGATGAAGAAAATCCTCCTACATCAGTTGTACCTGTTTATCTTCAGTCTTCTCTTCTTTACAGCCTTTCAAAGTCCAGAATTTACAAATCTTGTCTGAGTTGTGAGAATAAAAAGGGGGGGGGGGAGCTGAAAATACACTCTGCAAAGCTCAGCGATGAGAGCTGATTGTAGGGAATGGACAGCACACAGCCCTTTCACACAGCACACAGGAACAGAGCTGAGGCTGTCAATCAGCTGGGGGTCCCTCCTCTGTTACCCTTTTTCTCTCTGTGTCATAAAAATTTGTCAGAAGGGACTCATGCTGATAGCAGAGGAAGGTAGCAGACTGAAATGACACTTAGCGCTCCTAATTGAGATAAGTACACACTATAGAGGGATATGCTTTATTCATATTTCATGTCTGAGGTTTACATCCACTTTATTGTACAGCGTGCCATACAGTAACCAATTAGTGTTTTCATGCTTACTTGATTCAATTGCTGTGAAGTGAAATATGGGTATTGTTATGGGTTACTTTATTTAACCACTTGCCGCCCGCCAATGACAAATTCACGGCGGCAAAGTGGTTGTAGAATCCTGACTGGACGTCATATGACGTCCTCAGGATTCTGAGCCGCCGCGCGGCCCCCGGGGGCACGCATCGCGTCGATCGTTGTTGCAGGGTGTCAGTCTGACACAAGGGGCATCACTGATTGGCAGGCATTGTTTGGCACTGATTGGCATCCATTAGTAAAACACATACAATAGTGCCCATCCGTGCCACCTATCAGTGCCCATCCGTGCCGCCTATCAGTGCCCATCTGTGCCGCCTATCAGTGCCCATCCGTGCCACCTATCCGTGCCCATCCGTGCCGCCTATCCGTGCCCATCCGTGCTGCCTATCCATGCCCAGCGTGCCGCCTATCTGTGCCCATCCGTGCCACCTATCTGTGCCCATCCGTGCCACCTATCCAAGCCCATCCGTGCCGCCTATCAGTGCCCACTCGTGCCGCCCATCAGTGCCGCATTTTTTTTTCTACATTTTCGGTCATTTTTTTTTTTTTTTTGCAGAAAATAAATATCCCAGAGGTGATCAAATACCACCAAAAGAAAGCTATATTTGTGGGTACAAAATGATAAAAATTTAGTTTGGGTACAGTGTAGCATGACCGCGCAATTGTCATTCAAAGTGCAACAGTGCTGAAAGCTAAAAATTGGTCTGGGCGGGAAGGTGTATAAGTGCCCTGTATGGAAGTGGTTAACACACCATATTTGCTTTTGTAATCCCTTTTTGAATAAGCCTGCTTGTAATAAATTAAACTTTCTTAGAAATAATAAAGACACATTTACCCACATTCTTAACTCTTACTCTCTCCTTTTCAGGACTCATCACAATAAAAGATGCCCATGAAATAGAGTCAAGACTGAACGAAGTTGAAAAACTCCTGAAGACTGTCATAAATATGGCTTGTAAAGTAAGTATGTCATATACGACATTTCTATATGTTAAAAAGTGATAACTGAGTGGAAGTATCATAGTATATTTTATGTGCGTATCCTGGTCTATTCATTCGTCATTTTAATTTTTATAACACATTTTTAAGTAGACAAAGGAGCCAAATATACTGTATAAAGCTTCACATATAACACCTAGATTTTCATTAGACTGGCATAATCTCTTTAAAAAAGGGTTCCGTAAAATGGAAAAACCTCCAAAAGTCAATGAGAGTATCTTAGGGGTTGAGGATGACTGGGGGCTAAAAGAGCGGTCTATAGGTGGTTGATAAATGATGAAAGGTCAATTGGAGTAAATTAGTCTATGAAGGCCTTTGTAGCGCTCAATGCCAGTCCTTATTCTCAAGGTAAGGTGATTAGTTACAAGACAGTGTTACCCATACCTCCCAACTTTTTGAGATGGGAACGAGGGACCCTTATTATCAAAAGTATGTAGGCATAGGACACATTTCTCTGTCACGCCCCCCTTAAAGGAGAATTATACAAAAAAAAAATTGTTAAAGCCACATGTGTTTTTTTTATACCACTATTATATTGCTTTATACCGGCTTTTGAAATTTACAAATGCAGCAATTTAGAAATTGGATGAAAGGTTTAGCACTAGGAAACAATTTTTGAAAGATAAATAGTGCATTTTATCTAGAAATACAGTATATAGATTAGACCAAAATGATGGACAAATGAGGAGGAAAGAGAGACAGAGAGACTTTGTTCCAAATCAGGGACAGTCCCTCGAAATCAGGGACAGTTAGGTGCTATGGTGTTACCCACATGGCTTTTCAGCCAGATAGCGTGGACAGCCTTGAGTTGTCCCTATTTGTCATTTGTTGGTACTGGCCTAGCTATGTGTTGTGTGTTTCTGAACTTCCACCCTTCACTTTTTGGGAAGGAAATACATTCCATCCATTCTCCTTCCCATTGAAATCAATCTGCAGAGGCGCATTGCTGGCAGTATTGATCCTTTTTCGGCTGCTAGCGGGGGGGGTAAAACCGCACCGCTAGCGGCCAATTTACCGCCACCGCACTTCCTGTCTTAGTTTGAATGGAGCCTTACTGAATGTACACCCAACTTCGAATACTGTTGGAGAGCCAGTTTGAACACCCAAAGTGCTAGGAGTGGTTCCAAAGATATGATTTCTGTACATTTACTAAAAGTTCAACATTGTAACAACGTTAATGATATTAAAGAGTATTATTATTTAAAAAATAAATAAATCATAGCACTAATATTTAAAGCAGCATTTATTAAATTAATTATATAAAAAAATATTATTTTCATGTAAATGTTTGGGGGTCATCAAACAATGTAAAACTTCATGAAGGAGTTGATGTCCCAATGGGGACACAAATAGCAATAAAAACCTGAACATGGTTTAACCCTTTCCCACAATCCAAAACAAAAAAAATAAAAAATTGGTTGGACTTCACACATCACAGAACTACCTATGAAAACATGTTGTTAGCTGTAAAGTTCCACAATTAAACAGCTTAATTTCCAGAAGAAGATCTAACAACCTACTTTCACTTGATACCATTATTTTTAATGATTTCAACGTTTCCTCTTGAAATGCTGCCTTGTTCAAACAAAATACATCTTTTGATGTGAAGAACATTGAGACTATCTTACTGCATGTGTCACTAATAGCCAGAATGTCTTATATTTTTAGATTTTTCAGTTTAACTACTTCAGCTTCGGAAGGTTATACTCCATTCCCGTCCGGAGAATTTTTTGCAATTTGGCACTGCGCTACTTGGTAATTGTGCGGTCATGCAACGCCAAACAAAATGTATGTCCTTTTTCCCCACAAATAGAGCTTTCTTTTGGTGGTATTTGATCACTTTTATTTTTTATTTTTATTTTTGCGATATAAACGGAAAAAAATCGAACATTTTGAAAAAATATATATTTTCAAATTTGTGTTATAAAAAATCTCAAATAATTTTTGTCATACATTTAGGGAAAAATATATTCATCTACATGTCTTTGGTAAAAAAAAAAAAATCTTAATAAGTGTATATTTATTGGTTTGTGCAAAAGTTGTGGCTTCTACAAACTATGGTATATACAGTATACTGGAATTTACGCAACTTTTACTTTCTGAATGCCTATCTCAATTCTTGAAGAGCTAAAATGGCAGGGCAGCATAACCCCCCCCCCCCCCCCCAAAAAAAAATTACCCCTTTTTAGAAAGTAGACACCCCAAGGAATTAGCTGAGGGGCATATTGAGCCTATTGAATATACATTTTTTTTGTCACAAGTGTTTAAAACATGACAATATATTGCCCAATTGTTTGGTAAAATCTAAAAGATCATCTTATGCCAAATACATAGATACCAAACACAACATGCTTTAAAATTGCGCATGTCTGTGCAGTGGCGAAAAACGATATACATTTTTAAAAGACTTTACATGGTGCCACTTTAGATTTACAGAGGAGGTCTACTGCTAGAATTACTGCCCTTGATCTGACGTTTGCGGTGATACCTCACATGCATAGTGCAATTGCTGTTTACATACGACACAAGACTGATGCCTGTGTTCGCCTTTGCGCACGAGCACAGGGGGACAAGGGTGCTTTAATTTATGATTTTTTATTATTATTTATTTTACTTTTTAGTTTTAGTTTTACACCATCCCTTTCTTTTTTTTTTATCACTTTTATTGTTATTGCAGGGATTGTAAATATCCCTTATGACAGCAATAGGTAGTGACAGGTACTCTTTTTTTTAAAATTTGGGGTCTATTACACTCTAGATCTCTCCTCTGCCCCTAAAGCATCTGATCACACCAAGATCGGTTTGATAAGATGCTTTCCCAATTTTAAAATGGCACTGTTATATCCGTCGAAACTGATGAAATGCTCGAAGCTTCCAGTTTCTTAGGCCATAGAGATGATTGGAGCCATTCTGGTCTCCGATCAGCTCCATGGTCAGTTGGTTGAACCACCAGCTGCATTCTTGGGTTCCCCAGTGGGACAGGAGAGCCCGAGAAAAATGCGGAAGGTGATGGGTGGGTGGGGGGGGGGGGAGCATCCCCTCCCACTGCTTGTAATGTACTTATTGTAATGTTCTTTTTTTTATGCAGACTGTGGAGATTCCTCCATTAACATCAATCGATGTGGATGAAGAAATCTCTGCCAGAAAAAGTGTGTGGTATGCCCACCATTAGAATATATCGCCCTGCATCCACCTACTTCTAATGCTGTGCATACATGCAATGTTCTTTTTTTTTCGTTCCGACCATTAACCAAAAAAAAAAAAAAAAAAAACTAACAGATTCCTCCATTCACATTGATCAACATGGATGAAGAAATCTCTGCCAATAAAAGTGAAAAAATTATATGGCGAAGCATAGGGGCGGTCTACCCTCTGTCCACCCATAGGGTGCATAGGGATGCTTCACCATATATGCTCTTTTTTTAACTGTGGTAGTGAAATCATCTCCTACAGCGATGTAGTCACTGATTTACGTATGCTGAGAGCAAACCCTGTTGCTCTCAGAATAAACAGGTCACTGCTGCAGCTGAATGGCATACATGCAAAGTACACAATAGTTAACAATAATACACAGTAACAATAAAATATTACAATATAGCAGTATAGTATACAGTACAGTAAAACAGTAGAATAGTGTACCTGCAAAGCAAACAATGCTTAACAATAAAACACAGTAACAATAAAACATTACAGTATAGCAGTATAGTATAAAGTAAAGTAAAACAATAAGAACATTAACTCAATAAAACTACAACTATTTTTGGCTTTTTTATTTTTTATGTTTTTTTTTTCTTCTTAACTATAAAAAACGTTTAATGTTCCAGGCTAGGGTCTCTCAAAATGCGATAACCATCTAACATCTTTCAAGACCCTGTGTGAATGTGTGCCCTAGACTGTGCCATGCTATACCCTATACTAATCCACTAGTGTGTGGTAGCAACAGAAACAGTCCTGGATGCAGAGACCAGGTTGGCCAGGACAGCAGGGACAAAAAAAGCCTATATGCGCATTTGCTACAGACGCAACATCTTTTTTGGGGTGCTCTTTGGGTAGGGGTACCAGGGAGGACATCTGGAAAATTCCTCTCATGCAGCTGCTTCACTGCAAATGAAATGAGAAGTTGGGCCACAGGACCTTCTGGATACAAAAGGGCTGTGATGATCTGTTGCTGTTTTTTTTTAGGAAGGATCCACCTCTTTCTGACGCTTTGTATAGGACATAAGCATTGAACAGAGCCAATTGGAATAAATATAAAGACACTTTATTGTACCAGCGTCTGGCCTTATGGGCAACTAAGTACGACCCCATCACCTGGTCTTGAAGTCCACCCCTCCCATGTTAAGGTTGTAGTCCTTGACATAGAGGGGCTTCTCAACAACACGCTGTTGCAGTTTGGACTGTCATTTCTGCTTGAATGGAAGACGGAACGAAAATGTTCAGTTTGTCCTTCCACCTCACTGCAAGAAATTCATTACTTCTCAAGCAGGCTCTCTCCCCCCATCTAATGGGAATTTACAAGCGGTTGGTAGAAGCCCCAGCAATTAGGTTGCACTGTGCCACATGCGCCAATTACAAATTCAAAAAGGTGTCTAAATAGTATCACGCTTGTGTAATAATTGGTAGTACCCCTTTCCGAATAAGGGTGACACCAAGTCCCAAGTCCCAGGATGGGGTTATGGAGATAAGGAGTTGGGGTGTGAGGAGATGAGGAGAGATCTGTGTCCTTTGTAATGCATCAGAAATTATGTTGGCAGGTCTGCTTTGGAATTCAATGTAAAAATTGTATTGGGGGTTGTTTACTAAAAGCAAATCCACTTTGCACTACAAGTGCACACTACAAGTACAAAGTGCACTTGAAATTGCACTGAAAGTGCACTTTGAAGTGCAGTCACTCACTGTAGATCCAAGGGGATATGCAAGGTAAATTAAAAAACAGCATTCTAGCTTGCACATGATTGGATAATAAAATCAGCAGAGCTTCTCCTCATTTCAGATCTACCCCTCAGATTTACAGCACCTGCACTTTCAAGTGCAATTTCAAGTGCACTTTGCACTTGTAGGTTTGCACTTGCAGTGCAAAGTGGATTTGCCTTTCTTAAATAACCCCCACTGTGTTGTCATGACCTAGAGACTGCAAAATCGTGCAGCTCTGCATAGAAACCAATCAGCTTTCAGGTTTTAGGCTCAGTTCACACAGATGCAATTGGAAGTGGATTAACTCTGTGTGGCAAGACTGGGCACAGATGATAGGAAATCTTTTACTCTACATTGTGACAGCAAAAAAACAATAATAACATTTCGTGTTTACATCCACTTTTAATTGAAAAAGCTGATGTTAAAAGCTAATTGGCTACACTGTACAGCTGCACCAGATTTTGCACGCTCCAATTTTAGTAAATTAATCCCAATAAATGTTTCCACTTTGAATTACCGTATTTATCGCGGTATAACGCGCTCCCGCGTATACCGCGCACCCCTAAAGTGGAACAAAACATTTTTTTGTACTTACAGTTTTTGTGTCTTGTGCGGCGTCCTTTGGCGGCCTCGTCGGGTCCGGCTTCGGGTGTCCTCTTCGGCGGGTCCGGTGTCCGTCTTCGGCGGGTCGGGGGTCCTCTTCGGCGGGTCGGGGGTCCTTCTCCGGCGTCCTCGCGTCCTCCCCGCTCGTTTCCCGCCACGAGTTTGAATACTGCGCCGGCATATACCGAGCGCAGTACACTCGTGAATCTTCGGGCAGGCTCGGCAACTGTCGCGCTGACGTCCTGTACGCTCAGGACGTCAGTGCGAGAGGCGCCGAGACTGCCCGAAGATTCACAAGTGTACTGCGTTCGGTATATGCTGGCGCAGTATTCAAACTCGTGGCGGGAAAGCGGGTATCGGCGTATATCGCGCACCCACGATTTTGCCCTTTCAGGGCAAAATAGTGCGCGGTATACGCCGATAAATACGGTATCTCTGTTTCAAGACCTGTTAGTCTCAGATTTTTGGGCATTTGTATGGGGATACTTTACATGTAGAGCACACTTGGGAATATACAGTTTATATATTTCTATATTGTGGGACACTGGCTGTCAGGATTGTGGACAGTGTAACCTAGGTTTCTCAGTGACACATGGTGAGGGTTATGGCTGATGTGTAGAAAACAAACATTTGGTTTTCTCAGAATCTTAATATAAGTCTTGGAGTCTTGAAGCTTGGGTCTTTGTAGAGCTTTTTGTTGGGATAAAGCCTCCATTGCTATGTCCACATCTTACCTGGTAGCCAGACATCTTTATTATCTCAGCTGTCCATCGGCCTTTATGTATGAGTTGATTGATGCTTCTGTCTCTCTCTCTCATTTTTCCTGCTGTGGGAACCTGTTACTGTGTGGAAAGTCATTGACTGAACACTAAAGAGGTACAGAAACTGCCTGGCTGACTTATTTGGGAAACCCAGTAGTGCCCTATTTGTCAGGAGATTACCTGCGTTTAATTAGCTCAGAAGAGCAGATGTAGGTTTTATGCTACAAATTTACTGTACAAAGCCCGCCTGTTTGTTTGATTTCTTGTAAAATAAAAGTACAGGACAAAAGTATTTGGACTGTTTCTGGATGTCCCTGTCTCATACATGTTTTCCTGCTGTCAGCACTAGTTGAGCATGTGGAATTACCTTGACAACAAATTTTCCTGCCGATTACCTCAAAAATCAAATCCTAATAATAGATCTTAGGTCAGAGATAACGCAATAAATATGAACTTTACCCATATCATAAACATTACAACAAAGGCACCCTTTCACGCAGGATGGAATCCATCCAAGTGGATCCACCTGCTCTGTGGGAGATCTCTCAGCTGATCCCTGCTGAGCAGGCGGATAACAGGGAGCTATGCAGAATGGACATGGACACAGCCTGTTACTCTCTATGGGGCAGTCGGATGGCGAATGTATCTCCATCAGTCTGTTTTTAGCAGACTGGATCAGATGCCGGCGGGTGACGGCGGACACATGTCTGCTGATATCTGCCGCCCCATAGAGAACAATGGGTGGTCCTTAGAAATGTTTAGTTATGACAATCTACAGACAGATACTTATAGATAATTTCAGGGTTTTTATTTTTTGCTTAGTTATTTTTTCCTTCTACTTATGGTGGCCATCACTAATGCCGCGTACACACGATCGGTTTGTCTGATGAAAACGGTCTGATGGACCATTTTCATCAGACCAAACCGATCGTGTGTGGGCCCCATCGGTTATTTTTCCATCGGTTAAAAAAAATGGAACTTGCTTTAAAATTATCTGATGGATACCTAACCGATAGATAAAAAACGATCGTCTGTAGGCACGTCCGTCGGTTAAAAATCCACGCATGCTCAGAATCAAGTCGACGCATGCTTGGAAGCATTGAACTTCATTTTTTTCAGCATGTCGTTGTGTTTTACGTCACCGTGTTCTGACACGATCGTTTTTTTAACCGATGGTGTGTAGGCATGACTGACCATCAGTCAGCATCATCGGATAACTGATGGAAAAATCCATCAGACCGTTTTCATCGGATTGACCGATCGTGTGTACAGGGCATTAGGGCAGGTGAGCCTCCCTTTACTTCCTGAATCTCTGGGTTTGCCTCCATCAAAATGTGACAGGAACTTCCCAAGTTGCAGCTGTGAGGCCAGGGTTGCATCACCAGTACCTCACTCAACCAGGATGTGGAAAAAGGAGGCCTTCCCAAAAAGGGCAAATTTGTCATTTAAAATAGTCATCATTTGACATCATCCATTACCGTTTTTACTCTCCAATGGATCTAAAGTAGGAGCTTTCCAGACTTTCGCAATGTTTTGTTTGGGGGGCTGTTAGAATAGACGTCATAATATCAGCTTTTTATGATTTAACAAATTGCAAATGCCTGTGTAAGCAGTATTCTGAAGCAGCAGTGTGTACAAACAATACCAGCTCTTCATTTATTTATTTATTCAGTCATCCTATTCATACTTATGTCTTTTTCTCTCTTATTTTTTACAGTATTCGAGATCAGAAGTTGTCCTCACTTTCTTTGAGAGGTCCCCACTGGACCAAGTGTTAAAAAATGATAATGTTCACAAGATTCAGCCAAGTTTCCAGAGCCCTATTAAAATATCTGGTAAGAGGATTTGCAGCTTTGAATATTACTGCCCTTGTTTCAGTACTGCAGTACAAAGAGATTTGATGCTATGCAAGGTGCAAGAACCTAACCAATCAGTATGTAAATGATTGATTTTTGATTTGATATTGTTGGTTACCATACTTTCTTTTTGGTTTATTGAATATACCTTTATATCTACAGTATGGTATTCGTTTTAATGGCTTTTTTTTGCTCTGCATGTGTAAACTATACCAAGTAAACCTCAGTCCACTGTATATTGCATCCCTAAATTCTAAAACTGAATAAGAAAGGTCAATTGGGCTGTAATTGTTCAAAAAACTCCCAAAATCAGAAAGTCCTGTTATAATAGTAGGTCTTTGCCCTTCTTTATTTTCTTAAAGTGGTCAAGTTTAGCTGTGCTCTTTATTTTTATACTTATTTTTTTGATGCTGTCATTTTTTTTAGCTATGAAGAAAGTACCGTAATCTTGAAGGATATATTAACTTCCCTTTTTATCTTATTTTTAGTTTCAGCTTTTAACATGCCAGTGCTAACTTATTGTAATTGCGTTGTTCATGCTTCATAAATCATAATGAAGTATTCAGTTGTTTACTGCATGTGCTGTATTATGTTGTCGCATTTTAGGTACCGGTAAAAACATGTACAAGTCAAACTGAGTATGTGATGACAAAAATGCACAAGCAGTGGATATCTTCAGTGACAAGCACCTTTTGTCTTTTGACAACACATAGATGTGGAGATATAGGCATCTAAAGGTACAGTATCTCACAAAAGTGAGTACACCCCTCACATTTTTGTTAATATTTTTTTATATCTTTTCACGTGACAACACTGAAGAAATTACACTTTCCTACGATGTAAAGGAGTGTATAGCTTGTATAACAGTGTAAATTTGCTGTCTCCTCAAAATAACTCAACACACAGCCATTAATGTCTAAACCACTGGCAACACAAGTAAATACACCCCTAAGTGAAAATGTCCAAATTGGGCCCAATTAGCCATTTTCCCTCCCCGGTGTCATGTGACTCATTAGTGTTACAAGGTCTTAGGTGTGAATGGAGAGCAGGTGTTTTAAATTTGGTGTTATCGCTCTCACTCTCATACTGGTCACTGGAAGTTCAACATGGCACCTCATGGCAAAAAACTCTTTGAAGATATGAATAAAAAGAATTTTTGCTTTACATAAAGATGGCCTAGGCTATAAGAAGATTGCCAAGACCCTGAAACTGAGATGCAGCACGTTGGCCAAGACCATACAGCGGTTTAACAGGACAGGTTCCACTCAGAACAGACCTCGCCATGGTCAACCAAAGAAGTTGAGCGCACAAGCTCAGCGTCATATACATATTGGGAAATAGACATATGAGTGCTGCCAGCATTGCTGCAGAGGTTGAAGGGGTGAGGGGTCAGCCTGTCAGTGCTTAAACCATATGCCGCACACTGCATCAAATTTGTCTGCATGGCTGTCATCCCAGAAGGAAGTCTCTTCTAAAAGTAAGCCTGCAAACAGTTTGCTGAAGACAAGCAGACTAAGGACATGGATTAATGGAACCATGTCCTGTGGTCTGATGAGACCAAGATAAACTTATTTGGTTCAGATGGTGTCAAGCGTATATAGAGGAAACCAATTAAGGAGTACAAAGAGAAGTGCCTTCAGTCAAGCATAGTGGTGGGAGTGTCATGGTCTGGGGCTACATTAGTGCTGCTGGCACTGGGGAGCTACAGTTTATTGAGAGAACCACGAATGCCAACATGTACGGTGACATACTGAAGCAGACCATGATTCCCTCCCTTTGTATTCCAACATGATAACGACCTCAAACACACCTCCACTGCCTTGCTAAAGAAGCTGAGGGGAAAGGTGATGGACTAGCAAAGCATGTCTCCAGACCTAAATGCTGTTGAGCATCTGTGGGGCATCCTCAAGGTGAAGGAGGACAAGGTCTTTAACATCCACCAGCTCCGTGATGTCGTCATGGATTAGTGGAAGAGGACTCCAGTGGAAACCTGTGAAGCTCTGGTAAACTCCATGCCCAAGAGGGTTAAGGCTGTGCTGGAAAATAATGGTGGCCACACAAAATATTGACACTTTGGGCCCAATTTGGACATTTTCACTTAGGGGTGTGCCCACTTTTGTTGCCGGCGGTTTAGACATTAATGGCTGTGTGTTGAGTTATTTTGAGTGTAATTTCTTCAGTGTTGTCACATGAAAAGATATAATAAAATATTTATAAAATGGTGAGGGGTGTACTCACTTTTGTGAGATACTGTATATGAAAATTTGAGCTTGTTTCTGTACCTTCTACCTCCTAAGCCTCCTTATAGGTCTTTGAGACCCATCACACTAAGGACCCATTGTTCCTGCCTTGAGGTGCATTATGCTAGGGTAGCACAATCACTTAGAATGCGCTTTGACAACCCTTAATGCATGAAAAAAATCACCTGAACTATTTTTGTCATTGATGTGCGTTGTGGTGAACTAAAGGGCAATTGCATTTTTTTTATACCGTATATGAATATCAATGCACATACTGTATATATTGTACTGTAATACGCTCGTCCTAACAAGCCCATAGGTGTAAGTCAAGTCTAAAGCGCCATAAAGCAAGAATAGGTTTTGTTCATACTTGGTGCTGAAACTAGAAATATACAATCACTAATACCTCCTGGAGTTTGGGTACATAATGCTGTTTCTTAGCCGTTTCCTTTTCTATCCTTTTCACTTTTAGAACACAAACATTTCTTAAAACGAATACCATAGATCAGGGTTCTTAACCTTTTCACAAGGATTGAAGATGATGATGATATGATGATGGGGGGTAACATGCTGGCAGTGCGATACAGGGGATAATGATGACAGGGGGTAGGTTGTTAGGAAGCTGGCAGTACAGGGGGTATGATTATAAGGAGTATGATGACAGGAGTTAGGGTGGTGAGATGCCAGGTACAGATGGATGATAATGAGGATAATGATGATGACAGGGAGTCAGTAGTTGGCATCATCTGCCGGTGGAATTGCATACATATCACCAGGGCTGTGTATGTGAGATCACGGGCAGCCAGCAGTGGAGATTTTTGGGGCATCCTTGGTCAGTAGGTGATTTCAAAGGGTAATTGAGAGAGAAGATCACCGCTCAAGGTAGGTCTATTGTAGGGTCGTTTCAAAAATATAGGACTCCAAGGGTGCAGGCAATGCACTAAGGCAAATATTGGTAAAAAGATGAGGGATGGACAGCCGCACTCCAAACCAAACAGGTTGTCTTTATTCAAATCAACAGCAAGAACACAGCAGATCACAGCAATAGGAACAGGAGAATACCGACGTTTCGCACTGGCTTCAGTGCTTATTCATGGCTAACATGCATTGAAACTGTTCAGTATATATAGAGATCAGAGGCTAGTGTGTGACCTGATTGAATAATTGGCTGAGGGTTGTCCGCAATCATTGGGCACACCAGAAGTCAATATCAGATTACAGACTGCCTATACATATCCAAGGGAACATAAAAAGAAAAAAACAAAAAACAAATGTGAAATGTTGTTGAACAAAAATCCAAGGTGCCAAAAAAACAGATGTGATCCACATAAATATTATTTAGACTAAGCATATATGAGTAAAATAAACATAGTGAGAATAAATACTGTCAAACCTCTTAACAAGACAATATATGCCAGTATAGATGTGGCAACAGGTTAAATAGATCGTGAATATAGAAGAATAAAGCGATGAAATAAATATAAACACGAATACACGTGTGGTGAAATGCTATTTCTAGATTGCCACATTGGCCATATATGCCAAAAAGTGTGCGAATATCTTGGGGGTTAAGCTGTATGAGTGTATAAACTCAAGTATCTATGGTTGCAATGGTGTGTCCATTAAGCAGACCTTCATCCCAATGATGATTCAAAAAATAATAAAGGAGGTGTACTATAGATCCTCTTATTAACTAGGAAACCCAGTGATATGTGAGTGTGTATTGATGCAAAGTGATGCATTCTAAAGAAGTAAGTAAAAAATGCAGTGTATATCTATGGTATATTCAAGTGGAGAAAATCTTTTTTTATATATAAAACATTTTTCATTTTTTTGTTAATTTATTAATTGAGAAAAAAATGCTCAATAAAGCAGTGTAGAGCGGTGACGAACCGTCCTGTGAAAATGTGGAAAAGCACAAATGGACAACATATGAAAAAGGACGATTATAGTGTATAACGGAAAATGGATATGAAAATCCAAAAACTAAATAGTTCCAAAAATGAATATGCGACCTACAGATGCACTCGTAGTATAAAGCCCTGTGGTGTAATACCCCATGGAACATGGAAATATTAAACATTGAGATTGTCTGTGTCTGCATATTAATGGATCTGTGAGTCCCGTCATATGTAATTAAATAAAAATAAAAATAAAAATGTGGGAAGGGGGGGAGGGGGGGAAGGACGGGGGAGGGGAAGGAAAAAAAAAAGGGGGGGAGACAAATGTCATGGAAACACGAGCCCGGACTAAACACTAAACACGCTGTCCATCCCTCATCTTGATTTCAAAGGGTGCTGTCAGTGTCGAGCAGATAAGGACCATCATGCAGTACCTTGAGGCTCTGGCAGACGAAGATCGTCAGGCGCTAGCTCAGGCAGGTCCTCCATTACAGATCATCATTGCTGGAGAGGAGATCAGGGAGCTGCTCAGCTGCAGCAGGCATTATCTGGGCTCTTCACATGACAGGAGATCCGTGGAGTAGGGAAGAGGGGGAGGAGCTGGGGGAAGGGAGGACATGAAGCCACTCATTGACCCTGGGCCCTCAGGCAGTGTCCAAGTACTTGAATGGTCAGTCTGCCCCTGGCTGGGAAAACTAGATGTGGGCAGCTGATTTGGGCCCCGCAACAATGACTGGGCCCAGGGCAGCGACCCCTTTTTGACCCACATTAAAGACGACCCTGCCCTTACTGGATTTCCCAGTACATCCCTACACTCCGTCTGCCAGATTGTCAAAATCATCATTACCATCCTGTAAGATTCCAGCATGACTATAAAAATAACAATAACTACCTGCCTGGAGTTTGCATGGTCTCCCTGTTTTCTCCCACACTCCAAGGCTGGTAGGTTAATTGGCTCCTGTCTAAATTGGCCCCAGGGTTGCCAACTTTCAATAAATTTACGAACAGTTTGTAAAATCCATTATTGTTGCATCTGTCCATGAGGCCCCATACACACCATAGAATCTATCCGCAGATAAATCCCATCAAATGGGTTTCTGCGGATAGATCCTATGGTGTGTACACGCCAACGGATATTTATCCGCGGATAAATCTCCCCTGGGATGGATTTCCAGCAGATGGATATTTGCTGACATGCTCAACAAATCCATCTGCTGGAATCCATTCCAACGGATGGATCCGCTCGTCTGTACAGACTTACCGGATCCATCCGTCTAAAGGGATTCCCCGCACGCGTCGTAATGATTTGACGCATGCGTGGAATTCCTTATATGACAGCGTCGCGCCCGTCGCCGCGTCATAATAGCGGCGACGGCGCGACACGTCATCGGCAGAGGATTTCAGCGCGGATTTCAATGCGATGGTGTGTACACGCCATCGCATAGAAATCCTCTGAAATCCTCGAGAGGATTTATCCGCGGATACGGTCCGCTGGACCGTATCTGCGGATAAATCCTCTCGTGTGTATGGGGCCTAAATGTCAGTTACGGACATGCAGTCTACGTGTCCATAATGGACATTCAAGGATAGATGCAAAAAGTACAGATTTTACAAACTGTTCGTAAATTTACTGAAAGTTGGCAACCCTGATTGGCCCTAGTATGTGTATGTATGCATAAACTGTTGGCGCTATATAAATCCTGTATAATATAATAATAATAATCAGTGCAGTTTTATAGCACTAATCGCTGTATAAATGTGAATGGTCCCAAAAACGTGTCAAAAGTGTCCGATCTGTCCGTCGCAATGTCACGGTCACAATAAATATTGCAGATCGCCGCCATTACTAGTAAAATAAATAAAAATGCCATAAATCTATCCCCTATTTTGTAGATGCTATAACTTTTGCGCAAACCAATCAATAAAAAAGGATAATGTGATTTTTTTTTTTACCAAAAATATGTAGAAGAATACATATCGGTATAAACTGAGGAAAATATATATATATATATATATATATATATATATATATATATATATATATATATAATTTTTTTTTTTTTTAATTGTGACATTTATTAAAAATCAAAAAGTAAAAAATAGTGTTTTTTTTTCAAAATTGTTGCTCTTCTTTTGTTTATAGCGCAAAAAATAAAAACCGCAGAGGTGATCAAATACCACCAAACAAAAGCTCTATTTGTGGGGGAAAAAACCATAAAGATTTCATTTGGGTACAGCGTTGCATGACCACGCAATTGTCATTCAAAGCGACAATGCTAAAAACTAAAAATTGGTCTGGGCAGGAAGGGGGTGAAAATGCCCTGTATTGAAGCGGTTAAAGCGAGCTTCCCCATTAGAAGTCAATGGAAATAAAGATAATTCATTCTGCATTGACTTCTATGGCATGCAATACCGCTTGTGGCCAGAGGTGCGGGGGCGCCGCAGACACTCGGAGACCGTTTGATATGCCGTTGGAAACCCTCAGAAAGGCTCGGAAACACTTGAGAACAGAGTATTTACGAGTGTTTACAAGTATTTCCAAACAACTCTGAACGGCTCAGAGTGTCACCAGTGCCCCCGCACCTCTGGCCAAATGCGGTACTGCACCCCACAGACCGAGTCAGGATTTTTAACATAAAAGCTGGTATTTCGAAAAACGCTCATTAACCGCGTTACTCACAATTCAAGGTTCCACTGTACTTAAATAACATTTTCTCTTTTTAAACCAGAGTTTAGTGTGACTTTAGTGTGACTAAGTGCCATTGCAAAGCAAAAAAATATAGGAAAGCAGAACAGTAAAAGTTTTCTCTAAGTATATTAGTAGTTCATTAGTTCTGCTTTAAGCAGTATGTTCTTATTTGCTGGGATAATTAGATGACCCTTTCACACTTTATTTAGAGTGAGCGTCTACATTTGTGTTAGAAATTGGATCTCTTATGTTATATTGCCACCTAGAGGTGAAGTCATTTTTTTCCCCATACAAAATAAAAATAGCCTTCAAACCTTTTTTATTATGGGATTTTTTTTTTTTATTGAAATACTGCATTAAATATTTTACAAATTTGCTTTTAAAACATTGATCATATTGCAAGTGTTTTTAAATAGTAATTTTTTAAAAAAGGTGAGAAACCTCAATATTGTATTAATGGCCATTCCTGAAAGATGACGTTTTTTCTTGGGTTGGCATTCCAGCAGGATGCAGCTATGACCCCTGAGCACTCCTTGGTGTTTGGGGTATCGGTGTATAAAGCCATAGGTCTCTGTATATCGATGATGAAGCCAAAGGCGTACTCTGATTGCAGACTGCAGTACTGGTTAGCTGACACTGCAGTAATCATTCACTTCAGTGGTATCCCTGGATAAAATATTTATGTAGAGGTTCTGTGGGCATATATGCATTCATTCTTATGCATCTCTTCCCTAACAGCAGTGTTTCTCATATCCTTTAAGTGCCTGACTATCCAGGTTTTCCAGATTTTATAGTAGTAGCACGTCTGTATTAACTAGAAACACAGAAGCTTCCGCTTGGAGCTGCTAATCTAAAGAGCATTATGTAAAGCAGAAATTACAAAGCGTTTTAGCAAGTTCATGTATCTTTTTTACAAGATCTCAAAAGAAACCTGTATCAGTGTCGCCAACCTACTAGATTAAAATTTACTGGCATGACACCCGAAATTTACTGGCGCAGCCACGTTTTTACTGGCATTTCACAAAAGTTACTATGTTAAATTTTTAGGTGCAAATTTCAGTATTTAGGCTACAAACAAGTATGTTGGGCAAATAGCAATGTGATTTAAGGGAGATATTAAGGTAAAAAAACATATTTTTGTTATTTTCGATATAATAAGGGCAAATTATTTAGTCACATCACCCCCTGCCTTCATCCCCCTCTGCCACCGACACCCCCTGCCTTCACCCCCCTCTGCAGTGCCACAATTTCCCTCTGCCTCCAATCTCCCTCTGCCTCCAATCTCCCCCAGGCCCCCTGCCTCCATCCCCCTCTGTGGTGCCATCAACAACCCCTGTCTCCATCCCCACCCTCTGCGATGCCACCAACACCCCCTGCCTCCAATCACCCCCTTCTTCTAACACACTCTGCCTCCAATCTCCCCCTGCCTCCATTGCCCCCTGCCTCCATCCCCCTCTGCGGTGCCACCGCAGCCACCATCACCCCCTGCCTCCAATCTCCCCCAGGTCCCCTGCCTCCATCCCCCTCTGCAGTGCCACCAGCAACCCCTGTCTCCATCCCCCACCCTCTGCAGTGCCACCATCCTCCTCTGCGGTGCCACCAACAACCCCTGCCTCCAATCACCCCCTGCTTCTAACACCCTCTGCCTCCAATCTCCCTCTGCCTCCAATCTCCCCCTGCCTCCATCGCCCCCTGCCTCCATCGCCCTCTACGGTGCCACCGCAGCCATCATCACCCCCTGCCTCCAATCTCCATGCGCAGTTCCAAGCCGAACCGATCTTGGCTATTTTTACTGGCACATTTCCGCAACCACGGACATTTACGAACGGGGGAATAAAGTGCCCGTTTTTACGAACTGTCCATAAAAATATGGACGGTTGGCAACACTGACCTGTATATGCCATGGCATGTGAAGCCTTGAATTGCTGTATTACAGCACCCTTCTGCTCCAGTCTGGGTGTGCTAAATACACATCTTAACCACTTTCTTACTGGGCACATAAACCCCCTTCCTGCCCATGTGAAATTTCAGCTTTCGGCACTGTCACGCTTTGAATGAAAATGGCGCGGTTGTGCGACGTGGTTTTCCAATCAAAATTTACGTTATTTTTTTTCCTACAAATAGAGCTTTCTTTTGGTGATATTTGATCACCTCTGCGGTTTTCTTATTTCTTTGCGCTATAAACAAAAATAGACTGACTTTTACTTTTTGCCATAATACATTTTATTTTATTTTTTCTTAGTTTAGGGCGATACGTATTCTTCTACATATTTTTGGTAAAAAAAAAAATCGCAATAAGCATATTGTGATTGGTTTGCGCAAAAGTTATAGCGCCTACAAAATAGGGGATAGAATTATGGTGTTTTTTTTTGTTATTTTTTTACTAGCAATGATCTGCGATTTTTGTCAGGACTGCGATTTTGCGGCGGACAGTTCGGACACTTTTGACACTATTTTGGGACCATTTACATTTATACAGCGAACAGTGCTATAAATATGCACTGATTGCTGTATAAATGTGACTGGCAGGGAAGGGGTTAACACTAGGGGGTGATCAAGGGGTTAATTTTGTTTCCTAGGGAGTAATTCTAACTGTGGGGGGAGGGGACTGACTGGGGGAGGTGACCGATCGGTGTCCTTATGTACAAGGGACACACCATCAGTCTCTTCTCCCTGACAGGACGTGGATCTCTGTTTACACACAGAGATCCACGTCCCTGGCTCTGTAACTGCCGATCGCGGGTACCTGGCGGACATCGCGCACGCCCCTAGTGGCCAGGAGGCCCGAGCACATCATATGACGTCCACCCAGGATGGCAGAGCCACCTTGTGGACGTCATATAAATATATGTGTGTATTGAAGTGGTTAAACAAGCTGTTAGCAAGTTTACACTTGCTTTTAGTGGCTTTAGCATGTGCTTAATCTTGCACAAAACCTGGCATCAGTTCTTTTACTGACCCAAAGCAAGTTTGCAGATCCAAAAGTTTAAAGGGTAACTCCACATTCCTGCTTGTGTGATTGGCTTACTGATTTCCCCAGAAGTCTGCACTAAGATACAAATAAGATTTTGAGCATCCCCTGCAACAAAAAGGTAATTTATAGTCCGATACTCCCGAGGGGAAATTACATCTAAAGGGATGCACACCCTGCCAACTTTCTAATTAGAGCCCTGCGGGTACAGCAGCTGATTGATGATTATAAAAGTACTTCAAGACAGGTTCATGGACACAGGCAAAGAAACAATTATTCCTTCACAATAACAAAATGTAGGAATCTGCAACAAAGTTTGTTAAAATCCCTGCATTGTACATAGATGACCCAGAGAGGAATGTGGAGCTACTCTTTAAGATAAGTCAGTGACTCAAAGTACTTTGTAAAGCGGAGTTCCACCCAAAAATGGAACTTCCGCTTTAAAGCGGGGGTTTCGCCCAAAAAAATGTTTTATTTAATTGCCGTACAAACCGTATTTTTTTTTTGGGTGAACCCCCGCTTTAAGGGAAGGTGACCCCTGACATGTCACATTTGTCATGTCATTTTTTTGAGGGGGGAGCGCAAACCCTCTTTTTAGAGGGTTTCAGCTTCCACTTCCTCCCTGGGCACCGCAGCGCCAGAAGAAAGTTCACCTCTCCCCCCTCCCTCTCGGCAATCATCTGGGACACGTTACACCATATTTTCCATCCGTCTGGTGAATAGGATGAAAATGGACAGGTGGTCTGTTTTCATCCAATCCCCCATAGAGAAGAGCGGGGCTTTGACAGGTCCATCTCTGCACAGTGAGCGGAGACGGACCTGTCATCTGCCTGCTCAGCGGGGATCAGTAGATCGATTCCCCCACTAAGAAAAGGTACGCCCTTTTGCCCACCTGTGCCATTGTGCCGACGTACATTGTCCTGCGCTGAACGGGAAGCGGTTAAAATATTTTTATTTTGAAGGGATTCGAAGTATGGATAAATTCTTCATTACATTTTTCTGCCACTAGGTGGCATGACAGGTTATTACAAGAATGATGTTTCACTGTAATTATTAGTTGTTGCTGGTTTAACCTGGTTATAAATAATGTTCCAGCATTTATTATATTAAGAGCTTCACCAGGGCAGATTTTATAGTTTGCAATGTAACAGAATTCATGGTGATGACTCTGAAATAAATACGCCAGGCAATGCTAGCTGCCTTCCCCCTGCAACAGCTATAAATTGTCATTGGCATTTAAGGGTTATAGGCAGGTGCACGCTGCATTAGTAAGTCAAATAAAAAAATACAAATACATCCCAAACTCTGCTGCATAAAATTTAGTTCAGGTTTTAAAGCAGTGGGAACTTCACTCCACGGTTCCTGCTTATACAGTTAGGTCCATAAATATTGGGACATCAAATCAATTCTAATCTTTTTTGGCTCTATACACCACCACAATGGAATGAAACAAACAAGATGTGCTTTAACAGCAGACTTTCAGCTTTAATTTGAGGGTACATCCAAATGAGGTGAATGGTGTAGGAATTACAACAGTTTGTATATGTGCCTCCCACTTTTTAAGGGACCAAAAGTAATGGGACAGATTAACAATCATATATCAAACGTTCACTTTTTAATACTTGGTTGCAAATCCTTTGCAGTCAATTAGAGTCTGAAGTCTGGAATGCATAGACATCACCAGACGCTGGGTTTCATCCCTGGTGAAGCTCTGTCAGGCCTCTACTGCAACTGTCTTCAGTTCCTGCTTGTTCTTGGGGCATTTTACCTTCAGTTTTGTCTTCAGCAAGTGAAATGCATGCTCAAGCGGATTCAGGTCAGGTGATTGACTTGGCCATTGCATAACATTCCACTTCTTTCCCTTAAAAGACTCTTTGGTTACTTTCGCAGTATGCTTCGGGTCATTGTCCATCTGCACTGTGAAGCGCCGTCCAATGAGTTCTGAAGCATTTGGCTAAATATGAGCAGATAATATTGCCGAAACACTTCCGAATTCATCCTGCTGCTTTTGTCAGCAGTCACATCATCAATAAATACAAGAGAACCAGTTCCATTGGCAGCCATACATGCCCACGCCATGACACTACCTCCACCATGCTTCACTGACAGTGGCGGCCCGTCCATAGGGGGCGCCCGGGCGCCGCCCCCCAGTCAATAACATTTTTTTTTTTAAACCTGTCCCTTTAAAAAAAAAAAAATCCAAAAAAGGGCCTTATATGTGCACTGTGTCCGCGCGCCGGGCACAGTGCAGAAAGAGTAGCGCCACGTCTGTGCAATCACGGGATTGCAGACGCGGCGCTACATTGGAAGCCAAAAAATGCTTTTGTGGCGTTCTCCATCGCGCCACTAACTTCCGGCGCGATGGACAGCGCTACAGAAAGAGTAGCGCCACGTCTGTGCAATCACGGGATTGCAGACGCGGCGCTACATTGAAAGCCAAAAAATGCTTTTGTGGCGTTCTCCATCGCGCCACTTGCTTCCGGCGCAATGGACAGCATTGTTATCGCCGAGCGGGTGCACACACTTTCAATGTGCACCCGCTCGTCTCTGTGCTCGTTCCGACGTCACTTGAAAAACAGGAAGTGACGTCGGGACTGCTGGAGCTCAGTGCGCCCGACCGAGGAACAGGTAAGCTGTGCTATGCCTGCCTGCTTGCCATGATGTCCGTATGGAACAACACCCCACCACACAACAACACCAGCTGCCTTTACTAAGCGTCGTTGACAGCATTTTTTTAATAACTGGGGGGGTGGTCTGGTGGGGTAGTGTTACCGGCCGCTATTTGTGCTGTAATTAATTTTTAACATAGAAAATAAGTGTTGTTAATAAATGGGTAAATGAATTATAAAAAACTTTTTTTTCAATAACCGCCCCCCCCCCCCTCCCCGGTTATTAAAAAAAACTTTTTTTATAATTAATTTACCCATTTATTAACAACACTTATTTTCTATGTAAAAATTAATTACAGCACAAATAGTGGCCGGTAACACTACCCCACCAGACCACCCCCCCAGTTATTAAAAAAAAAACTTTTTTTATACTTAATGTGCAGGGAAAATATCTGCCGTCAACACCACACCACCCCCCGCTTGCAAATTGTCCTGCGACTTGGGACTGGAAAGTTGCAGGATAAGTTGGACCCGATGATTTCCAATGAGAACTGTTCATATGTGTGCAACTTTGAAGTAGTCCCTGCATTACTTTTGTCCCACCTTGATGTGACTTGAGGTCCATAGACCTCCAGAATACATAGGCATTGCTTCAAGTCGCTGCAAAATCGCACCAAAAAATTGTGGCAGAATCTTGCGACTTTCAGGCTAATGCAGTCTGAAAGTTGCACAATTCTACTGCAATTTTGATGTGACTTAAAGCAATGCCTGTGTATTCTGGAGGTCTATGGACCTCAAGTTGCATCAATGTGGGACCAAAGTAATGCAGGGACTACTTTGAAGTCGCACAGATATGAACGGTTCTCATTGGAAATCATGGGGTATGACTTGTCATGCAACATTTAAGTCCCAAGTCGCAGGACAAGTAATTCCTGCAGTCTCTGGTAATCTTGTGCAGTATGTCCGCAGTCTCTGGTAATCTCCTGCAGTATGTCCGCAGTCTCTGGTAATCTCCTGCAGTATGTCCGCAGTCTCTGGTAATCTTGTGTAGTATGTCCGCAGTCTCTGGTAATCTTGTGTAGTATGTCTGCAGTCTCTGGTAATCTTGTGTAGTATGTCCGCAGTCTCTGGTAATCTTGTGTAGTATGTCCGCAGTCTCTGGTAATCTCCTGCAGTATGTCTGCAGTCTCTGGTAATCTCCTGCAGTATGTCCGCAGTCTCTGGTAATCTTCTGCAGTATGTCCGCAGTCTCTGGTAATCTCCTGCAGTATGTCTGCAGTCTCTGGTAATCTTCTGCAGTATGTCCGCAGTCTCTGGTAATCCTGTGCAGTATGTCCGCAGTCTCTGGTAATCTCCTGCAGTATGTCCGCAGTCTCTGGTAATCTTCTGCAGTATGTCCGCAGTCTCTGGTAATCTTGTGCAGTATGTCCGCAGTCTCTGGTAATCCTGTGCAGTATGTCCGCAGTTTCTGATAATCTCCTGCAGTATGTCCGCAGTCTCTGGTAATCTTGTGCAGTATGTCCGCAGTCTCTGGTAATCTCCTGCCCATTTCGAGTCCTTCATTACTAACAGTGTCATATTTTAGTTTGTTTGCACCGATCTGTAAGGCTGCGCTATATACCATGATTTGTGATGCTGGGGCTATATACTCTGTGCTGTGACGTTGAGCTGTATACTCCTGACATTGAGTGGAAGCAAGTGGAATACAGGGGACGGAGTGGTGGATTCTATAAGGGGTGTGGCTTATGAGAAGTGGGAGGGACCAAATGTGGAAGGGCGGGGTATTGCGCCCCCCCATCCTAAAACTTCACCAGCCGCCACTGTTCACTGATAAGGTGGTATGCTTTGGATCATGAGCAGTTCCTTTCCTTCTCCATACTCTTCTCTTGCCATCACTCTGGTACAAGTTGATCTTGGTCTCATCTGTCCATAGGATGTTGTTCCAGAACTGTGAAGGCTTTTTTAGATGTTGTTTGGCAAACTCTAATTTAGCCTTCCTGTTTTTGAGGCTCACCAATAGTTTATATCTTGTGGTGAACCCTCTGTATTCACTCTGGTGAAGTCTTCTCTTGATTGTTGACTTTGACACATATACACCTACCTCCTGGAGAGTGTTCTTGATCTGGCCAACTGCTGTGAAGGGTGTTTTCTTCACCAGGGAAACAATTCTTCAGTCTTCCACCACAGTTGTTTTCCGTGGTCTTTTGGTGTTGCTGAGCTCACCGATGCGTTCTTTCTTTTTAAGGATGTTCCAAACAGTTGATTTGGCCACACCTAATGTTTTTGCTATTTCTCGGATGGGTTTGTTTTGTTTTTTTTCAGCCCAATGATGGCTTGCTTCACTGATAGTGACGGCTCTTTGGATCTCATATTGAGAGTTGACAGCAACAGATTCCAAATGCAAATAGCACACTTGAAATTAACTCTGGACATGTTATCTGCTCCTTGTAAATGGGATAATGAGAGAATAACACACACCTGGCCATGGAACAGCTGAGCAGCCAAGTGTCCCTTTACTTTTGGCCCCTTAAAAAGTGGGAGACACATATACAAACTGTTGTAATTCCTACACCGTTCACCTGATTTGGATGTAAATAATCTCAAATTAAAGCTGAAAGTCTGCAGTTAAAGCACATCTTGTTTCATTTTAAATCAATTGTGGTGGTGTATAGAGCCAAAAAGATTAGAATTGTGTCGATGTCCCAATATTTATGCACCTGACTGTACTTCTTTCCTTTAAAACTTATGTTGATATAAAAATATTAAATTTCTGCTGACATTTCTGCTGACACTGATGCCAGATGCTGCGAGCCGCATCTGGCATCAGTGTGAACCCAGCCTTAAAGTGGAGCTCTAGTTGTTTTTGTGTTTATTAAAAGTCAACAACTACACAAAGTGTAGCTGCTAACTTTAAATAAACACACACTCATCTATCCCAGGATCCAGCGATGTGGTCACCTGAACCATTGTTTCTCTCCGTCTCTTCTCCTCAGCGCTGGAATTTTACCTGTGGGTACCTGGCTGTGACGGCTTGTGGCTTCACATGTGCGAGTCGTGCTGCGCCTGCTGAATGGTCTGAAAATCTTCTGGAACCTGTTATGTGTCCCAGAAGATTGCAGGGAGAAAGGGGGAGAGAACTTCCGCTCAGATCGTATAGGAAATTCGAGCAGAATTTGGGGGCAGGTACCCTGTCAAAACTAGGTTCCCGCTCCCCCCAAAAAAAAAATATTTACCCACCAAATAAACAGGTTGCAGGGTTTAAATCAGAGGACCTGTTTTTCATGCAAAAAACATGATAGTTCCCTTATTTAAAAATACCTCTTATTCTGACTCCGATTGTTGTGAAGCGATTTATCCCTTGTGAGACCTTGATGCCTGGCCTGTATAAGCAGATATAAAGGAAACAAAAAAGGAAAAACGGAGGGCGCACCGACCTAGTGTGATACTGATTGGTGGATTTTATTAAAATAGTAAAAACAAATCATAATACTCACAAAAGGAGTGTTAAAAACAGGCCTTGAGTCACAATGCAGCAAAGAACCAACACCATCGGCATAACACGATATTGTTTCGATCCGTGACCGTGGCTAGGGCTGACGCGTTTCAGGGGAGAACCCCTTTCCTCAGAGCTAAAAGGTCTGCAGTGCTTCCTCACCAAGGGACTTGTCTCAATAAATACTAACTTTAGGTAAGTGGTAAAGACACCCCTCCCATAAAGTAGGAGGTGCATGGCCGGAAACCCACCCACATGTCCACCACCTTTTCCTTTTTCCTCCCCTCCATGTCTATATCCAGCCATTCGTAGTATGAATACACAGTCCAGAATGCACTATACCCAGCAATGTATACAGAAATGTACATACAAATAACTACCACAATATGGCATCAATATATATACACACACACACACCACAAAATGAAAGACCTTTTCAATCAGAGCACTCAGCAGATTGCTGCCTCCAGGTACATGGTTACATAAAATCAGTAAAGTGCCAAAGTGTAGTGAAGCATCTCATAATCACCACTTCCAATAAGGGGCTATGTAGTTGCTCATATGTGCCACACGAGCCCCACTTGCAGTGCTGTGCCTACCTTCCTTAGACGAGGTGGCTGCTGGAACGCACGCCCAACGTGGAGGAAGTCTTTTGCGCTCCAGCCGAGTCTGCGTTCCACTGCGCATGCGCGTGACGTCATCGACGCCGCGCGCGGCGCATATACGGTGACAATGCGCTCCAGCTTGTAGAACCAGCAGGCTGGAGCGTCTCCTTCCCTGCTAGATGGCACGTTCCCAAAGGGGAGAGTGTGCATCCATACCATTACCCCTTATTGGAAGTGGTGATTATGAGATGCTTCACTACACTTTGACACTTTACTGATTTTATGTAACCATGTACCTGGAGGCAGCAATCTGCTGAGTGCTCTGATTGAAAAGGTCTTTCATTTTGTGGTGTGTGTGTGTGTATATATATTGATGCCATATTGTGGTAGTTATTTGTATGTACATTTCTGTATACATTGCTGGGTATAGTGCATTCTGGACTGTGTATTCATACTACGAATGGCTGGATATAGACATGGAGGGGAGGAAAAAGGAAAAGGTGGTGGACATGTGGGTGGGTTTCCGGCCATGCACCTCCTACTTTATGGGAGGGGTGTCTTTACCACTTACCTAAAGTTAGTATTTATTGAGACAAGTCCCTTGGTGAGGAAGCACTGCAGACCTTTTAGCTCTGAGGAAAGGGGTTCTCCCCTGAAACGCGTCAGCCCTAGCCACGGTCACGGATCGAAACAATATCGTGTTATGCCGATGGTGTTGGTTCTTTGCTGCATTGTGACTCAAGGCCTGTTTTTAACACTCCTTTTGTGAGTATTATGATTTGTTTTTACCATTTTAATAAAATCCACCAATCAGTATCACACTAGGTCGGTGCGCCCTCCGTTTTTCCTTTTTTGTTTCCTTTAGTTCTATGAATTCCAACGATTCAGAGGAGGGCTGCAAGACTTTGGAAGATACCTTTTAATTGAGTTGCTATTGAGTTTCACCTTTTCTTCAAACATCTTTCCAAAAAATACCGGAGCGCAGGAGATTTGTCTTTGTTCTGTATAAGCAGATATAATCACTGAGGGAATCCTCATCAGATAGCTTGAACTCACCAAGTACTGATTCTATTCGCAGAGGTGCTTTTTTTCCATACATCGGGTTATAACAGATGACAGGATACAACAGATGAATAGGTTGTGGTACTTATGTGGTCAAAAGATGATATTGTCTGTAGCTTACTATGCAGAATACATGTGCCCATGTTACATGTGGCCTGTTAGCTGTCTCCATTACACAGGAAGTACAGAACTCAGGAAGAAGGGTGGAGCATTACATAGAAAGGAAGTGTGCCATAAATCAGACAAAAGAAACATGGGAAAATAAACTAAACATAACGTCCATAGAAAATGGTTCAGAGAAACAATATATATATATATATGTATACATTATATGCCCCATTGGGGCGGCACACCTCACTTTTATGGCTAATCTATTTATTAGGGTTACCTATATACATATGGCAAGGGGCATATCTTCCACAGGTTCATGGATACTACTCACACATAGGACAACATCTTGCATTAGTGCCTGGCCACTATTTCCACAGTCAGATACAGAATAGATTACATATTGCTTTGACTAATTATTGAAATAGAAAGAAAACTATTTTTATTCTTCAACATGTAATTTTGTCTCTGTTTCCTTCCTCTTTGTCCTAATAGAAATCATGCGCTCCAATGGCTTTTGTTTAGCCAATACAGAAACGATTGTCATTGACCACAGCATTCCCCATGTAAAGGATCCTGACCTGGACGTAGATTCAACAGATCCATTGTGAGTATTTTGCTTGTACTGCAGTAAAATGAATTCCAGGGTTTGTCTGCTTGCCAGGATATCATCTTACCAGACTACCAGTCTAAACTCATAGTAATGACCCTACCTTGTCATTTCACTTCCTGGGATATGGAAAGCAGTTACTCTACCTAGTATTTAACTATATTAAAATGTCAACAGTCACACGTGGCCACAGATGAAACGAAACAAACTTTCCAGCTTAGATTTGAATAGGTGCTATTTTTTTATAGCATACATAGAAAAAGAACCTAGGGTTTTAGAGCAGTTGAACAATTTTTTTAAAGTTACTTAAAGTGGATATAAACTCTTCTTCTGTTATCTGCATTAAAACTTCTGACAAGTTCTCCATCAACTGTGATAAAACCAGGCTGAATTTTGTGTCGGGTGGGTGCTATAAAAAAATTAGCAGAGAGCTGGTCTATTCACAGTACAGCTCTGCATTGTTTATTCCTTTTTCTGCCTATGGGGTGGGGGTGTGT
This sequence comes from Rana temporaria, assembly GCF_905171775.1. NCBI lineage: Eukaryota > Metazoa > Chordata > Amphibia > Anura > Ranidae > Rana > Rana temporaria. The sequence continues at coordinate 241,383,208 of NC_053493.1, read as the reverse complement.
GCCTTTCCTCCAATCAGCAGTCTCACATTGTTTGGCAAGAATCCACACCCACAGGTGAATAAGGAAGAGAAATTTCTCACATGATGTGCACTTTCTAAACAGTATATAAAGCTGAAGACAGCAGATATACATTCAAAATGTATGTGGGGAGATTTCTTTCATCCCTGTGTATCATCTGAGGCTATTCACTTCACTGGGTGTATGTGAGGGTCTACGTCCACTTTAAATATCTTGTGGGTATAGGGCATTAGGTAAATAGAAAGAAGGTTGCGCTAATAAAGCGTGATGGCGCTGTGTGCTGAAAAGAGCTAACCTCAAAATAAAATTGAAAAAATGATAAAAATTATAAGTGAAAGTACTGATCAATAGTAAAAATAAAAATACATTGATGCAAATATACATGTAAAAATCAGTGAACAGTAGTAATTGAATCGTCATCCAACATAAAGTCCACCATATAGGAAGGAAAGTTCATAATAAATAGTCTCCCAAGTGAAAAGGTCAAGGAAACATCCAAGGAAAAAGGTGATGATAAAGGCACTTCCACCAGAGTCACACACGGCCTCTTACCAAATTTGAATGATCTCTAAATTATAGGAGATCAGATACAGCATAAAGCGATGATATCCTAGGAGGGATTATCCAGCTCGAGATGGTCAGAATGGTGGATGGTCTCAATCGATATGCCAAAACGGGATGTACTGTATATGTGAAGGAGGAAGGGACTCACATAGTGTAAAATCCTCACGTTTAATAAGTAATAAAAGGAGTTGCACTTACATCAGGTCAATGAATAAAAGGCATCCAGTAAAATAAGCCGGCCAGCTCTCAAACAAACAGCCAGTTTCTTCCAGGTCAGATCACAATGCGCGGTGATGTCAGAACGTCGCCTCCCTATGTTTCGTCTCGAAGGGGACGTGGTCATGGGATACCAAAGGGCATTAGGGTCTCTGGTTCAAATCCCAACCACGACACGACCTGCTTGGCGTTTGTATGTTCTCCCTGTACTTGCGTGGGTTTCCTCCGGGTGATCTGGTTTCCTTTCACACTCCAAAGACATGTTGGTAGGTAGCCTGATTTACTAAAGGAGTTAAAGCGGAATTCCACCCAAAAATGGAACTTCCGTTTTTCGTAATCCCCCCCCCCCTCCGGTGTCACATTTGGCACCTTTCAGGGGGAGGGGGGAGCAGATACCTGTCTAATACAGGTATTTTGCTCCCACATCCGGGCATAGATATCCGAGCCACCCGCGGGTATCTACGCCACTTCCGGCGCCTTCTCCTTCCCCCCCGTTGTCTTTTGGGAGACACACATGTCCCAGAAGAATGGTGGCGGTAGCATCCGAGAGCTGAGGAATAGATTGGCTTTGGGTGCCGACATCGCGGGTGCCCTGGACAGGTAAGTGTCCTTGTTTTAAAAGTCAGCAGCTGCAGCGGAACTCCGCTTTAACCACTTTAGGACCCGCTCATGTATATATGTGTCCTGTTTTTAAAGATGGATATCTCGGTAACGGCAGCAGCTGCTGCCACAACTGGGATATCCATCTTTTCTTTGAGCGGTCCTGTAAACGATAACAGTGGTCTCCGTGGCAGATTCGGCGGCAGAAGAGGGCCCCCCCTTCCGCGCCCTCCGCTGGCTACCAGAGCCGTCGGCAGCGGCGGAGGCGATCGTGTTCTCTCTCCTGCTTGCTGTGGATGCGAGTGAGGGCAAGATGGCCCCCACCTGTCCCCATAGCATAGCAGGGCGGAAGCGACGTCAAACCGTCACTTCCTCCCATGCTTCTTAAAGCAATATTTTCTTGTCATTTTTTCAAATGACAATTTTTTTTTTTTTTGCATTTAAGTCTAAATATGAGGTCTGAGGTCTTTTTGACCCCAGATCTCATATTTAAGAGGACCTGTCATGCTTTTTTCTATTACAAGAGATGTATACACACTGCTCCTTCACCGCTCCAAAGATGCGGCTAGCAGGACTTGTTTTACCGTCCTGCTAATGCACCGCTACAGTGTGAAAGCCCTCTGGTCTTTCACACTGGAGACACAGCAGCGGCTGTTTCAGGTCGGTTTGCAGGCGCTATTTTTAGCGCAATAGCACCTGCAAAACGACCCAGTGTGAAAGGGGTCTTACTGTACCTATCCTGTCCTCCTGTGACTCAGGTTAACCTAGGGATCCCTCTGTCCTTATTAGTTGACACATTTTGATTATAACCATGGTGGATCATTTTATTCTTCATTACATTTTGCTTTGTTTTTAAACGGAACTGCGATTTACTATTTTTGGTCTATTTTTACAATTTTATTCTATGTGACAGTGCATATTTAATAATTTATTGTCCCCCTGCTTTGTTTGTATTTTTCAATAAAAACAGCTTTTAGTATAGCATTTATGTGATAGACACTGATGGTATTTCACAGATACAACACATTATGTGAATATTTTTGGTGTCTGGGACACCTCAGTCGATGAGCTTGCTCATTATCCAAAGCCGTGAAATATAACATTACTAGCTGAATATTATTTCTCACACCTGGCTGCTGTCTTATTACGATAACGTGAATTGATTAACTGCTGTCGGACCTGAACTGGTTAGCAAGATTACAAAGCAGGGTTATGGACTTTTCACGGCAAGACACATGGCAGTGGTCTGGGGCAGTTCTTCTGCAGCTTTGGATCAGGTCACCTGAATGTTACATGACTCCTTGATATCTTGCTGATCACTTCTGCCCTGACCACGACGAGCTCCTGTAGGGTTGCCGAGAGGGAATTAGGAAGGAGAACGTTTATGAATTTGTTTACTTGGCTCTGGTACAAAATTAAACCATTTGATCATGTAGCTTCGGTGCCAAAATGTCTGCAGCATGCTGCTCTATTACACATTTTGGCACTTGAACCGATGAACAAAATAATTTCCTAATTCACTTTGTTGTTTTGGCAATACAGCATATATTATTTAAGCTCACATATCATAGCTGAAAAATAATATGGCTTTGATTCTTTCAAGATTATGTTCTTTCTTTCAAACCTTTTATGCTGTTACTAAAGCTGTGATTATTGTAAGTTATCACTTGATGTGATGTGACAATACAAGTAAATGTTTTTATATTGTTAATGTACTGTGGCCAGAGTGAAGTCTAGAATATATTTGATTTGGATATCATTTCTAGTATATAGCTGAAAACCCAATGTGGCAAGAGCTTTTACACTAAAAACATTTAATCATTCAGCGACATTATGAAGTCTGTTTTACAACTGAATTGAAAGAGGCAAAGTCCAATCTCCAATAATCCTTAACAACCAATTAAGTATTTCTGCATTTAACTGGAATTTAAAGTAGAACTATAGGAAAAACTATTTTTTTCTTTTTGGATAGAGTGTAACCCCTGTCAAGTTATTTTTTCTTTTTTTTTGGGGGGGGGGGGGGGCATCGGTGTCCTATTGGAAAAATTTACCCTTTCTTCCTGTCCCATAGCCAAAACAGGATGTGAGAGGTAATCATTGCAAATCAAAGGAATCCCTTAGGGTAGGGTGACCAGACAACCCCCGGTTTCAGGGGACAGCCCGCAGATTGAGGACACTGTCCCCGGACCAAGTCTGTTCCTGGTTTTGTCTCCGGATTTGATTTGAACAGGGACTTTGGCAATTTCAAAGACAGTCAGTGCAGAATAAAAAAATTCTGAATTACACAGCATAGGGGGGTGTATTTTTTCCATTATCTGTGCTCCTTTCTGATGATCATGTGCTGGTTGGAGCGGAGGGAATATTTATTTAGTTTCGGGTGCATGCCAATTCAGCTCCACTCACATGTTCTTCTGCCTTGGCTCAAGTCCCAGCCAGCCACTTGCCTGTTTATCTCCTTACCTTCCCTGGTGGAGTGATCTTCCTCCACACCCCACCCAGTAGTAGCTGGGGCCCGAAGAGTAAGGCCCCTTTCACACGGACGGCTGTTCTGCCGCACTTAAAAGCTGTTCTGCCGCATTTAAAAGCAAAATGGAAGGATGAGGTAAGTGAAGGAGGACTGCACTAAGGTAAAGGAAGCTATTTAGGGGAAAAAATTAGTACCTTTACAACCCCTTTAAAGGAACCTATTTAGAAAATAAAAAACAAACCTTAACAACCCCTTTATTTTGTTATCTTAGCATTACATGACTGCATAGCTATACTCGTTTTAGAATTTATTTTGATTTTGAAAAAATAAAATTATTCTGAAGTGTCCCTATAACCTGTTACACCCCACAAAAGGCTTCTTTCTATACCTAAATCTGCAGCTTCCATCTGCTTTTGGACAGCGCATAATGTGCTGCCATCCAAATTTTGGAGACCTGATTCCTATAATCTGTGAGAAGCAAGGCAATCAGTTCTCTGCAATCTGTGCCCATCAGCACTTTGACATTTACAGCAGAAACCTGCTAATAAATTTCCAAGCACGTCTGCAGATAAAGAGTTTGGGATCAAAGCAGCAATCTGAACAAAGCCTAGGTTGCCTGGCGCAGATAAGATTAGATTCTTCTGGTAGACTGGCAATTTGTGAAGATTTCCCTCTCTGGCTCTTCAGGAAAGTGTTTTTCCTTCCTATACTGAATGTTGTTTACATCAGTTCTTTAGTGAATTAGATGTAAAAGGGGCTATAAAACTTTTTTTTTTTTTTTTTTTACCTAATACAAATTACTTTTATACGTTCTTTCCACAATATATAGGTTGTGTTGGAAATCATGGTAATACATACGTTCTGTATGCAATTTATCAACTGGCAACAATGTTAGACATTTCAAGGGCCAGTCCACAAAAAACGAAGTAAGGATTCTAAAGTATCAAGCTACCCAATAGTTTCTAATATCTAACAGGGAGACTATTTAGAAGATTTCAGTTCCTGGGGCTTAACACCTATGACGACCCCCTTGATACCCCCTTGATATTATTATCATCATTATGTAGACAGCAGCTTTACTCTCTGTTTCTCCAAGTTTGATATTTAAAACAGCCTCTACATTAGGTGTCATCACCTTTGGCTGAGAGAAATGTAAACATGTATGGCTATCCTAGTAGTTTAGCAAAAGACAACTGAGCAGGGCTGACACCACACAATCCCAAAACAGAATTTTTAAGATGATTGCATTTCTGGAAAATCCACTGTTATTTTTCTATAAGGCCCCTTTCACACTGGGGCGCTATACCGTCGGATTTGCCGCGGGATTCGGCCGCTAGCGGTGTGGTATTAACCCCCGCTAGCGGCCGATAAAGGGTTAATACCGCCCGCAATGCGCCTATGCAGAGGCGCATTGTGGTAGATATTGCCGCGGTTTCCCATTGTTTTAAATGGGAAGGAGCGGTATACATACCGCTCCTCTCACCGCTCCAAAGATGCTGCTTGCAGGAGATTTTTTTTATCTTGTGCCAGCGCATCGCATCTGTGTGAAAGACCTCCGGCTTTCACATTGAGGTTGCTGGGCAGGAGTTTTTCAGGCCCTGGCAAGCAAACTGTTAACATGGAACCGTGTTTTGGATAGAAGGGGGGAAGCTTGCAAATCCTTTCTATATTTTCCTTTGGAAGATTTCCCCTCACTTCTTGTTTTAGGGCTCACACAGGAAGTAATGAGAAATCTCCGTTGCAAAGAAACCTGACAAACGTTTTTATTGTTCACTACTTTTTTGCAAAAATAAAATTGTTTTAGTTAGAGTTCCACTTTAATGAATCCAGAAGAAAATTGGCACAGAAACTGTATGTGCCCCAGCTTTATATTGAAAGAATAGATCCTGTCAAAGGTGTGGTTAAGAACTGTGATGTGACTGTGACATTTATAAAAAGCTAGATTTTATTACAAAAAAAAATAGAACAAGGTAAGAAATTGATTTATATATAGATTTGATATAAAAATAATATGCTAAAGTAATGCAAGTAGGTCATACTTATTTGTCTTTGGATTGTTCTCATGACAACCTCTGTGATGACAAAAGTCTGATATTTTTATCACTGCCCACAGAGTCACAAAAATTATGTTCAGCTCTCTTTTTTTCCTTCCTGTTTCAAAGAAGAAATGAAAAAGGATTTTCAATTTTCACAGTCAATTGTCTCCGCTCTCGGTTTAGGACTATGAAATTTTCTGCTCGTTATCTAATGAAATATTTGTCAATAACATGTCAAAACAACTAGAGAACTATAGATGGCGTAAAATGGATTTTCCATAGCAGACAGCCTATGCAATTTGGCAAGATCCACACTTTCATATTACTTAAAAAGTGACCCTGTCTCTTCCTGCAACATCTACCAAAACCCTGCCGCTATGGCTCATTCTCGGCCTTTCTACTTGGCAGTGATCCAATAATTCAGCATAGTGTCAAAACTTGCCATTCTATCCCACCTCCCACATGTTCATACTGAACTGTCTCTCTAGACAATAGCAAGAGATTTGGCTGCCAGAACAGCACAGAGTTCAGGCTTAGGCTGGCCATACACCGTGCAAATTGTATTCCTGCAACTATGGGTTACAGAAAAGAAATTTCCATGATTCCCCCATCAACACAGATAGCGCTGACTGGGGAATCTTTTCTGCTGAGCTATTATCTGCTCCCAGTGGGCGGGAGAATCCATCCTCGCCAGGAGAAGACAGTGATAACAACCGCTAGTGATAATCGTAAGAGAATCCGGCAGGCTGGTTGTACCCAAGTTGATCGATTGATCGAGTACATTCAGTCTGCCCATTAACCTGCTTAGCGGTATCCCCGAGCGTGACTCTGGGTGTTTTTTTCATGCTACTATCGGTATCCCCGAGTCACGCTCGGGGTAGAAGTGCAGAGCGTGCAGCGGTGCGGCTTACCTTTCGCAGCATCCACAGACAAAGTTACTTACCTTGTCCCTGGATCCTGCGATGTCTCCCCACTGTGTGAGCGAACGGGTCCTCGCTCGATTCACAGTGTCCCCGTGTGCCGCCGATCTCCATTCCCTGCGACGTTACGACGCACGGGGGCGGAGAACGGCGCCAAATTAAAAAAAGTAAACAAACACATTACATACAGTATACTGTAATCTTATAGATTACAGTACTGTATGTAAAAAATACGCACACCCCTTGTCCCTAGTGGTCTGCCCAGTGCCCTACATGTACTTTTACATAATAAAAACTTTTCTTTCTGACTGCAAACTGTAGATTGTCCATAGCAACCAAAAGTGTCCCTTTATGTCAGAAATGGTTTTAGAGCAGCTAGAAAACAGCGATAATAAATTATAATCACTTGCAGAATTGAGCGATAGTGATTTGTGGGGAAATTTGTCATAAGAAAATAAAAGTAATGACAGCGACAATTCTGCAACTGAACAAATTTCAGTGATTTTGAGTTGATTACATTATTGAATCATTTTTATTTTAATTATGATATTATTTGTTATAATTATTTATTATATTATAATTTATAATTTTGTTTTAAAAAAAAAATTCATACCCGGGATGCCTACTAGACTCTTGTTTGGTCAGATTTAAATGAGTTATTCCTAAGAATTACAGGCCTACAGTATAAAACGCCAAATTTCCTTGCAAAATAATTGTACCGCTATTGGTACGTAATTCCAGACAGAATCATACCGCCAGGGAGGTTAAAGGGTTGAGATTTGAACCATGTATGGCTGACCTTAAAGTTGCTGTAAACCCTAAAATATACCCAATAAATCGATGAAGTAACTGGCCTCAGGTGATATACAGAGAAGAAACAAACCTTCATGCCATTCTGCCGATTTACGTCGGCAGAATGGCACGGCTGGGCACATCAACGTATATGTACGTTGCCCTTTAAGCCCAGCCGCGGGGTCGTGCGAGTGCACGCGACCGGGTCCGAAGCTTCGTATCCACGGCCGCGGGACTCGCGGACCTGATTGCCACTGGAGTCCTGCGATCGGTCCCCGGAGCTGAAGAACGGGGAGAGCTGTGTGTAAACACAGCTTCCCCGTTCTTCACTGTGACGCCGTGATCGATCGTGTGATCCCTTATATAGGGAATCACAATCGATGACGTCACACCTACAGCCACACCCTCCTACTGTTAGAAACAGACATGAGGTCACACATAACCCCATTAGCGCCCCCTTGTGTTTAACTCCCAAATTGCAATTACTGTGAAAATGACAATGGTCCCAAAAATGTGTCAAAGTTGTCCAATGTGTCCGCCATAATGTCGCAGTCATGAAAAAAATCGCTGATCGCCGCCATTAGTAGTAAAAAAAAAAAAATGCAATAAAACTATCCCCTATTTTGTAAACGCTATAAATGTTGTGCAAACCAACCGATAAACGCTTATTGCGATTTTTTTTTTTACCAAAAATAGGTAGAAGAATATGTATCGGCCTAAACTGAGGAAAAAACATTTTTTTTATATATATTTTTGGGGGATATTTATTATAGCAAAAAGTAAAAAATATTGCATTTTTTTCAAAATTGTCGCTCTATTTTTGTTTATAGCGCAAAAAATAAAAACCGCAGAGGTGATCAAATACCACCAAAAGAAAGCTCTATTTGTAGGGAAAAAAGGACGCCAATTTTGTTTGGGAGCCACGTCACACGACCGCACAATTGTCAGTTAAAGCGACGCAGTGCCGAATCGCAAAAACTGGCCGGGTCCTTTAGCTGCCTAAAGGTCCGGGTCTTAAGTGGTTAGAGCAGAAGAATAAGACAGTGGACAGAAATGACACTAAGAGCCCTTTCACACTGGAAACGCCTATAGCGGAGCGTTAAAATAGTGGTAAAACCCAATTTTTACTACGTTTTTACCGCGATTTACCGTGTTTTACCGCAATTTCAATGGAGAGTGGCGTATTTGGAGCGTTTTTTTCAGCGCTCAAAAGCTGCTCCAAAGATGCTGCTTGCAGGACTTTTCTCAACTCTCCTCCAGCGCAACACCTCAGTGTGAAAGGGTCCATTGAGATGCATGGGGAGCGTTTTATGAGCGTTTTAATAGCGATATTTTTACCGTGAAAACGCGGCAAAAACGCACTAGTGTGAAAGGGCTCTTAGTGCTCTGGATTGAGCACACACGATAGGGGATATGCTTTGTTCATATTTAAAATGTAAGTAAACTCGAGCAATGAACATCCTTTCTTTGCTTCATTTTGGTCTGTTAAGGAGTTAGTTCACTTTTCCTGCACATTTCTAACAACCCTACCCCCATTCAATCCATCATCCCCAGCTCACTGCATATCATGTTCAGCTTTAAAAAAAAAAACCTTCTTAACTCTATTTCTGTAGGCTGGGCTGGCCTGTCTGCAAAAACGTCCAGGTTGTTGAACCCCCTCTGGAGGTTGAAAGTGTCATTAAAATTGCGTGCATGCACAGGGCGGTCTCTCTTCCTGTAGCAACAGCGGCTGAGCTCAGCATTGTGAAGCACCCATTCCTAGAAGGATAAAGAGTACATGTGCAGAATAAACCAGAACACCCTCTGGGGACGCACTTCTAACCCCAGGCCCATCTGGACGTATAGGCAGGACAGAGTGGGTTTAGGCTACCTGGGCATTTTTGCACAGCCTATGGAAGTGGAGTGGAGAAAAAAACAAGCTGATAACTGGCTTCTGTCAGAGGGACATCAGTCCCCAATGGGGAGAGCCACTACTGCTATGCAGTGCCCACCAGTGCCACCTATCAGTGGCCACCATTGTCACTTGTATCAATGCCCACCAGTGCTACCTTTCAGTGCCCATCAGTGTTGCCAATCAGTGCCTCATCAGTGCCACCTATCGTTGCTGCCTATCAGTGTCACCAACCAGTGCCCATCAGTACCACCTATCAGTGCTGTCTATGAGTGCCACATATCAGTGGCCTTCAGTGCCACCTATCAGTGACCTTCAGTGTCGCCCATCAGTGCCACCCATCCGTGCCCATCAGTGCCACCTATCAGTGCAGCCTCATCAGCGCACATCAATGAAGGAGAAAAATTACCTGTTTTCGACATTTTATAGCAAACGCTGAAACTTTTTTTTGTCAGCTTTTTCGGTCTTTTTTTCTAGTTTTTTAGTTTTTCTAGCAAAAATAATTAAACCCAGCTGTGATTAAATACCACCCAAAGAAAGCTCTATTTGTCTGAAAAAAAATTATAAAAATGTAATTTGGGTCCAGTGTTGCATGACCGCAATTGTCATTCAAAGTGACAGCGCTGAAAGCTGAAAATTGGCAGGAAAGGGGTTTAGTTGCCCAGTAAGCAAGTGGTTAAATAGCATAATGAACATTTTATTCATGCAGCTGCTAAATGACGGCAGGAGGAAGAGGAGGAGCTTTCAGCAGTTTCAGGAGGAGACGGGAGAGGATCAGTTCCTGTATATTCCACCCTGGCCCCCCCTGTTGTTACATCAGTGGTTTGGGGGGGGTGTGGTAAAACCACTCACCCCCTCCATACCCCATATGTAAACAAGCCCTTACTGTCCTGAACCCCCTATAAGGCTGCTTTTGACACGTATACGCTGCAGTTTGCAAACACTGTGTAGAGTAGAGTAGTGCACCTGCAGCTTTCCTGCGGGTTAGCTTTGCTTTGCCAAAGACTTTTATTATATATTGTGGGTGTGGTGCACTTTCTGAAAGCGCAGCAAACCTTCTGCGTTCAGTTTGAGGTCAAGGGCCACATCAGAGGGCTCCGAGGGCCACGTCCAGAGGTTGAGCACCCCTGCTTTAAATATAACACTTTTATTGTCAACTGTCTTCTATGTGTTATATCTGACTGTAGCCCATCTCCTCCCACCTCCTGCACCTTGGTATTAGTTGGTTGAGGCAATTCATCAGTTATATCACAATAGCGAGGCACCAGTTGTGAGAAAGTAGCAGTCCAGATCTAGCGACTATGGGAGCTGCTAGCTGTTTCCCATCAAGTGCTCTGCTTTTCTGGAGTTCAAGGGAATGCAACATATCAGAAAGGAAATTTAGGCACACTAATTCTGTATTGCCAAATGTTACCTTTCAAAAGGCATTGTATATATGTACTTATGTTCTTCCCTTACTATAGTCAAAATCTTTTTAGCATTGTATATATGAAATATTGCATATACTGTAAATAAAATAATGTTTTTTTATCCAATCAGCAGGAGAAGCCCTAGGGTCATTTTCATATGCTGTAAAAAGTGTAAGGAAGGTGGCAAGTGTGTCCTCTTTAGATATGGCACCACATCCCTGATATAGTAGTAGCAAAGGGAGGAAGGATTGGGATTATAATGGTGCCAGTCACACGATTAATCAAGTAGTTTCATTTTTAAAAGAAGACGTAATTTATTGTACAAAGAGATTTTTTTTAAACACAAAATTGTCAAAATATAAAGATTAATGTTCTATTCAAATACACTGACTTCAAGTACAGAATTAATTATCCCAACGTGTTTCACCAAAACATTGGCTTCTTCAGGGAAATGGTATAAATTCAGTGTAATAATAAGACTCAGGGCACCAAGGGTCCCATCACAGTCCAAACACAAAAGTAGCCCGAAATATTACACATACCGGCAAGACACGGAGTCACACCCATCAACCGTCTGTCACTCTGTAGCAAAAGCAATAGGTCTAGATCACAGGTGTCAGACACAAGGCCCATGGGCTGAATCAGGCCCTTCAGGCCATTGCATGTGGCCCTCCTACCTCTCCTGCAGCTGCAGGAGAGCTCCAGCCCTCTGGTCCTTTTACAGACCCTTACTTTCTGCTTTCAAGCAATGCAACCAGCTTCTTCCCAGCAGCAGCATAAGAAAAGGGGGTGCACTGTGATGTAAGGGAGAGTGGGGGACTCAACTTCTGATAGTGGGGTGGCTCTTGACATCTAAGATATGGGGAGGGGAATGCGCTGGACATCTAATCTTACAGAGACAACCGGCCCATTTGAGGCACCAGTTGTGAGAAAGTAGCAGTCCAGATCTAGCGACTATGGGAGCTGCTAGCTGTTTCCCATCAAGTGCTCTGCTTTTCTGGAGTTCAAGGGAATGCAACATATCAGAAAGGAAATTTAGGCACACTAATTCTGTATTGCCAAATGTTACCTTTCAAAAGGCATTGTATATATGTACTTTTGTTCTTCCCTTACTATAGTCAAAATCTTTCATAATGCCGATGTGGCCCTGTAACAACTCTGGTGAACGAAGAGAACCACAACTGCAGTTAGCAAGGATTTCAATGCACTTCTTTATGTGAGAATTCAGTATTGGACCCCAGGCGTCACTTCACACAAACAGGAGTTTGGGGGGTTTTCTACATCATCTCTCTCTCACATAAAGAAAGGCGTTGAGCTACTAAGGTTGGACATATTACAACATGTGACCAAAGCTTAGCGTTTAAAATTATAGCATACAGATCACGATTTCAATGCACTGCTGTATGTATAGTGATTATCAGTACGGGACCCCGGGCGTCACTCCACGCAAACAGGAGTTTGGGGGTTCTCTACATCATATCACTTTAACGTAGAGAATGCATTAGTTCGCTAAGGGAGTAAGTATGAAATACCTCAACCCTTAGCATAGAAAAGTTAGGGCGAACATGTTCAGTAACATAGGCCCATAAACAAGTAAGAACTTATGTAAAGCACGTAGTAAATATGGTTAGTTATAGCAACTATTAATTGCATAAGAGAGGCATTTATAGCACAGGTAATTTGAGAGTATGTCCCTTTAAGAAGCTCTACAGCGACAGCTAAAGACACACCAGTCAATCCCAAGAAGTATCTTAATAGTTAGCAAGCAAGAGCAATTACAAAAAATGTTTAAGAGTAATTATATGTAGCAGGTTTTCCTGTAGAACTACAAGTGAAACAATTGCTACTTATCCGTTTGCAGGCTTGAGTTTTGAAGCAAGGGATTCCGTAGTGTAGGGTGTCAGCAAGAAAGATCTCTTAGGTTGTCCGCAGCGATGGCAGCCTGGACGTAGTGAAGGTCTTTTGCTAGCTGGCCATAATGTTGCAGCCTAGGTTGATGTCCAGTATGGCAGCAAAGACACCTGTATTGTAGCGTGGAGAGCGGTACGGCTGAAAATAATAGAATCAGGCTTGTTTATAAGCTGAATGCCTTTCTAGACAGGTAACAGGTGCACCGAATCCAGCGCTGATGCGCAGGCGCACTTCCACACTCCACCGTGGAATGCGCGCGGTGCCGGCCGATAACGTCATTGCGCGGTCGCCGTAATGCGCGCCAGTGTGGAACACACTACAGGTTACGGCGCGAGGAGTGCCTGTTACAGGCCCACGCTGGAATTGAGTTTGACACCCCTGGTCTAGATGAATTAGTCAGCAGATTAAAGACTCAGTTTCAGTCAGAAGGGGCTAGCCGGACGGAGGTTAACTAATTCTATACTTTTAGTCTGCAGTGTTTCTGTGTGTGCTTGTTCTTCAACCAGTGACCACTGTAAGGTACCATGGGTTGACGAAAATCTTGACAGATCCCTCCTGCAACAGAAATGGAGAGAGATGGCAACACTGTGATCCTTTAGGAAATACTTTTAAAAATACTTTATTGGTTACATCAGTGACAGTAAAATTATAGCGCTGACACGTTTCGGCAAAGAGCCTTAGCCGTAGTTTCCCCGCCTTCAGAATATAATGATCTCTGCTGGTGCTTATAATTGTCAGAAGTGATCACATGAAAAATCCTGATAGACTGGCTGTATTGTAGTCAATCGATAAATCAACTTCAGTACAACCAACCTGCCCATAGATGAATTGGACAAACCAGACAAATTTTGATTCGGTCGGTCTAAGGCCTAGTACACACGAGAGGATTTATAAATTCTCTGGCGGATTTTCATCTCATGGTTGTACTAACCATGAGATCAAAATCCGCGCGGAATTCCCTCCGCGGTGACGTGTCGCACCGTTGCCGCGATGATGACGCGGCGACGTGCGCGACGCTGTAATATAAGGACTTCCACGCATGCGTCGAATCATTACGACGCATGCGAGGGATGGAATTGGACGGATTGATCCGGTGAGTCTGTACAGACCATCGGATCAATCTCCTGGACTGGATTCCAGCGGATCTATCCGCTGAAAGTGATCCGCGGATAAATTCCAGCGGATAGATCCTCTCGTGTGTACGGGGCCTAAGTGTTCATGTTTATGCACCAAGCAGCTTAAGTATTTTGTGTGAAGGAGGTCAGATCATGCCTATATGTCCAACTGTTTCCTAAAATTTGTACAAATCAAGTAGGCGGCATTATCACAGCACGTCTCAGACTCTTTTCTGTGGTTTTCAATTGTTTCATTTACCTTTGTTTGTCCTTTCTTACAGATTTGGAAATGGAACAGATTTTCCTCAAGAGGCTGAGGACGCCGATGACCCAACAGCTTATGTTACTAATTTGTCCTATTACCATCTGGTTCCATTTGAAACAGATATTTTAGACTGAAGTTATCAAGAACCTGCAAGGATTTATTTACCATGAAGGTGAAACCTCCTGAGTGCTGCTATCCCTGTGGCCTTTTTAAAACTTTAAAATGCATTTCTCTTAGCAACTAGCGCATAGACTTTAGCAAAAGATCAGTCGACTTTTCAGAATGCCTTAATGTGAACGAGAGGCAGAAGATGCCCTGGAAAGCTTGAAATAAAGGTTTGCTTGTTCTAAATATCCATTCCATAATACTTATCTAGGCTTTAATTGCATGCACGTGGCTTTTTCCGAACATAGTGCATGATCAGAATTGTTTGCCTAATTGTTGCCAGGAGATCAAAGCATCATACACCAGCAGCAACGTTATAATATTGCAGTAATTTATGTTAAAGACCCTGACGAGAAAGGGCTTTTCGTAGGAACAATAATCATTATGGTTTTTTTTTTGGATGAATAATCATCAACAACCAAACATAAGCTATAATTTTTCATTACCTACAGTTGTGCACAATGTATCCATAGTAGGTGCAATGAAGACCAAATGAAATGGATTTATTTGCCATTTTAGTATATTGTGATATGAGGGACATGAGTATGTTAAGAAATATGCCAATTGTATGTGAGATAAAAAAAAGTGATAGTTACACGTTTAGGAGCCCAAAAGGACTAGGGGGTGCGTTAGAGGTGTGCAAGAGCCATACTATGGGCTTGGTGCTCAACACAGAGGAAGACAGTCCCTTCCAGTCAGTGCCGATTATAAAGGCCCCTCTGTGCAAGAACCAGACCCAAGTGAGTAGAGAAAGGGAATCACCGCCCAAGTGAGTATTATTATTTTAGTTTGAAGAAAAGTCAGGTTCACTAGTACTGATAACATCAGAGGAAGTGGCACCAGTAGCACTGTTGAGGTTAAGTTAAATCTGTAGTGAATAGAGGAGTAAATGGATGTCCGTGGTAATGATTGAGGTACAATGGGCAGTTGCCTTTGCACGTACAATGTGCTGTACCACGGAGGAAGACTCTGGACAGGAGGCACTCACGTCAAGAGCTCATGAATGTAAGTGAAACAGCTAATGGCCTTAAATGAGGGTCTAAACAGTGTCCCTTCACAGGGACCCTCTTCTATACATGCCCACTAATGGGCCAGCTGTTTTTTGCACTTACATCATCTACATTCCAGTGTAAGTTCTTGTGCAATATTAACATTTTTAATTGTTTGTTTTGTAAGGGGCTTTCTGCTGGGGTGAAATTTCCTGTGATGGGAAAGATATATTTGCTGGATGGAAATGAACACGAGTATCGGTTCTGTGTACTAACAGAAACAACATTATAATGTAAATAATAGTAAATTATTGAAAAAAAAGCCTAATTCTTTTATACAGTACATTCGAAAATCTATTTTATTGAAATTAAAAAAAAATATTACCCTCAATAAATATATTTGAATTCTGCTTTTGCGTGTTTTGATTTTTTTTACACATTACCCATGTTGTGTTCATTTAGCCTGTTTTATAAATGATTAGTTTAATTCAATTTAAGAACTTTGTTTGTCATGTTATTACTAGTTATTATTACGTATTTAGCGTTTCCCTTTTGATTTACAATACATCATATGTATTCCTTTCCAAAAATGCTGTGTGTTGTCAGCAGTGGTATATTTAGGTTATGTGATGCCCTAGGCCTGACTTGTGCACCCCCTAATTTACATTTTTTACTAATTTATAATATATATCATAACTTCCTCCCAAGGATGCCACGGAGGAGGGTAGGTGGAGCATTATGCTGCAGTGTCACACACTTATTAGTATTGGCGGTTGCCATACTAGTTCTATAAAGTGTGGCTGCCGGTCTGCCCCCCGGGCCAGTCTGCCACATACGAATGGCGCTATACTAAAAATAGTAGTGCAAGTGGTGGGGACTCTTTATGCAGGGATGGTGTTTTTTTTTTGCCCCCCTGCAAAGTGCCACCCTAGGCCTAGGCCTAGGCCAAGATACAGCACTGGTTGTCAGCCTACAACAGGAATTGAGTACATTTCTGGCAGCTCAAAATGCACACATGGAGGAGAAATTTGGGGAGGAGAGAACAAAGGTAAGAGGATATGTGCTGGGGGGCACTTTGGGAGAGGGGAGGACTTGTGCTAGAAGAGAGGGGATTGGATTGGAAATCCCCCCCACCTTCTAGCACAAGTCCTCTCCCCTCCCAAAGCACCCCCCAGAACACATCCGCCTCCCCACTCCATCTTTTAGCAAAGGCCCACTCGGTTCCCAAAGCACTCCCTCAGCACACATTCTCCCCTACCCCACTCCAACTTCTAGCACAAGCCCACTCTTTTCCAAAATCCTCCCCCCGGCACATATTTGCCCCCTCCTCCACCCCACCTTCTAGCAAAAGTTCTCTCTCCTCCCAAATAGCCCCCCAGCACATATCTGACCCTTCCACAGCACAGGTAGAGACAAAACTAGGATGTGTCTCCCTCGCACTACATTGAGGTGGGTTCAGCCCCTAGAGTGCCACCTGTCCAGGTTTTGAATAGTGCTCGGGGTTCCAGTCTGTCTGAAACTTGGACACATTATTCAGATCGGACTGTGGCTGCGCATGCTCCAGGAGGCCTGTGTGACCTCCCTGTCACACCTGAACAGGATTGGCAGGATTTGCTAGAACTGATCAGCCAGCTTCTCCTCATCTCTCACCCACTGGCATTCAGGGGCTTCAGGAGGAAAATGCCTCCTTTCCAGGTTTCATGTCCTTCTGCTGACTGATACCACCCCCCCCCCCCACATTCCCACCACAGCACTGTCGATTTCCCTCCTTCCCTCCTTCTTCTCTGATTAATGCTCTCCTGTCAGTTTAGGTGGACACCCACATCTTAGTAGGTTTGCAGCTGTGCCATACTCTTTCCATTTTCCGATGATGGATTGAACAGTGCTCCATGAGATTTTCAAAGCTTGGGATCATTTTTATAACCTAACCCTGCTTTAAACTTCTCCACAACTTCATCCCTGACCTGTCTGGTGTGTTCCTTGGCCTTCATGATGCTGTTTGTTCACTAAGGTTCTCTAACAAACCTCTGAGGGCTTCACAGAACTGGTGTATTTATACTGAGATTAAATTACACACAAGTGGACTCTATTTACTAATTAGGTGACTTCTGAAGTCAATTGGATCCACTAGATTTTAGTTAAGGGTATCAGAGTAATGGGGGCTGAATAGAAATACACACCACACTTTTCAGATATATGCTTGTAAAAAAAAAAAATTAAAACCATTTATCATTTTCCTTCCACTTCACAATTATTTACATGTTGTGTTGGTCTATCACATAAAAGCCCAATAAAAATACATTTACGTTTTTGGTTGTAACATGTGAAAAATTTCAAGAGGTATGAATTATTTTTCAAGGCAGCTTACATAGTACAGTAGGCTGCACAACATAGTTAAAAAATAATTTTCTGTGCAAGTACAGCACTCTTCATATTTAAGTTGTTTTATATTTGTTATATTTTGTTTACGAGCCCATTGAAAAAGTGTACAGTACAGTTAAAAAGTACCGTATATACTCGAGTATAAGCCGAGGACCTAATTTTACCACAAAAAAATGGGAAAACTTATTGACTCGAGTATAAGCCTAGGGTGAGAATGCAGCAGCTACTGTAAGCGGAAAGGAGGGTCAACAGTGCCCATTTGCACGCCTAACTGTGCCCATTTGCAACCTCGCTGTGCCCATTGCAGTCTCACTGTGCCATACCTCACTGTGCCCATTGCAGTCTCACTGTGCCATACCTCACTGTGCCCATTGCAGTCTCACTGTGCCCATTGCAACCTCACTGTGCCATACCTTACTGTGCCCATTGCAGTCTCACTGTGCCCGAGTACCTGAATTCTTGACAGGTGTTCCGCCTATCACGGAGGTCCTCTCATCCTCGGATTAAGTCTTCCAGCAGACACTGTGTTCAGTGTTCCACCAATCACGGACATTCTTTCATCCTCGGACAAGAGGACGTCCGTGATTGGCGGAATACTGAACACAATGGGGCAGATTCAGATAGAGATACGACGGCGTATCTCCTGATACGCCGTCATATCTCTGAATTCCGTCAGTCGGATCTATGCGCTTGATTCATAGAATCAGGTTCCGCATAGATCTCCCTAAGATCCGACAGGTGTAAGTGACTTACACCGTCGGATCTTAGGCTGCAATTCCAGGCCGGCCGCTAGGTGGCGTTTCGTTTTTTTTACGCAACGAATATGCAAATGAGGATTTCCGCCGATTCAGAAACGAACGACCGCCCGGCGCATTTTTTTTACGTTGTTTGCGTTCGACTTTTTCTGGCGTAAAGTTACCCCTGCTATGTGAGGGGTATCCTATGTTAAGTATGGCCGTCGTTCCCGCGCCGAGTTTTGAATTTTTTACGTTGTTTGCGTAAGTCGTTCCCGAATACGGATGGACGTAATTTACGTTCACGTCAAAACCAATGGCATCCTAGCGACGTCATTTAGAGCAATGCACGCTGGGAAATTTAGCGGACGGCGCATGCGCAGTTCGTTCGGCGCGGGGACGTGCCTGATTTAAATGTTACACACCCCCTAGCCGCGGAATTTGAATTCCGCCAGGGGATTTACGATACGCCGCCACAACTTTAGAGGCAAGTTCTTTCTGAATAAAGCACTTGCCTCAAAAACTTGCGGCGGCGTAACGTAAATCAGATAGGTTACGCGGATCTAAAGATCCGCTGACCTATCTGAATCTGGCCCAGTTTCTGCTGGGGAACTGTCCAAGGATGAGAGGACCTCCGTGATAGGCGGAACACAGTATCAAATGCCTATCACGGAACGGAACACCAGGAGGAAGCCGCGTCTGTCAAGAATTCAGGTTCACTGACTCGAATATAAGCCGAGGGGGGGTATTTTCACCCATAAAAAAAGGGCTGAAACACTCGGCTTATACTCGAGTATATACGGTATATTCTGTTTTACAATCCCTTGTTATTTTAGGTTACTGTTGAGTTACGATGATGCAAAGTACTCCTTCTTTTTCATTGTAATATTGCGGGCTTACACCAGTCAGTAATTTAGTCTACTGGCGACATTGTTGTGTCATCTACTGACCTCTATATTCACAAACTGAGAATTAGTGAGTAGGAGTTGGCTGGTGATGAAGCACCCAAAATAGAAAACTCACTACATAAAAATGTACTTGTTGCTTTGATTTGCATTGGTAGCACGTAGTCTTGACAACAAGGCGAAATATGTCAGGGTTTTCTCAGCTGAAAATGAAAATTAGTTTACTCTCATCGAGTTTGGATTAGATGTTTAGAAACAGAATGTAACAAAACACGCCTTTCAGAGGTTAGGTACTGAGTACAAAGACAAGAATGAAACCAAATCAACACTTCTCTTAGAGCTGGAGAGTATTACACAGTTCACAGTGTCTTGCATATGCCATTATATTTGATACCCTCGGAATGTTTTGTATTCTTCTCTGTTCATATCTCTGCTGAAATGCTTAAAAGTCACATTTCTGGCACTTCAAAATACATCATTTGCAGCCCACTGAGCTACCTGACATGATGAGAAAAGGATCAAAATCAAATGTGATATCAAACTTTAATGTGGGACTGGCTGGACTGAATCCTTATAGAACTGTGCCAAAAGTTTCCGGAGCCGTGCTGTTAGCACCAGTGGCTAATGAGCTGAAAAAACTAACTGTTAGGTCAAATTAAGTGCATATTCATTGAGCATACCAACTATTTTTAAAAGGCAAACTCCACATTCCCTACAATAAAAAATGTAACATATAGATGCTAAATTGAAAAAGTTATTCTGTTACTGCAAAATCTCTCCGAAGTTCAAGAGTCCCCTGGCAAAAATAATGCTAGTCAGGGCATTTATTCTCAGAAAAAAGGTGCAGGAACTCACCCTCTCTGTAAAACCCCCGCCCCAAACCACGCCCAAACTCCGCCCCAATCACGCCCAAACTCTGCCCCAACCACGCCCACACTCCGCCCCAACCACCACCAAACTCTGCCACAACCACGCCCAAACCCCGCCAAACCTTCCTTAGAGGAGAGCGTTACAGAAGCACCAAAAGATTGTTATGAGTTAATGCTTAGAACTGTGTATCACATAAGGCAAGTTCCCCATCACAAATCCCCCCACAGCGCACCTCTCCTCACAAAATTTCCGCACAGCTCACCTCGTTTGTGATGAGAGGAGAGCTGTGGGGGATTTGTGATGAGAGGAGAGCTGGGAAGATTTGTGATGAGAGGAGAGCTAGGGGGATTTGTGATGAGAGGAGAGCTGTGGGGGGATTTGTGATGAGAGGAGAGCTGGGAAGATTTGTGATGAGAGGAGAGCTAGGAGGGGATTTGTGATGAGAGGTGAGCTGGGGAGATTTGTGATGAGAGGTGAGCTGTGGGGGGAATTTGTGATGAGAGGAGAGCTGGGGAGATTTGTGATGAGAGGTGAGCTGTGGGGGGATTTGTGATAAGAGGAGAGCTGGGAAGATTTGTGATGAGAGGAGAGCTAGGAGGGGATTTGTGATGAGAGGTGAACTGTGGATATTTGTGATGAGAGGTGGGCTGTGGGGGGAATTTTTGATGAGAGGGGAGCTGGGGAGATTTGTGATGAGAGCTCTCCTCTCATCACAAATCCCCCCACAGCTCCCCTCTCATCACAAATCTCCCCCAGCTCTCCTCTCATCACAAATCCCCCACAGCTCTCCACTCATCACAAATCCCCCCACAGCTCACCTCTCATCACAAATGCCCTCCTTGCTCTCCTGGGAAGATTTTCTGATGAGAGGAGAGCTAGGGGGTGATTTGCGATGAGAGGTGATCTGTGGGGCAATTTGTGATGAGAGGTGAGCTGTGGGGGAATTTGTGATGAGAGGATAGCTAGGGGGGATTTGTGATGAGAGGAGAGTTGTGGGGGGATTTGTGAAGAGAGAAGAGTTGGGGAGATTTGTGATGAGAGGAAAGCTAGGAGGGGATTTGTGATGAGAGGTGATCTGGGGAGATTTGTGATGAGAGGTGAGCTGTGGGGGGATTTGTGATGAGAGGAGAGCTGGGAGGGGATTTGTGATGAGAGGTGATCTGGGGAGATTTGTGATGAGAGGTGAGCTGTGGGGGGATTTGTGATGAGAGGGGAGCTGGGGAGATTTGTGATGAGAGGTGAGCTGTGGGGGAATTTTTGATGAGAGGGGAGCTGGGGAGATTTGTGAAGAGAGCTCTCCTCTCATCATAAATCCCCCCACAACTCACCTCTCATCACAAATCTCCCCAGCTCACCTCTCCTCACAAATTACAGCGATTACGAAACACATACTTATTTCTATAACATAAGCATACCTCCCAACTTTTTTAAATGGGAATGAGGGACACCTATTAACTAAACTATGTAGGCATAGGACACACACCCTGCCACGCCCCCTTAAAAGAGAATTGTACAAAAAAAATTATTGGTTAAACTCACAAGTGCTTTTTTACCACAACTTTTCCTTTATAATTTACAAATGCGGAAATTTAGAAATGAGATGAAAGGTTTAGCACTGTAAAACCTTTTTTTGATAGATAAGTAGTGCATTTTATATACAACTATATAGATCAGACCCCAATGAAGGACAAATGAGGAGGAAAGAGGGACAGAGGAACTTTGTTCTGAATGAGGGACAGTTCCTCGAAATCAAGGACAGTTGGAAGTTATGCATAAGGATGTGGTGGTGGGGTGGGATTGCTCAGGTAAACCTAACAATGTAGCTTGGGATTTTTAGTACAGGAGTGGGCACTGTGTTGTCAGCTCACAACAGAAAGTTAGAAGCTCACTGCATGTCTTGCAGGATCGGCAGGTATTAGTTTTAGTACATTTAAACCACTTAAGGATCGCCTCCTGCACATATACGTCGGCAGAATGGCACGGCTGGGCACAAGCACGTACCTGTACGTCCTCTTTAAGTGCCCAGCCGTGGGTCGCGGGCAAGCGCCCGCGGCACGCGCCTGCGACCCGGTCCGAAGCTCCGTGACGGCGGTAACGGGAGCCGATCGCCGCCGGAGTCCCACGATCGGTCCCCGGAACTGAAGAACGGGGAGAGCTGTGCGTAAACACAGCTTCCCCGTTCTTCACTGTGGCGCTGTCATTGATCGTCTGTTCCCTGATATAGGGAAAGGCGATCAATGACATCACACGTCCAGCCCCGCCCCCCTACAGTTATAAAAACACATATGAGGTCACACTTAACCCATTCAGCGCCCCCAGTGGTTAACTCCCAAACTGCAATTGTCATTTTCACAGTAAACAATGCATTTTTAGAGCATTTTTTGCTGTGAAAATGACAATGGTCCCAAAAATGTGTTAAAATTGTCCGATGTATCCGCCATAATGCCGCAGTCAAAAAGAAAATGCTGATCGCCGCCATTAGTAGTAAAAAAATAAATAAAATAAAAATGCAATAAAACTATCCCTTATTTTGTAAACGCTATAAATTTTGCGCAAACCAATCGATAAACGCTTATTTCGATTTTTTTTTACCAAAAATATGTACAAGAATACGTATCGGCCTAAACTATATATTTTTGGGGGGTATTTTTTAATAGCAAAAAAATTTTTTTTCAAAATTGTCGCTCTATTTTTGTTTATAGCGCAAAAAAATAAAAACTGCAGAGGTGATCAAATACCACCAAAAGAAAGCTCTATATGTGGGAAAAAAAGGACGCCAATTTTGTTTGGGAGCCACATCGCAAAAACTGGCCAGGTCCTTTACCTGCGTAATGGTCCGGGTCTTAAGTGGTTAAAGAGACAACACATTTAGAAATTGTCCACAGATTGCAGGGATGCACTGAATGTTTTTTTTTTTTGCCCAGGCATACATAAACTTGTTGTATTGCACACCTTGCTGTGAAATTTGAACATTGACTGGAGTTGAGTTTTAACAATATGAGGCTTTAATTTGGTATAGCTGTTTCCTTGTGTCCTTGTGACCTTGTATATATTTTTTTTTACTGTAAAAGGTGAAACAAAAAAGCAACACCACATCTGCTACTTAAAGAAATAGATAGGCAATCCATAGTGTAGTAATTTAGAAAAAAGACAATTTTATTCGTAGTAGAAAACTCACATTTCAGTGGAGTAGTTTACAGCATAAAAACGACAGTGTTTTGAAGCGATACTTCCGGGTTCGGCCGTACCCGGAAGTGATGTCACCACGGCTCTCCTGTCCTCACGCGTATCATGACCATTGACGTCCGTCTCTATATTCAACCCATAGGGGGCATAGATCTTTAAACGGTATATCCAGGCCATTTCCATCCTTGAAATTTCCCTTACCAAGAAACTCCCCCTCCAATGTAGTCTGAAAAGGCTACTTTAAGTGTAAACGGTGCAGAGTTTGCTCTTTGAACTCTTGCCTACAGAGATGCGTTACTACTTTTACTTCTACAGCCACCGGGCGTGAGTATAAAATCAAGCCCTGTATCACCTGTGCCTCTACCGGAGTTGTGTATCTACTGCAGTGCCCTTTCGGCCTGTAGCATGTGGGACGGACTAAGAGATCATTACAAGTCCGTCTCAATGAACATATTACTAATAGTCTGGTAGGCTTCAAAAATCTTTCTGTTTCTAACCATTATCGGTTGAAACATAGTAGAGATCCATCAAACACCCTTTTTTTGGGGATTAATAAATTCAGACCACATTGGAGGGGGAGTTTCTTGGTAAGGAAAATTTCAATGATGGAAATGGCCTGGAAATTCCGTTTAAAGATCTATGCCCCCTATGGGTTGAATATAGAGACGAACGTCAATGCGTTTATAAACAACGCTTGAATTTGTAAACTCACTGTGATTTGCACCAATAGAGGCGGTTAGATTCCGTAGTGTCTTTTTTGGGAATATTCCTTTGACATATTTATTTTGTTTGATTTTTTTGGGGCGGATTATTCACTCGCCTACATAATATACACGGATTTGATAGTAATTTTATATATCCATATAGTTTGCACATATTTACACTTTTAAGCATGATATGGTGTGGCCTTGCCATATATATATACATGTTCTAGTTTATTTAGACTTAATTCCTGATGGGTATAATAAAACATTTTCACATACGGTTAGAGGTTATCTTCTTGCCAATATAAGGGGTATATATTTATATATTTTTTAGTATTATATACACTTATGTACACTTATCACACAGTAATGAGTGATCTTTTCCCCTAGAGATGGGGGATATACACGTAGCTTTTAGTTTTTTGGTGTTCTATAAAAGCACATACATTTGCACATTAACTTTAAATAAGTAGTTCTCGCTCTATAGAGCGAGAACTACTCTGCATTAGTGTTGCTCACGAATATTCGCATTGCGAATATTCGACTCGAATATAGCATATTCGAGAAATCGCGCTATATTTCGAATTTCGCGGTGAATATTCGCAATTCCGAATATTCGCATTTTTTCAATTTGATTTTTAAAACAGATCACATCCTATCGACGTCTAAAAGCATTGCTGTATGATTAGAGACCCTGGGCCGAGTAGCTAAGCTGAGGCGATCCTTTTATGTTGCCAAATTGAAAAAAAAAAAAAATTGCGATTTTTCGCTATTGCGAATGCGAAAATGATTGCGAATTTTCGATAACTGTGGTAGGAGAACTCTGATTGTCTCTGATGCAAAAGGGGGGGGCTTTGTGTATGTGTATGTTATGAATATTTGTATGTTTGATATTATTATTTTTTGTAAGAAGGAAAAAATTGCGCATACCTTAAAAAAGGGGAGAATACAGCAGCAACTCAAAAATGTTATACAACATAAATTAATACAAGACAGAAAATGGAGTCGCTCTACAAGAATAAAAAATATGTCTAGTGACAAGACATGTGGGCAAATTATAAAATAAGCAAGCGCAAATAACTTGTGAAATACACAGTGAAACAAATATATAAAGAAATATAGTCCCAATAATAGAAAAATAATCTTTCATAAAAAAGTCTTTGATATGTGAAGTGAAAAAAAGTCCAAAGCATGCAGCATGAACGTGTTCAATCTTCAAGGTGTTTGATTGACAAACGGCTGTGACAGATGGATAGAGTAAAGAATCACCACCAATGCAAAACACTTTTTATTTTGTATTGTAAAATATCACGAATATTCTGAGCCAATCAGAGTGCTCCTTCAGCATTTGCCGAATATTCGCAATTATTTTGTATTGTAAAATATCAAGAATATTCTGAGCCAATCAGAGTGCTCCTTCTGCATTTGCCGAATATTCGCAATTATTTTGTATTGTAAAATATCAAGAATATTCTGAGCCAATCAGAGTGCTCCTTCCGCATTTGCCGAATATTCGCAATTATTTTGTATTGTAAAATATCACGAATATTCTGAGCCAATCAGAGTGCTCCTACAGCATTTGTCGAAATTGCGCAATAAATATCGCATTCGCATGTTGCGATATTTCGATAAAATATCACGAATATTCTGAGCCAATCAGAGCGCTCCTCCAGCATTTCTCGAAATTGCGCAATAAATATCGCATTCGCATGTTGCGATATTTCGATAAAATATCACGAATATTCTGAGCCAATCAGAGTGCTCCTACCGCAGTTATCAAAAAATCGCAATTATTTTCGCATTCGCAATAGCGAAAAATCGCAATCATTTAATTTCGATAAAATATCACGAATATTCGAATTTAGCGAATATATCTCGAATATTCGAATATATATTCGAGATATATCGCGAAATCGAATATGGCATATTCTGCTCAACACTACTCTGCATAAGGCTTTTTGCCTTTCACGTAAATATGCACCTTTAAATAATGCGTATATGTTTACTTAAAATGTCCCTTGACGAGTTGGAGAAATAATTGTGTTTTTTTGTGGGAAGTAGGGGTTCATTATCGGTGCTAATGGGTAGCATCTACCATCCCCTGTCTCTCATGTTTAGGTGGGTGGGAGGGAGGTCATTCATAATTATTCATAATTAGTATATTTTTATATTTAAAATTTTCTTTGCAACGGATCATGACATTTTCATCTAGGTGTGAAAAAAATGGGCTGCTATGAGGGGGAGTGATATCTTGAGGTATTGAGTTGTCTCAATAAAGTTTTGTCATACTGACTGCAAGCACACTCTGCGTTGATTTAATGCAACGTATGGTACTGGCAGTCTTTCCCTGAGCCAAGATGGCACTCGCGCCGCTATTGTCCTGCATTTCACAATAAAGCTTGGATATAAATACATGGTGAATCACTGTTGCGCCCTATCCCATTGAAAACGTCTGAGTATTGACGAAACGCGTCTGGGAGGACGTGCAGTGATGTCACCATGCTAAGGAGGAAGGGCTCCGCTAGTTGCCGGCACTTTGTTTTCTACGCTGCATGTTTTTATCTGCTTGCGTAACTACAATATACGTTTTTTAATAAAAGCAAGTTTTACGGAATTACACTATGGTGCATCCTTTCTCTACCCATATATCTGGATGAGCCTGAGATTGTGCCGGAAGTTCTTCCCCGGGAACCTGTCTCCCCCTGCATTCCTGTGAGTCCATCTTAATAAAGGCCGTGGCTGGGCTATAGCCGACTGCAGATCAAGCTTGCCCTCTGGTAAGCGGCCTCATATCTCTGTGGAGGGTTGTCACTTCAGTGTGGAAATACTTGTCACATCACGGTGGTGTTTGTCCTCAGGATCGTGTATATGTATGCACCTTTAGTGCATTTTGGGACTATATACCCACATATATTTTATGAACTTGCCTAATATTTGCTATTGAAATTTTGATTTTAATTTTATTATTCATATTTTATTTTTTATTTTAAAATTTTTGGCGCAGCTTTATTTTCTCTGTGTTACAAATCTTTCTTCCTGTTTCAGCAGTTGGAGGGGAGTCTGGGCATACACTGTGTGTGAGCTGATTGGAGGACAGGGCACACTCCCCTCCACATAGGCAGAAGAACGAAGAAACATGCAGAGCTGTACTGTGAGTAGACAAGCTCTCTGCTAATCGATCTCTAAGTCCTGTATCAGAGAGCTTGTCAGAAGTTATCATGCTGATCACAGAGGAATGGAGCAGCAGAAAAACATGGCAGTCAGGGCTTTGGAGAGAGATAAGTAAACACTACAGATAGATGTGCCCAGGTCAGATTGCATCCAAGGGGTTTTACATGCACTTTAAGCCTCGTACACCACTCGTTTTTTTATAGCCCACTGTACTAATAATAGGCTGTTAGTATAGAAATCTCCTCTGCTGTGCTATTGTGTTCTGACATGGGAAAAGCATTGATCCATAGCTGGTCAGCAGACCTTTTTCAGTCATAAGCCTTCGACAGAAGCCACCAAAATGGCCAGGTTCTGTCAAACTGTCTGCAATACACATGGGTCTATTGAACCGCCCCGATGGCAGCAGACATTTGGCCCATGTGTGCTAGGCTTTATCTGTCTTCTCTCACAATCCAGGTCTTCTCTCTTCACTTCCTGCTTTCACAGGAGACTCTGTGAGCAGTGGCAGCCATTGGCTCCTGCTGTCATCAGTCAAATAATGTGAGGAAGGACCAGGGGTGTGGCCAAGCCACACTGTGTGTTTATCTGGATGTACACAGACTGGCTCAGGAGCATGTGCGCCTGGGTGCCCTCTCAGCACATGGCTTGCCAAGAGGGAACTTAGAGGAGCGGACAGCTTAGGCAGGGGTGAATAGGTAAGAGATTGCTCTGTGCATTACAATTGCAAAGAGCAGGTAAGTATACACTGTAGCCTTTTTGATCTGTTGTTTGCTGCTAATTTCACCAGTCTATTCAACCTATTAATAAAGAAAAATTATTCAGCACTGGAATGTAAATATAAACTAAAAATGCGAGCCAGCACTAGGGTAAATTCAAATAAAACACCTCACATTGACATAAAATAATAATAGTGCAGCGCAAAGCAAACAATTTTAAACTATACATACAGAATGTTAAAACATATGATATATGATATATAATTAAAAATTATATAATAGAGTCCATATAAAGTGCTCAAGTGCAAAAAGATGATCCAAATCGGAATATAATAGTGCAAAAATCCAAAGGGTGATATCCAGAAGGAACCTCCACCAAATAGCAGGAATGGCCTCTCACCTTACAACTTCGACCTGCAATAGGTCACAAAGCATAATCAGAGAACCACCTGTTCTCAGAGGACAGCAAGCAATGCAGCAGTAGAACCACGATATCAGTCAGACTCAGGATCAGGACATGGCAATCAGGGCATATAAAACAAAGGAGAGGAAATCTAGTGCTCTCTGAAGCCAAAATACATTTATTTAAGAATAAAAAACGAATACACTCACTGTATGGGCACTCTCAAGCGAATGCAGCGAAACAGCATAAAACATCCATAAGAGCATGGGTTTCAGTCTAGGTCGGCGATCGCAGGTGACGTCACACGTGGCCCCTTCCCCTCGTACGACGTTACGTCCCTAAGAGCGGGACTTCATCAGCGTGGGGTGAGCCGCGATCGCACACCCAAATTACATAAAATACATCAAAAACACATATGTAAATCCTTATATATTAACCCATTAAGGTCTCGAAAAGGAACACTACGTGTAACAGATAGATACTGGACATAAATGTTAAGAATATTAAAAATAAAAATATTAATATTAAAATATATATATATATAATATAATATATAAAAAAATATAATTAAAAATATTTAAAAATATACAGATACATAAGAAAGGGGGGATTATCTATTGGAAATGAAACAATTAAGGTCAAACTCTACGTTTAAACCAGCTGGCGAGGATACTTTAGTCTCATATATCCAATAAGACTCACGCCGACTCAATTGGCGGATGTAATGTCCCCCTCGCCATTGTTTTGTAACTTTTTCAATGCCCCAGAATTTTATCCCTTTGGGATTCCTCTGGTGACACTGCCTAAAGTGTTTAGATACACTGTGACTCCTAATACCCCTTTTGATATTGCTGATATGTTCCCCCACTCTCACATGCAATGCCCGTGACGTGCGACATACATATTGCAAGCCGCACTCACACTCAAGCATATAAACTACGCCGATAGTATCGCACGTAATTAATTGCTTGATGGGATACTCTAACTGGGTCACATTGGAACAGAAAGACTTCCGTTTCTTAATATGCTGTTTGACATGCTTGCAGGTCGCACAGCGACAGCAAGCATAAAATCCAGATAGGAAATCAAAAAGTTTTGGCTGTGCAACAACTGGCGGGTCAATTACACCAGGGGCTAGACTATCCCTCAGAGAGGGGGCTTTTCTATAGATGAATTGTGGCCGATCCGGAAGGGCCGGACCCAAAACAACATCGCCCTTCAAGATGGGCCAGTGTTTGGCCACTATTTTTTCAAATTTCTTATACTGAATGTTATAGTCAAGCACCATTTTGAAGTTAGATGGCTCCTTATCAGTAATGGGTGGTTTGTCAGCTACAATAACACTCCTCTCTAACAGCCTAACTTTTTCCATTTCTTGCATAATCAAGGGGCGAGAGTAACCTTTAGACACAAATCGGTTACATAATTCCTGCGACTGGGCCAGATAATCCGACTCCAGGGTGCAATTCCTGCGGAGCCTCACAAACTGGCCTCGCGGGATATTGCATAGCCACAGACGATGGTGACAACTTGACAAAGGAATATATCCATTACGATCAACTGTTTTAAAATAATTTTTGGTTAAAAGCACATTATCTGACTTGAATATCTCAAGGTCAAGGAAGTTTATCTTATCATGGGAGACTGTCCAAGTTAAAACTATATTCTTGGTATTAGAATTCAGTTTATCCATAAATAATTGTAATGAGGGCAGGTCACCCTCCCAGACCATGATAAGGTCATCAATGTACCTACGGTAACACCGCAACTGGTGCGGTCTATCTTGGAAAACAACGTCACGCTCCCAGTGCGCCATAAAGAGATTGGCCACACTGGGAGCGAAACGGGCTCCCATAGCAACTCCACATTGCTGAAGAAAGAATTCTTTATTGAACCAAAAATAATTTCTTAACAAACAAAAATTTAAGGCAATCCAGCAAGAACTGCACATGATCGTAGCTAAGGTCGGAGGACTCTAACGCCCAGCGAACCGAAGTCAAGGCTGCTTCGTGATCGATGATGGTATAGAGCGACCCTACATCTGCAGTCACAAGAATGGTATTGGGAGTGCAGGGGATAGTATCCAAAATCTGAATGATCTGTTTAGTATCCCTGAGGTAAGCAGGCAACCTACATACAAGGGGCTGTAGAAAAACATCAAGATATTGTCCCAGTCGGGAACTGACGGAATCTATGCCGTTTACAATAGGGCGGCCAGGAGGCCTTTCAGCATCCTTATGTAATTTCGGTAGAAAGTAGATAATGGGAGTCCGGCAGTAAAAAGGATCTAAATAAGAATCCTCCTTACTGTTCAGAACACCCTTACCCTTACCCACTTCCACCAAAGAATGCAGCTCATTTTTATACATCACCATAGGATCACCCTGCAATACAGAATAAGTACTACGGTCGCTCAAAAGTCTGCTCATCTCCTCGAAATAATAAGCCTTACTGAGCACAACAAGCCCCCCCCCCCTTATCAGCGGGACGAATCACTATATCATTCCGTTTTTCTAGTGATAAAATTCCACGCTTAATACATTGAGAATCTTTCACTCTCTTGATGTTGAGACTTTCCAAATCTTTACACACCATATTGCGAAAGACATCAAGATGCCTAGTATCTGTATATTGTGGGATAAAAGTAGAGCGTTTCCTAAGATTCGAATGACCCGGAGTAATCCCAGAGGAATTCCTCTCTATTGGATTAGACAAGAAATACTTTTTCATATTCAGACTTCTGGTGTACTTTTGTACATTGACATAAGTCTGAAATTTGTTCATATTCCGGATCGGGGCAAATTTTAAGCCTCTATCTAAAACTCTAGTTTCATCATCGGTCAAAGGAACTCCGCTAAGGTTAAAAATTCCAGTACCTATCAGGACCTTGGCCTTTTGGGCTCTTCTACCGCCTCTGACCCCTCTAGATTTTTTCTCTTTAGGGTGGATTGTCCCCTTGGTGTCTGACTTGGATAACCTATTATCACTGATTAAAAAAAGAAGTGGCATACTTCAACCCTTTGCTGCCGAGTGTACGCACATATGCGCCCTCGGCTTTCGGGGGTTATACCGGGATGATGCCCGCAGCTGCAGGCATCATCCTGATATAATGTTTTAGAGCCAGTGATTGGCTTTCCAAGGATAACAACCGATGCGGCTAAAAGCCGCTCTGTTGTTATCCCGGAGGTGCGGTAGCGAACATCCCCCCTCCCGCCACCTCCGCCGCTCTCACCGGGCCTCCTATCCCACTGGGAGACCCGATCTACGATCCGCCGCCTCCAGTGCCTAGTCGCAGACTGGAACGATGCCACGTTTGGTTGTCCCCGTGCAGCAAATAAAACGCATACCGAAGTTGCGTCCGCATATGTAAACCGTGTTCAAATCACACATGTGAGGTATCGCCGCGATTGTCAGAGCGAGAGCAATAATTCTAGCCATAGACCTCCTCTGTAACTCTAACCTGGTAACCGTAAAAAAAATGAAAGCGTCGCCTATGGAGATTTTTAGGTACCGTAGTTTGTCGTCATTCCACGAGTGCATTAAAAATTATAAAGCGTGACATGTTTGGTATCTATTTACTCGGCATAACATCATCTTTCACATTATACAAAAAAAAATGGGCTCACTTTACTTTTTCATTTTTTTAAAATTCATGAAAGTGTCCTTTTCCAAAAAGATGCATTTAAAACACTGCTGCACAAATACCATGTGGCATAAAATATTGCAACAATCACCATTTATTCCCTAGATTCTGTGCTAAAAAAATATGTATAATGTTTGGTGGTTCTAAGTAATTTTCTAACAAAAAAATACAGATTTTAACTTGTAAACACCAAATGTCAGAAATAGGCTTAGTCATGAAAGGGATAAAATACCTAAACAAGCTATTTGATAGATTGTAAGCATTCTCATTGAGATGTTGCTGATAATGCAATAATGTAAAAGTAAAAAAAACTTTACGCTATTTTATCTATTGCAGAATATACAATGTCAGAATATGGTCACTCTGCCCGTAGAAGTCAAACTGTTCCTAATAAGTCACTCTGTCCGTAGAAGTCAAACTGTTCCTAATAACACAAACCGTTTAAAGCATGTAATTGGAAGTGGCATAAAAAGGAATTATTTTTTAAATACAAATCTGCATTCTACTGCATAGAGGGACCAAAGGAGGATGTTATCAAATGTCTTTCATGTACTAACAGTAAGGCCTCATACACACGATCGGTTAACCAGAGGATAACGGTCTGATGGACCGTCTTCATCGGTCCAAACCGATCGTGTGTAGGCCCCATAGGTTATTTAACCTTCGGTAAAAAAAGCCACATTGCTTTAAAATTTTAACTGATGGATTGCTAACCGATAGGTCAAAACCTATCGTTAGTATGCACAACCATTGGTCTAACACTCCACGCATGCTCAGAATCAAGTCAACCGCATGCTTGAAGCATTGAAGTTTTTTCAGCACGTTGTTGTGTTTTGCGTCACCGCGTTCTGACACGATCGTTTTTCTAACCGATGGTGTGTAGGCGCGACGGACCATCAGTCAGCTTCATCGGTTAACCGATGACAACGGTCCATCAGACCGTTCTCATTGGATGGACCGATCGTGTTGTACAAGGCTTAACTGCATTTAAACATTTGTTTAAATTATTTATCAATGTATAGATAACATCATTATTCAAACTTCATATATACAGCCTATCTATGCTATAATTGTATTCCTTATGTGTAAGTCAGATCTAGTTTGTTTTAAGAGTGGAATAAAATAACCTTTATAGATTGTAATATTATGGTAAGGTAGTGAACATAGCAGGTCTTAGGTATTTCAATGACTTCCTTTATACATGTATTCAATATAAATCCTGATCACCTTCAGACTCTCAAAGGAGTTCACTGAGATTAGGGAGAAGATCTGATTACGTGTGAGGAGAATGTCACCTGGGAATTGTAATACATTCAGGCCAGATCCACAAAAACCTGACGTAACTTAAAAATCCCAATTTACTGTTACACTGGCTTAAAGTTTCTACCTAAGTGCCTGATCCACAAAGCACTTATCTAGAAAATTCAGGCTGTGTAACTAAAATTCCGCCGGCGCAAGGCGTTCCTATTCAAATGGGGCGAGTCCCATTTAAATGAGGCGCGCTCCCGCGCCGGCCGTACTGCGCATGCGCGTCGGCCGTACTGCGCATGCGCGAAGTTACGTTACGCCGAGTTTTGAGGATCGCGACGGCTTAAAGTTGCGTCGGGGAAAAAAAAAATGACAGCGGCATGCATTCCTGAGGGAGAACTCCATGCCAATTTTCAAAGAAAAATTCGGCATGGGTTCCCCCCCCAGGAGCATACCAGGTCCTTAGGTCTGGTATGGGTTGTAAGGAGACCCCCCCACGCCGAAAAATTGACGTAGGGGGTCCCCCTACAATCAGACAATTTCTTTCACCGCTCCAGGTGAGTCTCATAGGTCATCAAGGGTAGTTTGAACCACCAGGGTGCCGGCAATGCTGATTGTAGCAAAAAAACGAAAAGAACTCTGGACAGCCGCACTCCAAAATGACTTAAAATAAAGTTGGTCTTTTAATGTAAAAAGTACATACAGGCACTGCAAACAACGGGTACAGAATGGCCGACACGTTTCACGCTGCAATTCAGCGCTTAGTCATGGCTAACATAGGTTCACACTGAAAAAACATATATACCCATACCACCATCATGTGAGAAAACATTCGCCAATGGTGAGGCTGAATCAATTAAACAATTAAACAGTTGATTGCATACATATTAAAACCAATTTATATGGAGCAGGTGATGTAACCTATCTTGCAATTAACATGTTGAAGTGAAGAAAAAAAAGAGACAAAAACAAAATAAAAACATACATATGCATGGAACATGTAAATAGATAAACCACACCTATATGTATCTTAGGGTCTCAAAATGGGCAAAATAACCAATTGTGACTCATGTGTGACTCCACTTGAAGTTTATATTTGTGTGTATATAAAATGAGAAACAAAAAAACAAAAAAGAAAGAAAATATACATCTTCACAACTGATGTGAAGATGTATATATGGACACTCCTGTGTAAAATTGTGAATATACCCATCGAACTATGTCCTGGGAGTGAAGATTGAAGTGTTTCTAAATCTTTTACATTTTATTTTATTTTTTATTTTTTATGTGTATCATTTTACATATTTTTTTAATTTTATATTTATCTTTTGTTATTAAAATTTTTTTTTTTTTTTTTTTTTTTTTAAAGTTTTTTAGAATTAATTATCTGGTGTTTTACTATATGTGTTATTCTAAGACAAAAAACGAAAATTAAAGTATAAAATATAAAGGATTGTCATAATCCGAATAACAATTAAAAAAGATTGGCTTCTGTGTATTAGTGTTGATACCAATATCTTAAATTTCATTTTTATTCTTATATGTAATATATCAACTGTGACTTAGTGTTAATAAACATATAGTGGAAGTCAAGATGTAATCCATCTATTCTATTTTATCTTATATGGTAAACTCGAGAAAGTTGCTCCAGGTCCTGTGTATCAAACCGAAAATATATACATATGGAGATTGCAACTGTCAAAGCCTCTATGTGTCTGGTTATGGGTTGAAGACACAGTACTCATATGGTGTGAAGGTTAATTGTCGGGAGACAAAATACAGGCTCTCCAATACTGGGATCAAAATCCAGAACACAAAGGCATGACTCTCCAGAAGGCTGTACAAGTGTGAATAGAGTTAATATCCTTCTCATGGACAGAAATTAAATAAATATAGAACAAGCTCAAAGAGTTTATCATAAAGAACAGAAAGGAAGAGAGCATCCCCTGTACATAAGAGTTGACAAAAATTTATGACTGATGGTTGACATGACCATAACTTGGTCGAGATCGCGATCCGGTATATCGTGTCCATAAAACACACAAAATGTGTGTGTATGGATATTAAGTCAACAGTGGTATAACACTGTAGGACACTGAAGATGATCGGTTTATCATAGGGACCCTGATCGTGACTCTCCAGAAGGCCGAAATGTGAAACCGTTAAGGGCAATAATGCTTAATGTATATTATCCAGCATATGTAAAACTAAGCTGAAGATTAGATCATAAATTTAAGAAGGTGTGGTTATGATGTATGTTATAGAAGAGGACATATAGTCCCCAAAAAAAGAAAGAAAAAAAGAGAAAAAGAAAGAAGAAAAAGAAAAAAAGAGAAAAAGAAAAAATGGTGATGGATATAATGTTCCGTAAAATTGGGCTTCAAAGAAGCACCATTGGAACCGAAAGGGGGAGGGGGGGGGGGATTTAGATCTTTAGTATCAGGACACAACATGGGAAATATTCCCATGTGCTGCAAAATGTTATAAAATAAAATATGTGAAAACTAAAGATTGAATGTCGATTAGCAAAAATATGGTAGATGAAGTGATCCAGACACCATAGTGATGACTATGTGT
The DNA here is from genome assembly GCF_905171775.1 of Rana temporaria. NCBI lineage: Eukaryota > Metazoa > Chordata > Amphibia > Anura > Ranidae > Rana > Rana temporaria. The sequence continues at coordinate 241,347,311 of NC_053493.1, read as the reverse complement.
CTGGCCAACTAGACTAAATGAAAGTCCATAGTAAGTGTATCAGTTAGAATAAAATGACATCCAAAATTAAATGGCCATATCTGTGAATACTATAAACACAGATATGTACCGATCCATCCCCCGTTCCCTCCTAGCAGAACCCCTCTGTATCTCAAGACGTTTAATGAGGAACCCGGTTGATGATGGGTCTTACATAAAGGTGAAGTGCAGCAAAATGATGCATGTATATCGGACCCACATGAAAACTGGTCCTTCTATGTTCCAATATGTACCTGTGTAGTGCAGTGTCATTGACACTGTACAACTCATATATTGAAAACCTAGTATATTAGGGCAGTAATGTAAATAGATAAAAAACAGTCACTATGTAAAATAGTATAATATAGGCATGTGGAATGAGGAAAAAGGAAAAAAGGAGAGGAATAAATAGTATAATGAGAGAAATACAAAAGGGATAGGCAAGGAGAGGGCATGTGTGTCCACGAGAGGAGGGAAGGAGACAGAGGCGGGGAAGGGAGGCGATGTTCAGTCATGATAATGAGAGACATCCCAATCAAAGTTAAGTCCCCGCGGCTGTCTGCAGTCAAGATGGAAAATCCAAAAAACTTCCCGTTTACAAAGAAGCTTAAACTTATCTCCTCCTCTGGGTGGACACACTACCCTCTCCATACCTTGTATGGATAAACTGGAAATGTTTTTATTGTGTAGGTTGTTCCAGTGTTTAGCCACGTTAGTGTTGTGGTTCTTCTCTATGTCGTATAAGTGATCACTAAGCCTATCCCTTAATCTCCTTATGGTTCTTCCAACATACTGTACATGACAAATACTACACGAGATTACATAAACTACAAATTTTGTGTTGCAGTTTACATACTGTTTAATTTTAAAATCTCTGCCATTGGAACATGACTGAACCGTGTTGCCAGTGCCTATTAAAGGACAGTATCTGCACCCATGAGTGCCACATTTGAAAGTGCCAACAAAGTTAAGCCATGTAGGGGGGGCAGATTGTGAGACGTATAGGCTGGGTGAAAGAACACCCCCTAAAGTGGGAGCTCTACGGCTCACTGATTTGATACCCTCAGACAGAATAGACGCATAAGTGCTGTCACTGTAAAGGACAGGTAGGTACTTATTCACAATGTGTTTAATCTTATGGTACTCTGTACTATAAGCTGTGGAAAAAAGAGGGGCAAATCTGTGAGCCGAAGACCCAGTCTGGATGTCTTTCACTCGTTTTTTGGCCAATAATGAATCTCTAGATATAGTGTTGACCCTACGTAGGGCTTTGTTAATGACAGTTGCTGAATAGCCTCTGTCCCTAAATCTAAGCGCCATTTGGTCTGCCTCTTTTAAAAAATCATTGGGAGAAGTGCATAGCCTTTTCAAACGTAAAAACTGTCCATATGGAATGCTATTGATGGTATGTGTCGGGTGCCCTACAATCCATACCAGACCCGTATCCAAAGCACGGTACCCGGCCGGCCAGGAAGGGAGTGGGGACGAGCGAGCGTCCCCCCCCCTCCTGAGCCGTGCCAGGCCGCGTGCCCTCAACATGGGGGGGTTGGGTGCTCTGGGGCAGGGGGGCGCACTGCGGGCCCCCCCACCCCAGAGCACCCTGTCCCCATGTTGATGAGGACAGGACCTCTTCCCGACAACCCTTGCCATTGGTTGTCGGGGTCTGCGGGCGGAGGCTTATCGGAATCTGGGAGTCCCCTTTAATAAGGGGGCCCCCAGATACCGGCCCCCCACCCTAAGTGAATGGATATGGGGTACATCGTACCCCTATCCATTCACCTGGAGGCAAAAAGTAAAAGTTAATAAACACACAACACAAGGCTTTTTAAAATAGTTTATTATTCTGCTCCGGACGCCCCCCCTGTCTTCGTTATTAGCTCAATTACCAGGGGGGGCTTCTTCTTCCGCTCTCCGGGGGTCTTCTTCCACTCTCCGGGGGTCTTCCGCTCTCCGGGGGGGCTTCTCCGGACTCCGGGGGGGCTTCTCCGGACTCCGGGGGGCTTCTTCCATCTTCTCCCCTCTTCCGCTCTTGACTCGGCGAACCCCGGTTCTTCTTCAGCTCTCCGGTGCCTTCTTCTTCAGCGCTGGCTGCCTGCTATGTTTGTGTGTTAGCTCGATTTCAAACAGGCAGCCGGCGCGGTCTTCTGTGGCGTCAGGGTCTTCTGGTCTTCTGTTCTTCCGATGTTGCCTCGTCGCCTGTTGTCGCTGTAATGATGGAAGCGCGCCTTGCATCCCATTTATATAGGCATCGCCGTCCCATCATGCTCCGGTAGGTACCCACGTGGTGGGTGCCTACCCACGTGCACCCACCACGTGGGTACCTACCGGAGCATGATGGGACGGTGATGCCTATATAAATGTGATGCAAGGCGCGCTTCCATCATTACAGCGACAACCGGCGACGAGGCAACATCGGAAGAACAGAAGACCAGAAGAGAAGATGACGCCACAGAAGACCGCGCCGGCTGCCTGTTTGAAATCGAGCTAACACACAAACATAGCAGGCAGCCAGCGCTGAAGAAGAAGGCACCGGAGAGCTGCAGAAGAACCGGGGTTCGCCGAGTCAAGAGCGGAAGAGGGGAGAAGATGGAAGAAGCCCCCCGGAGTCCGGAGAAGCCCCCCCGGAGTCCGGAGAAGCCCCCCCGGAGAGCGGAAGACCCCCGGAGAGTGGAAGAAGACCCCCGGAGAGCGGAAGAAGAAGCCCCCCCTGGTAATTGAGCTAATAACGAAGACAGGGGGGGCGTCCGGAGCAGAATAATAAACTATTTTAAAAAGCCTTGTGTTGTGTGTTTATTAACTTTTACTTTTTGCCTCCAGGTGAATGGATAGGGGTACGATGTACCCCATATCCATTCACTTAGGGTGGGGGGCCGGTATCTGGGGGCCCCCTTATTAAAGGGGACTCCCAGATTCCGATAAGCCTCCGCCCGCAGACCCCGACAACCAATGGCAAGGGTTGTCGGGAAGAGGTCCTGTCCTCATCAACATGGGGACAGGGTGCTCTGGGGTGGGGGGGCCCGCAGTGCGCCCCCCTGCCCCAGAGCACCCAACCCCCCCATGTTGAGGGCACGCGGCCTGGCACGGCTCAGGAGGGGGGGGACGCTCGCTCGTCCCCACTCCCTTCCTGGCCGGCCGGGTACCGTGCTTTGGATACGGGTCTGGTATGGATTGTAGGGGGACCCCCTACGTCAATTTTTCGGCGTGGGGGGGTCTCCTTACAACCCATACCAGACCTAAGGGCCTGGTATGCTCCTGGGGGGGAACCCATGCCGGTTTTGTTTTTTAGCAAATTGACGTGGAGTTCTCCCTCGGGAAAGCATACCAAATGCCGTCGCTGCAATGGGCCTTTACAAGGTGTGACTAACTTTACACTTTGTAAAACGAGCCCTAATTTTACACTTGCAAAATAACACTTACGGCGCAAAAAAGAAGCTAGAAAGCTTTGTGGATCGCCTTAAGTGCTAATTTGCATACTAGCAACGGCATTTCGACTCGAAATGCCCCCAGCGGCGGATGCGGTACTGCATCCTAAAATTAGGCAGTGTAATTCAATTACACATGCCGGATCTTCTGTGTAACTTTGGAAAAAGCCTTTTGAGGATCGTTTCCAAAGTTACACACAGACTGAACAGCACTTAAGTCGGAGTATCTCTTTTGAGGATCTGGCCCTCAATTCTTTATGTTCCAGATGAGTGCCTTTAATTTCATGAGGTCATCCTATTACGAGAGTAGTAATGAGAGCAACAACTAGGGCATTGTTGGCCATGGTGACATTATGGAACTGTTTAGGAGTTTAAAATAAATCTGTCAGAATAAAAATATGGAAACTGCCCATTGTTGAAGCAGCCAGAAGGCCAAAGATCACTGGAAGCCTTGCAGCTTTTGTCAACTTTCTGACCTTACACACTGGTTGCTTCTTGTTATTGTGTGAAGTGTGTGTAAGGTCAGGCAGGTCGAAGGCAGCAGCTAGATTTGACATTTCAGCTAAAGAGTCAGTTGTGGATAAACTTAATAAAGCTAAATAAGGATTGGTATAAATCTGCCAAAAGCAAACCTACACAGTTGTCAGTACTGAATCTGTGAGGTTATTTTATTTTTTCATAGCACATGCATTTGAGTATGCACATTTTATATCAATTAATTTTGTTTAGTAGTATGTTGTAACTTTTACATATGCGCAGGGTTTTATTTATTTCCTCATATTTGTATTATGTATTATTTTCTGATGTTTGATCAGATCTAAGATATTGATCTGTTCAGACACTATACTACTAAGTTAGTGTTTTGTAAGTGACAGTGATCGATCAATACTTCACTTGGGTGGGCGGAGCTGGGCTGAGCAGAGGGGCAAAACGCAGGTGCTAGCAGGTGTCTGGGCTGATCCCGCTAACACTGTGTTTTTGGGAACCCTAAACTGCTGGGGACGCTAGTATAGATCTGATCAGATCAGATATTGATCCATTAAGATACTATAGGGGGAGGTGTATGCTGCGTGCGTGGGTGTTAGCGCTACTGGCACTAATCTGACACTGCCTGGGGTGACGCAGACCCTAACTGACGCTAAAACCTAACTGATATCACCCGCCGGGTGATCAGGGGGTTAAACCTTTATTTAGGTAGGTTATTTATTTTACTCTTTATTTTTTTATTTTTACACGGTTCTTTTAAAATGTTGTCACTTTTATTCCCTTGTAATAGAAAAAAAGCATGACAGAACCTCTTAAATATGAGATCTGGGGTAAAAAAAAACTTTAGATCTCATATTTACACTAAAATGCAATAATAATAATAAAAAAACGAGCTGGGGCAGAACTGACGTTTTGACGTCACTTCTGCCCTGCATTGGTTTGGAGCTGGGCGGGGAGCATCTTCCCCTAAAACAGCTCCATACCACAGAGGACACAGGAGGATCCAATCTCCTCCGCTGCCGTCGCCGATAAAAGTGATGTCGCTGGCGAATCCGCCGCAGAGACCACTTTTATCTGAAAGTGGACCACCCGCTGAAGAAGAGGATACCGGGGTTATGGCTGCTAGTTGCTGCCATAACACCAATATTCCACTTCAAGTTACCGCCGTATAATGATGGCGGGCTGTCCATAAGTGTATATATATACCATGTACTATGTACTATAAATATATACCATGTACTATGTAGGAACACTTATATGAGTGTGTGTATGTATATATATATATATATACTGTATATATCTATATATATATATGTATTTATTTTAGATTATATATTGTATATACGGTATGTATTTATTGTCCCACATGCATCTATGTGCACCATTAAATAAGACATATAAATTGATTCATTTGGTTCTGGTGGTGTGCTTCACACAAAGTCCCAACAGTCCTGCACCCCCCCCCCTCTCTTCAAAGCTCCAGCTCCCGCAGGGGAATGATATGTTAAGAACAAAGGCGTGTGAAATAAAAAGAGAAACCTTTTGATGACAAAGTGGTTTACTCCACGTATTCTACAGAACCTAAACTCTAAACTGCTGTAAACCTTTAAAAAAAAAAAAACACAAAAAGATGGCATTTTAATTGCAAATACAAGCAACAAAAAGTGGTCTATTGAAACTATACCGGTCTGTCCGCTTACTGGAATCTGGCCGTTCTTTAATTACAATTGTCAGTGATTTATTGATGTCAAAGAACAGAACTGGAATCCTAAGGCCGCGTACACACGGTCGGACCAAACCGATGAAAACGGACTGAAGTTCAGTTTCATCTGTCCAAACCGCCCGTGTGTACGCCCCATCGGTCTGTTGTCCTTCGGTCAAAAAAAAAGAGAACTTGCTTTAAAATCGAACCGATAGACGGCTGACTGATAGGTCAAAACCAATGGTTAGTACGCAAAAGCTTTGGTTCAAAAACCCGCGCATGCTGAGAATCAAGTCGACACATGCTTGGAAGCATTGAACTTCGTTTTTTTCAGCACGTCGTGTGTTTAACGTCACCGCGTTCTGACCCGATCGGTTTTGAAAACGATGGTGTGTACGCACATCAGACCATCAGTCAGCTTCAGCGATGAACCGATGAAAACGGTCCGTCGGACCATTCTCATCGGATGGACCGACCGTGTGTACGCCGCCTAAAAGGTTGAAGGTTAAAGCAACTGGACAGAGCTCTCCTTTAGTGAGCCACCAGTAGTTGCTTATCTCATTATCTCATACAACCTCTATTTCCCATCCTGACCACTGTATGGGTGAGCTCACCCTTATATAAACATCCCATTGGTAACCAAAGCACAGCGAGAACCACAGTGTCCGGTGAAAATATTCTCTCCTTGAAATTTTGCTCCTGGTAACAAAATTTACAAATCTTACTGGTCCAGCACAGAAACAGATCAGCGATTTTTATTACTGTGTAAATGACACTGGCAGGGAAGGGGTTAAACACTAGGGTCGATGAAGGGGTTAAGTGTGCCCTAGGAAGTGATTCTAACTGTGGGGGGGGGGCTGGGCTACAAGTGACATGACAGTGATCACTGCTCCCGATGACAGGGAGCAGTAGATCACTGTCCTTGTTTACATAGGCATCTCCCTGTTCTGCAGCTCTGTGACACCATCGTAGGTCATCGATGGACATCGAGTCTGGGTGTCCCGCAAGCACGGTCACGGAGTACGCAGTGCGCGTGCGCCCGCACATTGGCAAATTCAAAGCAACGTACAAGTACGCTGCTTTGAGCAGCCGTACCATATCGTCTTTGGCGGTCGGGAAGTGGTTAAAACACTGAAATACCTTTTAAACATAGGTGTGCGCACACGGTGTGCCAGGTGTGCCTGGGCACACCCTAATCACCCCATGTGCATTAGCATTATCCAGGGACAGCACCAGGTGGATGGTTGGGGATGCCAGTGGCCAGTGTAAATGCCCCCATTATATTAAAGGCTAGGTTCAACAGTAGGAACACGTTACACCCGTATATAGGGCGTAACGTAATATGCTCCCAATCAACTATCTCCCACCACCAGAGCCCCCTTTCTGTGACAGCAGGTGGCATTCATGTGTGTTTGAGATTTGGGGTGCACACCCTAATGCAATAGGCTGCGCACACCTATGCTTTTAAATTACTGAGTTAATATACTCTACAGCAGTGGTCTCCAAACTGCAGCCCGGGGGCCAGATGTGGCCCTTTGCTTGCTTTTATCAGGCCCTTGGGGCACCATGTCATCCACTGATACCAACAATGAGGCACAGTTCCCCAACTGACATTAATGATGGGGCACAACTCCTCCCACCAACAAAGAAGCACAATCTCACCCAATGACACCAACAATGGGGCACAATTCCTCCCAATGACACCAACTATCAGGGCCCAATGACACCAATGATGGTGCACAATTCCTCCCAATGACACCAATGATGGAGCACAATTCTTCCCCCCGACATCAAAGATGGCGCATTGTTTATTCCCACTGACGTTGGGACCTTTTCTACTAAAAATGGCCACAGTCCGGCCCCCCAAAGTCCGAGGGACAGTAAACTGGCCCCCCGTTTAGAAAGTTTGGAGACCCCTGCTCTACAGTATTTCTTATATTTATATAACCAGAACCCACTTTTTCCCACCCTTATGCACATGTTCCTAAGTTACTGATTGTAATGCCTCGTACACATAACCGTTTTTCCCGTCGGAAAAACTGCCATGAGAGCTTTCGGTTGGGAAAACCGTCCGTGTGTATGCTCCATCACAGTTTTCCCGACAGGAAACTGCTGGAAAAAAAAGAGAACCAGCTCTCTTTTTTCCTGCCGGGACTCCCAGCGATCTTTTTCCCGGCAGTTTTTCTATGTGAAAAACTGCGATGGAGCATACACACACCTGGGATTCCCGACCAAAGCTCCATCTCAGTTTTCCTGTCGGGAAAACCTCTTGTGTGTAGGGGGAAAAACTTACCGAGCAGGATCTCCGTTTTTCCCCTCGGGATTCCCGGCAGACTTTTTACCGCCGGGAATCCCGTACGTGTGTACTAGGCATTAGATATAAGTTTTACTTTTAAATTATTACCATTTGCATTAAAGCGGGGGTTCACCCTATTAATAAAAAAAAATTTTTTTTTTCCTCTAGCATAAAATGAGGCATAGTAGCGCGAGCTACAGTATGCCTGTCTTTATTTTTTTATCCCCGTACTCACTGTGCAATCGTAGAGACAAGATTACGACTCCCAGCGGGGAATGGGCGTTCCTATGGAGAGAGAAGGTGATTGACGGCCGGCTCTGGCACGTCACGCTTCTCCGGAAATAGCCAAAATAGGACTTGGCACTTCATGGCGCCTGCGCATAGTCTGTGCGCAGGCGCCGTATAGCGCCATGAAGAGCCGAGACCTGTTCCGGCTGTCTTCGGGGGGCGTGACGTGCCAGAGCCGGCCGTCAATCACCTTCCCTCTCCATAGGAACGCCCATTCCCCGCGGGGAGTCGTAATCTTGTCTCTACGATTGCACAGTGAGTACGGGGATAAAAAAATAAAGACAGGCATACTGTAGCTCGCGCTATTATGCCTCATTTTATGCTAAAAAGTTGTTATGGAGGGTGAACCACCGCTTTAAGCAACAGTATATGAACTGTTATGTTCAGCTGATTAATGGTGTTAGCTTATATATTTGCTTTATTACTGCTTTTCTAATTACCCATTAAAAATAAAGTGCTATATTTGTTTTTTGTTACAGTAAAATCTACATTATTCTAGGCCTAGTTTTCGTTATAATGAATGCATGACTGAAAAGAAGGCTTGTTGTGGTAATTACATTAAGAAAATGTTCACTACAATAATAGTTAATTGCATCACTCTTTATTTCAGGCCATTTTTATTTAGTAGAGGTAATACTATATTGTATTACTGATTTTACTGTACCTCAAATTAGATACAGCTAAACACATAAATCCTCATATACTACCTGCCTTGACATTTTACCTTCTACAGATAGGCTGACATTAACATCATCCTGAATATGTAAGCTTATCTCACCCAAGAGAATATAGACAATGTCCTGGTTCATCAGATAATGCTGACATTTATGACAAGACACATGCCAGGACTGTCACAGATTATCAGTCCCATGATGCATACGTGATAATATGTCAGAGGAAGCATACGGTACTGGAATCACGTCAAGTTTTATAAAAAGTCAATGTTTATCCAAGGCATAGCCTACCTTTCTCATAATAATAACCACCCAAACAAGTCACACAGTTTACGCATACCTGAACCTTCAGAAAATTGTTGCAGAAAGATTCAACAAACACAGAAGCAGTTTCTGTATCTGTAAAACGGAAAAAAAAAAAAAACTTTTACAACACTGCCAGAGTAATCTAGTTATAATGTAAAAAGAAAAAATATTAAAGTGACCCTGCCTGCCAGTATAAAATGAAGGTACCTAGGGTGCCTGCACATACCTGCATCCACTTCAATTGCAACCCCTGTGACAAATGCCATCTGGGCAATGCTTTAGCACTTTCAGATGTTGCCCAGAACCCCCTCCACATCCAACACACAATCATTCTTATTGGCCAGTAAGGCATTCCATAAAAAATAATGGGAAAATAGGAATATATGGTGGCAGGTATTTGGGCATTCAGACTTAGACGGGGGCAATGAAAGCTGCTGCAGGAATGTGCCAAAACGACTCTAGGTTGCCTATTGCAACATGAAAGCGAGGGTGCCTTGTGTCAGAAGATGAGACTTGAAGTTTACATAGGACAGAGTATTCTCTCCGCACCCTCATGTGACATCATTGAATGCCTTAACCACCGGTGCTGTGATGTGGGAGGAAGTGAAGTGAATCACATCTTTCCCATGCCAGTTATTTTTCTTTGTTCTCCACACTCCCGAGGGGTTGGAAGTGAAGGAAAGATAAGTGTGTGCTGCTGGAGAGGGGAAATATAAAAACGTGAAAAGGCACAGGTTCCCTTTACGCAATATCAAATAAAGAGTAAAGTTACTTAATCCAAAATTGGTGTTTCTGTCATCAGTTTGTATTACTTAAATTGTGAGGCACTGTTGCCGTTTATACTCTGACAAGCGCTGTTTTCATCTCCTAATGTAAGTGTTCCTACCTACATTAACCACTTAAGGACCCCTTCACGCCAATATACGTCGGCAGAATGGCACGGCTGGGCACATTCACGTACATGTACGTGGCTCTTTAAGCCCAGCCGTGGGGCCGCCGGCGCGCTACCGCGACCCGGTCCGAAGCTCCGTGACCACGGCCGCGGGACTCGTGGACCCGATCGCCGCTGGAGTCCCGTGATCGGTCCCCGGAGCTTAAGAACGGGGAGAGCAGTATGTAAACACAGCTTTCCCGTTCTTCACTGTGGCGGCGTCATCGATCGTGTGATCCCTTTTATAGGGAAACACAATCGATGACGTCACACCTACAACCACACCCCCCCTACAGTTGTAAACACACTTGAGGTCACACATAACCCCATCAGTGCCCCCTGTGGTTAACTCTCAAACTGCAATTGTTATTTTCACAGTAAACAATGCATTTTAAATGCATTTTTTGCTGTGAAAATGACAATGGTCCCAAAAATGTGTCAAAATTGTCCGAAGTGTCCGCCATAATGTCACAGTCACGAAAAAAAAACACTGATCGCCGCCATTAGTTGTAAAATTTTTTTTTTTTATAAAAATGCAATAAAACTATCCCCTATTTTGTAAACGCTATACATTTTGCGCAAACCAACCGATAAACGCTTATTGCGTTTTTTTTTACAAAAAATAGGTAGAAGAATACGTATCGGCCTAAACTGAGAAAAAAAAATATGTTTTATATATTTTTGGGGGATATTTATTATAGAAAAAAGTAAAAAATAGGTTTTTTTTCAAAATTGTCGCTCTATTTTTGTTTATAGCGCAAAAAATAAAAACCGCAGAGGTGATCAAATACCACCAAAAGAAAGCTCTATTTGTGGGAAAAAAAGGACGCCAATTTTGTTTGGGAGCCACATCGCACAACCGCGCAATTGTCAGTTAAAGCGACGCAGTGCCGAATCGCAAAAACTGGCCGGGTCCTTTAGCTGCATTTTGGTCTGGGTCTTAAGTGGTTAAATACCTTAATTTTACAGTATCACGCAATGTCCCCTTCTCTTTTTTCTTAAACATACCTCATCTGGTTCTACTGCCCGGCATCTTTTGGGTCATTGCCCATAAGCACCTATTATCAACATACCCTTTGTACAGTGGCTTGGTGTGTGAGACGTTGTGTGGGAACTGCAGCAGAGGATCCGGTCTCTACAGTGGTTTATACCATGTCCAGTTGACCCTTTGAACGTATGTTCTTTAGGGTTCACTGTTTCCGGTAAGCCTCTCCTATGTTGGTGGTGGCCATCTTCACTTCACTTGTCTCATTTCGGGTTGTGGGAGCACCAACACTTTCATTTACATTGGACTGTTTGTAATAGTCACCAATTTTTTGCATACCAGAGACTTTTTTTATGGTTTTGCTATAGACACTTGTCTATTGATTATTTCTACATATTGTTGTACATGGTGTTTATACCACTTGGTGTATTTTTATTTGTTTAGCGCTACACTCTATGAGCCAGATCCACAAAGAACTTACGGCGGCGTATCTATTGATACGCCGCGTAAGTTCTACATGCGCAGTCCGTATCTTTGTTTTGTATCCACAAAACAAGATACGACTGAATGTGGGCTCGATCCGACTAACGTACGTCTTAGTACGCCGTAGGATCTAAGGTGCATAGTTTTCGCTGGGCCGCTAGGTGGCGCTTCCGCTTCGAGTATGCAAATTAGCTAGATACGCCGATCCTCAAATTTGTACGTTGTTTTACGTAAGGCTTTTTTCGGGAGTAACGTTACCCCTGCCTCTATGAGGCGTACGCAATGTTAAGTATGGACTCGGACAGCGTCGAATTTCCCGTCATTTACGTTGTATGCGTAAATCGTTTGCGAATAGGGCTTTGCGTAAGTTACGTTTACGTCAAAAGCATTGGACTATTTGCGACGTGATTTCGCGCATGCGCACTGGGATAACCCCGCGGGACCGGCACATGCGCCGTTCGTTCAAAACGTCAATCACGTCGGGTCACGAGTCATTAGCATAAATACACGCCCACCTCTCACAATTTGAATTAGACGCGCTTACGCCGGCACATTTAAGCTACGCCGCCGTAACTTAGGACTCAAGTGCTTTGAGAACACAGCACTTGCCTCTCTAAGTTGGCGGCGGCGTAGCTTAAATGAGATGCCTACGCCCGGCCTAGATATGCACGGATGTACGTGGATCTGGCCAATATGTTTGTCATATGACCCCAGTCAGGATAACTGAACCACCGCCCGCCGTCATTCTGCTATAGGCTGGGGCGGGAATGGTTATAGTGTCTGGAAAGGCCTATGTTTAGGGAACCCTTTTCTGATATTGTTAATGTGTTCCCTAATCCTGACAAACAAGGGGCCTAGTGTTTTTCTACCGACATATTGTAAACTGCATGGACATTCGATTTGTAGGTAACATGTACTAGTGCAAGTGATCAATTGCTTGATTTTATACTTCTGGTTTGTTACTGTAGATCTAAAGGATTCCTTCTTACTAGGTTGTTTTTTACTCACTCTACAGGGTAAACACTTTTGACATCTATAGAACCCATCTTCACTCTCCACTGATCCCACATCCTTGTGGTTTTAGCCTGGGGTGGGCAGCAGCTATCACATCACCTTAGCAGGGCCGGTGCTAGACTTTTTTGCGCCCTAGGCGAGACCAGCTACTTGCGCACCCCCCCCCCAAAAAAAAATTAAAATCAAACTTCTATACTGCTAAAATAAAATTCTATATCTCTAATAAGGTATAGAAAGGGCGCAAAAGTCCTAGCACCGGCCCTGTCTATACCCCCTGTGATGTTTGTTGACCCTCATTGAACTGCCGTACACAGCGAGCATAGTTGCCAACATTTTTTTTTTTTTTTAGAGAACTGGGTGACAGCAGGGGACAGGATGACAGCAGAGCGTGGGTGTACAGTATGGCGGAGGACTGTGTGACAGCATGGCAGAGGACTGGGTGACAGCAGGGCAGAGGACTGGGTGACAGCAGGGCAGAGAGAGGACTGGGTGACAGCATGGCTGAGGACTGGGTTGACAGCAGGGCGGAGGACTGGGTGACAGCAGGGCGGAAGACTGGGTGACAGCAGGGCGGAGACTGGGTGACAGCAGGGCAGAGGAGAGACTTGTGACAGCATGGCTGAGGACTGGGTGACAGCATGGCGGAGGAGTGGGGTGACAGCAGGGCGGAGGGAGTGGGTGACAGCAGGGCAAGGAGTGGGTGACAGCAAGGGCGAGGAGTGGGTGACAGCAAGGCGAGGACTGGGGTGACAGCAGGGCAGACAACTGGGTGACAGCAGGGCGGAGGACTGGGTGACAGCAAGCTGAGGACTGGGTGACAGCAGGGCAGAGGAGAGGACTGGGGGACAGCAGGGCATAGGACTGGGGTGACAGCAGGGCAGAGGACTGGGTGACAGCAGGGCAGAGGACTGGGTGACAGCAGGGCAGAGGAAAGACTGGGGTGACAGCATGCAGAGGACTCGGTGACAGCAGGGCAGAGGACTGGGTGGACAGCAGGGCAGAGGACTGGTGACAGCAGGGCAGAGGACTGGGTACAGCAGAGCAGAGGAGAGGACTGGGTGACAGCATGGCAGAGGACTGGGTGACAGCATGGCAGAGGAGAGGACTGGGTGACAGCATGGCAGAGGACTGGTGACAGCAGGCAGAGGAGTGGGTGACAGCAGGGCAGAGAACTGGGTGACAGCAGGCGGAGGACTGGTGACAGCAAGGCTGAGGACTGGGTGACAGCAGGGCAGAGAGAGGACTGGGTGACAGCATGGCAGAGGACTGGGTGACAGCAGGGCAGAGGAGAGGACTGGGTGACAGTATGGCAGAGGACTGGGTGACAGCAGGGCAGAGGACTGGGTGACAGCAGGGCAGAGGACTGGGTGACAGCAGGGCAGAGGAGAGGACTGGGTGACAGCAGGGCATAGGAGAGGACTGGTGACAGCAGGCAGAGGACTGGGTGACAGCAGGGCAGAGGACTGGTGACAGCAGGGCAGAGGACTGGGGTGACAGCAGGGCAGAGGACTGGGTGACAGCATGGCAGAGGACTGGGTGACAGCAGGGCAGAGGAGAGGACTGGGTGACAGCATGGCAAGGACTGGGGTGACAGCAGGGCAGAGGAGAGGACTGGGTGACAGCAGGGCGGAGGAGTGGGTGACAGCAGGGCGGAGGAGTGGGTGACAGCAGGGCAGAGGAGTGGGTGACAGCAGGGCAGAGGAGTGAGTGACAGCAAGGCGGAGGAGTGGGTGACAGCAGGGCAGAAGAGAGGACTGGGTGACAGCAGGGCGGAGGACTGGGTGACAGCAGGGCAGAGGACTGGGTGACAGTATGGCAGAGGACTTGGTGACAGCAGGGCAGAGGACTGGGTGACAGGCAGGGGCAGAGGACTGGGTGACAGCAGGGCAGAGGACTGGGTGACAGCACGGCAGAGGACTGGGTGACAGCAGGGCAGAGGACTGGGTGACAGCAGGGCAGAGGAGTGGGTGACAGCAGGGCAGAGGACTGGGGACAGCAGGGCAGAGGAGTGGGTGACAGCAGGGCAGAGGACTGGGTGACAGCAGGGCAGAGGAGTGGGTGACAGTAGGGCAGAGGACTAGGAGAAATTGAGTTGAAACTTGCTCAGTCAGTAGATACCAATACCATCTGATCTTTGTCAGCTAATAGCACTTTTTACTTCTATGTAAAAGTCTAAAGATATAAGTCATACAGTTGACAAAGATCAAGATGATATCTGTGTTTTCCTGGAGCCCTGTCCTGACTGAGCAATTTTCAACTCAATTTCTCCTAGTCCAGTGGCTTCATCAAAAACAAAACAGCATTTTTAGAACCATTCTTTTTACCTGCTGCTCTGCCCAGAAAGACCTGCGATCATCCCTGAGGCCGCCCACTTCCGTTCTCCGTCCCCAGTGACAGGCGGGATCATCCTTGGCTGGCCACACCCACTCACGAGTCCCGACCAGTGACCGTGAAGGAGGGCAGCCCAGCTCTTCGGCTTTAGAGCCCTGAGCCGCCGAACAACTCTGCTGCTGTGGGAGCCGGGGGAGGGATCTATCAGTGCACTGCATGTTGATGTGAAAGTTCCCTCCCCGCGCCCCTGCACTATTCCCGGCAGCAGACATTCCCTCTCCTCCGGACCGCTCCAGTACAGTGCACACTCCTAAAGACGCACAGCAACGCACCGCTCCAGAGGTTACATCCAGCGGGGATGAGTAGGTGACTGGCCATGGCTGCGCTCTAGGCGGCAGTGCGCTCTAGGCGGCTGCCTAATCCGCCTAGTGGTAGCACCGGCCCTGCACCTTAGCGCGGAACACCATAATCATTTTATCTGTCAAGTGAAATCGTTCAGGAGAGGTTTTAAAACGTCCGGTGTACATTAAGCCTAATGATGCAGCCAGTAAGTCTGTTGTTTTTCAACAGAACAAGCTGTCCTGCAAAGGTAGCAATAAGGCTGGCCATACATTATAGAATTTTCTTCTTCAATTTCCTTTAGATTTACCTTTGACTATGCAGTGCAAGGGCCGCCTGATTGCATACAAATTGAGAGTGTTTAGGTTTTACCTCATATTTTATGGTTTTGGTAAATCTAAAGGAAAATTGTACAAGAAACTTGTATATTGTACAAGAGTGTCATAGAGTGTTGAGACAAAACCACTGACAGGGGTGCTTACAATGATCCGATTTTATTTATTCACGTAAAAACCTTACCCCCCCCCCCCCCCCAAAAAAAAGCTGTTGCTGTAATTGCTTGTGTACCTGTAGTGTGGGAGAAAAGAAAGGCGTGACAAAAACTAAGTGCAGAAGAAGATGCAACGAATGGTATATTTGATTAACCACTTCCCTACCGGCCCATAGTCAAATGACGTCCACAGATGGGATCTCCCAACCTGGGTGGACGTCATATGACGTCCTGGGCTTTCCGGCCATCTAGGGGGCATCACTCGGGACCCGGTGCGTGTGCCCGACGCCCGCGATGTCCGCCGGGCACCCGCGATTGCCGTGATTACAGCATGACCGTGGATCTGTGTGTGTAAACACAGATCCACGTCCTGTCAGAGGTGAGGAGACCGATGTGTGTTTCCAGTACAGAGGACATCTCCCCTTGTGAGTACCCGCCCCCTAGAGTTAGAATCACTCCCTAGGGAACATATTTAACCCCTTGATCGCCCCCTAGTGTTAACCCCTTCCGTGTTAGTCATATTTACACAGTAATCAGTGCAGTTTTATAGCACTAATGGTCCTAAAAATGTGTCAAAAGTGTCCGATACGTCCGTCGCAATGTCACGGTCAAAAAAAAAAATTGCAGATCGCCGCCATTACTAGTAAAAAAATTAAAATGCAATAACTCTATCCCCTATTTTGTAGATGCTATAACTTTTGCGCAAACCAATTAATATACGATTGTTGCGATTTTTTTTTACAAAAATATGTAGAAGAATACATATCGGTCTTTTTTTTTTGATATTTATTAAATCAAAAAGTTAAAAATATTGTGTTTTTTTTTAAATTGACTCTCGTTATAGCGCAAAAAATAAAAATTGCAGAGGTGATCAAATACAACCAAACGAAAGCTCAAGGACGTCAATTTTGTTTGGGAGCCACGTCATAACGGCCGCGCAATTGTCATTCAAAATGTGACAGCGCTGAAAACTAAAAATTGGTCTGGGCAGGAAGGGGGTGAAAATGCCCTGTACTAAAGTGGTTAAAATCAGCCAAATGGCTACTCACATTTATATAAAGATAAATAGGCATATAAAAGTCAAATACTGCGGTCACTCAGTGGGTCCCCGGTGGATGGTGGTGTGTAGATGTTAACACAGGAGGAGAGGAACAACCAGCCGCACATCCGTCTCGGAACCAGCATGAAACACACTTGGAGTCGCATTGGAAGTGACGTCAGAACATGGAGATAACGTTGCAAAGCATCTGCTTCTTCGTCAGATCTAAATTGCTATTGATTTGTATTCTGTATCCCCTTGAAGAAGACCGCAACAGCATTGGCCGAAACGCGTTGGGTATTCATGTGGATGTCACTGTATTGTTTATCATTCTTAAATATTGATGGCATATTCTTTTAATTCAATAAATTTTTATTTGATTATAATAAAACAATTACAAAATTCAAACGTATTGATGAGATATGTAGGATTAAGAAACATGAATAAAATATTACAACATTTAGTCTGGCATAGTAGGTATCTAAACACATGCAATGTGAAGAAGGATAGATATTCAATAAGAGAACAGTACTCCAATTTAGGAATTATCTTGGCTAAAAGATATAACTAGGACTTCAATCCTTCTGCATTAAGGTACAAGTGATATCAATAGTCAGAATTGGCCAAGCGCCAATGTTTATATGTTGTTTTCATACCAGGACTTCCAAGGGGCCCAGGAAATATTGTGTGTAGGTAGAGTAAGTAAAGGTATAGCCATCATTCTCTCATATGTGTAGTGCAAATTTGTTAAGTCTATAACTTCCAAGATACAGGGTGGAAGTGGATTCTTCCACTTCCTAGTAATTGAAAGCCTGGCAGCCATAAGAAGATGGATAATGGAACTTCTGAGGTTCAATACAAAATTCTCAATACCCAAGGAGAGCAAGGCTAAAGCAGGATTAGGGGTAATCCGAGTGCCCGATAAAGCAGAAATAATTGCAAAGACTTCAGTCCAATATTTCGTAAGTAAGGGGCATCCCCACAAAGTATTGAGTAAATCACCCTTGATTCCGCATAACCTCCAACACTTATCTGAATGTTTGCCACCAAACTTAGATACTACATCAGGTGTGTAGTACCATCGTAAAGTGATTTTAATTGCTAGTTCCCATAGGAAGTTGATTGATTGAATTTGCATGCGGAACGCCATTGGTCATCTGTATAAGATTGATTTAGATCTTTTTCCCACTGTAAATGTGAGGGAGTTTTCGAAAACATTTGTTTGTTTTGAAGTAAATTATAAAAAATGGTGATACCTTTTTTCTTTGGTTCAGGCGAGGATAGATAAGACCACATTGAAGGTTGGATTAGAATATTCTCTACGGACAGTTTTTGCAAACATTTTGTTATGAGAGAAAAATGATTAAGGTAGGATAGTGGCAGATCAAATTCAGATTGTATGGATTGGAAAGTTTTAATCGTACCCTTATCATATAGGTCACGGATGTATACAATACCGTGATTCTCCCAAAGATCTAGTGGAACATGTTTCAAAACTAGTTTCAGTACTTTTAATGGTACGTGGACTATACGATTAGAGATATTAAAGTCAGCCGATTTTAAAACTGTAAGCCAGGTAGCTATGGATACCTTCATTGTGGGAGGAAATTGCGTGGGGATTTTTATCCCCATATGTGCGCCAAACAACCATAGATTGGCAGGGCCATGAGTGCAATAGGAGGACTCAATCTGACCCCAAGAAGTAGTCGGAGAATTTTGAAACCATTCTTTCAATTGGGATAATATAGAGGAGTGGAAGTAATCACGGAAATCAATGTATCCCACTCCCCCCCACATTTTATGTTTGATTAATTTATAGTGGGCACATCTTGACTTCTTTCCTTTCCATATGAATTTAGAAAGGATAGATTGTAAGGATTTGAAGAAGTGGATAGGGACAGGTATCGGTAAACATCTAAACAAGTAAAGTACTTGAGGTAAATGCATCATTTTGAAAGCAGACATTCTACCCCACCAGGAAAACTCATGTTTACCTAAATTTGACAGGTCAGATTGTAATTTTTTTTTAAGGGGAATATAATTATGCGTGAATAGAGTTCTAGTGTTCCTGGACAGGTGTACGCCAAGATACGGAATGCTGTCTTCCGCCCAAGAGTAAGGGAACTGGTGCTGGAGCAGATTGTTCGTTACAGCATCAATACCTATATCCATGGCATAGGATTTGTTATCATTGACTTTATAGTATGAAACTTCACTAAACCAGGACAGAATTTTCCGAACTTCCATAAGAGAAGAAAATGGGGATGTCAGCATTAATATTATATTGTCCGCAAATAGGCTAATCTTGTGGGTACGACCGCCAATAGAAATACCTGACACAACCGAATTAGATCTAATATGTTCTGCTAAAGGTTCAATCATCAGGTTAAATACCAGGGGGGATAATGGACATCCCTGCCTAGTACCATTGGTGATACGGAAAGGTTTGGATAGCATGTTAGAGTTAAAAACTCGTGCTGTAGGGTTGGAGTAAAGGGCTAGAATTGCTTTAAGAATGAAGCCATCAAAGCCAAATTTCCGTAAAGTAAGTGTTAGATATGACCAATTGACTCTGTCAAACGCCTTCTCTGCGTCCAGTGACAGGAGCAGAGAAGGTGTTCCGGTTGTATTCATATGGTGGATAATGTCTATCAATCTTCTAGTCGCATCGGATGTCTGACGACCCTTGGTGAAACCTGTTTGATCTATATTGATAAGAGTAGGGAGTAAGTCGACGATTCTATTAGCTATTATTTTAGCGTAGATTTTTAAATCGGCATTTAGCAGAGAAATGGGGCGAAAGTTCTGAGGTGAAGTTGGGTCTTTGCCTGGCTTAGGCAGAGTTACTACGATTGCAGATAGCATTTCCTCTGGGAACGAGGAATGAGAAGCTGAGTGGTTATATAATTCCTGCATGTGGGCTACAAGCAGTTGTTTAAATATTTTAAAATATTCATTAGAGTATCCATCTGGACCGGGAGTTTTGGCTTTGGGTAGAGAGTCAATAGCTAGGAGGATCTCAGAATTATTGAAAGGACTATTTAACTTTGTAAGCTGGTCACATGTCAAACTGGGCAATCTAATGTGTGATAGGAAGTTCTGTATCTCAGTGGAGGAAGGTTGGTGAGTAGCATTGTCATTTGAGAGATTATATAATCCGCTGTAATAAGAACTGAATGAGTCTGCAATAAGTTGGGGATTGATTATTTTTTCTTGTGTAATAGGGTCAAATAAATGAGCTATTCTAGTTTTCTGTCTATGCCCTTTAATACGGTTGGCCATGAGTTTACCTGCTTTATTGTTTGCAACGTATGAGCGTGCTTTTAATTTTTTAATTGTGATATCATAGGATTCCATTATAATAGATCTTAACTTATGTCTAAGTTTATAGATTTGAGTTTTAAGAGTAGAGGAGGGGTTGAGTTTATTTTTTGAATCAATGTCACTCAATTCATTAGTTAAGTTTTCTATCATAGAACTTCTTAGTTTCTTTGCTTTAGAACCAAGCTGTATATAAAGTCCACGAATAAAGGCCTTATGGGCATTCCATACTATGTTTGGATCGGTCACTGATCCTTTATTGTGTGAAAAGAATTCGATCAGTTTTTGAGAAATAAATGTTATATTTTTGGGTTGTTGTAATAAAAAATTATTAATACGCCATAGATAGGACTTGTTGTTGGAGTTCGCATTTTTCAACCTGATACTGATGGGGGCATGATCTGACCATGTTGCAGTATGAATGCGAGAGTCTAGTACATTCTGTAACAACCACTTGTCAGAAACGAATAAGTCAATACGGGTATATGTATTGTGGCGTGATGAATGGAACGTGAAGTCCCTTTCAGATGCATGATAGCATCTCCAGATATCATATAACCCATTATCTGACAAAAATGTAGAGAGAGGGGAAGTAAATCTTTTGGCACTGGATGACGAATCAATGACCACATCAGGTACCAGGTTGAAATCCCCGCAAATTAAAAGATGACCTTTTTGCATGCTTCTAATTGTGTTCATTGTGTCTTTATGAAATTTCATTTGTCTAAAGTTGGGCGCATATATATTTACCAGCGTATATAAAACACTATCCAATGAGCATATCAAAATAATATATCTGCCTTCAGGGTCAGCAAATTTGTCTAAAAGCATGAAATTTACAGTATCACGAATGGCAATTAATACACCCCTTTGTTTACGAGTATAATCCGCTCTGAACACATGAGGATAAGATTTATGGTGACATTGTGGAGCATTATCACTAGCAAAATGCGTTTCTTGTAAGCAAAGAATATCGCATTTCGATGATAGCGCAGTTTTCCACATTGAGGATCTCTTGGCTGGGTGATTGAGACCATTGGCGTTAATAGAGAGGACGTTGATGGACATGGTTAGGCGGTGCGTATATGTTTCTTGTATGATACTCACAAATCCGTAACACCTTCAGGCAGCTGAATACGATATGAAAACGTAGAATGTCCAGAAGTATGCACTGTCAGGGAACAAGGAATCAACCAAACGTTCTTTGACAGCCGCAATTAGAAACTAAAATAAACAAAAATAAAAATAAAATCAATAAAATCAAAACAAAAAAAACAAAATATAACGGAACCAAGCTAAAATTCACGAATTCAAAACAAAATAAAATAAAACTAAGTAACTTGAATAGCTAAAATGATAACAGGCTATAAATAAGCTCTTGTTATTTATAGTAGAAAACTAAATACTTTGTTGCTTTAGATAAAAAATAAATGTATCTCCAGCAACTAAATGCAACAGAAGTCGGGTGAAATAAGTATCCGACCAAAAGTAGGGGCAATGTTCAACAGATAGATAGATAAAAATAACTAGAGTAATACGTCAGATACTAGGGGGACGAATAGATAATGAAACATTTCTATAGTAATAGTTAAAAAGGAGAGAGAGATGATGAAAAATAAATAAAAGCATATTGCAATAGTAGTTCATTTTCCTCTCTTCATACGGTAATCCTCATGATGTTGGCTGTCGAAGTTTGGTCCTGTTGCATTTCTTCTGCTCTCAGGAAGGGCAATCGGGATTATACCCCATGAATGAAGCAATCTAAGCCCATCGTCGGGGTTGAAAATAGCAGTGGTAGTACCGTTGTTAGTAATAAGCAACGTAGCTGGGTGTTTCCATTTATAAGGAATTTTGTTATCACTTAGGGCTTTAGTTGTAGTCTTTAGCTGTCTCCTCAAATTTAAGGTATATTGCGATAGATCTGCATATAAATGAACGTCATTAAAGGGACTAGGGAGCACTGACAGGATTCTAGCTCTTGCCAATAGTCTTTCCTTTGTGGGATAAAAGTGAATCTTCATTAGGACATCTCTGGGGATAGAAGCCGCCAGGTTTTTAGGTTTGGGAATACGATGGATCCTGTCGATCATTCTTTCAATCTGTGACATATTTGGTAGTAAAGCATCAATTAAATCGTCTGCGTATTTCAATAAGGCATCAGGGGGCACAGATTCAGGGACTCCCCTTAATTTAATATTATTCCTCCTCGAACGGTCTTCAAGGTCCGCGAGCTTAGCTTTTATTTTCAGATTATCATCTGACAGGTCTTTATATGCGTCCACAAGGTTAGAGACATTTTCTGACTGGTCATCCATTTTGTTTTCCATCATGACCACTCTGTCACCAAGACCTTTCAATTCACTTGAAAATGAGTTCATCATTAAAGAAAAATTAGACATAAGTGATGTCTGTAGAGAAACCAGCATATTTTTCATTGTAGTGTCTAATACAGGTTTTCCCATTGTAGGGTAGTTGTTAATTAGTGATGCGTCACAGGAGTTAGTCATGCTGTGCTGTACAAGTGACATACCTGGATTCAAAGCCTTTGCTGCGTCATCAACCCTCCTCTTAGATTTAGCGGGGCTCTGTGATGAAGGGCTACGTGAGGGGGAATTTTCAGCGGTAACGGGAGGTTGGTCATCACTCCATAGCACACAATTGTCGTCGGGCAAATCTGAATATGATGCCTGCTGTAATGATTCGTTACCGGCGCCCTCATTTATCGATGTTCCCATTGCAGCTGGCATCTCCAGTAGATCGTTCAGCTTTTTATGCGGCATTTTGTCTTTCTTCTTCCTCGGTAGCATCACACAGGATCCGCGGGTGTTTTAGCGATAATTACCGATTTCAATGATAGCTTGAAACTATAGATTGTCGCTTCTATCCCCGGTTCTCTGACGGAGCTCTGCGCTCAAGCGACCATCTCCATCGCGTGCAAGCCACGCCCCCCCATGGCATATTCTTTTAGACATGCCCGTAACCAGAGCTCATATCTTTTTAAAACATTGATTAATAGTTTATACTTTACTCTTTGTAATAATAAATGATTTTATTATACTTTTATTTCTTTTGATTAATATATTATGCCTAGCCATATACGCAAATCTATGTGAAAAACAACAGATGATAGCAATAAATCCTTAAATACAATTGTGCCAAATAATAGTGAAATAATGTAATTATCCAACAGAAGAACTATAGTGCAAAGTCCCAGAGCTGGATAAAGTCCAAGTGCAAAATTGCAAATATTACGGTCCCAGGTAAAAGGGATTCCTTCCTGATGACGGTTTAACTGAAACGTACGTCGAGGCGGTTCCCGGGCACGCACGCACAAGCCACGCACTTCCGGTCCCACTGGTTGATGGACAGCTAGCGGTGGAACGCACGCTAGCTTACCAGGACGCGGCCATCTCTTATCATATCTCCATATCCCTACAAGCTCACAGCCTCAGTGCCGGGATACAGGCACCAACAACAGTAAGAGGCCATTTGGCATTGTATTTTTATTGATGTTCTTTAAATGGTTTAACACTATGGTGGCATCTCTTCTCCATTTTTGGTACACCATTTGCCGCAACCGCTGACATTGGAACCCAATGAGACCCTGCTGATCCATATTACTAACAAGCCTTATTGACCATATTTTAAGTAATCTGGTCAACACCGTTCGGTAAGGAGCCATCCAATATTAGTTCTGGTGACCTATAGGTGAAGGCGGATCACCCCTTTCTCGCACTTTTGGTTGTTTGAAGATTCACAAGCACGTTGCATTTGCACTTTATCCCTTTTACCTGGGACCGTAATATTTGCAATTTTGCACTTGGACTTTATCCAGCTCTGGGACTTTGCACTATAGTTCTTCTTATAGTTATCTGTTGGATAATTACATTATTTCACTATTATTTGGCACAATTGTATTTAAGGATTTATTGCTATCATCTGTTGTTTTTCACATAGATTTGCGTATATGGCTAGACTGTATATCACCTAATCATACTGTGACACTTAATCCATTATTTAATTTAGCGCCCCTCACTTCACAACACATTCTATGGAAATTCAGTATTCTGAATTTTTTTAGGGAGCAGCTTCACTTAGTTAGTCACTTGATCCATCAAGTATTTATTCAGTGTAATTAATTTGGCGCGAGATTTCCTTTTTTTCTCAATATAATATGCCGCTTAAAAAACCCTTGGGGGAACTATCCCATTTTTTTTTAATTCTTTGGGGTGTGCAGCCTTGTGACTCTAATTCATGTGTTTTCCCATTTTCTATAACAGTTATCCATTGTTTGGATGTTATGTGACTATATGGGTAAAAAATCTGGTATTACTCGCCCTTCTATAGTGGCCATGAGAAAGTGTTTCCGAAACATTTTGAACAAAGAACACCGATCTCTCCCATTACTTAGCAATATAAAGATTAGCATGATTTAAACTGAGCTCATTGATATGGTAATGACAAATACCACTGCTTATTCACAAACATTCAAGGCATGGGAAATGAATACTGACGTACCATTAGAGCTTTGTCATAGTCGTGAGAGACTAAAACTCGTTGTGCGATGTCATTTGTCATTTCACTGGGACATTCTGTAGAAGGGTTTGTATTTAGTAAAAATTTTAATGAAAGCAAATGTTAGGGTGAATGCACCAGGCGTCTAATGACAGCAAAAAATTGGAAGGAGGAAAGAGAAAGAAAGGAGAAAAGGATGAACCCCCCCCCCCCCCCAATAGTTAAAAACACTTTTGTTTATCTTTTATTTTACCAATCCATAAATCATCTCATTATTATGGCTTATTACAATCATTTACAAGGTGCTCAACCACTTGCTGCCCACCAACAGTACATTTACTGCTGATAGACGACTCTCCCAGGCACTGCAACGTACTTGTACATCGCAGTGTACTTCCTGGTTTAGCAGTGCACATGCAAACACCCCCTGCTGACCTGTGCTGTGATTGGACACAGCACAAGTTTCTCAGCAGGTTACAGCCAATCATTTTGGATGTATACCTGTTGATCGGCTGTGGTCAATCACAGCACAGAGATCTGTATGCTGGATTTCTCTATGCTTTCAGTTACTGTTCAGAACTGAAAGCATAGACTTCAGCCAGATCTGTAAGTAAAAGCAGTACATATACACCTGCATACACTTTTTAAACACACATTTAGCCCCTTACTTGTCCTCTTGATCACGCCTGTCACCCAGCCAGTGCCATTAGTACAGTATCAATGTACAGTATTATCACTGATCGCTGTATTAGTGTCACTAAGGATGTCAGTGTCAGTTAGCGCCTCTCCCTGTCAATGTCAGTTAGCGCCAAATTGTCTGCCACACTATCACAATCACACTATAAGTTGCTGATCACCTCCATTATTAGTATAGTGTCTGTATGGATCAGTATCTTGATCACTATAAGAACTATACTAGGGCCCCAATGGTATAGTATCCCCAAAAACACAGTGTTAGCAGGATCAGCCTCAAATACTGCCAGCACTTGCGTTTAGCCTCCCCTTTAACAAGTGCAGTGTCAGCATAATTGTTCTCATCTCTGCCACCTCTTATACATTGTATGCAAAATAGCAGTGTTAGCAAGATTTGGCCTAATCTCTGCTTGCATTAGCAGTTAATTTTTTTTCTAGCACACAAGCAGTCCCTAAATGCTAGTCAGGAGCTTTTTTTTCCTATAATAATTTCCTGTATAAATCGAGGTGACGCAGCGCGCTGCCCATGCCCCAGGATGATGTAATCTCTTACGAAACACGTAGGGCGGAGCTACGCACTGACATCAGCTCGTGTTACAGTTCGTTTGCCCAGAAAGACGGGTTTGTCTGTTTGTGCGCCTGCCGGCACATCAGACTTCAGGCTTTTAATAACGCTTATTTTGCAAGTGTGATACTTTGTTTTTTTTATAATAAGTTTTAAAGGTTTTACACTATTTGGAGCATTTATGTTTTATATGTACTACGTGAACCCATCCATCGGTCTGACTGGCTGTGAGGCGATCTGAAGGGTTTTGCATATTGGAATCAAGCTGTGCTTTTATCACATGCATTCCCTGATCCTCTGTCACGGGGGATCACGGTTATCTGGTAAGAAGTGATTTCTTCTAAACTGGTGGTGGATTCAGCACGGTTTTCTAATAGAGTTTGGAGACGCTATTGCATATTTGGATGGACTTTATTGAGCACTGGTGGATGTTATATTGATTTACAAATAGTTGGACTTTAACAATTTTATCAACACTGGTGGACTTTATTTATGTTTCAATATTTATACAATTTTTTTATGATTCACTTATTATTTAACACTGGTGGATAACATATTGATTTTGTATTGATCACATATTGATTTTGAATTCATTTAATTATGTCTCACAGGTTTAGCACAATTCTATTTTCTTCTAATATATTTTTACTGTGTTAATGCTATACAGGAAAATTGCAGCTTCCGATTATTTTCTGGGGATTACGTATTTTATTTGCACAAATTTTTCATAGCGCAGTTTCGTTTCCTGCTTTTATTTAATGTGACTTATTATTAACTTTAAAAAAAAAAGCTGTGGCTTTGACCATTCCTGCAATGGACAACAATAGAAGGCTTGTCCAATAAGGGCTCGCGGGTTTATTTACTAAAGACATTTGGGCTTCTCAATAAAAGGGAATTTTGGGCCAGATCCACAGCCAGCCGCTGTAACTTATCTTTTCCCATTTAAGTTACACTGCCGGAAAATTTCTACCTAAGTGCCCGATCCACAAAGCACTTACCTAGAAATTTTCGGGTGTGTAACTTAAATTACGCCGGCGCAAGGCGTTCCTATTCAAATGGGGGCGAGTCCCATTTAAATTAGGCGCGCTCCCGCGCCGGACGTACTGCGCATGCTCGTGACGTCATTTTCCCGACGTGCATATCGCAAAATTACGTTGCGCCGAGCTTCGTGAATTGCGCCGGGTCAAAAAAGTTGCGTCGGAAAAAAAAAAAGATACGGCGGGGAAAAAAAATAAAAAAATAACAGCGTCGCGGGTAAGAAGGGTTTACTTTTACAAGGTGTAAACAGTTTACACTTTGTAAAAGCAGCCCTAATTTTACACATGCAACTTAATACTTACGGAGAAAAAACGAAGCGTAAAAGCTTTGTGGATCTCCGTAAGTGCTAATTTGCATACCCGAAGCGGCATTTCGTCTCGAAATGCCCCCAGCGGCGGATGCGGTACTGCATCCTAAGATCCGACAGTGTAAGTCCCTTACACATGCCGGATCTTCTGCCTATCTATTGGAAACTGATTCTGTGGATCAGTTCCAAAGATAGAAACAGGGATACGACGGCGTATCAGTAGATACGCCGGCGTATCCCTTTTGAGGATCTGGCCCTTTGTTTATTGTGTCCAGTTTTGAAAAATTGCACATTTTCCCACAGTACTCTCTGATAGAACTTCAAAGTAAGTAGAGCAAAACAAATTGTACCCATTAATTTTAAAGTGGTATTAAACCCACCGGCTAAGCAAACATTTATTATATTACAGCTTACAAATTCTTAGATGTAATAGTTACATTTGTTTTATTTTTTAGGCTTTCTTTCTTTTATTTGCAACTGGTGATCAGGCCACTTACAAGCTCTCCTGCAAATGTATCAGTTAAAGCAGAGCTCCAGTCTACCCACCAAAATATTAAAAGTCAGCAGCTACAAATACTGTAGCTGCTGACTTTTAATATTAGGACACTTAAATGTCCAGGGATCCCACGATGTCGGCACCCCAGACGATTTTTCAATTTGCTTTCGGGTGCTGCCACCACCATTCCTTGTAAGGGAAACTGGCAATTAAGATTTGCGGCTTCACAGCCAGTTCCCTTCTGCGCATGGGCAAAGCACACTGAGCTTTGTGAATGGCCCAGTGGCAGGGGAAGGCGCCCAAACTTCAGGGGGATCTTGCTGCGGCAGGAAATAGAGATTTGCCAGCACACCATGGATCGACAAAAAGCAGCGTCCAAATAGGTAATTTTATTGCATGATCACAACATAAGAAGAGTGCAACGTTTCAGAGTCACGCAGGACCCCTTCGTCAGGGGTCATCACATGCCTGACGAAGGGGTCATGTATGACTCCGAAACGTTGCACTCTTCTTATGTTGTGATCATGCAATAAATTACCTATTTGGATGCTACTTTTTGTCGATCCATGGTGTGCTGGCAAATATCTATTTTGTGACTTGAACCAGTATCCAGCTGGTTGTTGCTGCAGCACCCAAACTTTGAGAGCTTATCCAGGAAAGTGTGCGATTGGAATATGAAGTATTCTGCGGCAGGGTCCCCCCAGAAGTGGGGACAGGTACCTGTCAAAAACATGTACCCACTCTCCCCTGAAGCCTCGTACACACGATCAGTCCATCCAATGAGAACGGTCTGAAGGACCGTTGTCATCGGTTAACCGATGAAGCTGACTGATGGCCCGTCGCGCCTACACACCATCGGTTAAAAAAACGATCGTGTCAGAACGCGGTGACGTAAAACACAACGACGTGCTGAAAAAAACGAAGTTCAATGCTTCCAAGCATGCGTCGACTTGATTCTGAGCCTGCGTGGATTTTTAAGCGATAGTTGTGCCTACTAACGATCGGTTTTGACCTATCGGTTAGGAATCCATCGGTTAAATTTAAAGCAAGTTGGCTTTTTTTTAACCGATGGTTAAATAACCTATGGGACCCACACACGATCGGTTTTGACCGATGAAAACGGTCCATCAGACTGTTGTCCTCTGGTTAACCTATTGTGTGTACGAGGCCTAAAAGGTGCCAAATGTGGCAGTGGGGGGGGGGGGGGGATTGTCGAAGCAGACAAGTGGAGCCACCGACAGGGGTGCATACAATGATCATATTTTATTTATTCATAAATCTTCATTCCAAAGGAAACAATAAACTTGCTGTATCTGTTTGTGTGACCGCAGTGTGAGCTGGAGTTTGGCTTTAATTTGTTAGTGTTCTTTGTAAATAGTATATAATATATGTATTCCAGTGCTTTCAATAGCAATCATTTGTAACGTGTACAGTTACATAATTATCACAAGCAGACAGAATAAAAAAATGGAACATTGTATGTTTTCAGTGGATGTTACCCAGCATAGCCTACGATATGCTGGGAATATGCTGTTCAGCGATGGCCTCTGATGAAGGCTGTCATTTTACCATAACGGCTCTATGGCATTTCTCCCAGCATTTTCTTATTAGCTTTTAATTATTCACTGACTAGAAAATAAAATATTTCTCTGGCTTTATTTCTCTGAGGATTTCTCTGTGTGCTATCTCAGCAATCATCCTTTAAGCAAAGTTAATTTACAGTCTAAAATTCTAAGCAATACTTAACAACATGGATCTCTGGAGACTTTTCAGACAGCTAAAAGCAAATTACATGTATTGCCCTCAGTGTTTCAGTGCAAGCTTCTGGTATTTAGGCTATTATACAAATATGCCTTAGTTAAATTAATATTGGGTAGTCTGAGACATCTAATATTTATTAAGATCTCTTGTCCATCAAACAACTTAATTTGAGATGGGAAGTATTCTGGAACATATTTAGTCTGATAAACAGGCCTAGAAATTGTTTTATTGCTATGTTATATTCCTTTGAAAATAGTAATTAGAGGAAGTACTTTTCTACAGTAACCTGCCAGAATGGATAAGTAAAACTATATTATATCATGCAACTTGTTATTCCTGTGCTGCAAACTGTTGCAATTTCCTATCTGTGAGCAAATAATTCTAACTTTTAAGGGTCATTAGATGAAAGCAGCAGGGAGGATGAGACTTCATGGCAGAGATGAAAGAACTTCACAACCCCAAAAGAGAAAAAAGAAACTGGCTTAGACCACAGACACTATTGGCAGATGAAATACACGGTCTTCAATATTCATGTGTGGTTATGACTTTTTAAATATAAAAAACATTAAACTCTTCCATGTACATGTCTGCAGATTCAAAAGTAGCTATACTTATTGAAAGTAGTTAAAGACCCTGGAAAGAATTCTCAGTACCTTTACTTTTGTAACTCCCATTAAAAGCAAAGGGGTAGATCTTCGTACGCCGTCGGATCTAAGATGCAATTTTTCGGCGTCCGCTAGGTGGAGTTCCCATTGTTTTCCGCGTCGAGTATGCAAATGAGCTATTTCCGACGATCCACGAACGTACGACCGGCCGTCGCATTTTTTTTACGTAGTTTCCGTTCGGCTTTTTCTGGCGTATAGTTAAAACTGCTATATGGTGGCGTACTCAATGTTAAGTATGGCCGTCGTTCCCGCATATAATTTTGAAAATCTTACGTTGTTTGCGTAAGTCGTCCGTGAATGGGGCTGGACGCCATTTACGTTCACGTCGAAACCAAGGACGTCCTTGCGACGTCATTTGTAGCAATGCACCCTGGGAGTTTTTACGGACGGTGCATGCGCAGTTCGTTTGGCGCGGGGACGCGCTTAATTTAAATGAAACACGCCCCCTACCCGCCGAATTTGAATTTTTGTGCCCTTACGCCACGAGAGATACGCTACGCCGCCGTAACTTATGGCGCGGCTTCGTTGAGGATTTAAACCAACTAAAAGTAAGTTGCAGCGGCGTAGCGTATCTTAGATACGCTGCGCCCAGCGCAGATGTATGTGGATCTGCCCCAAAGGGTCTATACTAGAGCCGATATTTAGAAATCAATGACGATTTTTGCGGCCTAAATATTAGGCCGATTTTTTATTTATTTTTTGGAAGGTGGCACAGGTTAGCACTGGCAGATGGCACTGATTGGCAGGTGGCATTGACAGGTGGCACTAGTTGGCACTGATTGGCAGATGGCACTGGTTGGCACTGGCAGGTGGCACTGGATGGCACTGGCAGGTGGCACTGGCAGGCACTGATTGGCACTGGCAGGTGGCACTGGATGGCACTGATTGGCACTGGCAGATGGCACTGATTGGCACTGGCAGGTGGCAGTGGTTGGCACTGGCAGGTAGCACTCATTGGCACTGGTTGGCACTGGCAGGTGGCACTGGTAGATGGCACTGGTTGACATTGGTAGGTGGCACTGGCAGGTAGCGCTAGATGGCAATGGCAGGTTTCACAGCCGATAGTGTAACTGTGAAACTGAATGCTCTCTGCAGCTTTGCGGTGTGTGAAACTGTATGGAGAGAGAGATGATCTACCAAATTCAGCGGGAACCGGGGTGGGCAGGACCAAGCAGCTATCCAGCCAACGATTGGTCTGTTTTAAGAAAGGGGCGGGGCCACATACATGTAGCGGCCCACCCAGATCCATCCCATTGGCAGGTGTTGGATAGCTGGGTCCCACCCACCCTGGGTTCCATCCACCCCGACATCCAGCCTCAATTTTGACAGCTCCTCTCTCTCTATACAGTTTCATACACTGCGGCGCTGCTCTGCCAACAGCCTGGAGAAGAGAGGAGGATTATCCACACTCTGCTGGCAGAGGTGCAGTCAGTGTTATATCGGCCTAATTTGGATAATAATCGGGCGATGCCGATTTCTCCAAAATGGCCAAATATCGGCCGATATATCGGTCGACCTCTAGTTCACATATATGCAAATTGGATGCGAGGCATGACAGGCGAGTGTGATCGGCTCTTAATGGAGCCAGTTCACACAGGTCCGGGGTGGCCGGGGATTTCAGAAGGGTCCTGTGCGTTTTTGGGTCCAGTTCAGGTGCAAATTCTGGCACAAAATTCAGACCTGAATCGCACCTGAACTAGTACCTTTTTGTTCACCGTACCCCATGCTGGGAACCGCGGCCGCACATATGTGAACCCGACCTGAATGTGTTATAAAGCATATTCTCAACGATATGCGGTATATTTATGAAGCAGTGAATGTGATATTTACCAATTTTTCACAGTAGGTGTATCTTTTCACCGACCTGCAGTGAATGTTTGGTGAATGACACATTTACTGGTTTATAAACATGCCCCTGTGATTTTTTTTTTCCTGAGTTGACCAGAGTTTTTGTGGTCCACCTCAGTGCTTATTACATTAAAGGGTTTGTAAAGGAAAACATTTTTTTTATCTTAATAGCTTTCTTTACCTTAATGCAGTGCTGATTTCATGTCCTCGTTGTTCGTTTTTGCTCTCAAGTTGCTGTAATTCTTCTCTGATCTCCACACTTCCTGGTTGTCTGTTTCCTGATTACCACAGTACTGGGAGCTTTCTCTCTGTGGTCACTAATCAAGGAGGTGTGATCAGGGCCGGCCCTACCATGGGACCCGATGGTACCATTGTACCAGGCAGCACTTTCAGGGGGGCAGCAAATTTCCTGCCTGCACGCCATCCCATTCCGCCAGCTCCACTCTCCACTCCACTGTGGGGCCAATTGCCGCCCGACCGCTCCTCCCGTTATGCTCTCCGCTCCACTGTGGGGTTAATTGCATGAATAGAGCCATAACAGGTCCTTTTTATACTCCTATATACATGTATAGAGCCATGATAGGTCCACTTTAGTTATCATGATATAAAATAATGGAGGTGGGGGCATTTTGGTGGGCGTAATTTTTTTTGGGGGGGGGCAGCATTTCATTCTTGGTACCAGGCAGCACAATGTCTTGGGCCGGCACTGGGTGTGATTAGTTTCATTTTACAAACCATCACTGCCCTGTATTGGCTCTGTGTCTCTGTACATCACAGAAGCAGGAAACAACATGCAAAAACAAAACTAGAAACTGTAGGTACATTATATAATTGATTTTTATCTATTTTTAATCATTTTTAAAAGGAATCAGTAAACTATTATGGCCCATATTCACAAAGGAGATACGACGGCGTATCTCCAGATACGCCGTTGTATCTCTGAGTTGTGCCGTTGTATTTATGCGACTGATTCTTAGAATCAGTTACGCATAGATTTCTATTAGATCCGACCAGCGTCTCTTACGCCGTCGGATCGTAACTGCATATTTACGCTGGCCGCTAGGGGCGTGTACGCTGATTTACGCCTAGAAATATGTAAATCAGCTAGATACGCAAATTCACAAAGGTACGCCCGGCCGACGCAGTACAGATACGCCGTTTACGTTAGGCTTTTCCCGGCGTAAAGTTACCCCTGCTATATGTTGGCATACATGTGGCGCACCAATGTTAAGTATGGACGTCGTTCCCGCGTCAAATTTTGAATATTTTACATCGTTTGCGTAAGTCGTCCGTGAATGGGGCTGGACGTAATTTCTGTTCACGTCAAAACCAATACGTTCTTGCGGCGTATTTGGAGCAATGCACACTGGGATATGTCCACGGACGGCGCATGCGCCGTTTGTGAAAAACGTCAATCACGTCGGGTCATGGTTATTTTACATAAAACACGCCCCCCTGTTCCACATTTGAATTAGGCGGGCTTACACCGGCCGATTTATGCTACGCCGCCGCAACTTACGGAGCAAGTGCTTTGAGAATACTGCACTTGCCCGTCTAAGTTGCGGAGGCGTAACGTAAATTGAATACGTTACGCCCGACTATAGATACGCAGCTGTACGAGAATCTGGCCCTATGTCTCTATACCCTGTAAACAGTCATTTCAGCAAAAAAAAAATGTTTTCCTTTACAGCTCCTTTAAGTTGGCAATGGCACAAATTCCTTATTATGAAATTCATATCGAAACATATTTAATCAGTCTGTGATCCGCTATTTATACAATTTCAATAAAGATTTATATTTATGAGTCATCGTCGGCTGTCAAAATTCAATATACATCAAATAAATTAAATCTGGGGGGATTCAGCTGCCATATTGACCTTGCTCATGAGTAATTTATGGAGTATCTAAGACGGGGTTATTTAACTGCCACATTGAAGAAAACATATGCAGGGTCTACTTATTATTCTACTGCTTATATCAGTTCTGAAATCCAGCGGCCTGGATCATAATGCACAGTTCTGCCTTCAAACTTACTGAAAACATCTGCATTTCAATTTCAGAGAAAATAAACACATAAAAAAATATACTTTTCCCAAAAACAAATAAAATTATATTTCTGTTCATTTGCAATCCATTGATTAGGAGTACAATAATGGTCATAACGGGATTTCTTCAAGCATTCCATCAGCATACTGACTGAGTAACTGCAAATCAGCCAAATTCAGCAACATCAGCAAATATTTCCAAAGATTGATGTTATTGCTTAGTTCCTACAGGCAATTTGAAAGCAACAATCTGAGTGTATTTAGACATCAAGCTTTGTTTTCAGTAAGCATCCTTTACTTAACCACTTGCTTACTGGGCACATATACCCCCCTCCTGCCCAGGTGAAATTTCAGCTTCCGGCACTGCGTCGCTTTAACTGACAATTGCGGGGTTGTGCGACGTGGCTCCCAAACAAAGTTGACGTCCTTTTTTCCCCACAAGTAGAGCTTTCTTTTGGTGGTATTTGATCACCTCTGTGGTTTTTATTTTTTGCGCTATAAACAAAAAAGTACGAAAATTTTGAAAAAAAATACAATATTTTTTACTTGTTGCTATAATAAATAGCCCAATTTTTTTTAAAAAAATAATTTTTTCTCAGTTTAGGCCGATACGTATTCTTCTACATATTTTTGGAAAAAAAAAAATCGCAATAAGCGACTGGTTTAGCAAAAGTTATAGCGCCTACAAAATAGGGGACAGAATTATTATTTTTTTTTATTTTTTTTTTACTAGTAATGGCGGCGATCTGCGATTTTTATTGGGACTGCGACATTTTGGTGGACACATCGGACACGTTTGACACATTTTTGGCACCATTCACATTTATACTGCAATCAGTGCTATAAATATGCACTAATTACTGTATAAATGTGACTGGCATTGAAGGGGTTAACACTAGGGGGTGAGGAAGGGGTTAAATGTATTTCCTATATAGTGTTCTAACTGTGGGGGAAGGGGGGTGACTGGGGAGGTGACCGATCTGTGTCCCTATGTACAAAGGACACAGATCGGTCTCCTCTCTCCCTGACAGGACGCTGTCATTGTGAGAGCCGGCAATGAGAAATGATCTCATGTTTACATATGAGATCATCTCTCATTGGCCGCCCAGATCGCCTACCAAACGGCCACTCCGATTGGCCGTTCATGGCGATCTGTGATTGGCTGTTTCCAAGGGACACGGCCAGCACAGAAGTTCCCCGCTGCGCGCTCGGGAGCGAGCGCGGGGAACGAGGAAAGGGGCTGTTGTAAAAAGACGGCGTCCCAGAGAAGTAGAGCCATCCTGCGGCCGTATATATTCGTACAGCCGTCGGGAAGTGGTTAAAGTGGTTGTAAACCCTTTTGGACTACTTCTACCTATAGGTAAGCCTAGAATAAGGCTTACCTATAGGTAGTGGAAATATCTCCTAAACAGCGCATGCATAGGGAAGAAACAAAACTAAGTGACATTTGTTCCCCAGCCTGTGCCGTTAATCGCGGCTCCTGCGTGCAAGTGCAGGAGTGATGTCACGCAGCTCCGGCGAATCACCTTTGCCGGAGTTCGCAGCCCTGAAGGAAGAGGAGACAGAAGATGGACGCTGCCTACTCTGGGGACATTGCTGGATTCTTTTGCAGGTAAGTGACACATAATGGGCTAGTATGCGATGCATACTAGCCCATTATGGTTTTTATTTGCAGGCTGCAGCAGCTGGCTAAAGAGGAAGTAATACCCATCAGGGTTAACTTCCTCTTTAAAGCTAGGCAACACTTACTGCAATCCAATTTTCAGTGAAATTATGCAGGAATTGGCTCCCGCTGCTGTCAATCAAATCCAATCACACGGCTGCCGGGGGCGGGGCCAAGTCATACACTCGGCGTCTACGGACGTCGAGTGTATGACACAGGAGCGTGCTCGCAAGGTAACCCCCTCGGGAGGGAGCTTCCCAGAGGGGGTTATCTAATGTGGGAAGGAGCCATGAGAGCCGCCACGGAACCCCAGAAGAGGACGGTTAGGACTACTCTGTGCAAAATGAACTGCACAGTGGATGTGGAAAACACTACTTACTACTCACTTACATATCTGCATCCATTCACCACGTCATTAATGTATGTGGCTTTTAAATAAACCTGACTACAGGTGTGAAGGGGGGGGGGGTCTGAGGCCTTGGAGATGTGACAACTACCAAAAACCTTTCTGGATTTTAAACTAATGAAAGATTATTGGTTTGGGAAACTGTAAATGTAATCCTTACTTTGTCTTGTCTTAAATATTTGAAATAAAAAACAACAATATTTTTTTACTTTCTCCTATAAAACATATCAAACATAAAATTTAAATTTAGGCCAATATGTATCCTGCTATATACTGTATTTTTGGTAAAAAAAAATCCCAACAAGTGTATATTGATTGGTTTGCTCAAACTATGGTATACATACTGGATTTTAAATTTTTTTATACTAGTAATGGCAGCGATCTGTGACTTATAGTGGGACTGTGATATTGCAGTAGACAACCTGACACTAACTGACCCTTTTGACACTTTGTGTGAACTGGTGACACTTATACAGCGAACAGTGCTAATGATATGCACTGCCATTGTACTAATGACACTGGGTGAGAAGGGGTTAAACATCTAGGGCGATCAAAGTGTTAAATGTGTGCCTAACCAGTGTTTTTGTGTTTACTATGTGCTGTTTTTACTTATTTATTTATTTATTTATTAAAATTCTTAAAAGTACAAAATGGCACAAAACGCAGTCAGTTACCCGTAGGCCTCGATGCGCCGAGAACAATACAGCAACAACCAAAAAAACACACAGGCAGCGGAACAGATCAAAATTTTAAATGGTTAGCAGATCAAAGAACTATAAAAACCTATGTAATTCCACAGGCTTGACTTGACAAAGCTCAGTTTTTAGAAGATTCCTGAACTTAAAAAGATCATTCTCAAGCCTTAATTTTAGAGGCAGGGAGTTCCAAAACTGTGCTCCCTGGACCGCACTCGTCCACCCTCCGCATTTCCCCCCCCGAAATTTAGGGATCACCAAAGTTTCCGAATTAGCCGACCTTAAGGTACGGTTAGGCACATACTTGGTGAATTTTTCCTGCAGGTACACTGGCCCCTTGCCATGGGTAACCCTGTGCACCATGCAACCAGTCTTAAACACAACCCGTTCCTTCACTGGTAGCCAATGCAGGGCTCTCAGCGTAGGCATGATGTGGTCACGACGACCAACACCCGTGAGTAGCCTTGCAGCGGCATTCTGAATAAGCTGTAGTTTGTGCATGATGTTATTAGGTAAACCCAGGTACAAAGCGTTACAGTAATCTAATCGACTTCCGATAATGGCATTAACCATAGAGATCTTGTGCGATTCTTCAATGAAGCGAAAAGTCGACCTCAGGAGTTTCAAGTGGAAGTGACAAGAACTCACCACTTAATTAATCTAATACATTTTTAAATGTTGATACAGTGAGCACTTAGATCTACCTTTCTTTTTTAAATATATATGGTTAGGTTACTGTGACAGACTCACCCGGGACAGAGGCTTTTGGAGGGGATTGAATGCTCGCCTCTTGCCTTGCGATCATGTGCCCTGGCATTTGAGGGCTCTTTGTGAGCTGTATGCCTGGGGACCCTGTATATGCCATATAAGAGTGACTGATTCATACAGTGTAAGGAGATGCTAATGCCCTCACCTCCAGCCATCTGTCTGTTCTCTGTGCTAATTGACCCTGCTATTGTGTGAAGATGTCCTGTGTTTACACTTATGATAATGTGTATTGTATAGCAGGTGAGCGAGGAGACGTGACGTCTACCCTGAAAGGTCATATCTATGAGTCACCTAGTCTGGGAAATGATTAGTTAATTAGCTCATTTTAATTTATGTTCTGGTTACCTCCTCTTTAACTGTATATAAGATTGTATTCTTGGTTCTAATAAACACTCCATGTTCAGCAGACAAACAAGTATCATCTCGTTGTGTGCTTGAGAGCAGCTGGAATATCTGATATCTATATCCAGACTGATAGGAAGCGGTATATGATGGAAACACTCAAGCGGAGTGTGGGACGTTCCGTTACAGTTACCCTACTGAAAATAACATTCTTGAGAAGAAGTTTAATCGATCTGTTTTAATACTTACCACAATTGTGGGATCGGCTTGCATCACTACCTGTTAGCTCAGGAGTCCATGCTCTGAGGGGAGCGTAGAACTAAGATCGGAGGTGGAGGGATTGTCACCACTATTGTTAACATTGATCTTCACTGGTGAAGCTATATTCTGGGACTTGTGGTTCACCAGCATTTTGGACTTTATTTTATTGTTTGTTTGCGCTGCACTTTTTAACGTATCAGAACGTCAGTTTGACCCCACTAATGATATAAAAAAATTAAAACAAATGTTCAACACAAAAAATGTCAAACAAAATTCTACTAGCTTTACTAGGGTCTACTCTACCCAGTTTTAGCGTAGGACCCTTCCAGGCCTTACCTACTGTCTGCTTTGCAGCTGTAAAACATCAGTTTAGATTGTAGATTAGTCAGGCCAGGAGGTTTCAAGTTAAAGAATAGTAAGGAAGGGAAGGGTGAGCACTCACAATGCCACATCTGTATAACTGAGAGAGGAAGAAAAGGATTACTCAAAAAGGAAGAATAACCAATGGTCGGACTTTAGAGGCAGGACAACAATAGAAATACGAAAAATAATATATTTATTACAAAAAATACAGACAGAACAACACAGTGTTCAAAGATAAAACACCATACAAGATATTAAATGTATGAGTTGTATCCCTTGTGCGTCTACGCGTTTCACTGTGAGGCTTCTTCAGGACCCAGGGTATTTAGATATGTGTCGTTGGAATTGATGCACGTGGAATGTATGTAACGCATTGTCTTCTTTTTAACCATTAGATTGTATATTCATTTTAGTGTGTTTAAACAATATATCTCATTTCAGATATTGAGATTTGTTCTCTGTCATTGTCTCCTCTTGTTGTTCTTCCTGAAGAAGCCTCACGGCGTAGATGCACAAGGGATACAACTCATACATTCACTATCTTGTATGTTTTTTTTTATCTTTGAACACTGTGTTGTTCTGTCTGTATTTTTTGGAATAAATATATTATTTTTGGTATTTCTATTGTTGTCCTGCCTCTAAAGTCCGACCATTGGTTATTCTTTTCTTCCTCTTTCAAGTTAAAGAGTAGCTCTACTTTTTTGGAGAAAAAAACAATCCCCTCTGGGTGAATAATGTACAATGAGGGGATTTTAAAAAATGTTAAAGAAAAAGCTGTTAGTTTTAGGGATTTTTAATATTAATTAGTGGATGCACTTGAAATTTTCCAATGAGGAAAGTGGTAGGGTCGCCATCCCTTTAGAAGTGACTAACCCTTTGGGAGTTATTATACCACAAACCACAGTGCAAACAGTACCAAATAACTAAAGTTAATAAAGTGCAAATACTGTGCATATACCATAAACGTTGAATATCAAAAACAAACAAATCATAACGTCATAAAAAAGTCCAATGTCAACTGAAAAGCAAGTAGCTAGTGAAAGTCGGTATTAGAACTTCAGAACAGTCCCAAAAAAAATATTCTTCCAAAGGTGCTTCCGTGCAGAAATATTCTAAAGTGCTGTTGTGCTCCAAAATGATCACACGTGATCTGTGCTCCACACACCCCCTTGTGCTTTAACTCACCAGATGGTATG
This sequence comes from Rana temporaria, assembly GCF_905171775.1. NCBI lineage: Eukaryota > Metazoa > Chordata > Amphibia > Anura > Ranidae > Rana > Rana temporaria. Next base: position 241,307,559 of record NC_053493.1, on the reverse strand, counting down.
GACCCCTTAGCAGTACTGCATGTGGGTCTATCAGGCATAGGCTGGTGAGCGGGGAGATGTCACTTCCCCTATATCTACCTATGTAATTGCCATTCGTGCATGAAGGAGAGAAAATCCATATAATATAGTACGTCTTGTTTGTTGTAATAAAAGGTTAAAAACACACTTACAATATTCCAGAGATATAATCGCTTTGTGCAAACATCCTAGAAGTTCATTCTATAGGGCAATTAGCTTGTTTCAAGAACTGGCTTGGTACAACCTTGCGTGCATTCCACCGCTCACCGTATGTAACATCACTGGGGAACCGCAATATACATCAATGCATTTCGCCCTTCCCACAGGCCGTTATCAAAGGTCTAATATAGGCCAGACCATTAAAATGCTGCAGATTAAAAAGGAATAGTAATTTTTTATAAACTTATTTTTGCTATTCTTCCCACAAGAGTGGTGTTACCTTTTAAGAAATGTCGACTTTAGTCTTAGTTTTAGTGTTGCCTACCAGCATATCAAAATTGTGTTGCCACAGGGCAGGGCCACTATATGTAAACAAATGATTCAGTCTGGCCACATTAATGAAAATATGAATAGTAAAAGATACTGTAATGATATCACACACTGGGCACATGAAAAGACATATCTGGCTGCCATGTTGTTCAGGAATCATTGGTCGGCCATTATGGTTTTATAGAACAGGGACACATTGTAGCAGCAAATTCCTAGGAGTGCACCTTTATAACCTTTCAACTTAGGTCACATTTGTATATGGGTCTGGAATTTCAGAGAGCCTGTTATCACAAATTAAGGACAGCATACACCAGTCCTGTTGGCACCTAGATTGTGGGCCTGCAAGCTGGAAAATCTTTGTGCAGGGTAAGGCTGAGAGTGCCATTTTTGCGAATCAGTGACAACTTGGTGTGAGATAGACCAGCCATTTGTCACACGTCGTTGAAAAGGGCAATGGTCTGACCAGCATTTCTCACAGATACCATCTGCTAAGGACCTTATATTAATTCTGCTGCTAAGAGGTACACTCAGCAGTGGTGGCCCATCCATAAGGGGTGCAGGGGCATCGCCCCCCCCCCCCCCAATCCATGTGCCAGGCCTCTAATCTCCATGCAGGGTGCCGAATGCATAGATTTCAATGTGGGTTATTCATTTTTTGAAGCATGTGATTAGATCTGGAGGCTCTAATTGGCTTCAAAAAGGTTGGGCTTAGGGTATAGAGCACTGCACCCCAAGTTCACCCACTTGAGTGACATTAGTAAATTAATATTCGCTAATGTCTTCCTGCATCTCCTCCCAGCCAATCAGGAAGCGAGTCCTGAGTGCGAGTGGATCGCCGCCTATCAAGCTCCGGGGGAGGGGGGTTGAATGACAATAGTGCTAATGGATCACCGCCTATCGAGCGCCAAAAATATTGACCACCAGCCACCATTGACACACAGTAGTATCTTAAGTAACAACCTACACACTTGGCTACTCTCCAGCACAATACTTCAATACTTTCTACATTACTCGTTGCTTCCATCCAAAGCTTATTTCAAATATCTTGCAATGCACATGGCAAATGCTGCTAAGATGTGCATACCTGTCCATGTTCCTTCCATCCCTAAATAGTTTGCTCGCATGTACAAAGTCACGGAGATGGATGGAAAAGCTCATTCACATAGCAAAAGATTTTTCCTCTAAGTTTACAGCAACGTAGGCTTACTGGCTTCACTTCCGGGAAGCTGACTTTTACCGCCAATTGATGGGCGACCTCTTTCCGACATGCAGGATAACAGACACTTAAGGCACCTGACCGAGTTTCTCCCCATGTCACTCTGCCTGAATACACAACATGCATATTCTTTCCAAGGTGGTTCATGGCTCTTTCTTTCTTTCCCCCCTCCACCCACTAAAGTATCTTACACTCATCATGAACCTGCAGGGTGGGTGAGGCTTGGGAAAGGAGGGTCCCCCGGAGGACCGATGTTCCTTCTTCCCTTTTCCCAGACACCCTTTACTCTTAGGCCCTGTACACACGGGCAAGAATCTCGTCAGGAAAAAAACGTAGTTTTCCCTGACGAGATTTTTGGCAAGAATCTCTTGCCGCCCGAGTGTACACACTGACCTTTTCAAAAGAACCGCGGTTCTCTTGAAAGGCAAGAACGCGGTGACGTCATCGCGTAAGACGAGCATGCGCTCCTCACATTCAATGCCGTCGCCACCATCTTGCTTCACCCTACCTATGCCGTGGAAGCTACTGCGCATGCGTCAAAGTCATTTTGAGCATGCACGGGTTTCCACGGTGACAGGTAAGTATACACACTCTCGGGTTTCTTGTCGGGAAACAGGCCGACAAGAATCTTGACGAGGAAAAAGAGTGCAGGTTCTCCTTTTTTCTCATCAAGATTCTGACCAGATTTTCTGACGAGAAACCTGAAAGCCTCGTACACACACTCGGCGAGAAGCAGTTTTCTTGCTAGTTTTTGCCAAGAAAACCGGTCGTGTGTACGAGGCCATACCCTCCCTTTCGTTCCTTCAGGTCCCCCTTCCTTTTTTCCTTTTCTCTCTCCTTCTTTTTTTTTTTGGACGACAGAGTCCGATTCATGGAACAGCTCACTCAATTAGAAGAATCCCTTTGGCCTTATGCCTTGTACACACGGCCGGACTGTCCGAGGAAAAAAAGTCAGACGGGCTTTTTTTCTCGGAAAGTCCGGCCGTGTGTAGACTCCATCTGACTTTTTTTGTTGGAAGTCCGATGGACCTTAGATAGAGAACCTGTTCTCTTTCTTTCCGACAGACTCATGGCAGACTTTGGACGGGCAAAAGTCCGAACGTGTGTACAAGGCATAAGTGTAACTTTTTGAAATTGCATTATCAATACCATTCCCTTTGCCACCAAAGCAGATACATTCTTCCCTGCCTGGGAACAAGACTTTGCCAGTCTACTCTCTCATTCCTCTGCATTACTTCTATGCCTCAGTAGTTGCTCATACCTGGTGTTTCACAAGTTTCTTTGTTTGTTACATACAGTATGTCATTGTCAGGAAACCTGATCTCAGTAGTATTTTACATAGCATTGGCATGAGCTTTACATGTAAGATCCTTGTCTCAACACATTTAAGTCTCTGTATTAGTAGGTCACTGATTTTGGATCCTGGTATTTGTCTTTTTCACATGAATCAAACTCTGACAGATATGTGTGCTGTGCCTATTTGTCATGATGTTGTATTGCCAACTGAAAACCCCTTGAATAAAAATAGTTTAGATCAAAAAGAAAAAAAAAACATCATACCTGGAAAAATGCTGGTCCTCCAGGCATTTCTGCTCAGATGGTGGTGAATGTGAGATGTCCTCTAGTAAGGCTGGCCATATATTATACAATTTTCTTGTACAATTTTCCTTCAGATTTACCAATAATATGAGGTCAAACCTAAACACTTTCAATTTGTATGCAGAAAGGGCCCTTGCACTACATAGTTGAAGGTAAATCTAATGGAAATTGAATAAGAAAATCGTATAATGTATGGCCAGCTTGAGCCTGTGTTTCGGGCAATAGTGTTCAATTTAAAGATAACGGAATATCTCTGCACTATACAACTTGAACTCCAACTGAAGGCACAAGAAATGTTTTACTCTGCTAATCAGGTCATATACTTGGCAGTCATTTTGACTTCTATGCGTTTTATTCACTTGGCACACAGTACCACTCCAGACCAGAATCTTGACTTTGTACTCTTTTGTCTATAAGGATTAGGTATTTTATGGGTTTTTCTTTACATAAGTGTTAAGTGTTCATGTACACTAACAAAAAATGTCTTGAGATTATGTAAACCTTATTTACTTTAGGTATTATGACAGGAGCTCAAGTACATGGTTTATACTTAAATATTGTTCTACCTTATGTTGTAAGCGTAGCAAATTCAACAAGCGTTCCAGGATATTGTTCCGGGAGTGACCTGTATAGTCTTAAAGTGGTAATAAACTGATACTGAAGTTTTTTTTTCTATAAACATAACAAACATGTTATACATACCTGCTCTGTGTAATGGTTTTGCACAGAGCAGCCCAGATCCTTCTCTTTTTGTGTCCCTCTTCGGCACTCCTGGCTCCTCCCTCATGTTGAGTGACCTCACAGCAAGCAGCTTGCTATGGGGGCACCCGAGCCTAGCCACAGCTCTGTGTATTTATTCAGACACGGAGCTGCAGTTTGGTCCGTCACCTCTCTCTCCTCATTGGCTAATTGACTTTGATTGACAGCAGCAGGAGCCAATGGCTCAGCCAATCAAGAGGGAGAGTCTTGGACGGGTATCGCTGGATATCACTGGATCAAGATGGGGCTCGGGTAAGTAGTGGCTGCTGCATACAGAAGGCTTTTTATCTTAATGTATTAAGATAAAAAAAAAACATCTGCCTTTACAACCACTTTAAGCCCAAACCAAAAATGTAATATATTGCAGTTTACCATGCTTTAGATGTGGTGGATTCATTCTCTTCTTTTTTTTTTTAAGCTTTTTCCCTTCTGCTTTCACCTAGTGATCTGGCCAGTAACACACCTCCTGTATTAGAGTGCCCCCACTCTGGATGAAGGAGCTCAAAGGGGCACAGCAGACAGCAGCATTGTTAATCTGGGGGAGGGGAGTGTTCTATGGAATAGCAGATTTAGATACACCTACAAATTGAAGTCAAACTCGAGCTCATATTGCAGTTACACAAGCAGTACAGTGACAGTTTTTTGGTGTTTTTTTTGGGCGTTTGGGATAAAGGTTTACATGAGTAAATAAAAGCTGGTCATTGTGAACATTCCTGTCAGTGGTAAATAGTTTTCCTCAACACCCAAACGCAGGGGTGTCAAACTCAATTTCATCGTGGGCCGCATCAGCATTTTGATTGCCCTCAAAGTTGTATCTGTAAGATTAGATGTCCAGCGCACCCCCTCCCCTTTACATTAGAGGTCAAGAGCCACCCCACCATCAGAAGTTGAGTCCCCCATTCTCCCTTACATCACAGTGTACCCCCTCCTTATGCTGCTTCTGGGATGGTGCTTCAATGGATGCATTGCTTGAAAGTAGAAAGTAAGGTCCTGAAGTAGGACTAGAGGAGGGCTGGAGCTGCAGGAGAGGTGTGAGGGCCACATGAAATGGCCTGGAGGGCCGTATTTGGCCCGCAAGCCTTGTGTTTGACACCTGCGCCCTAACGGATACATTTGCATTAGAAATTGTTATTTTGAAAAACAAAAGATTTACTGGCTGAAAGAAAGAAAATAAAGGAAGGAAAGTCTAAAATGAAAATGAATGCAGCCATTGCATCTAAGAATAGGTAAACTGCAATAGAAATAATTAGGGTTATATATATAGCCCTGAGCTGCAAGGGCCGTGTCTGGGGAGGTGGGATGGGGATGATTGGCTGTGATGTTTGGGCACTATGTTTTTGTGGAACTGGAAGTCATGATGTACATGTAAATCATTTGATCTTTAATAAACTTATTTCTGATTAAAAAAAAAGAAATAATTAGGGTTGTCACGAAACCGATACTAGTATCAGTATCGGGACCGATACTGAGCATTTGTGCGAGTACTTGTACTCGCGCAAATGCTCCAGATGCTTCGCCCAATATTTTTTTTGGGGAGAGTGGGTGGAGAGCGGGCGGCAAGGGGGCGGAGAGCGGAGCAGTGCAGTCCTCAAAGAGAAAGCCAAGACCTCCCCCCCCGCCGTCGCCGCCATCTAGTTGATAAGCGCGGGGAACAATACAGCTTTCATTTGAAAAGCTGTGTTCCCCCGCCACGCCTCGTCATATATAGCCCCTCCCCCTTGTCCGGGCACTTTGATAGACAGATCACCCGTCCCAGGATTGGATGGGTGATCTGTCTATCAAAGTGCCGGACAAGGGGGAGGGGCTATATATGACGAGGCGCGACAGGGAACACACAGCTATTAAAATGAAAGCTGTATTTTTCCCCGCGCTTATCAACTAGGCGGCGGGGAGGGGAAGGCTTGGCTTTCTCTTTGGGACATGGCTGCATTTGTGAAGACATGGCTGCATTTGTGGGGACATGGCTGTATTTGTGAGGGACATGGCTGCATTTGTGGGGTCATTGTTGCATTTGTGGGGGACATGGCTGCATTTGTGGGGACATGGCTGCATTTGTGGGGACATGGCTGCATTTGTGGGGACATGGCTGCATTTGTGGGGACATGGCTGCATTTGTGGGGGACATGGCTGCATTTGTGGGGACATGGCTGCATTTGTGGGGGACATGGCTACATTTGTGGGGACATGGCTGCATTTGTGGACACGGCTGCATTTGGGGACACATTTAAAAAAAAGTATCGGTATTCGGTATCGGCGAGTACATGAAAAAAAGTATCGGTACTTGTACTCGGTCCTAAAAAAGTGGTATCGGGACAGCCCTAGAAATAATGTTTGCTTTCGGGTTTAATACTGCTTTAAAGGAAACGTAAGGGCTCTTTCACACTGATCCGTTTTTGGGGTAAAAAAAAAAAGTTGAAGAAAAATGCATGAGAAATGTATCTCTTTAAAAAATATGGAACTGTTTACACCAGTGTGCTGCGAGTGCAGCCCATAGGAGTCCTGCATGCTGCATCTTTGCTGAGCTTTTGAAAAGTGCACCAAAAACGTATTTCCCATTGAATTCTTTAGAAAACGCACTGCAGTGCATAATGTTCAAGTTTTACAGGTGCATGATGCTAGTCAGGAGTCCAGAAAAAGCAGCAAAAATGCTTAAAGTGTTACTAAACCCACAACAAAGAAATGATCAGTCTAGAATTGTATTGAAAAGCAATGTGTCTCTGAATAGAAGCACTAACAGCGCTAAGGTGACCAATTAAATCTGTAATTAACCTTCTGCTAAATTAGTCTCACTGAGTGAGGATGAATGCAATGTGTATGACCACAAAGTGAAATAGGTTTAAAATATAAAATCATGTAAACCAAAAGGAATAAAATGCATAAAGTCCATTCACAGAAAAAACTGTAAAATGTCTCTTAAACCGATGTATTTCATAAAATCCTTGAAACTTCCAATTGTAAAATAATCTTCATACCGGGTCTCCCTTAGGAGTTCTACTCACCAGGGGCCAAATTCTCCAAAACCTGTGTAAATTTAGGATTATCTAACTTATGTCATTTAAGTTACGGCGCCCTAAGTTGGTGTCGTAAGTACCGTATTCTCAGTGCATTTGCGCACAAAATTGCGCCATCCTTAACTTAAGTTTCAATGCGTAAGGCGTGGTTATGGCAAGTGGGAATGAAGTGGGTGTGCTTCATTGTAATGAGCCGTGACCCCATGCAAATGAAGTGCGTTCCCTGTTGCTGGGTGTTGTCTGTCATGGCTCCCAAGCGCAGGAAGCTAAATTTTACAGTGGCAGAGAAGCATATACTTGCTCAGGGCGTCATTAAATATGGGCGATTTCTCCATGGCCCTGAGAGCCACAACACCACCCCGGCCAGGAGGAAGGAGATCCTTCAAAAGATCACCGATCGGATCAATGCGGCGGGGGGGGGGAGACCAGGACCATCGCTGGAGTTCAAAAAAAAATTAATGACTTGAGGAGCGTGTCCCGGAACAAGCTGGCAACGCTGCATGCCCATACCAGGGGCACTGGAGGAGGGGGACCCTGCCCAGTCAGGATGAGTGAGGAGGAATGGGCAGTGGCCCAGTGTTTCCACCCACAGCAGGTGGTGGGCCTGCCTGGCTTTGACAATGATCCTCTTATGAGGACAGGTAATTTTTTGGAATTTCTATCTGGTGATTAGCATGTGTGGGTGGGGGAAGGGAAGATGTGCCAAGTGTGTGGATCCAACAACCTGTGATTGTTTTGTGTTCTCCCCAGATGGCCAGGAGGTGGCAGCCCCATCAGCCCAGGAGGTGGCAGCCCCATCAGCCCAGGAGGTTGCAGCCCCATCAGCCCAGGAGGTTGCAGCCCCATCAGCCCAGGAGGTGGCAGCCCCATCAGCCCAGGAGGTGGCAGCCCCATCAGGTCAGGAGGTTGCTGGCCCATCAGGGCAGGCTGCTGCACCACCCCCAAGACAGGCTGATGCAGAGTCCCAAGAAGGGCAAGATTCGCCATGGGAGGGGAGTGCCCACAACTCCCCTAATTTGGATGTTGAGTGGGAGGAGGATGAGGGGGAGGAAGATGACAATATTGTGATTGGGCAGGAAATAATGATGGGCCAAGATATGACCTTTGAGTCATCCCCTGAGGGAACCCCACAGGCGCCCAGCAGTCAGGCCACCATCATGGGTCGCCCCTTCCAACCCTCCTCCAACATGCAGCAGCACCCATGGCTCACTCCAACTCCTCCTCCAAGGCCACAAGCCTCAGGGGCAAGTAGGAGGCCGACCCCGGAAAACAGGGGGGGGTTGGTGCGTCTGCCGGTCAGTCTGTTGAGGGACAATGTCCGGCAGACCCGCTGTCTGTCTGCAATCCAAAAAACAATGACCAAGGTGGAGCGCAGCCTGGGTGCAATGAGGGAGTCACTGGGTGACGTGGCCACCAACTCCGTGGGGGTCATCACCTGTTTGTGGGACCTGAGGAACGCCACAACAGGCGTGGCCCAGGAGGTGACTGCCTTCACCCAGGCTGTGCAGGCCAATACCCGGGCTGTGCAGGCCAATACGGCTGACATTACTTCCTGTCTGACAAGGATAGCCGTTGCCTTGGAGGGAAGGCCAGCAGGAGGACAGACACCAGGGGAGGCTCCTTCTTCCCCTGCACAGACCCCCCCTGAAAATACTCCCTCCCCTGCACAGACCCCCCCCTGAAAATACTCCCTCCCCTGTGCACAGACCCCCCCCGTGAAGATCCCCCAGTCGGCCGTGGCCGTCCCCGTGGCCGTGCCCGTGCCCGTGGCCGTGGCCGTGGGCAGCCCAGAAGGAGCACTCGGCAACATCCTTAATTTGCAGGGGTACTTTTTGTTGTAATATTAATATAGATATGTAGGTATTGTAAAATATTGTGGTATATGAAAGGCACAGTATATATAGGTTTACATACAGGCATTCAAGGTTACACATCAAAGGGGTTAGTGGTCAAACGACACGTATCAAAAGGACTCTTTGATGTGTTAATCTTATCTAAGAAGACCTAGGTGTGTGGCCTGGTACTTCCTTACATAAGGAAGTGTTTATTAATGTTAATTAGACTTGGTGGGATATTCATTCAATGGGAACATTTGGTTGACCCCCCCCCCCCTTCCAGTGTGAGTCCAATATTTGAAGGACTCAAGCTGGCATTCAAGGAGTCTTGGCTAGTCTTGTCTTGTCACTCTATGATGAACATTGCACAGGTCTAGGAGAAGATGGGATTCTGAATTATACTCTGTTGGATTCGTGTATCGTCTGTGGACTTTGTATGTTATTGGAAGATCCATTAAATGCGTTCTCTGGAGAACCTGGTGTGAGTTGCTACGGAACAACCTAATTTACTCTCTGACTTCAGTACATTGGATCTTATGGTTCGGTGTTGGACACTATACATGATTACTACATTGGTGCCGTTCAAGAGACCAGAAGCACATTTTCAGGACTTAGTAACAGAAGTCGGTGATGATGAAAAATCCTGTGAGTTGGACAGAAGTCTGATGGAGACCCAAGAGCTATGCTGTGACCTCTAATGTCTGGTTGTGACATAAGAGAGTCTGATATACAAGACTATACAAGTTTGGAACCCCAGAATTATTCTCTGGAGACTGGAAACTGAAGAAAGAAGGGACTGCCGTGTACTAGAAGACGGGAACTGGCAAGGTGAAGCTTCAAATGCGGTGAGTAAAATATTTCCTTTATCTTAAATTATTAGTACTTTAGTCAAAATGCTTACTCAGTGTGAAGCTAGTGTCAGTTCTGATAAAGTTAACAGATGGGTATTAAAATGTATTAAGCGTCATGGCGGTCCTTATGAAATGCCAGAAAAATGTAAGCAGACGTGGACTATGATGAAGGAATTTTTAGAGGAAAGTGTTTTTGATAGCAAAATTTCAGAAAGTAAAAGAAAAGGTTGTATTGTGCAGGGCTTGTTATCTTGTTGTTTAAAAATGGAAAGTTCTTTAAATGATAAAGTTGAGGAAATTGCGCAGTTACAGAGTGCAGTTGATAATAGCCATAAGGTTTGCAAGAGGTTACAAAACCAATCAGAAACTGAGACAGTAAATTTAAAATTGCATGCAGTTACCATTGGTGGAGCTTTGCTTGAGAAATCTAAACGTTGTGATGAATTATCAGAGGAAAATGAGAGATTAAAATTAAGAATTATGGAATTGGAGAAGAGATCTCAGGAATGCAGATGTGCATCAAATCTTGGATTAAGCAATCTGCAGCAAAATACAAACTTTCTATCAAATGAAACAGAACCTCATATTAAATCTGATAATTCATTGCCAGCCGCACCCACTGTGACCACCACGGTTTATAACAACAATAATAATACAGGTGAAGTTCAGCTTGTAATGAAGCATTTGAAACCAAAAGAACTGGATGCAATTCTTAAAGAAATAGGAATGGTACCCTGCCATGATTTAAACAAATTTTTAAAATGGTTTTGTGACTTGCAGAATGTCATAGATTTGTACAATCTCAACCCATCGGACTTAGAAAGAGTTTTGCAACATTCTATAGGGAAAAGTCTTTGGTTGAGGATCAAACAGATCTGTCTTCAGCCTCTGAGGACAAGGGACATATTACTGGAGTTATTATGTGTTCTGTACGGAGTGCGTTCTGATGTTACGATTCATGGGAAGATTGATCAAATGCAGGGTGAATCTCCCTATGAATTGTCGCAGAGGATATATACTATTATGGAATTGTTGGTTGGTAATAATCTTGCATTTGAGCGGGGAGGCTCGATACACATCAGTATGTTTCTAGATGCTTTGCATGAAGATATCAAACAAGATATTTTATTGGTTACCCCGAATCCTCACGATTTAAAAGACATATTATTGAGAGCAGATCATTTATGGAGAAGGTCAAATGAGCAAGCTGTCAGAATTGATGTAGCCACATTGTTTAGGACAAACACTGAACAGAAAGATCAGAAGATAATATCTAATGATCACATCAAAAGGGGAAACTCTGGGTCAAACATAGGCTATATTAACATGAAAAACAGAGCTGGCCAAAATAATAATAAGAAAAGGACCTGGATACCATTTCCTCAGTTAAAACAGAAATATGACCACCTGAAGATTGAGTATGATAAGATGAAAATAGAATATCACACACTATTAGAACAGTTGAATGGTACAGATCTGTTTTTGAATGAAAATGACACTTCTGTAGCAGTGGGGGTGAATTAGCTTTAAAGTGTAAACATGTAAATAGTTCTTTGTTTAAGGTCCTTGCTAATGAGATTTTGTCTGAGAGTTTTTTGTCTTTCAGGTACGTTGCTGGAGATATGCATTTGCATGTAAAAAGCAGGAGTAATTGTTGACTAGTGGGGGAGAGACACTGAATGGACAATATCACTATACAAGAAATTATAAAGAATTCATGGACACTCTCTCAATTTTCATCAAGCAATGGACTTTTTTTTTGAACATTCCAAAAAATTTTTTCTCTTCATTTTTTTATTTTATTTTCAATGGACTTACCCAACGTCCTATTTTTTTTCATTTTCTCCCTTTCCCCGATATATTTTGCTTTTTTATTATGTTTTATTTCTTGAACTTAATCTTAAAACCAGAGCAAAGCATTTAAATCTAGAATAATTTTATAACATCTGTACATATGAAATAATGCATATTGATATCAATATATTTACATCTGAGGTGATGTTGCACAAATGGCTGGGCATAGCATACATTATAGTAGGTTGGGTGGTTTTCCTAAATTTATAAGAGGGGTGAGTGAAATTCATCACTCTAGTCATGATTTGAAACATTGTTGAATCAGTTATTTATAATATGCTGAAGGCTATGACACATATGGATGAAAGAGACCTTTCTACTCTTCATAAAAAATACTGGCAAGAATTTCCACTGCTGATTTGTCTGCACAGAAGATCTGATAAACACTGATGTCAAGCTGATAATATCTATACCGTCGCATGGGGGAATATATATATATATATATATATGTTGGCATACCATTCTGTGGAATTATGGACTGAATGATACAAAACAGCTCTATTAAAGGCAACAAGGGTTCAGCCTACAGCACGTTACGGAAGCAAATTGCTGCTGGCAATCAACAAATTCAGAATATTGAAGGTTTGAATGATTGAAGGTGTCAAGTGCAAGAAAAAGTTTGCAGCACAGAATTGTTACTGCCGGTCCGGATCCAAACCTTTTTGACCTTGAAAGGGACTGCTGATACATTAATAGTTCTTCTTACTACAAAGATGGAAGATGGAAGAATTTCAGGAATTGCTGGTGTTTGTGTAAAAGCATCTTTAAAAAAATGAAAACTTTGAGCCTGGAGAAGAGAGAATCCTGGACTTATGTGGATTGGACCTCCAAAAACATACCAAGCTTTACTTTCAGTGAGACGGTGAGAGATGTGATGAAGTCAGAATGGACTGTGACATCAGCTCGTTTTTGCACAATATTCAAGATCGTGATGTGATTTACAAAACAAGGAGCAATCTTTGAAATGAGGCCTAACAGATATACTGGCCACGAATGTTTACTGAATCCTTTTCCAGTCATGGTCTAAAGTTATATTATCTAATAACTGTTTCATGGGGATATTTTAGAGGTTGGTGAAGAGAGATGTAACCAATCTGAACTTAATATTTCATATGAGCCGTTGTAAAACATCCAATACCTCAAACCATAATGACATTTAATGTTTGATTTATGAGTCAGTTCTAGTAGTTAGAACCGACTCAAGTGGGGGAATATGTTGTAATATTAATATAGATATGTAGGTATTGTAAAATATTGTGGTATATGAAAGGCACAGTATATATAGGTTTACATACAGGCATTCAAGGTTACACATCAAAGGGGTTAGTGGTCAAACGACACGTATCAAAAGGACTCTTTGATGTGTTAATCTTATCTAAGAAGACCTAGGTGTGTGGCCTGGTACTTCCTTACATAAGGAAGTGTTTATTAATGTTAATTAGACTTGGTGGGATATTCATTCAATGGGAACATTTGGTTGACCCCCCCCCCCCTTCCAGTGTGAGTCCAATATTTGAAGGACTCAAGCTGGCATTCAAGGAGTCTTGGCTAGTCTTGTCTTGTCACTCTATGATGAACATTGCACAGGTCTAGGAGAAGATGGGATTCTGAATTATACTCTGTTGGATTCGTGTATCGTCTGTGGACTTTGTATGTTATTGGAAGATCCATTAAATGCGTTCTCTGGAGAACCTGGTGTGAGTTGCTACGGAACAACCTAATTTACTCTCTGACTTCAGTACATTGGATCTTATGGTTCGGTGTTGGACACTATACATGATTACTACACTTTTTTATTTATTTATTTATTTTTTTTGCTACTGTACTTATGATTTGGTTTATGTGTGTGAATGATGTGTGAATGTGGGGGTGGTGGCATTCCTGAAAACACCAGGTGTCACCCTCAGTTTTGGTGGAGTATGGATCCCCAGGACCAGGGAGATGTCATCCTAGGTTCCTGAATGGTGTATGAATGCACAGTGACATAATTGGAGCCGTGGCGGGGCGTTACTGCTCCCAAGTACCAAAGGGGGGGGGTACTTGGATCTAATCCAATTCGATGTGCATGTGATGTGTCTGTGCTAGGGACCACAGTGACGTGCATTCATGCATTCTCATTGTGAGATAATTAATGTGCGTTTTGTTCCAAAAAAAAAACATTCTCATTGTCATATAAGTAATGTGCATTTAATTTGCAAAGAAAATATTTAAAGGTCACATAATCTCTGTGATTTATTCTGGGCAAAGCAAAAAAAAAAAGATAATTAGGGTCCATTTACTGGGCAAAGATGCCTTCAGCCAGTTGTCTCCTTATTACCTGGCCCTCTGCAGCCCGTGTAGAGGGGTTTGGGGGGGGGGGGATTGCCTGGGTGGGGGGTTAGGTCAGGACATATCTCAACATCCAGGCCCCTTCTCAAAGCAAAATTGTGGAGGATGCAACATGCCCCAATAATTTGGCAGACAAAGTCTGGGGAATACAAGAGTGTACCCCCAGTCTTGTCAAGGCGTCTAAATCTGGACTTGAGAAGGCCAAATGTCCGCTCTACTATTGCCCGGGTCTGGATGTGCACCTCGTTGAATTTCCGTTCTCCGGGTGTTTGGGGGTTCCTAAAGGGGGTCATCAGGTGGGGTCCCAAGGCATATCCTGAGTCACCTGTAAGGGAAAAGACAGGAGGATATTAGTCATGCATGTGCCCCTTGTGATGTCTGCATCATGGGGGGGGCATACCTGACACCAATGTCACTCACCAATCAGCCAGCTGTCCCCATACACATTCTGCTCCAAGTCTTGGTAGACCTTGGTCTGCCGTAGGATGTAGCTATCGTGGCACGACCCCGGAAACTTGGCACAAACGTGCCAGATGAGGCCATGTGCATCTACGATCACCTGGACATTGATCGAATGCCAGCCTTTCCTATTTCTGAACAGGTGTTCAGTATCATGGGGGGGCTGTAGTGCCACATGGGTGCAGTCTATCGCCCCGATGGTCCTTGGAAAGCCAGCAATGTTATAAAAGTCTGTCATGGCTTGCACACGCTGGTCCTCCTGGGTGGGCATGACAAACTGGTTGGTCATGCGCCGCAGTATGGCAGGGACCACCTGATGGACACATTTGCTCATTGATGACTGCACCATCCCAGCCACACCTCCAGATGCACGCTGGAATGAGCCACTCGCTAAAAAATGGAGGGTTGCCATCACTTTTTCGAGAGGTGTCAGGGTATGGGAACGTAGGGTTGGGGTGATAAGATCCTCATGAAGAAGTTGGGTGATCTCCAGGATGGCCTCCCTATCAAAACGGTAGTTGCCAATCACCTCATAATCTGGCATTTGCCAAATATCACGCCGTGGACGATAAACTCGCGCCTGTGCCCTCATCCTCCTCCTCTGTGCCCTCCTCCTCCTTTGTGCCTGTAAGGCAGCAAGTGTCGTCACAATCATAGCTGGTCCTGGCATTTTTCCAAAAATAACCTTCACAACTATAGCTCTAAGCTCTAGTCACTACCTACAGCAAACCCTTCCACAGCATGTGTAAAATTAGGGCTGGTTTTATAATGTGGAAATTTAGTCAGAAAAACTAACAGGTGCGCACAGGGCGGAAAATACGGCACACACACTTAGGCCCAGATTCTCGTACATCGGCGCATCCTTATGCGGTCGTAGCGCATCCAAGATGCGCTACGCCTTCCTAACTTAGAGAGGTAAGCTCCGTATTCCCGAAGCACCGGCGTTCAAATTTGCGCCGGCGTAGTGCAAATTCGTGGGCGTATGTGGGCGTAAGTGAAAGTAGGACGGAAGTGGGCGTGATACATTTAAATGAACCGTGACCTTATGCAAATGATGGTCTGAACGGACGGCGCATGCGCCGTCACGTGACCGGGTGTCCCCCGCCCCTATGCGCATGCGCACAACGCGATTGGCGAGTTGCTCAAAACAAGTGCATAAATACGCCCAGACATGCGCCCATCATGTGCAAAAGTACACCTGTTAGTTTACTGTTGGTGGTGAGCTTACTTTTGCAGTGCTTTGCCATGTCTGCTGAGCGTACAAGTAGAAGGAAAAAGAATTTCTCTCATGATGAGAGGGCCATCATTCTCGCAGGCATGGAGAGGCACTATGACCGCCTCCATGGGTCCAGGAGTAAAACCACAAGCAAGGGGCGAAGGGATGAGATCCTGCAGAGGATAACGGATCAAGTGAATGCTGTGGGCAATGAGGCGAGGAGGCCCCATCATATAGGCAAAAAAATTAATGATCTTAGGAGGAGGGTCAAGGACAAGATGGCCCTCATGGCGAGGCATGCCAGGGGCACTGGTGGGGGACCTGCCTCAAGGATCCGTCTGACACCAGATGAGGAGGTAGTTGCCCGGTGCCTTACCAGGGTTCAAGTTGAGGGAATGCCGGGCTATGATTCTGTTCATCCGCCCTTGAGGACAGGTAAGTGTTTATTTCCACTATCTGGTGTGTAGCATGTGTGTGGGGGGAGGTAGGGAATATGTGACAAGTTTGTGGGTCCACCAACATGTGAATGTTTTGTGTCATCCACAGGTGTCCAGGATGAAGCTGGCCCGTCTCGTGCCCCTGCCCGTCCCACACCATCCCCTGATGATGATGTCCCTGCCCGTCCCACACCATCCCCTGATGATGATGTCCCTGCCCGTCCCACACCATCCCCTGATGCTGATGTCCCTGCCCGTCACACACCATCTTCATCTGATGAAGATGCCCCTGACCCCCAGGGAAGGCAAGCGGCATTGGTGGAGGAGAGTGGTGGCCACGCCTCCATTGAGGAGGTTCTGCAGGATGCGGAGCATTTGGGGGAGGAGGTGTCACTGTCCCTTTTCTTGGAGGATTTGGGAAGCTTGGCTGGTCCATCCCGGACCTCAAGCCCACGATCCTCCATATCCTCGGACACCATCTCCAACCCAGCCACTCCCTCTGTCTCCATCTCCAACCCACCCCCTCCATCTAATCCCTCACCCTATGCCAGGCCTGAAGCCTCTCGTGGACCAAGGAGGTCAACGCCGAGAACCAGGGGGGTACCCGAGTTGCTGTCTGTGACCCTGACCACTGCGCAGGAAGACCAGACCCGCCTTATGGGTGCGATGGGCCAGGACTTCACTCGAGTGGCTGACAGCCTAGGGGAGAGGGGACATGTCACCGATGTGATTCAGGACATTGCAGGCAACACCACTGCAATTATCACATGTTTGCGGGATCTCGAAACCACCACAGCAAGCCTGGTGAAAGAGGTGCAGACCCTAAATGAGTCCGTCCAGGGGCACACAGCTGCCATTGTTGGTGTTCAAACCGAGACCAATAACCTCCTGAGGAGGATAGCGGTGGCATTAGAGGGCAGGCCTCCAGCCCCGGTGGATGCTCCTCTGCCTGATGAAACCCCCCCCCCCCTCAACCAGGCAGTTGAGGAGCCGGGGCCGGGGCCGTGGCCGAAGGCAGGCCAATTAGTTTTTCGTGTTGATTATTGCTCTGGTAAAGAGTTTTTTTTTTTTTTTTTCAAAGTGTTGCTCTGGTAAAGAGTTTTTTAAGTTAGTGTTGACAAATGCACACGGTGAGGCGTGCAGAATAGTGTGACTGTTGTGAGAATGGGGGGGGTTGACACTCCTGCCAGCAAAGGGGTGTCACCCTCTGCCGTGTGAAATGTGTATGAATGTACAGTAACATAATTGTAGCCTTGGCGCGGCGTTACTGCTCCCTAAAACAATGTGGTTTGATTGGGTCTAATCCAATTCGATGTGCATGTGGGGGGTGTGTGCTAGGGACCACAGTGGTGTGCACGTGTGCATTCACATTGTGCCATTTTTCATGTGTGTGTTTAACGTTCAAAGAGACGTTCAACGAGGCATCTCCTGATTGCTGATCCCTCAGCAGACGGGGTACCCTCAGGCAGGGGGGGATTGTCGGGTTGGGGGCTCAGGTCATCACGTAGTTCAACCTCCAGGCCCTTTCTCACTGCGAAGTTGTGCAGAATGCAACATGCCCCGATGATCTGGCACACAAAGTCTGGGGAATACAACAGGGTCCCCCCAGACTTATCCAGGCATCGGAAACGGGACTTCAGTTGGCCAAAGGTTCGTTCCACCACTGCACGGGTACTTATGTGTGCAGCATTGTAGTTTTCCTCTCCTGGGGTTTGTGGGTTCCGGAATGGGGTCATTAGATGAGGTCCAAGTGCATATGCAGAGTCACCTGGAAGAGAAAAGACAGGAGGAGGTTAGTCATGCATGTGTCCCTCGTAATGTCTGCGTCATGGGGGGGACAGTCATACCTGACACCCATGTCACTCACCAACCAGCCAGCTGTCCCCGTACACATTCTGGTCAAACTCCATTGGGATGTCGCTTTGGCGGTAGATGAAGCTGTCATGAGAGGATCCGGGGTGTTTGGCACGGACGTGCCATATGAGGCCATGGGCATCCACGATAACCTGGACATTGATAGAATGCCAGTGCTTCCGATTGCGGAATAGGTGCTCTGTGTCACGGGGGGGCTGTAGTGCCACATGGGTGCAATCAATTGCCCCGATGGTGCGTGGGAATCCTGCAATTCTGACAAAATCTGCCCTTGCCTTATTCCGCTGGACCTCCTGGGTGGGTCTGACGATTTGGTTGGACATGTGTCTCAGGATTGCGGGTACAACCTGGTGCACACATCTGTTCATGCTGGTTTGTGACATCCCAGCCACACCTCCACTTGTGCGCTGAAAAGATCCAGTGGCCAGGAAGTGGAGTGTTGCCAGGACCTTGATCAGTGGCTGCACTGCATGTGAGCGGTGTGTTGGGCTTGTAAGGTCATCCTGCAGGATTGTGGTTATTTCCTGGATGGCTTGAGTATTAAATCTGAAGAGGCGATACACCTCTGCTTCCCCGATGGCCAAGACGTCTAATGGCGTTCGGTAAAAACGCTGCCGTGCCCTCCTCCTTCTCCTTCTCATTCGAAGCGCCTGGGCGCACACTAGTTGTGCTATGACCATGCCTGCCCCTGGCATGTTGGCATACAGAAGTCTTGTCCTGCAAGTGTGGTTGCTGAGCTCGTCCGTAAGGGTGCTGCTAAAGCTGCTCTCCAGCTGACCTGCACACGTCTGGTGCAAAGTTGCCCCTGCTTTTATGAGGGGCAAGTTTACACCGGACGAACAGCTTACGCGCACCGCTCGTAGCCTGCGTCGGGCGGTCGTACGTTCGGGAATCTCGGTATATCCCTCATTTGCATATTTGATTATGAAATCAATGGGAGCGCTGGGCGTTCTCGGCGTAAATGTGCGCCTACGCTACGCCGGCGCACAAACGTTGCGCCGATCGAAACAAGACTAATTTCTGGCGTACCTGGTTCTGTGGGTACGGCGCACCGATACGACGGCGCATCTGTTCAATTGCGCCGCGCAAATCAAGGTGCCCCGGCATAACGCCTTTGAGAATCTGGGCCTTAATTCTGAGAATCGCCCTAACTCCCTCATTTGCATCTTTGCCTATCAAAAACAGCGGCGAGCCTAGCGTAATTTGCGCCCGGGGATGCGCAGGTGTAACTAATTTAAGTACGGCTGAAAATACGGAAATGTTTGCTTAAGTCGTTTTGACGATCGTGTGCAAATATACGCGCCGTGTAAATTTAGAAAACTGGAGTTAAGTCTGCGTATCTCTTTTGAGAATTTGGCCCCAGATGCCTATGGTGTGTTCAGCATTAAGAACTCCTTGCTCATACTGGGATTCCTTTCAATGGATTGCCTTAAAAGTTTCCTCAATCTTCCAAAGATATCTCCTTCCTCCTGTTGTCACCGTATCTCAGTAGGTTTGGTATAGGTCATAAATGAGGGAGTGTTTCATGTAAGGCAAATGAAAAGACATATAGTGTAATACTGTTTTTTATTGAGAACCATGCCCCATAAAAATATATATAAGCTTACAAATGTTGAAGATAAAATACAGCACATCAAACGTAGTGAACTACAGCTCTCGTCCGCTCTAGGTGCGCAGTCAGCTCAGCTCCAGCTGACAGGCTCCCAGTTCAGTGTGAACGCTGTGTGCAGTGGAAGAAGCACGTCGTGTAGCCACACCCTGACGCGTTTCGTGATTGGCTCACGTCTTCAGAGGGCCTGGCTACACGGCACTGACTCTGATTTTAAATAGGGCAAGTGGGAGTATCCAAACTCACTCTAACCCGTAGCGTGTCTACTATGTGTGCGAATGACGGCACACCTCCATCCGGCTTCCTCTCAGGTCCGCTTCCTCTGGAGCGACATCGCTGTGAGCCAATGAAGAAAGGATCACAGGCTCCCTCGTCCATTAGGCTGTATAATGAGAGCTTATCTCTCTGATCGGGTCACACGGCATCTTATGTGAACCCGATAGGGAGAGGCATCCTCTCAGCAGAGACAAGGCAGTGGGATAAATAACCTGGTCTTATCCAAGCAAACAGCATCTTAACATTGCATGATGTCGGATGCATTTAACCCGCTCCTTGCCAAATTACTAGTACCAACACTATGTCGGCATAAACACATATCCGTGGCACTACTGCCATCATGGCAATGTGATAAAATACATGTATAAAAAATAATGATTAAAAATATACATTAAAAATACAAGGTGCACAATCTTTAGTAATAAACATTACAGTAAAATAAAGCAATGTTTAAAATTGTATATACTATATGGACTAGATGCATGCATCTACATATTCTGGCACTAAGAGCAGAGCATGTAAATCTAAACCCATAAGAGACTAAAATAGCGTACTCTGCTAAGCATATAAAACATGTTACTTATATATCATAAAAACATGTGACCATTAATAGTACAAAAATTACCAATAAAATGTGACTAGAAAATGGCTGACTGGGCAAGTATCTAAAAGACAGAGTAAATAAAAGAAAAAGTAAAAGAGCATACAGTATATGACTGGGATAACATCATTGTAAATAAAATTAACCAGCGTGCGGGAAAATATATGCTTTTTTGTCATATGTGTATATGTCAGCGTGAGGGAAAATATATGCATTAAAATACGCTTTATATCCATACTCTACATTGATTAATGATTGCTTATAAAGCATTATAAGTAAATTGAACCAGCATGAGGGAAAATATATGTTTTTTTGCCATATGTGTATATGTCAGCATGAGGGAAAATATATGCATTATAATACGCTTTATATCCATACTTTACATTGATTAATGATTGCTTATAAGGCATTGTAAATAAATTGAACCAGCATGAGGGAAAATATATGCTTTTTTGTCATATGTGTATATGTCAGCATGAGGGAAAATATATGCATTATAATACGCTTTATATCCATACTCTACATTGATTAATGATTGCTTATAAAGCAATTTAAATCAAGGTCTATGTTCAGGCCGTTCGGGCTGAGAGTATTGGTACGGAAAATCCACTCCGTCTCGCGTTTGGATATTTCCCTGTAGGAGGTGCAAAGCCTGTCGCCAAGTAACAGTGCATCTGAGGGATCTTAAACTTTTCACCTCAACGGCTAATGGGACAACCTTTGAGATCAAAGAATGCATTACATGTGCATCCACGCATGTTATTTATGTTATTTATGCCCTAGAGTGCCCATGCGGGCTAATGTAC
The DNA here is from genome assembly GCF_905171775.1 of Rana temporaria. NCBI lineage: Eukaryota > Metazoa > Chordata > Amphibia > Anura > Ranidae > Rana > Rana temporaria. The sequence continues at coordinate 241,286,323 of NC_053493.1, read as the reverse complement.
ATTGGACGCACCAAAAGGAAGCTATCCAAAAGAGTGTCAGAGCACATCTACAATATTTCCATAGGGTATGAAGATCATAGCGTGTCTTTACACTTTTTGAAGAAACATAATAAAAATCCCCTTGGACTGAAATTTTGGGGTATAGATAAGATAGACCCCAATTGGAGGGGGTCAAATAGAGTCATATGTGTATATGTCAGCATGAGGGAAAATATATGCATTATAATAAGCTTTATATCCATACTCTACATTGATTAATGATTGCTTATAAAGCAATTTAAATCAAGGTCTATGTTCAGGCCGTTCGGGCTGAGAGTATTGGTACCGAAAATCCACTCGCGTTTGGATATTTCACTGACTCTATTTGACACACTGCAGACCACTAAGCTCTGAGGAAAGGGGTTCTCCCCTGAAACGCGTCAGCCCTAGCCACGGTCACGGATCGAAACAATATCGTGTTATGCCGATGGTGTTGGTTCTTTGCTGCATTGTTACTCAAGGCCTGTTTTTAACACTCCCTTTGTGAGTATTATGATTTGTTTTTACTATTTTAATAAAATCCACCAACCATATCACACTAGGTCGGTGCGCCCTCCGTTTTCCTCTTTTTGTTTCTCTGATCCAATCCTTCTTCCTCATTCCCCAATTCATCTCCTGATAAAACAGAGGCTAGGGGACAAGCTGCACATGCTCAGTTTGGTATGTATTGCTAGAGAGTTTTCTTTCTTGGGAGGGTGCACAGGGCCAATCAGCACTGTTCAGACAGAGAGTCGGGGGTCCTGCAGACTCATTGGACAGTCATAGGAGAATGAAAACTCTTCCTGCAAGCTTTAACCAGACACTGATATAAGTCACAAGACTGCTCTAACTGCTGCTGATAAAAGGTATTTTTCAGTTCATATATACTATAACTATTGCATTTCCATGTTCTGTGTACTGTGGGAGACCAGATATAGTGAATGCAGGCTCCTGGGTATAGTAACACCTAAAATATGTGTCATGCCATTGACTAGTCAGGCCCCGGAACTATGTAGGAACTATCAAATAGGAGTTCCATTAGCCACAGCTCAAGGAACCCCTGACAACCTCTAGAGGGAACCATGGCTGGTCTAAATTCTTCTTCTTCGGTGTCTGATTTTAACATGCAACTCTTGACTTTACATCAATTAGCAGTGTCATGTAGAGTTCATAACCAGTACATTCTCCGCAGTGAAACCAGTAACATCACCAATCTCCTGATGAAGTGGCCTTACCCCCTTACCAAACCAAGATTCAATACAAGCGTATACACTATTTGGCCAAAGGAATGCGAACACCTTTCCAAATGAGTTCAAGTGTTTCCAGTGAAGATTACTGTAAATGCTACAGCTTACAAATACGTTTCGGAAAATTCTGCGCTTCCAACCTTGTGACAGCAGCTTGGGGTAGTTGATTTTCTGTTCTAGAATGAATGTGCCTCTGTACAAAGCCAGGTCCATAAAGACATGATTTGAACTCCAGTGCCTTGCACAAAGCCCTGACCTCAACCTTGTTAAACGCTATTGGGATAAATTGGTACGGGGTTGTGAGCAAGGTCTTCTGATCCAAAATAAAGATTTTTTTATATTATAGTGGGTGTACATTACTTTACTGTGGTTTATTCACCCATGGTTTTGATGGTTTACTGTAAATGCACTGCAAAATTCCAATACAAGTGACTGAAAGGCACTGCAGGTGCTGTTCTGGGACATTGAGAAACACTTAAGCAAATACCACAGATGATAATTATAATTTTACACATTACATTAGAATATATTTTTTTCTAGCTTTGTAACCTTGATTAATGATCTCTTTACAGATGTATGATTAAAGCTTACTTAAATCAAGCAGGGCTGCTATGCAAATTTATTTTAGCACAAATAACTTTTCATATCTGTAAGGTAATATTCAAATGGTAAATTAAAGGAAGTGTGCTTTGTGCACCAAAACGGGAAAAACTGAGTTCAAGCAATTAATTTATGTCATTTCAGCACTGATGTGGGACAGCATTTCCAGTAGTAGGACTTCCTGTGGAAACAGGCATGTCCCAAGCTACTTTTATTACTATTAAGATTTGCATCTGTTTTTAGGTTTTTAGGTTTTGCCTTGTACACACGGACGGTTTTCAGGACGAGAAAACTGCAATTTTTTATATTGGTCGTGAAAACCGGTCATGTGTATGCTCCCTAGCAGTTTTCTTGATGAAAAAAATGCCCTCAAAAAAATTGAAACCAGCTCTCTTTTTTCTCGTCGTGTTTCCCATCAGTTTTTTTCTTGTCGCGAAAAACGGTTGTGTGTGTGCTTTTCCGAGGTGAAAAAAACATGCATGCTCAGAATCAAGTATGAGACGGGAGCGCTCGTTCTGGTAAAACTAGCATTCGTAATGGAGCTCATTCATCACGCTGTAACGGACTGAAAAGCACGAAGACTGAAAAGCGCAAATCGTCTAGAACCAAACTTTACTAACACGAGGATCAGCAAAAGCAGCCCAAAGGGTGGCACCATTTGAAAGGAACTTCCCCTTCGTACGTGTACGTCACCGCGCTTTGGTCGGATGTTTTTTTGCATGAACGTGTGCATGCAAGTCAAGCTGGAAAGGAATCGGGAAAAACGGTCGTGTGTACGAGGCATCTGAGTTTGAAGAAGATATGAAGAGAATGCTGACACATTGGAGATGATTGAAGTATTTTCTTTCCAGGCAAATTGAAACGTTGTGATCTATAAACCTGACCTCTACTTTAGAATCCATGTAGGAAATGAGCATCCATACTTCCTCTGTAAAAACAAAAGTATTCCTAGAAGGAAGGAAATGATTTCCTTTACTGTACCAAACAAACATCTAAACTTACAAAAAATTTACATTGTTCCACAATGTGCAAATACTTTATCAACTATTTATAAAGTGAATCTGAACTCAGAAAGTAAAGATTTGCTGTCTTTTAAAGAATGTCTAGAACAGCCATTCTCAGCCAGGGTTCCGTCAGTTTTTGATAGGGTTTTCTTGAGCTTTAGCTAATTGACCTCCAATTTGATGGTGCCAGCATAGCTCCGTGGCAAAACTCATTGGCAGAGCCGGTTGCATGATACTGATTAACTTTTTAGCCGTCCGTAAAGGTGGCATTGTGACCACCATTTTAAGGTGGCACTCTATTCACTAGCCACCCATATAAGTGCTGTTTCTCACTGATTCTCAAAGAATTGGTTTTAGCCTCATTTCCCAAGGTCCTTAAAACTATTTCAAGGGTTTATCTGAAGTAAAAGGGTTAAGAAAGGCTGGTCTAGGATAATAATTGTGCTTAAGCAGTACCCCATGAATTCCTCCTGAAAAATAGCAGTTCGTTTGTTGTGCATAGGCATTCCTGTTCCTTGATTCTCATTGCTGTCTATCTGCAGTGTGAGATCACCTAATGCGACATGTCTCTGACTGCTTGTCTGATGAGATTTGGAGCGCTGTTCACTGTTTTATTTGAAGAGGAAGCTGTGTCTGAGGACTTACAGTGCTCCCTGCTACTGCTTTACCCGATCTGTGAATCAGTGCTTCCTTCACTTCTTCTACTACCTCTTAATCATTCTCACACCAGTTGTCAGGTCACCACCCTATAGCTCCCAACATTTGAATTTAACAAAGAGGGAGAATTTTTAAAGGGACAGAATGTGGTGCGACCAGCACAATGTGGGTGTTATCATAGGCAGGGGCGGATCAGACCCCGCCCATGACCCACCCCTGATCCACCCCTACATTTTGCACAAAGTACTTCTGCCTTTTTTTTATTTTATGGGACCTGGAGGGGGGTCTCTCTCTAATAGTGTACATTAGACAGTCGGTTAGAAAGCGTCCCCTCTAGGCCCCATTAAAGTCTACAACAGAGTCTAATGGGACCTGGAGGGGGGTCTCTCTCTAACAGTGTCTATCAGAGATTCTCTGTTAGAGAGATACCCCCCTCCAGGACCCATTAGAGACTACAAAGGAGGGCATTTCAGTGTCCATTATAGAGTCTGTTAGAGTCCATGGGTTGCAGGAAAGAAATTTGCACGATTCCCCTTTTAACACAAACAGTGCTGACAGGGTAATCCCTCCTGCTGAGCTATTGTCTTCTCCCAGCAAAGGGGCGGGTGGGGGAAGCGAATCCGGCAGGCTGGTTGTGCCCAAGTTAATCAATCGATCAACTTGGTACATTGAGCCTGCCCATTAATGGTTTGAATCTCGGCCGTTTTCTGCTGTGTATTGTCGGCCTTACTGTCTCTGTTGTTGCACCGTTCACCTCTAAATATTTCTGTGTGTTTAGTATATGGAATAAAGGTCATCTATGTCAACTTACTTTAGTACACGACAGCTACAGTACACATACAGTATTACATTTCCTTTTTGGTTCACAAAATTTGTTTTCTAATTGCCATTTTACAACCTTGGCAATAGGATATACTATCTATTTGCATTATGTATCCTTGGATGTCTGTAATTGGGCTGATTACTATACTCTGCTGTAATTTTCTGTATCTCCTGGGTCTGATATGCTTTGATTAAAATGCAAAAAAATATACAATTTAAGAATAAAAATTAAATAGAAAATCAACTACCAAGCTTCAAAGTCTTATAAATGAATAAACTGAGGGAGGTCCCATGGAATACAGGAGGATGTACTGAGTTTTAGTGTAACAGTAGGGTTTTGTTGACTAAAGAAACTGGCAGAGAGCTCACTGACACATTCCACAGCTGTGCGGAAGCATTACAAATAGGGCTTTTCCTACTGGGGTTTTAATTTCTCCTAAAGGCACCTCTAGCATTGTCACAAAGCATCCCTGAATAAAGTGATAAACATTTTTCCATGATGAGAAAAGAGGCCCTGTGCATTTCCTACACACTGCTCAATGTAAACTCATACATAGTGTGTATTAAAAAAGATATTTGGCAACCAAATTTTAATGGTATGGAATTCAAAAGTCCCAGTTGTAGGAATAACCTGTTTATTAATTTAAAACTACTGTGATGAAAATCAGTATGGAAAATACAAAAGATCATAGAACACAGAATTCAAAGTGCAGTCGTGTGCATCAGAAAGAAACATTCTGCAGCATGTAAAAAGTGTAACACTCTGGGCAATCCAGGTTAAATACAAGAACTCAGGTTTAGACTAAATTTCACTTCTTTGGAGGCTCCAATTCAATCCGAACCTGCAGGACGTTTGGTTGGAATTATCCATGTAGCACCCTCTACTTTAAGTATTACTTCATATTCCCATCGCACACTTTCCTGTATCCGCCCTTGGGTTTGGGTGCTTGTAGCAACAACTAGCTGGATACAGGTACATGTTACAGTAGAAATATTTGTCAGCACACCATGGAACGACGTAGATAGCGTCCAAACGGATGTTTTATGCCATGATCACAACACAAAGAGAGTGCAACGTTTCGGAGCCACGTAGGGCCCCTTTGTCAGGCATAAGTACTTTAAGTAGGTGCTAGAAGTAGGATTTTTGTAGTGCATGTACATTTAATCAGGCCTATCTGTAAGCAGTGTAGGCTGGTCACTTACAGATAGCATCATCTTTTGATTATATCCCTTCTGCTTCTAGAGGATTCTAGAAGGAAGGAGGGGATGAGAGGTGGCGCTGTCTGGTTTGTCTCAGAGAGCCCTGACCAAACCCCAACTGGGATTGGCAGGGGGCATGCCTCCTTGATATACCCAGGGTCAGTCCACCAGCTGGGAGGGAGTTGTTGGGTGGAAGAAGCTGGAGATGGAGCACTAGGTAGTCGGGCCATTATAGCACTCCCCAGTCTGGGGGGGTGACCTTTGGCCTGAGGGGTTTGGGTGCAAGTCGGAGCCTTCCTGAGTAACAAAGGAGGATCTGAACAGGAGGCACAAAGAGGAAACGAGAAAAACAGCAGGACCTACCTGGTGTTACAGGGCAAGTCTCTAGGAGGCATCCCCCGGAGTGCAGCCAGAAGGGCTGTGGTGAGTGACAGACACAGTTGGGAGAGCTGGGGAGGCATGCTGGAGCGAACTGGGAGAGTGCAGTCTAAGATGGATGTAGAGCCAGCGGGAGAGACTGTGGTGTCCTGTTTACATGCACTGTTATTCCACTGGAAAAGGGGGTATTACATGGATGGAATAATGGTCCTGATGTATATGAAGGGTGTATGGAGGAAAACAATGCTGAGGGGGGATCTGGGGGTATATAGGAGGTAGCAATTCTTGGGGTAGCTTGGGTAGTTATAGTGCTAGAGGTATCAGGGACGTAGAGAGGCCACAGTGTAGGGGTATCATGGATGTAGTGGGGTCACAATACATGGGGTAGCTTATGGTATATGGTTACAGTGCTTGGGGGAATATCTAGGGTGTAGAAGGATCAGAGTGCTGGGGGGATATCTAGGGTGTAGAGGGGTCAGAGTGCTGGGGGGATATCTAGGGTGTAGAGGGGACAGAGTATTACTTTGCCCAGAGGCCCATGATGCTATTAAGACAATTCTGGGTACCGATACATCCAGCTATATGCATTGCAAAAAAACAGGCCAGAAATAGAAGGGAGCAAGGTCCTCCTCCTAAATCATACCAGCCCACGTGGGGAGGGTGGATATCTGGCTTCCGCCTGCTTGCATACCCCCAGAACCACCAGGCCAGGCTTGTGCGGAAGAGACCCTTGTCCTCAACATGGGAACAAGGTGCTTTGCCAGGGATGTCCCTCCCTGACATGATACCCTCCCCATGTTGCGAGTATATGGCCTTTTATGGGTCAGGGTGGTTGGGGGCACATGCCTGTCCACAACTTGCCTTACCTGCCAGGCTGCATTCTCGAATAAAGGTCTGATTTGGAAAGTGGGGGTGGTCCCATGTTTTTTCTAGCTTTTTGTGTGAGGGTCCCCCTTAAAACCCATACAAGACCTGCAACAATGTTTACTAATGGGGTCTCCCATGAACATCTATACCAGACCCTGATCAAGATTAAGATCCTGGTATAGATAAAAGGGTATGTTGCAACTTTTGCATTAATAAACTGTTTGTGAAAAAAAAAAAAAAAGATAAAAGGACTCCCTGGCTGTTTGTTTACAAACAGGCCAAAGCAGCTGGGATCTGTCATTTACTGGCAGTTTTCAACAGCATTTTTTATTTTTTTTTGTAAATGCCAGTTTACAAAAGTGTGACAAACATCCCCTGAACCAAACTAACGTATGTTCAGTTTATCAATACATAGTCTTATGTCTGTCCCTATGAGTAATTGCACACTGGAGTGGACCTTCCAGTAGAAAAAGAAGACCAGGGGCCAAGCTTTTCAGATGGCCAGATTTTTAGGTACTGTAAGTAAATTAACCTATTTAATAGATATTTTTTTAAATAAAAAATATAAATTAAGTACATGGGGTTGAGTGTTTTGTTCTCTCCCTGATGATGACCTTTAACATATCACTGGGAAAATCAGCATGTCACTTGACCAGAGTGTCCCCATATGACTTTGTATCAGTGAAGATATGAGGAAGGACACACACAAGTCATGTGCCTACAGTCACACATAAGATAGGAAATGGAATACTAGTTCTTGTACAAATAAAACCAACAATGGCGGATTTTGCAATAAATGGGTATACATTTAAACATGTATCTTTATTTTAAACATAACTCGTGCCATAAACTCAGTTGGTCTGCGATCTGGTTTTGCCTGCCTGGAATGTATACCGAAGTAACGACAGACTCTTGGGGCCAGATCCACAAAAGGGATACGCCGGCGTATCTACTGATACGCCATCGTATCCGTTTCTATCTATGGAACTGATCCACAGAATCAGTTTCTCATAGATAGGGAGAAGATCCAACATGTGTAAGGGACTTACACTGTCGGATCTTAGGATGCAGTACCGCAGCCGCCGCTAGAGGCATTTCTCATCGAAATTCCGCTTCGGGTATGCAAATTAGCACTTACGGAGATCCACAAAGCTTTTACGATTCGTTTTTTCTCCGTAAGTATTAGTTTGCTGTCGCAATATTAGGGCTGCTTTTACAAGGCCTAAACTGTTTAGGCCTTGTAAAAGTAGACCCTTCTATCCCGCGTTGCCGTCTTTTTTTTTTCAATTTTTTTTTTTCCGCCGCAACTCGTATTTTTTTTTACGCCCGTCGCGATTCTCAAAACTCGGCGCAACGTAAAACCGTGCAAAGCACATCGGGAAAATGACGTTGTGAGCATGCGCAGTACGGCCGGCGCAGGAGCGCGCCTAATTTAAATGGGACTCGCCCCATTAAATTAGGAACGCCTTGCGCCGGCCGGATTTAAGTTACACAGCCGAAAATTTCTAGGTAAGTGCTTTGTGGATCGGGCACTTAGGTAGAAATTTTCCGGCGGTGTAACTTAAATCCGAATATTTAAGTTACACCGGCTGGCTGTGGATCTGGCCCTTGGTTCCTCCATGTCGGGTGATAAATTACACTGCTGTCCGGTTGTCAAGTCTCAGTCTGACCTAACCTTCCTGAATCACATCCTTGAATGCCAGCAGGGCCATGTATGCTGCCTGTAGTTCCAGAAGATTGGAGTTTCTCTGTCGTGTTCCACTTGCCTTGAACCTTCCTGCCGAGGCAGTGAACCCCCCCAGCCCTTAAGAGTGGCATCCGAGGTAATCACAATAAAGTCTCCCGGGCTGAGAAGCATGCCCGTGACAGGGTCTCCGGCAAGGTTCAATAGCTTAGACTCTGTCGCACCCATACTGCATCTGAATTTTCTAGTCCAATGACAGGCCATCCCATTGCCCCAGGAAGCACATCTTGCCCATGGTACCGCTGGGAAAGTTGCTGTGAACATCCCCAACATCGTCATGCAGTCTCTTGCCGACAGCGTTGGAGCTTCCATCACTCTGTAGACACAGGCTCTCAGCTCAGCTACCTTGCAATATGGCAGAAGGATCCAACCTGACTGGGTGTCAAACACCATACCTAAGTACTCCATCTGTTGGACAGGAATGAGATTGCTCTTTTGACTGTTTATCAACCATCCAATGTTGTACAGGGTCTCTATCAACTTGTTGTGCTGTAGCGCCAGCTGTTTGCTTGAGTGTGCCACGACCAGGATGTCGTCTAGATAATGACATTTTTTTATCCCCTGCCAACGGATAAATGCTATGGTCGCCAACAAGATCTTGGAGAAGACTCTGGGTGCTGTGTTGATGCCGAAGGGCAGACATCTGAACTGATAATGTTTTCCCTATGAATTTGAGGTACTTCTGGTGGCATTTGTGGATCGGGACATATAAATGGGTGTCTGCCAAATTGATTGAGATTAGCCAATCTCCTAGTTGAACTACTGATATTATTGTATATACTGACTGTATATACTGAGTGGTGAATTGATTCAAGAACCTCAGGTCTGACACTGGTCTGAGCTCTCTGGATGCTTTGGGTACCAGGAATATCGGAGAGTATACCTCCCCTGACAATCCTGTAGAATTGACGTAATTGCTTGTTTCCGAGATAATTCAGCAACCTATTCTTGCAAAAACTTGCATTTCTTTTGTTCCTGTGAGTAATGTGTTTGGATAAAGATATTCTGAGGTGTCTCTTAAAATTGTATTTTGTATCCATGCTTTACGGTCTGTTGGATCCAGCGGTCCTTCGCATTCCCTGTCCACTCCCTCCAGAATCTTGTCAACCTGGCTCCCACTTGGAGGTGTTGGACGGATTGATCGTCAAAAAGATTTCTCAGTCTTTTTTGCTGCCTGTCCTGCACTAGACTTCACCTTCTACAGGAAGGAGCTCTGTGCCCCCTTTCATTGAGGTATTGTCAGGAACGTTACTTACCGAGGCCGAGATGCCAAGGGCGGCTCACCTTTGCGACTCGATTCGATCCACCCGCTGGGGTATGAGACAGTGGGAAGGACGCACCAAGAGGCACCGGGTCCAGTGGCAGGAGGGAATCCAAGGTGGACCGGGAACTGGATAGCCGAAGCTCACTGGAGGCTGTTCAGAAGCACACAGGAAATAGTCCAAACAGAAGGTGCTCAAACAGGGACAAGGCTGAAGAATAATCCAGAGAACAAGCCGAGGTTAAGGGGTTGAGAAGTCAGATAGTCCAAAGTTCAAGCCGGGGTCACAGGGTTGAGGAGAGCAGCAATCCAGAGAGCAAGCCAAAGGTCAGGTAAAACAGGATATCCACAGATAGCAAATACTCCAAACACTGACAACGAACCAGCAATTTGCAAGGAGGAAGGGGCTGGCTTAAATAGGCCGCTCAGGCCACTGATTGGTCCAAAGTAGCACGAGTTTAGAACCAGGCTCCGACGGACAGCAAGAAGAATATCACTGAGCAGTGGCTCAGAGGCAAAGACCTGGACCAGCAACGGAGAGGCCCTGGGTTCAATTCCACCCAGAGCCAACTGGGGCGCGACCACGCCTCGCTGTCTGTTTGGCACAGTAGCGATCATGACAGGTATTGTGTATTCCTGACCTGACCTGACCTGCCCTGTATGATCTGGCCTTGCGGCCCCTTCTGGGATCAAACTGGCCTGACCGGAAGGGTTGCTGTCTCTTCCTAGAAGTCTGTGGTAATAGACCTGATTTTCCACCTCTGACCTGTTTGATTGCCACTTATAGGGTCTTACTGAACAACATTTTGCCATTATGTGGAATGTTGCATAATGCTTGTTTGGATGCCGCATCTGCGGTCCAATGTCGGAGCCACAGCGTCCTCTTTGTGGTTACTGCGCGTGCCATCAGTCTTGCTAGTATTCTTACCAGATCTATGGAAGACTCAGCTAGGAAAGCTGCTGTCAGGTTAAGCTTCTCCAAAGCCTCAATGGCCTTTTCTGTCTCTACTCCAGCCCTCAGTGTTGTCTCCATATTCGTGACCCAGACCTTTAGGGCCCTTGAGACCGATGTTAGGGCTATGGATGTACAACAGGCTGCTCTGGCCACAGCATAGATGTTTTTGAGATCAGAATCTGTCTTCCTAACCATTGGGTCCCTAAATGTGGTGGAATCCTCCAGAGGGAGTGATACATGCCTTGCAAGGCATTGTAGGGGTGCATCTATCCCTGGTGCGACTCCCAGAAAGCGGCATTTGAGCCATTGAATGGCTAGAGTTTAGCAAAGCGATTCTGGATTCTTAAGTGAAGTGAACTCCTGCGCTGTCTAGAGTGAGGGGACAAGTGAAAAGTGGGGATACTGCTGCAAATAAAAAAGAGGTCTACCTCGATAGACAAAAAGTGATAAATGTAACAAGTGAAATATTTGCGCTGTAAAGTGTTATACAAATTAATGTGTGTGTGCATATAACCACATACATATACAAGTACAAAAAATGGGTGGGGAAAGTCCAAAAAAGGAGTGACACTAATATACCAGTAAACAATAATGTTGAATAGTCCTTAATCAAGGGCACAGTGCTGAAGAGGTCCAGGTACAGCAAAATCCAACCATGTAGGGGTGCAGTTCATCAATACTTAATCCAATCAATAACGTTTTGAAGTGAAAAATGTTGAAAAACACAACAATAAAAATAAAATTTAAAAATAAAAATAAAAATAAGGATCAAAGTATTTCAGAAGAAGGAGGCCTTGTATCCGAAAAGGGTGAAAGATAGAGAGTGAGCCGTAACCAAGATCTCATATATGCACCTCTAGTGATCCCAGCAGCTCACCTCTGATCTGGCAAGCTGGGATTAAATCAGCCTGATCCTGATGGGTATGGTCCGTTGTTGGATATCACATACGGGTCTCCATAAAGTGTATTACATGAAAAAGTAGAAAGGGTAGAAACCAAATGGTGTGATAACGTCACAGAGAGGGGTAGCAATGTCTTCTGATCTAAACCAGTGGAGATGCACTCACATGTGGGTGAAAAACTGGGGCTCTTATCCACGAACGCCGAGCTCGTCAGTCCCTCCTTCCTCTCCCTTACTGATTCTCCAGGGTTAGGAGTCCCGTGTCCCCAATGGTTCACGAATCAGGGGATGAAGTCACATGTTGACGATACGCGTCGGGATTGGAGGGCTTGACACACTCTAGCATCCGACGACTGGACATACGAGTTCGCCACTCGTCAGATTGATGCAGCAATTTCGATTTTAAATGTGAGTTTTTAAGTGTTTTTAAATAAATTTTTCACGTCTGACTGGGCTACGCTATGGTTGTCTATTCCACTTCCCCCTATGTATGACTGCCACATTTGAGTGTCCGGACTGAGCCATAGACAGAGGGGAAGAGTTGGAGGCATATTGCGAGTCCGCACTCGATGGAGGAAGGTATTCTGTTATACTGTTCATGTGAGTGCATTACCATCTGGGCATTCCTGGGGGGTTTTTGTTTATTGTTGATGATATCACACGATCAGGCGTGTCCTTCTCTCTTACCCCACATACACTACCGAGATCCTCATACATAACAAGAGCTGATTTGTGAACCATTGGGGACACGGGACTCCTAACCCTGGAGAATCAGTAAGGGAGAGGAAGGAGGGACTGACGAGCTCGGCGTTCGTGGATAAGAGCCCAAGTTTTTCACCCACATGTGAGTGCATCTCCACTGGTTTAGATCAGAAGACATTGCTACCCCTCTCTGTGACGTTATCACACCATTTGGTTTCTACCCTTTCTACTTTTTCATGTAATACACTTTATGGAGACCCGTATGTGATATCCAACAACGGACCATACCCATCAGGATCAGGCTGATTTAATCCAGCTTGCCAGATCAGAGGTGAGCTGCTGGGATCACTAGAGGTGCATATATGAGATCTTGGTTACGGCTCACTCTCTATCTTTCACCCTTTTCGGATACAAGGCCTCCTTCTTCTGAAATACTTTGATCCTTATTTTTATTTTTATTTTTAAATTTTATTTTTATTGTTGTGTTTTTCAAAAATTTTCACTTCAAAACGTTATTGATTGGATTAAGTATTGATGAACTGCACCCCTACATGGTTGGATTTTGCTGTACCTGGACCTTTTCAGCACTGTGCCCTTGATTAAGGACTATTCAACATTATTGTTTACTGGTATATTAGTGTCACTCCTTTTTTGGACTTTCCCCACCCATGATTCTGGATTCTTGCATTTCTTTCCGGCTTTTCTTATTCATCCTCCACTAATTCCCAAATTTCCTCCATGAATGAAAAGGAGGGCCCCTGCTTCCTTAAATTTGGAAAAAATCTTTTAACCTTCTCTGGAGGTTTAGAGTCCTGATCCCATTCTATGGCCTCTTTTATGGCCATACCATATGGCTCAATCAGATGAAAATTAAACAAATGCTTGCGCATTTGCTTCTCACGGTGAGGCTGATAATATCTCACAGATCCTTGGCGATTTTCAGTCTTCATCTGTGGAGGTACCTGCTTTGGGCTCATCTCTAGAACGGGCAGCGCTAGGGTTAGATGTATGCTTTCGGCCACTGCCTCATGGATATAGTCCCTAACCGTCCGCGCTTCTGCTTCTTTATCTGTGGCCACATCTTTCATGCATTCGGCGCATAGAAGTTTCCCAACAACAGAAGGTGCTGTACAAGCCCAACATAGGCCATCTGCTGGCCTCCCAGTCTGTGTTGGTTCTACTGCTGGAGTTTTACTGCAGCTTAGACCCCTGGGAGATTGAATTTTCTGTTTGGAATGAGATCCTGGTTGCAATGACTTAGAACGGTGGCAGGACATCTCGCTTTAGGAATTTCTGTCTCGCCTGCTGTGGCGAGCTCATGGCCAAGGACAGAACAAAGAGAAATTATTTTAGTACCATAACGCATCTGCAATTATCTTCTTCCCCTCCCTCCCCTCTTCATACTTTTTTGTGCGCTGCCCCTTTAAATCGTCGGCCATCTTACCTGCAGCAACCAAGCTAGGAATTGCAGGATGACAGAGGCCAGGCGCAGCAGTTATCGTATACTTCAGCCAAACCTGGCTGGAGAGAAGAGAGGAGAGATAGAGTAATGAACTAGCGTACAGGCATAGGGAGTCTGGGGGGGGGGGCACAACACTACCTACTGGATTACACAGACTGTCATCCACCACTGCTGGGGCTTCCAGTTCTATAGTGGACGCTCTGGCTAAGCCCCCCTATGCCCGTGACATAATCCGGCGGCGACCTCGTCACCAGGGAGGCAACTGGCGCAGTCCTAGAGCCTGGAAGGCCTCCACGGGTAGTCCAACCTCCTCTTCAGCTCGCCACAGCCTGTGAGTGTCATTTAGACACTTGATGCCTGCAGCCCCGGCACTCACTGCGTCCAGTGTACTAGGAGGGCTTACCTCTATCTTTTCTGGACCTTCCAACCCCAGAAGAGGCTTAAACTGGAGGGGAAAAATGTTTGGTAGGGAGGTGCAGCTGGAATGCGCTCAGTCTGGTGGCCTGGCGACCAATAAAAAAAAGAACATGAGGCGGAGGCCAGGGATTTTTTACTCTGGAAGAAGGTGGTCCTGAGGGTTAATTAGGAACAGTTAACCCATAGTGTGCTGACGGGAGGACGACCACAACAAATTATTTCCTGTGTCTCTCTGTGGTTCATCGTGGTTGTAACAATCTGTCAGTTTCAGTGAATCAGTTTGAGTCTGTTGGTGTCACCGTACTCTAAGTCTGCTTTCCCAGCATGCCACGACATACAAGAGAGCGATGGCCACCATGGACTCATAAAATGTCTTCAGCATCGTCTGGCAGATGTTAAAAGACCTCAGTCTTTTTAAAAAATAGAGGCGCTCAGGCCCTTCCTATAGAACACCTCAGTGTTGCTCCAGTTCAGTTTATTATCTATGTGCACCCCCAAATACTTGTAACTCTACTACATTCACATCCACTCCTTGGATGGAGATTGGGGTCACTGGTGCCTTCTTCCTTCTCAAATCCACAACCAGCTCTTTTGTCTTCGTCACATTTGGATACAGATGATTATCCTCACACCATGCGGCAAAGTTCTCCACCACAGTCCTATACTCAGTCTCTTTACCATCGCCGATTCATCCCACTACCACAGAGTCATGAGAAAACTTCTGAAGATGGCAGGACTCTGTCTGGTAACTGAAATCAGTAGTACAGACAGTAAAAACAAAGAGAAAGAGAACTGTCCCCTGTGGAACCCCAATATTGCTGATCATCCTATCTGATACACAGTCTTGCAAATGCACATACTGCAATCTTCCTGTTAGGTAGTCTACAATCCATGACACAAGGGAAACCTCAAACTGTATCACTGCTAGCTTCTCAATCTTTATCTGTTTCAATGCGGCATTAGCTACACAAGACGTTGTGCTCATAAATACATGCAGTGCATTGTATTAGTAAAGAAAAAGCCATCTGTAGGTCTAATTCAAATTTTATAAAATGGTCAGTTAGATACATACAAAGAAATTCTTCTGTTAAGATTCTGGCAATTTAAAAAATGTGTATTTACTCCAATAAATTATTTTTACAGCAATGCTTTTTTTTTTGTTTTATGAATAGAATAAGAAAATAGTTTATGTACTCTCCACATGAAAAATTCTGAATTTCGGAAATTCGAGATTCGAAAATGTGAAATTGCAAAATCTTGAAATTCTTGAAATTCTAAAATTCCAAATTCCAAATTTTGAAATTGCAAAATTCGAAAATTTCAAATTCGAAAATTTGAATCTTGAATTTTGGGAAATTCAGAAATTGGATAATTCGAATTTCGAAATATCAAAATTTGAGAAGTTTGGAAATTTGAACTTCGGAAATTTGTAAAATCAAAAATTTGAAAAGTGGAAATTAAAAAATTCGAAGTTAGGAAATTTGAAAATAAAAAATCGGAAATTCAATAAGCGATAATTTGAAAATTAAAAATTTGAAAAATCAAAATTCGAAAATTTGAAAAGTTAAAATTCGAAGTAAGGAAATTCTTATGCCGCGTACACACGATCATTTTTCGGCATGAAAAAAATTATCGTGTGGGCGCTTCACATCGTTTTTCGGCTTCTGAAAAACAACAAAAAAAAAATTCGAACATGCTGCATTTTTTCATGTCGTTTTTCAAAATGTCATTTTTCGTGTTGTAAAAAATGATCGTGTGTGGGCAAAAACAACGTTTTAAACCCGCGCATGCCCAGAAGCAAGTTATGAGATGGGAGCGCTCGTTCTGGTAAAACTACCATTCATAATGGAGTAAGCACATTCATCACGCTGTAACAGACAAAAAAGCGCGAATCGTCTTTTACTAACAAGGAATCAGCTAAAGCAGCCCAAAGGCAAAACTAAACTTCCCCTTTAGCGTGCCGTTGTACGTGTTGTACGTCACTGTGCTTTGTTCATCATTTTTCAAAAACGATGGTGTGTGGGCAACATCGTTTTTAATGATGAAGTTGGAAAAACGTCGTTTTTTGGACATGCTGAAAAATTATTATTTTTTTCATGACGAAAAATTACCGTGTGTAGGGTTAGAGGGTTACAGGGTTAGGGGATAGGAGTTAGGGGTTAGGGTTAGGAGTTATGGGTTAGGACAGTAATGCAAGGCTTTCTCCATGGTGTGGAGTGTCATGCTTGCCCCCTCCCTTGGACTACAGGAGTGTCAGGATGCCCAATAACACGCAGCTCCTTTCTCTATCTGCAACGTAGAGAGCGTCCTGACTCTCCTGTAGTCCAAGGGAGGAGGCGAGCACGACACTCCACACCAGGGAGAAAGCCTTGCATTACTGTGTGGAGTTACAGACAGAAGAACAGGAAGTGAGGATTTCTCAGAAGAAATAAGGACATTTAAAAGCAAAATCGAAGGATGAGGTAAGTGAAGGAGGACTGCACTAAGGTAAATGAATCTATTTAGGGAAAAAAAAAATTGTACCTTTACAACCCCTTTAATAAGTGAAAGCAGGTACTATCTAAGAAAGGCACACCCCCCCCTAATAAAAACTTCTGCCATTTCCTTGCAGGCTGGGGGAGAAGAAATTGTCAGAATGTTTATACTGAAATAATAAAACAGTATTGTATTTATGAAATTATGTAAATCTTGGTTTTGGGAGATTTACCTTTTTCCATAAATATCAACAAGAAATTCAAGTTTGTTTATCCGTGCTATTTTGAAGACAAGTGACACAAATGATAGTCTCAAAAATATATATCTAGGCCTGGATTCACAGACAGCGGCGCACATTTATGCCGCTGTAGCCTATCTACTGTACGCTACGCCGACGCAGCGCAGAGAGGCAAGCATTGAATTCACAAAACCAATGCTCCCAAAACTGCACTGGGTTTCCAAGGCGTAAGTCGGCGTAAGTGAAAGTGAGCGTGAGCCATGCAAATGAGGCGTGACCCCATGCAAATGATGGGCCGAGCGCCAGACAGATACGTCCCATGGACGCATCCCAGTGCACATGCTCACAATCACGTCGGAACAACTGCCTAAGATACGCCGGATCACTGCCTACGGCGTGAACGTTACCTTCACCTAGTCAAATTCACGTCCAACGTAAACTACGTAAAATACGACGGCTTGTGTTCCCTGGTGCAGACCTTTGCAAGTCTACTGCTGAGTTACACCTCCTTTATGGGGCATAACTTTACGCCAGGCGTATGACTTTACGCGCACTGCGTCGGGCGCACGTACGTTTGTGAATCGCCGTATCTCCCTCATTTGCATATTTGAATAGGAAACCAATGGGAGCGCCAAATGCGTCCAGCGTAAATATGCGTCCACTCAACGCCGGCGTAGGCAAGTTACGTCGGTGGGATGAAGCCTGTTTTTAGTCGTATCTTAGTTTTGTAGGCCCGGCCCATAGAAACGACGGCGCATATTTGCACTTATGCGGCGTATCTGGAGATACGTCGGCGCAAGTGCTTTGTGAATCCGGGCCTTAATAACTATAAATACAGTGCAAATTAATATCAGGTATATTTAGTGATAATACAAATAAATGGACATACTTCTAAATTTCAAAGATAAATGATGATGATACAGATAATATTCATATTTTCTACACAAGCTCTTATTATAAATAATCAAACTTCGATACTTAAATGAAACGTGTTAAATTTAGACTTGGTAACTTAATGAATAGCCCTCCGTGACTTGTGTAAACAATTGTATTTACCTTAATCAGGGCGTTTCCTTCTCAAAACAAACAGATCTAACTTAACCACTACCCGGCGGCCGTACGACTTTATACGGCCGCAGGGTGGTTCTAATTCTATAACTGGCCGTGCTTTTATGGCCTGCGCACGCGCCCGGCGGCGGCGTGCGCGCCGCATCGCTGAGATGCCGATGCGAGTGCCTGGCGGCCGTGATGTCCGCCAGGCACTCGGGATCGGCGGCTACAGGGACAAGACGTGGAGCTCTGTGTGTAAACACAGAGATCCATGTCCTGTCAGGGGAGAGAGGAGACCGATCTGTGTCCCTTGTACATAGGGACACAGATCGGTCACCTCCCCCAGTCACCCCCCTCCACACACAGTTAGAACACAATTCAGGGTACACATTTAACCCCTTCCTCACCCCCTAGTGTTAACCCCTTCAATGTCAGTCACATTTATACAGTAATTAGTGCATATTTATAGCACTGATCGCTGTATAAATGTGAATGGCGCCAAAAATGTGTCAAAAGTGTCCGATGTGTCCGCCATAATGTCGCAGTCACGAAAAAAATGCTGATCGCCGCCATTAGTAGTAAAAAAATAAATAAAAAATAATAATAATTCTGTCCCCTATTTTGTAAGCGCAATAACTTTTGCGCAAACCAGACGCTTCTTGTGATTTTTTTTATTTTACTTTTTTGAACAAAAATATGTAGAAGAATACGTATTGCCTAGACTGATAAAAAAAATGTTTTTTTTTAAAAATTGGGCTATTTATAACAGCTACAAGTAAAAAATATTTTTGTTTATAGCGCAAAAAATAAAAACCGCAGAGGCGATCAAATACCACCAAAAGAAAGCTCTATTTGTGGGGAAAAAAGGACGTCAATTTTGTTTGGGAGCCACGTCGCACGACCGTGCAATTGTCAGTTAAAGTGACGCAGTGCCATAAGCTGAAATTTCACCTGGTCAGGAAGGGGTATATGTGCCCAGTAAGGAAGTGGTTAAACTTTAAACGTGCACAGACAAAATGTCATATTGTGCACAGCTTGATAATTTGATCAAGGCTTCTGTTACATTTAGGATGAATCAATTTCTAAACACATATCATTGTTCTGCTTTGCGTTATTGAACTTTTGTATAACACTAGTCAGACAGCTTAACAATAATTCAGAAGTCAAGAAACGCGAGACATCAGATCTGTATGTATTCTTTTTTCTGAATAACTTTGTAAAACTACAACATAAGCATAAACAAAACATATGTGTCAGTACATTAAACATTACACAGCAGCCTCAGTCCATCAGTAAGAGTACTTACAGACAATTCCATCACTAGTCCAGGAATGTTTTAAAAGCCTCTCATACATGAGTCTGTTAGATCCAGGAGTAGGCATGAAATGGAGGAAATACAGTTCCAGGTCAAAGGTTGCTGCTTCTAACTTTGCAACTTCCTGTAAGCTTTTGGCAAAATGATAACTAACTCTGGCCACAAGATGGCAGCGACGTCAAACTAACATTGCACATATTTGCTATGGATAATATGGGCAGAACAATCATAATAAAACCATTGTACAAACTTTAGCGTTGGCTTTTTAACCACTTCCCGTTCCGCCTATTGACATATAACATCCACAAGGTGACTCTGCCATCCAGGGGCAGATCCAAGGGGGGCAACGGGGCAATTGCCACCCGAGAAATTTGTTTTAGTTGCGGAACTTGCAGGTGCCTGAGAGCTCCGTGTGCGAGTCACAGCGTGGGTTGCCGGGTGCCTCGGTGTGTGGGCGGGCACCGAGTGAGACGGCTCGGCAGCGAGTGAGAGTCAGAAAGTGGGCGGTCAGCTGGTCGGCTCTGTGGGTAAGAGGGCGGATGGCCAATTAACAAGCCAGTGGCCGGGGGAGCAGAGAGATGACATCATCTCATCGCCCCTAGTGTTAAACACTTCCATGCCAGTCACATGTATACAGTAATCAGTGCATATTTATAGCACTGTTCGCTGTATAAATATGAATGGTCCCAAAATAGTGTCAAAAGTATCCGATCTGTCCGCCGCAATATCGCAGTCCTGACAAAAATTGCAGATAACTGCCACTAGTAAAAAAAAATAATAATAAAGAATTTCATAACTCTATCCCCTATTTTGTAAGCGCCATAACTTTTGCGCAAACCAATCACTATACGCTTATTGATAATTTTTTTACCAAAAATATGTAGAAGAATACACATCGGCGTAAAATGAGAAAAATTGTGATATTTATTATAGCAAAAAGTTAAAAATATTGAGCTAGATTTACGTAGCTCGGCGTATCTTTTGGCCGGCGTAGCGCATCTCATATGCGCTACGCCGACGTAAAATAGGGAGCCCAGACCAGTATTCACAAAGATCTGGCGCCGTACGTTGCGCCGGTGTAGTGTAATGTTCGTGAATCGGCGTATCTTGCTCATTTACATATTCGACGCGTAAATCCACGTACACGCCCCTAGCGGCCAGCGTAAATATGCAGCCAAGATACGACGGCGTAGGAGACTTACGTTGGTCGTATCTTGGCAACAGAGAGGCGTATCTCTGTTTAAGAATGCGCGCAAATATATGACGGCATGCATTCGGACTTACGACGGCGTATCTACTGATACGTCATCGTAAGTCTCTGTGAATCTAGCCCATTGTGTTTTTTTTTCAAAATTGTCAGTCTTTTTTTGTTTATAGAGAAAAAAATAAAAACTGCAGAGATGATCAAATACCACCAAAAGAAAGCTCTATTTGTGGGAAAAAAAGGACGTCAATTTTGTTTGGGAGCCACGTTGCACGCGCAATTGTCAGTTAAAGTGACGCAGTACCGAATCGCAAAAAGTGGCCCGGTTTTTGACCAGCAAAATGGTCCGGGGCTTACGTGGTTAAGCTAAAGATACATGCAGGGCCGGATTAACAATGGGGCTGATGGAGCTGCAGCTCCAGGCCCCTTTCTCAAGATAGGCCCATTTGCTTAAGATTTTTTTTTTTCTAAGATCGAATTTGGGGGGTTGTAGCTCGATGACCAGAGGTCACAGGAACCCCACATTTGGGGGTAGGCATGGAAAGAGCTACCCCACAACTGGTTAAAATATGGGACGGCTGTCATTTATGGTTCCGGAGATACGGGCCTGCTTGCACAGCCTGTCAGAAGCTACATTCAGAGCGGCCAATATTAATACAAGCTGACACACTACAGCAGACTGATAGGATCACAGGGCTTATAATAATTATTTGTATATTACTCATGGTAATTAACCCCTTGCCACCCAGGCCAATTCTGACACTTCTCTACTACATGTAAAAATCATCATTTGTTTTTTGCTAGAAAATTACTCTATGGTGGTCTTTGCACTTTTTATGTTGCAGGGTACAGAGCTGCACGATTCTGGCTAAAATGAGAATTGCAATTTTTTTGCTTAGAAGATAGATCACGATTCTCTCACGATTGTTGCGGCGTAACATCATCTTTCACATTAAAACAAACAAAAAACAAAAAAAATGGGCTAACTTCACTGTTTTGTTTTTATGGTTTTTATTATTCATTGAAGTGGGAAAATGCAGTGTGACATAACATATTGCAGCAATAGCCAGTCTCTGCTAAAATATATATAATGTTTGGCAGTTCCAAGTAATTTTCTAGCAAATAATATTGCTTTCTAACTTAAGAAACAAGTGTTGGACTTTAAGTGGTTAAATTTAGTTACAATGTTAGTTAGTTACAATGTTTCATTTTGTTTACAAACTTCGCAGACTGCCCAGATTTGTTCTTTACACACAGAAGTGTATCCCTTTGATCTAAGAAGGAAGTGTCAGTTACAATGTTTCCTGTTAAAAACTTGGCAGACTGCCCAGATATTTTCTTTTGACAGCTGAAAGTCTCTCCACTTGTTATATGAAAGAATCAGCAAACTCTGCATTGAAGATCATCAGGGGGGTTGTATCGAGATCACAATTTTTTTAACGATTAATTGTGCAGCTCTAGCACGGTATTTGCGCAGCAATTTTTCAAACATGTTTTTTTGGAAAAAATGTTTCATTCATTAAAAAAACAGTTAGTTAGTTAAGTTAGCACAATTTTTTTTGGTATCCTAAGCGATGCTTTACATTTTTTTAGGTTACATGTTTAGAGTTACAGAGGAGGTCTAGTACTAGAATTATTGTTTTCGCTCTAACGATCGTGGCGTATGTAACCTGTGTGTATCTGGCTCTGATACTACCAGTGCCTACCCAGCCACTGACTAGTATCTCTCCCCAGCCTGTCCCCACACACCCTCTCACCTGCTGACCTGTGGACCTGCCAGTGCGTACAATGATCAGTGTTGCTAACTTTAGCTGGCAGCACTGATTGTTTTAAGAAAAAAAAAACAGGCTGGTTGTACTCAAGTTGATTAATAGATTGACTTGTGTAAAACCAGCTAGCCCATACATAGATTGACTATGGCTGGTCTCTGCATAATTGGCGTAAATTCAATCCATGTATGACCCGCTTAACACCTACTCAGTCCCTAAATATCCTTCCACTCCTGTACATAGTGCTCACTGTCATACTCTCCACACTCCTCTCCTGTACATAGTGCCCACTGTCATACTCTCCACACTTCTCTCCTATACATAGTACCCACTGTCATACCCTACACACTCCTCTCCTGTACATAGTGCCCACTGTCATACCCTCCACACTCCTCTCCTATACATAGCGCCCACTGTCATAGCCTTCACACTCCTCTCCTGTACATAGTGTTCACTGTCATACCCTCCACACTCCTCTCCTATACATAGAGCCCACTATCATACCGTCTACATTCCTCTCCTGTGCCTGCCGTCATACACTTCTGTCCTGTACTTAGTGCCCACTGTCGCACTCTCCACACTCCTCTCCTGTACATACTGTTCACTGTCATACCCTCCACACTCCTCTCCTATACATAGAGCCCACTATCATACCGTCTACATTCCTCTCCTGTACATACTGCCCACTGTCATACCCTCCACACTCCTCTCCTGCACATACTGCCCCATCATACCCTCCACACTTCTCTCTGGTACGTACTACACTCTGTCATACCCCCTCACTCTTCCTGTACATACTGCCCATTGTCATACCCTTCACACTCCTCTCCTGTACATAGTGCTTTTTTCCGTACCCTTTGTACTCCTCTCCTGTACATAGTGCCCACTGTTAGACCCTCCACATTCCTCTCCCTCACCTGCACATACTTCCCACTTATATACCGTCCATACTCCTCCCCTATGTCGCTTACCCACAAAAACAGTTCTTTAAAATTATACTGAATACCCTCAATGTTACCAGCTCTAGAATGGAGACACTTTTGATAGTTCAACTAAAGGAAATCTCAGTTCTCATATTTGTTCTGCCCCATTATTAGTACTCATTTAATTTTGTGATTACTACTATGATGTATAGAGGAACATCGGGGATCTCAGCTACTCTAAATATAGCACTTATATAAAAAAGTGGCCCTGAAAATATTTTTTAAATGTTGGCAACTGTGCACTTAGGCACTGCCCAAGGGCCACCGTCCACCGGGTCAGTAGGGGGCCCCATGAGAGGCTCCTGGGATCCTGTGATAATAAAGCGGTAGTAAACTTTCCTGACATTACTACTTTTTAGAGGCCCTGGGGTAGGTTATGCCACAACGTACAAGTATGCACAGCATATTAGCACATTAGTGTACACTTCAATTTTCAGACTGAGCCCTCCAGTGCTGCGATGAATCAGGCGGGGTCTGGACACTTCCATCTTCACCCGGTCTTCCTTCTGGGTTCTGTGCCTTTGGTCACTTGCCTTGGCTGGGCTGCGTTCATGTCATTCCCACGCATTTATTTATTATTTATTACACCCCATTCACACCTCTGCGACAAAACGCCCAACGCCGGCCGCTCGTGCCACTGGAGGGGAGAATTCCCATTGCTGTCTATGAGATGGTTCACATCTCATAGACGCCGTACACCTGCGGCATGAAAAAAAGTCCCGGATCCTTTTTTTCAGGCGGCATTGGCGTTCGGCCATACAAAGCAATAGGAATGATTTGTAAAAAAAAAGTTACACTATTCGCGGCAAAATACGCCACGTACGCGGCGTTGCTTGTCACGGAGGTGTTAATGCAGCCTAAAAGGCCCCACCAAAATCCTCAGCACCAGGCCCATGATGTTCTTAATCTGGCCCTGGATACATGCATTTAGGTGCCTGCTATTATGTTTTAGCAGTTTTTACCATTTGAAATAATTTTTTAGTGCGCTACATCTTTCTCTAAATTCTACAATTGTGCCGGTGCTTATGATGGCAGGTGGGACTTCCCCAGCCCCACCCAACAATCTGTAAACTCAAACTACATTGTGTCAAACCAAAGCACCTGGTAATTACCTTTTGGTGATCAGTGTGCCAGTGATAGATTATCCTATCTGTTCTTTTAATTACTGAGTACCCTACCACCAGTATCAGTCTCTTCTTGCCTATATACCTGCTCCCATTCTTTCTGGAACAGTCTATCCCCTAGTTGCACAGGAGATATTCTGTTGCAGCAAAGCTACTTTAGAATTGATATCGTCCAACTGGGCAAATTTATTGAGACATATCAACTCAGGACTAGCCTCTCTAACCTTTTTTTCCTTTACCCCTTCATCTAAATCTAAATGTAAAACAGTGACCTACTGATGGATCCTGCACTTCAATATCTCCAACCTCCTTTATACTTACCCCAGCCAGCACTTGATGGGTAAGATTCAAACTCCTCTCCAAATTGTCAATTCAGTGTTTGCAGTTGATTCTTTAGATCCAGTGTAAAAAAAATGACAAAAGAGAGGTAGAAGACAAAATGTACTAAAATTCCTATATTGTATACTGTACATTACAGGAAACTTCCACCGAAGAAAGGACTTCACCTCCTTCTTTTGTAACCTTTTTTTTTTTTAGAAGATACTTTTCATGAACTGTTATTACAGTATTGCTTTCTACAGTAGAAAGAAGTAGCAATATGCCCACAGTAATGTGACTGTCTTACATCAGGAATGGCATCAGTTAAGATGAAAAGATGATGTATTGCCTCCAGATAGCCTTTTCTGAGAGACATGAAGTTCTGATGAATATGCTAATGAGATGTTGACATTAGATTATGTAAGTCAGAAAAAAATCTTATACATCTTCATGCCTAAAGCAACATTATAATGGCTTGGGGTGCATCATGATTTTTTTTTATGGATATTTTATATAGTTTTAGTATTATTAAGGGAAAATAATTCTTCCCACAAATTGTTAACTCATATCACTAGTTTTACATTGCATTGTGGATTTTATGTGTTTAAATCTTTTAATTGATTTTCATTAAAATAAATAACATTACTAAACTTTTACAAACACATATAACATTTTTACATCACCAACTACATAGAACATATAACATTCCTAGACTAGACATACCACAAACATATTTAAAATGTCCTTTAATATATAATTATTCCTTTATCTATTCCCTTCCCTAAATTTTTCTTCCGCTTTCTCTCTTTCCCCTTCCTTCCTTCCTTCCTTCCTTCCTTCCTTCCTTCCTTCACTCTCTCCCCTTTTCATACGCTCTACTCCCTTTCCCTTAAAGAGAAAGTAAACCCTGATGGGTTTTACTTCCTCTTTTGCTCCCTGCAAAGCCTGCAAATGAAAGCATAATGGGTTAGTATGCATTGCATACTAGCCCATTATGTGACACTTACCTGCAAAAGAATCCAGCGATGTCCCCTGTGTAGGCAGTGTCCTTCTTCTGGCCCCTCTTGCCGGAGCCACGTGACATCAATTCTGCATGTGCACGGGAGGTACCGCACATTCCACAAACTCACGGAAGGGGGCAGAATCTACCAACTGAAAAGGCAGCAGTTAAAGTGCTAGCAATTTCGCTAAGCTAGCATTCAACTGCTGGGCATGTGGATGACTGGGAGAGTACTTCTTTCGGCGCTGCAGCAGCTGGGGCAGGGAAATTTGTCTGGTACCATCAGTAGATTGCCCGCATGTACTACTAGGTTGTGACACACCTATTTCTACAGCTTCAGTCCTATCAGTGCAGGCTTCAGAGAGGACTGAGGGTCTAGTGGGGTTGGAGGTCCCAGCTGATGAGGGGCAAGGAGAGGTCCGCTTTGTTCTTTGGTGTGGGTCTTTCTGGTATGCTTGCCAACGAACTGCATGGCAGGTCGACATATGTCTGGTCAAGCATGTGGTGCCCAAGCAGGTGATGTTTTGGCGACGCGAGATACGCTTGAGACATATGTTGCAAATAGCAACGGTGCGATCTGATGCACATGTCTCAAAAAAGGCCCACACCAAAGAACTTTTGCAGTAACGTTGAGACACAGCAGCGCCATGCACAGGCGTAGCTCTGCGATGTAATGCAGTTGGTGTGCTGCCCCTAAGCTGGCCCCTGGAGGGCATCCTGCCTCTTTGGAGATGTGCCTGTGCCTCCTCCTCCTCTTCCTCCTCCTCTCTCCTATCAGGCACCCACGTAGAGTCAGTGACCTCATCATCCCCTCCCTCCTCATCACTGTCGAAAATCTGGCAGTATGCTGCAGCTGGGAGAACATGACTGCCAGATTGCTGTCCCTCTCGGGCACCCCCTCTCTCTGGGTTCACATTACCGCCTTCCTCTATCTGTGTTCCATCATCGGAGCCTTCAAAACGCTGCGCATCTTCATGCAGCATGTACCCAACGCTGTGTTGAAACAGTTCGGGGGACTCCTCATGAGGACATGGTGGGACTAGGGAAGGAGTGAGTGATGCCATTGTGCAGAGGGAAGAGGACGCCTTGGCAGCTGCTTTGCCAGACAAAGTAAGCTCAGCCTGGGTGAAAGAGGATGAGGAAGATGAGGACGGCTTGGTCATCCACTCTACCAATTTGTCTGCATGTTGAGGCTAAACACGGCCAGCTCCCGAAAAGAAGGACGAGCGTGTCCAACAGCCACATGCTGAAGAGGATGCACTGTGTCCACCACCAGCACTATTGCCTCTAGATGCAGAGCCTGCTTGCCCTCGTTACTCTCTGCCTCTCTTTGTTGTCCTTCCAGACATTATAATGGCCTGCAGAGGACAAAGTCAGTACACACACCTCGTAGCTTTAGGTGCAAACTGCAGAGGACACGTGCAGTACACACCAAGTGGGTTTAGATGCAAATTAATGAGCAGCACACTAGCACTATGCACCAAGTGGGTTTATTGGCAAAGTAATGAGCAGCACACTAGCACTATGCACCAAGTCGGTTTATTTGAAAAGTAATGAGCAGCACACTAGCACTATGCACCAAGTGGGTTTAGTTGCAAAGTAATGAGCAGCACACTAGCACTATGCACCAAGTGAGTTTAGATGCAAAGTAATGAGCAGCACACTAGCACTATGCACCAAGTGGGTTTAGGTGCAAAGTAATGAGCAGCACACTAGCACTATGCACCAAGTGGGTTTAGTTGCAAAGTAATGAGCAGCACACTAGCACTATGCACCAAGTGGGTTTATTTGCAAAGTAATGAGCAGCACACTAGCACTATGCACCAAGTGGGTTTATTTAGAAAGTAATGAGCAGCACACTAGCACTATGCACCAAGTGGGTTTAGTTGCAAATGAATGAGCAGCACTCTTGCACTATCCACCAAGTGGGTTTAGTTGCACTGAGCACACGGGCAATACAACACGTTAGAACACTGCAGCTAGCACAATCACAATGTAATGAGCAGCACACTAGCACTATGCAACAAGTGGGTTTAGTTGCAAATGAATAAGCAGCACTGTTGCAATATCCACCAAGTGGGTTTAGTTGCACTGAGCACATGGGCAATACAACACGTGAAAACACTGCAGCGAGCACAATCACAAAGTAATGAGCAGCACACTAGCACTATGCAACAAGTGGGTTTAATTGCAAATGAATGAGCAGCACACTTGCACTATCCACCAAGTGGGTTTAGTTGCACTGAGCACACTGGCAATACAACAAGTGAGAACACTGCAGCTAGCGCAATCAACTGCCTGACAGATTAGGAAGAACTAATCTAACTAAACTATACAGTGTATAAATATATGTACAACTCCTGGGATGTATATATATCCTCTACACACTTTAAATTTAACTAACTAGCCTGCCTGCTCTATTTACCTAGAAAAAATACAATCTCTCTCTCTCTCTCTCTGTCTGAACTGGAACAAGCCCGGAACACACTACACGAGGCCACCCTGCAGGCGGCCTTTTATAGTGTGGGGCGTGTGCTAAAGCCCTGATCCATAATTGGCCAACGCCACCCTGGCTTTGGCCAATTACGGCTCTCTTTACTGACAGCGCTGTGATTGGCCAAGCATGCGGGACATACAGCATGCTTGGCCAATCATCAGCGCGCAATGCCGCAGTGAATTATGGGCCGTGGCGCGTCACTCGAATTTGGCGCGAACTACCCGTTTTGTTCGTATTTCAACGAATGGTCGAACATACGATGTTCGAGTCGAACATACGTTCGACTTGAACACAAAGCTCATCCCTAACTACTACCTACATTAAGAGAACAAGCCAGTATATATGATGAGAATGAGATCATATTAGATTCACCGGTGCAATTCTCAACACCAATCAGAACAGGTCGTGGTAAATCAAGAGGCGGAATTAATAGAGAGAACCAACACTCTAATCAACAGAAAACCACATATCAGATACCGGTCCTGAAGAAATTCAAACCATTAAGGACCTATCAAGATGAGTATGGTAATGCCCTACCACCATGTCCTTTTTTAGGGCGAGGAGGAGGGGGAGCACAAAGGAGGGGCGGGGCTACCCACCACGCAGGGGGAAACCCCAACAATACCCTACAGCTCAGTACAGGAACCAGGAATGGAGGGAACCCCAACCGCCAAACCAATGGGTGAGGGATCATATTCCATATCAAGAACGAAGAATCAGAGGGTGCAGGGCCGGACAGAGGATGCAGAAAAAGAAGAAGACAGCAGGAATAGGAGGAATCTTCAACCTGAGCCCAGTAGAACTAACACACAAAGAGCTCAATATTCTGAATTTAGGTTTAAAGTGTGGGATGAAAAAGCCGGTGAATAAGTTTAATGTATTTATAGATATACATAAGTACATTCGAAAACTGAACATCAAAAAGTACTTTGTGGGCAGCACCCCACACGTGGTAACCAATTCCTTAAACCATGAAAGTATAAAAAATAGTGGATTAAAAAAAAGATCTCTATTCAACCCCTTGAATAACCCTAACCACCAAGTGGAGGTATTCAAGGGTTTGGTATTACGGAATCTGGATCATTTAAAACCTAAAAAGAATATTAATATAAGACATATACAAGAAGGCATTGATATGCTGGAAAAACGAAAGGATATCATCATAAGACCGGCAGACAAAGGAGGAGGGGTGGTGATTCTAACTAAGGATTTCAACCACGGTCAAATTATGGACATGTTGACAGATACAGCTACATATAAATTGCTAGATTAAGATCCTACCCAATCTTATAAAATACAGCTAAGAGTGTTGGTGAACATTGGCTCACGGTTGGGGGTACTAACACCAAAAGAAAGGAACTACTTGATACCAGCTAGTAGCAAGGTACCAACTATCTATACACTGCCAAAAATACATAAAGACCCCAGTAACCCACCAGCTAGACCGATTGTAAACAGTATCGATTCTGTCTCGTCTAGAATGGGGCAGTACCTTGACACATTCTTACAAAAAAGTGTAAGAATGACAAAGTCATACCTAAAAGACACCAAGGACCTTCTAATCTGTCTCCAAAACATCACTCTCACAGAGGACCAACCACTCCTCCTTGTAACAGCAGATGTTTCATCACTCTACTCCATTATACAGCTTGAATTGGGTATTGAGCCAAAGAAAAGATCTACCTCATAACCAAAAGGTGTTCATTGGACACGCTCTTGACTTTTGTTTGTCCCATAACTATTTCTGGTACGCCAGCCATTTTTATTCACAAAAAAGCGGAGTGGCTATGGGTGCTAAATTTGCACCTAGCATTGCCAACCTCTTTATGGCTGAGTGGGAGGACAGAGTAATTTTTAAGGACAGAAGAGCGGAGTTAATCTTCTGAGTGAGTGAGTGAAAAACTTATATAGCGCAACACATGCGAACTGAATCGCCTCTGGGCGATTCTATAAATGTTTTATTGATGATTTATTTTTTATTTGGGCAGGTTCAGCAGATTCCTTACAGGATTTTTTATACACTCTCAATAATAATAATACCAATATAAAATTAACCTCTGTATTCCACAACACTGAAATTTATTTTTTGGATGTGACTATCGGCAAGGATCAAAATTGGAAACAAAGGTGTTCTTCAAGCCTACAGACAGAAATAGCTACTTACCTACGACCAGCGGTCACCATCCTCTCTGGATTAAAAACATCCCCAAGGGACAAATAATGAGAGTGAAGAGAAATTGTTCCGAAGAAGCAAATTTCCTTACACAATCTAGAATTCTTACCGAAAGGTTCGAGGCTAGAGGATACAATCCACTCATTATGGAGAAACTAGTAGAAGAAATAAGAAGCATACCCAGAGAATCCTGCTTACAAACTAAACCAATCTCCAATGTTCCAACTACCAATACTGAAGAGTGGGGATTTATCTCACAGTTCCACACTCAATACAAAGAAGTGGAAGCTATTTTTAATCAACATTGGCATATTCTTTTACTAGATAAAAAATTGAGTTCAGTACTTCCACCCAAACCACAATTTATCTACAGGAAAGCACCAAATAATGGAGATAGAATAGTGAAGAAGGTACTGGATCCTCCCACTAGGCCCCAGTCCTTCTGGAACCAAAATGTTTTTTTTGCCTGTAGAAAATGCAAGGCATGCAAACAAGTTTCAAAAACCACCAGAGGCCGTGATAAGTTCTCATCTCCTGTTAATAATCAAGAATTTGATATTGAACAGTTTATTACGTGTAACAGCGAGTATGTAGTATATGCCTTAAAATGCCCTTGTGGTCTTTTGTATATAGGACGCACTAAGAGGAAATTGAAAATACGCATACTAGAGCATATCAACAATATTAAAAGGTTACAAGGACCACAACGTGTCTTTACATTATAAACTGACGCACAATCAGGATCCCTCCGGTCTGCAGTTTTGGGTTGTGGAGCACCTGGCACAAAACTGGAGGGGCTCTCATAGGGTTCGGGATTTATCTAAACGCGAAACGCGCTGGATTTTCTAACAGAATCATTAGCCCCAAAAGGCCTCAATATTGAATTAGATACTAACTGCTTTATTAGTGACACATGATTTTAAACGCATTTATATTTAGGTATGTTTTACATATCCATGTCACCTCATTTATCTTAAACTATCTTGAACTTATAGACAGATCCTAGTAAACATTATACATAATTTCATAGGATTATATTTTGTTCTGTTGAATTTACATAGTAACATATGACATACAGGGGCAATTGGCTATTGTTGGGAAGGTACATACATTTTGATTAAGGACCAATATGACCATTAGTCCAGATTTCATATGATGCAATAACTGCTGTGCTATATCTTTATTGCTTAATATAGCATGCTTTGAACAATGTTCATCTTTTTATATATTTTTTATTTATTTTTTATGTGTTTAATATAACGCTCTTTTATATGTTTAATATAACATGTTTTTATGCTTAGGTTTTAACATTTAGTTTTATGGATCTTATGACATGATTTTTAATGTAATGTGATATTTATAGTTACTGTATGCCCGCTTTTTAAATGTGAAATCGGGGACGCATCTGGTGTCATAACTATGAATGCGCCCGGATCACATTGAGATTGTATTGTGAATAGAGCCCCTTCCGCCCTCAGTCTGGCAGTAGCCTCAGAGTAATTACTGCGACTGTGCGGATAGAGGCGGCTCCGCTCACTTTCGCCCACATCCTGGCGTCATCCTCAACGGCATAAGTGCGCCTGCACAGGAAAGACGTCCATGGTCTGGCAATATCTTCAATGGCGCAAGTGTGCCTGCGCAGGAAAGACGCCAATGGGCGGGGGAAGGGAACGTGCAGGGCTATTTTAACTGGCCGGCGATAGGTGGTGTCACGCCCTTAGACAAAGTCAGCCAATGACGAAACGCGTCAGGGCGTGACCACCATCACACAACCAGATGCACTGTAACCTCTCCAGGATCAGTAACAGGAAAAGCCAGCTAAAGCACCTTTTGCTGTGATGACGATTGGAGACAGGACACAGGCACAGTAACTTGTACATGCTTGATATTGTTTACCTTGTGGTACGCATATTTTGTAAGGGGACCTGTGGGGTTGAATAAACTTTATTTAAATGGTATCGCACTATATGAGTTTATTTCCCTTTTTATGCGATCATGATGGTGTCCAAAACAATTTAACCAGTGGAGAGTACAATCCCAGGACAGATGCAGTTGTGTATTCAAGGCTTACTTTACTCCTAGGTTCGGTGAGTGCATCCCCAAAAGGGGAGAATAACCCCCCCCCCACGTGGTGAAACACCCCCCTTGGTGATAAGGAGCACTTGTTAATGAAGACACTGATTAACCACTCTCTGTCCATCTGCACTTTCATTGAACTTTTCATTAAGTTTTTTCAAACTGGGGTTTGGAAATAGCGCTGCTGCAGTAATATACTGGACTCTGTGACTTTTATTATTTGTTTCCTTTTTTTACAGTTTTTTTGTTGTTTATTGTTTTTTTAATCATTGATTTTCATCCACCCTGGCTCTGTGCAATTCTATTGCACAGAGAAGGTAGGTATAGACATGTTTTTTATTAAAAAAACAAAAATTACAAATCATTTTAAATTCATGCTAGTTTTGATGAACAGCTGCACAAAATATAAACATTTAATAAATATTATTTATTACATTAAAAAAAAAAATTACATAAATGTATAAAAAAAACTGCAGCAGACACCATTTTATTCTCCAAGGCTTCTGCTTTCAGAAAATATATGATGATTGGCAGGGCTTTTTTTCTCAGAAAAAAAGTGCAGGAACTCACCCTCTCTGTCCAACTCTCCGCCCCAACCACGCCCAAACTCCACCCTGGCCATGCCCAAACCCTGCCCCCAGCCACACCTTCCTTAGAGGAGAGCATTACAGCAGCACTAAAAGATTGTTATGAGTTAAGGCTTAGAACTGTGTATCACATAAGGCAAATTCCCCCCCAGCTTACCTCTCTGTACAAATCCCCCAGCTCCCCTCATCACAAATTGCCCCAGCTCCCCCTCATCACAAATCCCCCCAGCTTCCCTCTCATCGCAAATCTCCCCAGCTCACCTCTCATCGCATATCCCCCAGCTCCCCTCTCATCACATCCCCCCAGCTCCCCTCTCTGTACAAATCCCCCCAGCTCACCTCTCTGTACAAATCCCCCCAGCTCCCCTCTCTGTACAAATCCCCCCAGCTCCCCTCTCTGTACAAATCCCCCCAGCTCCCCTCTCATCACAAATCCCCCCAGCTCACCTCTCATCACAAATCCCCCCCAGCTCACCTCTCATCGCAAATCCCCCCAGCTCCCCTCTCATCGCAAATCTCCCTAGCTCACCTCTCATCACAAATCTGCCCAGCTCACCTCTCATCACAAAGCTCACCTCTCATCACAAATCCCCCCAGCTCACCTCTCATCACAAATCCCCCCAGCTCACCTCTCATCACAAATCCCCCCAGCTCACCTCTCATTGCAAATCCCCCAGCTCCCCTCTCATCACAAATCCCCCCAGCTCCCCTCTCATCACACATTGCCCCAGCTCACCTCTCATCACAAATTGTCCCAGCTCACCTCTCATCACAAATCCCCCCAGCTCACCTCTCATAACAAATTGCCCCACAGCTCCCCTCTCATCACAAATCCCCCCAGCTCACCTCTCATCACAAATTGCCCACACACATACTTTCTCAGCTCGCCTCTCCTCACAAATTCCCCCAAGCTCTCCTTTGTGTACAATGTTCTCCCCTCTGCTAAACACACATATAAACTTTACCTCTTGATTCCCCCTCCCCCACATACTTTAATAGTGCACTCCTCTCTGAACGAACTCTGTCTCTGCAAAAGTTCTCCCTCGATTTTTAACAGTGACAGGTCCCAAGCAGAGGCAGCTCTTTAATTAGGCAAATTAGGCGATCGCCTTAGGCCTCGTCCACAGAAAGGGCCTTGTGTGATTGCCTAATTTGCCTAATTGCCTTTCAGGTTAGTGTGTGTGTGTGGGGGAGTCGGGACTCGCAAGCGGTGGGCGCGCTGCACACAGACGCAGACAGACAGAGCTGACACAGCTGAGCCGCATACGTTCTGTTTTAATGCATTTGTTTCTCTGTAGATATATTTTTTTGTAGACATGGAACAGATGGGAGACTGGATAAGAGATGCTGATCAGCACAAACCTGTAACTTTTTGTTCTCTTCATTTTCCAGCTCCTTGCTCTGCATCGAACATGGATCTGTCATTTATTTAGCTCCTTCTTTTACTTTGCACTATCAGAGTTTTCATTTTTATCTTTCATCACAGCCTTTGTGCTACTGACTCTCAATTTATGCAGCCTCTTGTCTGTGATATTGTTTCATTTTCAGCTGCAAGGGGTAGTGATTCTTCCATCATGCCAAACAGGTGCCCTTTGTGCTATTAAAACATCACCAATTCTAACATCTATTGCACACTGAACCACATTTGTGTGCATTCCTATCTCTCAACCCAGTCCATAGGTGTGCGCAGCCCATTGCATTAGGGTGTGCACCCCAAAGTTCAAACACATATCGTTGTGTATGTGTATATATACTGACTGTGTCATTAGCGCAGTGGACGGTGTCAGTAGGGCAGAAATTGGTGTCAGTATTTTTTTTTTTTGTATTATTTTTTACAATTTCATTGTTTTCATTATATTTTACAGTTTTTTTAGGAGCCCCGTTAGGGGGCTTTGGTGAAGTATCAGGGGTCAAAACAGGAGGAATGTGTGCCACATATGGTGATTAGGATGTGCCCAGGCACACCTGGCATACCCTGTGCGCACGCCTATGACCCAGTCCCTTATCTTTTTTCACCATTCACATCTGCCATCTTACCCTTTATTTGCCAATTTCTTCCTTTGATCACTAAATTTAACTATTGCTTCTGCATAGAGCAGGCTTTCTCAAACCTTTGGTTCAGGGAACCCTTGCTAATAATTACCATATCTAAAAGCTCATGGTACATGACTATAAAGCCTCGTACACATGACCGAGAATCTCGTCAGGAAAAACCCGTTGTTTTCCCTGACGAGATTCTTGGCAAGAAACTCTTGCCGCCCGAGTGTACAGACTTTCGTTTCAAAAGAACCGCGGTTCTCTTGAAAGGAAAGAACGCAGTGATGTCATTGCATACGACGAGCATGCGCTCGTCACATTCGATGCCATCGCCGCTATCTTGCTTCACCCTACCTATGTCGTGGAAGCTACCGTGCATGCGTCAAAGTCATTTCGAGCATGCGCGGGTTTCCACTGCGACAGGTAAGTACACACACTCTCGGGTTTCTCGTTGGGGAAACAGGCCGACAACAATCTCGACGAGAAAAAAGAGAGCAGGTTCTATTTTTTTTCTCGTCGAGATTCTGGCCAGATTTCCTGACGAGAAACCTGAATGCCTCGTACACACGAACGGTAATCTCGGCAAGAAGTCGTTTTCTTGCTGGTTTTTGCCGAGAAAACCGGTCGTGTGTACGAGGCTTAATGGTCAGTTGGTCAGTGAGAAAAATGCTCCTTACATTTGTGATCAAAAGAAAGTATCCTTCTCTTACAAATAGTTGGAAAGATCATTGGTGTCAGTGGTTACTCATCTAAAGACTCGTACACACGACTGGTTTTCCCGGTAGGAAAACTGCCAGGAGAGCATTTGGCCGGGAATCCCAGCCGTGTGTATGCTCCCTAGAATTTTTCCCGACAGGAAAACTGCCCGGGAAAAAATAGAGAACCTGCTCTCTATTTTCCCGTCGGGATTCGCGGCAGAGTGTTTCCTGCCGAGAAAACCGGTCGTCTGTATGCTTACCTGTTCCATTGGAAACCGTTCGACAAATGCGCGGTAGCATACAAGTTTAGTGTGAGGTGTAGCAAGATGGCGGCGACGGAATCGAATGTGAAGAGCGCCGGCTCATCATAGTCGATGACGTCACCACGTTCTTGCTATTCAAAAGAATGGTGGTTCTTTTGAATTGGCCGTCTTTATGCACGGCAAGCTTGCCAGGAATCCTGTCAGGAAAACCGATGTTTTTTTCCTGACGGGATTCCCAGCCGTGTGTACAGGGCTTAAGAAGTAGAAATTGCTCATTGTTCAAGGAACCCCTAGCAGCCTCTGAGGAACCATGGTTGAAATTGGCTTTCCTAGAATTACAAATCAAAATAAGCACAGAGATGGACTTGTGCACTGATATAACAAGAGAAACAATCTGGTCATCACAGTTACAGGAGCAGGTTTTATTTTTCAGGAACATGATGGGACATTTTTGCAGCCAGGCACAGGCATGTGAGAAAAAAAGAATCTCAAGCATCTTGTCATCCTTACTAAACTTGTTGTGTATCATTTTTTTAAATGCTGTAATAGTGGTTGTCTGGTAATTCTCATGCTCCTTGTTTTCTAATACTCCTCAATAAGATTCTAAACCCCCATATTCTGCTAAAACTATTTAATGTCTGCTGCCACAGAAGTCAATTAGTTGGGTATATCATGCACTTTTCATCTATTTTGTATGCATACAAGATGTACTAAACTCAAATGATAATGACAAGACCACAAACCATAAAAAGTGGAAAACTGGTTTTAGGAGGGGTTTTCATTGATCTGAATATATATAATTTGTACACAATGTTTTAATTAGACAAGAATTATTATATCCGCAACATCCAGTGTTCCAAAGAGCTTCATAATTTGTCCTACTTCATGTATCTGATTTTTTTTTTTTGCTAAAGGAGTCCTAAACCCTAGATGTAATCTTAGTAATTCAACAGCCGCTTTAACTAAGAGCAATAATAACATTGCTATAAGCATGTTCAGGTTTCCTCCAGTTACCAAAGCTCTGCAATTTCATGGATATTTCCTGATTACAACTGGAGTATTAAATAAGATCTATGTGAGGCTAAAGCCTCATACACACAATCAGACTTCAAACAAACATTTCCGTGGATTTTTGCCCAAAGGGCGTTGGCCGTAAACTTGGTATGCATACACACGGCAGGACTTTTTCAACAAACTTTAGCAAAAAATCATGTGTTTTTTCAGCTCTTTTCTGCTCCTTACCGCCACTCTTTGGTCAACTTCTGCTATTGTTGGTTGATTTTAACATTGGTTCTGAGCATGCGTGCTTGTACTTTGGACTAAAGTCCAATAGAATTTTGCACCGTAGGACTTTTGTTGCCGAAAAATTTGTCCGTTTGCAGAGCAAACTTTTGTCCGATGAAAATTAAAAAGTTTGTCTGATGGAGTGTACACACGGTCAGATTTTTTTGAAAACCTGCTCATTTTGAAGTTTGTTGTCAAAAAGTCCGACCGTGTGTATGGGCCTTAGGGGATTGGTTTGCCTCTGAGCTAGAAGCTAAATACTCAAACAGTACCCTAAAAAGTACCCTCCTGCTAAAAGTTTAAGGAACAGTAAGGAAGAGAGGAATTACTCTAGGGCAGGGATCTCCAAACTACGGCCCTCCAGCTGTTTCAGAACTACACATCCCATGAGGCATTGTAAAACTCTGACATTCACAGACATGACTAGGCATGATGGGAATTGTAGTTCCTGAACAACTGGAGGGCCAAAGTTTGGAGACCCCTGCTCTAGGGCTTCTAAAATTACATCTAGGGCTTGGCTCCACCACAAAGCTGAACTGAGGAAAAGATGATCCGCACTCCGATCGTTGCTCTTAAACAATTTACGTATTTATTGACAAGCCACAGTAGACAAACGCAAATAGGAAATGTTGACGCGTTTCAGCCTATAAGGCCTTAGTCATAACCCCTATGTGGTTATGACGAAGGCCTTATAGGCTGAAATGCGTCAACATTTCCTATTGGGGTTTGTCTACTGTGGCTTGTCAATAAATACGTCAATTGTATAAGAGCAACGACCGGAGTGCGGAACATCTTTTCCTAATTATTCTACGCAGTCAGCGACTGGGGATCGAGCACCCGGGAGCTCTGCTTTCCATGTGATGTATGGGTAGTAGCACTGACTTTTTTGTTTATACAAAGCTGAACTCCAGGTATGATCTTGGACAAGGTGGAGATTGTGATGTAACTCCCCATCCTCTCCACTTCGTTCAATCAGAGAATGCCTTTTATATATAAAAAAAAATAAAAGCTGTTCTATAAATGGTGGCAGTGTTGAGTGACCAACACCCTGTGGTCAGTGTGCAGAGAGCAAGCCGCTCAGCCGTACCCCAAAGATAGCAGCTAGTACTGCCGACTACTACAGTGATTATAACCTTCCTCAGCAGCTTCTCCGGTGTGAGATACACATACTTACATTGGTCCAAGGTGGAACTCAGTAAGTATGCAATAATGATCATATCTGGAGTTCAGCTTTAGGATGTGCATTATTATCATTAAATTTGCATACATTAAAATACCTAAATATTCTCTTTGCCAAGTACTTACATTCATATTTATTCCAGTTATATGAGTAAAAATGCAACTATCTAATAACTTACTCTGACTATGAAAAATGAAGGACATTGCATATGGTGGACAGCGGGACCACATTGTACACAGCCCACCACTCAGTTGTCCAGAACCAAGATGAGACTGGTTCCTCAAAGTATGCAGCCCACAGCTCATTTCACGTTGGTCAAGATTCCTTAACTCAGCTCTCCAGACATACTTTAGTTGTTTTAAGCTTATTGTTGAGGTTGTTAAGGTCTGTTAGAAATTGGTTCTGCTGTTTTCCTCCCTACAAGTCAATATATTTATAGTCACATGGCAAACACATGTCAAACTCTTGGATGCTCTAATTCTGATGTTTTTATATATATATATATTCCTTCAGACAGGACTGTTTTTTCATTTCCACTTTACTTTCAATTTAGCAATAACAATGTTTTTTTATTATTATTCCAAAGTAATGCACAAATAACTGTTATTGCTACAAATATAAATTTATTTTGGCAGAACTGTCTTTCAAAATCTATTTGATGTTCTGTAAATTCTAAAGACACAGAAAAGCCAGATCGATGAGTGAGACAAATTAAATAAAAGCATTTTTTAACTTGTGCATTCTTTAATGGCTTCCTGTCCTTGAGGCCTCGTACACACGACGGGACCGTTTTCATCGGACATGTCCGCTGGGATAATTTGGTCTGATGGCTGTACACACCATCAGACCAAATTCCCCGCAGACAGGATACGCGGTGACGTGGCGGCGACATTGCAGCGACGATGACGCAGTGAGGTACGCGACCCCGAAAGTTCAATGCTTCCACGCATGCGTCGAATTACTTTGACGCATGTGAGGGATTTCGGCCGAGCGGACATGTCCAATGAGTCGTACTGACCATCGGACATGTCCGACGGACATGGTTCCAGCGGACATGTTTCTTAGCATGCTAAGAAACATTGGTCCGCTGGAAACCTGTCCGCTAGGCCGGGAATCCGGTCCGGTCGGCCATACAGACGACCGAACATGTCCGCGGAAACTGGTCCGCGGACCAGTTTCAGCAGACATGTTCGGTCGTGTGTACGAGGCCTGACACGTACCTGTATGTCCTCAGATGGGAGCGATGCTATCAGATGGGAGCGGTGCTATCAATAGCTGCAGCCATGATCCAGAAATCATTTTTTTGGGGCCTGTGCTTCCCTACTGCCATCTCTTTCTTTAGCTATGACTAAGCACTGAAGCCCAGTGTGAAACGCATCAGCTATATACCCCACTGCTTGCTGTATTTTGTAGTGCATTCTTTCCTTTACCATTAAAAGGCTACCTATTTGGTGTGCGGCTGTCCATATCTTCTTTCCAAGTTTTTACTGCCATCTCTAACTTGGGGTAAAATCCTGCACCAATAGCAGAACTCCCAGCATGTTTAAGGCCCACCTGTCAAAATGATTGGTTGCTGGGCCCGCCTAGCAACCAATCAGGTGCATGGAGGCCCCGGCATTTAGAGGAGCTTCTGAGCTGATCCGTCTCCACCTACTTCCCACTAACAATGGAAGGGCTGGGAGTCTGAAGAGACTTTCTATCTGCTCCAGGACAGTGCTGCTGAGCTGAATGGCCGGGAATCTGATGGGACCTGAGTGCAATCCAGACTGGGACACTGCTAAAGTAAGTGAGCAGAGCTCCAGCGATGGTTGCACACTGAGGAGGGGGGAAGGGGCAGAGATCACACAGGTGTATTCTAGAGGGGGGAGGGCAGAGCTGTGTACACCTACTGCAACATTACCACACCATCCACAGTACTTGTATCATGCCAGTAGGGATGAGCC
This sequence comes from Rana temporaria, assembly GCF_905171775.1. Lineage (NCBI taxonomy): Eukaryota > Metazoa > Chordata > Amphibia > Anura > Ranidae > Rana > Rana temporaria. The sequence goes on along the minus strand of NC_053493.1, from coordinate 241,245,874 downwards.
GAACATCCCCCGGTTCGGTTCGCACCAGAATATGTGAACAGGCAAAAAATTTGTGCGAACACCATTAACCACTTAAGGACCGCCTCCTGCACATATACGTCGGCAGAATGGCACGGCTGGGCACATGTACATACAGGTACATCCTGTAGTAGTACCCAGCCGTGGGTCGCGGGCGCGCGCCCGCGGCGCGCTCCCGCGACCCGGTCCGAAGCTCCGTGACCGGGACCGTGGGACCCGCAGACCCGATCACCGCTGGAGTCCCGCGATCGGTCCCCGGAGCTGAAGAACGGGGAGAGCCGTGTGTAAACACGGCTTCCCCGTTCTTCACCGTGGCGGCAGCATCGATCGTGTCATCCCTTTTATAGGGGGACACAATCGATGACATCACACCTACAGCCACACACCCCTACAGTTGTAAACACACTTCAGGTCACACATAACCCTATCAGCGCCCCCTGTGGTTAACTCCCAAACTGCCATTGTAATTTTCACAATAAACAATGCATTTTAAATGCATTTTTTGCTGTGAAAATGACAATGGTCCCAAAAATGTGTCAAAATTGTCCGAAGTGTCCGCCATAATGTCGCAGTCACGAAAAAAATCACTGATCGCAGCCATTAGTAGTAAAAAAAAAAAAATATATAAAAATGCAATAAAACTATCCCCTTTTTTGTAAACGCTATAAATTTTGCACAAACCAACCGATAAACACTTATTGCGATTTTTTTTACCAAAAATAGGTAGAAGAATACATATCGGCCTAAACTAAGGAAACAAATTTTTTTTAATATATTTTTGGGGGATATTTATTATAGCAAAAAGTAAAAAATATTGAATTTTTTTCAAAATTGTCGCTCTATTTTTGTTTATAGCGCAACAAATAAAAACCACAGAGGTGATCAAATACCACCAAAAGAAAGCTCTATTTGTGAAAAAAGAAGGTCGCCAATTTTGTTTGGGAGCCACGTCGCACAACCGCGCAATTGTCAGTTAAAGCGACGCAGTGCCGAATCGCAAAAAGGGCCAAGGTCCTTTAGCTGCATTTTGGTCCGGGTCTTAAGTGGTTAAAGTCTATGGGACATGCACATGAAAAATCAAAAGTGCTAATTTTAAAGGCTTATATACAAGTTATTGCCATGAAAAGTGTATGGGGACCCGGGTACTACCCCAGGGGACATGTATCAATGCAAAAAAACAACCATTTTTTTAGGAGCAGCGATTTTATGAAAACTTAAAGTGAAACTATAAAAATGAAATGTTCCTTTAAATATCATGCATGGGGGATCCGCTTAGTCTGCCTGTAAAGTAGCACATCTGACTGATGTGTTTTACTGTCCTGCAGCCAAATTAAATTTCTAAAGGAAAGAATGCCATTTAAACTTGCTTGCGGCTGTAATGTATTGCAGGATCCTGGCAATATATATAAAAATCAAGGGAAAAAAACCTCGTCCGGTGGTTGTGGGGGTCTGCGGGTGGAGGGCTTATCAGAATCTAGAAGCCCCGTTAACAAGGGGGCCTCCAACATCCCGCCCCCCTTTGTGACTGCTTATGGGGTACATTGTACCCCTACTCATTCACTCAAAAAGTAAAAAACACAAAAGACAGTTTTTTGACAATTCCTTTATTAAAAAACAAAAAAAAAGTGTCCTGTGATGTCCATCCATCTTCAATCATGGCGCCGACTAACCCAAGAAATATTAAAAAAATAAAAAGCTCTGCCTCGATGGGATGCTGATGTAACCAGATGACCCTGCTCCCCTCTGACAGCCCATGTCATCAGAAGGGACAAGGTCACTCAGTTTTGTCTCCGGGTGTCCCCGCCCTTGCCTATATAATAGCTGTCACCGCAAAAAGACAGCAGTCGGCGGGACGCCTCCCATCGAGGTGGAGCTTTTTTCTTCTTTTTTTTTCTATTTTCCGGGTCCGTCTGCGCCTTGTTTGAAGATGGATGGACATAGAGGGACATTTTTTAAATAAAGGAATTGTCAAAAACTGTCTTTTGTGTTTTTTACTTTTTGACACTTTTTTAGTGAATGTCAATGCTTGTGTGAAAGAGCTCTCAAAGCTGCACTCTATACACTGTGCTGTATGCTTGATACTGTGCACCTCATTACTACTATGCACTGTATGTTAGATACTCCACACCTTTCCACTCTGCATACTATTGTAAGTGCTAAATTGTACACCACTACATACTTTACACTTGCGGGCCACTTCAGTGTGTACCCTGTGTTGTGTGTTCTATATTACACTACTTTATGCACTGACACTGTGATGGTTTCTCCACTCTATACACTATGCTGCATCCCACACTGCATCACCCAGTACATGCCTCTGTATGCTATAGCATTTCCATATCTCCGTTAACTATCTCTTCTTTATAGCTAAATGTGCCACTTCCTTGTCTCAGCTCCACCACTCTCATTTATATGCTTTGTCAACCAGTTTTAATGCTGAATTTCAGAATAAGCAGAAATTGTCTAAAAAACAAGAAGCGTGTGAATTTTTACTTTTATCTCAGTGTCCTTTGTGCATTTCTTCCAAACCTAATCCAGTGAAAAACATATCATTTGTGAAGGAGTTTCCTGTATCAAGACTAGTGATGAGCTTCAAGTTCGAATCAAACTCATGTTTGACTCGAACAGCGAACAATTTGGGTTAAAGTCTATGGGAGAAATCTAAAGTGCTAATTTTAAAGGCTAAAGTTTTGTTTCGGGAGCAGTGATTTTAATAATGCTTAAAGTGAAACAATAAAAGTGAAATATTAATTTAAATTTCGTACCTGGGGGGGTGTAAAGTAAGCATGTGAAATAGCGCATGTTTCCCATACTTAGAACTGTCCCTGCACAAAGTGTAATTTCTGACGAAAAAAAAGTCAATTAAAACCACTCGCGGCTATGATGAATTGTCAGCTTCTGGCAATATAGAGAAAAGTCATTGATGAAAAAATGCTTGGGGGTCCCCCCAAATTCTATTACCAGGCCCTTCAGGTCCGGTATGGATTTTAAGGGGAACTTCACCCCAAATTTAAAAAAAAATGGCGTGGAGTTCCCCCCAAAAATCCTTGCCAGACTTTTTATCAGAGCACGTAACCTGGCAGACCGCAAGAAAAGAAGGGGGGACAAGAGAGCACCCCCTCCTGAACCGCACCAGGCCACATGCTCTCAACATTGGGAGGATTCTTTGGGGGTCTGTGACCCCTCAAAGCACCATGTCCCCATGTTGATGGGGACAAGGGCCTCATCCCCACAACCCTTGCCTGGTGGTTGTGGGGGTCTGCGGGCAGGAGGCATATCGGAATCTGGAAGACCAATTTAACAAAGGGGACCCCCAGATCCCGGCCCCCTATGTCAATTGGTAATGGGGTACATTGTACCCCTACTCATTCACTAAAAAAAGTCCTTGGGAAAGTCCTTTATTAAAAATAAAAAAAAGATTCAAGCGGTGGTAATCCACTCACGGTCTCTGCTCCAGCGGTCACAGACCCCCAAAGCATCCTCCTAATGTTGAGGGCATGTGGCCTGGTAAACTTCAGGAGGGGGGGCACTCTCTCGTTCCCCCTCTTTTCCTGCGGCCTGCCAGGTTGCGTGCTCGGATAAAGGGTCTGGTATGGATTTTTGGGGGGAACTCCACAACATTTTTTTTCTAAATTTGGGGTGGAGTTCCCCTTAAAATCCATACCAGACCTGAATGGTCTGGTATAGATATTTGGGGGGAACTCCACGTAATTTTTTTTTATGGAGTGAAGTTCCCCTTAATATCAATACCAGACCTGAAGAGCCTGGTAACTGAATTTGGGGGGACCCCCACGCATTTTTTTTTATCAATGACTTTTCTCTGTAATGCCGGGAGCCGACAATTCATTATAGCCGCGAGTGGTTTTAAATGACTTTTTTTCCTTCAGAAATTACACTTTTTGCAGGGACAGTTCTAAGCACGGGAAACAAGTGCTACGTCACAGGCATACTATACACCCCCCCAGGTGCGAAATTTAAAGGAATATTTCACTTTAAGCATTATTAAAATCACTCCTCCCGAAAACAATCGTTTTTAAAACTTTTTATTGCATTGATGCATGTCCCCAGGGGCAGGACCCGGGTCCCCAAACACTTTTTAGGACAATAACTTGCATATTAGCCTTTAAAATTAGCACTTTATATTTCAAACGTTCGAGTCCAATAGACTTTAACAGGGTTCACACAAACTTTTGGTCTGGTTCTGGTGTGAACTGAATGGGGGGGTGTTCGGCTCATCCCTAATTAAGACCAGTCCCTACTGCTCGCTCTTGTGTAGAATGACTGGTCTTGTATCCGCCCCCTCCTACAGATTGAGCAGGCAATCTGTAGTGGGTGGAGCCCTCTGGCTCCCACATCTCTGCTTTCTGATCAAGTTATGTGAAAAACAGTGATAACATCATTGATACTTCTACAAGGTCATATCTAAGTTTGTGAAGGTATTTAGTGCACACTAGGGTTAAGCTTGGGTTCGGTCATTGCTGGACCAACGAGCTGCGGGCACTTATAAAAAGTGACAGGGATGCTCATGACATTGACCCAATATGACCATGTGCCCATATTAGGTCAATGATGTCATAACTATTCTGCATCTTTGTGTACATCACCAGAGAATCGCCCACCCACAGCTCATTGGCTGAGCAATGACATCTATCTTCTGATTTTGGATAGAATGCAAACCCCTCATTAGTGCACACACACTGAATGTATATCCTTTGTGGCTATTAAATGCAAGTTTTTGTCCCTTCTGTCATCTATGCCTGTCTCCCTGCTCTAGGTCCATGATCCATTTTATAAACGTATATATATATATATATATATATACACATACACACAGTATCTCACGAAAGTGAGTACACCCCTCATATTTTTTGTAAATATTTTATTATATCTTTTCATGTGACATCACTGAAGAAATTACACTTTCCTACAATGTAAAGCAGTAAGTGTACAGCTTGTATAACAGTGTAAATTTGCTATCCCCTCAAAATAACTCAACACGCTGCCATTAATGTCTAAACTGCTGGCAACAAAAGTAAGTAAACCCCTAAGAGAAAATGTCCAAATTTGGCCCAATTAGCCATTTTCACTCCCGGTGTCATGTGACTCGTTAGTGTTACAAGGTCTCAGGTGTGAATGGGGAGCAGGTGTGTTGAATTTGGTGTTATCCCTCTCACTCTCTCATACTGGTCACTTACATTGTAGCAGAGTGTAATTTCTTCAGTGTTGTCACATGAAAAGATATAATAAAATATTTACAAAAATGTGAGGGGTGTACTCATTTTTGTGAGATACTGTGTGCGTGCGTGTGTGTGTATATATATATATATATATATATATATATATATATATATATATATATATATATCTCAGTATAAATACCAGTGGCGGCTGGTGCTAAATATTTGGTTTGGGGGGTCGGCAAACTAACGCCATCCACCCTAACCTGCTTGCGAATGCCGCAAGCAAGACTCCCTGGCCAATCGGGTCTCAGGAGCTACTTCCTAAATGGCCAGGAGGAAAATCAGGAAGACAATATTAATATTAATATTAATTTGCTGTTGTAACACAAGTGGGTGGGCTCAGGGCTCAGTCTTCTGCACCCCGAGTCCACCCTTTTTTAAAGCCAATTAGAGCCTCTGGCTTTAATCATGTGCTAAAAATACAACACATTCCCTCTGTGCACCGCTGCATATGTAAGAGCTAGGGGAGAAGTAACAGCAGCACACTGACCTTCCCAGTAAAAGGCTGTGTGGGGGGGTATGTAGGACATATCTGATCATTGGAGGAGAGCAGGCTGAATTCCAGCATAGCTAGAGAACTGACCACGCTGTGCTCTCATGCCTAGTGTGTTAGTTTTTAATAGGAAAGCAAAGGGGCTGGCAGGAACACCAGGGATTTCACATAAAGGAAGCAATACAAAGAGAACAGGATCATTTAACATACAAGTACATGGTACAGCAGGCACATATCAGTAATATGAAATGCAGGGTTTACATATTCTGTAGCTTAGGAATGGACATATTTATTTGTAAGCATTATATCTAATAAAGGAAAAGGTTATAATCACTAGATGTAAAGATTCATACCCAAGTAACCCTTTAAATAGAATCAGATCCTTAATCAGCAATAGTCTGCTTTCACCATCATGAACACTTCCTTGTATTTATGATGAAAGCGTTTGCTGACTTTGCAGTTTAACTTCTGTTTTTTGTTTTTCCTTATTTGTTTAATCTAGCATGCTTGAACTTAAAGCTGTTTTCTGTGCCCCCATATTTATTTTAACACCTTTGAAATAGATATATATTTATGGTACAGATGGTATTATACATGCCTCTCTACACGTGCCAGCTGGCAGTCTGTGAAACCAGTGAGAAGCACTGGGAAAAAAGTGAATCCCTAGCAGGTGCAAACTCAGATAAAAACTGGCTGCATTGTACATATAATCTCACAGCTATTCAGTTTCTACTAAATCTTTCCAAATGAAACCTCTATGGTACAAGTATCAGTGGCTTTATCTAATGGATTGGCAGTACTGCCCGGTAAATACTTAGCCAGCATTAGCTGGTATCAGACAAAAGTTTACCTTTCTCTATAACAATACAAATTCCACAAAGTGTAAAATAACTTTTGAAAGTAAAAAAAAACAAAAAAAACATTTTCATAAACTTTATTAGCATTATCCTAATTTCCCCTGAAAATGTTTCAGCTTAGTGTTCACAGCGTCTTCCCGCAGAGAAGTCACGTGACAGTGACGATACGCGTCAGACACTAGGACACCGGAAGTGACGTTTGCACATTGTGAGCTCGCTGCTCGTTTCTGATATACACTGCATTACTGTTTTAAATGTGAGTACCGTATTTATCGGCGTATATCGCGCACTTTTTTGCCCTGAAAATCAGGGCAAAATCGTGGGTGCGCGATATACGCCGATACCCGCTTTCCCGCGCCGAGTTTTGAATACTGCGCCGACATATACCGAGCGCAGTACACTCGGGTATAGTCGGCCAGTCTCGGCTTCTTCCGTGCTCACGTCCTGGACGTACAGGACGTACAGGACGTGAGCGCGACAGTTGCCGAGCCTGCCCGAGTGTACTGCGCTCGGTATATGCTGGCGCAGTATTCAAAACTCGGCGCGGGAAACGAGCGGGGAGGACGCGAGAACGCCGGACCCGACGAAGAGGACACTCGAAGCCGCAGACGGACGCCGGATTCGCCGATGGACGCCGCGCAAGACACCAAAACTGTAAGTACAAAAAACAATTTTTTTCCCCAGGAATGGGGGCAACTTTAGGGGTGCGCGCTATACGCGGGAGCGCGCTATACCCCGATAAATACGGTACCCTGTTTGTTATATGTTACACTAGAGAGCTTCCTCTGTGTTTTCTCTACCCTGTCTGGTGACGCACTCTGGAGCTGTCTTACCTTACTGACCTCCCAGCCTGGAAGGAAGCCTTAACCCCCTAGGCGCCATACCACTGGAAGGACGGATAGGAGTTATCCCCTCTACCCCCAAGTGATTCCATTGGTTTTAATGAAAGCTGCTTACCTTGCAGCCGTAAGGTAATTTGCTAGAACACCTTTGGGTGTCACCATACACCGAAGATTCACCAACAAGTCACCTTGCCACCTGCTGATGTAATTTAGCACCCAGCACTTCACTTGCACTTTGCAATTTCTTTTGATTAAATTGCGACTGAGTCGCTGTTGCATCATCCATCATTGGTGTATATCAGTTATGTTCAGTCATTCATGTTGATGGGAGCATAACACCATCCTGCGATTTCCTCTGCGACTGCATATACTATTATCTTTACGTTGTGATTTTATTTATGCACCTGATGCCGTGAACACACGGTCGTTTTTTGTGATGAAATAAAACAACGTTTTTAAAATCGTCATTTAAAATGATTGTGTGTGGGCTTCACATAGTTTTTTGTCTTCTAAAAAACGACCAAAAAAAAAATTCGAACATGCTTCAATTTTTTATGTCGTTTTTCAAAATGTCGTTTTTTGTGTCATAAAAAATGATCGTGTGTGGGCTAAAACTACGTTTTAAACAACGTTTTAAACCCGCGCATGCTCAGAAGCAAGTTATGAGACGGGAGCTTGAATGGAACAGAGTGCCGCCGTACGTGTTGTACGTAACCGCGCTTTGCTAGAGCATTTTCAGAAAACGATGGTGTGTGGGCAACGTAGTTTTTTATGATGAAGTTAGAAAATTGTCGTTTTTTTACATGATGAAAAACTTTGTTTTATTTCATCAGAAAAAACGACCGTGTGTACGTGGCATGAGTCACCTTATCTGCAGTGTTTGCACATTCATTCAGTACACCTTTGGATGCACCTTATCTTAGCATTTATAGCGATTTTTATCTTTCCGTCAGTCTATTTGCATATTTGCACATTCATTTATCAATTATACTATTTTGGTTATTTATACATTTTACCAATTACACCATTCTATGCTATTGGAGCACAACACCATCTCTTGATTTTTTTCATACTGCTGGACATTACAGTCATGGCCGAAATTGTTGGCACCCCAGAAAATTTTCCAGAAAATCATATATTTCTCACAGAAAAGTATTGCAGTGACACATGTTTTGCTATATACATGTTTATTCCCTTTGGCCCAGATTCTGAAAGGACTTACGACGGCGCAGCGCCATGTACGCCGTCGTAAGTCCTAATCCGACCCGTCGTATCTATGCGTCTGATTCTTAGAATCAGTTACGCATAGATATCCATTAGATCCGACAGGCGTAAGTCTCTTATGCCGTCGGATCTTAACTGCATTTTTTTTTTGGCCGCTAGATACGCGAATTCCCGAACGTACGCACGGCCGACGCAGTACAGATACAAAGTTTACGTTAGGCTTTTCCCGGCGTAAAGTTGCCCCTGCTATATGAGGCGCAGTCAATGTTAAGTATGGCCGTCGTTCCCGCGTCAAAATTTGAAATTTTTACGTCGTTTGCGTAAGTCGTCCGTGAATGGGGCTGGACGTCATTTACGTTCACGTTGAAACCAATGACGTCCTTGCGGCGTACTTTGGTGCAATGTACACTGGGAAATTCCACGGACGGCGCATGCGCCGTTCCGTAAAAACGTCAATCACGTCGGGTCACAGTAGCTTTACATAAAACACGTCCCCCTGATCCAAATTTGAATTAGGCGGGCTTACGCCGGCCGATTTATGCTGCACCGCCGGCCGCCGCAACTTACAGAGCAAGTGCTTTGAGAATACAGCACTTGCCCGTCTAAGTTGCGGAGGCATAACGTAAAGCAGATACGTTACTCCCGCACAAAATTACGCTGCTGGACGAGAATCTGGGCCTTTGTGAGTATTGGAACAAAACAAAAAAAGGGAGGAAAAAAGCAAATTGGACATAATGTCACAAAAAAAATCAAAATTGGGCTGGTCAAAATTTTTGGCACCCTTAACTTAATATTTGGTTGCACACCCTTTGGAAAAAATAACTGAAATCAGTCGCTTCCTATAACCATCAATAAGCTTCTTACACCTCTCACCCGGAATTTTGGACCACTCTTCCTTTGCAAACTGCTCCAAGTCTCTCTTTTGTCCTGCTGGAAGACCCAAGATCTCTGACGCAAACCCAGCTTTCTGACACTGGGCTCTACAGGGCGACCTAAAATCCTTTGGTAATCCTCAGATTTCATGATACCTTGCACACATTCAAGGCACCCAGTGCTAGAGGCAGCAAAAACAATCCCAAAACATCATTGAACCTCCACCATATTTCACTGTAGGTACCGTGTTCTTTTCTTTGTAGGCCTCATTCCGTTTTCGGTAAACAGTAGAATGATGTGCTTTACCAAAAAGCTCTATCTGGGTCTCATCTGTCCACAAGACATTTTCCCAGAAGGATTTTGCCTTACTCAAGTACATTTTGGCAAACTGTAGTCTTGCTTTTTTATCTCTCTGTGTCAGCAGTGGGGTCCTCCTGGGTCTCCTGCCATAGCGTTTCATTTCATTTAAATGTAGACGGATAGTTTGCGCTTACACTGATGCTCCCTGAGCCTGCAAGACAGCTTGAATTTCTTTGGAACTTGTTTGGGGCTGCTTATCCACCACCCGGACTATCCTGCGTTGCAACCTTTCATCAATTTTTCTCTTCCGTCCACGCCCAGAGAGATTAGCTACAGTGCCATGGGTTGCAAACTTCTTGATAATGTTGCGCACTGTGGACAAAGGCAAATCTAGATCTCTGGAGATGGACTTGTAACCTTGAGAGTGTTGATATTTTTCGACAATTTTGGTTCTCAAGTCCTCAGACAGTTCTCTTCTCATATTTCTGTTGTCCTTGCTTAGTGTGGCACACACAGACACACAATGCAAAGGCTAGGTGAACTTCTCTCCTTTTTATCTGCTTTCAGGTGTGCTTTTTATATTGCCCACACCTGTTACTTGCCCCAGGTGAGTTTAAAGGAGCATCACATGCTTGAAACAATCTTATTTAGCCACAATTTTGAAAGGGTGCCAAATATTTCGACCAGCCCATTTTTGGAGTTTTGTCTGACATTATGTCCAATTTGCTTTTTTTCTCCCTTTTTTTTTTGTTTTGTTCCAATACACACAAATGGAATAAACATGTGTATAGAAAAAACATGTGTTACTGCAATACTTTTCTGTGAGAAATACTTGATTTTCTGGAAAAATTTCTGGGTTGCCAACAATTTCGGCCATGACTGTATAAGAAGGATTCATTGAATGTACATCAAGGTTTCTTTGATTGGTCTAAAAGGATCATGGGCCAAATTTATTAGAAGATTTAAAGGCAACTCATGAAAGATTGTGATTGCTCTTACTAAGGCTCCATTCACACCTAGGCAGACAAATTCGCAGGGTTTTGTCGCCGCAAATCGCAGTACAAATAGCGGCGTTTTGTACCGCGATTTGCGGCGACAAAACGCCGGTATTGTCCGCCTAGATGTGCCCCAGATTGTGCTTCCCATCTCCTAGCCGAACGCCGAAAGCCGCCTGAAAAAAAGGTCCGGGACCTTTTTTCAGGCGGCAGGCGTCAGGCGTCAGGCGTCCGGCGTTCGGCGTGGAGATGTGAACCATCTCCATAGAGGGACATGTGTTCTCATCCCTCTGGCGGCAGCGGCGTAGCACTACAGGTGTAAAAACGCCTAGATGTGAATGGGGGCTAAGTCATAGCTCTGTCTGACTGCTGTCACAAATTTGGGCAAGTAACAGGAGGTTTTTCTTAAAATGACCTACTACCACTTTCAGGACATCTGTCCTATTTCGTGATATTTTGAGGTCTTCTACACCCCCAAACCCTGTCTCCTAGAATTGTGTTCAGCAAAAAACAAGGAAGAGTGCTACACCTGCTGCAGAAGACAGTAAAAGCACAGGGACATGTTATACGAGACTACTAGAAATCACTGCCATTACAGTGTCTTCACAAATAAGTGCTCCTACAGCCGCTACTGAGGTCTACAAAGGGCCATAAAGCAAGTCCCAAAGTCCAGGCCTTCCAGTCAGAGGTTGGACACCAGGGCTATAAGCTTTAACAGAGCTTGGTAACATTAGGTGTTACTTTCTATAATTGCTACAATAAAAACCATTTAGACACAAGTACATTTTCACCCACTGCATCTGGAGTGATAATGAACATGTTAGCTATACGTTAATCCATGTAACAGCTTATTTAGGAAACTTTCAAAGCTGACACAGAAGACTCTTCAAGCTAATATTAAGTAGCTTAGTGATTACATCCACTTGAGAAAATCATTTCTAAATCTGAAAGCTATAAATGTTGTTAGCAGCAGTACTACAGATCAGTGGCGGCTGGTGCTCAAAATTTTTGGTGCGGCGCAAACGGAAAAAAAACAAAAAACAGTTGCAGCCTCACTGTACCCATCAAATACAGCCACTGTGCCCATCAAATGCAGCCACTGGGCCCATCAAATGCAGCCACTGTGCCATGCCATCAAATGCAGCCACTGTGCCATGCCATCAAACACAGCCACTGTGCCATCAATTGTCACCACTGTGCCATGTCATCAAACGCAGCCACTGTGCCATCAATTGTCACCACTGTGCCATGCCATCAAACGCAGCCACTGTGCCATGCCATCAAACGCAGCCACTGTGCCATCAATTGTCACCACTGTGCCATGCCATTAAACGCAGCCACTGTGCCATCAATTGTCACCACTGTGCCATGCCATCAAACGCAGTCACTGTGCGATCAATTGTCACCACTGTGCCATGCCATAAAATGCAGTCACTGTGCCATGCCATCAAACACAGCCACTGTGCCATCAATTGTCACCACTGTGTCATGCCATCAAACGCAGACACTGTGTCATGCCATTAAACGCAGCCACTGTACCATCAATTGTCACCACTGTGCCATGCCATAAAACGCAGTCACTGTGCCATGCCATCAAACACAGCCACTGTGCCATCAATTGTCACCACTGTGCCATGCCATCAAACGCAGCCACTGTGCCATGCCATCAAACGCAGCCACTGTGCCATGCCATCAAACGCAGCCACTGTGCCATTTGTCGCCACTGTGCCCTTTAATTGTCGCCACTGTGCCAATTGATGCCACTGTGCCCTTTAATTGTTGCCACTGTGCCCAATGTCGCCACCGTGCCCATTGATGCCACTGTGTTCATTGATGCCACTGTGCCCATTGTCGGCACTGTGCCCAATGATGCCACTGTGCCCATTGTCGCCACTGTGCCCATTTTCGCCACTGTGCCCATTGTCGCCGCTGTGCCCTGTAAAATGCCCCTCCCCCCACCCAGGCACTTACCTTTCTGGGGGTCAGCCATCCTCCTTCCATGTCCCTCGATGTCTTCTCCCGCCCTCGATGATGCTTCAGCCAATCAGGTTACCGGTAACCAGAACCGGTGAACCTAATTGGCTGAGACGCCTGTCAGTCTTATCTAAGGAACGCACCCCCTGTACGACCCTTAGATAAGTTTCCTGGAAGCCGACTACAGCCTAAGCCGCTGGCTCTGATAGGCACCTCCACACTTCCACACAGCCAACCAGCTGCCGCTATTCAGGTGATCGGCGCTCACCATCCGGCCATCTGAATAATCGGCGGCAGCGGCAACAATAACATAGATTTATGCAATGCATGAATCTATGTTATTGTAATCAGTGGCAGTGCTAGAGCCAGAGGGGGCGGCGCTCCTGCGCCCTCTATAGACGCACCGCCACTGCTACAGATACCAGGGCAGACTCGTTATGCATAACAAAGCCAGTAGGCATCTCTGTAAATGGTGGGAAACTCTCCCTGCGCATATATTAGCTATTATTTATTGAATACTACTGTTATTCTGGCTTCATACTCTTATGAATACAGTAAGATGTAATAAAACGTTAACATACAGCACTTTGAGTCTTTTAGAACAGCACTCAAACATACAATCACCATAGTATCACCTGTGCCGCAGTGCACCACAACGTGTGTAAAATATGCAGGTCTGGATTTTTTTCCATTGCCATGCATTGGCACGCCATTCTAAAGGAATAGGTTGCCTTATCTAAGTTCACATTAGCACACAGGTAACCACATGTCAACATACTTTTGATAACGCAGCACAAAGTTCTGAAAAAGTCCTAAATGTTTGTTTGTCAGAAACATTTCAGGTACTAAAAATAAAAGTTTTGCCTTTAGTTATACTTTAATTTATGTTACATCCTGGTATGCACTGTGACAACTAGGCCCTGCAGTGATAGCTCAAGACTGAAGATTTGTTTGTAAACAAACCTCACAAGATCAACATAATTGGCTGTCATAATAATCACATAATCGGAAACTACACTATTTGGTGTCCGAGGCCTGACAAAACATGCTGAGAGAGCGTGTTGGAAGGTGTAACGCCCCTTTAACTACTTGAATACTGGGTCCTTTTTTTTGGTTTCTATTATATTATTTAGCAAATAAGTAATTTGTGTTCATTTGTGCCAACATTTATACTAGTTCTGTACATACTGTATCTTTGATAAAATAAACCAAATTAGTGGATATTATTTAGTTTGTGTGAAAGTTATACAGTAGAGTCTACAAGCTATGGTGCCAATCATAAAAAACTAATCACACCTTGTGTACTAACAGCCTAACTCATTTCTTGAGGATCTGAAATGGCAGGACAGTACAAATACCCCCTCCCCCAAATGACCCATTTTTGGAAAGTAGACATTCCAAGGTATTTAGTAAGAAGCATGGTGAGTTTTTTGAAGTTGTAATTTTTTCCCATAATGAAGAAAATGAAGAAATGTATTTATTTTTTTTACACAAAATTGTCACAACAGGTCTCACACACAGCATATGTATACATGCAATTACACCCCAAAATACATTCTGCTACTTCTTCGGAGTATGGCGATACCACATTTGTGAGACTTTGCAGGGTGCACCGTCAGGCATTCCAAGAAGCATAAATTACACATCTAATTTCCTGATGACCTATCACATTTTTGAAGGCCCTGGAGCACCAGGACAGTTGAATTACCCACAAAATGACCCCATTTTGGAAAGCAAGCACCCAATGTATATTCTATAAGGCATAATGAGTCTTTTGAACATGTCATTTTTTCCCTCAAGTTTTGGAAAAATGTGGAAAGAAAATGAAAACCAATTTTTTACACAAAGTTGTCAATTTATAAGCTTTTTCTAACACATAGCATGTACAAACCAAAAATGACACCCCAAAAGACATTCTGCTACTCTTCCTGAGTTTGGTGATACCACATGTGTGAAACTTTTATACAGCCTGGTCACATACAGAAAGGCCCAAGATGCAGGGAGCACCGTCGGGTGTTCTAGAAGCATACATTACATGCAGTATGAACTTGGTGAAATGCTTTTATTAAATGATAAACCCATATGAACAGTACTCTTAAAAATAAAAATAAATCTGACAAGACTTGGGATCATTGGATCAGATATATTGCAATAGACTGACTAGACCTTGAGATCACATTCCCTACAAGACATGGTAACTTTTTCAAAAAATGTTCTGTTTTCTTGACTCTGTGGAGTCAAGATTTGGGTGCTCTTTCCCAGCAGCCAATCACGGGGGTTTGTCCTCGCTGTGCATGCTGGGGAGGGGTATTTATGGGACAGACGCCATTGGTTCTGGGTCTTCTTCGTTGAGTGTGGTACCCACCTTTAGGGTGGCCACATCACGGCCTCCCGGCACCATGGCCTACCTGGCCGGGGCATGCGTGCCACGCGGTGTTCCTGGTTCCGGGACCATGTTGGCCCGGAGTATCTGAACCAGCGATGGGGATCCAGTGAGTGACTGGATTCCCTCATTTGAAGATCCCAAGCTGTGTGCTGTTCGGTGGGTGAATTGGTCTGAGGAGCGCCATTGAGAGGCTGGCGGTCCAAAAACATTTTTAGACAATTTTCTATTTTTATTTTACAAGGTATTAAAACAATACAGAGTTAAATGTATTTATTTTTTTAACAGGACAAGGAAGCTGGCAGTTGTGTCTGTGTCTCTCCCTGCAACAGCTAAAAGTCGGCGGGAGGGTTTTCAGCTGCTGCCGAGAGCCGCACAGGGCATCCTGTAATTTCCCCTCCTTCCCTCTGGTGTTTGGGCCCCCTGTGTGCCCAGGCCCCCTACAGGAGGGCTGGTGGACCCCCCCTGTCAGCGGCCCTGACAGTGTAGGATTTATAAAGGACAAAACACTAACCAAAATAAATCACAAGGACTTTATGTACATGTCCCCTTCCCCCATTTTGTGAATATTGTATATAGCTGTGCAAAGGATTTAGGCAGGTGTGAAAAATGCTATAAATTAAGAAGGCTTCCAGAAATAGAAGTGTTAATAGCTTATTTTTATCAATTAACGAAAAAGCAAATAAATGGACAGAAGAGAAATCCAAATCAAATCAGTATTTGGTGTGACCACCCTTTGCCTCCAAAACAACATCAATTCTTCTAGGTACACTTGCACACATTTTGTGAAGGAACTTGGCAGGTAGGTTGTTCCAAACATCTTGGAGAGCTAACCCACCGGAATTATGTGGGTGTAGGCTGCCTAAAATCATACTTTTCCTTCATGTAATCCCAGAAAGACTTGATGATGTTGAGATCAGGGCTCTGTGGGGGTAAATTCATCACTTCCAAACGTATTGTTCTTCTTTATGCTGAAGATATTTCTTAATGACATTGGCAGCATGTTTGGGGTTGTTGTCTTGCTTCAGAATACATTTGGATCAAATCACATGCCTCCCTGATGTTATGGCATGATGGATAAGTATCTGTCTGTATTTCTCAGCATTGGACACCATTGATCCTGACCAAATCTCCAACTCCATTTGCAGAAATGCAGTTGCAAACTTGCAAGGATGCTTCACTGTTGACTGCAGACACTTATTATTGTACAGCTTTTTAGCCTTTCTGTGAAGAAACTTTGTTTTGCTACAGCCAAATATAAAAAAATGTTGACTCACCCCATTTTTCTGCACCACAATTCCTATGTTTTCGAGCATAGTTAAGTCGTTTAGCCTTGTTTTTACGTCAGAGGTAATATTCTTCTATGAAGACCACTTCAGGCCAGACTTTCTGGACAGTAGATGAGTGTACCTGGGTGCCAATGGTTTCTGTCAGTTATGTGCTGCTGATGGCACTGCTGGACATATTTTAATGTTGACAGGAAGTAATCATGATGTGTCTTTCATCTGCTGCAATAAGTTTCCTTGGCCAAACACTGTGTCTACGGTCTCCAATGTTGACTGTTTCTTTGCCTGGGAGCGACCTTGCAGAATCAATATATCCATATTTTTGTCTTGTTGCTGTGGTCAGTCCTGCCATGATGTGTGACCTGTGACATGAAACTGTTTTCCACAATCTCACCGTAGTAGCAGAGTTTGGATGTTCCTAACCCATTTTTAAGTCTCCTACACAGTTGTCTCTGTTTCAGGTAATGACTGTTGGGTAAATTATTTGTATAAGTAGAGAGTGCAAAATGTGGTGCAGCTGTGCATGGTAACTTAAACTTGTTCAATTAAAGGGGATGTAAAGCCACTCTCATCCTTTCTAAACTACTGCCAAAGTGCTGATCTATAAGGATATACATGCCTCCTGCATGTATCCTTACCTTCAAATGTTTCCCCTCTATCTGTTATAAGAACTGAAAAACTGCAGATTATGTGGGTGTATCTGTTGCCTGGAGCTCTGTGGGTAGAGTCGTGATGTCAGTAGACTCCCCGCCCTTCTCTACACTCCCCTTGTCAACATGCATTTTTGTATTCCTTACACTAAATTCTGCTATGATCGCTAACATCCAGTCAAAATCCAGAAAAGTAACCACATGACTTCAGAAAAGGAGTGGTGGTGGGAATTAAAAAATAATGCCTGCCTCCAGGCTAATGCATGAGATATGTAAATAACTTGTCACTCACAGCAAGGGGGCAGAACGGACTAAGGTTTTTCTCTGTTTTTCTCTGTAAGTCCGTTTTATTTCACTGAACAATAAAAGAGGATTGCTCAGAGCTGGATTAACTCTGTGTGGCAAGACTTGGCACAGATGATAGGAAATCTTATCTGTACATTGTGACATAAAAGAAAATCGGGTTTACATCCACTTTAAGCTTTGACAAAAAAAACTGGAAGCTGATAGGTTTCTATGCCGAGCTGCGCCAGATTTTGCACTCTCTTTTAGTAAATCAACCGCAGTGTTTCAGCCTACATATGAAATTGATGATCATTAGCATTTGCTTGGTATAATTAGGTAATTATACACCTGACTGTAATCCTACAAAACCCCTGACTTTGTGCAAAGTGTGTAAGAATTGAGGCTGGGTTGAAGCCAAAATTATGTCACACCAGTATAGTCACACCAAATATTGATTTGATTTAGATTTTTCTAAGTGTTCACTCACTTTGCATTTTGTAAAATGACAGAAATAAACCATTAATCGAATTATATATTTTTTAAAGCATTCTTTTTTTCTTAAAGGTTAACTTTTTTTTTTTTTTAAAGCATTCTTACTTTACAGAATATTTTCGCACCTGCCTAAAACCCTTGCACCGTACTATACTATATATATATATATATATATATATATATATATATATATATATACACAGTATATTATCATATAAGCATATAAATAATTAAATGTTAGCTGCCACTTGATGTGTTTTTTCGCTTAGGTGCAGACCTACTAAATAATAAATAAGACAACATATACCGTATATTTAATCATCTTGTTCTTCATGTTCAAACAATCCACTGTATAATAAAAGATAAAGGTGTGGAAAATTGGGACAGTCATGTCTCAAACTGTGATACCATGTAAACAGAAAAGCAGTTGCACACTGTAAGCTTTTCTCTATGAAATACTTTTAGATTCATCTCAGGGTGTGCCAGTAACAGTCACTAAGAGAAAACCCCCGGGGGCAACAGATACTCAGAGCTAATTCACAGCAAAACAGTACAGATCTAATCATTGTAAAAACATACCTGAAATGTTTCATACACAGGCTAGACTCATCATAGACAGAGGGCGCACCGGCCTTGCGCATTACCTTTGCAACACTACAATTTATTAGAAGTAAAATTGTATACTCATAAACGAGTGATAAAATCAGACAGATAATACAAAATCTATCATTAGCCTCAAAAAGCAAGTAAATATGGGTTAGTTGAAAAAGTCCAAAGTAGGCTGATGCATTTCGAGGTGTTTCAGGCTCTGAGGAAGAGAGGCCACCCTACTAGCCAGCAGATCTTGCTGGGTGAGGCAAATGATGGACTTTGTATCATCTGTCTGATTTTATCACTCGTTTATGAGTATACACAGGGCTTTTTTTCTCAGACAATAGGTGCAGGAACTCCCCCTTTCCGAGTCACCCCTTTTCTCCGCCCCCTACCTACCTCCCAGTACCGCCCCTTTTAGACAATATAGAACAAAGTATCATTTTGTGGTGCTAAGTAATTTATATGGAATTTGGTAATGATATCAAGAAAAGCAGTAAAATAGATCCCCTGCAGCCAGCAACAATAGATCCCCCTAACAACAGTGGACCAGCGACAACAACATTTCCCCGCCAGCAACAATAGACTCACAGCAGCATCAACAGATCTCCGTACAGCAAGCATTAATAGACTCTCTCTGGCTGCAATCAACAATAGACCCCTCCCCCAACAGTAGATCTCTTTCAGCAACAACTGACCCCCACCCCCTAGAAACAATGGGTCCCCCACCAGCAACAATAGAGTCCCCCTGCAAAAATAGATCCACAGCAGTGAGCATCAATACCCTGCAACACACCCCAGAATCCCTTGCCATTACATACAGTCAGTCCAGAACGTGCCGGAACTGCGTTCCCCCGCGTTCCCGCTGAGTATACAATTTTACTTCTAATAAATGTTAGTGTTGCAAAGGTAATGCACAAGGCTGGTGCGCCCTTTGTCTTTGTTTTCTTTTATATTTACTCCTGGGTTCCCCCTAACCTGTTGAGAGTGGCAGCACAGCCGATGCAGTGGTGTGATTTGTGAAGATTTCCCTCTTCTTATTTTTACCCTACGGCAATCTTTCGAGCACAGAGCATTTGTTTCTTTTTACATAGACTCATCATGGAGACCTGTCTATTTTTTCAACCCATTAGATATTATTTAGAAATTAGAAATATCCATGACAATATTAATATTGCTATGTGTCAGGGAGCCAATCTATGTTTAGAGGAAAGCCCCAGGAGGAATGCATACTGGGAAATGATGATGCACCTGTCTTTTCACCCTTTGGGGCAGATCCACAAAAGGATTATGCCGGCGTATCTATTGATACGCCGGCGTAATTTTAAATTTCCCGCTTCGTATCTTTGTTTTGTATCCACAAAACAAGATACGACGGCATCTGGGATTGATCCGACAGGCGTACGTCTTAGTACGCCGTCGGATCTTAGATGCAATTTTTCGGCGGCCGCTAGGTGGCGTTTCCGTCGAAATCCTCGTTGAGTATGCAAATTAGCTATTTACGGCGATCCACGAACGTACGTCCGGCCGGCGCATTTTTTTTATGTCGTTTTCGTTCGGCTTTTTCCGGCGTATAGTTAAAGCTGCTGTTATGAGGCGTACTCAATGTTAAGTATGGCCGTCGTTCCCGCGTACAATTTTGAAATGTTTACGTCGTTTGCGTAAGTCGTTCGCGAATAGGGATTTGCGTAGAATGACGTCACCGTCTGAAGCATTGGCTTTTTCTGGGTTAATTTCGAGCATGCGCACTGGGATACCTCCACGGACGGCGCATGTGCAGTTAAAAAAAAACCTTGTTTACGTCGGGTCACCACGTATTAACATAAAACACGCCCCCATTACATCCATTTGAATTCCGCGCCCTTACGCCGCCAGAGATACACTACGCCGCCGTAACTTACGGCGCAAATTCTTTGTGGATTCGAAATAAAAACAAATAAATAGATAAATAGATACGCTACGCCCGGCGGAAGATTACGCGCAGGTACGTGGATCTGCCCCATTATGTTTTCTTGCATTGATAGTATGTCCAACAATCACATCTAGCACCCGGGTAAGATGAAACAATGACTAACAGAGTCTTATGATGGAAACTGCATCTCACCATCATTCACGTTCATTTAAAGCGTAAACAATAAATTAATTTTATTTGCTCCATAGTAGATAGTAGTCTGCTAAATTTACAATTCAAAGCATTTTTTTTATGTTTGTTCTTAAAGTGCAAACAAATACCTGCTGATCTTGATAGAAAACTTGGAAGCTGATAACATCCTGTGCTCTCTGCCTATGCTGACTGTTATCATAATTGTTCTTAGCTCTCTCTCAGGCCCCATACACACGATAGAATCCATGCGCTTGAATTTATCCGCGGATCGGTTTCAGCGGATCGGCGGATTTATCTGTTGGTCCGCTGGCACGTACACACTAGCGTATAAAAATCCCCGCGAACCAGAACGTATGCAACGTAAACCACGTAAGACGTCACTATAAAGGGGAAGACCAAAGTCAACGGCGGCGCCCTCTGTTCCGCTTTTCTAGTTCCGTGTTACAGCGTTCTAGTGAAGGTTTGGTTAGAGCCGATTCGTGCTTTTCAGTCTCCGCGTTTTGACAGGTGGTATTCTTGGGTTCAGTGCGTGTGCTTGCGGGTTTGCAGTTGGCATTCGGGCACAGGCTTTCAGCACGTTTCCGCGTACTGTGCGCTCGTATCTGTGTGTCGTGCGGGGTTAGCAGGTTGTGCTGGATTTGGGGGTGCTTTCTGTTGGAGTGTGTTCTTGACTGACCAGCCGGCCGGTTTGAATCCATGATGGAGCAGCATCGTCGATTCTCGCGAATTGGTGGTGTTTATGGGTTTGCTTATGGACAGGCTCAGCGAATCAGTTGTTTGGGCAGGAACACTGGGAGGAGGCGTTTCTGGACCAAGAATTGGTTGCGCCAGCGTGACCATTTTTCTCATATGCCTCTGCTTAGGGAACTCCAGGAGAATAATCCTGATGATTTTCGGAATTTTCTCCGCATGACGGACCCCGTATTCAACCGTCTGCTGGATCTTCTGTCCCCCTATATCACGAGGCAGGACACTGTGATGCGGGAATCCATCACGGCCGAGCAGAGGCTTATTGCCACGTTGCGGTACCTGGCGACTGGGAGGAGCCTGCAGGACCTCAAGTTCTCGACAGGCATCTCTCCCCGCAGGCGCTTGGGGTCATCATACCGGAGACGTGTACTGCCATCATACATGTTCTGCAGGAGGAGTATATTAAGGTAAGTTCCCTCATTTTAACATCACAATGTTTTTTTTTTAAATGTGTGAGAAAGTCTAATATTTTTTTCTTCCCTAATAACCATGAGATTGTAATCTGCTGTGTGTGGGATGTTCCCTTTTCTCCCCATGCATGTTGTTAACCTTTACACGTTTTTTTTGGGGCCTACCTGCATATTTTGTCCTTACCCACCATAAACCTGTCCAGCATGCTTTGCTAGGCCCAAACACACCTAGCCAATTTTTGAATTTTGGCTAATCAATTGTAGCTCTGCCCCCCCCCCCCCTCCTCTCCCCCGAAATTAGTTTATTGCTCTATCATCAGAGGGATGTTGAGTCTGATAATTAAGTGTGCCTATATTGTTTTAACTAAATACTCACTTCACAATGATTGTATGAAATTAGAATCCTGTTGTTGAAGTTGCACAATGATGGTTTTTGTATTGTGATTGCAATGTTTATCTGATAAATTACTAATATTTTTTCTTTTGTTTGTCCCCACAGCTACCCTCCACACCACAGGAATGGCAGTCTGTGGCTTCCCAATTTGCCCAGCGTTGTGATTTTCCGAACTGCGGTGGAGCAATAGATGGGAAGCACGTCCGCATTGTGCCCCCACCCCACTCGGGGTCCTACTATTTTAACTACAAGGGTTTTCATAGTATCGTGTTGATGGCGGTGGTGTCGGCACAGTATGAGTTTCTCTATGTGGACGTGGGGAAGAACGGCCGGCTGTCAGATGGGGGAGTGTTCTCATGGACTGAATTCTACGATCGTCTCCAAACTGGTGATCTGGCATTGCCACCAGATGAAGATAATGTAGAAGGACTTCCGTTTGTGTTCCTAGCGGACGAAGCTTTCGGGCTTGGACCTCACCTAATGCGGCCTTTTCCCCATAGGACTCTCACCTACGAGAGGAGGGTGTTCAATTATCGGTTGTCCAGAGCTCGGAGGGTAGTCGAGAATGCCTTTGGGATTCTCACCAACCGGTTCCGCCTGTTCCTGACAGCTATACATCTGGCGGAATATAAATTGAACACCGTTGTATTTGCCTGCTGCATTTTGCACAACTTTTTACGCAGGCATTCCCAGACGTACCTACCCGACAGCGTTTCTGAGGCAAGACTACTCTCAGATTCTCTCCCTGGGCTGGACACTGGTCGCGCTGGCATTGGCACCCCATCTGCTCGTGAGGTACGCGACAAATATG
Source organism: Rana temporaria (assembly GCF_905171775.1). Taxonomy (NCBI): domain Eukaryota; kingdom Metazoa; phylum Chordata; class Amphibia; order Anura; family Ranidae; genus Rana; species Rana temporaria. The sequence goes on along the minus strand of NC_053493.1, from coordinate 241,222,902 downwards.
TTGAGTACTTCATGGGTCGGGGGGCCATTGCTATGCCAGATGATATTTCTTTCTAATTCGGCCCCCAAAAGAAAGGAATATTCACAGAACTAATAAATAATTAGACCATTGGACTTTATACAGTTGTTTGTCATTACTGCTTTTTCGCTTTTTATCTGTCTTCCTGGTTTGCACCAAAAATAGTGCAGTTCTAGTGCCAAATGTAGGGTTCAGGTTTTAGTAAATAAACACAATTGCACATTATTCACTCATCTACAAACTGGGTATCCAGCATATAAAAGAAGAAAGCCACTCATTGTTTGGATTTTGGAAAAGATTTTTTTATTTTGATCTTTTTCATTTTCCTTGCTTACTCAAATTTTTACTAACAAACATGTCAACTTTGAGTTATTGCAAGGATTGTATTTGTTGTTAGATTTTTTTTTATCGAATTCTCGGATTTTTTACAATCATTATTCTCCTATATTTTTGGAGTTCACCAACAATGTCTTACAATTTAACATTTTTCACACAAATAGAATATTTCACAAATGTAAACTTAACAGAATTTTTGTGTGTGAATTTTTGAAAGCAATATTTTTTTTTTTTTTTTTTTTGGAAATAAAATTTTTTATTTTTTTTGGTATTATTGCTCAAATCTTGGTCCAATTTTTTGGACATATTTCTCACCCAACTTTTTTAGTGAAACTTAGAATATTTTGAAAGGTTTATTCTAAAAAATCTTCTATTTTACCATTTTTTTTTTCATTTATTTAATTTTTTTTTTAATTTTATAAAAAAAATTAAAAAATTAAAAAAAAATTTATTTTTTTAATTTTTAATTTTATTTTAATAATTATTTTTTATTTTTATTTTTTGGATTTTTCTGGCTTTTTGATTGAAGCCTTTTTTTTTTATAAAACATATAAAATGTGAAAAAAATATAAAAGACAAATGTGTCACTTTTACATCACAGTCATGGTGTGAGTTCACACCTGAACACGCCAAAATTTGAAGATGCACACACAAATCGCCAAATGTCAGTTCTACAACATATAAACACCGACAAAGGGCGACATGTGCTATCTGCCATCATGAGTGATCAATGTCTGTGTTATGTGGGAGCAAACCCTTCCTCAAAAACTACTTGAGAATCGAGGAGGGGTTTGTACCCACAAAGCACAGATAATCAAGATTCTGTGATGGCAGATAGCACATGTTGCCACACTGTGTGTGCATCTTCAAATTTTGGCGTATTGCTGAGTCACAAAATAAAACTGGTTGGGGGATGGGCGGGTGGGGGGGGTGTTCAGTCTTTGACCCGGCCCATCATGTCAATGATGTTTTTATAGTTCTGTTCTATCCCGATCATTTTTTGGCGCATAGTTTCCAGCTCGGTGCAGCACTCTAAAAAGTAAGTTTTCACATTCTGTTCCATGAGAAGCAGTCTTTGGCGCATGTTGTCCATCTCACTGCTGCACTCCATCACTTGCTGTATAATTATTCCAGCACTGGCGGCAGAAAAATGATGACCAACATCTTCATCCCCTACAAAATGAAGCCAAAAAAATACAATGTGAGAAAAAGCCTGTCTAGATCTATATAGGGTTGCCACCTCATCCCTTTAAACCACAACACATATTAATTTAACAGGTTCTGTGGCTGATTAAGGTGGTAATTAAACTCATCTGGTGCCATATCAGCATTACACTAGCCACAGAACATGTGTAATCCATATGTGTTTGGGAATAAAGGGATGAGGTGGCAAGCCTATCTACATCTGTTTTTCCATATCAAGCTGGTGTGACACTGACCTGATGGTGTGCTCCTTCCAACCTCCACATCTTCGACATCTTGAATCACTCCTCCTTCTTGCACCACTTCCCCATCATCCTCCACGACTCCTCCTTCCATCAATCCACCATCTTCTAAATTGCAAAAATCCTCCTCATCAAATTCCCCTTCCTCATCCACAAGTACAAGATCCAAGATGACTCCATCTTCCTCTCTTCCTTGCATATCCTCCTCCTCCTCCACATCTTCCTCTCTTCCTTGCACATCCTCCTCCTCCTCCACATCCTCCTCTCTTCCTTGCACATCCTCCTCCTCCTCCACATCTTCCTCTCTTCCTTGCACATCCTCCTCCTCCTCCACATCCTCCTCTCTTCCTTCCACATCCTCCTCCTCCTCCACATGGCGAGATGTTTGATGTTGGCCTTGTCTGGCCCTCTCAGCCTCCTCAAACTGCAGGCGTCTTCTTTCCCCTAAATAAACAAAGAAAAAAAGGTATACTCATCAACACACAGATATTGTAGAGCAGAAATCGCATACATTGCTTTATTAAGGAAGAGTCTTTTTTTTGGGGCTAAATTGGGTCTTCTCCCCCCCACTCAAAAATTTGGGATGACTTCTATGGCAAGCTCTGATTCGGGCCCTTTTTAGCGAAGTGACACACATGGATGTCCCCCCCCTTAAATTTTAACACGGAGACCATACAAATTACAATCTTAATATTTAGGTGGAGACACAGGTGCTCTGGATTTCAGATATGAAAACACCAGCTTAGTAGCACTGTTGGCATTACACAGTCTTGGATTTGCATTTTCCACAACTCTATTTGTACACAATGTTTACAAACCATGTTTTTGGCCAGAGAGGCATGTCCAGGTGTTTTGTTCCTGGGCCAACATCGTATTTGGGAGAAATAAGCTGATGTCAACGATGTTTACTATTAACAGTCGTTGCCCAAGCAAAATGTTTGCGAAAAACACCTTCTATTTCAACATGAGCTCAGAAGTACAACCAGGCCAAGGAGACAGATGTAGAAATTTACCTGACCAAGCTAAAAATCTAAAAAGGTTCCCCCCCCCCAGCTAATATAATTAACTTACTTTTCTTTAAGATTTTTTTGATCCTCTTGTACTGATGTGGCTCCCTCAGTTTCAAATCAGACCACCGCTTCCGTAGCTGCTCCTTGGACCTGGTGATCCCAAACATTCTCTTCATTCTTCTTGCCACCTTCTCCATTATTTTCCCCTTTCTGCGGTTGGGGGTCTTGTATGGCCCATATTGGCCATCATAGTCCTTCCTCCGCATTATATCCACAAGCTCAATCATTTCCTCAAAAGCCATATTAGTGGCCTTATACCGTTTTGGACGGGATCGGGACGTTCCTGCCTCTGTCCCCTCACTTCTGGCCTGAGAGCTCCGTGCATGCTCGCCTGTCATCGCCATCTTTCATCCCCACAGAGATTAGGAGCGTGGAAACCAGGAAATGTCCCATCATGGGCGTGTACGAGGGCGGTGGTTCATGCATACGCGGAGTGTAGAGAATGAATAAGACGTAATTACGTAGGTTACGCGGAGATTATTCGCTCGTTTCACAGAAGTTACATAGTTCACGCCATATTTTTTGAGTTAACATTGATTAGGGGGCATGGCAAAGGTGACGAAGGCGGGGTGTCACGCACACGCGGAATGTATAGAAGGGAAGCCACGTGGTTTTACGTACGTTACGCGGAGATGATTATAACATTTGACAGAAGTTACACACTTAACGCCATATTTTGTGAGTTAACATTGATTAGGGGGCATGGCAAAGGTGACGAAGGCGGGGTGTCACGCATACGCGGAGTGTATAAAAGGGAACCTACGTGGTTACGTACGTTACGCGGAGATTATTTCAAGGTGCTTCACGAGGAGCTAGAGATAATAAGGTAAGAAAATTGGAACATGGGATCAGCAGAGGCATAAAAAATATAGAGCCATGGGATTGGGGTTTGGTCTGTTGTTTGCACCCTTTTAACGCTACTTATGTTTCTTGTGTCCCCAAAACGGTAATTCCTTCTCACAATGCTTTCACACATCACTTTAATCTAGATGTGAAGAATGCTCTACGTATTTGTAGTTTTTGCCAGGTGTATTGTGATCATGCAAGTATTGTTCTGTGTTGGTTGGCCAGAGGTTAGTATGAAGTGTATTTCTATGTCAGGAATGATGAGGGGCATGCTAGGTACACATGAAATAGTGCCTTGAGGAATGGTCAAAATAACAAAAATGGATGATGGTTAGAGATGACACGTATTTAGCAAACTTTATTCAAAAATGGTCTGCATGTGAAATAATTGTTGGTCACAACAATGGGGCAGAGCTGGGCAGCATTTTAGCTGCAGGAGACACTGTGTTTGCATAGTAGTTTTGAAATCTGGGGCCACATATTCTTACAATGTGAATGCTGTGCATTTTTTAATGCTTCTTTATTTTTATTTTTACAGTGTGTTAATTGTGTGTTTTGGAAAAAAACATACAAAAATAAAATGGACCAGATTGTGGGCCAAGAAGCTATAAGTAGCCTTATTGCGAAGTATCGTGAGATGCCCCTACTTTGGGATAGCAGACACCCCCTGTATAAAAATCGGGCGCGCCGAAGGACAGCACTTGCTGAGATTGCAACATATATGCAGACATGGGTTCCCGGCTGCACAGGCCACATAATCAAGAACAAAATGAACAACCTGAGGGCCGCATTCCGCACAAAAAGAAAACAACTACGGGAGCAACGATCAGGAGCAGCAGCAAGCGAGTCCACGGAGCCAAGTCTGTGGTACTATCAGGAGCTGCAGTTTTTGGGGGATCAAATGGATGGCCGGCGATCAATGTCAAGCCTTCCTCCCAGACAGCAGGGCAGCAGACCTTCCACGGATCACCGTAGACAGGAGGAGAACAGTGAGGGGCTGGCTGGCATGCGTCCAGATCTTCGACTGAGCACTTCTTCTGATGAGGTAGAGTATTTTACTCCAAATTTTTGTGCTGCTAATTATGGTTTAATTCTTGAGTTGATATTGTAAGCCCAAAAGAAAAAATGGCCTAGAAAATTCGTGGTCATAAAAATAGGGGTCCTGGATGACAAGTGCAGGGATAAGAAGGAGAGTAGATTCAAGATTAAAGTAAGATAAAACAAACCAGTCTAGAGCATGAAAATGTGTGTGATTTGCTGGTGTCAAATTGTAAAACATGTCCCTTTTTTGCCACAGGAAGAAGTGACCAGCCTGGATTTGACGGCTACTGAGCCTGAGATGCATGCCAGCCAGGAGGAAGGGGTCATTGGCAGCCAGGAGGAGGAGGCCGGGCCAAGCACTAGTCAGGAGGGCCCCAGGCCCAGGGCTAGCACAAGCACGCATGTCCCTCCCCCCCAGGTCAGGCAAGCAGGCCTAATGAGGCGCAGGAGGGAAGTTGAGGATAGGAGCCTCGAGATGATCAGGGAGGCGAGCGCCATAATGAGGGCCCCCCTGACCCGCACTGAGGCCTACAGTGCCTATGTGGCACATGAACTATCAACAGGGGGGGAGGAAGATCAGAGGCGTGCCAGGAACCTATTTAATAAGGTGATTCTATGGATGCAGAGGGGCTGGCTGACCGATGACACCAAGCTCAGTGACCCGGCCCATCCTGCCCAACATCTGTTACCTCCTCCTGCTGCCACATCCTCCCCATCTGCAAGAGGCCGTTTCCGGATCCGTGGAAGATCTGCTGCAAGGAGGGTTACAAGGAACAGGAGAAGATGATTCCCGGCCTTCCATTTGATCCCCCAAAAACTTTTTGCTTTTTGGACTACCACAGCCTGGGCTCCATTGGCTCACTTGCTGCTGCTCCTGGTTTTTGTTTTTTGTGGTTGTTCTCTTTAGTTGTCGGTATGCGGTCCTCAAGGTTTGCCATTTTGTCCTTGACTATGTTGCCTGTGCAGTCTGGAACACAAGTCTGCATGTATGTTGCTATCTCAGCAAGTGCTGCCCTTCTAGTTATTTTTGTGGTGAATTAGGTTTAAAATAAATGGTGATTTTATTTTCAGAAATACCTTGTCTATTGTGTTTTTAGACTGTGTTGATTAGGCATGAAACATTTTTGGTAATATGTGTCATTTAGAAAGGACACCAACTCCTTGGGGGGGGGGGGGGGGACATTTGGTGTACCAACTTGGTGAAACCAAAAAGGAAAAACACACGCATAACAAAAATGGTGACATAACCTCACCCAAAAAAAAAATGTGCAAGAAAAAACAATGGTGCCATAAATTGCACACCAAAAAAAAAATGTGCAAGAAAAAACAATGGTGCCATAAATTGCACACCAAAAAAAAATAAAAAAAAAATGTGCAAGAAAAAACAATGGTGCCATAAATTGCACACCAAAAAAAAATTAAAAAAAAATGTGCAAGAAAAAACAATGGTGCCATAAATTGCACAAAGAAAAAATAAATAAATAAACACCAAAAAAAAAACCATTGCATTTAAAAATAAACCAAAAAACATAGACATGTGGAGGACTAAAATAAAGTTACAACATCTGGATAGATAGCATCAGCAAGAGAACGGGTTTATTCTAGCAAGAGAACGCAGAAAAAAAAAGAGGCAAGAAACGACACAATAGAGCTTTAAAAGGACGAATGTGCCATATCACAAACAAACGAGAGTTTTACCTGAACGAGTGCTCCCATCCCCTTATTTCGTCTGAGCATGCGCGGGATTTTTATCCGCGGATATTGTGTACTAACCAACGGATATATCCATCGGATAGCTTCACAGCGGATATATTTGTTAAGCATGTCAGCAAATATTTGATCTGCTGAAAAGCGATTAGACGGAAAAATATCCGCGGATAATTATCCGCTGGAGTGTACACACCATAGAATCTATCCGCTGAAACCCATTTGCACGGATTTATCCGCAGATGGATTCTATCGTGTGTATGGGGCCTGAGTGTACTACAGAGCACATCCTCTAATTGTTATGGAGAAAACGAGAGGGGAGAGGTGTTTTGCAGTTCAAACCCACTTCCTGTACTAGGATGACAAGCTGCTTCTCTATAGAAACAGTACAGTAAGTGAGGACAGAAAGTTTGTTACTGACAGAATCACCAGGTGAAAGTGAAGGAAAAACAAGAAAACAAATGGAGCCACCAGATTTAAAGTGTGCAAGGTCTACTTTTTAAGGGGCACCCCCTTGTTCTTAAAGTGGTACTATAGGTGCAGTTTAAAAAAACAAAAAAACAAACATGTCATACTTACCTCCACTGTGCAGTTAGTTTTGCCCCGAACGTCCTCTTCTGGGGTCCCACTGGCTTAAAAAAATAAAAAGATTATTCAGGAGATCGCGAGAAATAATAAAGAAATCAGTTCGTCAGAGTGACTATCAGCAGCAAAACAACTTCAATATTCTAGAATTATAAAGAAGAAAAGAATGTGCTGCATTAAAAGATTAAAAAATCTGCAGCGTGATGAATGTGCTATCTCCATTACAAACGCTAGTTTTACCAGACTGAGCGCTTCCGTCTTGTACTTGATTCAGAGCATGCGTGGAATTTTGTTTGTCAAAATTGTCTACACAAGCTCGGAATTTACGAGAACGGATTTTGTTGTCGGAAAATTTGAGATCCAGCTCCCAAGTTTTTGTTGTCGGACATTCCGACAGAAAACATCCGATGGAGCCTACACACGGTCGGAATTTACGACAACAAGCTCCCATCGAACATTTGTTGTCGGAAATTCTGAGCGTGTGTATGCAGCATATGAGTTTCCCTGCCTGTCTTCATGTTCCATCAACTGGTTGTCCTAAAAGAGCTTGCTTGGTGATTTATGTAAGTTCACCTTTGTAAGTGAATATATGAAATTGTATATAAGAGTCCAAAAACTTTTCACCTTGGGACAGGACCCTCATATATGTAATACCGTGCCTTCCATCCCACACCCTTGGAAACAAGAGGAAGAGGCCCCTGTGACGTACTTGCCTATTCTTGCCACAACCATGTACCATTTCAGCAGTACCTTGTAGTTTGCTTCAATCAATGAGGTATTTATGAATGATCTTGACACACACTGACATTTTGGACCATTCATCCATTTCGAATGTTTCACCTATGTCTTTTTTTTTTTTTTTTCTTCTTCTTCTTCTTCTTCTTTTTCCTTTTTTTTTTCCACCTATGTCTTTCTCCCATTTCGTCATATAAAACAATTTGTCTGACTTGGACATCAGTATGTTATAGATCTTAGAGACGTGCCCTGTGTGCTTGTACACAAATACTCCATTGAGGTAGACGTGGTTATATCAGTTGTATGCTGTAAGGATTTCAAGAAATGCACTGTAACGGCTACCCACTGGTGTGAGGGTCTCAGCCGTTTGAGACGTCCTTTTCCCTGGCAAGCTGCGATATGCAGGTACCGCCGGTATATCCCATCGAACGCCCTTCCAAGAAACGAGACGTGCTACGTTTGAAGGGTCAAGTAGACTGACTTTATTTGTCACATTTTTCTTCCTTAAATCTGGTTACAAACTGTACAGAAACAAATGACACTCCCCCCCCCCCCAGGGGGGACTTCAATACACACACTTTGAAAGAATGACCTTCCCTTGAGCCAATCAGCTGCTAGCCATTTCGGCTCCTCAACTTAGCTTGATCAGACAATAGAATTCAATTAACCTTTAAAATAATTATCACTCACACATAATCCCCCTCAGCATACACCTCACAGGGGGCTGTTATCTCCACAAGAGAGTTCATTAGCTATGCGAAGGGAACATTAGCATTCAGCAGTGACAGAGACCCTTGTCCAGTTAACCCTTTGAGCTCAGAATACAATGTGGTACATCCGCTTGTGACAAGCCATGCAGTTCCTTGTAGTCCCCCTGCACGAAGATCATAACTGTCCCGGCAGCATGCATATGTCCGTTACATGCACCATTTGACAGGTACACATTTTAATAAATCTGCCAGTGTTACCTGATACAAATCCCTATTCTTTTATTAAGATGGCATGGCAAAATGTTGCCCAATCTGAACACATGTATATAAGGCAAGTGTAAGAACTGGTCCATTTCTTTTTTTTTTTTTCCAATCTTTTTTATTGAAGTTTTTGCATGTATACAATCAAACATTTTAAAAGAAAATAAAAATAACAAAAAAGAAGGTAAAGGTGTAACAAACACCAACCAAAAAATGTACATGCCATCACATTGTACAAACATGTAGAATTCCAACCCTGCAAATGCTATATTTTTAGTCACACAGGCAAGTATACACAACTCGGAGAATATATGTATAGGGTTTCATATTATCAGGTAACATCTCAGCAAATGCTATATGATTACAAGGCACATGGGAGATCAATAGCATTACTATATAGAGAGACAAAATCAGTCCCTAACAGCTCACAGGTATGACGACCCCTTTATAGTACCTGTTGACCGTGTGCATCAACCTAGCATCTGAGTTGACCTTTTAGAGACCAGCCATTGCTGTACTTTATATGTAAGGAGTGATTAAGAGGATTAACCACATTGCAGTAATCTGAAAGAAACTAATGAAAATGGAGCTAGACCTGGCACTGCCAGCCGTAGCTCCCATAGTTTATAAAATGTATTTGGTGTGCCCCTTTATTGGTAAATGTGTTGTTACTTCGGGAGAGTGTCATGTACCTGAAGACCATGGGCCAGATCCACAGCCAGCCAGCGCAACGTAAATTTTTCCATTTAAGTTACACTGCCGCAAAGTTGCCAAGTTAGGTGCCGATCCACAAAGCACTTACCTGGAAATTTACGGCGGTGTAACTTAAATCCGTCCGGCGCAAGGCGAGCCAATTCAAATGGGCGAGTCCCATTTAAATTAGGCGCGCTCCCGCGCCGGACGTACTGCGCATGCTCCGTCGGGTAACTTACCCGACGTGCATTGCGCTAACAGACGTCGCTCCGACGTCATTTGCTTAGACGGTAACGTAAATGGCGTCCAGCGCCATTCACGGACGTCTTACGCAAACGACGTAGAGTTTGAATTTTCGACGCGGGAACAACGGCCATACTTAATAGGGCTTAGTCAAATAGGACTCAGCCCTATTTTTACACGGCGTAACTCGACGTAAACGACGTAGAATTAGCGCGACTGGCCCGTCGGAACGTTCGTGGATCGCCGTAAGTGTTCATTTGCATATTCTAGGCTGGCCGCAATGGCCTCGCCACCTAGCGGCCGGCCTAGAATTGCATCCTTAAGATCCGACAGTGTAATTCAATTACACATGTCGGATCTTCTGTCTATCTCTTGGAAACCGATTCTGTGGATCAGTTCCAAAGATAGAAACAGGGATACGACGGCGTATCAGTAGATACGCCGTCGTATCTCTTTTGTGGATTACCCCCACTATTCCTCAAAAGAAGGATGACTGGGAGACAACCATTTCATGGCAATGGTCTTACACGCTATTAACAGTAATCTGTTGATTGGGACCAATATCTTTAGGATCCAGGTCAATGTGAGTATGAAAAGCCCTATTAATTGTGTTCAGTGTTCACCAGCTCTCGCCAATATTTGACCAATTTGGGGCATTTCCACAACTGGTCAGTTTCAAGTGCACCACATCCATGAAATGTGCAGTGACATTTCACTTTATGGTTGTGTGTTCATGCTCAAGGTTTGGCTTACCTTGCCTATTCATCTGAATTTTTACAAAATATCAAATTGTTGTCTCATTCAGATGATAATGCTTTAATACAAGGTAAAGTTGCAATTCTTTACCAACCCTTTAATGCCACAGAAAATTAACATTACTATGTTCACTAGAGCACGTACATAAATTAACTGGCATGCAAATTCCAATTATGAGATCATTATAAAACTGCGCCCTGTTCTGAAAGTCCGATTCAATGAGACATTGAGCAAATTTCAAGTTAAGTAACCCGTAAAAAACAATAAGCTTTTAGTTTCCTCTTTCCTGTTGTCAGATAAGTTGGGAGAAGATTTCTAACTGATTGGTATAGGCCAGGGGTTGGCAACCCATCAATCATGGGCAGGTGACTGGTATATTGCATCCCTTCCTTGCTGACTCCCAGACGCTGAACAGGATGGGTGGCATTTACTGAAACCAATCCCCTGTATTCTCCTCCTGTGGCAGCTGAATGTACGTGTGGGAGGGAGAGGGGGAGAAGCCGCATTTCAGCTGCCACAGGAGGAAAATACAGGGGATTGGTTCCAGTTTATGTCACCCCACCTCCCCTTCTGTTCAGGTTCCCCTTCATTCTGCTGCCAGCACCCCCCCCCCCACCCTCACAGCCCTCTTCAGGGTGCAGAATGGACTTTTTTCATCTGACGAACCGATCGTGTGTGGACCCCATTGTTTTTTTTTTCCCATCGGTGAAAAAACGTAGAACCTATTTTAAAATGATCTGATGGTTAAAAAAACGATAGAAAAATCGTCTGTGGGCAAGTCCATCGGTTAAAAATCCATGCATGCTCAGAATCAAGTCGACGCATGCTCGGAAGCATTGAACTTCATTTTTCTCAGCACGTCGTTGTGTTTTACGTCACCGCGTTCTGACACGAACGGAATTTTAACTGATGGTGTGTAGGCAAGATTGATGAAAATCGGCTTCATCGGATATCTGATGAAAAAATCCATCGGTCCGTTTTCATCGGATGAACCGATCGTGTGTACGTGGCATTAGTGTAAATTGCTTACTTGATTTTGTGTACCTTCAAATTATCCTGTTATTGAAAAAAACGAAATCAATAGTAGTTTAACACCCAACTCTGGGCATTTTTTTAAGATGCCCCATGTGAAGTAAAATAGGAAAAAAATGCAAGAAAAATGCAATTCAATTCCTCTTCATTGCTGTCCCTCGAAGATATTGAATACTTCAACTAGATGTCATCAGTGTTCCAGGTTAATAACGCTTTTCAACTGGAAGACTGAGGAAATAAATGACCGCACATTGGTCATGTCACTTCTTTGTAATAACTTTATTGATCCAAACAAGATTGTACTGACATCCCCACTTGAAGAGTGCTCCTCTCTAGCAGATTTCAAACATAGAGACTAAGGAGTTTATTTACTAAAAGTGAAGCAAAATCTGGTGCAGCTCTGCAGATTCCAGTTTTTGCTTGTCAAAGCTTAATTAAACAAGCTGAAGTTAGAAGCTGATTGGCTACCATGCACAGCTGCATCAGATTTCACACTTTTCCGTTTTAGTAAATCAACCCCATAGCCTATTAGGGTAAAATGCAATAGAGAGAGGTAGTCTTCAGATGGAGATGTCAGTGCATTATTGGTTGGATCAATAACGTTTTTACAAAGAAGTGACATCAGTGTGCGGCCATTTGTTTTCTCTGAGCAAGTGTGTATGGAGCGGAGATGGGCCTCTTGACTGGCACATGAGACACCCATGGCTAAAGAGAGATGTAAGAGTTGCAGCCTTCATAGTTCTACTACCTGGAAGACTGAAGGGATATACCATGAGTGCAGGGTATCATGGACCTACCCTCAAGGGGGCATTACCACGGTGGCCTGCACTCACAGTGCAAGGATGCATCACATAAACCCTGCTATCTGTACCATTGTAATCACCCCACCTCCAGAAAAGGAGTGAAGAGGATGAGCACCCTGCGCTTCCCATGATTGGACTGAAGACATCTGGTTAAAGTTAGTATTTAAAAAAGAACATTAGAATATTGATGAGGGGGTAGATTAGGAAGTGGGAGTTGGAATTTATTTTCCTTGGTTATGTAACTACATTGTGCTACATTTACAGAGGACATTTGTCTCCAAACCTCCTCCTAGCAGAGTCTATTCTAAAACAGACTACAAATGCTTCTGTTTATTGGAATGTTACAGAACATTATTCTGCAATGATAACAGAGAAAATGAAATTACACTTCCATACCTCCATATAAAGGTCCTCCATTACTGCTTAATACAAGCCTTTAACATTTAACTTTTAAGTCAGAATTCTGACATGGAGATCAGCTGTGTGATATTACAGCTAATGTAGACCCCTCAGCATGACCCACTTTATAAAGAAACGATATGCTCTACATCTGAAATTCTCTCTATCGTTCTGATTATAATCACCTAAAACAGATCTTGAAGCAAACAATATTTTAGTACCCAGTCAAACCAGAATGCAGTGCATTTTTATGTGTTCTCAATGAATGGCACTACACCTCTCCAATGCATGTAACATACATTGTTGTGGGCTACCACAATGCAAGTGGTGTGAATGAGCCGTTGCTGAAAATTACAGACTAATGCCCCGTACACACGTGCACGATTTCCGACGGTAAAAGTTCCCATCGAAAATCCCGAGGGGAAAAGCCGAGAACCTGCTTGGTCAGTCTTTCCCCCTACACACGAGAGGTTTTCCAGACAGGAAAACTGCGATGGAGCTTTGGTCGGGAATCCCAGACGTGTGTATGCTCTGTTGCAGTTTTTCCCATAGGAAAACTGCCAAAAACCGCTGGGTAAAACGTGTAAGGGGCAGATGGCTACATTGATGGACAGAGATGCCATCTGCTCCTTACACAATATAATAGTAATACACCCGCCCCTTGCAGACTTGCACGAGCATCAGGAGCGTGTGGCAGTGTGTGGCACAATGTCGTGCTCATTGCGTGGCGTGCTCATTGTGCAGGCGCCGTGTACAGCTGATTCACAGCTGTTCATCTTTGGCGATTTTCAGCAGCTCCGTACTGCGCAAGCGCTGCGCCTGCGCTGTACAGGGCGGGCATTATCTGCCGGGACCTTTCTCGGCAGGACACCGGATTAACATAGGGGCTATAGCAGCTCCAGGCCCCTTCCTCAAGATAGGTTCATTTCCCCCAAAGAAAAAAAAAGATCGACTTCGAGGGTTGTAGCTCGACAACCAGGGGTATGTAGCTAAAGACCCACCCCACCACTGGTTAAAATATGGGGCTGCTATCATTTATGGTTCCGAAGATACAGGGCTGCTTGTGCAGCCTGTCAGAAGCTACATACAGAGCGGCCAGTTTAAATACAGTGGAACCTCGGATTACGAGCATAATTCGTTACAGGAGAATGCTCGTAATCCAAAGTACTCGCATGTCAAAGCGAGTTTCGCCATTGAAGTCAATGGAAACTAAAATAGTTCATTCTGCATTGACTTTAATGTCATGCAATACCGCATCCACCTAGGTGATGTCACAAGGACTCCTGGGATATAGGCTTTATCTATCCCAGGAGTCCATGCAAATCGCCTAGTGCCAAAATCTTGCGTTATTTCCATATCGGAAATGACGCATGCAGGAAGAGGGAGTTGCCATTTTCAAAGAACTGCATCTGCCAGGAGGAAGTGGAGTATCTCTGCTTGGGACCAGCCTCCTCTCCTGTCCTCTGATTGGCAGGTTGCTATAGCAATGTGTCCGGAACTTCCGCTGATGCTGCCATTGCTATAGCAACCTGTCAGGAAGACAGAGCACTGTGCAGTAGTATTACTGCGCAGGCGCAAGATCGTGAGCTGACATGGAACCTGCCTGCTTCCGAGATCTGGTTTGTAATCCACTATTGTCACATAAACTACAAAGACCACATATATAAATGTTGCTGTATATGTGTACACAAGTGCGGCGGAGTGTTTTAAAAAAAATAATGATTTGGGTGACTGGAACTCCACTTTAAGTAAAATCAAATTCATGCAGCTAGAGTTTTATGCACATTTGACTTTTCCGTAATAGTTGACCATGCCCCTTCCTGACTCCCAAATATCTTACTGGTCACCCAAGTGCCCAATTAGGATGCTGGAATTTAAAGGGATAGGGACAATCTTAACTTATAGAGGAAACGTGTATCTGAATATGCCTATATATCTGGGTCTACCCATAGTTTTGGTATTTCTCTGAAGGGGACCCTACATAATGCCTTTGTGTTTTATAGCAAAAAGTATAAAATATAGTGCAAACCCCTCCCCCCCCAAAAAAAAAACCTGCAGAGGTGATCAAATACCACCAAAAATAAAATGCTATATTTTTGGGGAAAAGGGCATAACTTTTATTTGTGTACAGCGTCGCATGACCACGCAATTGTCAGTTACAATAATGTAGTGCCATATCGCAAAAAATGGCCTGGTTATGAAGGGGGTTAAACAAACCCTTTACAGCACAAATGTGATATAAGGGCTTTCCACATAAGTCAGTTTTCAAACAAAATGAAAGCATTTAAAGTCTTCATGGCACTTAAAATGACTGCAATTATTCACTGTGTAATTTTGGGGTAAAATAAATCATAAATGAAGGGAGGCAAGCTAATGGGATCATAGGCAACAAGTGTTCTTGTGAGCATCACAATTGCTTAGTGGTGAGCACTTCTCTCTTGCACCACTAGGATCCTCAATTTGTATCCCAATCAGGACCCCTTCTTACCTGTATGGAGTCTACATGTTCTCTCTGTGCTTGCAGTGTTTCCTTCAGGTTTTCCTGTTTCTCCTACACACCTTTAGACATGCTGGTGCGTTAATTTGTTCCTGTCTAGTAATTGTATACAGTATATGCATGTGAGATATGGACCTTAGATTGTAAGCTCCTTGGGGGCAGAAACTGATGTGAATGAATAGTATGTAAATTATATTTATATATATTTACATACTATGTATGTAAATATATATTTATAACATATAAATACCTGTGTCATGCCTTCATTAAATAAGGCTCATAGTCTTCATTGACTTTAGTTTGTTTGAATTAAATTAATGATGCCATCTAGTGGACATTCTGTTTAGCTGCACCTGTTCTATCTTAATACAGTCAGCTAGAATAGTTTATTAGTTTGACCCATGCAAGCCTCCGTATTTCAATCCCATGAGGCTTTGCTCCTTCTCCAGGCTTTCTTTTCCATTTTCTCCCTGGAAGCAAGCACATGTCTGCTGAGTTCTATCCCACGTCAGCCATACCGATCCATCTCCGATACGTTTATCTTTGTGTCTCTAGCTAGTTAGTTAGGGATGCTCTAATTGTGTGATTATTTACTAATTGTACTTGTTTGTATCTGTTTCAGTTTTACTCTATCTTGTACTAATAAAAGTTCAAAAGGATTCTGCGCCTACTGGAATGCATTGGTATGAGAAGAGTTAACAGTGTGTCCAAATACACCTCAGTCACGTGTAGTGAGGGGCATAACAACCTGTAATAAATAAATACTTTAGCCCAATAATCTAATGGTTAAGTCCAGGTGATTTCTGAAAGAAAAAGAAGTTCAGAAGTAGAGAGTCTGTACCTTATGCACAGAGTAACTCCATATATTCCAGATGTGACAATAGCAAATAGACAACGAAATGTTAGTTGTACGTTCATTATGAACCCTGCTAAGGTTACCAAGAATTCAGCTACTTATTTCCCATGTACTGCTTACTTTATTTCAAAACCACACAATCAAAGGAACAGCTTCTCAGTTTTCCATCTCTGATGTTCCTTCCAGAGTGAAATGTTTTATCTCTGTGTGACAACTCTGTGTATTGGATGTTTGATGAAAAATAAAATAGTGTGCGGTACACATAATTTTATGCAATGTCAGCCCTGCAGCAACTACTGTCTGTAATCTCATCTAAACAGCTGGTGCTATGGCTACATGTTGTAATATGAAAGGAACAACTCTGCACAAATGACCGCAGACTGCTTTTTAAACTTTCTTTAGACTCTCATAAAGTCTGTGCATTCCAAATTGCTGGCTTTGTAGTTTCACTCTATTAGATGGCAGTTTTTGTACTGCATTGTGCTGCCACTTTGAATTTCGAAACATGCACATTTTTATGTTCTATAGTAGCTAAACTGCTGCTCTGCTGGAGTCTTTTATAGGGCATGTAAAACTTTACCATGACCTTCTCTTATGGTCCCTATGTGGTCTGTTAAATATACCATAAAAAATGTTTTGTACATCTGTATAAGTTTGAATTACATTGTTCCCACTTATCTCTCAGGACTACATACTTTTGCCTCTCATACATGTAATTAAGAAGAGTAGAGGCGTTGGATGTTTCTGCAGTCCTGTCCTGTTTCAGTTGTTCTGATACAACTGGGAGAGTGAGCATTGTCACACTAGGAAAGAAAGTATGGTACTGGTAGACTCACCAGATGTAAAAATAGGAAAATGATTTAAAGTAGTTGTAAACCCTCACATATACCCAGTGAAGTGAACAGCCTCAGATGATTAAAAAAATCCTCCTACATAAGTTTTATTTGTTTATCTGCTGTCTTCCCTATACCCCTTCAAAAGGGCAGTTCGTGTTAAACAAGAAGTACAGCCATGGGCTCCCACTGCTGTCTCAGCCAATTAGGAGGGAGGGTCCAGGGACAGCCGAAAGCTATTATGAACATCGCTGGATCGGAGGGAGCTCAGGTAAGTATTAGGGGGACTGGGGAGGGCCGCTGCACACAAAAGGTTTTTCACTTTCATGCATAGAATGCATGAAGGTAAAAACCTTCAGCCTTTAACCACTTGCTTACTGGGCACATATACCCCCTTCCTGTCCAGGTGAAATTTCAGCTTTCGGCACTGCGTCGCTTTAACTAACAATTGCGCGGTCGTGCGAAGTGGCTCCCAAACAAAATTGACGTCCTTTTTTCCCCACAAGTAGAGCTTTCTTTTGGTGGTATTTGATCGCCTGTGCGGTTTTATTTTTTTGCGCTATAAACAAAAAAGAGCGACAATTTTGAAAAAAATACAATATTTTTTACTTGTTGCTATAATAAATATCCCAATTTATCCCACATTTTTTTTCTCAGTTTAGGCCAATACATATTCTTCTACATATTTTTGGTAACAAAAAAAAAAAAATCGCAATAAGCGACTGGTTTGCGCAAAAGTTATAGCACCTACAAAATAGGGGACAGAATTTTTTTTTTTTATTATTTTTTTTTTTTTACTAGAAATGGCGGCGATCTGCGATTTTTATTGGGACTGCGACGTTATGGCGGACACATCGGACACTTTTGACACACTTTTGTCGCCATTCACATTTATACTGCGATTAGTGCTATAAATATGCACTAATTACAGTATAAATGTGACTGGCATTGAAGGGGTTAACACTAGGGGGTGAGGAAGGGGTTAAATGTGTGTCGTATATAGTGTTCTAACTGTAGGTGGAGGGGGGTGACTGGGGGGGTGACCGATCTATGTCCCTATGTACAAGGGACACAGATCGGTCTCCTCTCCAGAGACAGCACCGCTGTCTCTGTGTAAAACGGCAATGAGAGATGATCTCATATGAGATCATCTCTCATTGGCCGCACAGATCGCCTAGCAAACGGCCACTCTGATTGGCCGTTCGCGGCGATCTGTAATTGGCTGTGTCCAAGGGACACGGCCAGCACAGAAGTTCCCCGCTGCGCGCTCTGGAGCGCGCGCGGGGAACGCGCAAAGGGGCGGACGTCAATTGACGTCCACTTGGCTTTTCAGGTCCGCGCTGTAGCCGTCATTCGACTATAGCGCGGACCCCTAGTGGTTAAAACCACTTTAAGTTTTAGAACTCCATCCTGTGTTTAAGTTATGCTCATATGGATGGTAAAAGAGCCTGTTAAGTGTGCTTCATCCCCTAACCCTGAGACTAATTTGTGAGTGTTTACTATCCAAATGGCTTAGTAAACATGTAAACAGCAGGCACTGTGTTTTGTAGCAATTTGGACCACAGCTGGCTAACCATATTTATTATCTGCCTGTAATGCCTTGTACACACAACCTGACTTTTGACCATGCAAAAGTCTGCCGTGAGTCCGTCGGATACCCATCGGAAAGATAGAGAGCAGGTTCTCTATCTAAGGTCCGTTGGACTTCCGACAAAAAAGTCCAATGGAGGCTATACACAGCCGGACTTTCCGAGAAAAAAAGCCAGTCTGACTTTTTTTCTAGGAAAGTCCGGCCGTGTGTACGAGGCATAAGAGATACCCAAGTTTGGTAGCCTTGCCAGAGAAGTGAGGGCTGACTACCAGTTCATGGTAGAATAAGGCACCATGGGTCAGGTTAGACCTGGGAGCTGAATCTGTGAAGAGGAACCATGCTGCAGAACACAAGAAGAGGGAGGTTCTCACAAGCGTTTGGGCGTCACTGCGTGCTGACACTGGGTTGCGACCCCCGAGTTCACCCTGCTCTACCAAAGACCATGAGTTGAAGGTCAAGCAGACATGGATAAACAAAAATAAGTCAGAGGTCAGGACAAGAAGCAACAATATGAAAAGCCAAGAACAAGCCAGAAGGAAGGATAGGTAGCAGATATGAATAACCAGGAACAAGCCAGAGGTCAGGACAGGCAGCAGATACAAAGAAAGAAGCAGCGGATAACTGGAAACTAGCCAGAAGTGAGTACAAGAGAAACAATGGAGGATACAAGCAGCACAACTGTAGGCTCAGTAGCTAGCTTGCAAAGGCAATTGAGCCATGAGCTTCACCATTTGAATAAGGCAGGCAAGGAGCCACTCTGATCTTGACAGGGATCGTATTGGCTCTGATAGAACACGTCAGTGACACTGGATGAAACCCAGAAGTGCGTACGGCTACATACCATAGATAGACGCAGAGCTGGATCGAGGAAGGTAAGTAGCACTGCCACTGCTTCTCTTTTTGTCCTGGTTTTCATTTCTCTATTCTCAAGGTTTGCTGGTAGGAATGTTGAATGTATGCTTTAAAACTGTCTGCAAAAGAACAAAGCATGCTACATCATGGGAATTTTGTTTGTGTTTCTTTCGTCCGAATTTGTACACCAAGTTACTATATAAGCATCCAGGGTCATCATGTCTGGCGAGTCCTACACTAATCTTTTACTGTGTTAAAGGCAGGGGCGTTGCTAGGTGGCAAAAAGATCAGGGGCTTCAGCCCAAAGTCCATTAGAGGTGTTGTATGTGGAGTAGCGTTTTTTTGGGGCTGGGCGGTGGGGTTGTGTGACTTACCAGTGCCCATCAATGCTGGCCACTGACCGACCTGCACTGACCTACCTGCACTGACCTACATGCACTGACCTACCTACACTGACCTACCTGCACTGCATGACCTAACACACACTGACCTACTGACAATGACATAGATACACACACACTGACTTACCTGAGCTCAGCCGTGGTGTCAGTCACTCGTCACTGTCAGAGAGGAGAGGTCGAGGAGCTGCCATGCCGAGGAGAGGAGCTGCCATGCCGAGGAGGAGGAGCTGCCATGCCGAGGAGAGGAGCTGCCATGCCGAGGAGGAGGAGAGGAGCTGCCGGGACGAGGAGCAGAGGGAGGAGAGCCGTCCGCCCGAGCAGGGATATTGTAACTTCGGCGGCTGCATTTTGAAATTCCCGCCTTCTGGAGACTCTGCAGGCTATTATGGACAGCGACGCACCACCACGTCACAAGTCCCATGGTCCTCCTGGATTGGCGCTGCAGGCTCCAGAAGGCGGGACCTATGGCACTCGGCCAAACTCGGCCCCAGCCGCACTCGGCCGCACTCGGCCAAACTCGGCCCCAGCCGCACTCGGCCGAACTCGGCCCCAGCCGCACTCGACCAAACTTGGCCACAGCCGTCAGCCGCACTCGCCCATCAGATCGGTCCCGGGCCCCAGCGCTCGGGGCTAACAATACAAACAATAGGTAAATAGATTCAGGGCTTTTCGAGGGCCCATTCGGGGCTCCAGCCCCCCCCCCCAAGACCGGGCCTAACGACGCCCCTGGTTAAAGGGGTTGTAAAGGTACATTTTTCCTAAATAGCTTCCTTTACCTTAGTGCAGTCCTCCTTCACTTACCTCATCCTTTCATTTTGCTTTTAAATGTCCTTATTTCTTCTGAGAAATCCTCACTTGCTGTTCTTCTGTCTGTAACGCCACACAGTAATGTGAGGCTTTCTCCCTGGTGTGGAGTGTCGTGCTCGCCCCTCCCTTGGACTACAGGAGAGTCAAGACGCCTACTAACACACAGTAGAGAGCATCCTGACTCTCCTGTAGTCCAAGGGAGGGGAGAGCATGACACTCCACACCAGGGAGAAAGCCTTGCATTACTGTGTGTAGTTACAGACAGAAGAACAGGCAGTGAGGATTTCTCAGAAGAAATAAGGACATTTAAAAGCAAAATCGAAGGATGACTGCGCTAAGGTAAAAGAAGCTATTTAGGGGAAAAAAATTGTACCTTTACAACCCCTTTAAGGTACAAATAAAAAACACTTTATATGTTTGTTTGTTTTTTTTAGCTCAGACCTACCACACACACGTATCCCATTATTTGCTACAACAAATATTCTAATACAAAGTAGGAATTAAAATGATAAAACTTTGGCTTTAGTGACACCAGTACCATGAAGGTAGAGAAGAGCTTGTCGGTGCTTGACCACCCACAGTATATAATTCAGCATAGCACTTATACAGCACCTGTAATATTCATTAACTTTACACCTAACTTTTATTCTGTTTACATTATATCTGCTTTGCTTGTGAAATATTACAATTGTGAGGCAATTTCTACATAGCTAACATAAACTATGACCTAGTGCAGATTGCAGAAGGGCTGCCTAAGGAAGCTCATAGCCACACATTCTCATGCAATCTGGTACCTCATTGCAGTACCTTCATGGCTTGTGCATCTTGAGGGTAGTATAGTGTACTGGTTACCTAAAGATCAATCACTTTGTCTCTGTACATCTAGAATAGGGTGACAGATTGCCCCCCAGTTCTGGGTGAACTGATAGAAAGTTTTTCTTTCAGCCACATTGACCAGCCTTGTGTGGCTATGATTTCTTGTCTCATTAGTGTGCTACCAAAGCTATTCAGTCAGCTGTGGTACAGGACAGTAGGCCTAAAGGAGCAGAAAGTATAAGTCCATTCCTGACAGCACTGCCACATCACACTGTTCACCGCTTCAAAAAAAAAATCACACTATTCAGTGATCTTAAAGTATGGAGGCAAAACCATTTTTTTTACAGTATCATTTAGATTAGAACATGGGTGCATGATGTCATAAGATCAGACAAGAAAGAGGAAGTGGGCTGTATAAAGGTATTTACTGGCAGAAAAAAAAAGTTAAAGTTAAAACAACAGGGGTAGAAGATTTAATAGATGGAAAGTTGAAAAAATTAAAGAAGGTTTTCTTGAATAAAAAAATCAGGAAATCTTACTGACCGAACTCTGATGACTTTGAAGGAAACTAGTGTTACGTGAAAATTGGGCCTTGATTGACCACCCCCCTCAACTTGCAACCCCCCCACCCCAACCTTTTTTTTGGTTCCCCTCCTTTGTTGATTCCCCATCCCAAATTGTAAAAGGAAAAAAAAATCCAGCTGGGGTCTTTAATATTTTCTAACAGCCAACACTATTCCTTAAAGGGGTTGTAAATGTTTGTTTTTTATTTTCTAAAAAGGTTCCTTTAAGCTAGTGCATTGTTGGTTCACTTACCTCATGGATGATGGGGGCAAGCTTACTGAGGGGAAACAGGAAGTTAGAAATTCAGACAAAGAAAAAAAAAATTTAGAAGGGAAATCGAAGGAAAAGGTAAGTGAACCAACAATGCACTAGTTCAGGGACATGGAATTAGCGGACCTCCAGCTGTTGCAGAACTACAAGTCCCATGAGGCATAGCAAGACTCTGACAGCCACAAGCATAACACCCAGAGGCAGAGGCATGATGGGACTTGTAGTTTTGCAACAGCTGGAGGTCCGCTAATTGCATATCCCTGCACTAGTTTAACCACTTGCTTACTGGGCACATATACCCCCTTCCTGCCCAGGTGAAATTTCAGCTTTCAGCACTGTCACGATTTAAATGACAATTGCGCGGTCATGCGACCTGGCTCCCAAACAAAATTTACGTCCTTTTTTTCCCACAAATAGAGATTTCTTTTGGTGGTATTTGATCGCCTCTGCGGGTTTTATTTTTTGCGCTATAAACCAAAAAAGACTGACAATTTTGAAAAAAAAAAACACAATATTTTTTACTTTTTGCTATAATAAATAGGGTTGTCCCGATACCGAGTATTTGCGCTAGTACTCATACTCGCGCAAATACTCCCGATACCCAAATAGAATACTTCTTTTTTTTTTTTAACATCGAGCGGTGCTTAGAGTTAGAGGTGCATAGAGGGGGCGGTGAACGGGAGCCAGACTGGGTGTCTGGGTGAGTGTTCATTTACCTGGCTGCACGTATCCGGCGTCTGCGGCACCGTCAGCCAATAGCCGGCGTCCATCACGCTGCGGCTGCCACTTCCCTCCGGCTCCTCCTATGTTTAGAGCGGCCTGCTCCCCTCCCAGCGGCGTGACGTATCTCAGGGGTCACGGCCGTATGCGGGAGGGGATGGGAGGAGGAGCATGGGAGGAGCCGAGCCTGAGGAGAGAGGCCGTTCAAACTAGAAGAGGAGGCGGAGCCAGCGCCGCCGAGGAGGATCGAAGAACGGCGATACAACACAAGTCAGTGTCAGCAAGTCAGTGCCACAACCACCGCACCATTGTCACTTGCCAGCAAGTAAGAACTAACATGTGACTAAGGCATCTGACTACAGTTTGATTGGATTTATCAGATGATGACTGCCATTCAGATTTTTTTTAATATGCAGCATGGCGAGGGGGGGAGGGAATGTACTGTCTGCCACCACGGGTCATAGTAACTGATGTGATATGTGTATGACGATTATGAACTGTGACTCACAGTTCATAATCTTCATACACTTATTACATCAGTAACTATGATCAGTGGTGGCAGACAGTACATCCCCCCCCCCTCGCCATGCTGCATATTTTAATATGCATCATGGCGGGGGGGGGGAGGGGGAGGGGAATGTACTGTCTGCCACCACTGATCATAGTTAGTTACTGATGTGATATGTGTATGAAGATTATGAACTGTGACTCACAGTTCATAATCTTCATACACTTATTACATCAGTAACTAACTATGACCAGTGGTGGCAGACAGTACATTCCCCTCCCCCTCCTGCCTTTCTCTCATGACTAAGTAAGAAGTAAGAACTGAAGATAAGAATTAAAGTGGAGGTTCCCCCTAAAAAAAAAAAATTCTAACAATACATTCAGAAGACTGATTACACTGTGGGTAGGCTGTTTTTTTTTTTCATACATACCTCAATATCGCTGTTTCATCCCTCGGCTTCCGGGTATGATTCTTGTGGGGTTGGGCGTTCCTAGTTGATTGACGTTCCTCCGACCGACGCATGCTTGACGTCACGACTTTCCGAAAGAAGCCAAACGTCGCTGTGCAGGCGCCGTATAGAGCCGACTCTATACGGCGCCTGCGCAAAAGTATCGGTATTCGGTATCGGCGACTACTTGAAAAAAAGGATCGGTACTTATACTCGGTCCTAAAAAAGTGGTATCGGGACAACCCTAATAATAAATATCCTATTTAATTTATTTTTTTATATTTTTTTTCTCAGTTTAGGCCGATACGTATTCTTCTACATAGTTTTGGGAAAAAAATATCGCAATAAGCATATAGTGATTGGTTTGCGTAAACGTCATAGCGCCTACAAAATAGGGGATAGAATTATTTTTTGTATTATTTTTTTACTAGTAATGGCGGCGATCTGCGATTTTTGTCAGGACTACGATATTACGGTTTTGGGACCAATCACATTTATACAGCGAACAGTGCTATAAATATGCACTGATTACTGTATAAATGTGACTGGCAGGGAAGGGGTTAACACTAGGGGGCGATTAAGGGGTTAAATGTGTTCCCTGGAAGGTGTTGCTAACTGTATGGGGGCTGGGCTGACTGGAGGAGGAGAAAGATCGCTGTTTCTAATCACTAGGAATAGACGATCTCTCTCTCCTCCATTGACAGAACAGGGATCTGTTTGTTTACACTGTCAGATCCCCGTTCTGCCTGTCTCTGGAGCGATCACAGGTGGCCGGCGGACATCGAATTGGCTCGAACCGCTGATTGGCTCCCCCGCTTGCGAATGGGCATGCGTGCCCTCAAATTGCCATGTACATGCCCGATGTACAATGATGGTGATTCACAGAAGGGAGCCAACCTGCCGTAGTACAAGGTGATTCTTATTGTGGGGGGGAGGGGACTGACTGGGGGAGGTGACCGATGGTTGTCCCTATGTACAAGGGACAAACCATCAGTCACCTCTCCCTGACAGGATGTGGATACACACAGAGATCCAGGTCCATGGCTTTGTGACTGCCGATCGTGGCAGCCTGGCGGCCGCCAGGCACGCGCATCGGCACCTGAGTGACGCGGCTGGCACACGCGCCCCCCAGCGGCGGGAGGCCAGAGGCCATATATTAAACGGCCTCCCGGCATTGTAGAGCCACCTTGTGGCCGTCAATTGTCGATGGCCGGATAGGAAGTGGTTAAAGGAACCTATTTAGAATTATAAAATAAATTAAAAACAAACCTTTACAACCCCTTTAAATTTAGTTACTGCAGACTATAAGAAAAATGTATTACTGTATATAAAATGATTCAGTAACTACCCCTGTCCTGCTTAACTATAAAATATCAACAGAAATGCGTTCATAAATCCTAGAAAATGCACGTATTGTCCTTGTAAAATCATATGCTGCATGACTGCTCTGCCATGCCTCTCTGCTACACAATAAGGAGGTGGCGTGTGGATAAGGTGGCGCTAAACCTAATAGTCTCCCTCGGCCCTTTGTAATGCTACCTAATGCCTCCCGTGGGAGGGCAATTGCAAGGGCTGTCTCTGCAACCTGGCTATTGTAGATGCATCAGTACTTCCGGGGAGGTGGTGACTGGAAATGGAAAGAAGGAAGAGAGAGAAAGAGATGTCATTCAATGCAAAGGTTGACAGTCACTGACTCAACCGGTTTTATATGAAAGAAGATTTCCCGGTTTCCCTGTAGATGTGCGTTCTCCTTGCTAATCGCAGCTTTCCTCAGCAGTGCAGCGCTGCCCATCAGATTCTTGGTTACATGCTGTTGTATAAATGATAGAAATTGAGCTTGCAAGCAGTAAATGGACGTCATATACAGTAGATTTCCCACTCTGATTTACTAACCCAGCAAGCACATAAATCTATTGGATATACTAATGGAATCAGTTCATTTATGGCTCCTTCACACCAGCCTGCATGCTAAAATGTGTGCACACTGGTGTATATTGTGTAATGCCGCATACGCACGACCGTTTTTCCTGTCATGCAAAAAAACAACGTTTTTCTCAACGTGATTCCTCTCAAGCCTGCCTTGCATACACACGTTAATGAAAAAAAAACGCTTGAGCAAAGCGCAGTGACGTACAACACATAGGACGGCACTATAAAGGGGACGTTCCATTCAGATGGCGCCATCCTTTAGGCCCCTTACACATTGAGGCGTTTTTAATGCGGTACAGCGCTAAAAATAGCGCTGCTATACCGCATGAAAAAATCATGCCCTGCAGGCTTCAATGTGAAAGCCCGAAGGCTTTCACACTGAAGCGGTGAGGTAGCAGGACCGCTCCAAAAGTCCTGTTAGCCGCATCTTTGGAGCGGTATAGGAGCGGGGTGTTTACCGCTCCTATACCGCGCCTTCCCATTGAAATGCAATGCGGGCGGTATTAACCCTTTTTCGGCCGCCAGAATATCGCAGTAAATACGACGGTATAGCGGCGCTAAAAATAGCGTGGCTATACCGTCACCGCACCTCCGCTGTCCAATGTGAAAGCAGCCTCAGGCTGCTTTTGCTGATCCTCGTGTTAGTAAGAGTTTGGTGAGAGACGATTCGCGCTTTTCAGCCTCGTGCTTTTCAGTCCGTTACAGAGTGACGCATGTGCTCTCTCCATTACGAACGCTAGTTTTACCAGAACGAGCGCTCCCGTCTCATACTCGATTCTGGGCATGCGCGTTTTTTTCCCCCTCGGATAAGCATACACGCGAGCGGTTTTCGTGACGAGAAAAGAACGGGAAAAACGGCGAGAAAAAATAGAGCAGGTTCAAATTTTTTGGCGGGCAGTTTTCTCATCTATGAAGCATACACACGACCGGTTTTCACGACCAATCTAAAAAATGGCAGTTTTCTCCTCATGAAAACCGGTCGTGTGTATGCGGCATAAGGGTGGTGCAATGCAATTACTTTTTTACCTATATTGAAATGTCAAAAATTATACTTAATTTACCTTTATCCACCACAGCATGTTATGATGTGCTGTGGTGAGTTGCGTGGAAAAAAAAAACATGTTTTATTTTTACACAGCATACATCGCCGCACACGTCAACAGTTCACATAGAAAACAATTTGTGGTGCATCTGCATTGATCAATGCAGCTCAAAAGACATGATGCGAGAGAGCCCATGGTGCCACCAATTAAAAACAATGACAATATTAACCACTTAGGGACCAGAAGATTTGCACCCTTAATGACCAGGCCATTTTTTGCAATACGGCACTGTGTCACTTTAACTGCGACGATGGACCAAAACAAAATTGACATCCTTTTTTTTCCCCACAAATAGAGCTTTCTTTTGGTGGTATTTCATCACCTCTGTGGTTTTTATTTTTTGCACTATAAACAAAAAAAGAGCTATAAGTAATATCCCCCCAATAAAATGTTTCTTCCTCAGTTTAGGTCGATACGTATTCTTCTACATATTTGTGGTTAAAAAAAAAAATCGCAAAAAGCGTATATTGATTGGTTTGTGCAAATATTATAGCATCTCCAAAATAGTGGATAGATTTATGGCATTTTTACTATATATATATATTTTTTAATAATAATAATGATTATTGCGAGAACAATAATTCTAGTACTAGACCTCCTCTGTAACTCTAAACATGTAACCTAAAAAAAAATTAAAGCATCGCTTAAGAGTCCAAAAAAAATTGCGCTAACTTAACCACTTAAGGACCGCCTCATGTACATATACGTCAGCAGAATGGCACAGGCAGGCACATGTACGTATATATACGTGCTCTGCTTGACGTGGGTCGGGGGTCCGATCGGGTCCCCCCCCCCGTACATGCGGCGGTCCCCGTGGCTTCAGGAGCGATCCGGGACGACGGCGCGGCTATTCGTTTATAGCCGCTCCGTCGCGATCGCTCCCCGGAGCTGAAGAACGGGGAGAGCCGTGTGTAAACACGGCTTCCCCGTGCTTCACTGTGTCGGCGCATCGATCGCGTCATTCCCTTTATAGGGAAGACACGATCGATGACGTCACTCCTACAGCCACACCCCCCTACACTAGTAAACACACACAAAGTAAACCCTAACTCCTACAGCGCCCCCTGTGGTTAACTCCCAAACTGCAACTGTCATTTTCACAATAAAGAATGCAATTTAAATGCATTTTTTGCTGTGAAAATGACAATTGTCCCAAAAATGTGTCAAAATTGTCCGAAGTGTCCGCCATAATGTTGCAGTCACGAAAAAAATCGCTGATCGCCGCCATTAGTAGTAAAAAATAAAAAATAAATAAAAATGCAAAAAAACTATCCCCTATTTTGTAAACACTATAAATTTTGCGCAAACCAACCGATAAACGATTATTGCGATTTTTTTTACCAAAAATAGGTAGAAGAATACGTATCGGCCTAAACTGAGGGAAAAAAAATGTTATATACGTTTTTCGGGGATATTTAGTATAGCAAAAAGTAAAAAATATAGCATTTTTTTCAAAATTGTCGCTCTATTTTTGTTTATAGCGCAAAAAATAAAAACCGCAGAGGTGATCAAATACCACCAAAAGAAAGCTCTATTTGTGGGGAAAAAAAGACGCCAATTTTGTTTGGGAGCCATGTCGCACGACCGCGCAATTGTCTGTTAAAGCGACGCAGTCCCGAACTGTAAAAACCCCTTGGGTCTTTAGGCAGCATTTTGGTCCGGGGCTTAAGTGGTTAACTAACTAGTGTTTTTTTTAACCACTTACCGACCGCCCACTGTATATATACGTCCTGTTTTTAAAGCTGGATATCTCGGTAACGGCAGCAGCTGCTGCCACAACCGAGGTATCCATCTTTACAGTGGGCGGCCGTGTAAACGATAATGGCAGTCTCCGCGGGGGATTCACCGCGAGATCGCCGTTATCGGTGGCGGGAGAGGGGCCTGCCACTCTTCCGCGCCCTCCGCCGATTACCGGAGCCGTCGGTAGCGGCGGAGGAGATCGGATGCTGCCCCCTGGTGTGTGAGGACTTGAGTGAGGGCAAGATGGCCCCCACCCGTCCTCATAGCTTTGCTGGGCGGAAGTGACGTCAAAACGTCAGTCCCGCCCAGCCTCTTATGGGCCATACAGCCATCGTACAGAAATCCCCGGGCAGACATGTACGGTGAAAACGGTCCGGCGGACCGGTTTCATCGTACATGTTTGCCCGTGTGTACGCGGCCTTTTGTTTTTTTGTTGTTTTTTTGTTTTTTTGTTGTCATTTTTTTAAATGACAAATTTTCCTTTTTTTTTTGCATTTAAGTCTAAATATGAGATCTGGGGTCTTTTTGACCCCAGATCTCATATTTAAGAGGACCTGTCATGCTTTTTTCTATTACAAGGGATGTTTACATTCCTTGTAATAGGAATAAAAGTGATATTTTTTTTTTATTTCAGTGTAAAAAATAATAAAATCAATAAAAATAAATAAGAAAACAAAAAAAAAATTTTTTAAAGCGCCCCGTCCCGACGAGCTCGTGCGCAGAAGCGAACGCATACGCGAGTAGCGCCCGCATATGAAAACGGTATTCAAACCACACAAGTGAGGTATCGCCACGATCGTTAGAGCGAGAGCAATAATTATAGCCCTAGAGCTACTCTGTAGCTCAAAAAATGCAACCTATAGAATTTTTTAAACGTCGCCTAACGAGATTTTTAAGGGTAAAAGTTTGACGCCATGCCACGAGCGGGCGCAATTTTAAAGCGTGACATGTTGGGTATCATTTTACTTGGCGTAACATTATCTTTCACATTATATTAAAAATTGGGCCAAATTTATTGTTGTCTTATTTTTTAATTCAAAAAAGTGAATTTTTTCCAAAAAAAGTGCACTTGTAAGACCTCTGCGCAAATACGGTGTGACAAAAAGTATTTCGATGACCGCCATTTTATTCTCTAGGGTGTTAGAAGAAAAATATATATAATTTTTGGGGGTTTTAAGTAATTTTCTTGCAAAAAAAACTGTTTTAGTCTTGTAAATGCCGAATCTGAAAAACACCTTCGGTCTGGAAGTGGTTAATGAATGAAACAGTTCACAATTAATCGTTAAAAAATCGTGATTTCGATCCAACCCCCCTGACGATCTCCATTGCAGAGTTTGCTGATTCTTTCATATAACAAGTGGAGAGACTTTCAGCTATCAAAAGAAAATATCTGGAGAGTCTGCCATTTTTTTACAGGAAACATTGTAACTAACGCTTCCTTCTTATATCAAAGGGATACACTTCTGTGTGTAAAGAACAAATCCGGGCAGTCTGCCAAGTTTGTAAACAACATGAAACATTGTAACCAACTATCTTTTTAGATCAAACTTCTGTGTGTAAACAGGAAATTTAACCACTAAGGCCCCTTTCAGACTGGGGTGGGAGCTGCGGTGGCGGTATAACGCCGCTAAAAATAGCGGCGCTATACCGCCGGAATTGCCGCGGGTATCAGCCGCTAGCGGTGCGGTATTAACCCCCGCTAGCGGCCGATAAAGGGTTAATACCGCCCGCAATGCGCCTCTATAGAGGCGCATTGCGGACGGTATTGCCGCGGTTCCCATTGTTTTCAATGGGAAGGAGCGGTGAAGGAGCGGTATGCATGCCGCTCCTCTCACCGCTCCAAAGATGCTGCTGACAGGAGATTTTTTTGTCTCCCGCCAGCGCATCGCCTCAGTGTGAAAGCCCTCGGGCTTTCACATTGAGTCTGCAGTGAAGGAGTTTTTCAGGCGGGATAGCAGCGCTATTTTTAGCGCTGTACCGCCTGAAAAACTCCTCAATGTGAAAGGGGCCTTAAAGTCCAACACTCATTTCTTAAGTTAAAAAGCAATATTATTTGCTAGAAAATTACTTGGAACTGCCAAACATTATATATATTTTAGCAGGGACTCTAGGGAATACAATGGCAATTGCTGCAATATTTTATGTCACACTGCATTTTCCCACTTCAATGAATAATAAAAACCATAAAAACAAAACAGTGAAGTTAGCTAATTTTTTTGTTGTTTGTTTTAATGTGAAAGATGATGTTACGCCGCAACAATCGTGAGAGAATCGTGATCTATCTTCTAAGCAAAAAAATTGCAATTCTCATTTTAGCCAGAATCGTGCAGCTCTATACCGTGCAACATAAAAAGTTGCAAAGACCACCATAGAGTCATTTTCTAGCAAAAAACAAATGATGATTTTTACATGTAGGAGAGAAGTGTCAGAATTGGCCTGGGTGGCAAGGGGTTAATTACCACGAGTAATGTACAAATAATTATTATAAGCCCTGTGATCCTTTCAGTCTGCTGTAGTGTGTCAGCTTGTATTTATATTGGCCGCTCTGAATTTAGCTTCTGACAGGCTGTGTCCGTATCTCCGGATAGGGGCCTAACCCTAATACAATACAAAATATATATATATATATATATATATATATATATATATATACTGTATATATATATATATATATATATATATATATATATATATATATATTAACATTTATTAAATTTATATATTATTACTATTTCTTTTTCATTTGATTGGAAAATCACATAATGTGCGAAAGCGCACGCGTGTTTCCATTTATTTCTATTGGGGAAAAAATGGGCCAAAAACATGCAAATCTGCTATAAAAAAATAAAATAAAAAAATCCAGAACTTTTTTGAGCTTCAGGCGACTTGGAGTGGAGATGAAGCAACTCCATAGAGAATAATCGATGTCTTTTGTTTCTCCTCCAGTGCAGTGAATGGGAGCAGAAAGCAGCCGCTGTGCCCCGCACTGTGTTATGAATGGGAAGACCTGGCTGAGCAGCGCCCTCCAGCGGTCGGTGGAGGAGTCGGCCCGTCTGCAGGGATCCGGGGGATGCGTTGTAGTGAGAGTAGAGCGGCCGAATGAGATTTGTCGGTGTCCCGGCTGTGGGAGGAGGTGGGGATGTGTTGTGTGTGAGCTGGCCTTTGTGGATGTGATCGGATCACCTCTGACAAGTCTACAGGCGGATCTCCTCCTCCAGCATGGGGATTCCTCCTGGGCGCTGACACTCGGCTGGTCCGGTGTGTACGGAGGAGGACACGGGGGTGTGTGCGATCCCGGATTGTGTGATCATTGGAGGAGGTCACCTGTACAGGAGAGCAGCGTCCATACATTGCCATTCATCAGACCCATGTGGACGGCTCAGCGGGGGATCTACCCGGGGTCGGGGATCGGAGGGATCTAGCTGGGATTGGGGATCGGAGGGATCTACCCGGCATCGGAGGGATCTAGCTGGGATCGGAGGGATCTAGCTGGGATCGGAGGGATCTACCCGGGATCGGTGATCGGAGGGATCTAGCTGGGATCAGAGGGATCTACCCGGGATCGGTGATTGGAGGGATCTAGCTGGGATTGGGGATCGGAGGGATCTACCCGGGATCGGAGGGATCTAGCTGGGATCGGTGATTGGAGGGATCTAGCTGGGATCAGAGGGATCTACCCGGGATCGGTGATTGGAGGGATCTAGCTGGGATCGGAGGGATCTAGCTGGGATCAGTGATCGGAGGGATCTAGCTGGGATCGGTGATCGGGACTGATGAGTGTTGCACGGTGTGAGTGATCGGCTGCCCCTGGCAGGAGGTGGCATGATGGCCATAGACCAGGATCGGGAGAGTGGTTGGATGAGAGAGCCGGAGGCCGAGGAGAATGGCTCAGTACTGCCCGCTTCCAGCACTGCGATGCCCACATCCTCAGAGGAGATGTCCGCCGCCCCCGCTTCTTCCCCCGCACACCCGGGCTCCCGCTACAACCCTCTACTGCTGGACTTTGATGGCTCGGTGCTGCCCTTCCTGGGGGGGCTGGGCACCTTCAACAAGCGCCTGGTACTGCTCACCTGGATCCCGGCTCTGTTCCTTAGCTTCAGCCAGTTCTCAGACTTCTTCCTCCTGGACATTCCGGATAAATGGTGCAAGACTAATGGCACCATGGCGATGATGAACACTGCCCATGACAGCCACCTGCGCCTGGGTAATGCCACCACCACCCGTGCCCCAGAGGTCATGCTTCTACTGCCACCCCCACAGCTGCCCACCACACCACCCCCTATGGTTAGAACACTGCCCCCCAACAATGACTCCTGCCTGTGCCACCAATGGAACTATCAAATCCATGCTGGCCTAGTCCAAAATGTAGTGAGCAAGGTAAGTGTGCCTGGGGTGGACATACTATTGTACTTCACATTCAAGGTTGCCAACTGTCAGTAAATTAACGCAATTTGTAAAAGGCGTGATTTTTATGTTTTGTCCCTGAATGTCCATTATGGCCTTGTTCAGGGTTACCAACTGTCAGTAAATTTACAGTTTGAAATTTGTGATTTTCTACGTCTGCCCCCAAATGTCCATTACGGACACGATTCAAGGTTGACAACTGTCAGTAAATTTACAGTTTTAAATCTGTGATTTTTACCTCTGTCCCAGAAAGTCCATTACAGCCATGATTCGGGGGTGCCAATTGTAAAATCTGTGATTTTTACATCTGTCCCCAAATGTCTGTTACGTGATTCATGGTTGCCAGCTGTCAGTAAATTTACACAGTTTGTAAAATCCCGTATTTTTTTTTTATGTCTGTCTTCAAGTGCCCATTGCCACTGTGATTCAGGGTTGCCAACTGTCAGTAAATTTGCATAGTTTGTAAAATCCATAATTTTTGTGTATTTCCATGGCCATGATTCAGGGTTGCCAACTGTCAGTAAATTCACACAGTTTGTAAACTGTGAAATCCTGTGATATATATATTTTTACATCTATCCCCAATGTCCATTACAGCCATGATTCATCGGTGCCATTTGTAAAATCTGTCCCTGAATGTCATGTTACATGATTCATAGTTGGCAGCTGTCAGTAAATTCACACAGTTTGTAAAATCCGTGATTTTTATGTCTGTCCGTGAATGTCCATTACAGCCATGATTCCGGGGTTGCCAGCTGTCAGTAAATTCACACAGTTCATTATGGTCATGATTCAGGGTTGCCAATTGTCAGATTTGCAAAATCCATGATTTTTACGTCTGCCCCCAAATGTCTATTACAGCTATGATTCGAGGTTGCCAACTGTCAGTAAATTCACACAGTTTGTAAACTCTGTGATTCTTACATCTGTCACCGAATGTCCATTCTGGCCATGATTTAGGGATGCCAATTGTAAAATCTGTGATTTTTACACCTGTCCCAGAATGTCCGTTACATGATTGCGAACTGTCAGTAAATTCACACAGTGGGTAAAATCCGTGATTTTTATGCCTGTACCCAAATGTCCATTATAGTCCTGATTCGGGGGTATGCGAACTGTCAGATTTCTAACAGTTTGCAAAATCCACGATTTTTAAGTCTGTCCCCAAATGTCCATTACATCTATGATTCAAGGTTGCCAACTGTCAGTAAATTCACACAGTTTGTAAACTCTGTGATTTATACTTCTGTCCCGGAATGTCCGTTACATGATTCATGGTTGCCAACTGTCAGTAAATTAACACAGTTTGTAAACTCTGTGATTTATACTTCTGTCCCGGAATGCCCGTTACATGATTCATGGTTGCCAACTGTCAGTAAATTCACAGTTTGTAAAATCCGTTTTTTTTTTTTACGTCTGTCCACGAATATTGGTAACGGCCATGTACAGTCCATGTCCATAATGGACATTAATGGACAGATGTAAAAATCTTGGCTTTCATGCTGGTTGGCAACCCTGGTAATGTACTGTAGCCAGGGCCGGACTTACCATTGGGCTTGACTGGGCTCAAGCCCATGGGCCCCGCCCAATTGGGGGCCCCCTAAAAAAAAAAAAAAAAAAAAAAAAAAAAAAAACATTTTTTTTTTTTTATTTTTTTTTTTAGGGGTCCGGAGATCCCCAGGGGCCCGGAGGCAACCCCCCTTTTTTTTTATTAATTTTTTATAAAAAATGTTTTTTTATATTTTTTATTTATATATATATATATATATATATTTATTTATATATATATATATATATATATATATATATATATATATATATATATTATTATTATTATTATTATTATTATTATTATTAAAGGGCCCAGGGGTCTCCAGGGCCCCCAAATGGCAACCCACTTTTTTTTTTTTTATAAAAATTTTTTATTTTTTTTTACATATATATTTTTTTTATTAAAGGGCTCAGAGGTCCCCAGGGCCCCATGTGGCAACCTCCCTTTTTTTATGTTTTTTACAAATGTTTATTTTTTTATTTTTGTTTATATTTTTTTATTTTTTATTAAAAGGCCCAGAGGTCCCCAGGGGCCCAGGATGGCAACCTCCCTTTTTTTATGTTTTTTTTATAAATGTTTATTTTTTAAATTTTTTTATTAAAGGGCCCAGAGGTTTATTTTTACTTTTTATTAAAGGGCCCAGAGGTCCCCAGGGCCCCGGATGGCTACCCCCCTTTATATATATTTCTCCTTTATTTCTTCTTTTTTTTGTAAAGGCCCCCCGCTTCTCAATTTGCAGCAGCCCCCCCCTGCTTCTCAATTTCAGGCGGCAGCACCCCCCCCCCCTAGGTTCTCTGCTCCAGGGGGCCCATGCCTTAAGCTGTGTAAGGGGCCCCAAAATTCCTGATGGCGGCCCTGCGCATACCTCCCAACACGCACGGATTCTGCAGGACTTTCCTGCACAGACTTCTTCCTGCAGTCCCGCTAAAGGGTTAATTTTCCCGCACTGCAAGAGGAGGCAGCACGGAAGCAGGAGGAACCGGAGCGGTGTGTGGAGGACTGTGGCTGCTGAAGGGAAGAAAGCCGACAGCCGGGCTAATGACAGTCTGTGGCCCCGGCTGTTGGCACAGGTGAGAGGCACTCCCCCCCTCAACAACTGAAACCCCCCCCGCTCAACAACTTCAATGCGCACCCCCCGCTCAACAACTTTAATGCGCACCCCCCCCGCTCAACAACTTTAATGCCCCCCCCAATTCTCGGCTCCAGGGGGCCCCTTCAACACTCAAGCCCAGGGGCCCCCACCACCCTAAGTCCTGCCCTGACTGTAGCAGATTTCCTGTAATCATTGTAGGTAATACAATCTTTTGGTTTGGCCATGTGAGGTCAATGATGTCACAAACGTCCCCATCCCTTTGTGTAGCTGTGGGACACGGAATGCCCTGGCCACAGTCTGTCGGGAAGGTTCATTTTGTTGACGAAAATATTTTCTAAATTTTTGTTTGTTTATGAAACTTGGTTTTATTTATATCACAACAGCTAAATCTGTGTCTGGACTGCGTGTTCAAACCTTAAGGCTGCATTCACACCTCGGCGTACTGAATTGCGGCGTTTTGTCCCGCGAATTGCGGCGGCAAATAGCGGCGTTTTGTACCGCGATTCGCGGCGACAAAACGCCACGATTGTGAATGCAGCCTCACCCCCTCTATGGAGATGGTTCACATCTCCTATGCCGAACGCCGAAAGACACCTGAAAAAAAGGTCCGGGACCTTTTTTCAGGCGTCAGGCGTCCGGCGTTCAGCGTGGAGATGTGAACCATCTCCATAGCCGACCATGTAAAATCACCCCTCCAGCGTATGAGGGGCGGCTGCGGCGTCGCGCTTCAGGCGTGTATACGCCTAGGTGTGAATGCAGCCTAAGGCTCCATTCACATCTCCGCGACAAGCAACGCCGCATACGCGGCGTATTTTGCCGCGGATAGTGTATCTTTTTTTTTTTTTTTTTAATTCTTCCCATTGCTGTCAATGGGCGAACGCCAATGTCGCCTGAAAAAAAGGTTTTTTTCAGACGACAGGCGTACGGCGTCTATGAGATGTGAACCATCTCATAGACAGCAATGGGAATTTCCCCCTCTAGCGGCACAAGCGTCCGGCGTTTTGTCACCTAGATGTGAATGGAGACTAAAGCAGAGTTCCAACGATGTATAGACATTTAAAAAAAAAAAATGCATATCTTGGCATCATAATCTACACTAATGGCACTCATGATTCTTATAAATTGTGCCGCACCATTTAATATTTTAGATCAAAAATTACCTTCTATTTTTCTTTGTTGGCAGTTCCCATTTTGCTTGTGGGCATGTGAAGCCCACAAGCAAAATCTTCTCGGGATACAGTGCTGCTGAATGACCAGCATGCACCACCCGTTCTCGCACACACGCAGTATGCAAAGCTCGCAACGCAGGAACCTTCTCAGGTTACCATCACAACGGACGGCGGCGGCGTCATCGTAATCTTGCGATGATGAGCGGCGGCGATCCACACTGGCGCCTGGGAATTATGACACAAAGCTTCCAGGAGATAGTGCGCCGCCGCATATGATGAAGATTTCCACGGGTGGGAGAAGGCGCAAACAACATCGAAAAGCTTACAATGTAGGTAAGCTGGCAGAAAAAAAATAAAAATGAATGCCCATTACCGAAAATATGGGCAGTAATTTTTGGATTGAGAAAAAGTGTAGAAAGTGGGTGGAACTTCGCTTTAATACCATAAATCAGGGGTCTCAAACTGGCGGCCCTCTAGTTGTTGCGAAACTACAAGTCCCATTATGCTTCTGCCTGTGAGAGTCATGCTTGTAACTGTCAGCCTTGCAATGCCTCATGGGACTTGTAGTTTTGCAACGGCTGGAGGTCCGCCAGTTTGAGACCCTTGCCATAAATAATAACATGTTTGATTTTTACTCCAAGAATGTATAATGACTTTGGCAATTCTAGAGCGATGCCCAAATAAAGCATTACAGTTTAACTAAACCCATTTGATTTTAGTCGACTAAAATGTACTGAAGATAGTCGACTAAAATACAACTCAAACAATTCAGATGACTAAAATATGACTAATGCCGCAAACACACGATTGGAAATTCCGGAAAATGCCCACGGGTCCCGCAAACTCGATGTTCGCTGGCAGCCCACGATCGCGGCGAGGAGAGGCAGAACGGGGAGATGTAAACAAGGCATTTCCCTGTTCTGCCTAGCAACATGACAGGGATCTACTGCTCCCTGTCATCGGGGAGCAGTGATCTCTGTCATGTTCTAGTAAGACCACCCCCCCCCCACAGTTAGAATCAATCCCATGGATACACTTAACCCCTTGATCACCCCCTAGTCTTTAACCTCTTCCCTGCCGCGGCCCTACTGTGAAAAGGGTCTAAATCGTTCCCACGGCATCTAGCGAGCTGGCCCATAGAATCACCAAGAGTTGGATATCTCACAACTAAAAAATTTCTATATTATTGACATATTTTGCAGTTCAACGTCTATAGAACCAGTCACAGCGGTATTAATCCACATGGCTTCTGTTATTATTACATTAGCTTGTGCTTGCAGATTATTACTTGCTGTTAGAAACTTGTGGAAACATGAAGTAACATCATAACAACCGGTTTTGCGACCTTCTTTTATTTTGGGTTGCTAAAAAATTAGCAGGGCTTGCATGAACACCTAAAATAAGAAATGCACAGTGAAATCTATTAAAATAAAAGGTAAAAATGGCAGTTTGTGGCATGCTTACCTAGGCAAGGGTGGCACCTTTTATTGGGATGCTGAAAAAGCTGTGGGTCCCAAATCCTGCCGGGATGTGCTCCTGCACAGCGCTAGAGCCCCTTCTCCATAGATTTGGGATTCTAAGCTTTCCCAAGACCCCCATAGTGAGGCCCAGTGATGTTACTGGAACCTCCAGGGAGTGTCTGCAAATCAGGGTGTGGGGTACATATGTTTTTACTAGTTTCATTCTTTTATGGCTTTCTCTGCATTTTTTTTTCTACTTATAAAATGTTCTTTCCTGCAACCACGGGTCAGTCAGTGTTGATAGGACAATCCCTCCCACAGAGCCATTGTGTTCCTGGCAGTATACAATAGCTGCTAGCGATCATCGCATGCAAAATCCAACAGGCTGGTTGTACCCAAGTTGATTAAGGCTGCATTCACACCTGAGCGATTTGTTGCCTGAAGCGCGACGCTCAAATACGCTAGAGGGGAAAAAATACATTATTCCCTATGGAGATGGTTCACATCTCCACGCCAATACGCCTGACGCCGAACGACTGAAGCTCAAACAAGTTCCGGACCCTTTTTTGTCGCGCGTATCGGGCGGTTTGGTCGTTTTCGAGCGTTTCCATCTCCCATAGAAAGTAATGGAAACGCTCGATTCAAGCGAATAGCGCGACAACGAGCGTTTGCTACGGGCGTTTCGTCGCTTTAATCAATAGAAATTTTCACCCAGGCAGAAGATTAAAAAAATCTACCAACATAGCAACAAGTGATGAAAAGATGATCATTTTTCCTATTGGCTAAAATAAAAAACATCGAAGTACAAAAACGTTGGACGAAGCTGTGTGCAAACGCGCAAATAAGCATGAATACGCGCGACAAACCGCCGGAAAAAAATGAGTGAACGACCGACGCTCAGGTGTGAATGCAGCCTTATCGTTCAACTAGCCTGCCCATGCATGGATCAAATCTCGGACGTTTCTTGCCGAACTGACCGATATTCGAACTGTCTATGGGTAGAGTAGGAAAAAGTTAGAAACTTTGACTTTTATTGTAGTCTGTGTCCCCATCTTGGAGTAACTCCCAGTGACAAGAAATAGTGATCTTTCCAATGATAACTGACAGATCGCTCCCTCTGTACAGAGCTCTGTGTTGTGTTCCATGGACTGTGACGATCAGCAGGTCCTGGCCGTGAATCATTGGCCAGGACTTGCTGATAGGCTCCTGCTGTGTACAATCACTTTGGGAGATGGGCAGGGGGTGTGTGTGTGCCCTTGAAGTAGGCAGCAATGTACGGGTATGTTGCTTTTGCCTACAACGACCCCTCCCTGCAGTACCCTATGGGCGGGTGGCAAGCGGTTAAAATGATTTCATACTCTACTTGGGGGAAAAAAATGGAGAAACAAATAGAAAAATAAAAACAAAACACTGTCTATTAGAGCTGCACAATTATAGCTGGATTCATAAAGAGTTACGCCGGCGTATCAGTAGATACGCCGACGTAACTCGGAATCCGTCCTAAATTTAAGCGTATTCTGGAAACCAGATACGCTTAAACTAGGCTAAGATACGAGCGGCGTAAGTCTCCTACGCCGTCGTATCTTAGGGTGTAATTTTTCCGCTGGCCGCTAGGTGGCGCTTCCGTTGAGCTTGGCGTAGAATATGTAAATGACTAGTTATGCCGATTCACGAACGTACGTGCGCCCGGCGCAGTAAAGATACGCAGTTTCCGTAAGAGTTACGCCGCGTAAAAGATAAAGCTGCCCCCTAGCTGGCCTAGTCAATGTTAAGTATGGCCATCGTTCCCGCATCGAAATTTGAAAAATTTACATCGTTTGCGTAAGTCGTCCGTGAATGGGGCTGGACGTCATTTACGTTCACGTCGAAACCAATACGTCCTTGCAGCGTACTTTGGAGCAATGCACACTGGGATATGTACATGGACGGCGCATGCGCAGTTCGTAAAAAATGTCAATAACGTCGGGTCACCAAACATTAACATAAAACACGCCCCCCAATCCTGATTTGAATTAGGTGTGCTTACGCCGGCCACATTTACGCTACGCCGCAAGTTAGGAGGCAAGTGCTTTGTGAATACAGTACTTGCCTATCTAACTTACGGTGGCGTAGCGTAAATACGATACGCTACGCCGCCTTAAAGATGCGGCGCTCTCTCTGAATTCAGCTATTAATCTTTAAAAAAACGTGATCTTGATTCAACCCCCCTGATGATCTCCAATGCAGAGTTTGCTGATTCTTTCATATAACAAGTGGAGAGACTTATCTGCTCACTCAGGTGTCAAAAGAAAATGGGCAGTCTGCCAAGTTCTTAACAGGAAACATTGTAACTAATGCTTCCTTCTTAGATCAAAGGGATAAACTTCTTTGTGTAAAGAAAAAGGGCAGTCTGCCACGTTTGTAACAATATGAACCATTGTAACTAACTCCCCTCTTAGAGCAAATCTGTGTGTAAATGCAGGAAGTTTAACCACTTAAAGTCCAAATCACTTGTTTCTTAAGGTAAAATCAATATTTTTTGCTAGAAAATTACTTGGAACCCCCAAAAATTATATATATATATATATATATATATATATTTAGCAGAGAACCTAGGGAATAAAATGGCAATTGCTGTAATATTTTATGCCACACTGTATTTGCCCAGCGGTCTTTCAAATGCAATTTTTTGGGGAAAAAATACACTTCAATGAATAAAAAAAAAAATTGAAACAGTAAAGTTAGTCTAATTTTTTTCGTTTTAATGTGAAAGATGTTACGCTGCGAGAATCGTAAGAGAATTGTGATCTATCTTCTAAGCAAAAAAAATCGAGATTCTCATTTTAGCCAGAATCATGCAGCTCTGCTGTCTATAGCAGCCCTTTTCAAACTCTTAAGCCCTGTACACACGATTGGATATCTGATGGAATCTAATCCGATGGATTTTTTCGTCGGATATCCGATGAAGCTGACTTTCATCAGTCTTGCCTACACACCATCAGTCAAAAATCCCACCGTGTCCAAACGCGGTGACGTAAAACACTACGACGTGCTGAGAAAAATGAAGTTCGATGCTTCCGAGCATGCGTCGACTTGATTCTGAGCATGCGTGGATTTTTGACCGATGGACTTCCACACAGACGACCGTTTTTTTCTATCAGTTTTTTATCCATAGGAAAAATTTAAAACATGTTCTATTTTTTTTTAACCGATGGAAAACAAACCGATGGGGCCCACACACGATCGTTTTAGTCTATCAGTCTGTTTTCATCGGACAAACCGATCGCGTCTACAGGGCTTAACCCTTGAAATAAGCTTCAGGTCTTGGGGAACTTGTGATAAAACCACATGATTGATGGTTCCCTTACATAGGTGGCCAGTAGGAAAAATGCACCTCTAAAGCCTCGTACACACGACCGGTTTTCCTGCCAGGAAAACTACCAGGAGGGCTTTTGGCCGGGAAAACCGGCAGTGTGTATGCTTCCTTGCAGTTTTCCCGGCGGGAAAATAATTACCTGCTCTCTATTTTCCCACCAGGATTCCCGGCGGTTTTAAACCCGGCAGTTTTCCTATGGGGAAACTCTGCGAGGGAGCATACACACGGCCGGGATTCCCAACCAAAGCTCTCCCCGCAGTTTTCCCGACGGGAAACCCGGCCGTGTGTACACGTGGAAACTTTACTGAGCAGGTTTTCAGTTTTCCCGTCGGACTTTATACCGCCGGGGTCGTGTGTACAGGGCTTTACAGTTGTAGTCCGCTAAAAAAACGTTGGTGTCTAGCAAGTGGCATTGGCTTTGGAACCATGCAGATACCATTAAATTGGAGGTCAGTCAGATCGGGGAACCCCTAGCAAATTCTGGACGAATCCTAGATTTCCACAAACCCTGGTTGAAAATGGCTGGTCTGCAATTGTCATACAGATTTCCAAATATGCAATTCAGATCTTCTAATTTTGCTTTGTATATTATGTATAATGTTGTAGTAATTGTTGAAATGTAAATGGGTTATCTCTGCTTGTCAGACATAGTGGAATGGGGACATTATCCATTGACTGAGAAGACCTACAAATGTTTTGGTTTGATATTGTCTGAAGCACACGCCTCATAGGAGACCATTGGAGAGCGGGTTGGTGTTGATGTATGAGCTTGCACTAAGATCTGTTATCTCAGAACTGTGTCCTGCTTGCTACTTTCAAATCATGCCATCTCAATCCCCCTTCTCTGTTCTCTTTGAAAACCTGTGTTGGTCATGCCAAATGTTGGATGACCGGAAATGATTCATCATTTGTTACCCAAACACTAATTACTTAGACTTTAACAATTCTTGTCCACCTGGAGTAGGTCACAATTTTACATCTGCAGAAATAAACATTGACAATTAGTAATTAAAAGTAACAGTTTAATGACATGTGTAAAGAAGGCTGGAGTAGAAAGTCAAGTATTTCAGGCATGTTGACTGATTAGATTGTCGCCTTGTAGAAATGCAATTGCTTTTGTCATGACTAAGCTATCCTCAATGTCAGCTTTGCATATACTTAATGGTATGTTTGCATTTCCTTTCCTTCTTGTATATACATTTGTCCTGTTGTTTTCTTTTTAAGAAATGTACAAAACCAAATACAAACTTTTGCGGAGTTAATTCAATAGCATATTCACGTGGGCAAGTAGGTTTATAACAGAGAAACATATAGACTACATAGGGTCTCAAAATCGTATATCCAATCAAAGTAGAGGAGGTCACATCTCGCCACACCCCCCACCCACACCGTTATCTGGTAAGGCAGATTGCGCGGCCAGCAACCACCCCCCTTAGAATATAAGACTACGTAAATGCAATCTAGTAGAATAAGTCAAATGATAGAACGCCAATATGCTCATTCGCTCTGACTTTAGGTATGGTGTCTCACTGAACTAGTCCAGGGATAGATCTACAACTCGCCAGGGTAGAAAGGAAACAATAAATGGCATAGGCTGTGCATCAAGTTGCTCTGTACCATGTCGGGGGGCTATTGTCCTGTTGTTTTCAATAAAAAAGTGTGCCCACTTCCTGATACTGAATACCCATTATGTTCTGCTCACCAGCTGAAGTTTTTAACTACTTCCCTACCGGGGCAATTCAGACATTTCTCTCCTACAAGTAAAAATACATTATTTTGTCTACGATATTACTCAGAACCCCCAAACGTTCTATATATTGTTTAACCGCTTAAGGACCGGCAGAATGGCGCGGCTAGGCACATGGACGTATCCTTTAAGAAGCCCACCCGTGGGTCGCGAGCGCACCGCCGGCGGCGCACTCGCGACCCGGTCCTGTGCTCCGTGACCACGCCCACGGGACCCGATCACCGCCGGTGTCCCGTAATCTGGTCACGGAGCTTAAGAACGGGGAGAGGTAAGTGTAAACAAACCTCTCCCTGTGCTTCCTAGTGAGCCTGTTACTGTCATAGGGAACGACGATCAGTGATGTCACACGCCCAGCCCCCCCCCCCCACAGTAAGAAGCACACATTAGGGAACACTTAACCCCTTTAGCGCCCCCGACACCGCCGGTGTCATTTTCACAGTAATCGGTGGCAGTGCATTTTTATAGCACTGTTTGCTGTAAAAATTACAATAGTCCCAAAATAGTGTCAAAAGTG
This sequence comes from Rana temporaria, assembly GCF_905171775.1. Lineage (NCBI taxonomy): Eukaryota > Metazoa > Chordata > Amphibia > Anura > Ranidae > Rana > Rana temporaria. The sequence continues at coordinate 241,178,993 of NC_053493.1, read as the reverse complement.
TCCGATGTGTCTGCCATAATGTTGCAGTCACGATAAAAATCTCTGATTTACTAGTAAAAAAAAAATATTAATAAAAATGCCATAAATCTATCCCCTATTTTGTAAACGCTATAACTTTTGCACAAACCGATCAATAAACGCTTATTACGATTTTTTTTTTTAGCAAAAATATGTAGAAGAATACGTATCGGACTAAACTGAGGAAAACTTTTTTTTTATATATATTTTGGGGGGATATTTATTATAGCAAAAAGTAAAAAATATTGCATTTTTTTTTAAATTGTCACTCTATTTTAGTTTATAGCGCAAAAAAATAAAAAACGCAGAGGTGATCAAATACCACCAAAAGAAAGCTCTATTTGTGGAAAAAAAGGACATCAATTTTGTTTGGGAGCCACTTCACACGATCACGCAATTGTCAGTTAAATTGACGCTGTGACAAATCGCAAAAAGGGGCCTGGTCCTTTAGCTGCATAATGGTCCGGGGCTTAAGTGGTTAAGCGGAGGCCCTAGAGCAGTGGTCATCAACCTTGTTCTCAGGGCCCACTAACAGGCCAGGTTTTATGTATTGCCTTGGGGAGATGCAGACTAGAATACTGCAATCACTGAGCAGCAAATTATATCACCTGTCATGTATTTCAGTTATCTTGCAAACCTAGTCTGTTAGTGGGCCCTGAGGACAGGGTTGATGACCACTGCCCTAGAGAATAAAATGGTGGGTGTTGCACAATTTTTTTGTAAAATATAAAAGATGATGTTAAAATTTTACAAAAAAATATATGTTAATGAGATGAAAACTACGGTACTTAAAAATCTCCATAGGCAGCGCTTTAAAGTGGTTCGTGTTTTTTTTCACCTTAATGCATCCTAGGCACTTTAAATGATGGCAGGTGCGTACTGACTCCTATTTAAAGCGTTTTGCTAACCCCAAATTAATCATCTAAAATACCTGGCTGATTCTTCCTGGCTATACCCTACCCTCTGCAAACGATAATAAAGGCTGCTGTGCCCTGACACCATGATCAGTTTGCATGATTCTGTCATCCGCAGCCTGCTATCTGTCTCCTGTGTCCTACTCTCCCCCTCTCCTCTCTGCCTGTCTATGCTCGTACCAGTGACCGCCCCCTTCCACTCCTGCTGCTTTCATATCTGCTCTAAAAACTCTAATCCGCTCTGTACCATTATAATAATTGTCCCTGTGCCTGTGTTCTGTAAAAAATCTGCCCGATTGTACGTATATGAGCGCGGCTCCAGGCGCTCAAGCTGAGTGTCCTCTCTCTCCCTTCCCCCCAGCTGGCGTCAGTGCCCACTGCAGCCGTGAGCCGGAGAGAGAGGAGAGGAATCGGCTGAGCGCCCGGAGCGGATCTTATATCGGTACAATTGGAGCAAGTTTTTTTTTTTACAGGGCACAGGGATAATTATTATAATGGTGGATCATTTGGAGTATTTATTAGATGTGTGTTAACAACCACTTTAACAGGAGTTTGAATGTGATTGCTTAATTCTGAACACAGCTGCATCCCCAGTTATAAGAGGGTGTGCAAACTTATGCAACCACATTATTTAATTTTTTTATTTGCACCCCCCCCCCCCCTTAAAGATTTCAATTTGTTTTTCAATTGAGCTGTACTGTTAAGCCCGGTACACACGGTCGGACTTTTGTCTGACCAAAATCACATCGGAATTCCGACGGAATTCCGACAGAATTCCATCGGGGTAAAAGAGAACATGTTCTCTATCTAAACTCCGATGGAATTCATCGGAATTTCCGATGGAATTACTCCGATGGGGCATACACACGGTCGGAATTTCCGATGGAAAAGGGGTTGTAAAGGTAAAAACAATTTTTCCTAAATAGCTTCCTTTACCTCAGTGCAGTCCTCCTTCACTTTACAACCCCTTTAACTGTACCCTCACAAGGGGAGCTGCGGTGGCTCAACGCGATTGGCACTGCGCTGACAAGCCATTCACCTCTGCAGCTAGGGGTTCGGATCCCGGTGTGCTATGCGAGGTAAGCCTGCGCTTAGTACGCCCACCCCCCTCCCACAAAAACCACCACACGTACTCGAAATTGGGTTAACATGCACGCACTTTGACCACGCGGTCTCTAAAAAGAGAGGCGAAGGACTAACGGGGCTGGTTGAGCGGGCTAGATCCTCTCACTCCCTTATAGGGAGTCCCTCTGCCCTGTTGGGCTTCAAAGCGGAGCAGGTAGGGCGGGCTGGGTGGGAGGACCCCCTCACACACCCGCCATTGCCACCCGGGGCATGGAGAAAGGTGGCAGATTGCCTCTGGGTGAGGCCTGCCTACTCCCAACTCCTGCAGTCCGGCTCCTCTCTCGAGTACATGCACAAAAGTCAGTGGCTGTTTCTGGAGCCGTTCTATAGCATGAGAGCTGCTTCCAGAACCAAGGACTGGCTCCACAAAACATGAAAAGCTTTCTCAGGCTTGAAATATTCACAAGTCCTTTTTCGTGTGAAGTTCTTTATTAATGTGTTTTCCCTTGAGAGCCAGGCTGGAGATTTCCCGCAGACAAGTGAGATTATGGGTCTGTTATATACCATATCATAAGGGAGGTTTTAGATAGCTCCTTGTATGTGCCTGGAAAAATCAAGAAATATATTTCTAGTAGCTACCACAAAGCAATACCAAGTTTTCTCACCTCGGTGATAGAATCCCAACGCTTACCACTAACACACGTAAGAGTATTTTTTTGGTATTTCAGTAGAATGCATTGCGACAATTGTTATATTTTTGCCTGACTTCAATTTAGTCAGCACTTGTCTGACTTTAATTCATGAAAAACAATGTTTTTTTTTACCTTTTATTCAGTTTTGGAGACCTTGTATAAGTATGCTGGTCTTGATACACAATAGATCGATACACTGTGCAGGATTTTTGCTTGTTATTATTGCCTAAACGTTGCTTAGCGCTTGATTTCTGAAAAATCTGTCCTGAAATATAACTGCATATGAAGCTGAGCCGTAATCGGAAGCATCACCCACATCTGAGTTGTCATTTATCTTAAAGTGAGCCTTTAGCCAAATAAATCTCATCGGCCAGATAACCTGGAAAAGATGCCTGCACATATCTTTTTCATCTTCCTGACAGCTCGGGAGCCCCTGAACACTTGGTTATCAATATGCTAATGGTGTTTTCCGGCTCCAAATTCAGAGTGCTGTCATCCACCCACATCCCTCAATGTCTGCATTCAAGAAGGCAATGTCAATGATGTGACTTGCAAGTTTGGTTTCACAATTTTCAGTTCTGGGTTCAGGACCTTCCAAAGTGCTTAGGAAGACAGTGAAAGAACCCATATAGGCTAGCGTTTTGCTGGTTATGCTCTATTAATAAGGCCCACTTTGCTATTAATTTACTAAATGCAATTAAAAATCTGGCACAATAAAGGCCGTACACACGATTGGATATTCCGACAACAGTTGTCCGACGGACAATCCGACTCTGTATGCTCCATCGGACAATTGTTGTCGGAATTTCCAACAACAAATGTTGGCTGGCCATGCAACAACTGTGTTCCGTCGAATCAACCGATCGTGTGTACACAAATCCATCAGACTAAAATCCAAAGTACAAACATGCATGCTCCGAACCAATGCTAAACATCAGACAACAAATAGCAGAAGTTGCCCAAAGGGTGGCGGTAAAGAGCTGAAAAACCACGTGGTTTGACATATGTTGGCTGAAAATGTTCTGCCCTGTGTATGCAGAACAAGTTCATGGACTTCGAACAAAAATACACGGAAAAGTCAGATGGAAGTCCGATCGTGTGTACGAGGCTTAAGCATTGCCCATTGCTGTCTTTTTGTTATACATGACTGACACTAGAAGCCTTATTAAAGTATTTTTACTTTATTTTTTTTATTTTTTTATAACGAATATAGCAGGTGGCCTGGCCACTTACCTTGTCTGCTGCTTATTCTTCTTTATAATGGTTGTAAACCTCAGACATTAAATATGAACAAAGCATATCCCTCTATAGTGTGTACTTGTCTTAATAAAAACATCAAGTATTCTGCTTCGTTCTTCTGCTATCAGAATGAATCACTTCTGACACATTTTCCTGACACCAAGAGAAAAGTGGTGATGGGGAGAGAGCTTCAGCTGATTGACAGTCCCAGCTCTGTTCCTGTGTGAAGGGGCGGGGTGTCCCTTCCCATCCCTCCAATCAGCTCTCTGAGCTCTGCAGAGTGAAACTCCAGCTCTCCGTCCCCCTTTTTCTGGACTGTCAGACAAGCTTTTAAATTCAGCACTTTTTATAAGGGTAGTCCCTTTTCTGGGTTTATGAAAGGGTTTACAAAATATGCGTTCAGGACGGAAGTTCAGGGGCATTTGAAATGGAGAGACCAATAGAGAGTGAGATGTTTTGGGGTGCACAACAGTTCATTTCAGTTATAAAGTGAGTTATGAGTTAGAACATGTTTTATGGTGTAAATAGGACCTAACTTTTTAATTAGATTTTTAGTAAAAATTTAAAAATAATATCCCACCTTCCCAGAGGTACCAGCCTGCTATGCCAAACATATGAGCTGCTATACAGTGCCTTAAAAAGCATTCATACCCTTTGAAACATGGTGGTGGCAGTATCATGTTGTGGGGATGCTTTTCTTCAGCAGGGACAGGGAAGCTGGTCAGAGTTGATGGGAAGATGGATGAAGCCAAATACAGAGAAATCTTAGAAGAAAACCTGTTAGCAAAATACTTGAGGCTGCTAAAGAAGTATACCGTCCAGCAGGACAACGACCCTAAACATACAGACAGAGCTACAATGGAATGGTTTAGATCAAAGCATATTCATGTGTTAGAATGGCCCAGTCCAAGTCCAGACCTAAATCCAACTTCGAATCTGTGGCAAGACTTGAAAATTGCTGTTCACAGACGCTCTCCATCCAATCTGACAGAGCTTGAGCTATTTTGCAAAGAAGAATGGGCAAAAATGTCACTCTAGATGTGCAAAGCTGGTAGAGACATACCCAAAAAGACTTGCAGCTGGAATTGCAGTGAAAGGTGGTTCTACAAAGTATTGGCTCAGGCGGGCTGAATACAAATGCACGTCACACTTTTCACATATTTATTTGTAAAAAAAAAAAAAAAAATTTAAAATCATTTTCCTTCCACTTCACAATTATGTGCCACTTTGTGTTGATCTATCACATAAAATCCCAATAAAATACACTTACAATTTTGGTTGCAACGTGACAAAATGTGGAAAATTTCAAGGGGTATGAATACTTTTTCAAGGCACTGTACTTTTAGGTAGAGGTCTTGTAAGCATGCAACCTTAGGCCAGGCTTCATGTGAAGGACTTCCCTTTAACACTAGCCCAATCATTTAAAGCATTATGCTCCTTTTATGGCTCCAGTGGCTCAGTAAAAGGTGTGGAAATTTGGGAGCCAGTGCTAACTGCATTGTTAGATGGCTGTGGAGGGGCACCTGTCCAACCTAGCCTTAGACCCCATTCACACTGGGGTGGTACGCAGGCGCTATTGCGCTAAAAATAGCGCCTGCAAACCGACCTGAAACAGCGGCTTCACACTGGAGCGGTGCGCTAGCAGGACCACTCCAAAAGTCCTGCTAGCTGCGTCTTTGTTGCGGTGAAGGAGCGGTGTGTTTACCGCTCCTCCACCGCTCCTTCCTATTGAAAGCAATGAGAAACCGCGGCTATACCACCTCTGCAGAGGCGCATTGCCGGCGGTATTAACTCTTTTCCGGCTGCTAGCGTGGGGGTAAAACTGCAAATACCGGCGGTATTCCGACGGTAAAGCAACAATAAAAATAGCAGCGCTTTACCGCCACCGCACCTCCTGCCCCTGTGTAAAAGGGGCATTAGACAATAAATATGTAGATGAGGCAAAAAATGTACTACATGTACTTTTCTTCCCTGGGTAACGGAACACAATTAAAATGAATTTGAGCCGCCTTCTTCTAAGTCTATAGTGTTTGTGTCATTGCAAATAACAAATGTCAGATGTTAACAAGGAAAATATGAAAATACTGCTTGAAAATGTTCCTTTTATATTAATTATGTTTTATTATCACTGACAGATGTAAGAATTCAAAGCCTGTTTGTGATGAGAGCAACACCTCGGTTTTGAATCAAGGCCAATGTGTTATTTTGTTCACGTTATGACTATAGATATAAAATGGCATTGCTTGATAGAAAAAAAAAAAGCTGCATCGTGTTGGCACACACGTCCTGGACTAACAGAATAGGTGTGCCTACCCTTTAAGCTGCCTTTTCTGAATTTAATTACCATCTACCACACGTCTGTGACGGGAAGTTGGATTCACTTTAAACCAATATTGAGCTAATGCCAGATTTTGCAGCTTTGCATAAGAAGTAGACTTTACATTTTTCCCCTAAGAAAATCATAATTTAAAGTTGCTAGTGTAATTTCGTTCATCTAAATCTTGATTTTTAATTTGCTAATGTGACAGAGGGTATTTGAGAATTAGGCAACATCATACTTTTACCAACATAAACGATCTACGTATGTATAGGAGCAGTTTGTCAAGGCAAAGCTCTAATAGAAGTAGCCTTTTCCACCTCATATCCTATTTCCAGGACCGTGTTGCTGGACCTAGCCAGTTCTTTTCACTAATGTGTCATGGCCTCAAACCTAGGATGGGTTTCATGATTTGTGGAATGGTTGCTTCAATCAGAGCCTTCTCACACAACTGGTTTGCTTTGTGTCAGATACCCCAGTTTGTCGAATGGGAAAAAGGGGTGGGCAAATAGGTGTTTTTAGCTTCATGACAGTCAAGAGACTTTAGAACAGGGGTCCTCAAACTTTGGCCCTCCAGTTGTTCAGGAACTACAATTCCCATCATGCCTAGTCATGTCTGTGAATGTCAGAGTATTACAATGCCTCATGGGATGTGTAGTTCTGGAACAGCTGGAGGGCCATAGTTTGAAGATCCTTGCTTTAGAAGCACTGAGGTCCATGAGACTGTCCATGGTCCTGATACATCACACCATGTGATAAGACCATTGAATATCACAGTTGTTAAAATATTGGCGACAATTAATTGCTTTCAGAAGGTTTTCGAGTAAATGGCAGCTTTTGAAGGGAACATTGATCAGGAAGGTTATTCAGATTGCATAGGAAAAGAGTTTACCTCATCTAGTTGACTAGACTGCTTGTGAGTCCCATCCCAAATACATATAGTAAAGAAAGGTTCCTCAAGTTGGGATTTTAAATGGACCACAAGCAGTGATTGATATAACTAGGGCTGAAACAACTAATCGATTAATCGACAACTAATCAATTATGAAAATAGTTGTCAACTATTTTCATAATCGATTAATCGGCCAGTTGATTAGTTGGCCTGCATATAGTATGCATTATTTGTTTACATATCAGGAAATACAGTGCAGTACACCATCCATACATGTCACTAAGTGCCTGAGAATTTGTGAAAGTGTAAGGAGCAATGCCTCATGGGACATGTAGTCCTGGAAGTGAGTGGTTCTAAAGGCAGAAGTTTTTTTTACCTTGCTATAGCGGGCGCTCTATACTATACTTTGCAGCTTGCTATTGAGGCACTCTGAAGGCAGGAGGAGCCAAAAGCATCGGTGAGGGACCCCAGAAGTGGAGGATCGGGGCTGCTCTGTGCAAAACCATTACATAGAGCAGGTAAGTATAACAAGTTTGTTTTAAAAAAAAAAATAACTTTAAAGACTCTGTGCAGGGAAGATCAGCATCTGAACCCAGAGAAAGTGGCGGTAATAGAAGGCATTACAATTACTGTAGTTGGTTATTTATATTTACCACTGCATATGGATATTTAAGAATAAATTGCTTTTTTATTTATTTATTTACATATTAACTAAATTGTACACCACACTTTTTTTAAAGATTATCCGATTAGTCGATTAATCGAAACAATAATCTGCCAACTAATCGATTATGAAAATAATCGTTAGTTGCAGCCCTAGATATAACATTTACAAGTTTATTCAAAATTTTAAATAAACTTGTACATTTTATATAAATCACTGCTTGTGGTCCATTTAAAATCCCAACTTGAGGAATCTTTCTTTACTATTTGTTATTCAGATTGCTGTCCTTCCCTCCTGAGATATGCAGCATGGACTGTATGGCTCACCACCTCCTCCTTGTTGGCATTAGTTTGAGCCTTAAAGGGGTTGTAAAGGCAAATTATTATTTTTTTAAATAACAAACATGTTATACTTCCCTCCACTGTGCAGCTCATTTTGCACAGTGTGTCCCTGAACCTGGTCTTCTGGGGTCCCTCGGCTGCTGTTGTAGCTCCTTCCCACAAGAACTTACCCCCTTTAATGGGAGCTCTCTCGCATGGTGGTTAGTTCTTGCAGGCACGCTCCCGTGATACAGCCGACAGCTATAGCCGCTCACTGTATCACTCGGCCCCGCCCCCCGGCGTGACGCGTCATTGGATGTGATTGACAGCAGCGTGAGCCAATGACTGCGCTGCTTATAATCCATCCACTCTAGCCAATCAATGGCCAGGCTTAGCGGCGAAGAGGACATTGTGGGCGAGCGCAGCAGGTGAACGGGCTCAGGTAAGTAAAACGGGGGGCCGGTATTGTCGGATGTTTTTTCAGGATGCATTAAGGTGAAAAAACGTGAACCTTTACAACCCCTTTAAGCCGGCCATATATGGTTCGAATCACGACCGGTTTAACAGGGACCAGACGAGAGTCAAACTATCTGTGGGAAGCTGATTGTATCCAAGTCAATCCATCAATTGACTTGGGTACAATCAGCATGTCGGATTTTTACATGCGATATTTTCCAGCGCCTATAGCCGCTAGCACAAATAACACCCCACTGGCTGGGAGAACACACTAGCTCAGAGCGGGGGTTTCCCTCATCAACGCTGACTGTGTTGTTGGAGGAATTCATATATGGCCTGCCTTGAGCTTGCAAGTATGGAGTACTCTGCAGCTCATATAATTTTACCTGTAGAATGGTAGGGTTGCGTATGCATGTCTTGCCACCCTCAAATGTCTATGAATAATTTTGGAAAAATTGACTCCCCTGTCTTATTATACGTATGTTGGTTGGATATGAATGTTGCAGAGCAGGCTAAGATTCTAATTTTTTTTCCCAATAGATTTTGATGTTGCTGAAAAAAAAAACATAGTTGTAAACGTTAAATTTGTATAGTCAAATATGCTATATAGCCGTCAAACTATCACAAAAATAAAGTGTTAACAGGATCAATACCTGTGCCACTGTTTGCATAGGATTTTTTTTTATTGATTTGATTATTGCCACGTTGCTAGCAGTGGGAAATCAGTGGGTTTAGCAATGAGGGGCCTATTGAATGCATTTAAACCTCATATGTTTGGAGACATTCTTAAAGGAGTTGTAAGCCCTCAGGGGGTTTTCACCTTAAAAACCTTTTGTGGTGCAGAATCCCCCCAGAGCCCCCCTTTTTCCTACCTGAACCCGATCTTTCCAGCGTCGAGGATCAATCAAATCCAGCGACACGGGGGGCGGGGCCGAGTTCTGCTGTCTGTGTCAGCAGGACTTGGGAGCGCGCCAGCACGGGTGCCCCCATGGAATGCGGCGCTCCGTGGGGGGCTCTCGTTGAGGAGGAGGAGCCAGGAACACTGCTGGGGGACCTCAGAAAAGGAGGATCGGGGCTGCTCTGTGCAAAACCCTTATACAGAGCAGGTAAGTATAACATGTTTGTGATAAAAAATAAAGCTTTTACAATCACTTTAATACTCTGTGCCTGGGAACTGCAGAAGTTTTTTATAGACATTGATGGATTCAGCGACAGTATATCACTTTGGCTAATTATTGAGTTGCTGCATGTCTAAAAATGTATGCATTGGTGAATTATTCTATTTAATCAATTTATTTCTAAGTGATATAATGATTTTAATGCGCTTTGTAAACCGTTGGTGCTATATAAATCCTCTATAATAATAATAATAATTAAAATTAAAAAAGGATCTAAAAATCTGAAGTAGCTAGTTTGCCTCTTGCAACATTTTCATGACCTATAGTGTGTCCTTTTATCAACAATGCTTTGGTCATTCAGTAGCCTTTATCAAGTGCAGGTCAGGATACATACAAGTATTTTTTGCTTGATAAAGAAGTTTGAATGAACAAAACATTGCAGTAGGCAGATTTGTAATTTTATCTCATGTCCTGGTAAACAAGAGGCTTTTCAATGTCCTTAAGACCCCTTTCACACGGGTGGCGTTTTTCAGGCGCTTTAGCGCTAAAAATTGCACCTGTAAGGCGCCTGAAAAAAGCCTCAGCTGCAAACCCAGTGTGAAAGCCTGAGTGTTTTTACACTGGGGCGCTGGCAGGGCATCGAGAAAACCTGCCAGTAGCCTCTTTGCAGCGCTTTAGGAGCGCCCCGCTAGCAGCCGTAAAAAGCGCCCTGCTAGCAGCCGTAAAAAGCGCCCCCCTAGCAGCCGTAAAAACGCCCCGCTAGCAGCCATAAAGCGCTGCAAAAACGACGGTAAAGCACCGCTAAAAATAGCAGCGCTTTACTGCCGACGCCCCGGGCGTTGCGAGTTCGTAAGCACTCTAAGTGATGGTTGACGAGTAGAATTTCAGTAGAAAAAATTCAGTTTCGGACTGTTGATTTGTTTTTTGTTTTTAAATGAATGAGATTAATTGAAGATTATTTTTGAATGTAGTGACAAAAAAAAACAAAGGAGCAGGATGGGAAAAATTGCATTCAAACAAATGAAATTCCAACAGTGAATATTGGTTTTGTTTGGGAAATTCCATTGAATTCAAACGTTAAAAGCAAACAAAAATGTAAAGTATTTTCCAATGACATTCTTTAAGTTCTGATGCCATTATAAAATGCATAGATGAAATGTTTTGTACAAAAATCTGCTAGCTTGTGCCAAGCTTTTGGCCCCATGCACATTGGGCATTTAGCCCTGTGCCTCAGATTCTGGCATTTTCGTGTGGGCAGAAGGCACAGGTGCACCATCCAGCCCTACTGCCAGGAGCCTGTAAAAGTCTGAGAGGCTAAATAATGCAAAGGTTGGATGCTATACTGAATGGTACCAGTTATAGCTGTCTGCACCCAGGGATGAATGCCCGGAATGCAAGAAGTCTGTCTTTTGTCCCACATCTACCCACCCATAGACATACCTGTACATGGTTATTCAGTCTGGATCCACCTGAAAAGCTGACATACAAATCCAGAATCAATGCTCTTGTGTAATCCAACATAATGCACAGCTCCACCTGATGGATAAGAGAGTGCACAAATCTTCAACTACCTTTTTTGTACAGTACCAATCATGTAATTGTATGCTGTATAACATTTAAAGGGGTTGTAAAGGTCTGATTTTCATTTTCTAAATAGGTTACTTTAAGCTAGTGCATTGTTGGTTCACTTTTCCTTTTCCATCGATTTCCCTTCTAAATGTTTTTTTTCTTTGTCTGAAATTCTCACTTCCTGTTCCTCAGTAAGCTTGCCCCCATCATCCGAGCCGTTCTGGCTGGGGGTTAGTCAGCGTGCTTGCCCCCTCCCTTGGAGCTACATCCCTGCGGGGAGACGCTGTGTTCCCCGCAGAGATGTAGTCCCAAGGGAGGGGGCGAGCACGCTGACTAACCCCCAGCCAGAACGGCTTGGATGATGGGGGCAAGCTTACTGAGGAGAAACAGGAAGTGAGAAATTCCGACAAAGAAAAAAAACATTTTAGAAGGGAAATCGAAGGAAAAGGTAAGTGAACCAACAATGCACTAGCTTAAAGGAACCTATTTAGAGAATAAAAAAACAAACCATTACAACCCCTTTAAGAGATAGTTATAAGAGAGAGAGAGATCAAATTGGAATGTAAATATGCGCATTGCACAGTTGTTTTATACTGATTGTGTTTTTAATAAGTTAGGATAGTCATTTTTTTTCCCCATGGATTATACTAGTCAGTTTCCAACTAGGGAATGCATGATCCCCAAGCATGTAAAACATCAAAATGCAGATCAGTATCTGTACAAAGCATTTGGATGAAATACAGAGTCTGCATAAGATTGTAGGGATCTCTTTGCCTGTTATTGGAAAGATTTGTTACGTTGCGCGTCTATGGTGTTATAATCCCTTGGATTTTATGACAATACCAGCTAATGTATGGCCGTTGTGGATACGGATATGTAATAAAATTTTTGGACTTGTTATTGTTTTGTGAGGTGCTGATCCCTTGTTTGGTGTTATATGAAAAGATTGTTTCAATAGAGTTGGGCAGGCTATACAATATACTTTTATTTTAATTCAATCAGAGAGTAAAAAAAAAATATAAAAAAAATGGTGATTTCTGGTGGAATCGCTCCCAAAACGCTATTGTGTTCTGATGGGGAAGAGCTTTCCCCTACAGAATGTAATGATGCCAGTTTTAGATTTTGATTCCTTTATGACCGGTTTTAGATTTCAAGCACCAAAAAAAGGGTCATTGTGCTTTTTAACTTTGGCCAAGTATCTGCAAACTACCAAAATTTAAAAGTATACTGAGTTATAGAGATCTATATTTGCTGGGTACTATGTGGCTCCTTGCAGGCCTAGCGGTTAGCACTTTGACCTTGCAGTACCGGGGGTCCTTGGTTTGAGACTCGGTAAGGGTCCTAGGAAGTTGCCATGTTTTCCCTGTTTTGGTGTTGGTTTCCTCCAGGGTACTTTTTCCCACAATCAAAACATGCTAGTAGGGTTATTGACTCGAAATTTCCCCCGATATTATATTCTACTGAGTTCACCCAAGATGGCGGCCTTACTTTCTGCCTCAGCTGAAAATAGTCCCCAGGGAGAAAAGTGCTATAGAAATTTAATTGTTGCATGCCATGTATAGCCATTCACTGCAGCCCCCTCCACTCAAGAGACAGAAGTTTAGCCCTAAAGGGGCTGAAAGAAACAACACATGTGCTGGATGTCTTGGAGCTGTTTAGTCCTCCTTTGAAACTTTATAGCACTAAGGCCATTTGCCTCTTTATATATCTGAAGGCTACTCACAAATGTGCAGTTGTAAATTGCATATCCAGTTTTCTAAAGCTGGACGTACACATTGTATTCTAATTACGTGTTACCTGTACGATAGGTTTACTAAAACTATGTAGGGTGAAGGAATACATTCTGTTCCAGCCATGAAGCCTCTTTGCACTACATGAGTTAAAGTTTTACAGTTACAGTAACTTTTTTTTTGGTATTATTAAAATGATTCTTTCCATTGATTTAGCAGATAATTTGATCTGATTTATAGAAACATACATAAACACAAACGGTGCAAGCAGGCCTATTCTTCAGTGTGCCGATGACTTCGGCACAAGCGTATATGGTAAATGTCACCTAAACCGTGCAGGTTTAGGAAATATTTACAGTAGCTACAGGTAAGCGTTATTATAGGCTTACCTGTAGGTACAAGTGGTGTAACTAGGTTTACAACCACTTTAAGACATTTTTTTCTTGTTCACAGTATCGCATCAGGGAGATTTCCTGTCACTTTCTGTCCCAGATACATAGCAAGAATTTTGAGGCAATCTATGCAAAGCAAGGACATATCCCTCTTAGACATTTGTCACCACAACACCTCCCTGTCTCACCTCCACAACTTGAGGCAATGCCCTTATTCAAAGGGCATTGTCATCAACCCCTGTCCATTTTTCTTTTCAGTATAATACCTCATAATCCTGATAAATGGCTGTAATGCCAAGAAACGCGTTGAGTGCCATTAGATGCCAACAGTTATCTGTTTCTATACTATATGTTTTTTAACCTATTCATTTTATCATGTACATTTATTATGTCTATTTCCTATTTGTATTGCATGTTTTGAGCAGCATATTTAGTGTAAGTCATGTGACTACCTATCTAGCTATTTGATACAATATTTTCCTCAAATGTAACACTAAATCATGTACTGTAACTTCAATTTTATGTTGTTCTTGTCCGTATCTGACATAGCGGTGCCTCATTTAAAGCTCTCATTTTCTATAAACTTCCACACATATGTTTTTATAACGAAGGACTGTAAAGGGCTAAACACTGCATTTGGTCAAAAAGTGCATAGATACCTGGAAAACTTCCCTGTAAGGCTTCATTCACACGTGGCGGACTCCGTCGCTACGGAGTCCGCCTGCTCCCGTCGGCTCAGCGGGAGATCAGTCCGCAGATCTCCGCTGAGCCGACGACGATGACAAGCTCCTCTCTGCTCACTGAGCGGGGAGGGGTTTGTCGGGCACCGCTGTGTCCCTATGGAGCGATCTGATGAAAACTGACAGCATGTCCGTTTTCATCAGATCTTACCCGATCTGATCCGCATGGACGGATGTGGACGTGGCCCCCATACGTCTGTTTTTAGCGGGTCGGATCGGATGTCAGCGGACATGTCTCCGCTGACATCCGACGCTCCATAGCGATGCATGGAGCGGCCGTTCAGGTCCGCCGACAGACGGACCCGAACGGCCAAGTGTGAATGAGGCCTTAGGCGCTGTGATTGTAGGTCTGAACAGGGAATAGATAGCTATATAATATCCCGTAGGTGTCTGCGACTTGTTATATTGCTTTTAGTGTTGATTGAAAAACAAAAATATCTCATATGATTGTGCCGACATTTGTTTAATTAATAAAAAATAAAACATCCAGCATGCTGGATCTGGTACTTTCAATTGCTGCACAAAAATCGCATGTTGCAGCTGGCACACTAATGACGCGAAGAGCGAACAATTCGACAAGAATTTTTTGATTTTGATTTGTCTATGGCCATCTTAAAGATGAAGGGATTGCCGCTACTCCCGACCAGCCCAGGTAAATAAACATTAGGAATGGCCTCAGCCTACATATCCCCACCAAACTAAACCCCCACATAGGGTTATTACTATGCCCCCGAGGGGGTGGGTGGGGGGCTGCTCCTTATTGTTTTTTTCACCTGGGCTGGCCCGGGAAGAGTGATGATCTCTTGCCTCTTTAAATCCAGTAGCTTCACTAACCACTCTGAACAAAGTCTAAGACCGGGTTCACATATATGCGACCGCGGTTCCCAGCACGGGGTCCAGCGCGTTCCTGTTCACCGGTTCAGGTACGAATCAGGTCTTAATTTTTCCCCTAATTCACACCTGAACTGGAACCAGACACGCACAGGATCCTTTTGGAATGCGGACCGTGGCCGCCCCAGACTTGTGTGAACCGGTTCCATTGAGAGCCCAGTCACACTTGCATGTAATGCTAATCGGATGCGGGGAAAACCCTGCATCCAATACGCACATATGTGAACCCTGCCTTAATGGTAAAGTATCTCCACTTATGCCTGGCACGCACGGGCCAAATACCGCCCGGTTCAACAAAAGCCGCCCAACATTTGGTCCGTGTGTACAGCAGCCTGTTTGACAGAAACCATCTGAAAGGGCATGCCAGAAAAACATTTGCCCATCGGCAACCGATCAGTGCTCGTAGCCGCTGACCGGTGTTATGGTGGGGGATAGTCCCCCTGTCAGAAGACAATAGCTCAGCGGGGAGATCACTGTACTAAAATGTAATCGTTAGTACAGTGACCTCCTCCTGAGCTTCTCAGTTTTCAGGCTGAATGAATAAAAAAACCTCCTAGTGTGTACCAGGGACAAGGATGGTCAGCCTAACGTATCTGATTAGTATTGGCTTGGTGGGTAGGGGAATGCAAATGTCCCCCCAGGCCAGGCCTCTCCTGAAGCGTATAGATATCTGAATTTTAGGGTTTGAAAAACAGTGAGTCATGTCCAGTCAGGCCTCGGGCCGATCCTATTACTTTAAGTTCAAAAGTGCAGACTGAAGAGAATGGCAGAAGAAGTTTCGCCAGTGTGTTAATCAGTGTGACTGACAGTATTCAGATGAAAGCAATTTTCCATTATCTTCTGAAGCATATTATGTAATGTATATTGATGCTTATTTGCATCAGGATGATATTCCGTGCATACAGCATAGCCAGCCACTGTCTTATTTATTAGTCAGCGCTGTAACGGAGCTTTTCTTATTTGTTCCAGAAGCACGTGTTTTGCTTATTCTTTCTTTTAATGCTTGTTCAGTATATTTTCCCTTTTGCATATCTAGCAGTACGCCTGCCATTGCTCTGTGGGAGCAGGTGATGACATTTTTGGCAAGGTATTGGAATGAGCAACAATGACTGACTGCATTTGGCATCAGTAATGAACACATTTGCTTAGGGGAAGCCTCGTAAAAGAGATTTTACTTGTTTTGTCACCAGTGACTTTGGTTCTCACATATTCGCTGGAGAAATTAAGTATTGTTGGTTTTAAATAATTTGTAATTTTTTTTTTTTTTGCAAAACATTTTTTTTTTTTTGCTTGTGTTGTCTTTGGGCCAAATCCTCAAAAGAGATACGACGGAGTAACTGCTGTTACTCCGTCGTATCCCTGGTCCTAACTATGGAACTGATCCACAGAATCAGTTTTCCATAGTTAGGGAGAATATCCGGCATGTGTAATTGAATTACACTGCTGGATCTTAGGATGCAGTACCGCATCCGCCGCTGGGGGCATTTCGTGTCGAAATGCCGCCTCGGGTATGCAAATTAGCACTTACGGAGATCCACAAAGCTTTTCTGCTTCGTTTTTTCTCCGTAAGTATTAAGTTGCATACGCAAAATTAGGGCTGCTTTTACATGGTGTAAAGTTAGTACACCATGTAAAAGCAGACCCTTCTGTCTAGCGACACGTTTTTTTTTCGAATTAGAATTTTTTTTTTCGCGTCGTATTTTTTTTTTCCCGACGCAACTTTATTGACCCGTCGCAATCCACAAAGCCCGGCGTAACGTAATTTCGCGCTATGCACGTCGGGAAAATGATGTCACGAGCATGCGCAGTACGGCCGGCGCGGGAGCGCGCCTCATTTAAATGGGAATCGCCCCCATGAAATGAGGAACGCCTTGCGCCGGCGGAATTTAAGTTACACGGCCAGAAATTTCTAGGTAATTGCTTTGTGGATCGGGCACTTAGGTAGAAATTTTAAGGCAGTGTAACTTAAATTAGAAATTCGCCGTTATGCCGGGTCTTTGTGGATTTGGCCCTTTATTTTTAAAGAGGACTGAGTTGTAAAAAATAAATAAAAAAATCATAACATGATAGAGGTTTTTTTTTTCTATTTTCTATTTTTCTATTGGTCTTCTTTTCTTTTTTTTTTTACCTGGCTTACTATTTAACTATAATAAAGAAAAGATCAAACTGAATATATGGCATTGTCACAAGAAGGACACGGACAGAATTCCATTGGTTTAGCTCATTTTCATGGCTTCCAGGTGTAGTCAAGCCAAATCTTTAGCACCAACTGCCCAGAGTCGCAGCCTAAATCAGCATTTAACTAAAAAGTTTGGTGCCAGAGCATTTCAAATCGGAGAAACAGCCTGTGAGCGGTGGAATGATATCCGTATTCTGCACAATTGATTTTTGTCTACCTATATCAGGGCTCGACAAATTTGAAGTCCCTAGCTCTTCCTTGTGTGAGCTGGAGCCATCTGGTGGTGGCCGTTGGTATTACAAGTTAAGCATTACAAGTTAAACAGCAATTCTAATGTCATTTTTCACTATTTTCACTGCCATCTTCTTCCCTCTAATTAGAACCCCCAAACATTATATATATTTTTTATCCTAACACCCTAGAGAATAAAATGGCGATCGTTGCAATACTTTCTGTCACGCAGTATTTGCGCAGCGGTCTTGCACACTTTTTTGGGAAAAAATTCACTTTTTTTAATTAAAAAATAAGACAACAGTAAAATTATCCCCATTTTTTTTAATATTATGAAAGATAATGTTACGCCGAGTAAATTCCTACCCAACATGTCGCGCTTCAAAATTGCGTCCGCTCGTGGAATGCCGTCAAACTTTTACCCTTTAAAATCTTCATAGGCGACATTTAAAAAAATCTACAGGTTGCATGTTTTGAGTTACAGAGGAGGTCTAGGGATAGAATTATTGCTCTCGCTCTACCAATCGCGGCGATACCTCACATGTGTGGTTTGAACACCGTTTACATATGAGGGCGCTGCTCACGTATGTGTTCGCTTCTGCGCGCAAGCTCGTCAGGACGGGGCGCGTTTTCTGGCTCTTAACTTTTTTAGCTGGCTCCTAGATTCCAAGCAAATTTTGTCAAACCCTGACCTATATAATATTTATTAAGCATGCACATGTGCCATGTTTTTGTACACATTAATTGCACACATTCAATAAAGCAGACCTTCACTCACATGTGAAAGTGCCACTATTCCTCCTCCCCAAACCCACCTCTAAGTTTTTTTTTTTGCCCAACATGTTTTTTGACCAGTACCCACTCTCAACACCCTTTTCTGTATATGAGAGGTAGAA
Organism: Rana temporaria; assembly: GCF_905171775.1. Classification (NCBI taxonomy): domain Eukaryota; kingdom Metazoa; phylum Chordata; class Amphibia; order Anura; family Ranidae; genus Rana; species Rana temporaria. The sequence continues at coordinate 241,160,670 of NC_053493.1, read as the reverse complement.
GGGAGCCAGCAGGGATATTCCAGCCTCAAAAGCATATGCATTCCCAGATCACCATATTTGTTTTTATGCCATGCTAACAGCAGTCACTCTCATAATGTATCGTCAAACGCCTTTCTGGCATAAGCACTTACCAACATTTTCTATGATCACTTTTCCAGATAGGTCATACTGTATGTTAATTTTCCTTAAGCCTACCATAGACAATGTGATTTTCTTTCCTGCAGCCAGTAAAGAAAATTATTAGATTCCCCCAACACTCAATCAACACTGACTGAAGCCCTCTCAGAGAGCTATTGTGTTCTCCCGGTGAGGGGAGCCATTTTGACCGAGGAGAATACACAGTGATTATTGCAGTTGGCAGTGATTGTATAAAATATCCGACAGGCTGGCTGTTCCCAAGTTGGTCAAACATAAACTTTGGTACAATCAGCCTGCCCAATACATGGTTCGAATCTTGGCTGATCCCTGCTGAACCGGCCAAGATCCAAACCTCTATGGCTGGCTTTAGTACAGACCACTGGCTGAATTTTTGCCAAGAAGGAGTGATAGGACCACAGTGGCAAGCAGATAATGGAACTAAAGCCGCCCATACACGGTTTGACTCTCGGCCAGTTCAATAGGGATAGTCCAAGATTCAAACCATGTGTGGCTGAGTGTACCAAAGTCGATCAACTTGGGTACAACCAGCTTGTCGGATTTGTCATGCAATTATTGCCAGCGGCTATAGCCGTTAGAAATAATAACTGTGTATTCTCTCGGTCGGCATTGGCTCCTCTTGCCGATAGAACACAATAGCTCCATGGAAGGTATTCCCCCATCAACATTGACTGTAGTGAAGGGGGGATCAAGCAATGTTTTTGGGTTGCAGGAAAGAAAATGACACAGCTTAAGTTTTAAGAAAGAAAGCTTATTTTTATTATTGGAGCTCTTTCCTTTTTCATTGATGGCTGTTACACAGAATTGATATATTCCTGAATTGGGGGTTTATTGTTGGTGATGGACCAGAGAAGGAACCTAACCTGTGGGACCACCAAAAGCATAAGGTCTTTTTTGGGTGAGGCCCTCTCCAATAGAGGCGGGGTACTGCAGATAAATGTTTGTATTTGTTGGCAGAGAAAAGATCTCTGAGCACGAATTTAGTTTCTAATATGGACACTGATTACTAAAGGACTACTTGGTGCTACCTTATTTGGATTCCTAGTTTTTTATACACTGGTGTTGGGTAGTTGCTTTGGATTTTTATGATATTTGATTAGGTGATAGTGTGTTTTATTGCATTCATTTTTAATTTGTTTTACTACTGAAATAAAAATGTTGTTGGGGCCCAAATTGACTCGGGCAGCTCCACTCAAAACTCATGATACAGAAGGCGGAAGGTAAAGGGCAACATAATGCCCTCAATTTCTAGATTTGTATGTTTGATATTGCTTCAGTTAAGTTTCTAAGAGCAACCCAGGGATGATACAGAGAGACTTGTGACAAAAGTACAGATAATGCATAAAACGTTATTATGTCCAATGCTACAGGGCTGTGCTATCCAGCTGGTGGCTAATCTGTCATCTGCACCCACCAACTGTCATATCCCTAGCAAAAGATCTGAATGATACTGAATGTTTGACACTTAGAATTCAGTTAAAATGTTCTGAATTAAAATAGGACATATCTCTTCTATTTAAAAAAAAAAAAAAGGCATATGACTATTATTTTATTTTGGTACACTAAAAAATGTTGTTGGAAAATACAGATAAGCGTGGATGTCATAACTACACTATTAGAGAAAACAGTGGCTGGAGTGAAAGTCCGTGAATATAGGTTAGAATTTTCCATACAGTTTTACCAGCTTTCAAAATAGAAGCTTTTGAAATTCTTATTTTTCAATGGTTTTTATTGAAATCAAATTTTGACAGACAACAAGGGTTCCTAACCATACAAGTTTCGCGTCAACAGTAGTGGGTCTCAGATCAATACAAATGGATCATTATATAGCTATACTAAAACAAAGGTACTAGCCCTGATGGGTCATGGGTCATGAGATGCCTGGAGATCACTGATCGATAAAACTGTTCACTGAATATCCAACGATAGTATTATTATCATTTATAACAAGTCAAGGCTATTCTGGTATGATTTCGAAAAGCCTTGCAGAGAAGCTTTTGAAATTCTTATTAGCTGTATTTCCTATTAGACATGTACATACTGAAATATTTCATTTCGGAATTTAGTTTTTCGTCCGAAATTCGTTTTTATTTATTTTGTTTAGTTAAAAAATGCGTTCGTCTGAAAATCCAAATTAATTAAGGTCGACTTAAGGTCAAATATGGCATTGAAGGCTTATGGTCTCTGTTGAATGTTCTAAGAAGATTCGTCGGAGTAGCTAAACTGAATGACGCTGCAGTCATACATTTCTGGTCGAATGTTCCGCCTACAAGCTATAGAAGAATTCTAATGTATGACACCTAGCAATAATTATATTTATAAATTATGACTAGTCAACCAACATTGAAATTCTTCTATAGCCTATGGGCCAAGAATTTGACCGGAAATGTACGATTGCGGCATCGTACAGTTTAGCTGCTTGTTGAATCTTATTAACTTTCGACAGGCACCATAAGCCTATAATGACAGATTCGATGTTTGTATGTTTTTCGCTGCTTCGTCGAATCTTCGTCGTTCACGTCGAATGGTCTACCCCAACACTGTCTCTATAATGTTGAATCTTTTCTCTCTCTGTCAAATCTTTAACCACTTAAGGACCGCCTCCTGTACATATACGTCAGCAGAATGGCACGGCTGGGCACATGTACGTACAGGTACGTCCTGTACATGTACCCAGCCGTGGGTCGCGGGCGTGCGCTCCGAAGCACCGGGACCGCGGAACCCACGGACCCAATCGCCGCTGGGGTCCCGCGATCGGTCCCCGGAGCTGAAGAACGGGGAGAGCGGCGTGTAAACACGGCTTCCCCGTTCTTCACTGTGGCGGCTGCATCGATCGTGTCATCCCTTTTATAGGGAGACACAATCGATCACGTCACTCCTACAGCCATACCCCCCTACAGTTGTAAACACACACTAGGTGAAATATAACTCCTTCAGCGCCCCCTGTGGTTAACTCCCAAACGGCAACTGTAATTTCCACAGTAAACAATGCATTTTAAATGCATTTTTTGCTGTGAAAATGACAATGGTCCCAAAAATGTGTCAAAATTGTCCGAAGTGTCCGCCATAATGTCACAGTCATGAAAAAAATTGCTGATCGCCGCCATTAGTAGTAAAGAAAAAATAATTAATAAAAATGCAAATAAAACTATCCCCTATTTTGTAAACGCTATAAATTTTACGCAAACCAACCGATAAACGCTTATTTTTTTTATTTTTTTTACCAAAAATATGTAGAAGAATACGTATCGGCCTAAACTGAGGGAAAGAAATGTTTTTTATATATTTTTGATTTATTATAGCAAAAAGTAAAAAATATTGCATTCTTTTTAAAATTGTCGCTCAATTTTTGTTTATAGCGCAAAAAATAAAAACCGCAGAGGTGATCAAATACCACCAAAAGAAAGCTCTATTTGTGGGGAAAAAAGAACGCCAATTTTGTTTGGGAGCCACGTCGCACGACCGCGCAATTGTCTGTTAAAGTGACGCAGTGCCGAATTGTAAAAACCCCTTGAGTCATTTAGCAGCATATTGGTCCGGTCCTTAAGTGGTTAAACATCCTATACAGTTAGTTCTTCATTTATTTTTGGGAGAAGCAGTTGTATTGTTTAATTTAGCTCTCATGACTTGTTCTGGCTTACCCTGTAATCAATAGACTTGTAACGCTAACATTTCCAACACTTCAGACACTTACTGCTCTGTGGCTTTTGTCTGCTTTTGAAGAGTAAACCCAAGCTATTTTATCACTTTTCATACATGAACTGCTCAGAATTCAATATGTCTTTCCTCCAACCGAAATCCTTTATTTATGCATTCAGGCTTCGGGCCCTTTTCAGTGGAACAGTCTTTGTCCAATGCATAGGACTATTGTGTGCCTGTCTTTCTCTACCCTTCCATTCATTTTCCAAAAATAAAGGCAGCTTGCTTTTCTTCTCTAAGTTACTCAATCTTCTTTGTAACTTTTGATTGAATATGGCTTTTTTTTCCCCCTCCAAAATCTGCTTTTATTCTTTTAGGGCACAGATAATTAACAGTCATGTCAGTTCTCGTGTAGCTTTTCCTTTTTAAACCCTTTTCTGAGGCAGTCCTTGCTATGTTAGCAAGATTCTAGAAACTTGAGGACCTGTTATCACTAACGCATTTTAACGCATGTCAGCAGGTTACCTATTGTTCTAAATGGCGCTAGTGCACATCTATGTGATACTTTGATATACATTATCTCTTTTTTTGATGTGGCAATGCTTGTTATAGGGCCTATTGATGAGGTAAGCACATGAGTGTTGGTAACAGCATGTATGCATTTTACCACCAATCCGTGCGCATTGCAGTGCGAGCGGGGCACATAGAAAACAATTGTTTCCTATGTGCCTTGGTGTTCTTCCAGCTAGGTAAAATGCCAGTGACCCCACTATTTTTGAAAAGGCAGTGACTTCATGTCCGCCTGCTGAAGTTTCAGGTAAGGCACGCAGGAAGCCCTTGCACTGATTAAAAAGTGGAACAGAAAGGACAAAGCAGGAGCAACTGACCAAATGCATTGGCAGTTGATTTGTAAGATATTTAGGCAGTTTTAGAGCACGTACACGATTTAATAGAAATGTAACTAACATGGAAATGTCTTTTACTTTCAGATAGTGTTTGCGTAATATGATTATTATTCGTTGAGTAATTTTCATCCTTTTTTGCATTTTAGTGATGCTGATCTTCTACACTCTTCCTTTTTTTTTTTTTTTTTTTTTTTTTTTTTTTTTTACAAAACAGGATTGCTTTATTGAAGTTATAAGTGCATACATACACTGTGGGCCGGATTCAGATACATTGGAGTATCTTTCGGCGGGGCATAATGTATCTCAGATACGTTATGCCGCTGTAAATTAGGGCGCAAGTTCCGTATTCAGAAAGATGGCTTGGGCAGGAAACACAGTGGCGGCGGCGATGACTGGCAGAGAGAGCCACCTCTGGACACAGACAAGGAGAGGAGGAGGAGGGAGGAGAGAACTCTGGCACTACAGTGCCCCCACCTCTGTGGCTCCTGGGTGCAATGCACCCCACGCACCTGCCTAGGATCAGCCCTGTATATTATTATATATTTTCATGTGACAAAACTGAAGAAATTACACTTTGCTACAATGTAAAGTAGTGAGTGTACAGCTTGTATAACAGTGTAAATTTGTCCCCTCAAAATAACTCGACACATTAATGTCTAAACCGCTGACAACAAAAGTGAGTACTATCCTAAGTGAAAATGTCCAAATTGAGCCCAAAGTGTCAATATTTTGTGTGGCCACCATTATTTTCCAGCCCTGCCTTAACCCGCTTGGGCATGGAGTTCACCAAAGCTTCACAGGTTACCACTGGAGTCCTCTTCCACTCCTCCATGACGACATCACGGAGCTGGTGGATTTTGGAGACCTGGCGCTCCTCCACCTTCCGTTTTAGGATGCCCCACAGATGCTCAATGAGGTTTAGATCTGGAGACGTCCTTGGCCAGTCCATCACCTTTACCCTCAGCTTCTTTAGCAAGACAATACTCGTCTTGGAGGTGTGTTTGGGGTCGTTATCATGTTGGAATACTGCCCAGTCTCCAAAGGGAGGGAATCATGCTCTGCTTCTGTATGTCACAATACATGTTGGCATTCATGGTTTCCTCAATGAACTGTAGCTCCCCAGTGCCGGCAGAACTCATGCAGCCCCAGAGCATGACACTCTCACCACCATGCTTTACACACTTGTCTTTGTACTCCTCACCTGGTTGCTGCCAAACGCGCTTGACACCATATGAACCAAATAGGTTTTTCTTGAAAAAATAGGAGGTACTCACTGACTTATATCAAACAATTGTATTGGCCACATCCCTAGATCAATATACAAAAAAAAAGGGTCTCCCCCTAGTTAGGACTTTAAAGGCCAAACAAAGTTGTTGAAGTAAAAAATGATTTTAATGGAAATGGGTACACATAATGGCACTTAATGATGATACACGCAGCAAGCATCCTATGTGCATGTAAAAACAACAAATGTACAGATACAAAACAATAACAATAAAACAGCACGTGTGCCACAAGACGTGCCAAATAGACACAAGACTCTCCTAATTGATGATATATAAATGCCCAGTACTTCGGTCTATTGAAAGATCGCTGATCAATTTGACTTAGAAGGCGTTAGGTGAAGACAGACAACAAAAAGTTTCAGAGAGACAGACCAGGCTGAGCAGATGACAGATGGAAAAATAGTGGAGCAATGGACCTAGAAGACTGGTTTCTATCACCTGATGCTTTGGCTTGTGTTTGGAAGAAACTGTTTTATGTCGATGTTTGCTTAGGGCACTACTCAATTAAAGATTTAACAGAAAGCAACTGAGACAGGAGGTACCATTGAGCCAAGTTTTACAGACAAAGAAAGAAGTTGGCACTGCTTCTGATCTCAGTGAAGCACTATATAGCCCAATGATCTTATACCTGGGTTGACACAGACAATCCCTCTTTTGGAAACAAATCCCTCTGCCCCTATTTACACTCAAATTTTCTTTATTTTATTTTTTGGCTTATATATATATATATATATATATATATATATATATATATATATATATATATATATATATATATTAAACTATATTTCCATATCCGAGGTATTAATTGCACATAACTCACTCTAAATGTTTGCCTTAAATATTTTCAAATGCTGTTGTTAAGGACACATAGCTGTAAAACTAAAGCCAGTGTGTTTATATTTTGCACATTAATTCATCAAAGTACTCACAGAGGTTGGCAAGATATGGATGTGTGCCTTGCCTGCATACTTTGGGGTCTGTGTATAAAACATTCGCTATGCGTATGCCCTAACCTTTAGCACGGGCACCAAAATTGTCTGCCGTATTGTTTGTATTGAGATTATTTCCAATGATTGTCGGCTCCATCTAGTGGCCATAATGCAGTATTTTCCTGACATACCACAATTAAACAAAATACACTGCATTATGGCCACTAGATTGAGCAGATGGTCATAAGAGAGAATCTTATTACAACCAACACACCAAATGTCTTATACAGTTAAACCTCGGATTACGAGCATAATCCGTTCCAGGAGTATGAAGGCCTCTTGAGCCTCCTTAGGGAAAGAGAGCCTTGACTGATGGGGGCATGGCCAGGTACTGGACAAGGTGGTGGTCATTTAAGGATTGGTCAATTTGGGGGATGGGGTGAGCCTGAGCTCGGGTAAAAGGGGTCGCCCCAGGGAATGCTGGGTCTTTTCGGAAACGTGCTGGGAAGAGCTGCCCACCCTCCCGCCCCTTTTTTCTATGGTATGTAACAGCTTGCTGCGGTTTTCTTGACCTTGCCAGCATAAAATGGCTGTAATGGGGCCATGCCCTTGATGGAAACCGGAAGTTGGCGGCCTGTCCAGCACTTATGGTAAGGACAGGCCCCTCCTCCCTTTTTGGAATTGTGTGCTCACAGTACAACTGTGACTGGCACTGGTTATAAAATGTTTAATTTATAAAATGTTATGTTTGCTTTAATAAAGCTGTGGCCTTGCCCCTTCCAACCTAATGGTTGTAAAGAGTGTTTATTTAATAGGGTGAAGGGGCCAGGGGGGGGAGGTTTTATGTACATATATATTGCAGTTAAGTGGTACCTGGACTCATTGTGCCTCAGCAGTCATGCTTGTAATCCAAAGTACTCGCATATCAAAGCAAGTTTTCCCATTGAAGTCAATGGAAACAAAAAAAAATTGTTCCGCATTGACTTCAATGTGATGCAATGCCGAATATAACCAGAGGTGGGGGGGGGGGGCGTCACAGCGAAAATGCCCGAGGACACGTTGGCTCGTTTCTTGCGCCCTCGTACCTCAGGCCAAATGAGGTACTGCAGGCCTATTTTTGTCTCTGCTCAGCTTCTGTGCCCCTGTACCTCAGGCCAAATGAGGTACTGCAGGCCTATTTAGCTTGAATTCTGCTCGTCTTGCGAGTCAACACTCACCGAGTCAGAATAAAAAAAAAATTGCTCGCAAATCAAAACGCTCTTAAACCAAGTTACTCTTAAACCGAGGTTCCACTGTACATAGACCACTATGTGTTAAAGGGTATCCCTCTTTCTCGAGGCAGAAAATAAGAAGGAATGCATCTAACTTGCAAATGAGTAGCCCTCTTAGATCCTGAAACCAGGACAGATTTGTTCATATAATTATATTTACAGATGTGAAAATCTCTGCCTTAGTCCATGGAAGCCATGGAAGGGAGTTCTGTAACGAGTCAAGCTGGCCTTTTTGCTCAGATGCAGGATTGACACGTGTAATGGCATGCACGTTGTTTAGTGTTCACAGCACAATATTTAAAAAGAGAACAGTATATATAATGTATATGTTTATGTACAAGTCAAGTCTTTAGTCATCTCTCATTATGTTTTGCAGGATCAGCTCTAATCTCTCTAAGCTTTTAGCTTACTATAAAGAACTGTGGCATATTGGCTATCCATCAGAACTTGCTTTGTATGGATACTATCACTGTTAATATTTAACTTACAGCCAGGCTTTCTAGTCATGCTGTCGATAATTGAAAGGACCCATACAATGCACGTGATTACATGTGACATTGTGACTTCACTTGTAACAAGACTTAATGCATGTATTACAAGCTGGGTGCAGTTGTAACTGGGACAGGCAAAGTGAAAGCGGCTTTAAATCTCCTCACTCTGAAAAGCAATCCTACTACTGTGTTTCCCCAAAAATAAAACCTACCCCGAAAATAAGACCTAGCGTTATTTTCCAGGAGGGCTGCAATATAACCCCAATTACCAGAAAATAAGCCCTAGTTTAAAATGTTTGTAACATCCTATAATTCACTCTATTACAGTAGTATATAATGTACAATGTGCGTGTTTCTGTAATATAATTGCGGGGAAGAGTAGCGCAGAGCGACGCTATAATGAAGGTATTTGGCCAATTATATTACAGCAACGCACACATTGTACATTATATATTATTGTAACCACTGAGTGGTTTATAGGATTTTACAAGCATTTTACACTGGGGATTCCTGTCAGGCAAGGAGAGAGAGAGTGGGAGAGAAGACAGCACATTACATCTTAAAGCCCCGTACACACGATCGGACCTTTGTCCGACCAAACTTACATCGGAATTCCATCGGAGTCAAAGAGAACATGTTCTGTATCTAAACTCCGATGGAATTCATCGGAATTACTCCGATGGGGCATACACACGGTCGGAATTTCCGACGGAGAAAGTCAGACAGGCTTTTACCATCGGAAATTCCGATCGTGTGTACAGGGCTTTAGACCTACCCCAAAAATAAGCCCTACTGTGTCTGTCTTTTTTTGCCAAAATTAATATAAGGCCTGGGCTTATTTTCGGGGAAACTCGGTACTAAATGGCCATCAGACCGAAATAAACAATGGGGTAGATTCAGCAAGCTATTACGCCTGCGTATCCATAGATACGCAACGTAATTGCTAAGTAGCGCCGGCGTATCGACTTTCTGTATTCAGAAAGCTCGATACGCCGACTGTAGCCTTAAGAGACGACTGGCATAAGTAGCGACGCTGGCCGCTAGGTGGCGCACCCGTAGTTGTCAGCGTAGAGTATGCAAATTGCATACTAAGGCCGGTTCTCAAACGTACGCACGGCGCTCGTTTTTTACGTCGTTTGCGTACGTCGTTTTCGCCGTAAGGCTGCTACTGCTATTAGGAGGAGCAGCCAATGGTAAGTATGGACGTCGTTCCCGCGTCGCGAATGGCGCTGGACGCCATTTACGTTCACGTCGAAGCCAATGACATCCTTGCGACGTCATTTACCGCAATGCACATCGGGAAATTTTCCCGACGGAGCATGCGCAGTACGTTCGGCGCGGGAACGCGCCTAATTTAAATGATCCACGCAACCCCACCACGGGATCATTTAAATTACGCGCGCTTACGCCGGCCCCTTTTACGAAATGCCGCCGCAAATTACGGAGCAAATGCTTCGTGAATGAAGCGTAGCTCCAGTAATTTACGGAGGCGTAGCGTAAAAATGGTACGCTGCGCCGCCGTATCAGTGCGCGCACCTAGCTGAATCTACCCCAATATATATTTACAGAAATCTGTATATACTAGCTAACACAATGTACAGATCTTCTCGGTTTCAGCACTGTGCCTTTTGCTGTAAACACCTCTTTGCCATGAAATACATGCAGTGTATGCACTGTTCGCAGGCAGCAATGGCTCTGCTCTGTGCTAATTTATGATGGGGACTGCTATTAGGCTAAACTCACAACGTTTTAACACAGGATAAAGACTCTATTCTGAGTCTTGTGACCTACGTTTGCAATACACAAACAGATTCTTCCATCCACAGAAAACATTGTGGATAGAGGAATCTCCCCACCTGGACATTGTATTCTGACAGTGCCACCTGCAGCTGTCAGAATACGCTGATCGGTTGCCACAGGGCGCTAATTTATGTATTAAAATGTTTCCTGTTCAGCCAGTATCCTGGAAATCCCACAAGAACACGTATGTGAAGTTCTTCTCTATTGATTGTTCTGCCCTTTATCCTCATAGCAACTGCTGTTGTTTTGTTTTCCCCACCTAGCAGCAGGCAGGTGTGTAATGCTGCAGTGGCAGTCCGATCAAACATTCATGAAGACTATTACATAGCCTGCCCTGCATTTATAATGGCATTTTCTAACCAACCAATGGGATTTGCCCCCCACCCCACAAATAGAAAATTGTGCCAACAACTTTTGTAGACCTAAACATAGTGTGACTGTCATCGGACTCCTCTTCAAGATTATTCTTACAGTTTAAGTAAACTTTAATAATGAATTTCCTTTATTTGTTCCCTTTTGCTCTGTTAAATAAACAATTGGACGTGTTTAATATATGCAATACAAATATCTTTTAATCCAACAAGAAATCTTGAGAGTTTATACATTTATCTGCACCTCTGCAGACTTTAATTAGTTAGTATTGTTCACGGATCTCTTTGTGGACTATAAACACTCCCCAACCTCCCATGTTAAAGTGGAAGTAAATTCTTTTGAGAGAAAAAAAGAAGAAAAAAAAAGATAATATTATAATGTGCTAGTATGCACTGCATACCAGAGCTGCACGATTCTGGATAAAATGAGAATCACAATTTTTTTTGCTTAGAATAAAGATCATGATTCTCGTCGTAATATCATCTTTCACATTATACAACAAAAATTGGGCTAACTTTAGTGTTTTTTTAATTCATTGAAGTGTATTTTTTCCCATAAAAATTGCGTTTGAAAGACCACTGCGCAAATACAGTGTGACATAAAATCTTACAAACACTGGGCCGGATTCAAGTAGATTTGCGCATTTATTACGGAGGCGCAGGGCAACGATTTTGCCCTGCGCCCCCGCATTTTTTTTGTGCTGCCCTCGATTCACGGAGCAGAAGCTCCGTAAATTGCGCGGGCGCGCCGGCAAAATGCCCGGCGCAAGCGCGCGCAATTTAAATGATCCCGTCATTTAAATTGCATGCGCTCTACGCCGATCGTAGAGCGCATGCTCCGTCGGGAAACTTTCCCGACGTGCATTGCGGCAAATGACATCGCAAGGACGTCATTTGCTTCAAAGTGAACGTGAATGGCGTCCAGCGCCATTCACGAATCACTTACGCAAACTACGTAAAATTCAAATTTCGCAATGCGGGAACGACGGGTATACGTAACATTGGCTGCCCCCGCTAATAGCAGGGACAGCCTTACGCAAAAACCGCTGTACGGAAACAACGTAAATTGCGTACGCAGGGCTCGCGCAACGTTGTGAATCGGTGTTAGTATGCAATTTGCATACTATACGCTGAGCACAACGGGAACGCCACCTAGCGGCCATCGCAAGAATGCAGCCTAAGATATGCGGGCATAAGAGCCTTATACCGCGCAGATCTTAGGCTGCAGTCGGCGTAACGAGGTTCCTGAATCAGGAGCACTCGTTACGCCGGGGCAAGTAAGCAATTGCGCTGTGTAACCTATAGTTACACAGGCGCAATTGCTTCTTGAATCCACCCCACTGTCATTTTATTCCCTAGGGTCTCTGCTTAAAATATATATATATATATATATATATATATATATATATATATATATATATATATATATATATATATATATATATATATATATATATATATATATATATATATATATGTATGTATGTTTGGGGGGTTTAATGAATTTTTTAGCAAAAAATACAGATTTTTAACCTGTAAGCAACAAGTGACAACAAGAAAAAAGCTTAGTCTTTAAAGGCTATCTTAGGGCCCTTTCACACGAAGTGGATCCGTGTGCGGGGATCGCTTCGTCGATCCACGCTGAGCAGGCAGGTGACAGGTCGGTCTCTGGGACTGACCTGTCAGAGTGCCGCTCTCCCCTATGGGTAATCAGATGACGGGAGACCGTAGTGTCCGTTGTCATCCAAACCGATCCATAGAGGAGCACGGAGCGCCCGTTCAGCTCCGCCTAAAAAACTGGCAGGCGGACCTAAACGGTCTGCCCATGTGAAAGGGCCCTAAAGTCTAATTTAAAAAAAAAAGCAAAAAAACAAACATGTCATGCTTGCCTCTTCTTGGGTCCTTCAGCGGTGCTCCTGGCTCCTCCTCTTCTAGAGTGCCCCTGTTGGAGAGCCGTTCTCCCTCGGGGCACTCGTGCGGGCGCGCTCTGGTGTCCTGCTGCTGCGTCTATGATGGGATTTGAAGTTTTACCACAGCTGGAGGGCCAAGGCTGCCTACTCCTGGCATAAAGCACAGAGCACACGTGGTCAGAAGTGTGTAATACATAAAGCTCAGGGGTCTGGCGTGCTTAAAGCATGGATCGCAGGGGTCAGGAGGAGTGTGTATCATCGAGAGCACATGGGTCAGCAGTATGTAGTGCATTTTGTAGGGCAGTGATGACGAACCTTGGCACCCCAGATGTTTTGGAACTACATTCCTCATGATGCTCATGCACTCTGCAGTGTAGTTGAGCATCATGGGAAATGTAGTTCCAAAACATGTGGGGGTGCCAAGGTTCACCATCACTGATGTAAGGAGTGAGAAATACATAACGTACAGGCCAGTTTAGACAGCAGAACCAAAAATTACCCTTTCCTCCCAGTAAAAATCCCACCTCAAAATACAGAATTCTCTCATCCTCAAATCAATCCCAGTATGGATTTTCCCCCCATATACCCTCTCCTCTCACTTTTTTTTTTAAACAATGCAGCACACCACAATGCACATGTAGCGCTCACCCCCGAAGGAGCCGCTGGTTATAGATTGGGATGGCGTGTTACCTCTGTGAGCGTCTAGGGTAGATGATGAGAGCCTCAGTAAATAGAATGTCCAGACAGCAGGTGTATTTTCTTGTGCTTTTATTTTACCCAACACGGTAAACAATAAACTTGAGGTAGATAGCAAAGATGGATGAGGAGGAGAAATAGCAGATTCAGGTTCAGTAGTACAGAAGCAGTCCTGCTTCCCACAACACTTTTTTACTTTCGTCGCCACTCCAGCCGCAGTGGGTATAGTGTACCTGGACAGGCCTCTCACACCGACCTGGCAGCCAGAGTATCTCTCGGAACTTTGCGGGAAAAGATCTCTGCCACAGACCTTTTCCCTAGAACGTAGATAATGGAGAAAATCCTCTTCAGTAGTATTTGTGCCTGAATCTCCCTCAGGTAATATTTTCCTCAGGTTGCCGACTGACAGGTTGCTGACATCCAACCTCTCAGTGTCCGGTTACCTCGATCCCCGATGGATTGTCTAGGCCCTGTTGGATCGCCAGCCTCTCTTGGCTCTCCTCAGGCGGACTCCGGGCCAACATAGTCCCGGAACCAGGAACACGGCGTGGCATGCGCCCCCCTGGCCTGGTTGGCCATCTCGCCAGGGAGCCGTGATGTGTGGTCACGCTAAAGGTGGGCGCCACACCTGGAACAAGACCCCCGCCCAATGGTGTCTGCTCCAGAAGTACCCTCTCCCAGCATGCCCCACGAGGGGGAAACCCTTCTCATTGGCTGCTGGCAAGAGGCACCTCAGCCTGGACTCCACTGGCGCCACCTGTCGCTCCGGGGTGGTATAGCACCTCAGCAACAACAGAATGAGCCCACAGTACAGCCCAGCTGAAACAGAGACCCAATTTAGACAAATCAAATTGATGAGATCTAACTAACTCTCTCATCCCCCTTAAATTTAAAAAAGCACCTGTACAGAAAGTACACAGGCGCTACACACATTATATATGTTGTGGTGTGCTTCAGTGTGTTGTGCTCTATTGTGCAATACATGGCACCGCCAATGCACGATGTGTTAACACAATTATTGGCACTTGTCACCACATGACATTAGGACTTGTAAGTGCAGCCAAACCATCAGAGGAAAATACTTTCAGTCTATCCTGACTTTCAGTAATAGCATCCATTGTGTAGGTGTGTTGCTTGCAAGGCCTTTGAAGCAATCCTTCCACTGAGAGCTATGTCAATCTAGAAAACCTAACGCCGCACTTGCTAATAGGACATATACCAATTCTCTGCAAGTACATTGGTAAATCAAAAGCAAAAATGATGAGTGCCACTCAGACTCTGAAGGATCCTAATCTATGAGCCAAGTGCTGTGAGTGCCAACTAGGACGAAGCTCGTTCCGGCTCTAAACATCAGTATATGGACTAAGGTCTAAAGCATTGGTCTTCAAACTACAGCCCTCCAGTTGTTCAGGAACTACAATTCCCATCATGCCTAGTCATGTCTGTGAATGTCAGTGTGTTACAATGCCTTGTGGGATGTGTAGTTCTACAACAGCTGGGGGGCCGTAGTTTGAGGATCCCTGCTCTAAAGCCGCGTACACACGACCATTTTTAACGTCCTAGAAAAATTACGTTTTTCTCAACGTGATTCTTGTCAAGTCTGCCTTGCATACACGATCGTGAAAAAAAACGCTTGAGCAAAGCGCGGTGACGTACAACGGCACTATAAAGGGGAAGTTCCATTCAGATGGCGCCACCCTTTGAGCTGCTTTTGCTGATTATGTGTTAGTAAAAGTTTGGCAAGAGACGATTCGCGCTTTTCAGTCTTCGTGCTTTTCAGTCTGTTACAGCACGACGAATGTGCTATCTCCACTACAAACGCTAGTTTTACCAGAACGAGTGCTCCCGTCTCATAACTTGCTTCTGAACATGCACGTTTTTTTCCCGTCGTTAAAGTGGAGGTTCACCCGAAAACGTAATTTTTAACATTAGATTGATGCTCATTTTGTCAAGGGGAATCGGGTAGTTTTTTTAAAATCGAAGCAGTACTTACCGTTTTTAGAGAGCGATCTTCTCTGCCGCTTCCGGGTATGGGCTGCGGGACTGGGCGTTCCTATTTGATTGACAGGCTTCCGACAGTCGCATACATCGCGTCACGATTTTCCGAAAGTAGCCAAATGTCTGTGCGCAGGCGCCGTATAGAGCTGCACCGACGTTCGGCTTCTTTCGGCTACTCGTGACGCGATGTATGCGACCATCGGAAGTCTGTCAATCAAATAGGAACGCCCAGTCCCGAAGACCATACCCGGAAGCGGCAGAGAAGATCGCTCTCTAAAACGGTAAGTTTTAAAAAAACACCCGATTCCCCTTGACAAAATAAGCATCAATCTAATGTTAAAAAAAATTTTTTGGGTGAACTCCCGCTTTAAAGCCTACACACGACCGTTTTTCACAATGTGAAAAATGGCCATTTTTTCACATTGATAAAAATGTTCTGGAGCCCACACACGATTGTTTTTATAATGACCATTTTAAAAAATTATATTTTTCACATCATGAAAAACGGTCGTGTGTGCGCAGCTAATGGGTGGAGCGAAAATGGGTGAAGCCAGGGCTGAGGCTGTTAGGCCTCGTAGACACAATAGGTTAACCAGAGGACAACGATCTGATGGACCGTTTTCATCGGTCAAAACCGATCGTGTGTGGCACCCATAGGTTATTTAACCATCGGTTAAAAAAAAGCCAACTTGCTTTAAATTTAACTGATGGATTCCTAACCGATGGGAAAAAAACGATCGTTAGTAGGCACTACCATCGGTTAAAAATCCATGCATGCTCAGAATCAAGTCGACGCATGCTTGGAAGCATTGAACTTCGTTTTTTTCAGCACGTTGTTGTGTTTTACGTCACCGCGTTCTGACACGATCGTTTTTTTAACCGAAGGTGTGTAGGCGCGACAGACCATCAGTCAGCTTAACCGATTAAAACTGTCCATCGGTCCGTTCTCATTGGATGGACTGATCGTGTGTACTGTATGAGGCTTTACACTCTCCCACCTCAGCGATGTGTTGCATACATTGGTAAATGTAATATTATATTCATTTATTTTGATATGCATTAACATTTTTTTTTACATGTTACCTTTATTTTATTTATATTAATTTTGTATGTATGTCACATGGCATTGCTACCTGAATATATAAACGTAGCCAGACAGTAATATGCAGCTTTGTTGCTGGACCCCATAGCAATTACACATCTGTTTGGATCCTTTTTTTTTTTTTTAATATACTAGAAGTTTAATCTTCCTTTTTATAATTAGTCTCTTTCAAATATACTCTTTAAATATTCATGCATGCACTATTAACCATGCAATTAATTAAACAATAAAAAAATAATTGAAGTCTGGAAATGGCATACTGCTATAGTGCACACCCTTTTCTCAGTTAATATTTCAAGCTGTAGTTACATAAAATATCACAATTTAAGAACAATGTAGACTATTGTGCATATATATATATCGGGATTTTTACATAGTGATGTATACAGTATGTGTACTTTGATTTGATTAAATATGCCTCCTTTCTGAAGTGAAACTTTCTTTAAATTATATGCAGTTTATACATTGACTGATGGCTTCCAAACTAGCGTATTAGAGCAGTGTTTCTCAACTCCAGTCCTCAAGGCGCCCCAACAGGTCATGTTTTTCGGATTTCCCTCAGATGAAACGGGTCTGGTAATTACTAAAGCAGTGAAACTGATCAAATCACCTTTGCAAAATAATGGAAAACCTGAAAACATGACCTGTTGGTGCGCCTTAAGGACTGGAGTTGAGAAACACTGTATTAGACCACCAATTGCTGCAAATATCTCTTACTGTCACAGTATAACCCTCCAACTCAGTGGTTTTTATACAGGGAAAAAATATGGGCCTATGTCAACGGCTGCTGTTCAAGTCAGACAAGTTTTGCTGTGGCATACAAGTCTATGGGAATGCAAAAAAATACTTGAAGCAGGTGAGATGCATCTGTCAATAAATTCTGAATGATTTCAGAAACATCCTAAAGGGGTTGTAAAGGTAAAAAAAAAAATGTTCCCCTAAATAGCTTCCTTTACCTTGGTGCAGTCCTCCTTCACTTGCCTCATCCTTCCATTTTGCTTTTAAATGTCCTTATTTCTTCTGAGAAATCCTCACTTCCTGTTCTTCTGTCTGTAACTACACACCGTAATGCAAAGCTTTCTCCCTGGTGTGGAGAAAGCCTCATGAGGGGGGAGGGGGCGAGCAGACAAGTCAGGACACTCTCTACTTTGCAGATAGAGAAAGGAGCTGTGTGTTAGTGGGCATCCTGACACTCCTGCTCGCCCCCTCAAGAGGCTTTCTCCACACCAGGGAGAAAACCTTGCATTACGGTGTGGAGTTACAGATAGAAGAACAGGAAGTGAGGATTTCTCAGAAGTGACAAGGACATTTAAAATCAAAATGGAAGGATGAGGTAAGTGAAGGAGGACTGCACTAAGGTAAAGGAAGCTATTTAGGGAAACATTTTTTTTCCTTTACAACCCCTTTAAACTATGGACCAAAGCCTGCTGACACATACCTTTATACTGTTGGGAGTTACATTTTTGTAAAGGCTACATAAAAAAAAAAAGGAACAGCCCCATCATACTTTCCTCTCTTTGCACAGAGCAGCCCCAATCCTCCTCTTCTTGGATGCCCCACAAGCGCTCTGGGCCCCTCCCCCCTGCCGAGTGCCCTCATAGCAAGCCGCTTGCTATGGGGGTACTTGTGCATACTCGCTCCTAAGCCCTGCAATGCAACTCCAGAGACAGCCGCCGAGGGACCCCAGAAGACGTGGATCGGGGCCACTCTGTGCAAAACGAACTGCACAGTGGAGGTAAGTATAACATGTTTGTTATTTTAAAGGAATTTTTTTCCTTTAGTAACCCTTCAAGTAGTGCATTAAGAAGCAAACATAGCTTAGGAGACAAATGTGGGCCTTTGCTTCCCATGTAGACATATTAGGTCTAAAATGGAGGCTGTCCCTCATACATGACTAATAGTGCTGAAGAAGTAAAATGTTGGAAACCCTAGGGGAGGGTGTACTTTATATAGTACTTTAAAGCTAAATTCCATGAATTCAGCAACTTTGTAAAAAGTGCAGGTACACCATGAGTTCAGACCTAGTAGCTGCCTGCCACATAGTGGGCTTATCTCTGTTATTTATATCTGGACAGTCTCTATTATTTATATCGGACAGGTTTACGGCTCTGGGGAGGATACAATCCACACTGTGAGAGGAGAGAAAAGAATAGAGAACAGTTATGCCAACCCCTCCTCTCTGCTGCCAACTCACAGAAGCCTTTAGATTTTGTGAATGAGTTCACACAATACAAAGGCTTCTTTGATTGGCAGTAGGAGGGGAGGAAGGGGTTGAGTTCAGCGTTAAAGCTCCGGAAGCTGTGCTGCTGGAGCACAATAAACCTGCCAGATAAAAATAATACAGATAAAACAGGATGTGGCAGGCCCCTCACCTCCTTGGACTTTATTTATAGTGTGCCTGCACTTTCTACAAAGTTGCTACATTTCTGGAATTCCGCTTTAAAGGTAGAGGCTGGAGAATTCATGGGGAAATCTGTGTTAAAGATGACCTGTGTGACCAGGGAGACCAGTTTGACAAGGAAGATCTGCAGCTGTCACTGAAGAAAAATATGAACAAGGTTCGCACAACAGGGCTGCAAGATAGATGTGGAGTGGTTAGACAGGTTAGTGAGATGTGGTAATGTCCCAAAAAAAAAAGCAATTGGTCACCTTAAAACCCCTTTCATGCCTGAGCAGTAGCGCAAAAGTGCAGCTCGTTTTAGAGGCACTTTAGCTCCTTTTAAACAGTGATTTTAGGCTGCTAGCGGGGCACTTCGAAAAGCGCTGCCCATTCATTACCATTGGCAGGGACGCTTTGGGAACGCTGTATACAGCGTTGCCAAACCGCCCCAAAGATGCTCCTTGCAGGACTTTTTCTAACGTCCCGCAAGCGCACCGCCCCAGTGTGAAAGCCTCTATGAACAGATGGACCTAAAAAAAGTATTGGTGAACTATTCTTCTACATGGGTTTTCTTGAAGAGAACCTACGTTTGTGTGTTTTTATATATATATATATATATAATCGATTAAAAAAAAAATCGATTAAACAAACACGAAAATTTTAATCAGTAACAGCCCTAATTTTATATATATATATATATATATATATATATATATATATATATATATATATATATATATATATATATATATATAAAAATTAGGGCTGTTACTGATTACATTTTTGTGTTTGTTTAATCGATTTTTTTTTTTAATCGATTAATCGACTAATTTTGATTAATTATAACGCACATACAGATCCAACTACTTTTAGCTGATCTCCTTGCAGGCTGATTCCCAGTGCAGCTACCAACCACTGGAAAAATGGATAGCATGATACAAAAAACACACAAAGGCAGCGCTCGATGGGAATAGCATTAAAACTTTTATAGTCTTCAAGTAGGTAACAAAATAAACAGTGCATTGGAGATAAAATCGATGTAGCTACATAAACTGTAAAAAAGGTGCGAGTAATACCAAACGGTAGCAAAAGCAAACATACGTGTAGCTAAGTATGATACTGGTATAAAAATGTGTACAATCATACCACTGCTGAATCTAGACGGGGAGGGGTTAACATCAGTCCGTCGGCATGTAGATGTCCCGTGAAGGGAACTATCACAACTCCTAGTGGATGGTTGTAGAATCCCAGGTTGATAGAGGGAAGTGTAACAGCCCTTGCGTGTGGCAGATAGTAAGGTCCCGCCGGCATGCAGATATGAAGGCACAGCAAAGGAGCACTTCAGATGGACACGGCAAGCCCCGCCGGTGTCCGTGACATCACCAGATCTCCGACGGAACTCCCTGAAGACCCGGAAGCCGGCGGAGAGGTGAGTACCGATCAAAAGAATTTTGATCGATCAAAATTGTTCACGATTGATCGAGGAATTAATCGTTAATTTCCGCAGCCCTAATATATATATATATATATATATATATATATATATATATATATATATATATATATATATATATATATAATATGTGTGTGTGTGTTTTTTTTTTCGTGACCTAAAAACAAGGACCACACTTGAGATAAATGCTGGTTTACAAAGCTGCTGTGTTTAAAATAGCTCAGCATACACGAGTCCTTCAATTAAGTGTTTTTGTGAAGGTTGCATGGAAGAGCTGTGATTCATTTGTTGCCAGTTTGCTACTGAAATGCTTGCCCTTCCCATTGAAATATGAATATTTCTATGATAAGCCACACTTGTATTTCTAGCATGTACTGCATTTCATGGTTTGTAATTGGATTTATATAATGTGGGTTCCTAGTGACACACTTGAGTTTGATTAGTTAGAGCAATGAATAAAAGATCTTAAAGTGGAGTTCCACCCAGAATTTTTTTTTTGCATATTCACAGTCCTTTAATAAACATTTGGGAGGGGAAAATAAAATGTACTCTCCAGAAACGCCCTGTTGCTATGTAGCGGCTCCTAATCTGCCACTTCTGGGTCTGCGGCGCTCCGCATCACTTCCTCCCTCAGCTGTGCTCCTGGGAAATTCGAGTCATCATTTCCCAGGAGTCAGTGGCCAGTACTGTGAGCAAAAATCGCGTTATTTCCCGTCAGGAAATGATGTGATTTAAGGCGGATCACATCTATTTTGCCATAACACTGGGGCGGGACCTTCCTCTGTCGCTACCCATTGTTCTGGCAACTTTCTAAACAATTGGCGCTACGGTACATGCGCAAGATCGATGGTTACCCAGCATGCACCTTTCCATCGCAAATCCAGGAAGAGGTTGCGATTGGGCTTCACATGCCCACAATCCTCATGGCAACGGGCAGAAGAGGAATTTCTAAATAGTAAGAAGAAAAAATATATAAAATTAAGATTCACTAGCAAACATATACTGTATAAAGTTTATTGGGGGTTATTAATGCGTCATTAAGGAATGCCAGAAAAAAAATTCTGGGCCAGATTCAGAGACAATTGCGTTACTCCGCGGCGGCGTAACGTATCCCATTTACGTTAGACCGCCGCAGGTTTACAGCGTAAGTGCCTGATTCACAAAGCTCTTACCTGTAAACTTGCGGCGGTGTAACGTAAATGCGCTCGGCGCAAGCCCGCCCCATTCAAATGGGGCGGGCACCATTTAAATTAGGCGCGTTCCCGCGCCGAACGTTCTGCGCATGCTCCGTTAGGAAATTTCCCGACGTGCATTGCGCGAAATTACGGCGCCCAGAATGTTTTTTTTAAATGCGACGTGCGTTACAGCGTTTCGTATTCCCGGACGTCTTACGCAAAAAAAGAAATTCGACGCGTGAACGACGGCCATACTTTAACATAGCTGATCTAAAGATAAGCCATGTTAAAGCAGGTGTAACTTTGCGACGGGTAAAAACGACTAGCACAACGTACGGGATTGCGACGAACGCGCGGATCTTCGAGGATTTCGGTAACTAGTCATTTGCATATTCTACGCCGACCGCAATGGAATCGCCACCTAGCGGCCGGCCTAGAATTGCATCCTAAGATCCGACGGTGTAAGTCAATTACACCTGTCGGATCTTATGGCTATCTATGCGTAACCTGATTCTATGAATCAGTCGCATAGTTAGGACGGGCGGATCACAGAGATACGACGGCGTATCAGGATATACGCCGTCGTATCTCTTCTGTGAATCTGGCCCTCTGTGTCCGGAACTTAAAGATTGTGCTTAAAAGTGTATGTGTGTGACTTCTCTCTTTTTTGTCTTTTTTATGAGTTTCAGGATCTTGATTGACTGGGCTGGAATGACCTAACTCCTGTGCATTCACACGGGAGTTCATTCATTCCAATACTGAGTTGTGCGAACAATGTACACTGAGGTGCGCATGCGCAGCTCAGCGTACATTCTAAAGAAGAGTGCAAACAAAAAGGTAAGTTTTGTTTTATTGCATTCCATGCACACTGGCTTAACCACTTAATACCCGCACGCTGTCATATGACGTCCAAAACGGGGACCTGTTATCCCAGGTGGACGTCATATGACTCTGGGCTTTGCGGGGGGATATCTCAATGATGCCTGCACCCAGAGGCATCATTGAGATATAATTTTTTAGCGGCGGCGATCCTGCGCACCGTAAGAACGATCAAAGCGGCGGTTCCGCCGCTAGATCGTTCTTACAGGCACTCCCGCCGCCATCCGGTGCTTCTCCGGGCTCTCCCGTCCCATCGGGGGCCCGGAGAGATGATCGCCGTCTGCCGGATGTTTGCCATAGAGATGACTGGTGACCAGATGGTCACCAGTCATCTCTATGACCGTCAGAGGCCCGAGCGCGATGTGATGACGTCACGCTCGGGTCCCTGTAAGTAAACAAACCGCAATTGCGGCTAGTTTGAATGAGATCTGTGAAAAAAAATTCACGATCTCATTCTTTCCAGCCTGGAGGAGAGATGTGGGGTCTTATTGACCCTGCATCTCTCCTTAAAGAGGACCTGTCACACACATTTCCTATTACAAGGGATGTTTACAATAGCTGCAGTATTTGAAACTCAAAATTGCTCCATCCCTGAGTATTACCATTTTGTTTGCCTTTTTTTCTATATACTGATTCTGAGATTTTCCCTCACTTTCAATCGCAGTGACAATGTTCATCAGGAGAGCTAGAGAGGATGAATCTTCCCAGTGGGAGCACAGACAGGTTTTGTTAACAGGGTAGCAAACCCTTTCCCACTCAACTAAAAAAAATACTTTAGCTACACTTCAATTTTCTTTCATTTGCCTGGAATTGTGCTGTAAAATCCAGTCTGCTGTAGAATGTGTACTTTAGGTAGTAATAAAAGGATAAGTGAAGGACAGACGTGGACACACCTTAGCATACACAATGATAAATACATGACTAGGTGCATAAGTAATAGCTGTAGAAATCTGTCCAGTAATTAGATTTCTTCCGTGCTTCTTATAAGTGCTGAGTCAGTCTCCCTTTGTGCTGGGCAGATTCACACTGCACAAGGATGCAAGCTTTTCAACAGGAGGCATTCTCTCAGCTAAGGCACTTTTGTGGGTGATATGCTTCCTACACGGTTGGAGTAAACCACTAACGAGCTTCATGAGAGCTTATTTGCTAAAAATAGAGGGAAAAATACAAAGGTGCTAGTAGAATACAGACCGGTTAGCAGTCATCTGATTGCTATGGGCAACTGTATCTCCATTCTTAAAAAAAAATAAAGTGTGTATATATATGTATATACACACACATTATATTGTCAAAAGTAGTAAAACGCCTGCCTTTACACGCACATGAACTTTATTGGCATCCCAGTCTTAGTCCATAGGGTTCAATCTACCCTCCTGTGTTAACTAAATGTAGGTGGACAGGGTAAGGGCTGACCGGACATACTTGGGCAGAGAGTTTCAGAAGATGGGAGAGGTTTTGGAGAAGTCCTGGAGGCGAGCATGGGAAGAGGTAACAAGGGAGCTAGAGAGGAGGAGGTCTTGGGAGAAGCAGAGTGGACAATATCTGCAGATATACTTGGTGATGTAGCTGGGGATGATGTGGATGGCCTTGTATGTTGTGGTTGGAATTTTGAATTTTGAACAATGGGGTAGAGGAAGCCAGTGAAGAGATTGTCTGTCTGTCTGTCTGTCTGTCTGTCAGAGAGGGTCAGCAGTCAGTCACGGATCGGGTATAATTATTATTATTATACAGGGTTTATATAGAGGTAAACATCGGGTACAAAAGGCATATATAAATTTACATACCATGAGCTTTGAGTCATAATAGTAGAAAAAAACAGACTTGATGACACATAGGTAACCAGTGCTCTATCTCCTATCTTCCATTTTCTGGGAAGGGGAAAGGAACAGACACAAGAAAGAGGAAAGGATAGTTGCAAAGTTATGATGAGGCATAGAATATAAATAGAAATGGGGGGGGGGGGGGGGGGGGATAGTGGCAAGGAAGGGGAATGGGATAATGAAGACAGCTCCCACGACCTATCACCCAAATGGTAATGTATAGCCCCGTACACACAGTCGGACCTTTGTCCGACCAAAATCACATCGGAATTCCGAAAGGAGTAAAAGAGAACATGTTCTCTATCTAAACCGGGCATACACACGGTCGGAATTTCCGATGTAAAAAGTTTGTCTGACCTTTTCCATCGGAAATTCCGATCGTGTGTACGGGCCATAAGTGTTAATTCTCAGACTCTCGATAGATGAGCCAAGGGGTCCAGATTTTTAAATTTTTTTCCATTTGTTCTCTGATTGGCTTTTAGCTGCCCCATCAACTATGTCAGCCACTCGGCCCAGCCATTGCTCAGTAGTAGGTGGGGAGGATTTCTTCCACATCGTTGGTATACAGGCCTTAGTGACAATAAGAAGGTGCCTGAGAAGTGAGTCTTTGTTGCATTTTACTGAAATCAGGATAACGTGCAGTGGGCATGCCCTTGGACCACCTGCAGGAAAGACACCTGTCACCCTATGGATCCGTAGTGTTTACTGCAGTCCAAAAGGACACTGCCAAAATATATTGAGTAAGGTGCCTTATGCTTGGTGGCATCTCCAACAGAGAAATGGTTTCTGAGATTCAATTTTATGTAGGATCTATGGGGCAGAAAATTAATTTAGGGGTTCCTCTGGTGAAAAATGTTCAGAGAGGCTGTTCTAGGGTCTCTGGAATATGCCATGCTCCCTGGTGAAATCCTAGTGCCATTTGTGGTGACAGAGTATCTTTGTTTGTCTGCATGGGTTCTAGACCAGAATTCCATGGAACTCTAGGGTTCCTCAAGAGGTTACTAGGGGTTCCTTGAGCAAGGAACAATTTCTGATTCCCAGATAAATTCACACTGACACTATTGATATTTTTAGCTATCTCGAAGGCGGTAATTCTTCCCAATTAACTCAAGTGTAATGCCCCGTACACAAGGTCAGACTTTTGACCGGCCAAAATCACATCGGAATTACGACGGAATTCCATTGGAGTAAAAGAGAACATGTTCTCTATCTAAACTCGGAATTTCCAATGAAAAAAGTCCGATGGAGCATACACACGGTCAGAATTTCCGATGGAAAAAGTCCATCTGACTTTTTCCATCGGTAATTACGATCGTGTGTATGGGGCATTAGGAGAATTCTTCCCGCGGACACAATGGGGTTGATGTGCAAAATCTGGTGCAGCTCTGCATAGAAACCAATCTGCTTCCAGGTTTTTTTTTTCTTTTTTTGTGAAAGCTTAATTAAACAAGCTGGAAGTAGAAGCGGATTGGCTACCATACACAGCTGCTTCAGATTTTGTACTTTCCAGTTTAGTGAATCAACCCCAGTGTATCATGAGTTGTAAATATAGGGGTAGATTCACGTAGAATGGTGTATGTTTGTGCGGGCGTAACGTATCCTATTTACGTTACGCCTCCGCAACTTTTACAGGCAAGTGCGGTATTCTCAAAAGAAAGTTGCGACGGCGTAGCGTAAATAGGCCGGCATAAGCCCGCCTTATTCAGATTGTAAAGAGGTGGGCGTGTGTTATGTAAATTAACCCTGACCCGACGTGATTGACGTTTTTCACGAACGGCGCATGCGCCGTCCATGGAATTTCCCAGTGTGCATTGCTCCAAAATACGCCGCAAGGACGTCATTGGTTTCGACGTGAACGTAAATGACGTCCAGCCCCATTCACGGACGACTTGCGCAAACAACGTACATTTTTCAAATTTTGTCGCGGGAACGACGGCCATACTTAACATTGGTACGCTGCATATACGCCTCATATAGCAGGGGTAACTTTACGCTGGGAAAAGCCTAACGTAAACGGCGTAACCGTACTGCGTCGGCCGGGTGTACGTTCGTGAATTCGTGTATCTAGCTGATTTACATATTCTAGGCGTAAATCAGCGTACACGCCCCTAGCGGCCAACGTAAATATGAAGTTAAGATCCGACGGCGTAAGAGACTTACGCCGGTCAGATCTAACAGAAATCTATGCGTAACTGATTCTATGAATCAGGCGCATAGATACGCCGTCGTATCTCCTTTGTGAATCTACCCCATAGTCATTTAAAGCGGTGGTTCACCCTGCAGAACAACATTTCAGCATAAAATCCGGCATAGTAGCGTGAGCTACACTATGCCGGTCTTAATTTTTTTATCCCTGTACTCACGGTTATATCGTACATAGACGATTCCGTCTGCCGCGGGGAATGGGCGTTCCTAGCAAGAGGGAGGGTGATTGACGGCCGGCTCTGGCACGTCACGCTCCCCGAAGACAGCCGGAGTAGGTCTCGGCTCTTCACGGCGCCTGCGCACAGGCTATGCGCAGGCGCCGTGAAGAGCCAAGCCTATTTCGGCTATTTCCGGAGAAGCGTGACGTGCCAGGGCCGGCCGTCAATCACCTTCCCTCTCCATAGGAACGCCCATTCCCCGGAATCTTCTATGTACAATATAACAGTGAGTACGGGGATAAAAAAATACAGACAGGCATACTGTAGCTCGCGCTACTATACCGAATTTAATGCTAGAGGGAATTTTTTTTTTTTTTTTTTTTTTTATATAGGGTGAACCCCCGCTTTAAGTAGGCTTTCCCTGAGGCCAGAAAGTTATTTCAAGGGTTCCTCTGTGTTGAAAAGGTTGAGGGAGGCTTACACACCTGTCTCCATGCTATATTTCTGGACCCCATACTGTTCTTACGCTGCTTTTGAATATTCATTTTCTTTCCATCCTCCGGTTCCTTTTCCCCCAGAGGCTATAGCTGACAGCCTATATTTCCATCTGTAACTACACTATCTTGCGAACAATCCATTTGATGACTTTGTTTAAGCTAAACTGATCCTATAGAAAGAAATCCTGAACACCTGACTGTCGGCTCCATTAATGGACTGTCACCAGTAAACATTTGTAATCACTTCTTGGCTGTGTTTCTCACACGCAACCTTGCAAGGAATTAATATGCATGTCATGCGTTCTGACGTTAGAAGGATCTGTCCTTGAGCATAAACTGTTGTATGTTGTGTTCTTTATCTGCCAGCGGCCAGCCTGTGAGCACTCTGCAGCTATTATAACACAGGGTTGTTGCAAGCTTTTTAGTTCTATTAAATCTGCCTAACAAGGTTCAGAGGTCTGTCGTGTGCTGTGAAATGTAATATTCAGGCAAAATCGACACAAACTTGACAAACTCCTAAGAATTCAAACAATGTATGCAATTATTGGATTTAATAATCGCATTAGGGCGTATAGATTATTAGGTTTGCTTTTGCACTGCTGGTGACGATATATAAAAATGTTTTAGATATTACTTGTGAAGTGGCTTGCCTGTGAAAGCATGGGAAGTCTCACAGATAGGACTCACTATATGAAAGGATTTTTA
Organism: Rana temporaria; assembly: GCF_905171775.1. Taxonomy (NCBI): domain Eukaryota; kingdom Metazoa; phylum Chordata; class Amphibia; order Anura; family Ranidae; genus Rana; species Rana temporaria. The sequence goes on along the minus strand of NC_053493.1, from coordinate 241,132,841 downwards.
TATTTACAAAGTTTTCTTTAGTGTTTAATGAGAAACAGAGCTCGCTACTTAGAGACATGTCCTTGTGATTATGTAATAACTTGCTGTGAGCCATACCAGAAATGCAAGAAAAAAACAAAACTGCGGTGTTCTAATCATGAACAGAATCTTTCAAAAGCAAACCTTTTTTTGGACTTCTACAAAAATAAGGTTTTTATTTTTATATACAATCGCTATCTCCTCTCTGACCACCTCCTATAGCTTTACTGCTACAGTTTGGCTTGGGTGCGCAGGATCATGTGTATATATACACGCAATTTGCATTTCCAGGTAGACAGAGGGTGCACCTGTGCACTCCCTTCGCTCCGGCTGTGCTGTCATTTTCTACAGCACAAGCCAATCAACGGGTCCTGGATAATATATTATGGACAGAACCTTCTGATCAGCTGAGCCAATGACAGAAGAGAGCCCTGTGCTGGTAAACAACACAGGGCTCTCTACTGACCGCACATTGCATAGTAAAATCGGCACACAGTACTCCCAATAAACATTGTTAGGCACAAGTTTTTTTCCTGACGGGATTCCCAGCCATGTGTACAGGGCTTTAGAGTCTGCAAAAGACTTGAGACTGGGGTGGAGGTTCACCTTCCAGCAGGACAACGACCCTAAACATACAGCCAGAACTACAATGGAATGGTTTCAATCAAAGCATATTCATGTGTTAGAATGGCCCAGTCAAAGCCCAGACCTAAATCCAATTGAGAGTCTGTGGCAAGACTTGAAAATTGCTGTTCACAGACACTCTCCATCCAATCTGACAGAGCTTGAGCTATTTTGCAAAGAAGAATGGGCAACAATGTCACTATAGATGTGCAAAGCTGGTAGAGACATACCCAAAAGAAAAAGACTTGCAGCTGGAAATGCAGTGAAAGGTGGTTTTACAAAGTATTGACTTGATTTGTAGAAAAAAAAAACATTTATCATTTTCTTTCCACTTCACAATTATGTGCCACTTTGTGTTGGTCTATCACATAAAATCCCAATAAAATACATTTATGTTTTTGTTTGTAACATGACAAAATGTGGAAAATTTCAAGGGGTATGAATACTTTTTCAAGGCACTGAATAATGGTTTCCCTGTTAGATGAGAATATAAATCGTTAAAAAAAAAAAAACTGCCATCGATTTGAAGTGCATAGTAACCTAAAGTTTTCATAAAATAAAATAATAAAATAAAATAAAATAAAAATGAAAGCAGAAGCAGACAGTAGACGAAAGCGCTGGCTGTAAGATTGTTTACAGAAGTGAAGGACACAAAGCTGCAATAAATGGAATAAACAAAGAAGCCACATTATTGAACCACAAAGATCCCAGCGGTGAAATAAAAGCACGTATCTTACAAACGTTATTTTCCTGCAGGAGCCATCAGACCCACAGAATATATCTTTCCATCTGACATACGCATCCACTGTTCAGGGTCTTTATGGCAGTTTATCCATTGGCAACGTGTGACATTGCTTTCAATGTGTGCTACACCTAGAGAAATGGTAAATCCATTGTAATTGTGTAATCCTGCTCCTCCCTCCTATGAGCTCACACACACACACACACATAATTACAGCACATATTTTCTCTAGAATTACCAAAACAACCTATTTATTCCTCATTGGGGTTTCTATTGCCATCTGTTACATACACGGCTCACATTTTGGTTGCTTCATGCTGAATCAGTCAAATTTTGAGCTGTAGACGCCTCTTTTGGAACTACCTGGCCCATCGGTGGTCGATTGAATAATGATGGACCTAGGTGGAAAATTGTTGGCTGAACAGTACCTGCATCCAATCAGAGGCCTAGCCCTGTTTGGGTATTCTGACAGCCACGGTAGCTGTCAGAATAATACTGCGGCAGTGTAAACCCATCCTCAAGGGAAAGGAGACATCGGGCTAGATTCACATAGATCAGCGTGACCTATGTGATTTAAGATCCGCTGCCGCAAGTTTGAGAGGCAAGTGGGTAATTCACAAAACACTTACCTCCAAACTTGCGGCGGCGGCGGATCGTAAATCCCCCGGCGGAATTCAAATTCCGCGGCTAGGGGGAGTGTACTATTTAAATCAGGCGCGTCCCCGCGCCGATTTAAATGCGCATGCGCCGTCCGTGAATTTTCCCGGCGTGCATTGCTCCCACTGACGTCGCTAGGACGTCAGTGGTTTCGGCGTGAGCGTAACTTGCGACGAGCGGTTTTGTGAATCGGCGTACACAAACGACGTAAAAAAAAAAATCGACGCGGGAACGACGGCCATACTTAACATTGGCTGCGCCTCATAGAAGCAGGGGTAAGTATACGCCGGGAAAACCGCTATGTAAACTTCGTAACAACACTGCGTCGGGCACGCGTACGTTCGTGAACTGGCGGATCTCGCTGATTTACATATTTCTCAGCGTAAATCAGCGAGAACGCCCCCAGCGGCCATTTTTAAATTGCAGTTAAGATCCGACGGTGTAACACAATTACACCTGTCGGATCTTAGGCATATCTATGCGTAACTGATTCTATGAATCAGGCGCATAGATACAACCGACCGGCCTTAGATATACGACGGCGTATCAGGAGATACATCGTCGTATCGCTATGTGAATCTGGCCCATCCTGAATCCAGAAATCGCAGTCAGAGCTGGGTACACTGGCACAGCAGGAAAGAACAACTTCTTTACTACACAAGGCATGTCAGCCAAGTCTTCACCTAAGCAGGGGATTTTTTTTTTTATAATGATCATTTTATCTTTTTTTAATTTTTTTATGTACGATTTTTTAATGCACTCTCACTAATGGCAAGCCACTATGAATACTATTTCCGTTCTGCTGTAAATCACCTGTAAGCCTCACGCCCTGTCTTTTTTTTTTGCGTTATAATTGTGCATGTAGCTCTATAGAAATGTGGTTGCTTGGAGATCATCGGTTGCAGTTTTTGCTGCACAGTGAGGCTGATTTACTAAAACTATAGAGTACAAAATGTGGTGCAGCTGTTCATGGTAGCCAATCAGATTCTAACTTCAGCTTCTTCAACTAAGCTTGGACCAAAAACCTGGAAGCTGATTGGCTTCTATGCAGAGCTGCATCAAATGTTGTACTCTCCAGTTTTAGAAAATTATCCCAATTTGTTTTGTTTTGACTTTTTAATTGTAAAGTTAGCACTTTATCAAAGTAGATGGGCATTAATTAGTGGGGATGCTCAATAGCATTCCCAGTATTGTTATTTGTTTTTTATTATTCTTATTCATTTACATTTAAATTTTATTCCGTACGTTTTTGGCTCTGCGTAACTTCTGCATACTTTCAGCTATTAAAGGGGTTGTAAAGGTAAAAAAAAAATTCCCTAAATAGCTTCCTTTACCTTAGTGAAGTCCTCCTTCACTTACCTCATCCTTCGATTTTGCTTTTAAATGTCCTTATTTCTTCTGAGAAATCCTCACTTCCTGTTCTTCTGTCTGTAACTACACACAGTAATGCAAGGCTTTCTCCCTGGTGTGGAGAAAGCCTCTTAAGGGGGGAGGGGGCGAGCAGGCAAGTCAAGACACTCTCTACTTTGCAGATAGAGAAAATGATAAGTTGTGGTTTCAGGTGTTTATCAGTTTTGTGATACGCCTCTTACTTTTGGCTGGTTGAGCTTCCAAATTACAAGAGTTCTACACTTTCTTCCATTGACTGTCCTGTATAAAATTCTTCAGATTTAGACATTAATGTCTGTGTGCTGAGTTATTTTGAGGGGACAGACAATTTACACTGTTATACAAGCTGTACACTCACTACTTCACATTGTAGCAAAGTGTCATTTCTTCAGTGTTGTCACATAAAAAGATACAAGAAAAGATTTACACAAATGCGAGGGTTGTACTTACTTTTGTGACATACTGTATGTGATCTCCCGCACACAGAGGTACTTACTTTTGTGAGATGCTGTATCTATTTATTTTGGTCTATAAGTGGTTAGATCACACATGGCGTGTGCTGAGGTCTGCAGCAACAAAGGATTTTTGTATTTGAAACTTTAATGTAAATCTAGACAGTTGAGGGGGTGTAATATTCCTGCTGGGTGGAGTATGCAAAGCCCTTATTTTCAATATCACCCCAATCGAGGTGTGTTTTTGCCGAGATTGTCGCCTGACAAATCGCAGGACTGCTTTTGTTCCGCATTGACTTCAATGGGATGCAATACCGAATGCGGCCAGAGGTGGAGGCGCCAGAGAGCACCGAAAACAGCCGAAAAGGCCCGAGAACACTGGCTTGTTTCCTGCGCCCCCATACCTCAGGCCTAATGAGGTACTGCAGGCCAATGTTCGGCTTTTCTCAGCTCCTGTACCTCAGGCCAAATCAGGTACTGCAGGACTATTTTTGGGTCTGCTTGGCTTCTGCGCCCCGTACCTCAGGCCAAATGAGGTACTGCAGGCCTATTTAGCTTGAATTCTGCTCGTCTTGCGAGTCAACACTCGCAAACAGAGTCAGAATTTTTTTTTTTTTAAAGTTGCTCGCAAATCAAAACGCTCTCAAACCAAGTTACTTTTAAACCAAGGTTCCACTGTATTTTTATATGCAACAATTATAAGTACTACCTGAATTTGTCATTCCCTGCACAGCAAACCGAGGGAGGGAGTGACATCACTGGTACCTAATCATTGTCTAGTCAGCAGGCTGTAGGTGGGAAGGTGACACCACTGTATTCAGTAACTCTAACAAGAAAAGTGGGGTCACCCCTCTGGTGGCAATGCTTGGCAGAGCTGTATGAATCACAAACATGGAATCACAGTTCATAGTTGTGTACTTTTTTTATTGTGTATTTAGCGGTTTGCCTGCAGTAGAGATTTAAGATGAAAGATCTAGTGTTGTTAATTAGATATGCCTGTGCCCTTCATTTCTGGGTTAAACACAAGCACATTCATTATAACAGGTAAGACAATTACATGGTCCTGTAAGCTGGAAGAAGCAACCAGTCTGGTAACTTGAACAATGGCATTTCACTCGTTGTTTGCATTATTGCTCATTGATGACCGTTCTCATCTCTCCCCTGTTCGCCTTAACTAGTCAGAGAGAAGTGGAGAAATGACTTTTAAATCTACACAGCGGTGATCGGTGCTTGTAACTTCCCCACGCACCGATCACCGCTGCCTGTACAAGTATCGGGTGAAGCATCGGGAGCATTTGCCCAAGTACATGTACTCGGGCAAATGCTTGGTATCGGTACCGATACTAGTATCGGTATCGGGACTAGGGTTGTCCCGATACCACTTTTTTAGGACCGAGTACAAGTACCGATACTTTTTTTTGTGTACTCGCCGATACCGAATACCGATACTTTTTTTTTAAAATGCAGCCATGTGTCCCCAAATGCAGCCTTGTCCCTAAATGAAGCCTAAATGCAGCCATGTCCCTAAATGCAGCCTAGTGGGGCTCAGTGTGGATGGAATGGACTACACTAGTGGGGGCTCAGTGTGATCAGCCATAGAAGTACACATTGCTTTCTCTCTCTCTCTCTCTTTCTATGTGTCTGAGAAGAGGACCTGTTGATTTCTGAGTGTTGATCCTCTCCTCTGGGTAATGACTTCCCCCTGCCATCTCTACACAACACACACCTCCCCTCCTCCTTATATTATACATGGGGGGGGGGGTCTGTAGTGATAACACATTTCCTGCTCCTCAATATAGATGGTGAGTGTTGTCATCCTATCAGAGGACAAGCTCTGACCGGGAACAGCGCCCCCCATCCAGGGACCGGTGCTGTGCAGTGGACTGTTGGGGGATTACACACACTGTAACTTTCTGGCTGGACCCAGTGGGGGAGGGGAGATCTCCGTATTACAAGTCCCGGAGCCATCCGTGAGAAGTGAAGTGATTATCAGGGCCGGGAGGTGAGGGGTTAAGCCGCGGGACGGCGCGGTGTGCACGGGGATGGGGGGGAGGGAGCTTACCCCCTTGACATCACTCCTCTCCCTCTGGCTGTCAGTGTCCCTCTGTATATCGCGGGGTAAATGTGCAAAGTCAAACTAAAGTGAAAGTCAAGCCCCCCCACCCCCGCCGCTGCCGACATCTAGTTGATCAGCGCGGGGAACATACAGCTTTCATTTGAATAGCTGTGTGTTCCCCGCGCGCCTCGTCATGTATAAGCACTCCCCCTTGCTCGGGCACTTTGATAGACATATCACCCGTCCAATCCTGGGACGGGTGATATGTCTATTAAAGTGCCCGGACAAGGGGGAGGGGCTATACATAACGAGGCGCGCGGGGAACACACAGCTATTCAAATGAAAGCTGTATGTTCCCCGCGCTGATCAACTAGATGTCGGCGGGGGTGGGGGGGCTTGACTTTCACTTTGGGGACTAGGCAGCAGCGGCGGCGGCAGGTCTCCTCTCCTCCATACCCGAGGAGTGCTCTGCTCCGCCCGCTCTCCGCCCCCTCTCCACCCGCTCGTGGCGGGGGGGGGGGGGGGTTGGGGGGGAAGTATCGGGGGAAGCATCGGGAGCATTTGCGCGAGTACAAGTACTCGCACAAATGCTCAGTATCGGTCCCGATACCGATACTAGTATCGGTATCGGGACAACCCTAATCGGGACTACCCTAATTTTAACTGTGGACAGCTGAAGCTGCTGCCTGTCCATTTCCTGGATTTATACAGACACACAGAGGCACACCTCCAGCTTTGCAGCCCTGCAGCTCTCATTGGTCCTCTTATGACTCATCCCCCTCCTGGCAAACTCTCACGAGAGTGAGAGAGAGCTGTGCATGATGTCATAAGCCTAGGTATTTTACCAGACAAAAAACAGGAAGTGGGCTGTATAAGGTTCTTATTGGCAGAAAAACAAATGTTTTACTATCCAAAGTTAAAACAACAAGGTCAGAAGATTTAATTGATGGAAAGTTGAAAAAAATGACTGAAGGTCAGCTTTTAGTCCTAACTTAGGCCTCATGCACACAGGACTTTATTTGTAACTCTCCTAAAAGCCAGCAACGTTTCGGCCAAAAAAAATGCCTGACGCTTGCAGGGGTGGACTGACGACTATGGGGCCCCTGGGCTTACAGATGGCCACCACGCCAGGAGGCAGTGCAAAGGCGGTGCAGCTAAAATCTCGGGATTTTCACATCAGAAGCATGTTGGTTTCAGACATATCACGGACAGATGTAAAAAAAAACATAGGGCCAGATTCTCAAAGAATCGGCGTTGGCGTAGTGTAAGCCATTTACACCACGCCACCGCAACTTACTGGAGCAAGTGCCGTATTCCTCAAGCACTTGCTCCGTAATTTGCGGCGGCGTAGTGTAAATGGCCCGGCGTATGGTCGCGTAATTCAAAGGAGCCCAGTGCGCATGCTCCAGCTCACGACGGAAAACGTCAATGACGCCGACGTGAGCGTCATTGACGTAAAGTCGTATTCGCGGACGACTTAGTAAAACGACGTAACCGACGGAAAAAGACGACGCGGACCCGATGCTATAATTAACATGGCATACGGCGGACTGGCGTAAGGTTACCCCTCATATAGCAGGGGTAACCTTACGCTTACGGAAACGACGACGCGGCGCAAATTCGTTCGGGAATCGACGTATCAGGCTCAGTTGCATAGTCAAATGAGAACTGAACGTAAACGCCACCTAGCGGCCGGCGTCTAATTACATCTAAGATCCGACGGTTTAAGTGACTTACACCTGTCGGATCTTGGCCGTATCTATGCGAAAATGATTCTAGGAATCACTCGCATAGATACCCGGGGCCAAAAACAGAGATACGACGGTGTATCAGTAGATACGCCGTCATAACTTTTTTGAGAATCTGGTCCACAGATTTTTACATACTGTCCCTGATTTTATTGAGCCTGGCAACCCTGATGGGGCCCCCTAGTGACATGGGGCCCTCGGGCAGTGCCCGAGTGACTCAATGGTCAGTCCGCCCCTGGACGCTTGTAAAAGGGTCCAACGCTTTTAAAAATGTTTAGGCACGTTTATAGGCGTCAATTGCTTGGGCATTCATTCATTTCGTTTACAAGTGCCCCAGGGTTTTCTTTTGAACACACTGGCACAGGGTTTTTATTCCTGCCACTGAATGTTGCTAAGTCTGTGTGCATGGACACATTGGCTAACATGGAGGATCGTTTAGAGGCAGGAAAAAAAAAAGCGCCTGATGCCCCTAACAGCAGCTGCAAAAACGTCCTGTGTGCCTTTGAGACGGTTCACACTGGGGCAGCACGACTTGCCGAGCGACTGCCCGCGACTTCAGAGGCGACTTGCAAAATGACTTCTGTATTGAAGTCAACGCAAGTCACCCTGAAGTAGCCCCAAAGTCGTACAGGAATCTTTTTCTAAGTCGGAGCGACTTGAGTCTCTCCTATTAGAACGGTTCCATAGTACAGAGTGGAGCGCGACTTGTCAGGCGACTAAGTTACCTCACGAGTCGCCCCTGTGTGAACCAGCTCTTACTGTTGCCTTGTTACTGTTTAAATGCATCTTTTATACATTTTTGTTTTTTATTTTATAGCATAGACAAACTTAACATCTGTTAGCTAAGCACAGCATGAAATTGCTGTGTTACTGCATGGCGGCGTTTCAGCCAACGAGGAAACTTCCAGCTAAGCTGAAATGTTGTACTTGATAAAACACAAACAAAACGCTTCGTCTAAACCTCTGTTTACTAATGCAAACATAGCTGTATAGTTTAAACTTTCTGTGCAGGGTGCCATTTCCCTTAGCAAGCAGCAGCTGTAATCTGAAATTTCACTATCACTTGCAAAGCGTATTAGTGTGATCCTTAAACGCTGAAGCAAGATTCACGTATGGGCTGCTTTGAATATACTAATGTCAACTAATGGCCAGTACAAATAGCTGAAACATTTTATTTTTCTGTGGTGTAAATGAAATGGAATTATGCCTTAAAGTGGATGTAAAGCCACTCTCATCCTTTCTAAACTACTGCCATAGTGCTGATCTATAAGAATATAGATGCCTCCTGCATGTATCCTTACCTGTCAAATGTCTCCCCTCTGTCTGTTATAAGAACTCAAAAACAGCAGATTCTGTGGGTGGATCTGTTGTCTGGAGCTCGATGGGTGGAGTCGTGATGTCAGTAGACTCCCTGCCCACCTCTACACTCCCCTTACACTGAATTCTGCTATGATCACCAACATCCAGTCAAAATCCAGAAAAGCAACCACATGACTTTAGAAAAGGGTGGGGGTGGGAATTAAAAAATAATGCCTGTCTCCAGGCTAGTGCATGAGATATGTAAATAACCTGTCACTCACAGCAAGGGGGCGGAACAGACTTAGGTTTTTCTCTGTAAGTTCGTTTTATTTCACTGAACATTAAAAGAGGATTGCTCAAAACTGGATTAACTCTGTGTGACAAGACTGGGCACAGATGATAGGAAATCTTATACTGTACATTGTAACATCAAAAAAATAAATAAAACATTCCGGGTTTAAATCCACTTTAAAGGGGTTGTAAAGGTTTGTTTTTTATTTTCTAAATACGTTCCTTTAAGCTAGTGCTTTGTTGGTTCACTTACCTTTTCCTTCAATTTCCCTTCTAAATGTTTTTTTTTCAGAATTTCTCACTTCCTGTTTCTCCTCCGTAAGCTTGCCCCCGTCATCCATGGGGGTTAGTCATCCAAAACAACTTACTGAGGAGGAACAGGAAGTGAGAAATTCAGACAAAGAATAAAACATTTAGAAGGGAAATGGAAGGAAAAGGTAAGTGAACCAACAATGCACTAGCTTAAAGGAACCTATTTAGAAAAAAACCTTTATAACCCCTTTAAAAGAGACATGTGGGGATTGAAAATAAACAGTCATACTCACCTAGATGGCTTCAGCACTGATCGCAGCTGTCACCTGGTGCCTCTACAACGAGAAGCTGCTGGTCAGCCATCTGGGTGGATCCTGACATTCACGTCGGGATCTCTCCAGAGCCTGGACCTTTGTGACATCAGCTAACAGTGGGCCTGCTGTCAGCTGAAAATAGGTCACAGGAGTGCAGAACTAAGTAGCCTGGACTAGCTTTTTGATGCCAGCTGATTTGTCAGCTTGAGCCCACTGTTGACTAGAAACAGTTTACAGGAGTGCAGAACTAAGTGTACTCCTGTGACCCTCAGGAGAAGTAGGACCAAAATGTATTTAGAAAAACCTGTGCTTACATCAAAAACAACTAAAATCGTGCAGCAATTTTTAAAATGAGCGGCGTCCACAGCGCCAGCTTACGTCACTCCAGGTCTACGTCCGTCCAATCAGGGATTGGACAGACGTACACCTGGAGTGACGTAAGCTGGCGCTGTGGACGCCGCTCGTTTTTTAAAATTGCTGCACGATTTTAGTTGTTTTTGATGTAAGCACAGGTTTTTCTAAATAAATCAGCCCTGAGTCTTACTGTACTTCACCATTGGAGCCCCTCCTTTTGTTTTCTCTCTTTCTCCATCCGGGTCTGAGTATGCTTGGATTAGCTAAGGAGACGTTTTACTAGCCTGAAAGGAGGATTGGCTGAGATCATCCATAGAGGACTGCCAGTGAGGTTTATACTAGATGCCCTTTACTATCGGCCTGGAGGTAAGAGTCCTGTGAGCCCAGTGAGGGATACGATTCATCATCTGTCAATCACCTGTTCTGATTGAGTGGAAATTCAGCAACACCAGCATTTCCATTTGGCAGCTCTTATTTAATTAATTTATCTAATTTATTTTTCATTTCGGGACTATTTTGCACATCATCACTTTATTATTCCCATGTAGCATTGGTGTTATATTTATTTACATCTTTATGGCACTTCATTGCACTTTATTGTTGGACTCATTAATCAACTGAGCTTGCGAGCTCTCTTATTATTATTTCAACATATTATTCACTTATCACTTTGAGTTTTGTTCTCCTTTGTCATCACTTCTGCTCTACTTCTCAGCTCTCATTGGAGCACTGAGCCGTGGAGGGGCGGGGAGCTGCTGTCTTAGCAGCTCGCTGAGACTGCCATCAATCAAGGCAGCTGGCGGATCATGACTTGGAAGTCGTGATAATGCGCTGCCTCGACTGATGGTAGTGACGTCAGCAGAGATCGGACCTCAGACCGCTCTCCGCCTGAAGCGGGTCACAGGAGTAAAAAACTAATTACACTCCTGGGACCCATAGGAGAAGCCCAGCCTAAAAAGCTCAGGCTGGACTTCTCCTTTTAGTCAGTATTGTGTTGCTCACTGTTATCCTTGCTGGAGAGTAAGCTGTATCTGAGGACCTTCAATGAAAGGATCTCCCTGAATTAATGCTTTCTTCACATCTCCTGCTGCTTCTTGAATATTCCCCCAGTAATCATTGGGGGGTCAGCTCTAATATTAGAATGGAAAACCCCCCTCTTTTACTTAGATGGCTGCTCTTACACAAAGACATAGTGCAGAACAAGGCATATCAAGCTAGTATTAGGAAAAAGATCATTTGCAGGGGCCTTCAAGCTATTCTGGTGACTAGTCCTTTGTCCATTGCTTACCTATTTGGGCACAGCTTCCACAGTTTAGGTCCCATTCACAACTATGCACATGTATTATGGAGCTAATTATACATTTCTCTGTGTCATGTAGAGCTGCACGATTAATCGTCAAGAATCGTTATTGTGATCTTTTTCCCATTGCGATTCTTGACACAGGGCTTCATGATCTTTGACATGAAAATAATTTTCTCTCTGCTCTCAGCCAAAAGTCAGTCTGGGCAATCTGCCAAGTCTGGGCAGCCTGCCAAGTTTTAAAAACATTCTTTATCAGTGGAAAGTTAAAGTGGAGGTTCACCCTTTAAAAAAATTTCTGACATCACACGGAGTCGAGCCATCCTACCGACAGAATGCCGGTGTTTTTTTTTTTTTTCTCAGCACATACCTCGTTATCAGGATTTTCACCTCACGGCAATCCCGTGGGAGTGGGCGTTCCCAAGCACTGCCTGTGATTGACAGGCTTCCGAACGGCACATACTGCACGTCACAGGTTGCCGACAGAACCCGAACGTCGGTGCGCAGGTGCCGTATAGAGCCGCACCGACGTTCGGGTTTTTTCAGCAACCTGTGACGCGCAGTATGCGCCGTTCGGAAGCCTGTCAATCACAGGAACGCCCACTCCCGCGGGATTGCCGTGAGGTGAAAATCCTGATAACGAGGTATGTGCTGAGAAAAAAAAAAAAACACCGGCATTCTGTCGGTAGGATGGCTCGACTCCGTGTGATGTCAGAATTTTTTTTGAGGGTGAACCTCCACTTTAAGTCTAAACATTGTATCACATCAAAGGAATAAACTTCTGTATGTAAATTAGGGAATGTTTAAACACTTAAACACCAAACCTTTTTCTGACAGCGCTTTTCAAGTTAAAATCATTATTTTTTTTTGCTAGAAAATTACTTAGAACCCCCAAACATTATATATTTTTTTTGTAGAGACCCCAGAGAATAAAATGGCGGTTGTTGCAATATTTTATGTTGCACTGTATTTGCGCAGCAGTCTTTTTAAATGCAATTTTTTGGGAAAAAATTACTTTAATGAATAAAAAAAAAAACTAGCCAGTAAAGTTAGCCCATTTTTTTTTTTGTATAAATGTAAAAGATTTTACGCCATGAGAATCGTGAGAAAATCGTGATCTTTATTCTAAGCAAAATCATCGTGATTCTCATTTTGGCCAGAATCGTGCAGCTCTAGTGTCATGGCACAACAACACTTGTCAAACACAAGTATTGTTGGTTAACTTGTACACTCCCTATGTATAGCCAAATAAGCTTGAACCTCTTGTATCACTTTCAAAAACTATAGTTTATGCCCAGCATAAGCCTGTTTTAATACTGAGTGGTGTTTCTGAAACTTCTAACCTTATGTTAAATACTTTACATCCAAATAGCAAAATGACTTGTAATTTAATATTGCTTCACAAGGGAGAAAGGATATTCGAGACAAATCCACTTAGAAGCATCTCATCATAACAAGTTAAACTTTCTAAAAAAGAATGAGAGTCAGTGTAGCAAGAGCGGTTTTGTTAATCAATATTCACTGGCAAGAATAAGGCATTAAATATCAGCTACACTTCATCTTATTTCCACTAATATCATGACAAAAATGTGCCTGTATCTCATGGGTCAGCGTCAAAGTGCTGCCAGTTCCGCACTTTGCAGCTGTAGATATCTCCTGATTACAATTATAATTCATCATATATTCTTCCATTTAATTACATAAGTTGCAAGACTGTCTGGATTACAGTTTTGTTGATTTCCATTGGTGCTGTGGTGGAGGGCTGTTCTCATTAGGCAGACTAGAAATGTTGTTTCAGCATCCTGCCTCTAAGCCTGTTATCTATGTGCGCTGTACTTAGGGATGCAGACTGAATCCCAGCAAGAATAGCCAAAAGAATATGCATATTGGGTTAGCAACTAAAGCCAAAAGGCTTAGGGCAGAGTAAGTAATGGTTAGAACCCCTCTCAGCATTTTTTTGCTAATTATTTCCCACTAAAGACAATTGAGTACTGTCCGTGATGATTTTTTCTTTGCACGAACATACAACATGCCACTGAGAACCTGAGCCAGCCCCTCCTGCCCTCTCCACAGGCTAGCGTGCTGGTGGGCAGAGCACAGAGTCGGTGACTGACAGTCACGCCTTTCTGCTCAGAGCAGAGGGGGGAGAACTGAGAGATCAGCGATGTTTGATCACTCAGTTCTTGGGGTAGAATTGGGGGGGGGGGGGGCAGCTGCAGCTGGGATCAGTGTTTCTGCATTCCCGAACTTCTCTTTTAAATCCCTAACCAAAACTATAAGAAACAAAAAGTCTTCCTTCCATTCATCTAGATAGCATCTCTAAATAGGAAGTAGATCCTGGCCCCCGCCTAATGTCTGAACAAAGATTGCAAAGGCCTTCTGGGGAGAAGGGTAGATAAAGGTGTTGCCAGCGGAAGTCCTGTGAGCTCTGAGTGACATAATAAATGGCACTAAGAAGAATACTTATGCCCTGTACACTCGATCGGACCTTTGTCTGACCAAATTCACATAGAAATTTTATCGGAGTAAAATAGAACATGTTCTCTATGTAAACTCCAATGGAATTAATCAGAATTTCCGATGGGACATACAAACGGTCATTGGGCTTTTTCCATTGTAAATTCCGATCGTGTGTACGGAGCGTTACGCATTAGTTAGCACTTGTGCACGTCATGAAAAAAAATATATCTACTGGTGTGTTTTAATGTTGGAGCACTCCTGCTCAAGTGTTAAGATAAAAACGTAAGAAGGGTGATAAAAGGGCCATCAAGTTTCATATAAGTAAAAGCCGTTACTTAACCTCCCTGGCGGTATGATTCTTTCAGAAAAAACATGCTAAAAGCGGTACCATTATTTGCAAGGAAATTTGGCGTTTTATATTGTAGGTCTGTAATTTTTAGAAATAACTCACTTAAATCTGACCAAACAAGATTCTAATAGGCATCCCGTGTATTACATTTTTTTAAAAACAAAATTATAAATTATAATATAATAAATAATTATAAATAATTATAACAAATAATAATATAATTATAATAAAAATTATTCAATAATGTAATCAAATCAAAATCACTGAAATTTGCTCAGTTGCAGAATTGTCGCTGTCATTACTTTTATTTTTTTATGACGAATTTCCCCACAAATCGCTATCGCACAATTCTGCAAGTGATTATAATTTATTATCGCTGTTTTTTAGCTGATCTAAAACTATTTTTGACATAAAGGGACACTTTTGGTTGCTATGGACAATCTACAGTTTGCAGGGAGAAAAAAAGGTTTTTATTATATAAAATGACATGCAGGACACTGGGCAGACCACTAGGGACAGGGGGGGTGTGTTTTTTTTACATACAGTACTGTAATCTATAAGATTACAGTATACTGTGTGTATAGTGTTTGTTTACGTTTTTGAATTTGGCGCCGTTCTCCGTCCCCGTGCGTCGTAACGTCGCAGGGAACGGAGATCGGCGTCACACGGAGGCACTATGTGAATCGAGCGAGGTCCCGCTCGCTCACACAGCGCGGTGGCATCGCTGGATCCAGGGACAAGGTAAGTAAAAAGTGCCTGTGGATCTAGCGAGGCAAGCCCGTGACTGACACGGGGTTACCGATAGTAGCAAGAAAATCTAACCCCGTGTCAGTCTCGGGAAGACCGCCAGGGAGGTTAAGAAAAAGAGCTATAGCTCTAGAAGGCGTTTTTAAGAAAATGACTACAGCCAGCCTACAATTATATTCACTTAGAATGTTGGCCTAGTATTGAATTTTTTGAATATCTTTTTATGTCGTTTTTCTCTTGAAGTGAGTCATTCACATCGCCCCCTCAGTGCTTTTAATGTTTAATGTACCTCCAGTCTTACAAAGTTACTGGGACCACTTTGGATAGACATCACCTAAACTACTAGTATATTATCGGTCTACGGCAGGAGATCCGGGTACCTTAAAAAAATAAAAGGCCATACAAATAAAGAGAAAAACGTATCACCTCCCTTGGTAAAGAATTTGAGCATTGACCACCTATACATTAAAAAAAGTCCCTGCTGATAAAATAATGGTTTATCGTCAACTCTAAACAGATATTAATTTGTCATCTTATAATTTAAAAGAACTAAAATATTTTACAGTTGTTCATTCCCCCCCCCCCCCAAGTTTAGCATTTAAAGTGGAGGTTCACCCTAAAAACACATTTTTAACATTAGAGCCAGCATACTAAGTACATTTACTTTTGGCAGGTCATTTTTTTTTCTCTGTACATACCTATATATATTTTGTCCAGGGCTTCCGCATTCTGATGACTCCGGAACTGGGCGTTCCTATCCTTCGGTTCGATGATTGACGGCTTGTGAAACAGGTCCCCTGTCGCACAACGCGCGTCACCAGATTCCCGGAGATAGCCGAGCTGCGAGTCGGCACTATATGGTGCCTGCGCCCGCCGTGTAGAGCTGACTGCGCAGGCGCCGTATAGTGCCGACTCGCAAGTCGGCGATTTCCGGAAATCTATTGACGCGCGTTGTGCGACAGGGGACCTGTTTCACAAGCCGTCAATCATCGAACCGAAGTATGGGAACGCCCAGTCCCGCAGTCATCGGAAGCCCTGGACAAAATCAGGATATAAAGGTATGTACAGAGAAAAAAAAAATGACCTCCCGAAAATAAATGTCCTTAGTATCATTAGTATGCTAGATCTAATTTAAATTTTTTTGGGGTGAACCCCCCCTTTAAGGTCTGCAAGCTTTGAATATCTCTGCAGTGGAGCTTTTGATAAGTACTTTTGTTGACATGCAGATAATTCTACTAAGCAATGAATTTTCAAGGCTGGGCAACAAGCCATTAACTGATCAGTCCATACTGTAAAATACAAGTTGCGAGAGCTTAAAATGTTTGTGATTTACTATTGCAGTGTAGCTGAACTTAAGCTATTGTTCTTTTTAATACACAATTTTGGCTAAAGGTTTCTAAGCATAATGGTTTACGTCTTTTGCTGAATATGCTATATTCAGGAAAAGTTCCTTACCCGAAGCCACAAAGAGTGTATTTCAGTTTCAACTCTAGTAACATTTGACCTTCTATGAAATTTGTTGTGTCCTTGAAAAATATCAGTTCCCTTACAAGTATTGTACTGTGCAAAAAAGAATTACCTTCTCAACATGTCAATTCTAAAATTATAGATCAACAACATTTTTGAATACTGGGACCATATGATTTATTCAGAATATTACTTAAACTCCACTTCACACTTTTTTTTAAACTAAAGGGCAGCTTTGTAGTTACCGTATTTATCGACGTATAACAGGCACAGGCGTATAACACGCACCCTAACTTTAAGAGGGAAGTTTCAGGAAAAAAACTTTCCAAAGCCCCCTGCGTATAACACGCAGGCACAGTTTATCCTCTATTTTGAGGGTAAAAAAGTGAGTGTTTTATACGCCAATAAATACAGTACTTTGAATAACCACGGCCTTTTTTAAGAAAAAAATAAAAACAACCCTTTTGCCTCCATTGGTGGTGGTTAGGACTGGAGTCCTCCTCAGCAGTTGCCAGCTACTCTATGCCGCGTACACAGATCAGGCTTTTGCCCGGCCAAATCACATCGGAATTCCGACTGAATTTTCTATATGTTCTATATCTAAACTCCGATGGAATTCATCGAAATTTCTGATGAAAAAACTCCGATGGGGCTACACACGATCAGAAAATCTGATTTGAAAAAGTCTGTCGGAAATTCCGATCGTGTGTACGTGGCATTAGTATTTGCTTTATGGAGCTGTAAAAACAAGCGACGAAATCTGTTAAAGTTTAAGAATTTGTAGTGTAATGGTTTTGCATATTATCAGCTTTCTCAGAGCCAATAAAGTTACGAGAATTGATGCAGAAAAACGTTTTAGATTGCAGGCATTCATTATATGCAGATTATGATTTAGATGCTGTTTTTTTCTGTTATGGTTCATTGTGGGTAGATTTTCCCTAACTTCCTGGCTTCTGCAAAAAGTAGGGGATTCAAGCCTCTCCAGGATAGGAAGGCACAGATGGCATTAAAACCCATTGTCATAAGTTTACATCCTTCAACTCTTTACTGTAATGTGTTTTTGTTTGTGTTCCCAACGGTGAGATTTTCATTAAAGCCTCAAACCCTTCCAGTCTCCATCTAAAACTAAATATGGTACATTTCCCAAAACTAATTAAAGTATTTTTACCGGTGGCTATAATTTTGCTTGTTCAGTTTTGCCGATTTGTAGTTGAGGCATTAGTAATGTCTGTTGGTGTGCTATTTTTCCATTTTAAGTATATTAAATTTATGTCAACATATCATTTTATTTAATTTTTTATGTTGGTTATAGGTTATCAAAGCTAAACAAAATCATAGATTTATCACAACAAAAAAAAGTCTTGGTTTTACTATGGGAGGATTGTCCTAGTAATAATATTGTAGACTTTCCACCTAATCCTCTGGAATATCCAATAGTACTCCAAGGGTGTTGTTTCGTCAAATAAAATGATTTGCCAGGGATGTCCAAATATATATTCTCACATCATTAATAACATCTCGGTCCTTTCTAAAATGCGCTCCCAACAGTTTATATTTTTGATTAAAGAAGACTTGGTAGTCAAAGAAGTGTGATCAGTTGAGCATGCAGACCAGAGTAGCATCATACTTTTTGGCGAGTATAATTGTGTATTTAGCACATCTGCCCATTTACAAATATCATGTGTCGGGGAAGACTTTGTTGCAAACAGGAATTTGCCAAAACTAAATGAAGCGTTTTGGCTGGAGTTGGGCTCTAATTTTGCTTGTTTGGTTTTGCTGATCTGTAGTTGAGTTGAATATATCCTATTTTCTTTTTGTATTTGCCTGTGAAATCATGTGCGTTCCTTGACGGGAAGCAGGGGCTGCTGCATATGAGACTGAAAGTATTGTAATTGTTGACCGCCACTATTCCTTATTGCAGGGGTGTCGAACTCAATTTCATTGTGGGCCGCATCAGCATTATGATTGTTCTCAAAAGGGCCGGTTGTATCTGTAAGATTAGATGTCCAGCGCATCCCCCTTCCCTTACATTTAGATGTCAAGAGCCACCCCACCATCAGTAGTTGAGTCCCCCACTCTCCCTTATATCACAGTGCACCCCCTTGTTTATGCTGCTGCTGGGAAGGAGCTAGATGCATTGCTGGAAAGCAGAAAATAGGGGGCTGGAGCTCCCCTGCAGCTACAGGAGAGGTGCGAGGGCCACATGAAATGGCCTGGATTCGGCCCACGGGCCTTGTATTTGACACCTGTGCCTTATTGTATTAGAACTATCCAGAAGTCCTCCCCACCCCACCGTTATAATCCCACTTTTCCTCTGTACCTTTATCAATTACCTTTGGGATGAGGTGAGTATTGCTATAGAATCACTCGTATCCCTTCTACTCTTTAAAACCATATCTCTGTTTAATATAAAATATCCATTACTGAATCAAGCAATATATTGTTACTAAATACTGCCAATGGTATAAGGAGAAGAAAAAAAAATGACACCCCAATCGTAAAATCACCACTTTCGATAAATGCAATTTACTAAATGACTGGCTGAATTGCAACTTTTCTGCTGCACAGATATGGTAATATTGCCTAATTCTGTTTTTTCATGTCTACCTCCTATTATTGTTGCTGTCATATTATATAAAAGGCAGCAATTTTGGTATGTGTTTGGCCCTAAGTCACCTATTGTAGAACAAAACAAAATAGACCAAGCTACATGGTATTTATAAATGGTGCACAGTTGCCATATTTGGCGATCAATCCGTCATCTAAGGCCCTCGTATTTTCTTTCTGAGTAAAAAAACAGGCATTTTCATTGCAAGTTGGCATGTTACATTTCTTAAAAGAAATGGAACTTTTAATGGTTAAAGTATTTGTAAAGCTGGATTACTCCTGAATCTTCCTAGACAGTGCTGGAGAAGGTAAAGGGGAACTGAACAGGGCATTAACATAATTTCTCTAATGAATTTGCTCCTTTAGATGGAACAATGTGCTGTCAATCTAAAGGGCTGTGGATGCATCCGTCCTTAGCTATTTATTGGGCTATCAATGGTGCGAACATCTAAGCAGCTACTGCAACTTTAAGGGCACATTTTACAGCAGCAGTTGCGTAAGAACGCAGCTGCTGGTGCGTGGTGAGAAGGCTGAGGTGTCAATGTACTGGGAATAGTGCATCCCACAGCAACTTTTTTTTTTTCAATTTAATGAAATGTCACAAAGTTCTAATTCATCCAAAAAAAAAGAAATCGCGCTCAGAAAATAAGTGTAGCTTCTAGCACATCAACCAATATTAATTGATCTACATAAATATAAACATACAGTGCAGCGCTAATTGAAGCAATAATCGACATCAAACATAACTCCTCCAATGTGAAGAAGTCAATGTAACAGAGTGAAAAAAATAACAGTCCCAGAGTGATAAAAAAATGAGTCTTCTTCCATCAAATATAGTGATCTGTAATAAGGTACACCCCTTCAGTGATCCATCATCACGTGCTCTTTCAAACACGCTTACCAGAATATGTGGGCTCTTTAGACTAAAAAGAGTCACATGCGCACATATATCCATAAGGTCTCACTTAAAGTGGATGTAAATTCATTTTTTTTGCTGTCACAATGTAGAGTATACGATTTCCTATCATCGGTGCCCAGTCTTGCCACAAAGAGTTAATCCAACTCTGAGCAATCCTCTCTTCTTTTTTCAGTGAGATAAATGGACAGACAGGAGAAAACTTTTGTCCGTTCTTCCCCCTTGCTGTGAATGACAGGTTATTTACATAGCTTATGCACTAGCCTGAGATGGGCATTCTTTTTTAATTCCCACCCCACTCCTTTTCTGAAGTCATGTGGTTATTTTTCTGGATTTTGACTGGATGTTGGTGATCATAGCAAAATTTAGTGTAAGGAATACACAGGAGAAAATGCATGTTGACAAGGGGAGTGTAGAGGTGGGCGGGGAGTCTACTGACTTCACGACTCCACCCACCGAGCACCAGACAACAGATCCACCCACAGAATCCGCAGTTTTTCAGTTCTTATAACAGACAGATGGGAGACATTTGCAAGGTAAGGATACATGCAGGAGGCATCTATATCCTTATAGATCAGCACTATGGCAGTAGTTTAGAAAGGATGAGAGTGAAAAAAGGGAGCACAATATGGGGCCACTTTCTTGAGATTGTGGCCTCCCCAGCCTAGGATTTAATATAAGTTATTAAGCAGCATTAGGTTTTATTTATTCAGGTTACTGCCTCTTTAAGAGACTAGAGGGAAGCTTTCAGGAGCAGCCAATGAGGGTTCAGGGAATTCTCTGGAAGCAGGGGGTTAGGCTATTTAAGGGTCAGCAGGTGTGGGACTCATCCTCTTACCTGCGGACAACTGAAGAAGATTGGAGCTCCCTTTTTACTCCCGCCCCAGTCGCGTACACCGTTTATGTGGTTGGGTCACCCTGGATTCTGGGGGGGGGGGGGGGGCGGTAATTGATATTTGAAGTTTGAGCTACTGCTCGAGTTCTAATAACTGAGCAGTAGAAATCTGTTATGTGATTATATATCTGAAGTTATGAGTGATAATAAATATGAGTGATAAGAAAGAGTTATTGGAAATTAATTGTTTAAACCAATAAAGGTGTCGCGGCCAAAACATTTTTGCCAAATTAGAAGGTTTTTGGAGTGTTCATTTTAATTATTTGTATCTGGGGAAGTTTGGTCCGGGTGGGTGTGGCCTACAATCTCATGGGTTTACATCCACTTTAAGATGTTATGAACCTCTTCTTGGTTTGGATACTCTGACGATAAAGCATCTTAAAAGCATCATCTTTGAAATGAAGCTTGTGATGTCATCACGCACCTCGATTCCAGGAAGCAGCCAATCTGAGCTCCGGGACTGATGTTTACTAGATACGCGCTTCTATGTTTTAATATTGGGAGTAATTAGAACTCTTTTAGTAAATTAGATTTTACGGTTTTACACTATGTGGTTCTTTTGGCTCTTTTCCTATTGCACGGTGGGGCTTTGAGGTGCGTTTTTGACTCTTTTTAGTCTGAAGAGTCCACATATTTTAGTAAGCGTGTTTGAAAGAGCACGTGGTGATGGATCACTGAGGGGGTGTACCTTTATTACAGATGACTATAATGGTTTCACTGGCAGAAACAACGGATATTCACAAAATGTTCTAAGGAATACATTTTGTGATTGTAAAGCCTCATACACATGATCGGACTTCAAACAAACTTTTCCGTGGATTTTTTTTTTGAAGGACATTGGCCGTGAACTTGGTATGCATACACACGGCAGGACTTTTTCAGCAAACTTTCCCAAAATCACGTGTTTTTTCTGCTCCTTACCGCCACCTTTTGGTCAACTTCTGCTATTGTTGGTTGATTTTAACATTGGTTCTGAGCATACTTGTTTGTACTTTGGACAAAAGTCAGATGGACTTCTGTAAATACGATAGGACTTTGCACCATAGGACTTTAGTTGGCGAAAAGTTTGTCCGTTTGCAGAGCGATCTTTTGTCTGATGAAAACCGAAAAAGTTTGTCCGATAGCGCTTACACACAGTTGGATTTTTTTGAAAACCTCCTCATTTTGAAGTTTGTTGTCAAAAAGTCAGACTGTGTGTATAGGGCTTTAGAGATATAGTCCCGGATTCACATACATCGGCACATTTTTGTAGCGAGACAAGCACTGGATTCACAAAGTCAGTGCTGCCAAATCTGCGCTGGGTTTCTTAGGCGTAAGTCGTCGTAAGTGGAAGTGGGCGTGAGCCATGCTAATGAGGCGTGACCCCATGCAAATGATGGGCCAAGCGCCCGTGGACGCATCCCAGTGCGCATGCTCAGAATCACGTCGGAACGAATGCCTAAGATACGACGGATCACTGCCTACGGCGTGAACGTAACCTACGCCCAGCCATATTCACGTCCAACGTAAAATACGACGGCTTTTTCTTGTGAAAAAAATACGATGGCTTGAGTTCCCTGGTCCATACATTTGCATGGGTTGCGCCTCATATATGGGGAATAACTTTACGCCGGACGTACGACTTGCGCAAACCGCGTATATAATGCGCCGGGCGCAAGTACGTTCGTGAATCGGCGTATCTCCCTCATTTGCATATGTGCATTGAAAATCCATGGGAGCGGCAAATGCGCCCAGCATAAATATGCGCCTAAGATACGCCGGCGTAGGCAAGTTACGTCGGTCAGATGAAGCCTATTTTTAGACGTATCTCAGTTTGTGGGCACGGCGCACAGATACGACGGCGCATATTTACACTTACGCGGCGTATCTCGAGATACGTTGGCGTAAGTGCTTTGTGAATCCGGGCCAAAGGGTACCACAATACTGTTATTGAAACACCTCTATCAACCAGTGTCTCACTAATTAGATTGGCTCTGAAACCTGTTGATAGATGTACTTGTCATCGGTATTAATGTGACTGAGAATAATAAAATCGTATAATTTTGAGGAAAAAAACCCCTGCAGATTCAGCAGAGTGATTGCTTTACAATGACACCTGTACACATTCCATTAGGAAAGACATCTCAAAGCTCTTTCAGGCAATCAAAGATAGACTGAGTGCTGTTCCTTGGTCCCTTGCCTGGCTGCCTATAATACACAAAGGCGCAACTAAAATGTTATTTGGAATGATTTCATCTGACTGGCCCCGAGTTTAAAATGGGTTAATTGCCAGAACTGTTTATGTGCTGATACTGGAAGAAAAAGTAATGTATTCTTGGCAATTGACTTTGGGTAGGAGGAACTTGTACAAATAAATGGATACATCTCTGAACTCAATTTTATATTATTTTTCATTATTCATTTTACTATTCTTGCTAGTGTGCCCATAAACCAGATCGAAATGTCCTACAATAGGCATTATCCTTAATGTTAAATGAAGACATCGTTCTATAGAGGACAATAAAATAGTAGTGTCCACAGAACGTTCCTTGTGCAGTATGGAATTTTGTAGGTTATTTCTCAGTGAATGTGGATACGATTTTTGTTGTAGATCATGGTATATAATGCCGCGTACACACGACCATTTTTAATGTCCTAGAAAAAACGACGTTTTTTCTACGTGATTCTTGTCAAGCCTGCCTTGCATACACAGGATCGTGAAAACAAAATGCTCAAGCAAAGCGCGGTGACGTACGACGGCATTATAAAAGGAAAGTTCCATTCGGATGGTGCCAACCTTTGGGCTGCTTTTGCTGATTTCGTGTTAGTAAAAGTTTGGTGAGAGACGATTGCGCTTTTCAGTCTTTGTGCTTTTCCGTCTGTTACAGCGTGACGAATGTGCTATCTCCATTACAAACGCTAGTTTTACCAGAACGAGCGCTCCCGTCTCATAACTTGCTTCTGAGCATGCATGTTTTTTTCACGTCGTTAAAGCCTACACACGATCGTTTTTAAAGACGTGAAAAAAGACGTGAAAAATTAGAGCATGTTCTAAATTTTTAATGGCCATTTTTCACATCGCGAAAATTGCTCTGGAGCCCACACACGATCATTTTTAATGACCATTTTAAAAAATTGCATTTTTCACGTCATGAAAAACAGTCCTGTGTACGTGGCTTAAGGGTTCATGCACATTATTATATGCCTAGTGTAGAGCTGCACAATTAATCGTTAAAAAATTGTGATCTCGATTCATCCCTTCTGACTATCTCCAATGCAGAGTTTGCAGATTCTTTCATATAACAAGTGGAGAGACTTTATCTGCTCACTCAGATGTCAAAAGAAGAAATCCGGGCAGTCTGCCAAGTTTAGATCAAAGGGATAAACTTCTTTGCATGTAAAGAAAAAATCGGACCCGATGTAAACAACGTTTTTTTGGAACGGCGCATGCGCCGTCAGTGGGGGTATCCCAGTGCGCGTGCTCGAAATTAAACCGGAACAAGCCAATGCTTAAGACTGTGACGTCATTCTACGCAAATCCCTATTCGTGAACGACTTACGCAAACGACGTAAAAAATTCAAAATGCGAGGCGGGAACGACGGCCATACTTAACATTGAGTACGCCACCATATAGCAGGGGTAACTATACGCCGGAAAAAGCCGAACGCAAACAAAGTAAAAAATGCGCCGGCCGGACGTACGTTCGTGGATCGCCGTAACTAGCTAATTTGCATACTTAGCGCGGAATTCGACGGAAACGCCACCTAGCAGCCGAAAAAATGCACCAAAGATCAACGGCATACTAAGACGTACGCCTGTCGGATCGATCCCAGATGCCGTCGTATCTTGTTTTGTGGATACAAAACAAAGATACGACGCGGGAACTTTGAAATTACGCGGCGTATCAATAGATACGCCGGCGTAATTTCTTTGTGGATCTGCCCCCAAATCTTTTTTTGACACTTGTTTCTTAAAGGAGTTATAAAGGAAAAAAATGTTTTTGCTGAAATGACTGTTTACAGGGTATAGAGACATTATAGAGACTGTATAGAGACTGATTCCTTTTAAAAATGATTAAAAATAGATAAAAATCAATCATATAATGTACCTACAGTTTCAGTTTCGTTTTTGCATGCTGTTTCCTGCTTGTGTGATGTACAGAGACACAGAGCCAATACAGGGCAGTGATGGTTTGTAAAACGAAACTGATTGGTGTTGAGGGGTTTTAGACACACAGTAATCACACCTCCTTGATTAGTGACCACAGAGAGAAAGCTCCCATGACTTTTTTCATCAGGAAACGGACAACCAGGAAGTGTTCAGAACAGAGAAGGATTAGAGCAAAAACGAACAATGAGGACATGAAACCAGGACTGCAGTAAGGTAAAGGAAGCTATTTAGCTAAAAAAATAAAAAATAAATCCATTAGTGACCCTTTAAGTTAAAATCAATATTTTTTGCTAGAAAATTACTTGGAACCCCCAAACATTATATATATTTTAGCAGAGACCCTAGGGAATAAAATGGCAATTGCAGAATATCAGCAGCACTGATGTGCAAGGAGGCCCCAGATTATCAGCAACACTGATACACAATAAATGATGAAAAAAGGGGCAAAACAAGTGTTTTATTAACGAAAAAGACAAATGTTTATGATATGTAGTGCTTTAGCAAACACAATGTAATTTAATTAGGGCTTGCATCTACTTAGGGACAGATAATGATGTACATTTTTTTTTTTTAGTGGTTTCAATTCTAAATAATTTTACAAAGTGGGGAATCTGAGGCATTTATTGAATCCGATACATACTGCGGGTGCAAACGTTGTGACCATCTGCTTGGGTTGTCAACTACACAATGCACTTGTTTGAAGGAAATTATTATGTGTGGATGGGCTCAGTTGCAGCATACATGACTTGCCCTTTAATTATGGAAGGGGATCAGTAGTGCTGTAAGCTTGCAAAGTCTTATTATGTGATTTGGAGGCTGCCCACAGCGTGACATGAAACACGCCAACAAAATGAGCAGTTTTTCCTAATTACACTCTATGTCTGTCAACTCTGTGTTATTTATCCTTTTCATGTCATATCATTTACTATATAACTTAAACTGAAAAGGCACGCCATGTATGAATAGAAAGAAATATACTTAACCAGAAATTAACTGTAGTTCTATGCAAGAAGTACTGTATGCTTGCTCAATAGTAGAATAGCTTTGGAAGAATGGATAGCTGTAGCTTGAGGTAAAATACTTTCAGATAGGTAAGATGAATATTGTACCACTCATTATCAGAAAGCATCTGATTTCATGATCTGTTTTTTTTGTTTCTTGCAGTGGGATCTGGTCTGTGACTCTTCATGGAAAGTCCATATAGCTAAATTCTCACTGGTCGTTGGGTTGATATTTGGTTACTTGATTACAGGATGTATTGCTGACTGGTAAGCTGTGTGTTTAAATGTGCCGTTTCACAGTATCCATTTATTTATTTATTTTCTTATACAACTTTTACAATTTTTTTTTTAATATAAAACAGAGCCATTAGGTCATTCCCTTGGCCCAGAGGTGAAGAGCAACGGTCAATTTGCATTAACACAAAAAGCAAAAGTTAAAAAAAAAAAAAATATATATATATATATATATATATATATATATATATATATATATATATATATATATATATATATATATATATATATATATATATATATATATAAAATGTATATATAAAAAATGTTTGGGCGCCTGGAAAGCATTGCACCCATGATCAGCAGATCACTGATGCCATGCAGGTGTCCTGCAGATCTGTCAGTGTGAGCTGTCTGTCTGTACATCGTACAGCCTGGCAATTTCACACTGACAGGAAGGCCCAGTGAACTAAAAGCCAACAGCTGCCAAGGATATTGAGACTTGTAGTTCATTCATACACAGAGCTGTGTAAATGAATGACAGGGCCATGTGGGCGGAGCCCCGCACAGCTACGCTGTTTTTAAAAAGTGACCGCTAGTCCATGGAACTTCTCCCCGTTTTGCTTTCACAGGGCAGCGAGGAGTGGCTGCAGCAGTGGGAACACGCTACACGTTCCACCCTAAAAATGTGTGGCACGTGTAACTAACTTGTTCTCAAAGGTGAACTTATACTTTA
Source organism: Rana temporaria (assembly GCF_905171775.1). NCBI lineage: Eukaryota > Metazoa > Chordata > Amphibia > Anura > Ranidae > Rana > Rana temporaria. The sequence continues at coordinate 241,105,783 of NC_053493.1, read as the reverse complement.
AAGGGGTTGTAAAGGTTTGTTTTTTTATTTTCTAAATGGGTTCCTTTAAGCTAGTGCATTGTTGGTTCACTTACCTTTTCCTTCGATTTGCCTTCTAAATGTTTTTTTGTTTTTGGTTTTCTTCGTCTGAATTTCTCACTTCCTGTTCCTCCTCAGTAAGCTGTTCAGTAAGCTGTTCTGGCTGACTATCCACCGCTCAGATTATGGTGGAAAGCTTACTGAGGAGAAACCGGAAGTGAGAAATTCAGACAAAAAAAAAAACATTTAGAAGGAAAAGGTAAGTGAACCAACAATGCACTAGCTTATTTATTTATTTATTTATTAAAATTCTTAAAAGTACAAAATGGTACAAAACGCAGTCAGTTACCCGTAGGCCTCTATGCGCCGAGAACAACAATACAGCAACAACCAAAATAACCAAAAAGCAGCGTAACAGATCAAAATTTAAAATGGTTAGCAGATCAAAGAACTATAAAAATGTAATTCCATAGGCTTGACTGAAAAGCTCAGTTTTTAGAAGCTTCCTGAACTTAAAAAGATCATTCTCAAGCCTTAATTTTAGAGGCAGGGAGTTCCAAAACTGTGCTCCCTGGACCGCACTCGTCCTCCCTCCGCATTTTTTCTTTTGAAATTTAGGGATCACCAAAGTTTCCGAATTAGCCGACCTTAAGGTACGGTTAGGCACATACTTGGTGAATTTTTCCTGCAGGTACACTGGCCCCTTGCCATGGGTAGCCCTGTGCACCATGCAACCAGTTTTAACAGAACCCGTTCCTTCACGGGTAGCCAATGCAGGGCTCTCAGCGATGGCGTGATGTGGTCACGACGACCAACACCCATGAGTAGCCTTGCAGCGGCATTCTGAATAAGCTGTAGTTTGTGCATGATGTTATTAGGTAAACCCAGGTACAAAGCGTTACAGTAATCTAATCGACTTCCGATAATGGCATTAACCATAGAGATCTTGTGCGATTCTTCAATGAAGCGAAAAGTCGACCTCGGGAGTTTCAAGTGGAAGTGACAAGAACTCACCACCTGGTTTACCTGTGGTCGTAGCGTTAATCTCACCCTACCCAGAGGGGGCATCATTTCAACAAGCCCCTCTAGAGAAGCTCTATAGACAGCCATGGGTATATGGCATGCCCCTGGCCATCCCGGAAACTTAATCTAAGTGCAATTTATCACAGATCAATAGGATTCATGTATTGAAAGATAAGTTGTATTTGTGAATTGGTTTCATCGAGATTGAGCCAAGCATCCCATACCTCTAAAAATGTTCTCAAGCAACTTCTGTATTTATATGTATTGTATCTATTTAAAAAAAGGTACAGGTACCCTGTTTACATAAAAGTATTGTTACCAGGTTTGGCAAGTCTTGGCTTTTTATAATCTCTTTGTGATATACCAACTAGATGTTGTCAATGAGATAGATGATCAGCCTTGATTGGCTAGCTTTTATGTATACTTGGGTATATTTTATTTATACTCTCATTTTAAATTGAAACGGATCAGTAATGAATCAGCCCCCTATTGTTTTTTTTGGTTATTTCCCCAAGTTAAATAAATGATGATGAATAAATGAGGCAAGACTGTAAAGACAAATGGCCATCGCTATCGCAGTGTACATACAGCCTTTATTTGCAGCTGTTTCACAGCACAGGCCAGAAGAGTTGTTACCGCTCCAAATATTATGTGGTGTTTGTTTGCCATACTTTTCCTTAGACTCAGCTGCTTTTGGCCATTAAGTCCTACAATCACAGCAGGACAAAAAGGATATATTCAGCTGCACACAAGGAAATTGTAGCTTGTAGCAAGACAACTGGTCAAGCTCCAAACTAGAACTTCTGATGTGTATCACCCCCTAAGGGATTTAAAGCTAGCCTCTAGGCCAGGGATCTCCAGACTACGGCCTTCCAGCTGTTGCGGAACTACAAGTCCAATGAGGCATTGTAAAACTCTGACTAGGTATAATGGGAATTGTAGTGCCTGAACAACTGAAGGGCCATAGTTTTTGCGACCCCTGCTCTTGGCAAATATAATAGACACAGATTGATACTGTTCTATTATTTTTATTATTTTTATAGCAGGCAGTGTTGGTACGTGAATTTGACATGTCAAACTCTTGCATTCTCTGGGCAGTGGAGCTCGGCACAATGAGCCAAGGCCCCAGTTATGACCCATTCAAGTGAATTGGGCCACTTTGCAAACACCCTGTAACCACATGCAATGCACGCTGTTGCAGGATGCTAATGTGGGGTCCAAGGAGTTAAAGCAGGTGATGAGGAGGGGATACAATACCTCCTCATCGCCTGCTTTAACCCCTCGTTCGCTGTACTGCACAAGGTTGCAGGGCGCTTGCAGAGTGAATGTTTTTACGCTTGGTGAGCAATACACCTGCCAAGAGTGACACAGCATATAATTCCTGCTGCGGTCGTGGCCTGTCTACACCCCTGGCCACTGCATCTAAAGGGAGTGTAAATGAGTCCTTATTTTTCTAAGCCCCCTATAGTAGTCGCAATTAAGATTGTGTGTAAGCTTCCTTTGCAACATTGAATTGCACTGAGCGAAACACACTGACCTGAAAAAAAAAAAAAAGAGGATAATAGATGAGTCCAGTGTCAGTGTGAACGAAGCAAAGCAACATTCATGGGACTTTGTATGAGGAATGTCACTTAAAGTGGAGTTCCACCCATAAATATAACATTACATCAGTAGTTTTAAAAAAGTGTCATTAGTCCTTTAAGAAATTTTTTTTTTTTTTTTAGATGCCTTCAAAGTGTTGTTGCTAGGCAGAATAGTTAATCTTCCCTCTTCCTGCACCTAGGTGCTTAATGCTTCCTAACCTATACCGCACAGACTCCTGGGAATGTAGTGGGTGTAACTTTCCAGGAGTCTATGCACTCCCCAGTCTCAAAGAATCATGTGACTTGGACAGTACAGGTGCTGAAACCTATTACACTGCTTGTGCAGCACTGAGCATGTGCGAGATCTGCAAGGCTGAAATCCAGGAAGTCATACAGTCTGGCTTCATGATTCCCACACTTAAGATGGCCCCAGACAATTTCTATTTTATAAAGTGTCTAAATGCTGTAACAACCTAACAAAACGGACCTTAGTTTACAGACTAACTTTACTAGAATACATTAAGCTTGTGTATTACAGGGGTATTTATATTTAAAAAGTGAATTGTGGCCGGAACTCCGCTTTAAAGATAAATGATGTAAAAAATGCATACTTTTGAAAATGTATTTGGTAATCAAAGTTAAAAAGTTCCATAATTGAAAATACATGATTCGATTTGATAATAATGTCATAACAAGCCAAAAAAAAGAAAGAGGGGGTAATGTATCACATATAATTTAATTCATTATATACAGGTACATTAATACAAATATTCATATGAACAACTAAATAGGGAGTATAGGTTGTAAAAATCAGGCTGTATTGATATTATAATAATTGGCACGTGACTGGTAAAACAAAATCATAATATAAAAAAACTAACATGATAATAATTACATAAAGATACATAATAATAAATCTAGGCTGTATAGATCAAACTGTCTTGCCATGGTGGAAACTCGTCTTTCATAGTATAAACATATATCATAGTATTGCATAATAATGCATGATTGATGTAAGAAGTATATAGTTACATAGTTAGGTTGAAAAAAGACACAAGTCCATCAAGTTCAACCATAAGAAATAAAATAATAATAGTATCGTACAATCACATATACCCAATTCTATACCCACAGTATAGATCCAACTGTCTTGACATTGTAGAACTCTACGTGTTTCATGGCTCATGACCACCCGTCAGGAGTAAAAAGTCAAGGATATCTGTAAGTGTAAATAATTAACAAGGTGTATCATGGAAAATAATTCCTAAGGCCGGGTTCACACTTGTCCGACAAACGCTCCGACATTGGGAGCTCATGTAGCATGATGAGTGAAAATCAATGTTTCCCTATGAGAGCCGTCTTAACTGGTCCGACCTTGAAAATGCTCCCTGTACTACTTTGGTCCGACATTGATCCTACTTCAGCCCATTGAATATCATTGAAGTCGGACCAAAGTAGGAGCCTTGTCCTTACCATCCGACTTTTGACATCCGACATGTGATTACAGCAGCAGTAAAAGGAATTTATCTCACTCTGGGATTGTTTTGATTTGTCAAAGAACAAGTCAGGCGGATGGATGTAGGACCAATGTAGGACAGATGTCGCAGAGCAAAGTAGGATGAAAGTCGTATTGCTGTCGTGTAGTATAGTGTGAACCCAGCCTAAGTTGAGAAAAAAGAAGAGGGGAAGGATCGATACAAAACATTGAATCTAATATTTACATATTAACTCAAACGGAAAGCCCAGCTTCAAGAGCGGGAGGAGGGGGTGTCAGATATAACGTCTGACCTGGAGCTGAGGTAGGTATAGCCCATGGGAGCAGCCAAGGAGAGGGCCAGATGACCGTATGGTGGTCCACACGGCAAGAAAAAGAGGGGCACATCTAACCCACACTGATCTAGAAAAGGCATAAAAAAATATACTTAAAGCGGGAGTTCACCCATTTATTAAATTTTTTTTTTCTCCCCTTAGATTCCTGCTCGTTCGGTCTAGGGGAATCGGCTATTTGTATTAAAATATGAGCAGTACTTACCCGTTTTCGAGATGCATCTTCTTCCGTCGCTTCCGGGTATGGGTCTTCGGGAGCGGGCGTTCCTTCTTGATTGACAGTCTTCCGAGAGGCTTCCGACGGTCGCATCCATCGCGTCACTCGTAGCCGAAAGAAGCCGAACGTCTGTGCGGCTCTATACTGCGCCTGCGCACCGACGTTCGGCTTCTTTCGGAAAATCGTGACGCGATGGATGCGACCGTCGGAAGCCTCTCGGAAGACTGTCAATCAAGGAACGCCCATTCCCGCAGCCCATACCCGGAAGCGACGGAGAGGATGCATCTCGTAAACGGGTAAGTACTGCACATATTTTAAAACAAATAGCCGATTCCCCTAGAGAAAACGAGCAGGAATCTAAGGGGAAAAAGTGCCCTCTAAGGGTGAACCCCCGCTTTAAGTGAAATGACATCTACATGGTGAATTTAGTGGTGAAAATTGGTGAAAATTAGTGTATAGAGGAAAAGTGTGATGATGTCATAGAGATGTCCCTTTCAGTTGCTGCTGGCACCGCCCCAGGTCCCTATTACGCAGGATAAAGAGAGGCAGAGTGCAGTTTATATCACTCCACCAGGGCCTGCAGCCGGAACTCCGCCGGCCCCAGCCACTACTATTAAAAAATAGTTCCACGCCCACTGCTTCTCTATGACACTCCTCCTTCTGCAGGTGGTGGGTCGGTCAGCCAAAGGTGCGATCTACAAGTCACCTGGTCAGAATCCACTGGTAGATCACCATTGACCGGTTGCCGACTCCCACTTTAGAATGTACAGGTCTATGCAGCCTGCCACTTGTCATTGATTTGAACAGACTGCCTGTGTGGGACACCTGTGCAAGCCACACAAGTGAGGACGGCCTCTTCGCACGAATCGATACGCCCGTGAGGTCTTGGCTTGATGAATGTGGTAAAAAAACATGTTTTTGCACATTATTGGATGATTGAAATCAGCAGAGCTTCACCTCATTCACTAAGCTAAGTGAAAATTCCCCTTTTGCAAAGTGAATAGCCTATTTACCTTTAGTAAATCAACCCACTAGATCTTGTAAGGAAAGTCTCTAGCTTTACTGCGGTCTGTCCCAATTTCCCTCTGTACAAAAGCAATTTTTTTTTTATCTGTTTAAATATTCTTTACGTAACATGCTTTAAATTTAGACTTGACTTCTCTGACGTTCTGTTTTTCTGGTAAATTGGCCGAGGTTTAGAGAACTGCATGCACTGCAATCTTATGACAACCCCTAACAGAGGCGTACAGCAGGATTTGTGTGCTTGCTGCATAAAACCCTCACTGTGTAAAATGCAGACCGCTTGGTGCTTCGGTGTCATTTGTATTCCTAAAGCACTCATACACTACCGAAGGCTTTGTGTTATGGGCTCGTAACTTGTGCCCGGGCAGCAAGGTCATCATCGTTACTATCTTTGACCTTGAAGTCGACCTTCACAGTGTTACCATCAAATAGTTCCCTAGCATGTTGCTGCCCAGAGACAAACAGAAGCGAGACTGCAGTTATTCACCAGTACGCATGTACGGTATTCCTCCGGTTGCTAAGCAACTATTAAATGACTCTGCTGGGGAAAAGACCATAGGATTCAACAAGAATACAAGACATCATTAATGTTAGAATTGCATATAAACCCCTTTTTGTTTCCCAAAAATGCTTACAGGAATTTCCACTTTTAATGACATGTACCCAGTGCCATAGAACAAAAGGACAGCGCAGTCTTTACGAAGAAACGCATAATTTGATTCAAAATTAGAACTTCAAATATAGTAATTGTCTTGAAGCACAAGACGTAGCCGATGAAAGTAGAAAGTCATTTTCAATAACATTCCAAATGATGTGGTGCTTTAAGCTTATTAGAACAATATATACTTTGTAGTATTGCATAACATATTTGTACACACAATTAAGAACACTTAAAGTTTAAAACAGAGCTTTCACTGTTTCACTAAACACTAGCGTGTTTAGTGAAACCTATATATATATATATAACCTATATATATGTAACCTATATATATATATATATATATACAGTTTTAGCCACACAGACTTATTCTTGCCAACAAATAAAAAAATCCCTCCGTCCTCCCCACCAAGTCAACTTTCTTTTGTCCGCCATTCTGTATGCTAATTTAACCGCTTCAGCTCCAGAAGGCTTTACCCCAGCCCCCCTCTTCCTGACCAGGCCATTTTTTGCAATACAGCACTGCGTTGACTTAACTGACAATTGTCGTGCGGCGATGTACCCAAATAAAATTGACGTCCTTTTTTTCCCCACAAATAGAGCTTTCTTTTGGTGGTATTTGAACACATCTGCGGTTCTTATTTTGTGCGCTATAAACAAAAAAATAAAATTTTGAAAAAATACTTTCCGCTATAAAACACAACCAATAAAAAAAAAAAAAAATCAAATTTCTTCATCAATGGCCCAGATTCACAGACATCGGCGCATATTTATGCCGCTGTAGCGTATCTTTTATTACACTACGCCGACGCAGCGCAGAGAGGCAAGCACTGAATTCACAAAGCACTTGCCATTAAATCTGCGCTGTGTTTCTTAGGCGTAAGTGGAAGTGGGCGTGAGCCATGCAAATGAGGCGTGACCCCATACAAATGATGGCCCGAGCGCCATAAAGCTACGAATAACAAACGGCGCATGCGCCGTCCCGTGGACGCATCCAGTGCGCATGTTTAGAATCACGTCGGAAATACTCCCTAAGATACGCCTGATCACTGCCTACGACGTGAACGTAACCTACGCCTAGTCATATTCACGTACAACGTAAACAACAAAAGATACGGCTTGTGTTCCCTGGTCCATACCTTTGCATGGGATGCGCCTCATATATGGGGAATAACTTTACGTACGACTTACGCAAACCGCATATATTATGCGCAAGGCACAAGTACGTTCGTGAATCAGCGTATCTACCTCATTTGCATATGTGCATAGAAAATCAATGGGAGCCGCAAATGCGCCCAGCGTAAATATGCGCCCACGATACGATGGCGTAGGCAAGTTACGTCGGTCATAGGAAGCCTATTTTTAGGCGTATCTTAGTATGTGGGTCGGCGCATAGATACGATGGCGCACATTTGTACTTATGTCGGCGTATCTTGAGATACGTCGGCGCAAGTGCTTTGTGAATCTGGGCCTATGATTTTGTTACATATTTTTGCTATAAAAAAAAAATCCCAAAAAGCGTACATTGGTTTGCACAAAAGTTATAGCGTCTACAAACTATGGCATGGATTTATGGACTTTCAATTTTTTTAATTGTTCTTACTAATAATGACGGCAATCTGCGATTTTTAGCAGGATTGCAGTGGACAAATCTGACATAAGTGACACTTTTTGGGGACCAGTGACACCAATGCAGTGATCAGTGTTAAAAAAAAAAAAATGTACTACCACTGTATAAATGACACTGGCAGGGAAGGGGTTAACATCAGGGGCGCGCAAAGGGTGTGCTCCTAGGGAATGCTTTCTAACTGTGTGGGGGATGGACTGACTGGAGGAAGAGAGACATCTGTGTTCCTGATTAGCAGGAACACAAGAGCTCTCTCTCCCTCTGTGACAGAACAGCAGTCTGCTTTGTTTACATAGCCAGACCACCGTTCTGCCTCTCCTGCAAACGGAGGCGGCCGCCAGGCCCGCTGATTGGCTCCTTGTTGTGTCCAATCACAGCAGGAGTGCGGCGCGTGCCCCAGAGCCGACAACAGTAATCACGGACAGGTATGTAATTTTTCTCTTAGATCCAAGCAAAGCTATCCCTTGTAAATACAGAAGGCTTCAGTGTTTTACAAGTCACAGTGGGGAGTGGAAGGGTGAGGGCTGGAGGTGGCAGAATGGAGATCTGCCATTTTCCAGCTGCAAAACTGCGTGTGTGGGCCACATGACAAGGCTTGGCTGGCTGGATTCGGCCTGTGAGCCTTGTGTTATATGTGGTCTACAGCCTTATAGTTGTATATTTGTTAGTGTAAAATCTATAGCACTACTACTTTGAACTGCTAAATTCAAGAGATGTGGAGTGAGATTTGATGTCACTACTGGTGTGCTTGCTGGAGGCTCTGACATGATCATCTATCAAGATGGCCACCTTCACATAGAGACACAGTGCAGAACAAGGCGTGTTAAGTCCTTAATGGGAAAAGGTCAACTGCAGAGAGACCACAGCCAGTATTGTTGACTAGTTCACTTTTCAATCGGACTGCCTTTTTTTTGGGTACAGCTCGCAGAACTCTCTTAGGCTCCTTTCACATGTACGGATCCTGTGAGGATCCATACATGTCTCATCTGCTTGTTGATCCCCCGCTGAGCCGGCAGATCACACTGTGCAGGGACCGCCCTGTCAGATCTCCGCTCTCCCCTGGGGGATCCGATGGACACGAACCGTCTGTCCGCGTTCACACGATCTGCTCTGCAGACGGATGGAAAAATAGTATTTTCCTCCGTCTGCAGAATCGGAGGATTGCGGACACGGATGAGATCGGGTGTCAGCGGTTGTTCATCCGCTGACACCCGCTATCTCATAGGGATACATGTATGTCCCTTTTTCATCCGTAAACGGATGGATGAAAAAGCGGACATACGGTCCGCTGGTGTGAGAGGGCCCTTAAAGTGGAGGTTCACCCTTTAAAAAAAATTCTGACATCACACGGAGTCGCGCCATCCTACCGACAGAATGCCGGTGTTTTTTTTTTTTCTCAGCACATACCTCTTAATCCCAATTTTCACCTCGCGGCAATCCCGCGGGAGTGGGCGTTCCCAAGCACTGCCTGTGATTAACAGGCTTCCGAACGGCGCATGCTGCGCGCCACAGGTTGCCGACAGAACCCGAACGTCGGTGCGCAGGCGCCGTATAGAGCCGCACCGACATTCGGGTTTTTTCGGCAACCTGTGATGCGCAGTATGCGCCGTTCGGAAGCCTGTCAATCACAGGCAGTGCTTGGGAACGCCCACTCCCGCGGGATTGCCGTGAGGTGAAAATCGGGATTAAAAGGTATGTGCTGAGAAAAAAAAAAAAACACTGGCATTCTGTCGGTAGGATGGCGCGAATCCGTGTGATGTCCGAATTTTTTTTGAGGGTGAACCTCCACTTTAAGTGGCATGGCCAGCTTGCACACCTCAGCTTCTATATGACTAGCAGATTATCCTGCTACCCAACTATGCAGAAAATGGGTGCATCTACTGTAGAACAGACAGCAGCCCCAGAAATATGAAGATTGACGTGCTTCTTTCAGTGCACGGTGCTTTAAAAGAAACCGTAACATTTAACACTCGGCTGTCTTTCAGAGCCTTTTTTTTAAGATTCCTTACCACATCCTTGTAGAACTAATGGTGACATTATGATTTCCTTACTAGACAATATTAGCTGGTTGAATGTTCCTGTGCTATTGTTTGCTAAAAGCTCAGTAAATAAGGAAACCACACTAAAGAGGAAATAGGATCCTATAACACTCTTAAAGACATGCTGGCAGGTTAATCGGATCCTGTCTAAAATTGGCCCTAGTATATGTATGAATGTGTGTTAGGGACCTTAGGTTGTAAGCTCCTTGAGGGTAGGGACTGATGTGAATGTACAATGTATATGTAAAGCGCTGTGTAAATTGACAGCACTATATAAGTACCCAAAATAAATAAAATAAATATTGGTTGTTTGCATACCGGTAATGTATCCCATAGGGGGCCCTGCACGTTGGAACTTACAATCTACAGTAAGAGGGGGGGTCAAGTATTATAAAAGGTATTAACTGTGGGGGATGAGGTGATGAAGAAAGAAGTACAGTTGTTGGGTGGAGGCATGATAGGCGTCTCTGAAGAGAAAAGTTTTCAGGGATCACCTAAAAGTGTATAGAGTTGGAGATAATCAGACAGTTTGGGGTAGGAAATTCCAAAGGATGGGGGTATGGGAGGAGGTGCAGAGGAATCTAGAGAGCAGGAGGTCTTGGGAGGAACGAAGAGGATGATTTGGTTGGTATTTTGAGACTAGGTTAGTGATGTAGCTGGGGGTCAGGTTGTGGATAGCTTTGTAAGTTATTGTTAGTATTTTGAATTAAATTTGTTGGGTGAGCGAAAGCCAGTGGAGGTATTGGCTGAGAGGGGTAGCAGATGCTGAGCGGTTCGTAAGGTAGGTGAGTCTGGCTGCAGCATTCATGATGGACTGGAGGGGGAATAACCTATTTAAAGGTAAGCCAATGAGGAGGGAGTTGCAGTAGTTGAGCCATGAGATAACCAGGAAGTGAATCCGGAGGCCTTTTTGGTTTCATTAGTTAGGAGGGGACAAATTTTGACATGTTGCAGAGGTTGAGGCGGCAAGCTTTGGAAGTGATTGGATGTGGGGCCGAAAGTAGAGTTCAGAGTCCAGGATAACACCTAGCACCCTGACCTGCAGGGATGGGTGGATGGTTGTGCCATTGCTCTTAACCACGTCAGCAGAATGGCACAGCTGGGCACATCAACGTATAGGTACGTTGTCCTTTAAGCCCAGCCGCGGTGCGCTCCCGCGACCCGTTCCGAAGCTCCGTGACCGCGGGACCCAATCGCCACTGGAGTCCCGCGATCGGTCCCCAGAGCTGAAGAACGGGGAGAGCCGTGTTTAAACACGGCTTCCCCGTTCTTCACTGTGGCTCCGTCATCGATCGTGTCATCCCTTTTATAGGGGGACACAATCGATGACGTCACACCTACAGCCACACCCCCCCTACAGTTGTAAACACACTTCAGGGAACACATAACCCCAACAGCGCCCCCTGTGGTTAACTCCCAAACTGCAACTTTCATTTTCACAATAAACAATGCATTTTAAATGCATTTTTTGCTGTGAAAATGACAATGGTCCCAAAAATGTGTCAAAATTGTCCGAAGTGTCCGCTATAATGTCGCAGTCACGACAAAAATCGCTGATCGCTGCCATTAGTAGTAAAAATTTTTTTTTTTTATAAAAATGCAATAAGACTATTCCCTATTTTGTAAACGCTATAAATTTTGCGCAAACCAACCGATAAACACTTCTTGCGATTTTTTTACCAAAAATAGGTAGAAGAATACGTATCGGCCTAAACTGAGGAAAATAATATTTTTTTTATATATTTTTGGGGGATAGTTATTATAGCAAAAAGTAAAAAATATTGATTTTTTTTCAAAATTGTCGCTCTATTTTTGTTTATAGCGCAAAAAATAAAAACCGCCAAGGTGATCAAATACCACCAAAAGAAAGCTCTATTTGTGGGAAAAAAAGGACGCCAATTTTGTTTGGGAGCCACGTCGCACGACCGCGCAATTGTCAGTTAAAGCGATGCAGTGCCGAATCGCAAAAAGAGGCCTGGTCCTTTACCTGCATTTTGGTCCGGGTCTTAAGTGGTTAAAAGAGAAGTCCGAGGAAGAGGCACGTGGGGGAGGACATATTATGAACTCAGTTTTGGACAAGTTGAGTTTGAGGAAGTGGTGTGATATCCAGACAGATATGTCTGTTCAGGGCTGGACTGGGACAAAAATTTGGCCCTGGACTTCATCCAGACTGGCCCACTTTGACAGGTCTCTCCCACAGCGGCCGGAAAACTCCCGCACCCCCGGCCACCCAAGCCCCCTCTCCCCCTTTACTAGCCACTAGCCGTTTTACTTTATTAGAGCAGAATGGCTGGTACTGGTACTCTTATAGGCAGTACCAGTGGGGAAGCTAGACATTATTTCTCCCGGGGCTAAGAATCAGTTTGGTGCCCCCGCCTTATGGGACAAGATTAGGCAGAAGTGAGAAACTCCCAGGCCGCTGTCACTGAAGCCGGCCCACTGAGCCATCGGCCCACCGGGAAACTCCCTGTAGTCCCAATGGCCAGTCCATCCCTGTGTGTGTTATTAAGTTAGTGATGCGTGAGGAGACTGATGAAGTGAGCTAAGGGGTGGAGAGGTAGACTTGGGTGTCATCTGCGTAGAAATTATTTTGAAAGCCAAGGGAGGCTTTCAGCTGACCCAGGGTGTAGATTGAAAATAGGAGAGGTCCAGGAACAGAACCTTGGGGGACCCCGATGGAAAAATCAAAGGAGAGTGGGGGAAGTAGAATTGCAAGTGACACTGAAGGTGTGGTGGGATAGGTTGGATGAGAGCCAGCAAAGAGCAGAGTCAAGGAGACCAAAGGAGTAACGTTTTTTTTGAATAGGAGGGGGTGGTCATCCATATCAAAGGCAGCCTAAAGGTACAGAAGTAGGAGTACAGAATAGTGTCCATTGCTTTTGCTGTTAGTAAGTCATCTGTGAGTTTTAAAAGAGCAGTTTCTGTGGAATTTTGAGGGCGAAATCCGGACTAATGAGGTGGTCACTCGGTTGTAGACCCGGCGTTTCCAGGAGTTTAGAGGAAAAGGGGAGCCAGGAGATAGGTTGTACATTGGTAAAATTGGTAGGGTCCAAGGATGGCTTTTTAAGTATGGGGATGACTAGTGCATGTTTTCGAGAGTTAAGAAGATACCAGAAGAGAGGGAGAGATTGAAGGGGAAAGGGAGTAGCCGCTCCAGGTGGGAACCCAGACGAACATCCACCGTTGCAGACAACTCAGGTGCAGGCAATGCACTTGGTAAAGCAGGAACAAATATAGGCCCGTATTCAGAAAGAAGTTACGCTGGCGTATCTATTGATACGCCGCGTAACTTCTAGGATGCTCCGGCTTATCTTTTTTCTGTATTTAGAAAACAAGATACGCCGGATTTTTGCTAAGATCCGACTGGCGTAAGTTTCTTACGCCGTCGTATCTTAGTTGCATATTTACGCTGGCCGCTAGGTGGCGCTTCCGTCGATTTACGCGAGGAGTATGCAAATTTAGTAGATACGCCGATTCAGAAACGTGCATCCGCCTGGCGCATTTTTTTACGTCGTTTACGTTAGGCTTTTTCCGGCGTAAAGTTACCCCATGGTCTATGAGGGGTAGGCAATGTTATGTATGGACGTCGGGCCAGTGTAGAATTTTCAGTCGATTACGTCATTTGCGTAAGTCGTTCGGGAATAGGGCTGTACGTAAGTTACGTTCGCATCGAAAGCATTGACAGTTTGCGGCGTAATTTGGAGCATGCACACTTTCGTGCGCCGTTCGTAAAAAACGTCAAATACGTGGGGTCACTATTAATTTAAATAAAACACGCCCACATCATCCACATTTGAATTAGGCGGGCTTACGCCGGACCACATACGCTACGCCGCCGTAACTTAGGGTGCAAGTTCTTTATGAATACGGAACTTGCGCCCTAAATTACGGCGGCGTAACGTATCTGAGATACGTTACGCCCGCCGATAGATACACCATTGTATCTGAATCCGGGCCCTTGTCTCTGGACAGCCGCACACTGAACAAATTGTAGCCTTTATTGAAAAAAGGACAGCACTACAAGTCACAGCAAAGTGAAATAAAATAAAACCCAACTGCTGACGCGTTTCACACTAACACTAGTGCTTAGTCATAGTTTGATTGTTTTCATACAAGTACAATAGGCACATAGCAGGAATATGAAAGGCTGAGGTAACATGTTATTGAAAGTAAGTTTGCTGTGTTATTTTACTCACAACTTGTTCCAGATGTATCGTTGTCCCCATTGATACCTCACAAACAGTGTTTTTCTGTTCTCTTTCAGGATCGGCCGACGTCTTGTGCTGCTGTTTTCTGTAATCTTCAACCTCATTTTTGGACTTTCTGTGGCTCTCTCTGTCAATGTGACCATGTTCAGCACGCTCAGGTTTTTTGAAGGATTCTGTCTTGCTGGGATTTTCCTCTGCTTGTATGCATTGAGTGAGTACTGCTTTCACTGAAATACAGTGGGTATAGAAATGAATCGCACCCCTTTAAAATAATTTCATGTTGTCGCTTTGCAGTCTGCAATGAAGACAGACACAGCTTTTGTTTTATCCGGCTGTATTTACTTAATGCAACTTATATCTCTATCTATCTATCTATCTATCTATCTATCTATATATATATATATATATCATTTTTTTTTTTTTGCTTTGACATATGCTTTGAACAGCTTGCACAGGAAGAGCTCTTAGGAGACTGTGTCACTCGGCTCACCTTACAGAAGTTTCCCCAGATGTTCTGGCCTCCCGAGGGACACCTACAGCTTGCTGCTCTCTCTCTCCGCAGATACCAATCCCACGACACAGAGGCCAGGATCTTTTCAGAATCCCTGGGTAGATCCTGCTCTCTACAAAGATTTTAACCTCTCAATTCTAGCCCCTTATGGTAATAAAACACATTCAAACGGTGCAGGGGGAACTTGACATATATACGTATAAATACATCGCTATAACAAAAAATAAACAATGCTTAAAATCAATCTTTAGTAAAAGTAAGATATACAGAATACCTTCTTCCTGAGGACCTGTTTGTGTGGATCCCTGCTTACCTTTTTTCTGCCTCCTCCCACCATCGAGGGAGACATGCATCTAAATCTCCCTGACAGGCGGTGAGGAAGCAATGCACCGCCTCTTGTAACCCCTTTTTTCCCACCAAATGCACTGCAACCACATGTAATGTACGATGTTGTGAGGCGTTTGCGGCACTTTCCTTTTCCTTTAATGTGTAGAGTTTGGTGGGCTTGGCGTCCGTCAAGTGCTACATGTCGGGTCAACAAAACATCCCTATCCGCTGCCTGTTGCAGCTTAAGGGGGGATGGTTGGTGGGCGGGCTGCAAAAACGCGGCTCAACCTTGCATTATTGCCATCCCCCAACTGCAAGTCTAAACAAGGCCTTACATTTCCTTGCACTGTTTCTTAACCCCCCAACATACCACCTGTAATTAAGATGTTAGGGCCAGATTCACAAAGGAGATACGACGGAGTATCTCAGATACTCCGTCGTATCTCTCAGAGTATCTATGCCACTGATTCATAGAATCAGTTACGCATAGATAGCCCTAAGATCCGACAGGTGTAATTGTTTTACACTGTCGGATCTTAGGATGCAGTACCGCGGCCGCCGCTGAGGGTAGTTTGCGTCGTATTCCAACGTCGGGTATGCAAATTAGCAGTTACGGTAATCCACGACGGATTTTCGCGTTCGGTACGTCGTCGCTAGTATAGTTTCCCGTCGCAATTTTAGGCGTCGTTTGACCTGCCCTAACTTTAGACAGCACACGTATGTGCTGTTTAAAGTATGGCCGTCGTTCCCGCATCTCCTTGTGATCGATAGTCCTTTTTGGATAATTTGGATATTTCATGGCATGCTTTACCCCTTTGTATCATGACCAATAATATGTACGGTATTTATCGGGGTATTGCGCACACCCGCGTATAGCGCGCACCCCCAACCTAGAAGGAAAATTTTGGAAAAAAATAAATACTTACAGTTTGAATGCCCCTCGTTGGTGTCTTGCCCGGCGTCCATCGACGACCTTGTCCGGTCCGGCGTCCGTCTGCGGCCTCGGTGGTGTCCTCCCGCGCTGTCTCTCAGTCGAATCCCCGATTCCAGCGCTGAGTACACTCGGGCACGTTCGGCCACGCTCGGCTTCTCACGCATAAAGGCTAGGAGGCGTCACAGAGCGTGACGGCAAGCGAAGCCGAGCCTGGCCGAATGTACCCGAGTATACTGCGTTCGGTATATGTCGGCGGCGCAGTTCAAACTCAGCGGGAGAAGCGGGTATCAGCGTATATCGCGCACCCACGATTTTGCCCTGATTTTAAGGGCAAAAAAGTGCGCGGTATACGCCGATAAATACGGTATATGTCATGCCAGTACCTACTTAAATCATATGTTTGAAAAATTCAAAATAATGTATAAAAAAGACACAGAAATTATAGTAAATTGCATATAATGTACTCCAAAATTACAGCAAATATTCCAATAAACAGAAAAGTCTGAACACCCACAAAAAGATTGGTATGGGAATATGTATTAATATGAAGAACTCTCTAATCCACACTTTTGTGTCACTACGCACCAGGTGGGACCCTTTACTTATGAAAGTGCCACTTACCCTTAAATTATAGGAAGGGAAGGTCATATCAAGAATATGTGAATAATCCCTTCAGGACATTCAATAAAGTAAAATAGTTCCCACATGAATGCATTGCTATCCGACTTCCAGGAAGCTCAAAGATTTTACAAATTGGAATCGTGTCAAAAGACTCAAAATAGTGTAACTCTTTTTTATTAAAATTCAAAAGTCATATTTAAAAAAAAAAGGACAAACTCACAGTGCTCCAGCTTCACTACTGTAAATCACTATATGAGTATTTAAGTGTTGCAGTCCCACCAGCACAGCAAATACCTGCATCTTCAGATAGCCATTGGCCATTATGCAGTGTAATACCGCAGGTAAGGGCCCCATCTTACTAGTTGCGTTTTACGATTTTCTCAGGAGCAGCTGTACTGCTTATTGCTTTATAGTGATTTATGTATAATTATAAGTTGAATCCTGGCTGCACTGTTTGAATTAGTTTTATCATATATAAAGGTACCCTGCTGACGCAGGTGGTCTTGGGCATGATGGTGTAAAGTTAAAGTAGAGGTTCACCCTAAAAAAAAATTCTAACAATACATTGAGAAGACTGATTACACTGCGTGTATGCTGTTTTTTTTTTTTTTTCGTACATACCTTGTTATCGCTGTTTCATCCCTCGGCTTCCAGGTATGATTCTTGCTGGACTGGGCGTTCCTAGTTGATTGATGTTCCTCCGACCGGCGCATACTGCGCATCACGACTTTCCGACAGAAGCCGAACTTCATTGCGCAGGCGCCGTATAGAGTCGGCTCTATATGGCGCCTGCGCAGCGACGTTCTGCTTCTTTCAGGAAAGTCATGACGCGCAGTATGCGTCGGTCGGAGGAACGTCAACCCCAGCATACCCGCAGTGTAATTAGTCTTCTCAATGTATTGTTAGACATTTTTTTTAGGGTGAACCTCCACTTTAAGACATTAAAAATGTTGAGAAAAATATATATAGTTGCGCTAATATCAAAGGAAACCTTTACGAAGAAGGTGACCATAAATGTGGAAGTTACATGAATGAACATGAATCATGAATTCATTTAAATGCCTGTCTGCATAAACAATACACAAATTCTCAAACGTGAAATTGACAAATCATGAAATAGGCCATGGTATTAACCTATGTGCAAAAACCAAATACGAATCATAGATTGTTATGAACAAAACATGAACTGTGAGCCCTGCAATGGGCTATAACATATAAACACAGTGAATTAAAAAGGAAAAAAGAAAGTCCATATGGTTGCAATATGAGGAAACACCCAGTGATGATCAAAATGACAGCTGCTCTTTCTTCTCAAGATCCGCAACTTTAA
This sequence comes from Rana temporaria, assembly GCF_905171775.1. Taxonomy (NCBI): domain Eukaryota; kingdom Metazoa; phylum Chordata; class Amphibia; order Anura; family Ranidae; genus Rana; species Rana temporaria. Next base: position 241,087,837 of record NC_053493.1, on the reverse strand, counting down.
GGCTCCTTTTTACACTGGGGTGGGAGCCGCGGTGGCAGTATAGCGCCGCAAAAAATAGCGGCGCTATACTGTCGGATTTGCTGCGGGATTCGGGCCGCTAGCGGTTGCAGTATTAACCCCCGCTAGCGGCCGATAAAGGGTTAATACCGCCCGCAATGCGCCTCTGCAGTGGTGCATTGCTGGCGGTATTGCCGCGATTCCCATTGTTTTAAATGGGAAGGAGCGGTGAAGGAGCGGTATACACGCCGCTCCTCTCACCGCTCCAAAGATGCTGCTTGCAGGAGATTTTTTTGTCTCCCGCCAGGGGTTCACCCAAAAAAAGAGTTGTCCTAATGACAATCGGCTGTTTTTTTTTAAAAATGTATCCCCGTACATACCGTATTTTCACCGCCGCTTCCGGGTATGTCTTCTGCGGGACTGGGCGTTCCTAATTGATTGACAGGCTTCCGACCGTCACATACTGCGCGTCACGAGTTGCCGAAAGAAGCCGAACATCGGTGCGCAGGCGCCGTATAGAGCCGACTCGCAGTCCGGCTTCTTTCGGCAACTCGTGATGCGCTGTATGCGACGGTCGGAAGCCTGTCAATCAATTAGGAACGCCCAGTCCCACAGAAGACATACCCTGAAGCGGCAGTGAAAATACGGTATGTACGGGGATAAAATAAAAAAAAACAGCCGATTACATTCAGCCGAGTTGTCAGAATGACAATGTTAAAATAATTTTTTTGGGTGAACCCCCGCTTTAAAGATTACATTTCAAGCCAAACCTATCTTGAGTAAGATAAATGGCAGGTTAGAAAGAGAATCTTTAAATTGCAGACATTTACATCTGAAATATGATTTTTTTTTTGATTTGGCTAAATTGTGTGTAATTGTTTATAGTTAAATGTAATTATTCTCTTTTTTTTTATTATTTGATTTTCGTTAGTTTTTTTATCCCTTATGAATATGATTTTATAATATGTTGAAGTCTTGTAGCTTGCAATTAGTGTTTGTCTTGGCTGCTTGTAATAGTTACAAGGCAGTGAATTATAATGTTCATACATAATAATTTGTGTGTCTGAATCATATTCAGCTCCAGTGCCTGTGATGAACTTCTAGATCACATGTGCGCAATGAAAGCAATAATTAAGTGCTTGCAAAGATAGCTACGTGTATTATAGAAATGGATTCCCTTTGCTCTATCAATTTATTGATTGGCACTGAGCAGGCCTACTTTGACGTATGTCCGAAAGGATGGTGAAATGTTGTTTATGGGCTGATGTAAGCCCTTTTTTCATAAAACAAATGGGTGAATGTGTATTATTTTCTCCTTTTTTATCACAACAGTATAGCATTGGTATTGCTGCCAACAGATAAATACGTTTGCTCCACCAAGGTTGGCTAATTTTGGTAACATAATGAAATAAGGGCTGAACTTTGCTGCTTATTACTCCCAATGCGGCCCAAGTCATGGGAGTCTTTTATACAGTGGCGGCTGGTGCTCAATAATTTGGAGAGGTGAGCAGAAAACCAACGTGGGAGATGGACATAAAGGCGGGAAACACCAGCAACACAACCCCCCTCACCCCCCCATGGGAGACGGATGGGCGGGAAGGCAGAAGGCCTCCTTAACTTAGGAGGCAGATGTCCTGTCCAGGATGACACTCAAATCTCCCCTCCTCCTCTTTGCTCCAACAAGTTTGGCAAATTTTGGTAACTCCCCTGTCCGAGCCGGGGAGTGCTGGATGTGTCTGCTGTGGGTGAGCCATCCCTGGAGACAGTGGCGACTGGTGGGTTGGTTGCGCTTCCCCTGCCTCTCCTCCCTTCTCCTAGGCCAATAGGATTGCTTCTCCTTTCGGCAAATCAGGAAACAGGTTTCAGGACCAGCTACCTGATTGGCCGGGAGGAGAATCCATGTGACAATAGCGAATATTCATTCGCTATATTACACTGTATTTATGCTATTGTTATAGACCAGAGGTGGGCAAACTACGGCCCGCGGGCCGTATACGGCCCGGCGGACCTTTTAATCCGGCCCCCGGGCGGATCGCTAGAAATAGCATTGTAGTGGATGGCCGTGGCGGAACTACCGCCATAGCGACCCACGCGGGCGCTATGGGGCCCGCAGCTAAGTGAGGTTCGGGGGGGCCCACAGTCCGATATTTGTTTATGACCGGGCCGCACAGCGGGAGGTAAGCGGGGACCGCGGCCTGGAGAGGGTTAACACAGGCCGCAGTCACCGCTTACCTCCCTCTATGCGGCTGTGCCTGTGTCTCCTCTAGTCTCCAGGCTCTCCTGCCCAATGTCATCTATCATCAGAGCAGGGCTGGGAGAAGCCGGAGACACTGAACAGCATGAGTGCTGTGCAGGGATCCGTGGTTGCTAGGAAGCAGGTCGGATCCAATCAAAACAGCTATTGCTGTCCCCGCACACGCTCTGCTGCCTGCAGTAGCTAGGCAACGCCGACGCTGCCAGGGCTGGGGCCGCTGATGACGTATGACGTCTGGAGACCTCGCCCACCCAGACAGATTACGTCCATTCAAAAAACAACAGGAGGGAGGAAGACACGTGTGAAGTGAAGCCATCAGATCGGGAGACAAGTAAAGGAGACACAGAAGAAGCAAAACAGGTAAACGAGAAAGGGGGTAATGGAGGAGGAGACAGGAAAGTGTAAATCGATAAAGATGAATGGTGGCACTGGCAAAAAGGAGATAAGAAAGGGGGAAGAAGAGGGAAGAACAGATAGAAAAAAAAGGGGACTATATAAAGAGAAAAATAAGGAAAACAGAAAAGCACAGGAAAATAAGAGAAAAAATACGAGTGAAAAATAAAAAGATGATGGAGAAATGAGAATAGGAAAAAAGGAAGAAATGAGTGGGAAAAGGAGACAAATTAAGAGGATAAGGTACAACTGAGAAAAATGTATGAAAATAAACTTAAAAAAAAAAAAACTGGTGGCACACTGGCAGCAATTGATGGCACACTGGCAGCAATTGATGGCACACTGGCAGCAATTGATGGCACACTGGTGGCACACTGGCAGCAATTGATGGCATACTGGCAGCAATTGATGGCACACTGGCAGCAATTGATGGCACACTGGTGGCACACTGGCAGCAATTGATGGCACACTGGCAGCAATTGATGGCACACTGGCAGCAATTGATGGCACATTGGCAGCAATTGATGGCACACTGGCAGCAATTGGTGGCACACTGGCAGCAATTGATGGCACACTGGCAGCAATTGATGGCACACTGGCAGCAATTGATAGCACACTGGCAGCAATTGATGGCACACTGGTGTATGTATGTCTTAGTGATTGATTAACATCACAACTTCATTGATTTGAAATTGATACCCTTATTTTTTGTATGATTTTTGCTTTTGCTCATCACTGCCACACACATGCAGCCAGGCATTGCACGTGTGTGGCCGTAATGAGCAAAACTAAAAATCATACAAAAAAAAGCTATCAATGAAGTTGTGATGTGAATCAATCACTAAGACAATAAGACATACATAAACCATAATTTTCACTAATATGAGTCACAAGTAGTGAAAAATGTTCATTGTTTTGGGAAATTTTGTTTAATAAAACATTTTTTCTTGTAAGGCAACCTCACTTTTTCATTGTTTAACTATAACAAGTACTCGTACCAGTTGTCCAACAATGCTATTTACTGCTTTTTATAAAGAAATACAATTGATTTTATGCAGTATTGAGTTTAGCCTTTTGGCCCGGCCCTCCAAAATATTTTTAGTTTCTCATGTGGCCCCATCGAAAAAATAATTGCCCACCCCTGTTATAGACTATTGTCTCTTCTGGTAGAATGCTCTTAGGCTATTGCTTTACGCAACCCATAAGTGATTCGATTTTCTTTCCTTCTACCACAGGTGGAAGAAAAGGAAAATCGCTCTATTTTCCCATCAACACAGCCAGTGTAGATGGGGGAATGCCTCTTGCAGTGCTATTGTGTTGTTCAGGGGGGGGGGGGGTCTCAAGCTGATCGAGGGATAGAGTTGGTTACAATCAGCCTGCTTATATATTGCTCATCAATGCAGTTGAACCGGCCGAGATTCGATCCATGTATTGGCAGCTTTAGGCTATTTTCTCTTTGGAACAAAAGTTCATCAAAGGTATTGCTGCGTTTTTGACAACTTAAAGCAAAGGTCCGGCTTAAAAAAAAAGACAAATAATTTAAGTCAGCACCGTACTGCTGGCTTTTAATAAGGACACTTACCTGTCCAGGGTGCCCACGATGTCGGCAGCCAAAGCCGAGCATTCGCTCGGGTCTCAGCTGCCCCCCTGCCATCCTCGGTGATGGAATCAGGAAGTGCAGCGTTGCGGATTCACTGCCCGATTCCCTACTGCTATGTGAATGGGCGGATGTCTCCTGGGACACACACAAGGTCCCAGAAGACACCGCTCCCCATTTCCCAGGAGGCAGCGCGAGGAGGAGAAGAAGAAAGAAGACCACCGCAGACAAGGAAGTGGCAGATTAGGAGATCTGCCTAGTAACAGCCACTTCTGATATATATATATATATATATATATATATAATTTAATTTTTGTAGCCTTTTTGGCTTTTTCTTTTTTTTAAGGGTGGACCTCCTCTTTAAATAAAAAATAACATTTCAAAAATATTAAAAACCTTTGCAAGTGTAGTATTTGGAACTTTTGTACAAATGCTGAAACATTTGCACAGCAAGTTTAACGAATGGTCCTCCAGGAGTAGTATCTTTGCTATAGACAAGACACATCCTTATTACACTTGCCTGCATTTAGAATATTGTTTCTTTTCAACCATGTAAAAAAAATCCTGTGTTTCTGCAGCCTATGTATTTATCAAAACGTTAAAGTAATATCACTATGACTCATGCAGGAATAAAAGCAGGTGGGGTCCTCTCAGCTGACTGCGCTTCTCCATCTTTGTTTTCTATAATCCTTAACAATGAGAAGTCGTGACTGAGATCTGTAATGCATGTGGCTTTTTTTAGGAAGTGTTACTAAAAAGCATCCGAATGCTACGGCTATAAACAATAGAAAACAAGTGCTTGTGAGGAAAACCACACCTTTCTTAAAATGATTCAGCGCATATTTGTGGCTTTTTATGTCTCCAGCAATTGTATATTAATGCTGAAAAAGCCATAGCGCTCTTAATTGTGGCAAACTGATTGTGGATTTACTTTGGCTATTGAAACTGTCAGTTTCCAACAGTATCCAGTTTAGTTTTACCTGTCATTATTCTAGTGTTAATAAAATGGATGGAAGAATCTGATGCCGCGTACACACGACCGTTTTTCATGACAAGAAAAATGCTATTTTTTTAATTGGTCATTAAAAACGATCGTGTGTAGGCTCCAGAGCATTTTTCTTGCCATGAAAAATGGCCATTTAAAATTTAGAACATGCTCTAGTTTTTCTCATTGTATTTCACGTCGTGAAAAATGGTCGTGTGTGCGCTTTAACGACAGGAAAAAAATGTGCATGCTCAGAAGCAAGTTATGAGACTGGAGCACTCGTTCTGGTAAAACTAGCATTTGTAATGGAGATAGCACATTCGTCACGCTGTAACAGACTGAAAAGTACAAAAACTGAAAAGCGCGAATCGTCTCTGGCCTGCCGCGGATACGGTCCTCCGGACCGTATCCGCGGATAAATCCTCTGAGGATTTTGATCCGATGGAGTGTACACACCATCGGATCAAAATCCGCGCCAAATTCCCATCGCGGTGACGTGTCGCGCCGTCGCCGCGATGATGACGCGGCGACGTGCGCGACGCTGTCATATAAGGATATCCACGCATGCGTCGAATCATTACGACGCATGCGAGGGATGGGTTCGGACGGATCGATCCGGTAAGTCTGTACACACCACCGGATCGATCCGCTGGAGCCGATTCCAGCAGATAGATTTGTTAGCATGTCTACAAATTTTTATCTGCTGGAAATCGGAAATATCCGCAGATAAATATCCGCTGGAACGTACACACCAGGGGATCTATCCGCTGAAACCGATCCGCTGAGATTTTTCAGCGGATGGATCCTCTCGTATGTATGGGGCCTCTCACCAAACTTTTACTAACACGAAATTGGCAAAAGCAGCCCAAAGGGTGGCGCCATCCAAATGGAACTTTCCCTTTTATAGTGCCGTTATACGTCACATCGCTTGGCTCTAGCATTTTTTTGTTTCACGATCGTGTGTATGCAAGGCAGGCTTGACAAGAATCACAACAAGAAAAACTTTGTTTTTTTCCATGATGTTAAAAACGGTTGTGTGTACGCGGCATGACACTTTTCTTTTTGGCCTGTTTGAATTCATAAGTTCCACTGTGATGGTAAAATCTGAATTAGTTGGGGTTGCCCAAGATGGTGCTGGGAGAGGATGCTCTGTAACGGGGGTCCCAGAGACCGGACCACTATCCTGACGATGCTTGCTATGGCTGGATTTGACTCCCCTTCCTCATCCCTTTCCCTGGGTCATGACTAGGGCGGAATCATGACCCCCTACCTGTCTTACAGCTACCTCAGCTGACTTCATTGACTTGGCGGGAGACGCTGACTCCAGCACCATTACAGCTCACATGGCCTCGCCGGGACAGTCTCCTGCTACGGCGGCAGATCTAGCGGCAGTCATGCAGACATTAACTACCTGCCCATTTTCACTGACCAACAAGATTGATCACCTGTAGACTAATATTAAATTTATCTGCGAGGACCTGAACTCATTCAGCAGCCGGGTGACTTATGTGGAGCAGTGGTTCTCTAATGCTGAGGACTCGCTGTGGGATCACAATGTCGACCTTCACACATTGAAAGGCAAGTTGATATAGTTGGATGCCTGGACAGAGGATGCAGAGAACACTAACAGGTAATTTTGCAGGTCCTGGGCCTCCGGAGGGGGCCGAAGGTAACAAACCTACTGCCTTTACTAAACCGCTTCTGAATGCTCGCTTCTCTCCATTCTTCACGGTTGAGCAGACACACAGTATACTAGCTGCAAGGCGTCCCCAGAGAGCACCTCCTCGGACTTTCATCTTTAAATTACTCCACTTCAGGGATCGTGATCTGGTGCTGAAAGGGGCCCGGGCCCTGGATGAGGTTCTCTTTGAAAATGCTAAACTTCTGATCTTTCCGAACTACTCTGTGAAAATCTGAATTGGGGAGGAAAATATCTTTTGATCTTTGACTACTAGTCAGCCAATTACTTTTTTATTTTGCTAGAGTGAAAGTAGTGGAAACTTTTTTTTAATTTCTGTAGTTGGCAGCTGTCAATTGTATTCTTTTTGATGGACAGCAGGTCTAGTAATTACTTTCCCCTAGAGTTGCCCTTTAAAGATCTTTCCTTCTAAAATGTATATCAATGGGGTTTTCAGGCTGGACAGCTCAGAATGCATCGTCGGCCTAATGCCTTGTACACACAATTGGTTTTCCCAGCGGTAAAAAGTTCACCGGGAATACCAAGGGGAAAATTGAGAATCTGCTCTGTAGCTTTTTCCCCCTACATACGGCCGGTTTTCCTGGCAGGAAAACTGCCATGAGAGCTTTGGTCCCGAAACCCGGCCGTGTGTATACTCCACCACAGGCTTTCCCTATAGAAAAACTGATGGCTTAAAAACCGCTGGGAATCCCGGCAGGACAAAATAAAACATGTTTCCTGCCATGATTCCCGGCGGGAAAACTGGTGGTGTGTACGAGGCATCAAAGTCCCTTCTGTATACACTGCAAACAGCTGATGAGATGGGGTCCATATGTAGAGGTGTACTTCGGCCAACAAGTGTTTTCTACTTTCTTACTTACTACAATATATTTTTTTTTTTTGGTAATTTAACCTATAGTAAAATCAATATTTAAACATGTCACTGCTACCACACTACAGACACCTCGTCGCTCACTGCACTTGTGTGGCCCAAGTGGCAATGCACTGTACTTTCTGTGAATGAACCTAGTCCCAACACTGTCCCCTCCTGCCTTCCACATGGTACTAGTGTCCTCTCATTGTGATGGTTGGTCTCGCTGACCAGAGATGCCATGTGGGGGATGGGGCTAGGCTCAGGATGCCTGGTAGATATTTGCATTGTAAAGTTTCCCAGAAATTCAGGATGCCCCAGTCACTGATAAGTCATGGCAAGGTGACATACAGTATGTGCCTCAGGATGTTCCTGCTGTGTTGTAGTGATGCCATTTTAGTCATCTTGGTCTTAATACAGTTTGGGTCAATTGGCGTATTCTAGTTAAAGGAGTTGTAAAGGTAAAAAAATGTTCCCCTAAATAGCTTTCTTTACCTTATTTCAGTCCTCCTTCACTTACCTCATCCTTCGATTTTGCTTTTAAATGTCCTTATTTCTTCTGAGAAATCCTCACTTCCTGTTCTTCTGTCTGTAACTCCACACAGTAATGCAAGGCTTTCTCCCTGGTGTGGAGTGTCGTGCTCGCCCCCTCCCTTGAGGGGGCGAGCAGGAGAGTCGGGACGCTCTCTACGTTGCAGATAGAGAAAAGGAGCTGTGTGTTAGTGGGTGACCTGACTCTCGTGCTCGCCCCCTCACTGGGATGGCAATTTACCTAGATTGTATCATAATATACAAAAGCAATTTCCATAAACCCAATAGAAATATTGAAAAATAAAGCAATTTCCATTACATCAGTGCTTTGAAATATGGAAGGAGGGATATTTGTTGTCCATGCATATGCTCTGGGGTCTGTCCTAGTGCATTGACAGAAGCTTGGTTTTACCTCTTATATTCCAGGAGGTGACAGCAGAATATTAGGAAAGATCTACTTGTAAAGATTGTAACTTATCGAGAAAGGAAAACAAAGCTGTGCCATTTTATGTTTGCATGTAGTGCGTTGGCCACACAGTTAACAAATATTTTTAAGTTAAACAAGTAAAACTCCATTATCCGCTTCTGAGCGCTGTGCAAAGAAAAATGTTCCATACTTAAGTGGCCACAATGTCACTAAGCTTCCTGTGCGGATTTATCTGTAACGTGTACTTTGTCTTTTTGCAGTATGTAGAGCTTAACATTGTGGGGACAGTAAAGGAGAATGCAGTGACGAAATGGCTTATATAAAGGGGTGTGTGATATGGGTGGATTCTTTACATAAAACTTGATTAGTGCGCAGGATTGGAGGATTACTGGTGACAAGTCTGGTAATATACAGTAAACACATCGGGTCTTCCAGTATTGAAAACAAGCTTGTTGGACTCATGTTCAGGGCCAACTTTGATGTTGATTGGACTCTGGGCAAACATTTTCCTGCCCCCCCCATGCAATTTTGCTCTCCACCTTTTCTGAGACATACAAAAAAATATCAGCTAGACTTAAAATCAGTTTACTGTATCAGATCAGTTATTGATTGTGATTGGTTGCCAGAGGTTACAGCATATCATTACCACTTGCTGACTGGTTGCTAGAGGTTACAGCACACATTACGGCTCACTGACTGGTTGCTAGAGGTTACTGCACACATTACGGCTCACTGATTAGTTGATAGAGGTTACAGCACATGATTTCTTCTTGTTAATTGGTTGCTAGAGATTATAACACATCTCTTCACTGCAGAGGGGCATGATATACATATGAATGCCGCCGGTCTCAGCTATTTACATATGAATGCTTCTGTTATTTACATATGAATGACGGTTATTTACATGTAAACACAGGATCTGCAGGTGAGTCATCTGTACACAATATGGCAGAGCTGGACAGCATTAATAGCAGCACTTCAAACTGAGATATCAGGACACAGCGAAGTACTTAATCTTCATGGGACAAGGGAATTTAAACTGGGATAGTTGGCAAGTATGAGGCAGCTGCTTTGGGCCCCACAACAATGAGAGGGCCCAGGGCAGCTTCCCCTTTTGCCCTGCCTTAAAGACAGCCCTTCTCATGTTTTCTGTATTTTTCACTCAATAGAACATATTTGGTTCTGATGTTCCTGGCCCGCTCAGTGATTATATGCAGAAGTTGGAGATTACAGAATCTGTTCATTTATTTATTTTTCCCTTAGAAATAAATGTTGCTTTATCTTGGATAACATACTGTAGGTTGAAAATATTTGATTTATTTCAGGTACTTGTATAGCACCATTAATTTACGCAGGGCTTAACATACATATTGTACATTCACATCAGTTCCTGCCCTAAACAAGGAGCTTATAATCTAACGCCTCTACCTCACATTTATACATTCACATACTAGGACCATTTTAGACAGGAGCCAATGACCCTGCCGGCATGTCTTTGGAGTCTGGGAGGAAACCAACACAGTCACAGGGAGAACATGTAAACTTTGTGCAGGTAGTTCCCTGGTTGGAATTCGAACCAATGACCCTAGTATCATAGTAGGCAGAGCTTTTTTTCTCAGAAAATAGGTGCAGTAACTCAGCCACGACCCGTTTAGATTTCAAAAACAGTAGAAGGGTCTTAAAGGGGCATTAAATACCAGGATTGCATTACAAACAGAGTGCAGAGTTCAGGGAGTTACACACAGAGTGCGGAGCTGTCACTTGTAAACACAGAAACCAGACTTCTGTGTTTACAAGTGATTGTGGTGAGCAGGCACCAAAGGGTCTGAGGCAAAGGTGGTGGAACTGAGTTCCACCAAGTTCCCCCTGAAAAAAAGCCCTGATAGTAGGTAAGGTCGAATAAAGACAATAGTCCATACAGATCAGCCTGTGTAGGTGCACGTGTGTCAGTGTCTATATTTCCCATATCCCTGTATGTTGTGTTCTTTAAGATGCACATCTAAGAATCTCTTAAAACTATCAATACTCCCTGCAGCCACCACCAATTGTGGAAGACAGTGAAAAACCTCCATCTCAGTTTAAGGTTAAACCGCTTCTCTTCCAATCTCAATGTGTGGCCCCGTGTCCTCTTACACGCCTTGGGACTAAATCGTTTTTTTTTTTCCTATGCTGGGATCACCATTAAGGTATTTGTAAATCGCAATCATGTCCCCTCACAAGCGTCTTTTCTCCAGCGAGAATAAATTTAGTGTTTGGAGTCTTTCCTATTGAGGTCCTCCAGTCCCCTTATTAGTTTTGTTGCCCTTCTTTGTAATCTCTCTAGTTCCAGAACATCCCTTCTGAGGACTGGTTACCAGAACTGGACAGAATACTCCAGATGTGGTCTAACTAATGTTTTACACAGTGGTAGGATTATTGTTTTATCTCTGGAGTATATCCCTTTTTTTATGCATGCTAATATTCTGCCTGCTTTTGTAGCTGCGGCTTGACATTGCATGCTATTACTCAATCAGTCATCTACTAGGACCCCCAGATCTGCTAGGCAGAAGTGCTAACCACTTAGCCACTGTGCTGCCCAAATATGATATAGTATTTCCATTTCCCAAATCACTTTTGGGGTATGGAGAGTTTTGTAAAAATCGTGAAAATCCAGACTTTTGGCCTTTCCCATCCACACTATAAGGTAGATTCACACACATTGGCGTCAATTTAGGGCAGCCTAGCCTAGCCTTTTTAGGCTACACCGCCGTAAATTAGTTAGGCTAGTAGTGATTCGCAATCTACTTACCCGCTAATCTACGGCGGTGTAGCCTAAAACGAGCGGGCATAAGGGGGCCTAATTCAAATGACTTGGAGGGGGGCGTGTTGTATGTAAATGAGGCTTGACCTCACGTTTTTTGACACTGGGCATGCGCCGGGCGACTACATTTCCCAGTGCGCATTGCGGCTAAGTAGGCCATACGGGCCTATTGATTTTGACGCGGACGTAAACGACGTAACTCCCGATTCGCGGGCGACTTACGCAAACAACGTAAAAAATTCGAACCTCGCGGCGGGAACGGCGGCCATACTTTAACATTGTTATTCCACCTCATAGGTGGAATAACTTTAGGCCGCCTAAGGCCTTACGGAAACGACGTTAATCGACTGCGGCTGGCTCGCGTTCGTTCGGGAATCGTTGTAAAAGCTAATTTACATAATCTACGCCGCCCGCAATGGAAGCGCCACCTAGCGGTCAGCCTAAACATTGCAAACTAAGATAGGACGGCGCAAGCCAAAATGAATTCTTCTGCATATCTTTGGTAAAAAAAAAATATATATATCCCAGTAAGTGTATATTAATTGGTTCGTGCGAAAGCTACAGCTTCTACAAACTATTGTATATACACTGGAATTCAAGCAGCTATGATGCTTTACTGGTAATGGCGGCGATCAGTGATTTATAGGGTTACTGTTATAGTGTGGTGGGGAATCTGGAGCAAACAGGCCCTCGCTGGGAGGTAAACTAACTGACACTAGCATCGATAGTGACACTAACACTGTACACTGTCATTGTACTAATGACACTGGCTGGGAAGGGGTTAACATCAAGGGGGTAACTGTGTGCCTAACAAGCGTAATGTGTGTAATATATGTTTCTTTTACTAAGAGATCTCGCTGCTCTGTGTACAGTCTTGTGTGTTTGAAAACACAGAACTTTGTGCTGTGATTGGACACAGACAATCAGCAGGTGTCAGCCATACATCATTGGCTGACACCTGCTGACAAAATTGCGCTGTGTCCAACCACAGCATGGGTCACATGTGTGCCCCAAACCCAGAAGCCAATCTGCAGAGTTTATTTATGTGGCTGAGCCTGCAGATGTCGCAGGGGGCACAGTAAATTGGGGACACTGTATGGAAATGTGTTGACAGGGAGTATGTTGAAAACTGGAGAGTGCAGTAAAATGATAGAATCGGTCTCCTGCTGATCCTTATGTGTCCGATTAGCAGGCTGGGGTTGGAGAAAGGACCATATTGTATACCTTTGACAGTCCATAAATGTAGGGGCTCTTTCAGATCACTGTTCAGAAAGTATTTGACAGGTGGTGAGGAGGCATTATATCGCTTTCGCTCTACCTGATTTACCCTTATAATGCTGCGTTACCTTGCTTCAATCGCATGATTGGCTGCCTATTTTTACAGCCCCTTAACCACTGTCTGAAAGAGGCCCAACAGGGAAATTGCTGTCATCTAACTGTCTGTGTTCTGTGGCTGGGTTGTGAATTTTTCAGAACATAATGGATGGAAATACAAATTCTTTGGCAAAAACAAAAAAAAAAAATGATTTCCAGGAGTTCAGTGTTTAGCAAAGAACCAAAATGTTATTGGACCCCCTCTATATTCGGTAGACCCTTGAAAATGTGTAATGTTGTATGCAAATCCAACTGCCTGTGATTTAGCTAAGCCTTTATGGCCATTATAGCATTGCACAGTATAGCCGATCGTTTTCAATGCAATCGCCCTGGAACCAGAATGTGGTCAACTCCCAGTGAAAGCCAGTCTTCTTTGCAAACTGTGTGAGGATTTCAACCCCCTTACTGAGTGGGAGGGTGGCATGGAAACCCTGATGCTTTGTCCGTCTTCACAGCACATAGGCTTTTCGAATAAAAGCAGTTTGTGGGAAGTTAAAGTATAGGTTACATTCCATGTCTGTATTTCATGAAAGGCCATGTGAGCCTATACTTGTTACTTTTATATAAAAGAGCTTTGTGTTGTGGAGCATTCTGTGAAAATGGGTGGATTTGGCTGTAACCAAGAGAGTTTTAATGTGGATTTGTGTGTGATTTCTATCAGACTGGAACGTAGGAATATACACTCACCGGTCATTTTATTAAGTACACCTGTTCAATTGCTTGGTAACGCAAATTGCTAATCAGCCAATCACATGGCAGCAACTCAATGTAGTTAGGTGGTGATGATGACTTGCTGAAGTTCAAAATTGGACAATAGAAGATTGAAAAAACTTTGCCTGGACTGATGAGTCTCGATGTCAGCTGCAACATTGAGATCTAGTAGGGTCAGAATTTGGCGTAAATAACATGAAAGCATGGATCCATCCTTCCTTGTATCAACAGTTCAGGCTGGTGGTGGTGGTGTAATGGTGTGGGGGATATTTTCTTGGCACACTTTGGGCTCCATAGTACCAATTAAGCATCATTTTACCATCACGGCCTACTTGAGTATTGTTGCTGACCATGTCCATCCCTTTATGACTACAATGTACCCATTTTCTGATGGCTCCTTCCAGCAGGATAATGCACCATGTCACAAAGCTCAAATCATCTCACCACTGGTTTCTTGGACATGACAATGAGATCACTGTACTCCAATTGCCTCCACAGTCACCAGATCTCATCCAATAGGGAACCTTTGGGATGTGGTGAAATGGGAGATTCGCATCATGGATGTACAGCTGACAAATCTGCAGCAACTGCGTGATACTATCATGTCAATATGGACCAAAATCTCTGAGGAATGTTTCCAACACCTTGTTGAATCTATGCATTGATTAAGGCAGTTCTGAAGGCAAAAGGGGGTCCAACCTGGTACTAGCAAGGTGTACCTAATAAAGTGACCGGTGAGTGTATGTAAAGTTGATTTTCTAGCTGTAAAAAAAACACTCTGGTTTCCCATTTCCACATCCCTCGTAAGACGTACTATGTGCGTGCATTCCTACCAGAAAACTGCTTTATGTGGTTATTTATTAAACCAATTTATGGTAAATATCATCTAATTGCTTGTCTGGTACATGGTTTCTGTAGTAATTTGTTTTTAACTCGTGTTATTTTTCTCCCAGTGTGAAAGTAACCAGTCGTGAATGAGTTTCGCACATACGTACTGTACAGAAAAATAAAGGTTCTGTTGGAAAAATGTTACCACACCTTGTAAATAAACACTGTACGTAAACCAAAATTCCCTTATATTTAACAGACTATATTTAATCTACACACTGGGCGTTTCAGAATGTAGCGGCCTGTATGCACTATCATAAGTTGGACCCCCTTCTTGTCACCATTTTAATCAATATTTAAACAGTATGAACAATATGTAAATGTTAAAAATGCCTACAAGGCCTTTTGAACATGGAGTGTCAGTCAGCTTCATCGGTTAACCTATGACAGCGGTCCTTTAGACCGTTGTCCTCTGGTTAACCTATTGTGTGTACGAGGCTTTACAGTTAAAAATTTCAAACAATGTGACGAAATGTGAGCGTCACTACGATAACTAAAAGCTGGGGTTCCCTGGGAGAGAGTAGAAAAAAATCTGCAGTGTGTTACGCATGCTGCAGCAAATGGATATTGCAAGATTGCGCATAACAGTAAAAGGCGTTTGAAGGGAGATGATTAACACAACCCACGCTTATTCACTGTATATGCTGCACACATATACCACAATCCTTATCCCCACATATACAGTATGTCACAAATATGAGTACACCCCTCACATTTTGTAAATATTTTTATTATATCTTTTCATGTGACAATGACAACACTGAAGAAATGACACTTTGCTACAATATAAAGTAGTGAGTGTACAGCTTGTATAACAGTGTAAATTTGCTGTCCCCTCAAAATAACTCAACACAGCCATTAATGTCTAAACCGCTAGCAAGAAAAGTGAGCAACCCCTAAGTGAAAATGTACAAATTGTGCCTAAAGTGCCACCATTATTTTCCAGTGCTGCCTTAACCCTCCTGGGCATGGAGTTTACCAGAGCTTCACAGTTTGCCAGTTCCACTTCTCCATGACGACATCACGGAGCTGGTGGAGGTTGGAGACCTTGCACTCCACCTTCCATTTGAGGATACCCCACAGATGCTCAATAGAGTTTAGATCTGGAGACATGCTTGGCCAGTCCATCACCTTTACCCTCAGTTTCTTTAGCAAGGTAGTGGTCGCCTTGGAGGTGTGTTTGGGGTCGTTATCATGTTGGAATACTGCCCTGGGGCCCAGTCTCTGAAGATAGGGGATCATGTTCTGCTTCAGTATGTCACAGTACATGTTGGCATTCATGGTTCCCTCAATGAACTGTAGCTCCCCAGTGCCGGCAGCACTCATGAAGCCCCAGACCATGACACTTCCACCACCATGCTTAAAAATGTGAGGGGTGTACTCACTTTTGGGAGATACTGTATACTGCTAACGTTGAAGGAAGCAATGGCCTGACATCAGCATGCAATAAAAATGTCCTTACTGTAGTGCAGAGTTTGTAAATTGGCATAGCAGTTTTCACTGATGAATCTTCCCTCAAGTACAGGGGGCTCCAAACTGTAGCCTGTGGGCCAGATGTGGCCTTTTGCTTGCCTTTATCCGGCCCTCCCACTGAAATCAAGGATGTCATTTAATTTTTTTTACTCCCACTGACCACCAAGCCTATGGCATCCCACCAATGCCAGGGCATTTTCTACTCTCACTGGCCTTGGCCCGGCACCCCCTAAAGTTTGAAGGACAGTAAATTGGTCCGTTTTGTTTTGAAAGTTTAGAGTCCCCTGTTCTAGTACATGAGGCGGGAGAGACGTGTCTCCTATGCATTAGATACAGAGAAACCTTCTAATCATAACTACATGCGATTGCTGAACTTCGATCTGCTTATATATTGTCTTCTTTGGTTCCTCCATTTCCCTTTTATCAACATGATAATTACATTTTTAAATAAAGCCTTTCTGTTTTTGTTAGATACTATATTTTATTCTTGGTGACATCACAGGGTCTTTGTGATTCACTATGCAGTAGGTATTTGCTCTAGGACTTTTCTACTGCACCAGGTCTTTTTGGTCTTGGGCCTTGTCTTCTACTGTAACTTCAGCATAGTCTGCAAAGAGCTCCAGGACAGGGCTATGCTGACTGGAAGGAGTTCATAGATAACAATAATGACTAAACAGTATCCTTTGGCTGGTAAAACAGTTCAGATATACTGTTTGTATTTCAAGTGATTATTTAGCAGTTTTCCTAAAGTTCATTAGACCTGTGCAAACCTTTTTTTTTATTTATGTATCTGAAGTCTTACAAGTGTAATTTTGCAGTATATTTTGAAGTTTTTAGTCATTACGTAGAGGAATATATCAACATTTTCAGCTCTTCAAGAGATTTGCCTTTACATGTTTTTGAAATGCTTAAATACCAAAAACAAGCTTAAAGGCTCTGTAGAAATACTTTTATGTACGGCATGCCCGTTCCTCCTTTCAGTGGTGCATATTAAACTGTAAATAGAAACCATAACAGATAGTCTGGCTGATAAAAATCAATGCAACACTATAACCTGAAAATTTAGATTTCTGATTGAAATTCTGATATTTATAATTTTTTGTTACTTTTCAGCATTAATGCTGATGTTCTCGATACTTCTGTTCTCTGCATATTTGGGATGCCACATTACGGGGGTTCTGAATCCCAGGTGATGTAGTCTGTTACTTCACCACCATACACAGTTTCTTCTGGAGAACCCTTATCCCAGTCACATGCACTAAACTACTACCACTTTCGGACCGCCCTATAGCAGTTTTACCTCTACAGGGCGGCACTTGTGCACCAGATCAATTATATATATGCAGTGGCGGCTGGTGCTCAACATTTTTGGGGGGTTCAAACAAACTGAAAAATAAACATCAAACGCAGCCACTATGCTATCAAACGCAGCTACTGTAACCATCAATTGTTGCCAGTCTGCCCCATCAATTGCTGCCAGTGTGTGCCCATCAATTGCCGCCAGTGTGCTGCCAGTTTGCCCCATCAATTGCCGCCAGTGTGCTGCCAGTTTGCCCCATCAATTGCCGCCAGTGTGCTGCCAGTTTGCCCCATCAAATGCCTCCAGTGTGCTGCCAGATTTGCCCCATCAAATTCCGCCAGTATGCTGCCAGTTTGCCCCATCAATTGCCACCAGTGTGCTGACAAATTTGCCTCCTAAAATGCCGCCAGTGTGCTGCCAGATTTGCCCCATCAAATGCCGCCAGTGTGCCCCCCCTCCCGCCCGGCACTTACCTGTCTCGGGTCAACACTGTCCTCCAAGTCCTCAATGTCTTCTCCCTTCTCCCGTCCTCTTCGGTCTTCTGCTATGAGGCGTCCAGTCACAGCACCTGTTGCCTCAGACAATCAGGTGACAGGTAACCAGACCCAGTGCACCTGATTGGCTGAGAGGCTGGTCTGTGTTAGGGAAGCGATGTATTCGCCGGCAGCGGCGCTTTGTGGACGTTTTTAACCCTTTGTGCGCTAGAGGGTGGTTAAAAGCACACATCTAAAACGGCGGTAAAGCACCGCTAAAACTAGTGACGCTTTACCACTGACACCCGAGCGCTTTCAGTGTGAAAGGGCTCTAAGTAGTGTCTGAAATGGCTAGAAAATAGTCCTTTTTTTATTTGATGTGTTTTAAACATTCTGTACTTATTTTGTCATTATGGCTAGCTGCTTTTCTAATGTAATAATTATCTTCCGTTTTTAAAAATATAAAATAGGAAATGAAACAAATGCAGAGTTTTCCTTTTAAATCTTAAAATAAAAATGCTTAGTCTTGTAATGAATGCTGTGCACCTATCTCTTGGAACTGCGGTACATTCAAGCAGTGCAGTCTAGCAGAGTTTTCATATTAGGGCAGGCTAGAAGGAATTGCCTTTTCGTGCTCCGATGAAAATTGCCTGAGATGGCAATTTCCCCGCATGCAGCTATTTTAATGGCTTGAATCGAGAAGTATAGATGAAGGAAAACTACAGCAAAGCACACTTGTTTTATGGAGTTTGTTAGTGTTTAAGTACTTTCAGAGTTGAAGATTATGCACTAAAAGAGATTGGATCTTTTTGATGAAATGGGTCAGGGATAGGGATTATTTGGGTGAAAACGTGCCATTTTAGTTTCTGCATTAGACTATACAGTAAAACCTTGGTTTGAGAGTAACTTGATTTAAGAGCGTTTTGCAAGACCAGCAACATTTTTAAATACATTTTGAAAAGTAGCGTCATGTCACAACCGAGTATAAAAGAGAAGAGAAGCGCCTCTAAGTGTAGCAATAAGGTTACATTTAATGAAGGTACAACATTTAGCAACGCAATACTACACTTAGAGGCACCTCTCTTCTCTTTTATACTCTAGCTCCTGCTGGATTTTACTTCTAATCTCCTTGTGGAGGCTTCCATTTGTGGTTGGACATTTTATGGTTACACAACCTATCACATTGCTATAATCTTTTTATATGGATTATAGACTGAAGAACTTATAAAAAAAAAGGGTTGTGAATCGAATCATTTGAGTTCCACAACCATTCACTTTGATATAAGTGTGCTTAGGACTACAAGCATGTTTCTGGAATAAATTATGCTCACAATCCAAGGTTTTAGGCCCCTTTCACACGTGTGGACAGTATGTTTGTATTTCATCCATCCGTTTTTGGATGAAATACGGACATATATGTATCCCTATGGGATAGCGGGTGTCAGCGGATGAACCTCCGCTGACACCCGATCTCATCAATCCCTGCTATGGTCCGATTCTGCAGACAGAGGAAAATCCTATTTTCCCATCCGTCATCGGATCGGGTGAACACGGACAGACGGTCCGTGTTCATCCGATCCCCCCATAGAGGAGAGCGGAGATCTGACAGGGTGTCCAAATGATGTTGTAGCTGTTGTACAACTACTTTCTCCATTACCTTGGAGAAGACATTTAGGCCTGTTATGGGACGACGGTGGTTAGGGTCTTTGGGGTCGAGGGTGTTTTTTTTAGAATTGGTTTGATTATACCTTGTTTCAGCAAGGGTGGCACCATGCCTTCCTTGAATGACTGGTTTATAAGCTGCATGATAGCTGTTGCCAAAATATCGGCACATTCTTTCAGCAGTTTAGTGGGAATGATATCATTGGGTGCTGTGCTATTTCGCAAAGTCCCGATGATATTTTTAGTGGCATCGATGGAAATGGGTTTTATAGTGAAGTTAGATGATTGCGGAGGAATTATGTGGGTATTAGGTTTGTGATTTAGAGGGGGGTGGATGGAGGTTCTATTTTGCTGAATACTTTCACGGATTCTTTCAATTTTATTGATGAAATAATCCGATAATTCGTTGCAAAAATCTTGTGAATCAGAATTAGGGGCTTCTAGACAGACTGGGTTCATGGTCTTGGTGACTAGATTGAATAGTTCGCGGGGGCGGTTCAGGGCATTGGTGATAATATTGGAGAAATTATTTTTTTTGGCAATAAATATTTCTTTATGGTATTTTTTTGTTATTATCTTATAGATAGTGTGATTTTTCCTCTGAAGAGCTTCTTTTCCAGGCTGCTTCAGCTCTTCTGCGCTCTTGCTTTAGCAACGACAGCTGGTCGTTAAACCAGCTGGAGTTGTTTTTCCGGATGCACGTTGTGCGTTTTGGCGCTGCTAAGTTGGCTGACTGTAGTAGAGCCTGGTTTATGGCATCAAGAGTTTCTGTGGCCGTTTGATGTGGTTGGATTGTGTTTATTTTGTTCCCTAATGTAGTTTTGAAGAGCTCTGAATGGAGCTTCTTCTGAGATCTAGTCCAGTGTGTTGTCACTGGTTTTAGCATTTTTTTTGAGGGGGCATTTATGGTAATTGTGAATTTAATGGCATGGTGATCTGTCCATGGCTGCGGCTCATTTTCCCAAATATTAATTTCCAGATCTTGTCTGAAAATGAGATTGAGCGTGTGGCCTGAAGTATGTGTGGGCCCACATACTAGTTGCTGCAGACCTAATCCTTCCAAATGGCCTGGTGGCAGGCTTTACCGCTCTTTTGATTATCCATCCATCACATTGGATCACTTTTTAAGGGTAGTTGAGTGGCAGTTTGCAGGTGTTCAGGACGCGATACTGCCACCTCCTAAAAAATGCCCCTTTTTTTCTGTGGACAAAAGGGTGATTTTGCATTACAAATTTTGCAAGCCATACCAATGCACCATTACTAAAAAGAAAGTTCAACCATTGCATGCTTGCTCATGATCTCCTTTCCCCAGTAAATTATTAGTCTAAGCGGGGGGGAACCGGGGGAATTTAAAAGACCCTAAATAGTATCCCTACCATTGCTTTTTGTCTGACAGGTGTTCTGTACATATGCGATTTGGCATCACCCAAGTGCCAATGGTGCCTAAGCCTAATGGAAGCCACAGCCTAACAGGACGGAAGCCACGGCCTGGCAGCTGGCCATGGCCTGGTGGTTGAGAATCCCCTGTTCCCGATCATATGGTCTCTGGCCATCAGATATCCTTGTAGAAAGCACATTGTCTATATTCTGCAGTGAAATATCAGGAACAAAAGAGGTTACCCCCATGTACATGGGTAATTACAATCCTATATAAATTTGTAACAGGGTTTAATAACCACTTCCATTAAGATCATATCTTTCATGTGTATAGCTTCAAGGCTTTAAAAAGACTATAATTCCCCTTCATAATATTAACTTTGATAAGAATACTTACAGTAAGCGGATTACATTTACATGTGCACTGATTTAAAAATAAAATAAAAAAATAACACGTATTTTAAAGATATAGTATATATCAATTTCAGATTTTATAAAAAATCTTATGCAGTTGGCTTCTGCTGAGAACCCAACGCAGTCTGATTGTGTGAAGACTTGACCACTATACTATAAGTCTACTATCACAGTTAAAGTTGAACTTTACCCATAACAACTTGATAAAAATTATGTTTGTTTAGCAAGGAACATACATTCCATACAAATAATTATGCTCCCAAAATTAGTGAGTGCTGTAAATTGCCTCCAGCATTGTTCCTGTTTTTGCCAGAGGCTGCCATTTTGCTGAAGCCTAGAGCCCCCAAACAGCAGTAAATCATAAAGCAGAACTAAACCCATCCATTTAACGGTTTAAAAAACAGTTACATTCCTGGAATGCCGGGATTGCTAACTGCTGCATTTTCTTGTGTCCTCAACTAAACTGTCAAACCATCAAATGACTGATGTTATAACTGATCACACGTGCAGCACCTTGGCAGTTAGTTGTAGATCAAACAGAAGCAGCTTCCATGGCTATAAAGTATAGGAGGGTTTAATTCTGCGTTAAAGCTGTCAGCAGATTGGTCTCTACAAACTCAGCAGTGCTGAAAAATATAGAGCAACTGTGCATGCGCAGAGCAGGTTGAGACAGTGTATTACTGGATTTTAAACAGTATAGGCAATTATTTTAAATGCATTACATAGCTATACCTGCAAAAGGAGCCAGCCTGAAGTGATGTAGTAGGACTTAATTTTATGACTAAATTTCCATTTTACCTGGAGATTCAAGTTTACTTGGAAATCATTAGATTCAATAAAGTCCCACTCAGTTTTTAGGCCTGTTTGTGCTTTAAAGTGATGATAACTGTATTATGTATCAATACATCTATATACTTTGTGTTTTTTTTAAATATACAGTGTTTGTGTGTATATATATATATATATATATATATATATATATATATATATATATATATATATATATATATATATATATATATCACACACACACACACACACACACACACCTATCATAACAGTATGTATAAGTATCGTCCTCTGAATTTCACAGACAATAACTACCATATTCTGCACTTATTTCTGGGTAGGTTAATGCAGCTGATAGTGTTTACCTGTCTTAATGTAAAGTAAATCTGGTGACATATACCTCTAAGTAAATGACATGATCTGTTTTTTGTTTTTTTTTCCTTTTGTGGAGGGTCATATTGGACATTATGCAGACTTTCAAGCTATGTAACCAGGTCAAACTTGATCGTGCTGGTGGCTTGCTTGGAGACATCAGCTGACATTTTATAGATCTCTGTAACCACAGTTACAATCATTACATGTAGGTTGGAGTGTATGCATCATGCTTGTTTAACAACGGCTTGCACACAGTTACTACACATACATTGCCATCCAGGTATATTTTACAAAAATACACCCATTAAACTAGTTGTGTAATCATTAAAGATAATTACCTGTATTTTAACAAACAAAAAGCATTTTGAGAGCAGTTCCACAATCTCCTACCCAATGACTATAAGATCTAAATATCTTTGACTTATGTCATGGAAGAACAGTATTTTGTTTTGCATGACCTTAACATTTAAAGGAAATCTATTAAGATGAAACAAGTCCTTGAACATGTAGCATTTAATTAAAGCATATCACAATCCAAGTGAATCATTAATATATTGCAGTTTACATGTCCTCAGATGTGGTGGCTGCATTGTTATGTTATTATGTTTTTCCTTGTTCTGGGGTCGATCGGGGCCAGGTGATGGGTAGATCGTGTCTCTGTGCTCCACCCCAGTGCTGTCAGAGTGAGGTAGGAGCAGGGTGAGAAGTTCCGGAAAAGAATGAGAAAGCCCGGAAGAGCGGGGGAGGAGAGAGCTAGGAGAAGCAGGGGAGGAGAGAGCCAGGCAGAGCAGGGGAGGGGAGGAGAGAGCCGGGGGAAGCAGGAAAGTAGAGAGCCGAGTGGATGGAGCAAGGAAGGAGAGACAGGCAGGGGAGGAGAGAGCCTGGAAGAGCAGGGAAGGAGTGAGCCGTGAGGAGAGGGCTGGGCGGAGCAGGGAAGTAGAGACCCGGGCGGCCGGAGCTGAGAAGGAGAGAGGCGGGCAGAGCAGAGAAGGAGAGAGGCGGGCGGAGCAGAGAAGGAGAGAGGCGGGCGGAGCAGAGAAGGAGAGAGGCGGGCGGAGCAGAGAAGGAGAGAGGCGGGCGGAGCAGGGAAGGAGAGAGGCGGGCGGAGCAGGGAAGGAGAGAGGCGGGCGGAGCAGGGAAGGAGAGAGGCGGGCGGAGCAGGAAAGGGGAGAGATGGGAGGAGCAGGGAAGGTGAGAGATGGGAGGAGCAGGGAAGGTGAGAGATGGGAGGAGCAGGGAAGGTGAGAGATGGGAGGAGCAGGGAAGGTGAGAGATGGGAGGAGCAGGGAAGGTGAGAGACGGGAGGAGCAGGGAAGGTGAGAGACGGGAGGAGCAGATAAGGTGAGAGATGGGAGGAGCAGGGAAGGTGAGAGACGGAAGGAGCAGGGAAGAAGAGAGCCAGGAGGAGTGAGGGGAGAAGAGAGCTGGGTGGAGCAGGCAATGAGAAAGCCAAGAAGAGAAGGGAATGAGAGAGCTGGGAGGAGAGAGCCGGGTGGGCGGAGCAGGAAAGGAGAAAGACGGGAGGAGTGAGAGAAGGAGAAAGCAGGGAAGGAGAGAGTCGAGTGAATGGCGCAGGGGAGGAGACTTGCTCATGCACTGAGCTACCTCTCTCAATGAAGCTGCAGGTGTGGGTCCACTTTAGGTGCTCCAGATTTTTACAGTAGCTGCTCCAGCTTTGTATGTACTGTTCTTGCAGTTCTGTATCAGGAATGGGGGTGTTATGTACTGAGGCATCTGAACTGGCAGGGCAGGGAGGTCTGTGCTGGAGAGGGGGTCTGTCTTGGAAAGTTGGTTGAATCGTGCTGGACAAGGGAGTCTGTACTGAGTGAGTAGGCTGGGAGGGAGGATAAATGATGTTAGGGGGTATCTCTACCGTGAAGAATATGGGTGAGGGTTGAATTGCACTGAGCAGAGGGGGTCCTTTTGGTAGTACCTTTTTAAAGTGGTCTGTGCATAAGGGCTTGTTCACACTAGTGGTTGGGGGGGGCAGTAAAAGCCCTCAGCTGAGCCACAGTTTTACCACCTCTCAACCACTCCCCCATTTAGCTTCAGAAGCAGCAGCTGAGGGTATACACATGATGCAGCCATGATGCTTTGGTTCGTAGCCATTGCAGGAATTATAGGTCCTTACTTTGGAGGCTTGCTAATAAATTTATTTTTCTATAAATAAATAAAAATGGTGCACCCTAATGATCTTTGATGTCTACGCCGTTCAGGTAGAGCTCCACTTTTTAAAGGTTGCCTACCCCTGTTTTAGATATTTTCACCTAGTAATCCTACATATAACAAACTTCTTGTCCCTGAATGACTATGCTCATGTCTCCAATGTATCTATGGAGGCAGCCATATTAAACTGCCTGTAGTACAGTTTTTGGTGTTACCATGTAATAGAAAAGACAAACACTAGGAACCTAGCTCACATTGACCTCCTGCACTCAGGTAGCAACTATATCAGCAAAGGACGTACACATTCTGTACTTGCGTTAATACTGTACTATTGTACCATGATATTGATATAAATATTGTCGGTTTATTCAAGTTCATATACATTTGTTCTGGACACCAAAGTGGGCTGGTACTGTGTGTGTGTGTGTGTGTGTGTGTGTGTGTGTATGCACTGCTCAAAAAAATTAAAGGAACACTTTGAAAACATATCAGATCTCAACGGGCAAAAATCTCATGCTGGATATCGATACTGATATGCACTGGGTAATGCTTTCGGAATGAAAGGATGGCACATCATTTGATGGTAAAAGGAAATTATCCACCTACAGAGGGCTGAATTCAAAGACACCTCGAAAATCAAAGTGAAAAAATTATGCAGCAAGCTAGTCCATTTTGCTTAAATTTCATTGCAACAACTCAAAATGGTCCTCGGTAGTTTGTATGGCCCCCAAGTGCTTGCTCCTACTAAGACGACGGATGGTGTCCTGGGGTATTTCCTCCCAGATCTGGACCAGAGCATCACTGAGCTCCTGAACAGACTCAGGTGCAACCTGGTGGCACCGGATGGACCGAAACATAATGTCCCAGAGGTGTTCTTTTGGATTTAGGTTAGGTGAGCATGAGGGCCATTCAATGGTATCAATTTCTTCATCCTCCAGGAACTGGCTGCATGCTCTCACCACATGAGGCTGGGCATTGTCGTGCACCAGGAGGAACCCACCTTCACCAGCGTAGGGTCTGACAATGGGTCCAAGGATTTCATCCCGATACCTAATGGCAGTCAGGGTGCCATTGTGTAACCTCTAGAGGTCTGTGCATCCCTCCATGGATATGCCTCCCCAGACCATCACTGACCCACCACCAAAACCGGTCATGCTGAACGATGTTACAGGCAGCATAAAGTTCTCAGCGGCTTCTTCAGACCCTTTCACGTCTGTCACATATTCTCAGGGTGAACCTGCTCTCATCTGTGAAAAGCATGGGGCACCAGTGGCGGACCTGCCAATTCTGGTGTTCAATGGAAAATGCCAATCGAGCTCCACAGTGTCCGGCAGTGAGCACACTAGAGGACGTCGGGCCCTCAGGCCACCCCCATGAAGTCTGTTTCTGATTGTTTGGTCAGAAACCTTTACACCAGTGGCCTGCTGAAGGTCATTTTGTAGGGCTCTGGCAGTGCTCATCCTGTTCCTCCTTGCACAAAGGAGCAGATAACGGTCCTGCTGATGGGTTAAGGACCTTCTACGGCTCTGTCCAGCTCTCCTAGAGTAACTGCCTGTCTCCTGGAATCTCCTCCATGCTCTTGAGACTGTGCTGGGAGACACTGCAAACCTTCTGGCAATGACACATATTGATGTGCCATCCTGGAGGAGTTGGACTGCCTGTGCAACCTTTATATGGTCTAGGTATCGCCTCATGCTACCAGTAGTGACACTGACCCTAGCCAAATGCAAAACTAGTGAAAAACAGAAAAGATGAGTAGGGAAAGAAAAATGTCAGACACCTCCACCTGAAAAAACATTCCTGTTTTGGAGGTTGTCTCATTGTTGACCATCTAGTGCCCCTGTTGTTAATTTTAATTAACAGCAAAGCAGCTGAAACTGATTGATTAACAATCCCCTCTGTATACACCTCTCCCCTTCTGGTACTTAACTGACCAGATCAATATTCCAGGAGTTCTGATTCAAAAGTGTTCCTTAAATTTTTTTGAGCAGTATATATATACACACAGGGCTAGATTCATAAAGGACATACAACGGCGTATCTCCAGATACGCCGTCGTATGTCCGAATGAGCGCGGTTGTATCTATGCGCCTGATTCATAGAATCGATTTTTCCGTTGTTTGCGTAAGCCGTACGCGAATAGGGCTGTGCGTAAGTTACGTTCACATCGAAAGCATTGACTATTTGCGACGTGATTTCGAGCATGCGCACTGGGATACGTTCACGGACGGCGCTACACCCGCCTAAAGATAGGCAATTCTATCTGAATCTGGCCCACAGTGTCTAAACCTGCTTAGTCCAGCTGTGTTATAGGAACTATTGATATAACATTATTCTGTTTAACGTGTGCATGCTTTAACATTTGTGTTTGTAACCTTCTCCTTGCTTACTATGTGAGGTATGTAGCTGATTATTACTCTGATTGTCTGTAGTTTAGTCTTGCAGATTGGACCATTTACCAGTAATCATTAGTTACCAAGATTAGTACTGAGCTGATACTTTCCAATTGGAGTCGCAAGGCCTGCTAAGTGACCTTCACAGCTGCTAAATGAACGCTTTTCTTGCTCAAGGCTGTTTTCATCCCTTAGTGATGTATAAACCCTGTTCTACTAATACAATCCTTGTGTCACCATCAGCAGCAAGATCTGGAAATGACTTTAAGCCAAGCCTGTACATGCTAACCTTTAAAGTGCAATATTTGCTACAGAAAACAGACCAAATATTTAATACAGTGGATATAAAAAGTCTACACACCCCTGTTAAAATGTCAGGTTTCTGCGATGTAAAAAATGAGACAAAGATAAATAATTTCAGAACTTTTTACACCTTTAATGAAAAACAAACTAAATATTTTTTAAAGGGGGGGGGGGTAAAAATAAAAAATAAATAAATAATGTGGTTGCATAAGTGTGCACACCCTCTTATAACTGGGGATGTAGCTGTGTTCAGAATTAAGCAATCGCATTCAAACTCATGTTAAATAGGAGTCAGTATACCTGCCATCATTTAAAGTGCCTCTGTTTAACCCCTTCCCAACCAGCCACGCAGTTCTGCAACAGGTTGGCTCCCCTGGGCAAAACGTTACCTTACGTCGCTTCGCCCTTTGGCCACTAAGGGGCATGCACATGTGCCACCTGAGCCAATGCGGATGCCCGGCAGGCGCAATGAATGCCAGGCACCCGACATCGCTCGTGACATCGCTCGGATCTGTGTGTTTTCAAAACTTGGCAGGCTGCCCAGACTTAGCAGATTGCCCAGACTTTGACTTTTGGCTGAGTGCAGAGAGAAAATTATTTTCATGTCAAAGATCGTGAAACCCTGTGTCAAGATCGCAATGGGAAAAAGATTGCGATAACGATTCTTGACGATTAATCGTGCAGCTCTAGGAGAAGGGTACAAAAGAATTTCCAAGGCATTAGATATTCCATGGAACACAGTGAAGACGGTCATCATCAAGTGGAGAAAATATGGCACAGCAGTGACATTACCAAGAGCTTGACATCCCTCCAAAATTGATGAAAAGACAAGAAGAAAACTAGTCAGAGAGGTCGCCAAGAGGCCTACAGCAACATTTAAGGAGCTACAGGAATATCTGGCAAGTACTGGCTGTATGATACATGTGACAACAATCTCCTATATTCTTCTTATGTCTGTACAATGGGGTAGAGTGACAAGACGGAAGCCTTTTCTTACGAAGAAAAACATCCAAGCCCGGCAAAAGCATGTGTAAAAATGTGTTATGGTCTGATGAAACCAAGGTTGAACTTTTTTGCCATAATTCCAAAAGATATTTGCCACAAAAACACTGCACATTATCAAAAGAACACCATACCCATTGTGAAGCATAGTGGTGGCAGCATCATGCTTTGGGGCTGTTTTTCTTCAACTGGAACAGGGGCCTTAGTCAAGGTTGAGGGAATTATGAACAGTTCCAACTACCAGTCAATATTGGCACAAAACCTTCAGGCTTCTGCTAGAAAGCTGAACATGAAGAGGAACTTCATCTTTCAGCATGACAACGACCCAAAGCATACATCCAAATCAACAAAGGAATCGCTTCACCAGAAGAAGAATACAATTTTGGAATGGCCCAGCCAGAGCCCAGACCTAAATCCCATTGAAAATCTGTGGGGTGATCTGAGGAGGGTTGTGAACAGGAAATGCCCTCGCAATCTGACAGATTTGGAGTGTTTTGCAAAGAAGAGTGGGCAAATATTGCCAAGTCAAGATGTGCCATGCTGATAGACTCCTATCCAAAAAGACTGAGTGCTGTAATAAAATGTAAAAGTTGCTTCAAGAAAGTATTAGTGTAAGGGTGTGCACACTTATGCAACCATATTATTTTATTTTTTTATTTTTACTTTCCTCCACCTAAAAGATTTCACTTTGTTGTTCAACTGAGTTGTACAGTTTAGAGGTCACATTAAAGGTGGAAGAAGTTCTAAAAAAGGTTTATCTTTGTCTCCTTTTTTTACATCATATAAACCTGACATTTTAACAGGGGTGTGTAGACTTTTTTATCCACTGTAGGGTATATTACTGTATAATGTCAAACCAGTGGCGGCCCGGGCGCCGCCCCCCTCCCCCAGTCTGTAAAAAACCCTTATGCTAATAAATGCTAATAAATCCATAATTATTCTACCTGTGTACACTATTGTGTAACACACAGTTTTACGTGTCTGCACTGCATTATTGTAGCTGGTGTGGTGGTTATGGATTGAGGGTTCAGTGGCTGCACTGGTGACATATTCTTGTGCTTGTCCGTCACAGGTAGAAACTATGCCAGGGCTACACCTGCAATTTAAAGTACTTGTATACCCAACATCGGCGGCCGGCACACCACCCCACCCGCTTATGCAACTTTGAAGTAGTTCCTGCATTACTTTTGTCCCACTTTGATGTGACTTGAGCTCCATAGACCTCCAGAATACATTGCTTCAAGTCGTGCTGCAAAATCGCAGCAAAAAATTGTGTCAGAATAGTGCGACTTTCAGGCTAACGCAGTCTCAAAGTTGCACAATTCTACCGCAATTTTAATGCGACTTAAAGCAATGCCTGTGTATTCTGGAGGTCTATGGACCTCAAGTTGCATCGAAGTGGGACCAAAGTAATGCAGGGACTACTTTGAAGTCGCTGTGACTTGAAGTCGCACAGATATGAACGGTTCTCATTGGAAAAAATGGGGTACGACTTGTCATGCAAGGTTCAAGTCCCAAGTCGCAGGACAAGTAATGCAGTATGTCCGCAGTCTCTGGTAATCTTGTGCAGTATGTCCGCAGTATCTGCTAATCTCCTGCCCATTTCGAGTCCTTCATTACTAACAGTGTCATTTTTTACGTTGTTTGCACCGATCTGTAAGGCTACGCTATATACCATGATTTGTGATGCTGGGGCTTTATACTCTGTGCTGTAATGCTGAGCTGTATACTCCTGACACTATGAGTGGAAGCAAATGGAATACAGGGGACGGAGTGGTGGATTCTATAAGGGGTGTGGCTTATGAGAAGTGGGAGGGACCAAATGTGGAAGGGCGGGGTCTTGCGCCCCCCCATCCTAAAACTTCACCAGCCGCCACTGTGTCAAACCAAACTACACATCCACTAGAAGTGATGGACACGCTTTGTTGGGTCTACAGCTAATTACTAAATAGTTTTGATTGTAAACTCTAACGAGCAGGGCCCTCTGATTCCTTCTGTATTAAATTGTATTGTAACTGTACTGTTTGCCCTTACGTTGTAAAGCGCTGTGCAAACTGTTGGCGCTATATAAATCCTGTATAATAATAAAAATAAATACCAAGCCACTTTTTATATTTTGGCATCACTGCTACTCTATGTCTAACGAAAACTTATCAGATTTACTATCTGTTTCCGCTGGTTTAAGCATTGGTTAAAATTGTTTACAAGCCACAAATGTGCTTATCAGCTGCGCTGTAAAAAATGTTCCGGGGGGACAAAGCTGATTTAAGTAGGGCTAAATAATTCATTGCTCACAGTGTTTAAAGCTATTAGAATGGAATATGCAAATATAGTGTGACTCACTTGGAAATGAACAGGGTGATAGAAAGAACATCGGCCTCTTGGAAAGCCCGGAGAACACCAATTAAGTCATTGCTGGAAATGGTTCCAGTGTGACCCAGCATGTGGTGCATGAGACTAAGCCAAGCATTCCGCAGGGTAATAGTGATTAGTCACTATAACATTCAATTGATAGCTCCTGCATTTGCACAGTGTAACTCATATAAAACTCTATATTATTTGTTTGATGTTTTTGCTTTGTATTGCCTTCAAAGATTTCTACGACTGTTCTAAGCTGTGGGAAAAGCCTAAACTTGCTTTAGCAGCAAGAAAAGCTATACTGGCAACAACGAAGGTAGTTTAGCTTTGTGCCAAATGTTATTCAATGCTGGACACAGCCCTTTCATCAGTTTCACAGTGGAGTGTAATATCTGCCCACAAACCTTACCAAATGCTGCCCATTTTTAAAATGGATATTCACACAGAGTGCGACTTGTTTCCTTTTTACGGTGGTGAAAGGGGAAAAAACATAAAACCTGCAGCCAAAATTAACAAAACACAAAAATCAGCACAATGGACATAACTTAGTCAGTAGGATGTGTTCCTTGGCTGCAGTGGCGGGTGGTGGTATATTTTTAGGGGGGGTGACAATCCGTCCACCGCCACCCCCCTGCTGGTCGGTCGGGTCTCCTTTATCGCCCTTCCCCCGGTTGGTCGGTTGAGCACTAACCCCTATGGCGCAAGCTTCCTCAAGGCTGCAGGTGGCGGCCTCACACTTCGTCCTCCTTTCTTTGGTTCATGGTGACGTGGCTTCCCCTGTGTGGCGTCTCCTTTCTCTTCCTCCACCTAGGCCAATAGGATCGCTTCTCCTTTTGGCCAATCAGGAAACGGGTCGAAAGGAATTAGTAAATAGAGTCTACCCGTGTGTAATTTAATCTCAGTATAAATATAGCTGTTCTGTGAAGCCCCCTGTGAGGTTTGTTAGAGAAAAAAAAGCTATACCAAAAGAAGGTAGGTATAGAATAGTGCCACAAAATAGAGCCTCTGAGATATAGTGTCCAAAATGATACAATTCAAAAATGTATCACAAAAGGTAAATATATAAGTATGACAGGTACAAATTTATAAAACCATCTATCCTCCACCATTCACCATCCATAGACAATGTTGTCTGGGCATAAGCAGGACAAACCAACAAACAAAACTTCAAGACACTCCACATGCATTTACAATAGAGACCACATGAATGCACTGCATGAGGCAAAGGGAAAAAATGAAAAGACACGATCGTGGGTACGGGACATAACAGTCACTCCCTGGCTGTCTAATGTGGTGGCATTTTCCTGGCTGTAGTGAGATTAATATGTTGGGTGCTTCCCATGGTAGTTATTGCCTGCTTGTAGTTGTGTTACTGCTGCTGTGTCTACTTTCTGGGAATAATCCAGCTGACGCTGTATTTTGATTGCAGGTGGCTAAAAAAGTGCTTACATTTATGTGTTTTTGTTTTCTTTCTTTTGTTTTTTTCTTTCTTCTTTCTTCTTGTGTCAAATCTGAATCCTAAGCTTTAATAAAATGCCATTTTAAAAACTGCATGCAGCAGCAATTAGAGATGTATTTTTGGCAGAGGTCCTTCTTAAAATCCTAACGTAAACAAGTCACCAAAGTATCCTAGGGGGTTTGAGCTGTATCGGCTATGAAATCCCCTCATTGCTCTTCATAAATACAACATTAAGAGACTAATGCTGTGGCCTCCCCAGACTCACATTTTCGAAGTTGTCAAAAAAAAGGTTGCCAGTTCTTCTAGAAATGTTTTTCAAGACTGATATAGAATATACATATAGTGGATATTAAAAGTCTACACACTGTACAACTCAATTGAAAAACAAGCTGAAATCTTTTAGGGGAAGATGTAAAAAAAAAAATAATAATAATAATAATGTGGTTGCATAAGTGTGCCCACCCCTTATAACTGGGGATGCAGCTGTGTTCAGAATTAAGCAATCACATTCAAACTCATGTTAAATATGTCAGTACACACCCGCCATCATTTGCAGTGCCTCTGATTAACCTCAAATAAAGTTCAACTGTTCTAGTAGGTCTTTCCTAACATTTTCTTAGTAGCATACTACAGCAAAAGCCATTGTCCGCAGAGAGCTTCCAAAGCATCAGAGGGATCTCCTTGTTAAAAGGTATCAGTCAGGAGAAGGGGACAAAAGAATTTCCAAGGCATTAGATATACCATGGAACTCAGTGGAGACAGTCTTCATCAAGTGGAAAAAATACGGCACAACAGTGACATTACCAAGAATTAGACGTCCCTCCAAAATTGATGAAAAGACAAGAAGAAAACTGGTCAGGGAGGCTGCCAAGAGGCCTACAGCAACATTGAAGGAGCTTCAGGAATTTCTGGCAAGTACGGGATGTGTGGTACATGTGACAACAATCTACCATAATCTTCATATCTCTGGGCTATGGGGTAGAGTGGCTAGATGGAAGCCTTTTCTTGCGAAGAAAAACATCCAAGCCCGGCTAAATTTTGCACAAAAATAAATAAATCTGAAGTCTCCCAAAATCATGTGGGAAAATGTTTTATGGTCTGATGAAACCAAGGTTGAACTTTTTGGCCAGAATTCCAAAAGATATGTCTGACGCAAAAGCAACACTGCACATCACCAAAAGAAGACCATACCCACAGTGAAGCATGGTGGTGGCAGCATCATGCTTTCATGCTGTTTTTCTTCAGCTGTAACAGAGGCCTTTGTCAAAATAGAGGGAATTATGAACAGTTCCAAATACCCGTCAATATTGGCACAAAACCTTCAGGCTTCTGCTAGAAAGCTGAACATGAAGAGGAACTTCAGTCGCTTTAAAGGTGGAAAAAGTTCTGAAATGATTTTCCTTTGTCTCATTTTTTTTTCTTTCTTTTATATCACAGAAACCTGACATTTTAACAGGGGTGTGTAGACTTTTTATATCCACTGTACATAAAAAAATAGAAGCAATAACAGATTGCCAAAAATGTACAACAAAACACAAATATTTTCTTTCTAAAACAAATCTGTGGTTTTAGCCTTTGTAAAATGTTATGCTTTACAGATAAGCTCGATCAATAAAGCCTCACATTTCACAAATGTTGTTGGTACATGGCATGTCATGACCAAAAAGAAAACTGTTGCATTTTATCACATATTTTTTTTCTTTTTGCTTTGTGTGTTATGAGTTTTCATAATCAGGATTTTTCTTGTCTGAAAAAGAAACCTAGTATGTCAGAAAACCACAAAGGATATCTCTGAAACTCCAAGGGCCTCTTTAATCTATTGCCTTGTGGTAACTTAATATGCATGTTATTGCATCAGGAGGTTTTGGTGTGTTGACAGCCTATTCATTTTAATGGACTGCTCTAATGCAAGGCACGTTAGTGCGTTAATTAACCCACTCCAAAAGTGTTAATGGAGCCCTCAACGTCTTGATAAAAGACGGAAAATATGATTAGGCAGATCATAAAGCATCCCAACACAAATCCCAAAAGAAAGAAGGATAAAGGATTAGAAATAACAGGACCATGAACCCTGACCTGCAGTGCTAGAATCTCCCAGCTTTTGTTTCATCAATTCTGGTCATATGCGCTTTCTGTATCTCTCCCATTGCCTCGTGTCTATTCCTCCATTGGTCTTTAGATCATCAGTCCTTGGGGCTGGGGGTGGTGGAACTGGGGTGCATAAAAAGTCAGTTATAGGGAAAAGATCAGCTATAGGTAATACTGCTGAATTGCCCTTTTTTCTCAGTTTCATTTTTTGGGTACAGCATCCAGAGTTCATATTTGCTTTAAAGGGGTTGTAAAGGTTCGTCTTTTATTTTCTAAATTGGTTCCTTTAAGCTAGTGCATTGTGGGTTCACTTACCTTTTCCTTAAAGCGGGGGTTCACCCTATAAACCCCCAAAAAAATAATTTTTTTTTCTTCTACCATAAAATCAGGCATTGTAGCGCGAGCTACAGTATGCCTGTCCCGATTTTTTTATCCCCGTACTCACCGTGTACTCGTACATCGAAATACCGACTCCCCTCGGGGAATGGGCGTGCCTATGGAGACGGAGGATGATTGACGGCCGGCTCTGGCGCGTCACGCTTCTCCGGAAATAGCCGAAATAGTCTTGGCTCTTCACGGCGCCTGCGCATAGCCTGTGCGCAGGCGCCGTGAAGAGCCGAGACCTACTCCGGCTGTCTTCGGGGAGAGTGACGTGCCAGGGCCGGCCGTCAATCATCCTCCCTCTCCATAGGCACGCCCATTCCCCGCGGGAGCCGAAATCTATAATGTACGAGTATACAGTGAGTACGGGGGTAAAAAAATCGGGACAGGCATACTGTAGCTCGCGCTACAATGCCTGTCTCGATGGTAAAATCGTGTCACTGAGGGTGAACCACCGCTTTAATTACCCTTTTAATTTTTGTTTTCTTTGTCTGAATTTCTCACTTCCTGTTTCTCCTCAGTAAGCTTTCCACCATCATCCGAGCAGGGGAAAGTCATTTAGAACAGCTTACTGAACACCTTACTGAGGAGGAACAGGAAGTTAGAAATTCAGACAAAGAAAACAAAGAAAAAAAAACATTTAGAAGGGAAATTGAAGGAAAAGGTAAGAGAACCAACAATGCACTAGCTTAAAGGAACCTATTTAGAAAATAAAAAACAAACCTTTACAACCCCTTGAATCACATTACTAGGTGTGCCAGAGGGGCTGGGATAGTTCATTGGGGTTGAAAGGCAGAGTAACGGACTGAACAAACAAAAGCAGCTCCCTCGGGGGTTTGCTACATATACAATGAATACAAATGTGTGGCTACTAGAGCTGCGCGATCAATCGTTAAAAGATCGTGATCCCCCGCAAGATCTTAATACAGCATTTCCACAATTCTATGTAAACAGTGCAGAACAGGAACCGTCAAGCATCCATTTGTACTTTTTTTCAGTTATTTCTTGAATAATGTTGGCAATCTCTCCTTAAAACACCCCTATTCTCTGACAGTGCCAAAAATATACTCAAAGGTTCCAGGTTCATCACAACCCTTACAGCACAAAGAAGTAGACATGTGCATTCGCTTTTTGTCCGAATGCATTTTTGTCCAAATTTCAGGTATTTTCGTTATCCTTTTAACAAGCGATAACGAAAGCACAGAAACCGAAAGATCCGACATAAACAAATGTTTTATTTTCGTTGTGGTCGAATGTGCCTAACCTTAACTCTATTAGTCCAATATTATTATACATAAAGAGAAAAGATTTGACAGAGAGAGAAAAGATTCGACATTATAGAGACATGAAGAAGAGTCGACATAGAGAGAAAAGAGTCGACATAGAGAGAAAAGAAGAAGAATCGACATAGAGAGAAAAGATTCGACATAGAGAGAAATGAAGATTTTTTTTTTTTTTTCTTGGAACATTCGACAGACACCATTAGGCAGATTCAGAAAGACTTAGGCCGGCGTATCAGTAGATACGCCAGCCTAAGTCTGAATCTGCGCCGACGCAAATTTAAGCATATTCTGGTAACCAGAGACGCTTAAATTAGGCTAAGATACGAGCGGCGTAAGTGTCTTACACCGTCGTATCTTAAAGTGTAATTTTTAGGCTGGCCGCTAGGTGTCGCTTCCATTGCGTTCGGCGTAGAATATGTAAATCACTAGATACGCCTATTCACGAGCGTACGCCCGGCCGACACAGTACAGATACGCCGTTTACGTAAGGCATTTTCAGGCGTAAAGTTATTCCATCAAATAGCTGGACTAGTAATGTTAAGTATGGCCGTCGTTCCCGCGTCAATTTTAAAATTTTACGTTGTTTGCGTAAGTCGTCCGTGAATAGGGCTGGACGTAATTTACGTCCACGTCGAAACCAATACGTCCGTGCGGCGTACTTTGCCGCAATGCACACTGGGATATGTACACGGACGGCGCATGCGCCGTTCTTAAAAAAACATCAATCACGTCAGGTCACAGTTAATTTACATACAACTCGCCCCCCACATCCTCATTTGAATTAGGCGCACTTACTCCGGCCCCATTTACGCTACCCTGCCGTAACTTAGCAGGCAAGTACTTTGTGAATACAGTACTTGCCTTGCTAACTTATGGCGGCATAGTCTAAATACGATATGCTACGCCGCCGCAAGGATGTGCCCGCATACCTGAATCCAGCTATATAAGCCTTCAATGACAGATTCGACCTTAATTT
The DNA here is from genome assembly GCF_905171775.1 of Rana temporaria. Lineage (NCBI taxonomy): Eukaryota > Metazoa > Chordata > Amphibia > Anura > Ranidae > Rana > Rana temporaria. Next base: position 241,051,059 of record NC_053493.1, on the reverse strand, counting down.
GGATTTTTGGACGAATGCATTTTTTTAACGAAAAATAAATAAAAATGAATTTCGGGAGTAACTAAATAAATTTATTTTTCGGACGAAAACAAAATTACGAAACAAAATATTTCAGTGTGCACATGTCTACAAAGAAGATATGTCCGCACGAAACCTGTGGGTAGTGAAAAGGATGGTGTACCATCTTGTGGACACCTTGAAGCACTGCTCTGTCTCATTCAAATCAACAGAGGCGAAACTTGCCAACCTTATTTTTTTAGGTTGCAGTCTAGTATATGAATGTGATCATTTTTTTAAATGCTCTTGGGAACAATAAAAAAAACCCATGCTGTTATATTATTCAACTACTGTCCATGAGAATATAGGTTAAGCAGAATGCAGAAGGAAGGATGCGGCATTGTTTCAATATCCTCTGACGGCTCTATGTAATGAATGGTCTCTTTATGCCACTTTGCAGAAAATGTGCTACAAATGGTTGGGAAAAGAAGATTTCCTGGCTCGCAGGATGAGGCTATGATATATCACAGATCTGTGATTTAATTTGTGCCATGTTTCAGGAAGTCCTTTCTGCGCTTCAAAGATATTAATTACGAGTGTCAAATCACATGAGGGTAGGAAGGAAACACTGACCAAAGCAGATTCCTAAAGACAATTTCATGTAACATCATATGTCCAGTTCAAAGCCAGGCTTTGCACAAGCAGATCTCAATGTCTCATTTTATTTAGTCTTACTTTGCAGTGCTGTGGCCTATCGATAATCAGCCCTTTGAAGTGGTGCAACAATGTATTTTATTCTGGGGGAGAAAACAAATATATGGAAGGACCTTGAAACCTAAGCTTTAAAGGAGATGAGAAATACTAATTTAAACTATTAAAAATTCACATTGAAAGTATCCATACATATACAATTTGATCTTGTGTATTGTGCCTCTGATAAAGTGCTTTAAAAAAACAATAAATCTATATAAAAACAACATTTTTATCACAAAATTAAACATTTTAGTGTTTCACATGTATGTTATATTTGGTTTATTGTAGTGGTGCACCGAAATTATTATTTTTTTCCTGATAGCTAGAGATAAACTGAATAAAAAGGAGTAGCGAAAAACATTGAATATATATATATATATAATATATATTTTTTTTAACGAGCATGTACGGCAATGGTGATTTTTGGACATATTCTATTGTTGGAGTTAGAGCAGAGTCACCTGAGACCTTGTAACACGAACGAGTCACATGACATTGGAGAGGGAAAATGGCTAATTGGGCCCTATTTGGACATTTTCACGTGTAGTCACTTTTGTTGCCAGCCATTGTAGTAAAGAGTAATTTCTTCAGTGTTGTCACATAAAAAAAAAAATAATAATTAAATATTTACAAAAATGTGAGGGGAATACTCACTTTTGTGAGATACTGTGTGCAGGGCCGGATTCCAGACAAGGCCAGGCCTCGGGGCGGCAGTGGGTGCAGGGGCGGCACTGCGGCTGAGAGGAGAGGACACTTTCACTTTCATATCGGGAGTTCCCACCTGTCATTTTTGGCAGCAACACCCCCCCCCCCCCCCCCTTCTCAGTGTCCTGCCAAAAAAGTCCCCCGGCGGATAATGTCCCCCCTGTACTGCGCAGGCGGGGGCGGCATTGAAGGACCTGGCCTTGGGGCGGCAAAGGGAGTAAATCCGGGCCTGACTGTGTGTGTATATATAATATATGTATCCACTAAGGATGAGCTCCAGCGTGTTCGCATTATACACGTGCAGAGCCCGCCAGGAAGTCTGCATGGCGCTGCGCTAATCACAGCCAGGGAGACATTTCCCGATCTCTGCAGCCGAGCATCGGAAAAAGTCTCCCTGGTTGTGATTAGCGCAGCGCCATGCAGACTTCCTGGCGGGGTCTGCACGTGTACCATGCGAACACGCTGGAGCTCATCCTTAGTATCCACGCTATTTAGCTCCTGGCAGTGTTTCTCAAGTCCAGTCCTCAAGGCGCCCCAACAGGTCATGTTTTTAGGATTTCCCTCAGGCGAAACGGCTGTGGTAATTACTAAGGCAGTGAAACTGATCAAATCACCTGTGCAAAATAATGGAGAGCCTAAAAACATGACCTGTTGGGGCGCCTTGAGGACTGGAGTTGAGATACACTGGTCTAAGGGAACAAGACTGTAATAGCATTTAAGTCTTAGCAGAGGAGAAATGGAGAGGGATTCTAGTGCACAGAAAGCCTTTTGAAGAAATAGCCATATAACAGGAAGACTGCATATAAAATAAAAATAGTGCATCTCAATGCTTGTACCTTTTAGAGGAGTCGATGTATAAGCTTGCATATATATTACAGATGGCTCTCGGTATTCCTATTTACCATTTTATGCATGCCTATCACAGCTGCTGGGCAAATGAACCAGCCTGCTTTATAAAGTGAAGGAAGACTACAGTTGTGTCAGCTGCAGCATGGTGAGGATTGTCATGGGAAGACTGCATCTAAAGACAGCTCAACAAAGAGAACTTTAAAGGGAAATTCAAGCATATTTTTAATGAGAACATATTTAGAGTTCTTATTGCGGCTGTAACTGAAAATAAGTCATGATGAGATTTTACATGCTTGGTTGGGCCCCCATATTTTTTATATTGTAATAAATAAAAAAAGCAATTTGTAGATTAGCCACATTAGTTATTTAACATTACATTAGTTATCCACTCCAAGTTCTCCACTGAATATTCCCTTTCATCTTTTCTCTTTCTCTCTGCCTTGTTTCCCCCTCTCTCCGCCCTTCAACATACTCCTACTAATCTTCTCTGCCCAAACTCTCATTTCTCTTCCCCCCCTCCACCCCACAACCTGTATATATACTCCTCCCTCTTGCCCTCTCAATATTACTGCACTTATCACCTCCTGCTCATTCTGAGCCAACACAATGCCACCACTTCCACTTCACCTGATACAACCCTGACAAACAGATGACACCAAAAGTCTGCCCTTCTCAAGTACAACTCCTGCCTCTACTCCGCTAAACAAACCTACTACACAACTCTTATCAAAACCCTCTAATCCAAACCTGTTCAACTCTTTTCTACCCTTAATTCTTTACTTCACCACCCACCAACTTGCTTACTGCCCAGGCAATTGCAAATCACTTCAAAATCAAAATTGACACAATTCGTAATGGGATATCCAGTGTCCAGCTTCCTCCACCAACCAACACACCAAGTCCAACACCACACTCAACACTTTCCCCCTTCAACACTGTTAGCACTGAGGAAGTTGCCAAACTCCTTTCCATAACCCACCTCACCACCTGGACCCTGTTCCATTGCAATTACTGCTACCACCTTCCTGCTCTATCCTAAACACTTTAACCCAAACCTTAACCTCTCCCTCTCTTCCGGCGCCTTTCCCTCTCTGCTCAAACACGCACTCCAATACTTAAAAAAGAAACTTAAAGGGGTTGTAAAGGTACACTTTTTTTTCCTAAATAGCTTCCTTTACCTTAATACAGTCCTCCTTCACTTACCTCATCCTTCGAATTTTGCTTTGAAATGTCCTTATTTCTTCTGAGAAAACCTCACTTCCTGTTCTTCTGTCTGTAACTCCACACAGTAATGCAAGGCTTTCTCCCTGGTGTGGAGTGTCATGCTCGCCCCCTCCCTTGGACTACAGGAGAGTCAGGATGCCCACTAACATACAGCTCCTTTCTCTATCTGCAACGTAGAGAGCATCCTGACTCTCCTGTAGCCCAAGGGAGGGGGCGAGCATGACACTCCACACCTGGGAGAAAGCCTTGCATTACGGTGTGGAGTTACAGACAGAAAAACAGAAAGTGAGGTTTTCTCATAAGAAATAAGGACATTTTAAAAGCAAAATCGAAGGATGAGGTAAGTGAAGGTGGACTGCACTAAGGTAAAGAAGGTAAATAAATTGTACCTTTATAACCCCTTTAACTGGACCCCACCTGTTTGAATAACTAAAGATCCATTTCCCTGCTCCCATTTGCCTCCAAGCTTCTTGAACGCCTTGTCCACAACCGAATGAGTTGTGGGCAACAACCATCTCAATCCTCTAAAGTCCAGGTTCTGCCCACAACATTCCACTGAAGCTTCCCAACTAAAACTCACCAACAACCTACTAACTACTAAAACCAAAGGCCAGTACTCCATACTCATTCTCTTAGACCTTTCTGTTGCCTTTGATACAGTTGACCACCCACTCCTCCTCAATAAACTCCACTCCCTTGGCCTTCGTGACTTTGCTCTTTCCTGGTTCTCCTCCTACCTATCTCAGAACACTTTCAGTGTCACATACAACATCTCCTCTTCCTCTTTCTGTTGGGGTACCCCAAGGCTCTGTCCTTGAGCCCCTCCTGTTCTCTCTGTATACCTCTTCCCTGGTACAGTTGATAACTTCCCATGACTTCAAATACAACCTCTGTGCTGACGACACCCAGATCTATCTCTCGACTCCTCAACTCACCACCTCAATCTCCTTATGCATCACAACCTTACTGAGCATCATATCAGTATGGATGTCACACCACTTCTTCAAACTCAATCTTTCTAAAACTGAGATGTAATATTTCCCCCCCCCCGATCCCCTCCCCATGGCTTTACCATTGAAATCAATGGCACAACCATTGGTCCCTCCACAAATGCAGGGTGTTGGGTGTAATCCTAGACTCTGACCACTCCTTCAGGCCCCACATCCAATCACTGGCTAAATCTTGCCGCCTTAACCTCTGCAACATCTCCAAAATTCGCCCCTTTCTAACTAATGACACCACAAAACAACTTATTCACTCTTTGGTTATTTCCAACCTTGGCTACTGCAACTCGCTTACTGGCCTATCTTTACACAGGCTATCCCCCTTCAATCTATTCTGAATGTTGCTGCCAGACTAATACACCTTACTAACTGATCCGTGACTGCTGCCCATCTCTGACAATCTCTCTGCTGGCTTCCCATATCCCACCGTATTTAAATTCAAAACACTAAGCAACGTACAAGGCCATCCACAACATCGCTCCCAGCTACATCACCAATCTCATCTGCAGATATCGCCCAATATGTCCTCTGCTCCTCCCAAGACCTCCTGCTCTCTAGCTCCCTTGTTGCCTTCTCCTCCCATGCTCGCCTACAGGTCTTCTCCAGAGCCTCTCCCATCCTCTGGAACTCCCTGCCCCAGTATGTCCAGTCAGCTCCTACCCTGTCCGCCATTAGGCGATCCTTGAAAACTCAGCCATTACCTTTTGTACCACCTCCCTTCCCTTTAGATTGTAAGCCTCCCTCCTATTTCTCCTGTATTGAACTGTATTGTAATTGTACTGTCCCCCTTTATATTGTAAAGCGCTGCGTAAACATTTGGCACTATAAAAATCCTGTATAATAATAATAGCCGCTGGGGGCATTGAAGAATAGCCTCTACAATAATCCTGCCTACTGCTTAACAACCGTGGAGGTATGATGGCAGCCACACAGGGGGTGCATTGTTTTAAATGAGTTGGTCAGCTCAAATCCGTGCATAGTGAGAAAGGGTTGCATCCAGATACGCCGCCGTAATTTAAAATGTGCGCCGTCGCATCTTTACGCCGATTCACAAAGCTACATACGCCTGAAAACATGGCTTCAGCCGACCGACGTAACTTGCCTACGCCGGCGTATCGTGGTGGCATAGTTACGCTGGACGCATTCAGCGTTCCCATTAAAAAATATGCAAATGAGTAAGATACGCCGATTCACGAACGTAGTTGCGCCCGGCGTATCAATATATGTTGTTTACGTAAGGCGTCTGACCGGTGTAAAGTTACCCCTGCTATATGAGGCACAGCTAATGTTAAGTATGGACGTCGGAACAGCGTAGAATTTTACGTAAGTCGTCCGTTAATGGGGCTGTGCTTAGGTTACGTTCACGTCGAGTAAACATTGAGCGGGCGTAATTTACGGAGACAATTCGACGTGATACTGAGCATGTAATTTACGTGGGGTCACAAGTCATTAGCATACAACGTGCCCACTACCAGCCTAGTTTGAGCTTGGCGGGCTTACGCCGGCCCATTTACACTACGCCGCCATAACTTGGAACGCATGTTCTTTGTGAATACGGGGCCTGCCGCTCTAAGTTACGGCGGCGTAGTGTATCTGAGATACGCTACGCCCGCCTAAAGATATGCATTTCTTTCTGAATCCGGCCCTGTGTGTGTGTGTGTGTGTGTGTATGTATGTGTATATATATATGTATGTGTGTATATATATATATATATATATATATATATATATATATGTATATGTGTATATATATATATATATATATATGTATATATATATATATGTATATATATATATATATATATATGTATATATATATACTGTAAAAACGATACATTCCTTTTAAATGAACAATGGATAACTTACTGCATAAACACATTAGGAATTCACGCAGTGGCTTATCGGTTTTGTTCAGCTTGTTATTTGCAGAAAAAGATTGTTGTAATTATTGTATTCAGCTAGTTAAATATCCTGCTTCTTCTTTTCACTGAAGCTGCACTCTTACTTTTTAATTGATCCCCTGCTGGTAATTAAGTTTGAGAGTCACTGTTCTGACTGACAGGTTTTTCTTTTTTTTTCCTTTTCTTTTATAACACTTCTTTGTTTGGTGTTTTGTATATGCTGTTTCAAAGTTGAGACATAATAAGTGCAATGGAGCAAACACTTGCTTTGTGTCTGATATGACAGAGATCCACACTGCCAGTGATGTGACATAATTCATGTCATTTTTGATGATTAAGAAGTATTGTATTACCAATGTGGAAGATGGTAATAAGAAATACAGGGGTATTTTTTATGCAATGACATATTGTGGTTGGGTCTATTGAAAATAGTATTACTTTATCAAATGTATTGAAATTCTTAAAGTGTAAGTAAGCCCACCTATCATTTTCAGCCAAGGAAGCTGCCATATTGGCCTATGTTTAACATTCAACTGCCATGGTGCTGCACATGTGATCAGTTATGACACCAGCCATTGGATGGTTTGACAGTTTGGTTGAGAGTACAAACAATGTGACAGTTAGAAATCCCGGCATGCCGGAAATGTAACTGCTTTTTGAAACTGTTAAATCGATGGCTTTACTTCCACTTTAAGTATCAGGAACACAGATTACAAAAAACTGACCCCCAGCATTGAAGGAATCACACAAGTGGAAAACAATACACTACAAAAGTGCATAACCAACCAACCAACAACATATATAAAGAATACAGAACGTCCGGACGCCAAGTGTTGCAACACACAGAGTTGTTCTGTGATAAATATTGCTTTCAAACACTTCCAATCTGGTCGCTGACCACTAAATGTTAAGAATTCATTTGTAGAACCCTTGGGAACTCGATCTAAAGTATGTCTATCCCCGAGTGAAGTTCACAAATCAACATTAATCAAACTGGCAAAACAATTGTCAAACTTCCCTGCACAGGGGGATTAAAACTGATATTGGTGACTCATTGGTTTGGGACACGTATCCAGCTGACTAAGTTATATAATGTACAGTTCCGTAAAAGGTACTTCAAAAATGGATCAAGTCTTATGCCCTGTACACACGATCGGATATCTGATGGAATCTAAACCGATGGATTTTTTCATCGGATATCCGATGAAGCTGACTTATATCTGTCTTGCCTACAGACCATCGGTTAAAAATCCAATCGTGTCCAACGCGGTGACGTAAAACACTACGACGTGCTGAGAAAAATGAAGTTCAAGGCATGCGTCGACTTGATTCTGAGCATGCGTGGATTTTTGACCAATGGATTTCCCCACAGACTATCGTTTTTTTCTATCGGTTTTTTAACCATAAGAAAAATTTAAACAGGTTCTATTTTTTTTCACCAATGGGGGGAAAAAAACGATGGGGCCAACACACGATCGGTTCGTCCAATGAAAACCGTACATTGATCCGTTTTCATCAGATAAACTGATCGTGTGTACAGGGCTTTAGGGTCCATGCCAATTGGGTACATTGTAGCTCATTGGAGCCGATAGCGTATACTATTGCAGTGTCTAGAAGGCCAAAAAAACAAGCTAGTGAATATAGCACTCTTTCCAAGGGAACATTTCTTTGTGAAATAACAGGCATTGATGTGCATGTAGTAATGATATTCTAATAATGAATACATTTTAAGTGTTTTTTTTTTAACTCGCATTTAAAGTGGATGTAAAGCCACTCTCATCCTTTCTAAACTACTGCCATAATGCTGATCTATAAGGATATACATGCCTCCTGTATGTATCCTTACCTGTCAAATGTCTCCCCTCTGTCTTTTATAAGAACTGAAAAACTGCACATTCTGTGGGTGGAACTGTTGTCTGGAGCTCGGTGGGTGGAGTTGTGATGTCAGTAGACTCCCCACCCACCTCTACACTCACCTTGTCAACATGCATTTTTTCCTATGTATTTCTTACACTGACTTCTGCTATGATCACCAACATCCAGTCAAAATCCAGAAAAGTAACCACATGACTTCAGAAAAGGAGTGGGGGTGGGAATTAAAAAATAATGCCTGTCTCCAGGCTAATGCATGAGATATGTAAATAACCTGTTACAGCAAGGGGGCGGAACGGACCAAGGTTTTTCTGTTAGTCCGTTTTATTTCACTGAACAATAAAAGAGGATTGCTCAGAGCTGGATTAACTCTGTGTGGCAAGACTGGGCACAGATGATAGGAAATCTTATACTGTACATTGTGACATAAAAAAAAAAAAAAAAAACATTTCGGGTTTACATCCACTTTAAGCCCCTTCCAGCCCAATGACAAGTTTGCAAAACATGCAATATGGAAGGCATTATATGGGCTTCCAAATTATGTGGTCACTGCGATTGGGTGCCACGGTCATCACATAATTGGTTGCCCATCTCACCAGCTCCTGCATGTAAAACAGAGACTGGGAGCTGACAGTGACTGCAAAAACACAGTGCCTGGGACACCTAGTGAGTGCACTTCCAGCACAGAAAAGTCTGCCACCATTCTGCCACGTGTGCATAGAGCTGGTGTTAAGGAGTTAAGCAAACAGTTTAAGCATGTGATCATTCTCAGCGCATCAGTCTAATAGTGAATGGAAATTCTCGGAACCAACAGTTTCCTGGTGCAAAGACATGAATTGGCCAGTGTGGAAATTTTATACTAATCTGTTATTGTTCTCTGTGAAGAAAGCCAAGTCAGCATCATACTGATACAATGAACAGTCAACACACATTTGGTGATAAAGAGCTGTTATAAGTGTCCCATTGTATCTACAGGAACAGAAGCCTTTGTTTATGGGTGCCATCATTGGGTACTGTGAATCCTAGAAGTAGACACTTTTTTATTTGAAAGATTTATAGGGCTAAAAACCATGAGTCATGCCTCGTACACACGACCAGTTTTCCCGTCGGGAAAACTGCCATGACAGCTTTTGACCCGACGGGGAAACCTCTGGTGTGTACAGGGGGAACGTGACCGAGCAGGTTCTCGGTTTTCCCCCCCGGGATTCCCGATCGTGTGTATGGGGCATAAGAGGTAGTTCATCTGGGCCATTGGTGGTTAGGACAGAAGGATTATGTGGCTCTTTAATCCTACCAGAATAATCTGCCAGGTTGTAGCTAAAATCAAGCTGGTCATAGATATTCGACCAGGGACAGATGTTTGCAGGTGATCTCACAGCCAATCATTGTATATTCCATGAGATCTGTACATGGATTTCTATTGTGGTGAATATATGTTAGCAGACATCATAATAACAACTGTTATTTAAGGTAATGGTAGGTTGTAGTACATAGACAATGAGAGTATCTGTTGTAATAACTTAAATTTGCAATCAGTTTACCTACTGACTACAATCTCCATATACAGGTAAAATGACAAACTGGCTAAGACATTTTTTTTTTTTTTTTTTGGATAACTGGTGAAGGGTCCAAACTTCAGTCTGGTTATTATTGCTCTGTTTCCCAAAAGGGTAGGAAATTTCTTTACCTGCTGGGAAACTAAGTCTGAGGATGAGAGATGTCCGTGATGGGCGGAACTGTGTCTGCTGAGACACGCTTATCACGGAAGGGACCAGGAGGAGACCGCGACTTTTAAACAATGAATGGACGTCCGGAGCCAGAAAGTTTCAGGTACACTGGGGCACAGTGAGGCTGCAATGGGCACAGTGAGGTTGCAATAGGCACAGTGAGGTGGGCACAGTGAGGTTGCAATGGGCACAGTGAGGCGTGCAAATGGGCATTGTTGACTCTCTTTTCCGCTTACAGTAGCTGCTGCATTCTCAACCTAGGCTTATACTCGAGTCAATACGTTTTCCCATTTTTTGGTGGTAAAATTAGGTACCTCGGCTTATACTCGGAATCAGCTTATACTTGAGTATATACAGTAATAGAGGTTAGAAACAAGTTAGTGGGCACCAATAAATTTGAGCATGCTGTAGCTGTTACAAAATTGTAATTGTTTTCTTTAATCCCTAGCATCCAGAGCAAACATTGATAACCTCATAGCAGCCTTTCTCAACTTTTTTACTTTAGGGGCAGTATTAAAATAGTATTTTTAGGTCCCAGGGAACCCCTGGTAATTTATTGGTAACCAGAGGGAAAAATAACCCTTACACTGGTGGTCAGTGGAAAAAATGCTTACAGTGGTGGTCATGACGTCACCCTACAGACAGAGAAGGTGATCATTGGTGTCCTGCAGCTGACTCTAGTAAGTGGCATTGGACCCAGAACTTTGCAGTTACCATCAAATGGTAGATTAAACAGCCACAGCTCAAGGAACCCCTAGTTACTTTTGGAGGAATCCTGGCTGAGAATGGCTGCTTCACAGTATCTTTAGAAGGTCAGTGGAAGTCTGTGCTAACTTGCTTCCTCGTGTACTGCTTCCTACACCACCAGTCACATTAAAACCTTTAAAGCGTAGGTCCGCCACCATTCTCGTGAGGGAATCAGGAAGTAAAGCGTTGCGGCTTAATTTCCCAATTCCCTACTGCTCATGTCTTCACTGGTCCCCGCTCGTTTCTGGGACCTGTGTGTTTCCCAGAAGACAGCACAGGGGGGGGGGGGTGACATAGACATAGATTCTGTGGGGGATCTATGCCCGGAAGTGGGTGAAAATACCTGTATTACACCGGTATCTGCACCCACTCCCCCCTGAAAGGTGCCAAATGTGACACCGGATGGGGGGGAGTGTTCCGAAAAGCGGAGGTTCCATTTTTGTGTGAACCTCCACTTTAAGGCAGGTTCTGATTGGATGCTGTAAGAATGGTCTTGGGATGGACAATATTTTACAAAGGCTTTTCGTGTGCGCAAAGCAGCAAGTAGGGGTGACCAGCATCACGAGTGGATGTGTTTGAAGACCACCAAATTAGGAGGACTGGTGCAGTATAGCAATGCAGGTAGGCTGTGCTCAATGGCTCGTTTACACCAGCCAGGACATCAAAGCCTTAAAGTTAACTCCACTTATGTTGAGAAAAAAATATTCCCCACTAGGTGATCTATGTACATTACAAGGATTTTGACAAACTTTGTTGCAGAGTCCTACCTTTTGTTATTCTGAAGAAATCCCTGTGTGTTTCTCTGTGCGTATGTGCAAAAGTGTCTAATGGGAGTGGTTTCATAATTATCAACCAGTTGCTGCACCTTCAAAGCTCTGAGGAAAATTGCAGGGCCTGCATCCCTTTAGATGTGATTTGTATCTCAGTGCAGACTTCTTGGAAAATCAGTGAGCCAATCACACAATCGGGGGGGGGGGGGGGGTTTGTTCTGTACACGATCTGGGATGGTCAGCCCTGGACAGAGACAGTCTGCGTCCAGGGCCACTCATCCAAAGGTAATCACTGTAGGTCCAATTACATGCGAACTGCCATGAATTCCTGTGGGCTCTATCAGCCTCACATTGCTTTGTTATGTGGCTTCCCACTTACAGTAGTTTCCAGAAACCCCCCTAAAGCCGAAACGCACGACTTGGTTTCCGCGACGGGAAAACTGCGACGAGAGCTTTTGGCCGGGAATCCCGGCCGTGTGTATGCTCCTTGCAGTTTTTCCGACGGGAAAACTGCCCAAAAACCGCTGGACAAAAAAAAAAGAGAACTTGCTCTCTTTTTTCCCGCCGGGATTCCCGGCAGACTTTTTCCCGCCGGAAAACCCAGCCGTGTGTATGAGAAAACCGACCGTTTTTGGCAGTTTTCCCTTCGTAAAAACTCAGATGGAGCATACACGGGATTCCCGGCCAAAAGCTCTCATCTGAGTTTTCCTGACGCAAAACCTGCTCGTTTGTACGGGAGAGCAGGTTCTCGATTTTCCCGTCTGGATTTTCGACGGACCTTGACCCGTTGGGAATTCCGACCGTGCGTACAGGGCATAAGTCTCCTGTTGGTGCAGAGCTTCACCAGATTGTGTGCTCTCCAGTTTTGTTAAATCAACCCCTAAATGTAATTTTCTGGATGGACCTCTTTTAGTGCCTCTCAGAAGCTGTTAAACCTTGCTATATTATGAAAAGCGTCTTCTATTCATTTGTAGCCAATTGCAAGGAGCCATGCTAATCACTTTGATAATGCAAGCACTGTATTTATCTTGGGCATAGAGCAGGTGCCTGGTGCAGACATGAGCAGGAGGAATCCGCTTTTCTTGGTACAAGATGACAGAGACACAGCAAGACTTGTTGAACATGACATACTCCATTTCCTCAGATGAACCTTTATTTTAAAAAAAAATAAGATTTTTGGAAATACATGACACGGTTCTGATGAGCTGCCCCTACTGAACCAAATGTCCTAATTTAACAGTACGTATCACATTTTTTATAATTATTATTTTTGGACTAAAAAGAAGCAAATATTGGAGTACACAAACATTGTAATGACAGTAAAAAGTTGGGATCAAAAGCTGAAGCTTGTTTTGTATCTACAGGCCTATTTACACCACATGTGCTGGTTTGTGTTTTAACCTGTACTGTGCTGCAATGTGTTATTAAGGTGGCTGTAAACTCTGTTTTTTCACTTGTATCTACAGGAAAGCCAATAAAAGGCTTACCTGTAGGTACAGTGAATATCTCCAAAACACGCACTGTTTACGCGATATTCACACTGAATGCAACCAGTGATGTCACGGGCACATGCACTCTGAAGGTCTGGCATACTCATGTAGCAAACCCAAAAGGAAGACCAGATGAATATGGAAGGCCTGTCAGCAGGTTCACATTCGTTCCACGACTCTGGTCGCGAACCAAGGAAAATTTTCCCTTTTCACTTTTTCATTTTCACTTTTGAGACGGAGAAAGGGACTAAGGACAGATTCATCAGTGCCTTTCTCTGCAGATTCAGGTACCCAGAATGAATTACCGTATTTATCGGGGTATTGCGTGCTCCGGCCTATAGCGTGCACCCCCTAAAGTGGACCCGACATTCCTGTAAAAAAAGATTTTTGTACGGACGGCGTCCGTCTGCGGCTTCGGGTGTCCTCTTCGTCGGGTCCGGCGTCCTTCTGCGGCGTCCTCCCCGCTCGATCCTTGCTTTCCCGCGCCAAATTTGAATACTGCGCCGGCATATACCGAGCGCAGTACACTCGCGTATAGTCGGCAATGCTCGGCTACTCTCGCGCTCACGTCCTGTACGTCCAGGACGTGAGCGCGAGAGGAGCCGAGCCTGCCCGAGTGTACTGTGCTCGGTAAATGCCGGCACAGTATTCAAACTCGGCGCGGGTATCGGCGTATATCGCGCACCCACGATTTTGCCCTGATTTTCAGGGCAAAATAGTGCGCGGTATACGCCGATAAATACGGTAAATGGAAAAGTTCTGTACAGAGTTTCCAGTTCATTCATAAACTGAGGCATAGTAAACCCAGTTTACTACCGTATGCCCCAGCTATAAATGAGTTAAAAAAAAAGGGGGGGGTCAGTAAATAACACATTTATTGGCTCCTTCCCCGCTCCCCATTCTGACAGATCCCCCGCAGCAGCCAGGGGGAGAGGCGAGGTGGGATGCCGGCAGAGCTGTGGGGGATTAGAGGAGCCAGAAGACCACACAGCGGGGCAGGATAGCGAATACAGCGGGGCAGCAGGACATGGATAGGAGATGTGGCACGTAGAGAACCCAATCTTCCATTTTCCTCCTGCAGCCGCTGAATGCCTGTGGGAGGGAGGAGGACAAACGGACTGTAGGAGGGGGATCTTTTTCCTCACATGCCATCCCTCCTATCCAGGTTTACCGGGGGGCCGCAGGGGCCCCCTGGATCATGGGGCTGGGTCACAATTGCGACCCCTGCAGTTATACACCTGGGTAAGATGACATTTTGTGCCCAATTTTCCAGGAAAAATATTTTGTCATTTCAGACAAAATAACAGTATATTCTAGGACACTAAATATGTTAGATTTACTGCCCGATCTGTTGAATTTCTTCCCCGCATTTGCCCCGCTGAATCCATTTGACACTAGATATACAAGAAGGGCTCAGATCTCGAGAGATCTATTTAATAAAAGTAAAAACAAGAATGCAGAAATCTGACAGCCTACTATAGCCAGATCCTAATGGGTTTAAAAATAGCATACCATTTTGTACAGATTTTCCATTTTACTGAAGTGGAAGTGTATCTAAAGTATTTCCAGCAAAGGTGAAGTCCTGTGTTAGTTATCCTATCTCTATGTGATTGTAACATAGTTGGTCTTTGATTCAAATTATTCATTGATTGCAATTTAAGCTGAGGTAACTGCTTGTCACTGTAATGTTGCATTAAAGATTTATAACATCTTTCATTTTCCAGGGAACTTCAGAAAGAATTTATTTTTTAATAGGGATTTTTTTTTTTTAAAGGACACATTTTTACAATAATTTTTGCAGAAATATATATTGTGAAACTCTATTAATCTAAAACGAATCTTTTGCCTTAAAGGGTTATCTCAAGAATACACAGGGTTATATGGGACTTTCAATGTACCTCCTGGGGTATAATGAACAAGTACAAATGTTATGTATAAAAACACAACATTTTTATTAAAAACCTCTCAAATAAAATAAAAAATAAAAATATATATATATAGATAGATAGATAGATAGATAGATAAATGTTATTAAACACATATCCATAGCACTTTCCTGGCATCAGTATCCGTTATATTGGGCCGACGCATTTCGCGGGCTAACCCGCTTCATCAGGGCCTCTGAGTTTATTAAAACAATAAATACATTACATAAATATCATTATCGGATTAGAAAATATGGACTTTATCTATCCTCCTTGACAATTTGTTGGGAATATTATAAAATATACATTCAAGTACTTTGTGTTTAATGACAATGGTATGAGATGCTTTTCAACATTTGATTAATATGTACTCATGTATGTTGTTACAGTACGTTTTAATAAAATCCAAGGCCCTGATGAAGTGGGTTAGCCTGCGAAATGCATCGGCCCAATAAAACAGATTCCAATGCCAGGAAAGTAACCACCTTAGATGGCTGACCTATGGATATGTTTTTAATTACTTTTTTATGTACATTTGTGATGTTTTTAATAAATATATTGTATTTTTATACATAAAATTTGTACTTACTTATTATACCCTAGGAGGTACATTCAAACCCATATAACCCTTTGTTTTCATGTAGGGGATGGTACCTCCGTAGGGTAGAAACTACATGACGCTCTACCCCCACACACTTTGGCTATTGCCTTAAAGCGGAGGTGCCAAACCTTTTAGAGAGCGAGGGCCACTTAAGCAACTCTGGCCACAATGAGCGGAGCAGGCGGATGACAGGTTATGGCTACTCTATAGGCCATCTGATCCGCCCAGATGGAAGGGGGAGAATTCCCTTCTATTTTTTTTCAGAGGATCAGATTGGAGGTAGGCGGCCAAAAGTCTGTTTACATCTGCCACTCTGTAGAGGTGAATTGAGGGACCGATTGGGTAGGGCTGATCATGTGAAAAGGGCCTAAGACTGCTTTCACACTGATGTGCTGCGGTTTACCCATACCGCGGGTGCAGCGTAGTGCACTTGTGTCTATCCTGCGGGGTAGCTGAACTTTGCCACAGACTCCGCCTGTGGCAAAAGCCAGTGCTGTACAGGAAGCATCAGCTTATGGGGCTCTGCTCCGCAGCCGTTTTCTTCCTCTACCACCAGCTTCATTCACAACACTGATGCTGTGGTATGACGGGTCGACAACCTGCTATATGGGCTTGCCAACCCACCATTCCAGAGCTGGAGGTCGCGGGCCACATCAGAGGGCTCCGCGGGCCACTGGCTGGCCACCCCTGCCTTAAAGGGTTAATTCACCTTTTATGGAAAAAAAATAAAAGTGAACTAACACTGCATGCCCTCCCCATTTCCATCTGTACGTATCTCTATGGGTGATGAGCTGTCAGTGCCCACAAAGCCAGTAAACCAGTCTAGGGATTTGAAATCCCTGCACTTCTCCCTCCTCTTATTGCATCAATTCCAGGACGGATCTAAGTGATGATCTGTTCTGGCACAGACCAATCAGAATTTCTGTGATCTGCCCTGGAATTGCTGCAGAAAGAAGAGGGGAAAGAGCGTTGATTTAAAATTCTCAGACCACTACACCGGCTGTGAGGGCACTGACGGCTCATCACAGATTGTGATAGGTACAGAGAGAAATGGAGGGGGCGTGCGGTGTTCACCTTCAATAGCGAGAACTACAAGCTAACAGCCACAAAGGCTGCCAGGACTTGTAGTTTTCCAATTCACAGAACACTGTAAATGGATCATGTGGCTGGGCGGGTGGAGCCCCACATGTTTTCTTCAGATAGTGAGAGCGAGCGGGGGGAGAGTGCATACCTATAAAAACATTGAAAATAAAGAATCCTGATGTATCAACATATCAGTAGTTACATCAATTCTATCCCGTCCTGTTGTAGAAGATGAATCAGAATAGAGATACAGCAAGTTGAAAAATGAAAAGTTACACAGTACAGATTCAGAATCCAGACAAATAACCCCATATGTGAAATCTTTCCTCGGTAGATTATATATAGCTCCGAAGAAAGCAAATTGAGAGGACTTTCTCATTTTAAAATCTTTGCAGTGATACATAATATCATTAGCAGTTCCCTGATTTGTTTAGCTTGTTATCTGGAATTGCTCTTTAACTTATATTGTGTCATAAGTAATTTTCATTGTCCTCAGTTGAAAGAAGTATAGTTCTGAGCAGCTTAACTCAGCATTTCTGTATAATGCATATTGACATATTTGCTGTGGCGAGAATATTCTGTCTAGTTGGATCACATTATACAGCAATTAATACAACAGGTTTCCATTGTAGTCCATTTGTATTTTTCCAGCGGATTTCCTAAATCTATAGTGTGTCTGAGAAACACTTAAAAATATAGTGCAATAGGTGTGACCTGTGTGGGGAAATGGCTGAGCTGGGAGCCCTCATCTCTGCGTTTTTTTTTTTTTTTAACTATAAACTAAAAAAGTCAGACATTTAAAAAAAAGTATATATTTTTTACTTTCCGCTATAAATAAAAATAAAAAATCGTATTTCTTCATGCATTAAAGCCAATATGTATTCTGCTACGTGTTTTTGTTAAAAAAATCCCAATAAGCGCATATTGATTGGTTTACACAAACATAGCTTCTACAGACAGGATATAGTTATGGATTATTTTTTATTTATTTTTATTTATTTTTTATACTAGTAATGGGGGGGGGGGGGGGGATCAGCTACTAATAGCGGGACTGCGATATTATATCGGACATTCTGACACTAACTGACACTTTTTCAGTACTAAGAATATGCATGGTCACTGTACCGATCACACTGTCTGGGAAGGCGTTGTGTGCCTAGCCAGTGTTTGTGTTTAATATGTGTGCTGCTTTCACTAGGGGAAGAAATGGATTTGTGTCCCCTAGTGAATCCATTTCTTCCCCTCCCCCCTTTCAGAATGGGGGTCTGTCTTGTTTAAATAGGCAGATACCAGTTGTGTAAAGTTTACCGACGATCTGGGGCTGGAGGACATTGAGTGCCTGGCACCAGCACACTGGTTTCTGTTGTGAATTATGCATGCCCACTGCAGGCAGAAGTCCGCAATCTCTCTCACACACACACACACACACATAGATATATATGACCTGGTGAACAGCTGCCACCCCTATAGCAGTAAAACTGCTATGAGACGGAGGAAAAGTAGTCAAAGTGTATGATAATCCTAACAGTGAACTTCTCTTATCTACTCTTTTTTTGGTCTGTTAAACATACCATTAAAACATTTTGTTACATATATTCAAAAAGTGTGAAATCACGTCTAAAGGGATGCAGCCCCTGCCACTTTCCTCATTAGAGCCTTGCATGTGCAGCAGCTGATTGATATTTATGAAAGCACTCCCATACAGCTTTGCAGAGCACATGGACACAGACAAACAAACCGCTATTTCATTACCTCTCACAATGAGTTGTGGATCACCCCCCATATTATGATAAACATCCAGGAATGTGCATGTGTCCAAGCTAGTGCACAAGATAAAATAAAAAAACATTTTTGGGTTTACATCCACTTTAAGTGCCATACACCTGAGAAGTGGGGTGATGTATCCCCTTGGGATGTACTCCGACAAACAAAAATGGGAAGCAGGCCTTCCTGATAGCTGTTACAAAAGAACTGTTACCAAGCTGTTGTGAGTTTATCTAATGACATATACCCAGGAACGGTGACATGTTAAGAATTTGTAAACCTCAGATGAAATATGAACAAAGCACATCCCTCTATAGCAGGGCTCAAAATTTCAAGTCTTGAGCCACTAGCCAGGCTTCAAGGGTTACTCGCCACCAGTTGCCCAACCCTACCCTGACACCAAGAGAAAAATGGGGACGGGAGGGAGCGCTGGCTGATTGACAGCTTCAGCTCTGTTCCTGTCTGCCAAGTCTGTTGTGCTGCAGACGCCATGTCTACCTGATAGATCTTCCATAAGTCTGAAGATATTTACTCGGGAGGTCATTTATCCATATATGACCTGACTCACTATCTAAGAGGGTGTCCTGACCAGCTGGCTTCTTTTCAGATCCTCCTATTGGCTTCTATCAATTTTCTTATACTACACCCATATCAATTAAGCTTCTCGTTTTATGGCTTTGATGGGAGACAGGTGGGGCCTTTTGGCTTTCACCTCCCTCTGCTAACAGAATTGTTCAAGGTGGTGGCATCAGCAACTATCCCTGGTTTTATATGCAGTGGTTGATATCCTTCATTGTTAGTCAGTGTTTTTCTGCTATAGACACCGCTGAAGAAGAATCCTCGAAACGCATCAGTGACTTCATCTATATTGCTTTGCGACTGCTCCCCTATAATCACTGTTCTTCAATTTAATTTCGGTATTATGTGTGTATATCAATCGCTGTAAACAATAGGTATTCAAGAGTCTATTCTAGGATGCTTTTAAAAAAATTTGTACAAATAAATGACCAACACCTTTTATTGTTAATACACTTTAGTTCGTGCCTTTATAGTCATATTCCCAAGAGGGGTATTTGTTTTATGTATGTAAGGGTTTACACCCACTTCAAAGTGATTTCTGTATCCAAAAACCTCCAGGAGATGAATAATGTCCCTTAAACTGAAGATTTAATGACCAGGCCATTTTTTGCGATAAGGCACTATAAACAATAGTTTTCTTTTGGTGTATTTGATCACCTGTTTTTTTTTTTTTTTTTTTTTTTTAAAGCTATATTTTTTTTCTTTTTTGCTATAATAAATATCCCCCAAAAATATATATATAAAAAAAAAAAAAAAATTTAGGCTGATATATATTCTTCTACATATTTCTTGTAAAAAAAATCGCAATAAGCGTATATATTGATTGGTTATAGTGTATGCTTTTAGCATCAGTAGATGTAGATATACAGAAGAAACATGAAATAGTGATCTCCAAACCTAGGACATTCCAATTGGTTGGA
Source organism: Rana temporaria (assembly GCF_905171775.1). Classification (NCBI taxonomy): domain Eukaryota; kingdom Metazoa; phylum Chordata; class Amphibia; order Anura; family Ranidae; genus Rana; species Rana temporaria. The sequence continues at coordinate 241,031,148 of NC_053493.1, read as the reverse complement.
ATTTCTAGATTATTTATTTACACGTAAAATAATTACAGGCAGTCCCCGAGTTACGAACGGGTTAGGGACTGTAGCTTTGTTCTTAAGTCGAACATGTTCGTAAGTCGGAGCGGCAAATACGTTGTTTTCCGATGTTCCGGAGAATGTGCCCGCCATCAAAAAGTGGCCGTGCATGTGCAGAACGGCAGATATGTAGTTTTCTGATGTTCCGTCGAAAAGGTCCTGTCGAATGTGCCCCGGCGTCGAAAAAAGGTCCAGTTGAATGTGCCCGCCGTCGAAAAGGTCCAGTCGAATGTGCCTGCCGTCGAAAAGGTCCTGTCGAATTGTCCGCCGTCTAAAAGGTTCAGTCGAACGTGTCGGCCATCGAAAAAGGTTCCGTCTAATGTGCCCGCCGTCGAAAAGTGGCCACGTAGCCTCCTGTTTGTATGTAGGAGTCGGATGGTCGTAATTCGGGGACTCCCTGTATGTTGCAATGTGATAAGAACACATGGACTGACGTAGAGATCTTCATCATTTACTTGCAGCAAGTCTAAATGTTAACAGGGGGAGAAATATTGAGCTAAAAATGAAATAATGATATGTTTGTATGTATGTTGGACTGTTTCTATTTTGCCATTTTAGATTAAAACGTGTGGTTACTGTAGAGTTTGGTAGAGGAATAACATGAATAAAAAAGCTTCTGTATAAAGTTTGAAAAATGGGTTACCATTGAATCTATGACAAAAGCCAAAGAAAGGCCTCCTGAAGCCTTTGATGCCCAGCCTATAAACACTGGCCAGTGACATCATTACAGATGAATAGATTCAGTACACTGCTTCCATCAAAGGTGTTTTGACTTTGTGATACATTCCATATGGAATTCTTTGATGATGCATTAGGACTAATGCCGCGTACACACGATCATTTTTCGACTTGTAAAAAAACTATGTTTTTCAGCATCTAGAAAAAACGTTGTTTTTTCCAACTTCATCATTAAAACGGCGTTGCCTACATATGATCGTTTTAAAAAAATGCTGTAGCAAAGCGCGGTGATGTACAACACGTACGACGGCACTATAAAGGGGAAGTTCCATTCGGATGACGCCACCCTTGGGGCTGCTTTAGCTGATTTCCGCTTTTCTGTCTGTTACAGCGTGATGAATGTGCTTACTCCATTACGAACGGTAGTTTTACCGTCTCATAACTGGCTTCTGAGCATGCGCAGGTTTTTCAGGTCGAGATAGTTTAAAACGTTGTTAAAAAATGCAGCACGTTCGAATTTTTTTTTTGTCATTTTTCAGAAGCCGAAAAATGATGTGAAGCCCACACACGATCATTTTTAATGGCATTTTTAAAAAACTTCGTTTTTTACAAGCCTAAAAATTATTGTGTGTACGCGGTATTAGATTTAGCCAACAAATGAAAAGAAATCTACTCGGTTTTGGAACCATAGTGTACATACAGCTACAGAAACAGAAAATGTTCAGTCTGATTTACAATTATACTGGTCCTCTTCATTTGACCTTAATCCATATCCTTTGGTATGAGTCACTTTATACCCTCTCTGAATTTTCAAGCCATTATTAAATGTGAAGCCTTACTTTAAAACTTTTTTCAAACTCGTAAAGTGGTATTAAACAGATGACTGGCCAGTGGCAGCTGGTGCTCAAAATTTTTGGGGGGGCGCAAACAAACGAAAAAAAACAAACAATTGCAGCCTCACTGTGCCCATCAAATGCAGCCACTGTGCCCATCAAATGCAGCCACTGTGCCCATCAAATGCAGCCACTGTGCCCATCAAATGCAGCCACTGTGCCCATCAAATGCAGCCACTGTGCCATGCCATCAAACGCAGCCACTGTGCCATCATTTATCGCCACTGTGCCCATCAATTGTCACCACTGTGCCATGCCATCAAACGCAGCCAGTGTGCCATCAATTGTCGCCACTGTGCCATCTATTGTCACCACTGTGCCATGCCATCAATCGTCGCCACTGTGCCATCAATCGTCACCACTGTGCCATCAATCGTCACCACTGTGCCATCAATCGTCACCACTGTGCCCATCAATCGTCACCACTGTGCCCATCAATTGTCACCACTGTGCCATCAATTGTTACCACTGTGCCATCAATTGTTACCACTGTGCCATCAATTGTTACCACTGTGCCATCAATTGTTACCACTGTGCCATCAGTTATCACCACTGTGCCCAGCAATTGTCACCACTATGCCATGCCATCAAACGCAGCCACTGTGTCATCAATTGTCACCACTGTGCCATCAATTGTCACCACTGTGCCCCGCAAATTTTCGCCACTGTGCCCAGTAAAATGCTGGCTGCCACTGTGACCTGTAAAATGCCCCCCCCCCCCGCCTGGCACTTACCTTTCTGGGGTCAGCCTTGCTTCTACCGTCCCTCGATGTCTTCTCGCGCCCTCGGTGGACGCTTCAGCCAATCAGGTTACCGGTAACCAGAACCGGTGAACCTGATTGGCTGAGATGCCTGTCACTCTTATCCAAGGAACGCACCCCCCGTGTGTCCCGAGGATAAGCATCTGGAAGCCGACTACAGCCTGAGGGCTGTAATCGGAAAGCCTATCAAAGCCGCTGGCTCTGATAGGCACTTCCACAGCCACCGTTATTCAGATGGCCGGGGTGCTCATTATTCGGCGGCAAGCCTTCCTGATGACGTCATCCACGAAACGTACGTCGAGGCGCACACCGGTCACGCATACTCGCGTTTCTTCCGGGTCAGCTGTCATCGTGGTGGAACGCACGCCAGACTTCACAGCGACGGAGACCATCTCTCTTACTGAACACGCTCAGCAGCCTCAGTGCCGGGACTTGGGCACCGCACATAGTAAGGAGCCACTTGGCAGCTTTTAATTTATCGTTTTTAATAAATCAGTATTACACTATTGCGGTCCTTTCTTTTATATCCCGTGGTATTCACTGTTGGAACATGATCGTTTGATTGGCAAATCTCTGGTCCTGCAAGGAGCATTACACTTTGTGTAGAACAAGCGTTATTGACTTATTTTTAATTAAAGGGTCAACTACTGTTGGTAAGGTGCCATCCTTTACTTGATCACGTCGGGTGAAATGTTAGCTCTATGGTGAAGGTGGATTCCATACTTTGATGATTTTTTCTCATCACGCAATTATATTTAATGATTTACCATTCCACACTAAGGACTTTCCATTGATCGAATCACCGGAAAATCTATAGCACATTTTGCATTTTTTACTTTTGTTGGATACATGCATGGACTTTTTTTTCATATGAATGATTACTATATGATATTGGCAATAATATTGTTGATTTTTACTTATAGATTAATTATGATTTTTCACTTGAATATTTAGTACAACTAGCGCCCCCTACCCTCCACTCTCAAATTTACTCTTCAGGCTACTGAATTTAGGGGAGTTGCTCTGATTTATTTTTATTACATATTTTTCACATCTATTTAATTACCGGTATACACTGTGATTAATTGCACTTAATTTTCTATGGCGCGAGATACACACCATCCCAATATATTCTGATAGCACAGAAGTCTCTCCGCTATCAGAATACAATAGCTCAGCAGAATGGATTCCCCATCCGCCTTGAGTGTGTGGATGGGGGAATCGGGTCAGTTTTTTTCATTCAAACTGTTAACTCATCTATGGCCTACCTAGGTGGATTATAGATTGGGTCAGGCTCTCATTACATTATAAGCTTCTAGGGAATATACCCCACTGAAGCTCTCCTTTGATGTGCATTTTAATTGTCTCTTAATTAATATGTTAAGCTATCCGCAGTCAGCATAAAGACTTGGCAAATGTCCACAAGCACTGTACAAAGAACAAGTAGAGATCAATTGCGTAGGAAAAAAATACTTTTTTTCATTGGTTTAGAAAAGGATTCTTTACAGTAAGAGGTTAATGTGGCTGTAAACATGAAATATGAACAAAGCATATCCCTCTACTGTATAGTGTGTACTTAATTATAAACACTCAGTGTCATTTCTGTCTGCTGCTTTGTTCTGCTTTTGGCAAAGCTTCTGGCAATTTTTCCTGACACCAAAAGAAAAATGATGACAAGGGTGGGACTTTTAGCAGATTGACAGCCTCAGCTCTGTTCCTCTGTGTTGTTTGAAGGGGGTGTGTCCCTTTCCTCCAATCAGCTCTCAGACCTCTCCTCACTCAGCTCTGCAGAGCGTAAACTTCAGCTCTCCACCCCTTTTTTTCTGAACTCTCAGACAAGCTTATATATTCTGGACTTTGAAGAGATGTTGAGAAGAGAAGACTGCAGATAGACAGATACAACTTGTGTATTGAGTTGATTCATCCTAGTCCATTCACTGGTTATGTAAGAGTTTACAACCTTAAAGCGGAGGTTCACCCTAATAACATGTATATCTGACCAACTTCCTTACATTCGTAACAAATATAGTCCGCAATTTTTTTTTATGCTTTACGTACCCTGTAATCCATCTTTTCAATCTACTTCTCCCCGCGAAGTAGGCGTTTCTATGCCTAGGGGGATTGTCATCTGGGAGGTCGCCCAGATGACTGACGTCTGTCCCCCCCCCGGCGGTTAAGGCCCCGCCCCCCGTATTGCGTAGGCGCGCGCGAGTTGCGGGGTTTCCGAAAGAAGCCGAACATGCAGAGATGTCGGCTCTATACGTCAGTCATTCATGAATCTTGTTGGATATCATTTTCTTTTCAATATTTTTTTTTCCCATCACCCACCTGTACTAGAATTGGGTAGAATTGACTGCTGGAATATTATTGGTTGCAGTGGGTAGCACATCTACTTGCACTCCCTTTCCATTAGCTTCATTAGTGTAAATCTTGGCATCCATTATGCCTTTTGTCATTGTCAGATATATACAATTTTAGTAAACAGAGTTTTTGTGTTCTGTATTAAAAAATATGACAAAACTAAAAGTATTCTAAAATCTCCAGTGTATTAAACAGAAATGCATAAAACACAAATGGTTCTTGTTATGTAATAGCCTAATGCCGCGTACACACAGTCGTTTTCGGCATGAAAAAAAACAACGTTTTTAAAAACGTCATTTAAAATCATCGTGTGTGGGCTTCTGCTGCATTTTTTAATGTCGTTTTTTAAAATGTCGTATTTCGGGTTGTAAAAAATGATCGTGTGTGGGCTAAAACAACGTTTTAAACCCGCGCATGCCCAGAAGCGAGTTATGAGACGGGAGCGCTCGTTCAGGTAAATCTACCGTTCATAATGGAGTAAGCACATTCATCACGCTGTAACAGACAAAAAAGCGCGAATCGTCTTTTACTAACAAGGAATCAGCTAAAGCAGCCCAAAGGCGAATAGATCTCCCCCTTCAGAGTGCCGTCGTACGTGTTGTACTTCACCGCGCTTTGTTAATCATTTTTTTTAAACGATGGTGTGTGGGCAACATCGTTTTTAATGATGAAATTGGAAAAACTTTGTTTTTTGGACATGCTGAAAAATGAAGTTTTTTTTTTTTTCATGCCGAAGAACGACCTTGTGTACGCGGCATTAGAGCATTACAATTAACCCATAGAAATTGATTAACTCCATTTTTCTCTGCTGGGAAATTGTAAATAGAAGAGGACAATGATCCCATTTCCTTTTTATGCTCTAATTTGTGACATTAGGGCTTTATAAAGCAAAGGCACCGTGTTGTAGAATGTAATATCTGTCATTATTTCTCTTCCAGGAATAGAACTGTGCCCTCCTGGCCACAGATTCATGATCACAATGGTGGCCAGTTTCATTGGAATGGCCGGGCAGTTCCTTTTGCCAGGGTTGGCAGCTCTCTGCAGAGACTGGCAGATCCTCCAGGCTGTCATCATCTGCCCTTTTGTCTTGATGCTCTCCTACTGGTAGTAAGTATCTCTTTTCCTTTTCCTCTGCATGAATAAAAAAGAACAACCTATAAAGCAATATTTAGAGTGAAATATATCACATGCATCATTATTTTTTATTTTGTTATCAGTAGGGGTTATCGCATATTACATTTTCTTGCTGTCAGCTCTAGAAACATGGTCTCGCTCTCAAATTATTGCCCTCTAGATTATTTCTTTCTGTCCTGTTGTTTGTTCACATAAGATTCCTTGGGCTAGATTCAGCAACAAGATACGGCGGCGTATCTCTAGATACGCCGCCGTAATTTCAAATTTGTGCCGTCGTATCTTTACGCCGATTCTCGAATCTCAAAAAATAGGCTTCCTCCGTCGACGTAACTTGAATACACCGGCGTATAATTGTGTGCAATTTTACGCTGGCCGCTAGGTGGTGCTTCCGTTGTTTTTGGCGTAGAATATGCAAATGACCTAGATACGCCGATTCACAAACGTACGTGCGCCTGGTGGAATTTTTTTACGTCGTTTATGTTAGGCTTTTTCGGTGTAAGGTTACTCCTGCTATTAGGAGGCGCACGCAATGTTAAGTATGGCCGTTCTTCCTGCGTCGGAATTTGAATTTTTTACGTTGTTTGCGTAAGTCGTTCGCTCGGTGACTCGTCGGGTCACCAAGAATTTACATAAAACACGCCCCCTCATCCGCATTTGAATTACGCGCACTTATGCCGGCCCCATTTAAGCTACGCCGCCGTAACTTAGAAGGCAAGTGCTTTGTGAATACAGCACTTGCCTCTCTAACTTACGGCGGCGTAGCATAAATGCGATACGCTACGCCGCCGTAACATTGCGCGCCCATACCTGAATCTAGCCCCTTGTGTAATACATGCTTATCAACGGTGGGATAGCATAACATTTTGTTAGAATTTTTCCCAAATTTTAACAAAAATTAGGTGATATTGGTAAAACTTAGCTAGTTTGACTAAATGCATTGGAATAACAGAGGATGGGGAAATTAGGGGTCTATGTATAAATTATTTGGTGTGCAGATATGATAAAACCTTTACACAATCAGGACGGAAATATCCGTATTTTCTCTAATATGTGTAGTTCCTATATCATCAATGCCTCCTAGTGGTCACAATGCGTTTTTTTTCCTTAAATACCTCAATCGGTTGACAAAAAGTGTTGCCTCCAAAAGATGGCGTTGAGGATATGGGAACCACACATAATAGATGAAATACAGCAATTTTCGTCCTGATGTTTGTCAAATCCACACAACACACGTTTTATACATTTTATACAGACTACTTTGTGTTGGGTATCCTGCAGTGCTAGCAAGACCAGACATGTAGAGCTATGTAGAAAACCAGGCTAAAATCTAAGTGGAGTAGTACAGTTTATTAAAAGCACAAGACATGAGTGATGTAAAATAGAAGTGCAGCAGCTAATACGGAACTCAGGGAGCACACATAGAAAAGTGAAAGGAACTAACTATATTCAAGCTCCGGTCAAAAACAAGGTTCAGAAATTGTAGAAGGTACTGGGACATGGGTACTACGTGTAGAAGGTTCAGGATGTAGCAGGAGGCAGGTCAGACACCGAGGTTGGAATGGGTGTTGGGGACAAAGGAAAACGAGTACAGATAAGAAGTTCCAGAGTAGTGGATTAACAGAAATAGGCATACAGGTTGTGGTCTTGTAAACTACTCTATGTACACTACACATCCCATAGTCTCTAGTCCGACTACCTTCCTGTATATAGTGGAACCATGGAGAAAAACCATAGTTGCCCTCTAACAGGAAGTCTGATCACAGTAGCAAAAAAAAAGAGGAATTTGGAGGCTGAATTTAATAGAAGGTACTTTATGAGTTAAAAATGCTTATTTTTGTAAGCGAGAGCTTAGAGGCCCTTGAGTAAATTGCAAAGATGCAAAAGAACCCTTATTTTCTGCAAACCAAGGGATTCGGTCCTCCCTACAGGCGACAGGCTGCTGGCTTCCCCTGCCTTTCCTCCTTGGCATCACGGCGGTGTCCTCACTGTGCGTCTCCTCCTCTGCATCATCGTGGTGTCCTCGCCGTGCGTCTCCTCCATCGGCAAATAGGGCAGCTTCACCTTTCGGCCAATTGGGAAACAGGTCTCAGGACCCGCTTCCTGATTGGCCAGGAGGCAGAATTAGTGTGACAATGGCGAATATTCATTTGCTATTGTTGCACAACTGGGTGGGCTTCGGGCATAGTGCTCTGCGCTCCGAGCCCACCCTTTTTTGAAGTCCATTAGAGCTTCTGGTTCTAATCACGTGCTTCAAAGAAAATCACCCATTGAAATTCCATGTGTCCGGTGCCCTGCATGTAGATCTGGGGCCGGATGCATGGATGGGGGGTAGCGTCTGTGCACCCCCTATGGATGGGCCGCCACTGGGTCACCATGGCCTAAAGCAGGCAGCATCAAAACACACAATTTAGCCCTTTTTGGACAGCATTACTAAACTGTTCACAAAGAGTCCATTCACACCATAATGCAATGCATTACAACACATTTATGAGTGTTGAGGCGTATTGCATTAGGCAGCGCAGGGCAACACACATAGCATATGTACCTGTGCATTTGTAGTACACACCTACAGCGCTCTATGTTGCATTGTGGTAACATACATTACAACACAGGTCATAACATGCGTTATAGTTTGAACAAGCTCTTAATCTTCTACCTTTGCTGTTTTTAAATAATCATTTCACTTACCTTTGAAGCATCTTTCCGGAGTCACTGAGATGGCAGATGGCTACAATGCAGTTTGAAGCTTCTAAGAAGCAAATTCTTCAGATCCTTCACAGAAACAGAGTGAACACAGAAAGCGACATTAAAGGAGTGATGCCAGGTAGGCACTGCGTGTCATAGTAAATATTATAATGTAGTAAACTGTGAATAGGAAGCTTGGCTTTTGTCATAATGTATGCTGTACATGGTTGGAATGATACATTAGATCAGTGGTACCGATGCTTTTGTTAAAGGAAACCTGTACTGAAGAAACATGAAGGCTGCCATTGCTGACTCTTGTGCTGTCTTTGATGTCTTGCTAATCAAGTCCCCAACCTGAAACAAATATGGAGATCAGGATCGCTGGCCAACTCCATGCTTGTTTTAAGTTAGTGACTCAAATTATGGACTCCAGGCAACTAATTTTTTTGTAAAACAGGTCAGCAGTGGCAGCCAGACTTGTTTCTGAGTACATTTTTTGTATGATGGATGACACACATACAAATTGTCCTAATTATTGAGATGAGGTCCTTCCAGTTAGAGCCGGTTCACACAGGGGCACCACAACTTGCCGAGCGACTCGGCAAGGCGATCTGCCCACGACTTCAGAGGCGACTTTTCAAAATGACTTCTGTATTGAAGTCAATGCAAGTCGCCCTGAAGTCGTCCCAAAGTAGTGCAGGAACCTTTTTCTAAGTCGGAGCGACTTGAGTTGCTCCTAATAGAACGGTTCCATAGTACAGAACGGAGCGCGACTTGTCAGGCGGCTAAGTCGCCTGACGAGTCGCCCCTGTGTGAACCGGCTCTTAAGGGTTCTGTTAGGGCTAAAAAATACAAAGACATTTTACACAACTGTGTACTTTAAACCTAGTAGCAAGGCCAGTATGACTGTGCATAAAGTTTGGTCTATAAAGACATGGTTTCATGCGTGTGATATGAAGGAAAATGTGTAGCTTGCATATAACCCTGACCTAAAACCCTACTGAACAACTTTAGCATTAAGTAAAACACTGATTGCAAGCCGAATCTTATGGATGAATGGACACAAATTCCCACAGATACATACCAAAATCTTGGGGGAAGCATTTCTTAAAGAATGGATGCTGTTATAGCTTCAAAGAGGGGGAGTCAACTCCATAATAATGCTTGTTTTGAAATGGGATGGGAAACCACTTTGAGTCATTATATGGATCAGGCGTCCACAAAACCTTTGACCATACATTATATACTCTACCAATGCTAGGTATTATGGCATTTTATGCATTTGCCATCCACCGTGCATACTGATCAATATTTATTGTCTGTGATACTTAATAGATGCATTCCTTTATTTCAGAATTGGAGAGAGAGCTACTGATAAGACCAAAAAAAGTTTGCATTGTGAAAGTGGTGGGAACAAGGAATTTGTGGAAGAATATTCTTGTTCTCTGTGTGAATTCGTAAGTATCTCAAGGCATTTCATTGGTTGATGATGGCTAAAATACTCGTATGTCTTCTGCATGGTTCTAGTGAGAAATGTTCCCAGTCCGGCATTTCTTATTCCAATCTTCAAATGCTTAGTGGTAATTTCCCCTCTTTTGGAAGAAGCTGCATAACCCAGCTATAGAGAGGGATTTACACTTGAGTTTTCACAAAACATAAAGACTGGGGGAGATAAACTAAAACTGCAGAGTGCAAAATCTGTTGAAGCTCTGCAAAGGAACCAATCCGCTTCCAGATTTTATTGTCATAGCTTAATTGAACAAGCTGAAGTTAGAAGCTGATTGGCTACCATGTATAGCTGCTCCAGGTTCTGAGTGTTCCAACTGTCATCATTTGTCACCATTGTATACTTGATATCTGGTTCTGTTCTCCCAAGGGTATATATGCATTGTACAGTTTAGCTAAAGAGGTTTCAGTTTTGCAGATTCTGTAATTTTTTTTTTCATACTTTGATAAGGAGCCATGAAAACGGTGTGCATTATGTAGACCCAAAAGGGTTATAACGTCAATGTCACAAATGCTGACTCTCTTCTTGCTGGGGCAATAGACAGCAGTTAAGACATTGGAGGGCGTTTTTAACTTATGCTGCAGTGTGGCAATCCTTTTTTTTTTCCTTTTACTGTATGTTATTTACAGCACGTTTGTGTGAACTGAACCCATAGGACAGCATAAAAATTGCCTTATTCCTGCATTGGGACTCCAATGGGCAAGGTAGCCTTAGGGCTGGTGTAAATGGACCCCTTAGGCTGAATAATGTTTGTATTGCTATAGTATCTATGTCCACTTCATTGGTTAGATGATTTGTTGTTACAACTGGGATGAGTTGCTGAATAATGAGCCTAAATATAAAAAAAACTTGGGGCTTTCAATGTCTTAGGTCGTTTTTTACTAAAAACGAAGGCAATGTAAACAGCAAGTTTCCCAGATATTTCTGTTATTTTGTTCATATCAAGCTGCAAAATAGTATATAGTTATAATTTTATTGCATATTTTTTGTAGATAGATGTTCACATTAAGTCTCTACTCTCTGTGAGTAGTTGAAAAAACACAAGGAAATATATCTCGGATATATAAAACCCTTATGAAGTAGAAGAGCTGGAAGTCCCGACATTTTATAAAAAACTGGCAGAGGGAACTGGGGAAACGAGGAAGGAATCAAGAACTGAAACATTTTTGAAATCAGTACATGGATCATCAGTAAACGATGGGATGGTGGAAATGAATTATAAGTGTGTAACTCGGTGGTATAGAACCCCAGATTTATTAGGGAAGTATCAAATGGGACAAACAATGGAGTATTGGCGGGTTGTAAACAAACGGGAACCATGGCCCATATATGGTGGGGGTGCCCTAAGATTAGAACTTATTGGAAGGAAATACTAAGATTTTGCTAAAGGAGATCACTAACATAGATCTACCTGAGGAACCATGGACATGCCTATTTCACGGGGTAGATATCCCGATAAAGGGGTATAGAAACTCAATGATGGTACATATGATGAATGCTGCAAAAAGTCTGATACCGAGGAAATGGAAAGAAGTAGACCAAAAATCAGAGTGGTTGGATAAAATAGAAGAGATAAATAATATGGAATACCTACGACATAGTCCAAAAGATACTAGAGAGGGATTCGCCAAGAGATGAGAGAAGTAGAAAAAGTTTAAATTAATGAAGAACTATAGCGAGATTAAGTGTATAGAGAAGAGGAAAAAGAAGTGATTAAGAGAGAGGGAAGATGCAAGAAAAGGAGGGAATGAGTTGGAGGGGTGGGGGTGGGGGTGGACAAGGGTAGATAACTTTGTATATGATATAACTTTGTATATGATACATTTTGATAAAATAAAGTCTCTACTCTGTTGTTTTCCACCATGTGCAGGCTGACTGGATACGGGATACACCACTGTTTTGCCAAAAGTCTTATGGACCCTGAAGTCAACATGAACACAAGCATCATGCACAACTTCTACGCCAACTATTTTGCTATGGCAGGAATTACACTCGCATCATGCCTGGCAATGTGCCCCGTTGTTGGATTTTTAGGAAGGAGAGGGGGATTGCTTCTATTCATGATTTTAACTGCCCTTGCGTCTCTTCTTCAGCTAGGACTTCTGAATTGTAAGTTACATGTTAGTTGTCAGTTGTGCATGTAGTAGTTCCCTGTCAGTAAAAAAAATACGAAAATGCCACACTAATTATCATTTGATATCCATTCTTGTAGATGGGTTTTTACTGCAGATTCCTTCTATGCCCAGAGAGTATAATGTAGCAGGGTTCTTCATTTCCTACTGGTTCTGAAGCTTGTGTTAAGGCTGAACACCACATATTGATCTGTTTGGAGATCAAATATTGTGTTTCTCTGTGCTATACTAATCTGCATAAAACCAGGCCAACAGCGGAATTATGCTAGCTGTAGCAATGTTTGCTTAGTACCAGTGTTAAGTGACAACTTAGCTGGAAGTAAAATAAACTACAGTTTTGTAGTTTAGTTATTTTCTGAATTCATAATATGCCACTATCATATACAGAGTTTTATGGACTACACAGAACCATTCATATAAACCCCTGAACCATAAAGAAAATGTATGGATAAAATAAAAGTAAACCATTAACATCCCTACAAGGTGACAACACGTGCTGTTAGTACATACCTCTTGCCACCAGGAGCTCCTGCTTTCAGGTATTGAAGGCTAGGTACAAGCCTTGCTCCTATTTAACAATACAATGTCCAGGGCCAGAATGACCCATCAGCACAAATAGGAATTTTCATGTAGGGGGCACACCTATTCTTATGCATTAGGTTAGTTTGTCTCTTTGGATTTAGGCTCACATTAAAGGATACATTCATCCTTCATAACATGTTACAGCCATATCCAGGGTGCAACATGTTACTAAGGGGGCAGCCCTCGCACCCTCCCCCTTTGTGACAGCAGGCTGTTGATCTTCTCCTCACACCTACTGTCACAATTTAAGAAGGACGCAGCCGCGTGGGGTCTCCGGCCACCCCATTTATTCACAGAGTTCTGTGAATGGGAGAACTACAACTACCATCTGATTACCACTCTAGGTTGTTCATTGATTCTTCCTGTTCTGTGGCTGCCTGCTGGTAATGAGGTACAGGCAGACAGCTACACTGGCAGTCTGCAGGAGCCTGAGATTGCATCCCTGATCAGCTGACTGTGGGTGCAATGCTTTTCAGACTGCTAAGATAGAAACAAAATGCAGTTTTTTTTTACCTGCAAAAAGATGTGCGTTTTATTATTTCTTTTAAAAAAAGTTGAACTTATCCTTTAAAGCTTTTACAAGCAAATTTGCACAACACAAACAAAAGGCAAATGTGCCAAATAACCCACAATTAAGTTTTTGGACCGTTCAACCAGCTTCTGTTGGAGGGGCATGAACAAAAAAGGTCTGCCGATCGGCATCCAATCAGACTGGTGTGTTCTGGCAGGGGGGAGTTCCCCTGTCAGAACACAATAGCTCAGCAGGGAAAATCGCATAGTTAGTACAGCTGCTCCTTCCGAGTTCTTCCGTTTTTTCGGTTCAGCCCACTAGGTTGAAAAAAAAAATAGTGTCTATGCTTAAAGGAAAAAGCATAGTGAGGGTAATTTTCCAAGATTGGAGCATCTGTAAATGGCAACCAATCGGTTTCTAGCTTACTTTTTAAAACGCAACAAGCTGATGCTAGAATACGATGGGTGCTATGCACTGCTGCTCCAAATTCTTTCTGCTCCAGTTTTAGTAGATATCCCCATTGAGGACTTATTTTTATATGCATTATTATGGAAGTGTTTACCTTCAAGTCATTTTTCTATGACATTTTTACATGCTTAAACTTCTATATTTTGATTATTGTATTAAATATAGAAATTTTCAGATTATTAAAATAGCTTAAAGGGCATTCGTCAGCATTATCAAATTGCATGTTTTTTTTTTTAAGCCAAATAAACTGGCATAATCCTTGCCCTGAATAAAGTAATTCTTGCCTGTCCTGCTAGATGCTTGGCCTTAAAGGGGTTGTAAAGTTTCGTTTTTTATTTTCTAAATAGGTTCCTTTAAGCCAGTGCATTGTTGGTTCACTTACCTTTTCCTTCCTTTGTCTGAATTTCTCACTTCCTGTTTCTCCTCAGTAAGCTTTCCACCATCATCTGGCTGGGGGTTAGTCAGCCAGAACAGCTTACTGAGAAGAAACAGGAAGTGAGAAATTCAGACAAAAAAAAAACATTTAGAAGGGGAATTGAAGGAAAAGGTAAGTGAACCAACAATGCACTAGCTTAAAGGAACCTATTTAGAAAATAAAAAACAAACCTTTACAACCCCTTTAAGCTGGGTATATATACTGGTAGAAATTAAAATTAAATTCATGACGGAACTTTTATCTCTGTGTTATGAATCAAAAACTTGTGGCCACTCTATGAATGTACTCAATTAATTTTAAACAAATTGATACACATTCATCTATATATTACAATGCATATTACTTCACAAATCATGTGATATCAAAGTTCATAAATCATTATAAAGGTTCCCATGCTCCGCCATACATCAAATGTGTCTCGTGCTCAAACAAGGTGCATTCAAAATATTTTTGCATCAGAAGCCAAATGTTCCCAGATGTGAGTTTCTCACACATGGTGGAGAATGAATCCTTCTAGTAGTGATGGTCTCTTTAATAATAAAAAGCCTACTATTTTCTTGCAGATAAACCTGCACATTACCTTGTTAAACATGACTCATGTCAGTGTACAGAATCCTCTCCATTTCTGCATGTGCATTTCCATTCTAATTACATTCTATCTTTGGGTTCAGGATTCATTAAGGGAGTCACTTCAGTCAAAGATATTTAATCTGAATGTAATTAAATTTCTATGCAAAGTGTTAAGTTGTTTTAGGGTGATTGCACAATTTGATTAGATTCACTGATTTTTTTTTCCTTTTTTTTTTTTCTCTTGCAATGCTTTCTTTGGTGATAAGTGATTGGAAAATATACGCAACGTCCTGATACAGGTATGACATTCATTTTGAAATTCCTCCTTGCTAAACAGAATATTTCTGATAATGTAATACTTAGAACAGGGGTGTCAAACTTGATTTCATCGTGGGCCACATCAGCATTATGATTGCCCTCAAAGGGCCGGTTGTATCCGTAAGATTAGATGTCCAGCGCATCCCTTCCCCTTACATTAGATATCAAGAGCCACCCCACCATCAGAAGTTGAGTCCCCAACTCTCCCTTATATCACACAGTGCACCCCCTTTTCCTTATGCTGCTGCTGGGAAGAAGCTGGATGCATTACTTGAAAGCAGAAAGTAAGGGTCTGGAGTAGGACTAGAGGAGAGCTGGAGCTGCAGGAGAGGTGTGAGGGCCACATGAAATGGCCCGGGGGCCTTGTGTTTGACACCTGTGACTTAGAAGGTCAACACCAGGGATCCTCAAACTACGGCCCTCCAGCTGTAGCAGAACTACACCTCCCATGAGACATTGTGAAACTCTGACATTCACAGACATGACTAGGCATGATGGGAATTGTAGTTCCTGAACAACTAGAGGGCCATAGTTTGAGGACCCCTGATCAACAGCTTATGCCCCGTACACACAATCAGAATTTACGCCGGGATAAACTCCGATGGATTTTTCTGATGGAATTTCATTCAAGCTGTCTTGCATACACACTGTCACACCTAATTCTGACCGACCAAAACGCGGTGACGTATAACACTACGACGATCCAAGAACAATGAAGTTCAATGCTTCCGAGCCTGCGTCGACTTGATTCTGAGTATGCGTGTGTTTTTTTCTCCGTCGGAGTTCCATACAGACAAAAACAACTTTAATGCAGGGAAATCAACACTGGAAGAATCCGGCGCCGATTTTTATTGTCTACTGTTGTGCTCAGTGCTTTCTCATTCCGGCCCATACGTCTCTACTGTATCTTGCAAGGGTCGGCAGGAGGAACCACAATGTACAGTGGAGCACCAGCAATCTGACACGCCCAGATGAGTAGAATTCTAAAAGGTCTTGAGGATGTTATTTACTTCATTCAGGTTGATTGTACAAGCTCCTTTAAATTTGCCAACAACTTTTTTTACTGTGAAAGCCTACTTTACTGGGTGTATTTTGAACAGATTGTTTAATGTTAAACCGTTTCTCCTCAAATCTCATGGTGTGGCCCTGTGTCCTCTGATGCCCTGTACACACGATCAGTCCATCCGATGAGAACGGTCTGATGGACCGTTGTCATCGGTTAACCGATGAAGCTGACTGATGGTCCGTCGCGCCTACACACCATCGGTTAAAAAAACGATCGTGTCAGAACGCGGTGACGTAAAACACAACGACGTGCTGAAAAAAACGAAGTTCAATGCTTCCAAGCATGCGTCAACTTGATTGTGAGCATGCGTGGATTTTAAACCGATGGTTGTGCCTACTAACGATCAGTTTTGACCTATCGGTTAGGAATCCATCGGTTAAATTTATAGCAAGTTGGCTTTTTTTTAACTGATGGTTAAATAACCTATGGGGCCCACACACGATCGGTTTTGACCGATGAAAACGGTCCATCAGACCGTTGTCTTCTGTTTAACCTAGGCCTTACACTCCCTGAGACTGATGCCTCATATACACGACCAGTTTTCCCATTGGGAAAACTGCCATGACAGCTTTTGGCTTTGAAAACTGGCCGTGTGTATGCTCCATGGCAGTTTTCCCAACAGGAAATGAGAACACGTTTTCTTTTTTCCTGCCGGGATTCCCGGCTGTCTTTTCCCGGCAGTTTTCCTATGGGAAACACTGCGGTGGGGCATACATAGGGCCAGGATTCCCAGCCAAAGCTCTCATGGCAGTTTTCCTACCAGGAAAACCGGCCGTGTGTAGGGGAGAAAAGCTGCCGAGCAGGTTTTCGGTTTTCCCGGTGGACTTTTTCCCGCCCAGGAAAACGGATCGTGTATACGAGGCATGAATCGTTTTTTTTTTTTTTTTTTTCTTACGCTGGGATCACCATTGAGGTATTTGTAAATCGCTTCTCAATGTGAGCATTGTACAAATCTGACCTCACCACTAAATGATATCCGAACACCAAACTAATCCTTGTTACCTGCAGCAGCCATGCCGAATCCTCACTTCTAAACTCTTTTGCCAGTCAGTGATCTCTCATAAACCAGTAATTGATTAATGTGGTGATTGTGCTAGATGAGACACATATACAGACGTTGGAATCTTTTTGTGTAAAAATAACATGATATAAAGTCAAACTTCTAATTGAGGTTTCAATTATTATAATGGTATGGTATAACACTCTTGTATTTGTTTAGGTATGAGTGAAACTGTGAAAAATAAATTCTCTATCGTATTCTCAATCATTGGCATGTTTTCGTCTCATGCTGTTGGAAGTTTAAGCGTCTTTTTCTGCGCGGAAATCACCCCCACAGTAATCAGGTATGGATTTTATGGTACACACATTTATTTCAGAGCAAATTGTGCTTGGTAATTTAAGGATCTAATTTTCTTTAGGAGAATAAACTGTGACATGTTCTGCTTTATTTCATTCTGGTTTCCCCGATTTATTTATTTTCTTTCAAATGTTGCAAATCCATTGTAAACCTTCTTGCACTGTAGAAGGTCTTTTGTGGAGACCCTTTTCCTTCCAAATTATTTGGTCAATGCTTGTTGAGAGGAAGGAAGAGGAAGAGGTTATGTGGACCACAGGATGGTGATGCCACAAGCTGTCCTAACATAAGATGTGGGTAATTATTTTCAGGGCAGGAAATCTCATTGCGATGGGGTCTTGATATGTGATAGATTGCATTTTCTCACTTTCTGCATTAAACAAAACCACCTCTGATCAGTTCCCTCCCCTCGCCCCCCCCCCCCTTAAGATGTACAAGGTATAGTACATTGACATGGTTTAATCTTCAGGAACTTGACCCCAATAGGGCATTTTAACCACTTGCTGCCTGCCCATTGCAGATTGACGTCGGCAAAGTGGTTTGAATATCCTGACTGGACGTCATATGACGTCCTCAGGATATTGAGCCACTGCGCGCCCCAGTCTGACACCCCGTAACACAGATCTAGGTACAGAGTGTCCGACGGAGACTCTTTACCACGTGATCAGCCGTGTCCAATCACGGCTGATCATGATGTAAACAGAAAAAGCCGGTAATCGGCTTTTCCTCACTCGCGTCTGTTAGACGCGAGTAGAGGAGAGCTGATCGGCTGCTCCTCTGACAGGGGGGGGTTTGCGCTGATCGATTATCAGCACAGCCCCCCGAGGATGCCCACACTGGACCACCAGGAATGCCACTAGACCACCAGGGATGCCCACCACAGGTATGCCACCCTAGACCACCAGGGATGACAATCACAAAAAAAGGATGCCAATCAGTGCCCACAATGGATGCCAATCAGTGCCCATAATGGGCATCACTGATTGGCAGGCAATATTGTTTGGCACGGATTGGCATCCATTAGTACAACACATACATTAGTACAATAGTGCCACCTATCAGTTCCCATCTATGCCTATCCGTGCCGCCTATCAGTGCCCATCCATGCCGCCTATCAGTGCCCATCCATGCTGCCTATCCGTGCCCATCCATGCCACCTATCCGTGCCCATCCATGCAGCCTATCCGTGCCCATCCCTGCCACCTATCCGTGCCGCATAATAGTGCTCATCATCAGTGTCCATCAATGCCACGACATCAGTGCCGCCTTATCAGTGCAGTACCATCAGTGCCCATCAGTAAAAGAGAAAACATACTTATTTACAATGTTTTATAGCAGAAACAAAAAAAAACATTTTTTTTTTTAAATTTTCTGTCTGTTTTTTTTTTTGCAGAAAAAAAAAATCCCAGAGGTGATCAAATACCACCAAAAGAAAGCTCTATTTGTGGGAACAAAATTATACAAATTCTGTTTGGGTACAGTGTAGCATGACCGCGCAATTGTCATTCAAAGTGCAACAGTGCTGAAAGCTAAAAATTGGTCTGGGCGGGAGGGTGTATAAGTGCCCTGTATGGAAGTGGTTAAGGCAAACATCGCCCCCAAAAGTCCATGACTTGTGAAATATACATTCAGGCAAAACTGAAAAACATACCTCTTTGCAGTTTTCAGTATTCCTGAATCTTAATTAAAAAATCAATTTAAGAAAAATAGAAAAGTGCAAGTGACTGCTGATAAAATTACAGGCTTATTTTTTTCATAATCTTCATAGGCATGTTGTGTAATGTCAACTAAGCTTACTACATAAAGCAAACATTAGGTGTAATATAATTGCCTAATCTATGCTGACAGCAGGCATCTCCATATGCTTGCATGTCATCAGGTTCATTATCCTTTTTTAATGCCCTAGGTGCCCAGGCAATGTGATCAGCACAATATTGACCTAGTTTGAGTATCTGTCCCAGCCTCATAAGCTTCATTATCATCCCATCACTATAATGGGCTTCACTAGCCAAGTGGGACTGAAGTCCTAGTACACACAATGAGGATATCGGACGAATGATCCTCCTTTTTTTGTTTTTTTGCATGCTAGTCTCTTATCCTAAATGAGGTTGCTCAACTTAAGAAAATTTACAACTTTTGTAAGTGATGTATTGTGTTGTATTGTATTCTAATGTATTCTTTCATTTCCCAGCATGCGTAGTCCTGCTCTTCCGATTCTATTCAAAAGGAAACTGTACTGATTAAACAAAAATCGTACGATCTAGTATCGTGGCAAATTTTTTGGCGAATGTCCCTTCAGATAATTTTTGATGAACTGTTGTGATGGGCGCTTGAAAGCAGTATACTAATGATCACATTATCGTAGGTTCGATTCGAAATTCCATTTTTTTATACTCAGCCCACTGGCTTGAACCTTGTATTGCCAGCTAAAGTTTATTCAGAAATGCAAAAAACATAAATCACTACAAGGAACAATACGTACGGTCAATAGAATTCTTCCCTTCTGATGTGTACCCCCCCAAGAGCTGATGGCCATGTAATAGGCGATCCTCAAGAGTGCCAACTATGCCCACCCTTTCCACTGCCGTTCTCTATTTATACTTGCTTTACTATAGCTTCTATGACTAAAAGTGCTCTATGAATGGGGGATGAGCAAATGAATACAAAGGCCCACCTCCTCCATTCATAGGTCCTGTTTCATTCACGGAAGCTATAGTACAGCCTCTATGAATGGAGGAGGTGGGCATAGTTGGCTGTCATAAATCTATTGGCTTTTTTTTTAATCCCTGCTGCACTGGAAGATTGCAGAAAAGGGGGTAAGGGGATCAGAGTAGAAGGATTTCAGCTAATCCAGAAACCAGCAGCACAAGGCACACAGTCTGTAAGCATGGGCGTCCGCTCCATAGGGCAAGGGAGGGCGCTTGCCCCCCCTAGAAACCAGTGCCATGATCCTCGGGGAGAAAAACAGCGGGCAGGAAGCAAGGTGGCGGTGCGGCGAATCCAATTAGAGCCGCTCTCTCTCTTCTAGCTCCAGCTGACAGAGAGGGGAAGGGGGGCGATCGGGGGAGATTTACAGTACAGACAGCCCACGGCTCTCCTCTCCCTGTCACAGCACCGCTGCCGAGTTCTCTGGTAAATGGAGCAGCAGCGCTGTGACAGGGAGAGGAGAGCTGCGGGCTGGCTGTACTGTATATCTCCCCAGATCGCCCCCCTCCCCCTCTCTGTCAGCTGGAGCTAGAAGAGAGAGAGAGAGCGGCTCTAATTGGATTCGCCGCGCCGCCGCCTTGCTTCCTGCTTTCCTCGCCTGGGACCGAGCATGGATGACCTTAAAATGATGCCCCCCCCCTCCCCTGAAAAAAGTTCAGCGGACGCCCATGTCTGTAAGTAATGCCCCTTGTGCTGATTTTTGTTTTTTCATTTGTGACTGACTACACTTGGTTTTAAAACAAGCTCTCGCAGACTTCTACAGCTGGAGCCATTGTGGAGCAATTGATTCGCAAATTTTGCAGTAGAAGCAATTAAGTCCTTGTCCAAGCCAGCTCAGCTCACCCTGCCAGAGCACCTGCCCTGTGTTTACATTAAAGATAAGATGGCTGGAAGGCTGACGTACAGCTGGAGGGGGAACAGGGTGAGCTGAGCTGCTGAGAGAGGAGCTTGGACAACTTCAGTGCTTCTGCTGTGAACTCTGAGGATGAATTTCCCCACAGTACCTGAAGCTAGAGAGGTCAGTGAAGATTTATTTTAAACACAATAAATGCTTGCTAGGATACTTAAATGTTCATAGCCTGGCCGCAGGTTCTTTTTAAACTAAATTGCAGTGTTTAAACAATTTTGACCAAAGATTGCAGTTTGCAGTTTTCTTCCAATCTACTATTTTCTATTGCTTTTCTCTGATCAACATAACTCTAGCGCTTTGGCTTTAAGAAAAAAAAATTCTGCTTTCAGAATTTAGTGTGGTAGTTATTAAGATCTTCTATCTGTATTCTGACACAGTAAAAGTGAGGAAAGGCTTATGGCATTACAGGTTGTTAAAGTATGTGCAAGTGCACCATTCTCCTGAGTCATAGTTTTACCAGAAAGACAGCGGGCTGTGTATACACAATAAACCAGGAGAACTTGTTGTTCCAAAACCACAGAAAATGTTCTGTAAACGAATGACTAAAATAAAACCTTTCATATGAAAAATAATTGTGCAAGACGTGCCCTGCATGCCTAGGCAACATCTGCGACCATTATTCACTAAAGATTAAATAGGAACTGCAGTCTGCTCACATAATTTGTAATAGAAACATCTTTGCCATTCTGAAGCTTCCCTCAACCACTTTGCATATTATTTATATATACTGTGATTCTGTACTTGTCAAATATGCTGCAGAAATCTCCCTCCTCTGAGTCTGGCTGTAACCATTTTAACTGTGAGCAGCTGAAGCTCATTGGCCCTCTTATGACTCATCCCACCTCCCTTTCTGGCAAACTCTCACGAGAGTGAGAGAGAGAGAGCTGTGCATGATGTCATAAGCCTAGGCCAGGGGTCTCCAAACTGCGGCCCTGGGGCCAGATGTGGCCCTTTGCTTGCCTTTATCCGGCCCTTGGGGCACTATTCCATCCATTGACACCAACAATGGGGAATCATTCTTGTTGCTAAAACCATCAATGGGGCACTATTCATCCAACTGACACTATCAAAAGGGTACAATTTCTTCTATTGGCACCAACAATGGGGCACTAGTCCTCCCACTGACACCAAAGATATGGTATTGTTTACTCCCACTGGACATTTTCTACTCCCAATGGCCCTAGTCCGGCCCTCCTAAAGTCTGAAGGACAGTAGACTGGCCCTTTGTTTAGAAGGTTTGGAGACCCCTGGCCTAGGCTAATGACCAGACAAGAAACAGGAAGTGGGCTACATAAGGTATTTACTTGCAGAAAAAAAAAAAATACTATCCAAAGTTAAAACAACAAGAGCAGAAGATTTAATAGATGGAAAGTTGAAAACATTACTGAACTTCCTCTTTAATATTCAATGTATTTAGTGCTGCCACCAAGAGAAATCTGAACCAGCTTAAAGGGGTTGTAAAGGTAAATGTTTTTCACTTTAATGCACCCTATGCATTAAGGTGAAAAAACATCCGACAATAACACCCCCCCGAGCCCCCGTTTGACTTACCTGACCCTATGAAAGTCCCCGTCATCCTCCTCGTTTGGGAGCCTGGCTGTTGATTGGCTACACTGGATGGATTGAAAGCAGCGCAGCCATGGGCTCGCGCTGCTGTCAATCACATCCAATGACGCGGCGCGCCGGGGGCGGGCCAGAGTGATACAGTGAGCGGCAATAGCCGCCGGCTGTATCACTAGAGTGCGCCCGCAGGAACTCAACACCATGCGCGCTCGCATGAAGGTGTTGAGTTCTTGCGAGCAGGAGCCGAGACAGCCGCCGAGGGACCCCAGAAGACAGGGTTCGGGGACACTCTGTGCAAACCGAGCTGCACAGTGGAGGTAAGTATAATATGTTTGTTATCTAAAAAAAAAAAATAACTTTACAACACCTTTTAAGGCTCCATGTACACGGGACGCTTTTACAACTGCTCCTAAATGATTAAACTTGACAGATAGTAACCCACGTTTAAAACGTTCTTCTTTTCCGCTGAAACGTGGAAATCTTCTGTGTCTGAACCCATTTTTTGCTTTCAAAGAAACGCTGTTAAACGCAACTGCCTAAAAACGGCAATAAACGAGACTGTGTACATGGTCACATAGGATAACATTGAATGAGTTCAGGGGCAATTGAAAAAAGCACCCAACTGCCTCTGGACATACATTTAGCAGCGTCCCGTGTACATGGGGCCTAAAACTTTTTTTACATTTTGGTTAGAGTGCACAGCTATTACAGGGCAGATAGTGAGGATAGTGAGATAGTGAGGATAATCTTTCAATTAGGGACAAAGATTACCATAAAAATGTAACAGAGGCTACCTGTCCCCAATCTGCCAGATGGTATACTTATAACTAAGAGGTCAAATCACATTAAAAAAGTCGCACCCTTTTGCCAGCAATCGCACTGACTTTGCGGTGCCACATCGATTTTGAAAAAGTAGTGCCTGCACTACTTTTGGCGATTTCAGGCGCGACTTGCATAGACATCTGTGCATAAAGCCACACAGATGTCTTCCACGTCGCACTGATATGCACCTTTGAAATTGTGCGATTTCAAAGCCGTAGTCAATGTGAACGAGGGCTAAGTTTTGTTCTGTACAACACAGTGGGGCTGATTTCCAATGAAGTTGAAAATCTCTACTCATTTTTAATTATTCAATCATTAAAAGCGAATTATTTTATTTACCTGCACGATTGGCTGTTCAAAGTGAACCCAGCTCCAATTCATGGAGTGAATGTTCTCCGCTATTTTAGTAAATCAGCCTCGGTGTGAGTGATTTATGAAGAGGTGGTGATATATTGGTGTTCTATAGTCCTCCATGTGGACTTTGATTTCCCTGCAGTGTTCTGTCTTCCCATGTCAGCCTGGGAATACATAGAAAATGTCTAGCAGGCTGACTTACTGCTAGAAGTTTCCCCTGGAGAGAGTAATGTGAGCCATAAAGCTTTCTTCTGGGTCAGCACGCATGATTTTTGCTTTGCATACTGTGAGTAATAAACAAGACGCAACAAGTTAAAAACGAATCGTAGAAAAAAAAAACGTGTTACTATAAAAGGGCTATCGCATTTGATATTTTATATCATAAAGGAGTTTTAATAAAATGTAATCATCCTCTTTCTGCGTAGCAATAGTTTGTCGGCTGGGGGCTTTTCTCTGGGACCCACTCCATTGATTTAATGGAGTCTTTCCCACCCCAACCTGTTCTACATTTTTCTGCTGGTCGCTTGCTGAAGCTTAGATACGCTTAAATATTGCTAAGATACGACCGGCGTAAGTCTCCTACGCCATTGTATCTTAACTGCATATTTACGCTGGCCGCTAGGGGCGTGTACGCTGATTTACGCCTAGAATATGTAAATCAGCTAGATACGTCTATTCACGAACATACGCCCGGCCTCGCAGTACAGATACGCCGTTTACATAAGGCTTTTTCCGGCGTAAAGTTACCCCTGCTATATGAGGCGTAGCCAATGTTAAGTATGGACGTCGGGCCAGCGTCGAATTTTCCGTTGATTACGTTGTTTGTGTAATTCGTTCGCGAATAGGGCTATGCGTAATTTACGTTACTGTCGAAAGCATTGACTATTTGCGGGTTAATTTGAAGCATGCGCACTTGGATACGTTCACGGACGGCGCATGCGCCGTTCGTAAAAAGCGTAATTTACGTGGGGTCACAATGATTTTACATAAAACACGCCCACATCTTACACATTTGAATTAGGCGGGCTTACGCCGGACAATTTACGCTACGCCGCCGTAACTTACGGAGCAAGTGTTTTGTGAATAATGCACTTGCCTGTCAAAGTTGCAGAGGCGTAGCGTAAATAGGATACGCTACGCCCGCACAGAGTTACGCGCTCCCTACCTGAATCTGGCCCATTATGTCCATTATTAGTGAATAGACCGACTTGGATGTCCATCTGTTGGTCACAGAAGGGTTGCCTTAGCAGAGATCCCTCTGTGTTCGCAGTATGAATGCTCTTCTCAAGGATTTACACACTTTATTGGGCCTTTACCTTTGAATAAATCTTAAAGTGAACCTGGTCATCTTCAACTGCTCCGTCGGCTTTATGTACTAAACTTTCTGGCACTCCATTCACCTGTTAATCCAGCTCTGAGCAATCCTCTTTTATTGTTCAGTGAGATAAAACGGACTTACAGAGAAAAACCTTACTCCGTTCAGCCCCCTTGCTGTGAGTGACAGGTTATTTACATATCTCATGCATTAGCCTGGAGACAGGCATTATTTTTTAATTCCCACCCCAACTCCTTTTCTGAAGTCATGTGGTTACTTTTCTGGGTTTTGACTGGATATTAGTGATCATAGCAGAATTTAGTGTAAGGAATACACAGGAGAAAATGCATGTTGACAAGGGGAGTGTAGAGGTGGGCAGTTTTTTAGTTCTTATAACAGACAGAGTGGAGACATGTGACAGGTAAGGATGCATGCAGGAGGCATCTATATCCTTATAGATCAGCACTATGGCAGTAGTTTAGAATGGATGAGAGTGGGTTTACATCCACTTTAATGCATCTCTAGGTGCCTTATCGGCCAAGTGCCAGACTTCACTAGTGTCACATAGGTGTGGGGAGAGAGTCCTTAAAGCCCAAACTTATCATTTTTACTTTTGCATAGGATGAAGAGGTATTAAAACGCATGTATTGGGGATATTCATACTCTCTATTTGTGACGGGGACTACTGTCAATGGTACAGGAAGTGATGGACATTTCACTTATTTAGAGTTCTTGCCAGAATTGGTGTGGGGAAATCTTTCAATGGTGACACCTATTGAGGGAATTTCCTCTCTCTGGATAGATTTAATGTTGTGTGTTGGGGGACAGAAAGTGAAAGGGAAATTTCTCTATTGGGACACAGACAGGCAACAAAAATCCTGATCTTAACCATTTTTTTTTTACTATATCCCATAGTAAAAAAAAAAAAACATATCTATACAGCAATTTGGGCACTTTTAGGGGAACCCGTTTCTTTTTTCTTCCTGTATGGGGACATCACAAGCTCACTTTAAAGTGGTTTTAAATGCAGAAGGTTTTTTCACCTCAATGCATGTAGCTCTCCCCCCAGCCCCCTCTTATATTTATCTGAGCCCAATCTTGATCCAGTCATGTGGATGAGAGCAGAAGCTCTCTCCTTCTTCATTGGCTCAGAAACAACAGCAGGAGCCATTGGCAAATTACAGCCAGTGAGGGGGGGGGGGGCGAGCCGAGCTGCACTCCATAGCAAGTGGCACTTGGTGGGAGGCGGAGGAGCCAAGAGCGCCAGCAGGGGACCCGAGAAGAGGAGGATCGGAGGTGCTCTGTGCAATACTATTGCGCAGAGAAGGTAAGTTTAACATGTTTGTTATTTAAATGTTAATAAAATCTGAAGCTTTACCATAACATCAACAGAAAAATATTTATGGCATTTGAGTGCTTAATATACCAGTCGGTTCACACTAGGGCGACACGACTTCCAGCGCGACTTTCAGAGGCGACTCCGACACGACTTGAACATGAACCACAGGGCGATCTGGGGTGATTTACAACACAACTTGAAGTCTTCTGCAGGACAGGAGACTTTCCAGTGGCCAATCAAACAACAATCAGCTCTAGGAGAGGGAGGGGGAGGGAGAGGTTTGCCTGAGAAATGTATGTTATCTTCCTGGAAAGTCGCTTCAGTTAAGACAGTGATCCGACTTCTGAGGCGACTTCCATTGAAATCAATGGGTACAAATCGCCTACAAGTCGGATTGAAGTAGTACAGGAACCTTTTCTGAAGTCTGATCGCCTTGAGTCGTGTGTATTAACACCGCTCCCATTCACTTCCATTGTTTTTCTCTACAGCGCGACTTGGGACGACTTGAGGCGACATGAAGTCGGATCGCAAGTCGCCCCAGTGTGAACCGGCTCTTAAGTACTTGTATACATTTAATTACGTTGTAAAGGAGCATGTCTCATATACTTTCCCTGGAGGCCGCATCTTAATAAAAAGTGATATATATATATATATATATATATATATGATAAACAATACATTTCATTTTGCGATAAAGTCTGTAAAATTGATATATTTCATATTCGTATTACTTGCGGTGAGAAGCAGTTTTCATTATGACCTATTTCACATAATTTGACTCTTGTTGCATCACACATTATCTACATTCAAAACCCCCTGATTGAATGCTGTTGTCTGGTAAATATTCCCACAAAGGGAACATGTAATTCCCAAACGTTAATTAGCTGTAGCTTTTATGGAGCATAGAACCTTCTCTTTTACTTTTAACTCATTATATCCAAAGTCTAACATGTTCAATATATTGATGCATCCTGAGGCTGTTGGGGAGTAGTAGAAACACCCTGGGGCACATTTATTTGTCCAGTGGCTCCAACAACAAACATTTACATTCAATGTGCTATGTTTTCAGGTTAAAAAGTAAGATGTAATTGGTCAAGCACACTGTTCTGACAATTTGTATTTATTGTCTCATCGTCCTTAAATGGATTGGATAGTTATGAATATCCGTTCTCTGCACAACACTGAAGTATAAATTAAAGGGACAGTTATAAAATATTTGTATTTTGAGACACCCTGCTGGAGGCAGGAGTAGGGTATCGATAAAGTATTTACTTGCTTTCTGTGCATCCTTGAACATAACAAGCACCGGGGAGAGCAGGGCTTTAACCTCTGGCATATGTATTCTGTAGCCCAGCGTTTCTCAACTCCAGTCCTCAAGGCGCCCCAGCAGGTCATTAGCCAGATTCACGTAGACGTGCCTAACGTTAGGCAGGCGTAGCGTATCTCATATACGCTACGCCGCCGTAAGTTAGAGAGGCAAGTGCTGTATTCACAAAGCACTTGCGTCCTAAGTTACGGCGGCGAAGCGTAAATGTGCCGGCGTAAGCGCACCGAATTCAATTTGGGAAGAGGTGGGCGTGTTTTATGTTAATAAGGCATGACCCCACGTAATTGATGTTTTGAACGTACGGCGCATGCGTCGTCCGTGGACATAACCCAGTGCGCATGCTCCAAATTACGCAGCAAAGACTCATTGGTTTTGACGTGAATGTAAATTACGGCCAGCCCCATTCACGGACGACTTGCGCAAACGACGTAAAAAAAAAATTATTCGATGCGGGTCCGACGTCCATACTTAACATTGGCTGCGCCATCTTTTTGGTGGAATATCTTTACGCCTGAAAACGCCTTACGTAAACGGCGTATCTTTACTGCGACGGGCAAGCGTACGTTCGTGAATAGGCGTATCTCGCTGATTTACGCATTCTAGGCGTAAATCAGCGTACACGCCCCTAGCGGCCAGCGTAAATAGTCAGCTAAAATACGACGGCGCAGGCGGTCGTATCTTAGCAACATTTAGGCGTATCTCAATTTGAGAATACGCTTAAATATACAACGGCGCAGATTCAGAGTTACGACGGCGTATCTACTGATACGCCGGCGTAACTCTACCTGAATCTGGCTTCATGTTTTCAGGTTTTCCATTATTTTGCACAGGTGATTCGATTAGTTTCACTGCCTTAGTTATTACCACAGCCATTTCATCTGAGGATAATCCTGAAAACATGACCTGTTGGGGCGCATTGAGGACTGGAGTTGATAAACACTGCTGTAGCCCATTGCAGTATTAGATATCATCAGGGATTTATTGGAGAATTTCCACAGTCTAGTGTACTGAGACTTTTGTGTGTTTTGTATTTACCCCCATCAGAACACTTGGTGCGCTGTGTTTCTGGTATTTTTCCCTTCTTCCATTTGTCAGCAATGTAGTGAGGTTTTACAGTGACTCCTGCCAAATAGGTATGTAGCACCATCCCAGTGTAGGATGCTAGGTAAATTTAGTTCATGGTTCCTTTTGTAATCAAGGGAGCAGTAATTGTTTGTTCTGGCCTGTTCAAAGTCTCACAGGCTGAGAGTTTGATTACTTCCCCCTGTCTCTTTAAGACGTTTCTGTGGCTTAGGACATAAGATACAAAACAACCAACCTGAATATTGGTTTCAGCCAATCCGTGGAGAGGTGTGTCCAGTAGGGGGCTGGAATGGAGATAGTTTGAGACACTGCAGAGCAGGGATCCTTCTTCATAGGAGGGTACAAAGTGGCTGCTGCCCTCAGGCAGCCTATGGGCTGTACAGCTTCTCTAGAAGCCTTAGTGGTGTTAGAGCTAAGGGCCTGTATGGAATCTGCTAGAAACCGAATGCTGAACCTCATCACAGGGGATCTGTTCCATAGAGGTGCCATCTCACTTACCGGACCAGGGGAAGCTAGATGGTGGCAGCTGTCCTGGAGACTTGTGAGTAAAGACCCTAAATTGATCCCTGTGACTGTGAAGTGTTCTGGAAACTGCAAAGGGTACCAGCTGTTGTGCATCAGCTCAAAGTAGCCAGATGTTAAAGAAACCTGCCCCATGGTCCCCAGCTGTAAGGCCTCAAGCCCCATACACACGACCGGGTTTCCCAACGGGAAAACTGCGAGTTTTTCCGACTGAGAAACTGCCAAAGACAAAAAAAAGAGAACCTGCTCTCTTTTTTCCCACCAGAAAACCCGGCCATGTGTACGAGAAAACTGGACATTTCTGGCAGTTTTCCCATCGCAAAAACTCGGATGGAGCATACACACGGCCGGGATTCCCGGCCAAAAGCTCTCATCTGAGTTTTCCTTTTGGAAAACCCGCTCGTGTGTACAGGAGAGCAGGTTCTCGATTTTCCCGCCGGGATTTCTGAGGAACCTTGACCCGTTGAGAATCCCGACCGTGTGTACAGGGCATTAGACTATTATTTTACCTGCCTCATGGTCTCCAGCTGTGAGTGAATAGACTTTTCTTTATTGACATTTACCTAGGGAGAGGTTTGTCCTCTAACTGTTGAGGGCCAAGCATTTTGGAGTATCCCATGCCCTTACCCCTGTCCCCCATTTAAAGTTTTTTCAAGCAAATAAATCTTATGGAGCATGTGGACTGTTGTTTGGGTGACTGATGGCCTCTGTACAGGAGATACCTAATAACAGCAGCTCCTACAGGGGTAGTGCTACACAGGTGTATGAGAGTGCTTTAGACAAATCTCAAAAACAACTGCTAAAATATTACATTTAAATGTCAGCAGGGCAACTGTTGGCTTTTAGTAAAAAGAGACTTTGTTTTTCAGAAGATCCTGCTGTGTTGTCTGGGTTGGAAGCATGCCCAGATAGTCCCTGTTCCTTTAGAGAACATAAAACATAACATAAGCTACACTACTCGTCAGTTTGGCTGGAGGCCCAGATGGTGTTCTTACCTGTGCAAACTATTGTTGGCCATGTCAGCCCCTTCTATGATATACCCTACAATTTCCTCTTACACACTGTAGGATGTACCCTCTTCAGTCTTCTCTTCTATTTTATTGAGTGGCTTGTATAAACATTTACAAAGCAGAGAAAAGAAAAAAAAAACGAAATGGAGGTGTCTACCTGTTCAGGGTCAGAGCTAGTTCACAGCATGCGGCTATGCTCATTTGTATGCAAGTCAGAGCCTTTTCATTCTACGTGATCTGAAAGTGTTTGACGCCTTTATTTGTCAGTCACTGTCTGCCCTCTAGTGGTAACCAAACTAAAAACCATCATAATATGCGTCCAGATTCGTTTTCTTGGGGCGAAAAAACTTGTGCTAAGAAAAGTAAATAGGCCACCACAGTTGACCCCTCCTAAAAAATACTATCTTACCTAACAATCCTTGTACAATACAGTAGTCTGATTCACTACTATACTACACAAGTGTTCACTACTACTACAAGTGTTCACAGGAATTAGAGACTCCACTTGTTGTATATGATTGTTCTTGATCCGTGACTCAGAAATGACTGAATCCTAAGAAACTATATAAGGTTTCATTATATATAAGGTATCTTTTTTTATTCTGGTTATACCTTGTCCAAATACTGGAATTTGTATCTGAGATCTACTTTGAAAGTGGGAATGTATATTGTTACCGTTGTGTAATAACCTGCCTATTACCGAGATTATTTTTCCAATGGATATAACAACTCCAAAACATGTTGCTTGACGGGTTTATTTTCTTCTCAATAAGTTGTTTATGAAGAAAAAAAATGGTTGCCTTTACCAGTGAACTTCACTGGTATAAGCAATCATAATATGTAAAAAAAAAAAAAAAAAAATCCTAAATACTTCCTCAGAGTAGTACACTGTTACTATGGTAATCCTGTATTATTATTTTTTTACATACTGTCACTAGTCAGTGTCCCTGATCACCACCACACCAGTTATACGATGACACTGTACAGCACTGGTAACAGTTTATAAATATCGAAAAAATTATGCATAAAAGAAACATATATATATATTTTTTTTTACATTTTTTTATTTTCCCCCCAAAAATTCAAAAATTACAGATTTAAAAAACTCGCCATGCCTCTTACTAAATACCTTGGATTGTCTACTTTCCAAAAAGGGATCATTTGGGGGATATTTGTACCGTCCTGATATTTTCGGACCTCAAGAAATTAGATAGGCCATCAGTAGTACATCAGGATTAATCAATTGTCAAATAAATATATATATATATATATATATATATATATATATATATATATATACCATATTTTGTGGACCCTTTAACTTTCCTACAGGCCAAGAGCCAGTTCATACCACATGTAGTACAGTGTGTTTTCTTTCTGGAAATGCATGGAAATTAGGTTATATGGTTTCCAGTGGCATAGTTCACATCAGTGCAGTCGGTTCCAGGGCAAGTAGAACATGCTGCATTTTCCCTGCACTTGACTGAACTGGAATTCAGTAAAAGGCATCGAAAACACACTGGAATGCATTAAAAATTGATCAAAAACGCACTGAACTACAGTACAGTGGAAAAAAACAATGCATCGGAAACGCATCAAAAATGCAAAAGGATGTGCCAAAAATGCATTAAAAACGCACATGCAGAAATGCATCCGGATCTAAAGTGCGTTTTTGTGGTGTGACACCAGCCCTAAATAGCTCTCCACGTTGATTTGGGTTATTTTCACCAAAGAAATGTGTCAGAATATAGTTTTACCTAAATTTATGAAGAAAGATTATTTATTTGCAAAATTTTATAACAGAAACGAAGAAAAACATGTTTTTTTTTTTTATCTCCAAAATGTTTTCATTTAATTAGCAAAAGATAAAAAACCCAGTGGTGATTAAATACCAACAAAAGAAAGCTCTATTTGTGTAAAGAAAAAAAAAAGCTAAAAAATGTCATATGGGTACAGTGTTACATGACTGTGCAATTGTCATCCAAAGAGGGACATCGCTAAAAGCCCTGGGCAGGAAGGGAATAAATGTGCCCTGTTTTGAAGTGGATTATGTGCATAAAAAAAAAGTCTTGTCAGCGTGAAAAGATGTCTAACATATTATTTTTTTCTCTCCCTTAGGGGTGGTGGCCTTGGACTGGTTCTAGCCAGTGCTGGTTTTGGAATGTTAACAGCCCCGATCATGGAGCTTCATAATCAGAAGGGATACTTCTTACATCATGTCATCTTTGCCTGTTGCACATTGATCTGTATAATTTGCATTCTTCTGCTGCCCGAGAGTAAAAACCAAAATCTACCAGAGAATATCCCTGATGGAGAGCATTACACTCGACAGCCTCTCCTACCTCACAAGAAAGGAGAGCAGCCCCTCTTGCTAACAAACTCAGAACTCAAGGACTACTCTGGCCTGCATGACTCTGTAGCCATGGGAGATGGAGTCTCTGAAAACACAACCGTCAACGGCATCAAGTCAGCATAGCTGGACATGTCTCGTGAAAGAACATCATCTATTTATTATTTGTTTCCCCTTTGCACAGGTCTTACAGGCCAACCACAGGATTGTCTGACACTGGGGCACCCTCCTACGTGGCTGCTAAACCTTGTTAACCTAAAGAAAAAAAACCACCAAGAGGAAATGGTTTCCAGCAAATTTCAGAAAAAAAAAACTACATTTCCTTTGTCAACAAATGTTCTACCCTTTTCCATCAATATAGTTGTGTTTTGTGTCACTCCAGTCGGTCACAAGATAAACATGTGTCTACTGCAACCATTCTTGAGCAAAATAATCTGAATAATTGGCAATACCCTTCATTTTTTAGGATCCCATCCTACATCTTCCAATTTGTATTTCTTTCTCTTTTAACAAATGCAGAAATTGCCCACATAGCATTAAAAAAAAAAAAGTACTGCGACTCATTGGTTGTTGTGCAGGGGTTGGTCTCAGTTTCAAGCGTCCATAAATACTTTTAGCTGGAAATAATCTGGCACAATGAAGGGGCAACTTGTCTAAGCTCTAGTAGGTTCTGCCCACTAGTGGTTTAAAAAAAAAAAGACTTTTTGCACAAAGTGTGAAGGACATTTACACTGTACGTAAACAAGTGTGAAGCGAAGACTGAGTGAATGGACTCCAGTTCAGTTTTTTTTTTTTTCTAAAATACTTGAGCAATACAGACCAATTGGGAAATGAAGCAAATACCACTACCTTGAAAGAAGTCTGTCGACTGCTGTATGTTCCTCCTGTGACATGCAGCTGCGACCGAGCACACCTAACCCCTCAGGTTTCACGTTTTGACGTTGAAGACATTTGGGAGAATGCTTTTAGAGATGTGCGGTAAATATGTGCCAAATTCTGCAGAATCCTTCCCTCCTTGTATGAGCAGAACGTTACCTGCTAATTGTAGCCAGGATCTGGTTTTCATCAACAAGAACATGATTACACCAATACTTGTGTGATGCTTTAGCTGTCCTGATTCCCAGGTAAATCATGCAAATTGGCATTAGTGACTGCCACAAGGTTATTTGGTCTCTGGAATCCCACTTGACATGTAGCAGATTTTTAGCCCTACCACCAGAGTTCACGAAAGTTGGATTACATGGACAATATTGTTTATATCGGAGAATGTGAAATTTTGCATTGAAAAGTTGGGGATCTTTAAAATGTACCTTAAACAGTTAACTGATTTTTTTCGTCAAAATGCTTGGGTTTCAGGATTCGATGTAGGGAGCCTTATTGACTAATCCAAAGATCACTAAGCCCTCTCGCTCCCAATTCAAGATTGGGTATTGATATAATACAATACTGGTTTATAGGCAATTGCTACTGGAAGTAGTAGTGCAGATACTGTACAAAACAATGCACCTGCAAGGTAAATCCAATCTATAGCACGGTGCAGAGGAATAACATGTTAATGTTTTTTTGGTTACTGGTCAAGCTGTTAAAGACAGCATTACAAGATTAAAAAAAAGCAGCATTACAAGATTTAAAAAAAAAGCAAAAACATTTTTTAGCCGTAAAAAAAAAGGAAAAAGAATTCCAACTGCCAAGGTTAGAGTAGTAAACCAGTTTTCCTTAAACTTGGCCTTCAGAAAGGCATAAAGGTACAGAATAACCTCCATGGAAGTGTAGTAATTGTAAACTGTTACATTTAGTGCTTTCTAGTTGAATACTGTTAATTATATAATAATGTGAACAATGCTTTTTGGTGACTATTTTGACGCATCATGAGAAAGATCAGAAAAAAAAAAAATCTTTAAACAAAAACAAATCAACCTTTGGCCGGTTTAGTTTTGTGAATTGGAGGGAGGGATGTCGGGGGTTTGTACAAATTGAAATTCAATGTTAGTATTTTAATAAGTGTTTCTAAATGTTGTAGAGCCAAAATCATGGGTTCACCAAACTGGAAGAAGTGCCATTAAATGAACTGTTAAGTGTTGACCACTTTACCGTTGGGATGACTTAAAGTGCACTGCATCCTCTCTTACAAAAAAAATACAAGACAAAAAAAAAGATAGGGATACGATGCACCTTATAAAACTAATGTGTTCTGAAGTGTACTGTGAGTGGTTTTTGGAGGAAATTAGCCTATTTTAGACTAGGTGTTTAAAACACCATTCCAACCCATTTGTTTTCAGTCATGAAAGTGGTAACTTTTAATGTCCTCTTTGTATAGTATCCTTGAAACAATTGTTCATTTATTGTGAGCATTGTACTGTAGACTCTTTAAACCACTAATATTAATCCTGCTATCATGTTCATCACTTTAAGAGCCAATGCAATAGTTTGAACTGGCCAGCCATACAAAGCTACTGCACCAGTTGATTTATTTTTTTAAGACAACACTAATTGTACACCTCCAGGCACATGCTATCATTACACAAGGGACAATAATTGTGTGTTTTTTATTATTATTTTTTGCACTAACGTGATACGTAACCATACAAACAATGTTATAGGTTATTGCTAAAGGATACTTGGCTGCAACTCAATGCTTTTTGAGATCTGTGAAACCTTAATAAACTATAGTACACAGATTGATTTAAAAATCTGGATGTATTTATAAGTAATTTCATCTCCTGCTGTTTGGGTTTGCAAAAAAAATATATATATTTTTTGTAATAGTATCCCTATAATATAAGAGAACCTACATTTTTTTCCCCTGTGTTTTAGGACAACAAAATCATTTTATTTTTTTGTTTCAATTCAGGAGTCGTTTTGGTGGTACACATCCATAGCACAAGCTTTCAAATGGAATACTGATAAAAATGTCTTACAAAACTAAATGTGTGCATGTCACCTGGTTGTATCAGCGCAAAATTATTTGTACTGTATGTGTACAGAAATAAAAACATACAAAACTACAGCCAAGCAATCTTTTTTTTTTTTGCTAAACTAATAAGTGTGCCCTTTTATTGAGGGGGCTCACTCAGTACAGAAGGGCACAATAGTGCATTGGTGGCTAGCACAGACAGGGAATCGGTGCAGTGGGGGTATGAGAAAAAGGATGGAACTCAGGCATAGTGGTGGTGAGGTTGGGGGTTGAAGGCATGATGGTGAGTGATGTCCAGTTAAAGAGCTGTCAGCTGTAGCTCCAGCCGCTGGCAGCAGAGGTTGGGCGTTGTAAACTACCAAGCAAGATATGCTTGTGTGAGTTACAGCAGAAGCTGGGGGAGGGAAAGAGGTGGTGAATGCTAATGGAAAGAAAGTAGAAGCACACCTCTGAAGGTGCTTACCCACTGGGCGTGGCTGTTGTGAATGGTGCTGATCTACAGTTAAAAGTTGATGCTACCATATAGTCCTTTCCTGTGGAGTATTAGCCGTTACCAAGGAGTTTCCCATATCATCCCTACAGCTCCCACCTTCCGCTGCCCCTTTCAGTGTGTGCCTGGAAGTATGAATGTGAGCCTGGGTTATCGGGTTTTAAGCATGCGACAACGTTGTTATACTGGTATTTTTATCTTGGTGGGGTGAAGGTATGGTGACTTTTCATATTTTGTGATTAATAAACTTGAATTTTTCTAAGATACTGCAGTTTGTTCCTTTTTGGAGCCCCTTTGATAGGCACTTTTCTGTGGTTTCATCCCCCTTTTCTTTCCATTAACACAGGAACACCACCTTTTAGCTTTGGTGAGCCGGTTGCCATAATTGGATATTATCCTAAATGTACCACTGTTTTTTATCATTTGTTGTTTGCATTTTACTTTGATTCCTTTTGAATCTTTATAATGGTGGAACTCTGTATATATTAATCTGAGAACTACAATATTTGAGTGGTGTATCTACCAATACCTTCACTGCGCTTTTGTCAAGTACATATTTTCCCGCAACAGGTTTCTATTAATCCCTCTAGTCCAATGGCGTTCCTCATTGGAGAGGAAATCTAACAGGAAATTAGTATTCTCTCAGGAACCCCATACTACTGCACCGTCTGATAACAATCTTATTAAAGGTCTATTTAAACAGCACAACAAACATATGGTTAAATTGTAAATGGGATAATTCATCCCTTGAATCATATATCACTAATGGTGTAGTACCAAGGGGACTGAGAGAAAAGGTCATCCCAGCACAACACTTACATACAGAAATATTCCTAGAGAAATGGAAAAGGCTGCGTATTGATCATGGTATAGCAGTTATGAGACTTATTATTGAGGAGGAGAACCGACAACTAAATTGAACAGACAAATTAACAAACCCATAAGGGAAAAAATAGAATTTACTAAACAACGATTTACTAAAAAAAGGAAAGTAATAAAGCTCAGAGGAACCTCAGTTTGACTAAACAGTCTTTTTTAGTCGAGGAAATCCTGCAGGTGAAGGGAACAGCCCCTGGCCGAAGCATTTTAAAAACAGCCCCAAAAGATCAGATTGATAATAAATGGCTTCATTTATTTTCTATCAACTGTGTTTACTCCTTTTAAATCATAATCACAACAGAAACAGAAACTACCCAAATTACACTGAACAACAGTTTACATACCCCAGTTCTTAATATCGTGTATTGCCCCCTTTAACATCAATTACAGCTTGAAGTTATTTGTGGTATTTTTGGATGAAGCTCTTTGATATTGAGGTCAGGAGACTGAGATGGCCACTCCGGAACCTTCACTTTATTCTGCTGTAGCCAATGACAGGTCGACTTGGCCTTGTGTTTTGGATCATTGTCATGTTGGAATGACCAAGTACGTCCCTTGTGCAGCTTCCTGGCTTATGAATGCAAATGTTCCTCCAGTATTTTTTGATAACATACTGCATTCATCTTGCCATTAATTTTGACCAAACTTCCTGTGCCTTTGTAGCTCACACATCCCCAAAACATCATCAATCCACCTCTGTGTTTCACAGTAGGAATGGTGTACCTTTCATCATGGGCCTTGTTGACTCCTCTCCAAAGGTGGGCCCGGATTCAGAAAGGACTTACGACGTTTCTCCAGATACGCCGTCGTATCTATACGCTTATTCAGGAAAGCAGATACGCCTGAATTTTGGCAAGATACGACCAACGTAAGTCTCCTACGCCGTCGTATCTTGGGTGCATATTTACGCTGGCCGCTAGGGGCGCTTCCGTTGATTTACTCGTCAAATCTATAATTGAGCTAGATACTCCGATTCACGAACGTACTTGCGCCCATCGCAGTAAGCTACGCCGTTAACGTAGGCTTACGTCCGGCGTAAGTTTACCCCTCATAAAGCAGGCGTAAGTCATGTTAAGGTATGGGCGCGGGAACAGCGTTGTATTTTACGTCGTTTACGTAAGTCGTACGTGAATGGGGCTGGGCGTAGGTTACGTTCACGTCGCATGAATGGAGCCGGCGTATCTTAGGAAGTAAATTCGACGTGATTCTGAGCATGCGCCGTTCATCCGGCCATGCATTTACATGGGGTCACGCTTCATTATAATACAACACGCCCACTGCCTTGCT
Source organism: Rana temporaria (assembly GCF_905171775.1). Taxonomy (NCBI): domain Eukaryota; kingdom Metazoa; phylum Chordata; class Amphibia; order Anura; family Ranidae; genus Rana; species Rana temporaria. The sequence continues at coordinate 240,992,758 of NC_053493.1, read as the reverse complement.
ACTTTGAATTACGCGGGCTTACGCCGGCGTAAATATGGGAGCAAGTGCTTTGTGAATACTCAGCTTGCCTCTCAATGTTACGTCGGCGTAGCGCATATGAGATGCGCTACGCCTATCTAAAGATGCGCCGATCTCTCTGAATCCAGGCCGTGGCGTTTATGGTTGTGGCCAAAAAGCAAAATTTTGGTCTCATCACTCCAATGACTTTGCGCCAGAAGGTTTGAGGCTTGTCTCTGTGCTGTTTGGCATATTGTAAGCAGGATACTTTGTGGCATTTGCATAGTAATGGCTTTCTTCTGGTGACTCAAGCATGCAGCCCATCTTTCACGTGCATCTTGAAACAGCCACACCACATGTTTTCAGAGAGTCCTGTATTGCACCTGAAGTTATTTGGGACACAAAGAAAAACCCACAAACTATTTTTCTGGCAGTTGTGGCTGAAATTTTAGTTGGTCTACCTGACCATGGTTTGGTTTCAACAGAACCCCTCATTTTCCATTTCTTGATTAGAGCTTGAACATTGCGTATTGGCATTCTCAATTTCTTGGATATCTTTTTATATCCCATTCCTGTATTATACAGTTCAACTACCTTTTCCCACAGATCCTTTGACAATTCTTTTGCTTTCCCCATGACTCAGAATCATCCGTGCAGCACAGGATGAAAGATGCAAGGGTCTGTCAGAAGTCCAGCAACTCATTGACCTTTTATTTATATAAAATATATATATATATATATATATATATATACACATACACACACATTACAAGGAAACAGTTCACAGGTGACGATGGTTACCTTTTAATAGCCATTCAAACCCCTTTGTGTCAACTTGTGTGCATGTTATCAGGCCAAAATCACCAAGGTATGTAAACTTTTGATCAGGGTCATTTGGGTAGTTTCTGTTGTAAATGATTTAAAAAGAGTAAACACAGTTGGTTGATAATAAATGGCTTCAGCCAAACACTAACCATGAGTGAACAAAATGGTTTTGTTCTCATTCATATTCTCTTAAAAATGACCAAGAAATCATAAATTCTGTCAGGGTATGTAAACTTATAAGCACAACTATAGGTCAAGAGGGAGATTTTCCATCTCAAAGAAAGGCCAATTTAACTATTAGGCCTCATGCACACTGGACGTTATTAAAAAGCCATTAGCTGTAGTGAGTTTTTCAGCGTTTTTGCACTAGTGTTTTTATCAAAACTATACTCCCATAAAAGCTTATGGCTCAAAAACACTGATGAACACAGAATAGCGAAATTTTTCAGTGTTGTTTAGCCATTTTTAAGCTGTTTGTTTATCTTTTTTCAGAGTTAGAGCCGTTTTACAGCTGAAAAACTCCTCTCAAAATCCCCAGATTAGTAAAAATCTTTCTTGACTAGGAGGACCTTATAAAGTTAAGATGGGACAAAATGGAAAGCGACATCATCTCAAATGATGAGAGGATTGCTTTAAAAGAAGCCCCCAACCTCGTTATAAAACGTGATAAAGGGGGCAATGTTGTCATATTTGAAAAACAAAATTATAAAAAGGAGATTTTGAAGCAACTAAGAGACCAACCTACTTATATAAAACCCATTTCCATCCCTGGTTGATTCTTTGAATTACAAATTATTCTTGGCCTGAAGCACATGTCACAAAAAAAAAGAATTTGACTACCTGAGTGAACGAATATAATATTCCGACCATTTACACAATCACCAAGGTACATAAGAACTTATGCAGTCTCCCTGGAAGGCCCATTTTATCAGCCATTAAAGGACCTCTTGAGCGAATTGGTAAATAATTAAGGAGATGCTAATAGATTTGCCATTGATTGTCCAGGACACAAGCAACATTCTGGCCAAGATAGCTCAGGTGGAGGTACAGAGGGTTATACTCGTCAGCATTGATGTCGAGTCCCTGTACACCTCGATCCCCCATCAGTGTTGTGTGTCAGCTGTTGCCCATTTCTTGGAACTCAAGTACCCATTGTAGTGATCTAATTTGTACAATAAATGTAGTGATAAGGTATAGTGTGCCCAGTACTCCGGTCAGATAATTAATATCTTAGATGTTAGTATGATGACCATAAATTATGTTGTTTCGCATCAACTCACAGGTTCTCCAGAGAATGCAAATTTAATGAACTTCCAATAACATACAAAGTCCAAATTCCACAGATGATACAAGAGTCCAACAAAGTAATGTAGTGTCAAAGTCTCATCTTAGAGAATACATGTTCTGATCCCTTCTAGATCTGTGCCTTCACATGTTCATGCAGAGAATACGTAGGGGTATCTTCTCTCTCTGATAACCAGAAATTCCCAACATTATATATTGTTTCCTTTGAATAGCTGAGCAATTGATTGGCTGTCTCTTAATTGAAAAACAGGAAATATTTACCTGCCACTCTAAAAGACAGGATGTGACTTCAGCCGAAGTCAGTAATTAGTATGCATCCGTGCATACTAATAAGCCCCCCTCTAATAAGTAATTAGATTGCATGTGATCTGAATAATGGTTTGATATGTAAAAACGGCTCCATCCTGTCTCTGCCTTTTTTTTGACAATAGACAAACCTCTTTTGACTTGCAACATGTAATTACAGGCCTGATGTGTAAACTAGAATCGAATTCAACTGATTGAGTAGTGATTTGAGACTCTTCCTGTCTCTTTGAATCACAGGTTTGAAATCCGGCCTGTATATGTTAGACTCATATAATATATATATATATATACACATCCATATACTACAACATATACTACTACACCCATCCATAGACGCTCAAAAGGAGTTCATTATTGAACTCCTTGAGTTTGCATTAGCCCACAACTGCTTTGAATTTTCTGGGGTGAGCTAAAGGCAGATAAGGGGCACCTCAATATGGGGGGGGGGGGGGGACACCAGCATACACCTGCCTTCATTTGGGCTGGTCGGAAGAGAGTGTGGTCTATTGTTCATCGCTGTGGCTGAGGTACATAGATGATGTAGGTTTGGGGGGGGGGGGGGGCCTGCAAGGATCTACATGAATTTCTAGCTGAATTAAATCTCAAAAACAGGAATATTAGGCTCACGTACACCTATAGCAATGATCACATCTCTTTTCTTGACCTCTCCATCTTTATCAGGGATGGGAAATTGGAGACAAGGACTTTCAGGAAGGAGACTGCCGCAAATACCCTTCTCCTGGCCTGCAGTCACCACCCTCAACCTCTAATTAGAGGTATTCCAATGGGGCAGTTTCTGCACATTTGCAGAAACTGCTAAGTGGAAAAAGATTATAGGTGTGAAGCAGATAATCTTTACCGGAGTAAAAGGTAGGGGATATTCCCATAACACTATCGGAGCCTCTCACCGAAAAGCCTCAGCGCAGCAAAAAAATTTTTTAAAAAAAAATCATAAATTTAGGAAGCCACACCTAAATAAAGATCAACCGGCCCCAGCACATATCATTACTAGATACAGTACACAGTGGGAGGATGTGCTTGCAATACTAACAAAACATTGGCCCATTCTCACTCATTATCTCTGCGATTGTAGGCCCTAGACCAGTGATGGCGAACCTTTTTGAGCCCGAGTGCCCAAACCGCGACACAAAACCAATTTAATTTTTTCAAAGTGCCAACATGGAATAAATCTACCAGCGGCTCTGTACAGGAGGATAGGACTGATCATCCCTTTGAATGAGCCCTAAGGGACCAACAACCTTACCATTGTGTCCAGACAAAAAACCTTTGTGCTTTTTCAAAGGAGTGCATTGTGCTCAAAATACAGGGATGGGATGGATCAGAGATGGGATGCTCAAAATACAGGGATGGGATGGATCAGGTATGGGATTCTAAGAATACAGGGATGGGATGGATCAGAGATAGGATGCTCAGAATACAGGGATGGGATGGATCAGGGATGGGATTCTCAGAATACAGGTATGGGATTCTCAGAATACAGGGATGGGATGGATCAGAGATGGGATTCTCAGAATGCAGGGATGGGATGGATCAGGCATGGGATTCTCAGAATACAAGGATGGGATTCTCAGAATACAGGGATGGGATGGATCAGGGATGGGATTCTCAGAATACAGGGATGGGATGGATCAGGCATGGGATTCTCAGAATACAGGGATGGGATTCTCAGAATACAGGGATGGGATGGATCAGAGATGGGATTCTCAGAATGCAGGGATGGGATGGATCAGGCATGGGATTCTCAGAATACAGGGATGGGATGGATCAGAGATAGGATGCTCAGAATACAGGGATGGGATGGATCAGGCATGGGATTCTCAGAATACAGGGATGGGATTCTCAGAATACAGGGATGGGATGGATCAGAGATGGGATTCTCAGAATACAGGGATGGGATGGATCAGGCATGGGATTCTCAGAATACAGGGATGGGATTCTCAGAATACAGGGATGGGATGGATCAGGCATGGGATTCTCAGAATACAGGGATGGGATTCTCAGAATACAGGGATGGGATGGATCAGGGATGGGATTCTCAGAATACAGGGATGGGATGGATCAGAGATAGGATTCTCAGAATACAGGGATGGGATGGATCAGGCATGGGATTCTCAGAATACAGGGATGGGATTCTCAGAATACAGGGATGGGATGGATCAGGCATGGGATTCTCAGAATACAGGGATGGGATTCTCAGAATACAGGGATGGGATGGATCAGGCATGGGATTCTCAGAATACAGGGATGGGATTCTCAGAATACAGGGATGGGATGGATCAGGCATGGGATTCTCAGAATACAGGGATGGGATGGATCAGAGATAGGATGCTCAGAATACAGGGATGGGATGGATCAGGCATGGGATTCTCAGAATACAGGGATGGGATTCTCAGAATACAGGGATGGGATGGATCAGGGATGGGATTCTCAGAATACAGGGATGGGATTCTCAGAATACAGGTATGGGATGGATCAGGGATGGGATTCTCAGAATACAGGGATGGGATGGATCAGAGATAGGATTCTCAGAATACAGGGATGGGATGGGATGGATCAGGCATGGGATTCTCAGAATACAGGGATGGGATGGATCAGAGATAGGATTCTCAGAATACAGGGATGGGATGGATCAGGCATGGGATTCTCAGAATACAGGGATGGGATGGATCAGAGATAGGATTCTCAGAATACAGGGATGGGATGGGATGGATCAGGCATGGGATTCTCAGAATACAGGGATGGGACGCTCAGAACACAGGGCCCTTCCCATCAAAGCATTGTCCTCTGCCCCCTTCACATCCCCCCCACATACACAGCAGTGTCCTCTGCGAGCCCTCACCTCTCCCTCTCTCACCCATAGCACTGTCCTACCTGTGCATGTGTTCAGCCAAAGTCCTCCATATTGCCATGCTTCAGTGCTGGAGGCCCGGCCTGCACAGGAAGCCGCTCTCCTATTGGCTGCCCAAGTCCAGGAAGGGAGGATCATTCTTCTCTTCCTGGCTATTCAGAGGCATTGCGCGCTGCTTACAGCAGACACTCCCTCTGTGTTATTTCCATTGGGCTGCTTTAGTGTATGCAGGGAGGGCTTTACAAACATCTGCCGTCCCACTGCCCGATCGCATTAATGATAGAAAGGGAGCCGGCTACCCCGCGCCCGCACGAGTGAAAATAACTGCATTGCTGGGGGATTCCCTCTCCTATCCTGGGAGCCTGCTGAGTGCCCACAGAGAGGGCTTGGCGTGCCAGCTGTGGCACGCGTGCCACAGGTTCGCCATCACTGCCCTAGACCAATACTGGTGGCTAGAAGAGCATGCAATCTGAGAGATAACTTAGTACATTCTGAGTTTGTACACACCTTCTAGTAACTGGATGACTGATCGGTCTCCCCACAATGGCATGTTCCCTTGTGGACATTGCCACGATTGTAGATAGCACTGATCTCTTCACCGACTCGGATCGGGCAAATGTTTACCACATCAAACAATTTGCAAACGGCATTATTTGTGGCTTATACAGTATCTCACAAAAAAGTGAGTACACCCCTCACATTTTTTGTAAATATTTTATTATATCTTTTCATGTGACAACACTGAAGAAATTACACTTTGCTACAATGTAAAGTAGCGAGTGTAACTCGACACACAGCCATTAGGCCGGATTCACACCTATGCAAATTGAGTGCGGCTTAAACCGCATTCAATACGCAGAACATTTCTAAATACATTGTTTTCGATAAGGCTGGTTCACATATGTGCAATACATTCGCACTGCGCATTGCAGAAAAAACGTGTGCGTATTTGAGCCGTTGCGGTGCTTATTCAGGCCCATTATCTCCTATGGGTACGCAGCTGATTCACAGATGTGTTCATTTCTCTTCAGGATTTGTCTCATTCAGCTCAATACACTTCCCCCCTCCCAGGTCTCCAAATTCGCAGCTAATCTGCAGCTAAAACTCAATGGATCTGCTGAACACTTCTCTTATCTCTCTGCAGAGATAAGAGAGCTGAAATTCGCACCGCACAATTGTGATTCTGGCCTTAATGTCTAAACCGCTGGCAACAAAAGTGAAAATGTCCAATTTGGGCCCAATTATCCATTTCCCCTCCCAGTGTCATGTGACTCAGTGTTACAAGGTCTGATGTGTGTTTAAATTTGGTGTTATTGCTCACTCTTTCATACTGGTCACTGGAAGTTTAACATGGCACCTCATGGCAAAGAACTCTGAGGATCTGAGAAAAATAATTGTTGCTCTACATAAAGACGGCCTTGGCTATAACAAGATTGCCAAGACCTTGAAACTGAAAAGGTGATGGACTGGCCAAATGCAGTTCCATCCAATTCCCAGGAAACACTGCAGATCTTTAAATCCCTCTTCCACCATGCCTCCAACATGCTGGAAAACACAGCAGAGAACAGCAAAGCACCATCATATTTAGGAATACGGAAGGGTAGCAGAAGGTGTCCTGAAAGGATCTTAGAAATAGCAGCACCAGTAAGTCTAAAGCTTTCCCCAATTGCCTTTCAGGACAGCACCTGGAGAGGATAACCCAAAAATGTACCCTAGGGTGGGACAACTGCCCGCAGTACCTGTAACGGTCATCACCGTTTACGACCTTCCATCCCATCCAAGACAGCTTATCGACACTCCACAATCAGGCAAACGAACAAGACCCATAAGAATTCCCCCCCAGAAACGAGACACACAGCTCTTGTTTGAGGTTCAAAACAGGGAATGAATCTTTATTATCTGCACATGGTAACACATTTCTCTTCAAAATACATCCCTCCCACCCTTGGGAAACAGGGTGGGTTAAATTGTCCAATGACAATGGTGATACAGGTCAGGTGTGTTCAAACTTCTCCTTCAGCAAACAGTCCTAGCAGGGGGGGGGCTGCTGGAGTGATTCCCCCCCTTTCCTCACAGCAAGACACTTAGACATCCCATAATAGGTATGCAGACTGACTACCAAGCTCCAATCCACATAGCCGACTTAATTACCACAATAGACAATGGAATGCAATCACACCCCACCCCTTTCATCACAGCAAGCTTACTAGTATACATCAGCCAACACACAATATATATACAATATCTGACCGCATTAAATGTGACTAGTACAGACCATAGTGGGGTTCTCATTCACCCTGTGCCCCTAAAGTGACTCCCGTTACATGGCTCCCTCCTTGTGGAACACTCCGGCAGACCCGGCTTGATCCTTTTCGGGTCAACTTGGGGATGTCCGGAACTAGGAGGCCGGGATGACGTCTGTTTGCAGGGATAAACCATCAGCATTGCCATTTGGCTTACCAGGTCGGTAGCTGATGGTGAAGGTGAATAATGGAATTCAGTTCTGGAACAGTCACTTGCTTTGCTCTCTCAATGGCTCCCAAAACCTGTTGCTGATGCTCTTGGGACAGATAAGGCACCACCTGGATGCAAATCCCATTTAATCTTTTGACAATTTCAGCCTGTTTGTGCATTTCAATGTTCAAGCCACGGGACATCTCATAATACATGACGTAGTGTCGTTTTATCTCCGATTTCTCTCTGGCCAACTTGTCACATTCCCATTTTAGACTGTGATATTGTGCCGGATCTACAGTACATGTCGGGGAAGATAGTATTACCCGGGTCTCAGCAGCAAGCGAGTTGGTTCCAGCAACACGGGTTGGGGCACAGGTAGTCACTGTGTGGGATTCAGCGGGACACATTGGGGCGTACGCAGAAACACGGGGGGCCAAATCATTCCCCAGTAGTACATCTGCTGGCAAATCCTTCATCACCCCCACATTCACATGTCCCGAACCAACTCCCCAATCCAGGTGAACCCGGGCAACGGGTAGCCGGAAGACGGTGCCTCCCGCTACTCTTACGGCTACGGTGTCTCCGGTGTGCTGGCTCTCTGGGATGAGTTTCTTCTGTAGCAGGGTCATCGTGGCTCCAGTATCACGTAGTCCATTGGCTACCTTTCCATTGACCCGGACAGTCTGCCTGTGTTGCTGCCTGTTGTCCTGGTTAGCTGCTTGTATCGGATCTGCCTCGTGCAGAACACCCCAATGTTCTTCCTCCTCAACGCAGTGGGCCGCAGGCATGGATGTGCGGGGGTTCCCCCTTTCTGGCTGTCTCCATGACTGTGACTGCCAGGGTGGATTCAATGGACAGTCTAGCTTTCTGTGTCCTAGCTGTTTACACCCAAAACACCTGATGGGCTGTGAGTAGTCCTGGGAGTTGAACCTAGGCTGCTGAGGATAAGTGGCCGCTGGAGGTGGTGTTGTAGGACGGTCCGACTGGGGTTTGTAGGCAATAGCCGGCAGGGGTGCCGCTGATCGATAATCCATCCGAGCTGTGGTCTTGACCACAGAGTTGTCCAGTTTGCGGGCGTCTGTGTATTCGTCCGCCAGGCGAGCTGCTTCAGACAAGGAGAAATGGTTTCTGTCCCGGACCCACTCTCTGACTTCCCGAGACAGTTTGTCAAAGAAGTGCTCCAGCAGGAACACCTGCAGCACCTCTTCCCCGGATTCTGCTTGGCATCCATCGACCCAGTGGGATGCTGTGCGGTGTAGGCGGCATGCCCACTCGGTATACGAGTCTCCAGTCTGCTTGCTCGTCTCTCGGAACCGCCTCCGGTGTGACGGCATACCTGGCCAAAAGTGCTTCTTTTACCAGTCCATAGTTCATAATATCCTTGTCTGGGATGGCCCTGAACGCTTCACTGGCCCGGCCGGACAATTTCCCAGACAAAATGGTAACCCATTCCTCTGTGGGCACCCGGTGTAGGGCACATTGCCGTTCAAAATCAATCTCCCCTTCAGTTTCAATGAAGTTCTTAAAAGCAGCAAAATGTATCTTTCTCCTTTCAGTTGGTGCAGCTGTGACTTCTGCTGCTGCAGAACGTCTTTGCCGTAGCCAATTTGCGTCCACAGCAGCTATAACTCGGTCTATGATCTCCGGTGGAGGGTTAGGACCATAGTGTGCCAGTCTTAGTTTGACAGCCCGATCAAAGCTTGCCTCCTCCGGGGTCCTGACTGTTACGCTGTACCTTTCCGTTAAGTTGGGTCTTTCCGCTCCATCATTTTGGACAAGTTCTGTGATCACGTCCATCTTCTTATGTTTGCTGGCTGGTCTGCCACGGTTCTCCAGTAGTCCTTGTAGCTGTCCTTTAAGCGATGGAATTATCCCGCTGCTAGCCACCAATTGTAACGGTCATCACCGTTTACGACCTTCCATCCCATCCAAGACAGCTTATCGACACTCCACAATCAGGCAAACAAACAAGACCCATAAGAATTCCCCCCCCAGAAACGAGACACACAGCTCTTGTTTGAGGTTCAAAACAGGGAATGAATCTTTATTATCTGCACATGGTAACACATTTCTCTTCAAAATACATCCCTCCCACCCTTGGGAAACAGGGTGGGTTAAATTGTCCAATGACAATGGTGATACAGGTCAGGTGTGTTCAAACTTCTCCTTCAGCAAACAGTCCTAGCAGGGGGGGGGGGCTGCTGGAGTGATTCCCCCCCTTTCCTCACAGCAAGACACTTAGACATCCCATAATAGGTATGCAGACTGACTACCAAGCTCCAATCCACATAGCCGACTTAATTACCACAATAGACAATGGAATGCAATCACACCCCACCCCTTTCATCACAGCAAGCTTACTAGTATACATCAGCCAACACACAATATATATACAATATCTGACCGCATTAAATGTGACTAGCACAGACCATAGTGGGGTTCTCATTCACCCTGTGCCCCTAAAGTGACTCCCGTTACAGTACCTTTCTGCCAAAAGGCCTGATCAGCAGCCGACAGTAGGTTCAACCTATAATGTCATAGGAAGGTTGAAAAACTGGACCAAGTGGCCGCCTTGCAAATTTGTTCAGGTGAAGCACTGGCCCTTTCAGCCCAGGAAGCCACCACCAACCTTGTGGAATGAGCCATGATACCAGCAGGCGGTTCCTTTCTTTGGGACACACAAGCTTCCTTGGTTGCCAATTTGAGCCACCTTCCTCCTTTGCAAACTCAATCTCATTTTCTTTTCCAAGTTCATGTCAAAAAAAAAAATCTTTAAAATACTCACATGCCTCTTAGAAAATACCTTTGGGTGTTTGCGTTAAAAAATGAAGTAATTTTTTGGGATGTCCATTCCTGGTTCTCCAAAAACTTGATCGGTAGGCAGGAAATTAGAAGCGTAATTTATGCCCCTAGAAAGCCTGAAGGTGCTCCTTGGATTTTGGGCCTCTCCATGTGCATAGGCTGTGAAAGTGTCTCACACATGTTATTTTTTACATCAAGCCGTCAACATTTCTTTCCTGTATTTTCCAAAAACTTGTGGCAAAAAATGATTTTCAAAAGACTCCCAAATGCTTTCAGAAAATACTTTAGAGTTTGCTTTCCAAATGGGATAACTGCGTGGGCGTTTTCACTGTCCTGGCGCTCCAGAGCCTTCAGTGGCAAACTTGGGGGGGGACATACAAACTACTGAGGAACATTTTGAGTTGTTGCAATGAAATTTCAGCAAAATGGACTAGCTTGCTGCATAATTTTTTCACTTTGATTTTCAGGGTGTCTTTGAATTCAGCCCTCTGTAGGTGGATAATTTTAATTTCCATCAAATAATGTGCCATGCTTTCATTCCTAACACATTACCCATTCCATATCAGTATAGATATCCAGCATGAGATTTTTTTTTTCCCACTGAGATCTGATATGTTGTCAAAGTGTTCCTTACATTTTTTTTGAGCAGTGTACAACCAGATTGCACAGTGTATGGCCATCTTTATACAAGTACATACGAGGGGGTGGACAGAAACACTCAGCTGTCGAGCCCCGTTCACAACTCTGCATAGCAGGAACTCTCATTCCCACGTTTTTTTTTGTGAGGTGTTTGAGCATTTTCACTCATCACACATAGGGCAGCCCACTCACCTGAATGTGCTGCCCTACAGAAGCTTTGGGACTATTTTTTAGAGCAGAGCCTGGTGCGTTTTTTACTGCAATTTTTGGTGCAGTACATTTCTTAAATGTAAGGAAACGCACAGATGTGAATGGAGTCTCATTGTTCTTTGCGTTAACACACCAATTTCACTTTCAGGCCCCATTCGCCTCTAGCATAGTGGGAGTGAACGTTTTGTGGCTCGTTTTTCCTGTGACACGCATAGGGTAGCCTGTTGGTTACATGTGGTTAATAGGACATATTTGGTATTTGTGGGTTGTGCATTTTGCAGTATTTGCCCCTCGTTTTTTCACATAGCAAAATGTGGGTTTGCTTCTGTGTTTGGTGTGCCATTAACAATTAATGGCACTGAAAGCACAACTAGTAATTTTAGGTGTATAAAACATGGCCAAACACTATACAATCTGATTGTACAAACATCCATGAAGACAGTGAAGTGTCTGTAGAATTATTGGAAAGCGTTGATATTTTTGAAAAATAATTACATTAATGGTATATTGGTACATAGGGGAGCTGGAATTTAGAGAGAGAGAGGGAGGGAAAAAAAACCTTTAAGCTTAATCTTGCATTGATCTTTCATTTGGCATTTTGAAGTGTGCAGGAGATGCGATAGCAGTCTATGTGGACGGAGCTGTAGTATTAAAAACAGGAGGAGGGTGGGCTGCCCTATGCGTGATGAGTGAAATGCTCAAACACTCCCCCTCCCCCAAATGCATGTGGGAATGCGAGTTCCTGCTATGCAGAGTTGTGAACAGGGCTCGACAGCTGAGTGTTTGTCCACTCCCTTCTATGTACTTGTATAAAAATGGCCATACACTATGCAATCTGATTGTGTATTTAGTGAACGATATTCACTGATTGATTGCACTTCATTTAAAAAATGTGAAGCTGGGAATGGGAGGGTGGATGATGCAGGGTGTGTACTAATGAGGTCAGCTGGTCAACTCCTTCCTGTGTCATGACCTACAGTCTGATCAAGTAGGAGGATATTACTAATGGAACCATCTAGATACATGGATGAGCAAAAGAAAAGTAAGTGGCTGTAGATTTAAAGGAGTTGTAAAGGTAAAAAAAAAAAAAAAAAAAAATTCCCTAAATAGCTCATCCTTCGATTTTGCTTTTAAATGTTCTTGTTTCTTCTGAGAAATCCTCACTTCCTGTTCTTCTGTCTGTAACTACACACAGTAATGAAAGGCTTTCTCCCTGGTGTGGAGAAAGCCTCTTGAGGGGGAGGGGACGAGCCGGAGGGTCAGGACGCTCTCTACTTTGCAGATGGAGAAAGGAGCTGTGTGTTAGTGGGCATCCTGACTCTCCTGCTCGCCCCCTCACGAGGCTTTCTCCACACCAGGGAGAAAGCCTTGCATTACTGTGTGGAGTTACAGACAGAAGAACAGGAAGTGAGGATTTCTCAGAAGAAATAAGGACATTTAAATGCAAAAATGGAAGGATGAGGTAAGTGAAGGAAGCTATTTAGGGAAAAAATTGTCTTCAAGCATGTATACTTAATATTGCACAGTTAACAAACTACCTAATCAGGTCTAATGCAGGTGAACACATCACATCTACCCTGCTACTATGACAAAATACAATTTCCATGGGAATTGTAGCAGTAGGGGAATGACAGACCAAGAGACTATTGTGTTGCCATTGGCAGAGTAAGGCCATCAGAGGCTGGACAGACCAGGAGTCTACTGGCCTGTCACTTATACGTGTTATAGTTGGTGGGTCAGACCAGGAGTCGTTAGAAGACTCCTGGGTCCGCCCACTACAGCAAATGGGGATGTAATGACATCACTGCTTCCTGAAAATAGAACTAAAGCAGGGAAGTTTCAGGACTGGTGGCATGGAGGATAGAAAGCACAGTTGCATAGAATGGATGAGAGGGGGAAAGATGCCTCTCATTATGGAAGCATATTTATATATTTCGATTGCTGAATATATAAATAGAACATATTCATTAAAAGATAATGGCCAGAGTTCAGCTTTAATGTAAGAAATATTACAAGGAAGTGTTAATGTTTTATAAACATTTTTATGTACAAATTAATAATCCTCTATGTACACAGGGGCAGGAATACTTCCCAAAAAACAGAAATAAAAAAATCACTGGATAACAGTAAAAGTTTTAATTCTGTGTTTTAGGATAAAATACAAAATAAGTCCTTCTATTTAAGTGGCATTTTTTTTTGCATAAAGAATGAGATCAAGTTTCAAAATAATCTTATTTGAAAATGTGAGCTTTATCCCTTGAATCCCCTAATACATTTAAATCTGGTAATAGGGGCTAATGTTATGCATTTGGTCTTTGGTACGTAATCAGCTTCTACTGGCTTCTTTTCCCAGCACTCTCTGCTGCTCCTCATTGACTTCCAATGACCGTGATGGCGCTGTAGATCTGCACAGGCAGGGTTAGGTACCTGGTCAGTGTAACATTCTGTCCTTTAAAACTTTTCAGGAAAGGTCTCCATTTCCTGCTTGATTCGTTTCTCGATCAGCAACAATAGCTGGCTGTCAGTTGTTGGAATGCTGATGCTAACAAACACTTGCTTTTTAGTCTTCATTGCTGCAAATAAAAAAAAATAGATTACTTCCCCTTTCTTATTTTGTGCCAGCTAGGAGCCTACATTAACAAGTTTTGCAGCGTGATCAAGTCCCCTTTCACAATATAAATGCTACATTAAAGGAGTTCTCTGACCTAAAACTTTTAACCCCCGCTGTGCCCGGGCTGTAAAAAAAATAGAAAATAAACTTTCACTTACCTGCCTACGATCCCCCGTTGTTCCGATATCGCCGTCCCGTTCTCCGGTCCCGGTCTCTTCCGCTTCCTGTGTGTCGGTGACTCATAGTGCGCTCAGCCTATCAGTGGCCGCGACGGGACATTGCTGCGGCCGCTGATAGGCTGAGCGCACTATGAGTCACCGACACACAGGAAGCGGAAGGGGCCCGGGACCGGAGAACGGGACGGCGATATCGGAACAACGGGGGATCGTAGGCAGGTAAGTGAAAGTTTATTTTCTATTTTTTTACAGCCCGGGCACAGCGGGGGTTAAAAGTTTTAGGTCAGAGAACTCCTTTAATGCACTGGCTGGCAGCTCACCTTAAAAGGGGTTGTAAAGGTACAATTTTTTTTCCTAAATAGCTTCCTTTACCTTAGTGCAGTCCACCTTCACTTACCTCATCCTTCAATTTTGCTTTTAAATGTCCTTATTTCTTCTAAGAAATCCTCACTTCCTGTTCTTCTGTCTGTAACTCCACACAGTAATGCAAGGCTTTCTCCCTGGCGTGGAGTGTCGTGCTCGCCCCCTCCCTTGGCTCACAGGAGAGTCAGGATGCCCACTAGCACACAGCTCCTTTCTCTGCAACGTAGAGAGCATCCTGACTCTCCTGTAGTCTAAGGGAGGGGGCGAGCACGACACTCCACACCAGGGAGAAAGCCTTGCATTACTGTGTGTAGTTACAGACAGAAAAACAGGAAGTGATGATTTCTCAGAAGAAATAAGGACATTTAAAAGCAAAATGGAAGGATGAGGTAAGTGAAGGAGGACTGCACTAAGGTAAAAGGAAGCTATTTAGGGAAACATGTTACAAAGGTGAACGTATCCTCTTATCCTTATTGCTAGCACCTGAAATACCTGCCTGGTCCCGCCTGGCTATGCCCTCTCAACTATTAACTGACCACAGTTTATCATGGCTGCTGCGCCCTGATACCGTGGTCAGTTTGTGTGCCTCCATCATCTGCAGCTCCCCTATCCTCTCACCCCTCCCTGCCTGTCAGCTCCGTGTCCATGCCCATCCCCTTCTGCTGCTAAAATGACTGTCAATTATTTACACTATCCTCTGTTTATTAATGTAAGCTGCCCCAGTGTCTGTGCTTCATAAAAATAATGCAGCTATATACCTGATTTTAGAGCACAGCTAGGCACTTACGTGGCCCACCATCTCTCTCCTCCTCACCACCTAACTGACATCAATGGGAGATTCTTGTCCCCGCCCGCTGCAGCTGTCAGGCCGAGAGGGGAGAGAGATGGTGAGTCACATGAGCTCTAAAATCAGGTATATAGCTGCATTATTTTTATAAAGTCACAGACACTGGGGCAGCTCACATTAATAAACAGAAAAGGAGTGTAAAGTGTACATAGTGGGTTAACATCCACTTTAATTTCCAACACCTACAAACTGCACCAGGATTTGGTGCTCTGAAAATTAAATTAAAGACACTAAGGGTCGGTGTTGATAGGCTATTGTTTGCTTCAGAACAGATTTTTTTTCCCCAATAAAAGTCTATAGGGCTGCAGAAAAAAGGTCAACTCCACCTGCAATGAATGCTGATGAATTGAATGCTCAAACCGATGCCAAAAAGTACACTGCATTTACCCATGCAAGATCTTTCATATTAATTGGCCTGCACATCCAAGAAAAGCTCTTTCAGACTTTTGGATTGGTTGCACAATAACCACAGATCTGTAGCTAATTTGCCATGAGTTAATCAAAAGTAAAGTCAGTCTAAATGAACCAATCTGTCATAAAAAACAAATAGCTGATGTACAAGCAGATTTTGCCCTCCATGCTTAATGGAAACAAAGTGTGTACGTGGGCTATTAACTTTCTGGTGTGGGCTGACAACACTGCCACACTTTAATCCCAAGAATTGCCACCTCAGCCAGATTACTGAACTCTACCTATGCCCACCTAAATTCTGTCCTTTTCCAGATACAGTACTTACATTGATTCAGTTTACATCAAAGCAATGTTGCTTTACTTTCCAAAGCTGGTCCACACACCGTGTGCAGGTAAAAGGCTCTTGGGAGATATAGTCCTAGGGGGTATGTCTACATCAGTGTTTCTCAATTTGTCCTCAAGGCGCCCCAACAGGTCATGTGTTTAGGATTTCCCTCAGATGAAACGGGTCTGGTAATTACTAGAGCAGTGAAACTGATCAAATCACCTGTGCAAAATAATGGAAAACCTAAAAACATGACCTGTTGGTGCGCCTTAAAGTGGAGGTTCACCCAAAAACTAAATTTTTAACATTAGATTGAGGCTCATTTTGGGAAGCAGAATCGGGTGTTTTTTTTAAATCGAAGCGGTACTTACCGTTTTAGAGATAGATCTTCTCCACCGCTTCCGGGTATGGGCTGTGGGACTGGGCGTTCCTACTTGATTGACAGGCTTCCGACGGTCGCATACATCGCGTCACGATTTTCCGAAAGTAGCTGAACGTCGGTGCACAGGCACCGTATAGAGCTGCACCGACTTTCGGCTACTCGTGACGCGATGTATGCGACCGTCGGAAGCCTGTCAAATAGGAACGCCCAGTCCCGAAGACCATACCCGGAAGCGGCGGAGAAGATCGTTCTCTAAAACCGTAAGTACTGCTTAGATTTTCAACAAAAACACCCGATTCCCCTAGACAAAATGAGCCTCAATCTAATGTTAAAAATTGTTTTTCGGGTGAACTCCCGCTTTAAAGGACTGGAGTTGAGAAACACTGGTCTACATCAATAAATGACCGAGGACCCCCTGCTGATTCTTTCTCCCAGCAGCTGCCTTAAAAGAATGTCGCAAGCCTGGTATTGATGTCACAGGAAGTAATAAAAGGAAAAAGCAGAAAATAACTGCTGGGACATTTTAGAGAGGGTGAGCGATGTTTGGGGGTAAATCTGGTCATTTCTAAAGGCTCCATGTAGCTGGTGGACAAAGAAAAAACAAAGTTGTAAATAAAGTAACATACATACCCAACCTCTGTGCAAAAGAACTTGAAGTAGGATCAGACTTGTCTCCAAGTATCAAAGTAGACAATGGTACCGTGTCCTATAAAATAAAAATTAAAAAATTTTTTTTTTTTGCTCAATGATCAAATGGCCAACCTGTAAAATAATCAAACCTATTTTAAAAATACGTTTTACTTGGACCCCATTCACACTGGGGCGAATTTGGCGTTAAAAAAGTCCCCTCAATGGGAAGGGGGCTTTAGGAGCGCTTCTAAAGCGCTGCAAAGAAGCTGCTTGCAGGACTTTTTTGATGCCCTGCCAGCGCAGCACCTCAGTGTGAAAGCACTCAGGCTTTCACATTGGGATTGCAGATGCAGCTTTTTTAAGCGCTTTAACGCTAAGACCCCTTTCACACTGGGGCGTTTTTTAGGAGCTTTAGTGTGAAAGCACTCAGGCTTTTACATTGGGACTGCAAATGCAGCTTCTTTCAGTCGCTTTTTCTAGTGCTAAAGCGCCTGAAAATCGCTCCAGTGTGAAAGGGGTCTTAAAGCCCCTTTCACACTGGTGGAGTTGCTCTCTCAGCAGGGGATCTCACTGCTGATCAGACAGAAGACAATAATAGCATCCTCATTTTTCTGAGGGTCACTTTCCTTTAACCACTTAAGGACCACCTCCTGCACATATACGTCGGCAGAATGGCACGGCTGGGCACATGTACGTCCTGTACTAGTACCCAGCCGTGGGGCGCGGGCCCGCGACCCGATCGCCGCTGGAGTCCCGCGATCGGTCCCCGGAGCTGAAGAACGGGGAGAGCCGTGTATAAACACGGCTTCCCCGTTCTTCACTGTGGCGGCTGCATCGATCGTGTCATCCCTTTTATAGGGAATCACAATCGATGATGTCACACCTACAGCCACACCCCCCTACAGTTGGAAACACACTTCAGGTCACACATAACCCCATTAGCGCCCCCTGTGGTTAACTCCCAAACTGCAACTGTCATTTTCACAGTAAACAATGCATTTTAAATGCATTTTTTGCTGTGAAAATGACAATGGTCCCAAAAATGTGTCAAAATTGTCCGAAGTGTCCGCCATAATGTCGCAGTCATGAAAAAATAAAATCGCTGATCGCCGCCATTAGTAGTAAAACAATTTTTTTTTTTATAAAAATGCAATAAAACTATCCCCTATTTTGTAAACGCTATAAATTTTGCGCAAACCAATCGATAAACGCTTATTGCGATTTTTTTTACCAAAAATAGGTAGAAGAATACGTATCGGCCGAAAACTGAGGGAAAAAAAATGTTTTTTTTTATATATTTTTGGGGGATATTTATTATAGCAAAAAGTAAAAAATATTGCATTTTTTTTCAAAATTGTCGCTCTATTTTTGTTTATAGCGCAAAAAATAAAAACCGCAGAGGTGATCAAATACCACCAAAAGAAAGCTCTATTTGTGGGAAAAAAAGGATGCCAATTTTGTTTGGGAGCCACGTCGCACGACCACGCAATTGTCAGTTAAAGCGACGCAGTGCCGAATCGCAAAAAGGGGCAAGGTCCTTTAGCTACATTTTGGTCCAGGTCTTAAGTGGTTAAAGCACAATAGGGCAATTCATTTGATTCCTCCTTCACAAATCTATAACTGTTCTCTTACTCACAAAGCATAGATCAGTGGCAGGATTTAAGAATCTTATTACAAATGGCTGACTTGTAAGTATACCATGCAAATCAATCATTCTTAGCACAGCCAAAGCTTTGTTGGAGGTGCGGTATAGACAGGATTACTGGACATCACTAATCCCTAAGCAATACTCTTATGCCGCGTACACATTACCGTTCTTAATGTTATGGAATAAAACAATGTTTTTCTCAATGCGATTCCTCTCAAGCCTGCCTTGCATACACACGATCGTGATAAAAAATGCTCAAGCAAAGCACGGTGACGTACAACGGCACTATAAAGGGGAAGTTCCATTCAAATGGAGCCACCCTTTGGGCCAATTATGCTAATTTCCCTTCTCATAACTTGCTTCTGAGCACGCGCGTTTCCCCCCCCCCCCCACCCGTCAAAGCGCACACATGACCGTTTTTCAGACATGAAAAACCGATGAGAAAAAAAATTGTTATAAATTTTTAATGGCCATTTTTCTCAACGAGAATGCTCTGAAGCCTACACACGACCATTTTTAACGACCAATTTAAAAAAAAATCTTAATTTTTCTCGTCATGAAAAACGGTCCTGTGTACGCGGCTTTAGAGATGAGCATTCTAATGCTCCGTACACACAAGCTGAAAAATCGGACGACAGATCGTCCGACTTTTTTCACTTACTAGTTGCAAGTAGAAATTGAATAGGTTACCAAAGTCCCGAAAAAAATAAAAATCGGAAGTGATGTAACGTGTTGTAATGCATTTGTATTGCATTTTCAGACAACTGTACTGACTAATTGAAAATCGTATAATCTGGTATCGTGCGAGGAAATTTTTCGTGCTTGTCCAATTGAATAATATCAGATGAACGGTCGTGATCGGCTCCCGAAAGCGGTATTTTTCCGTCCGATTTTCGGATTCGTGTAATCGGGCCATTCGATTACACCCTTTCCCTTTTCCATTCCCTTTCAGCTAGAGACCTACTCGTTTTATGTAATATTTTACGAAATTACAACATCTAAATCAGAGAAAAGGGCTTTAACCCCTTCCCGCCGAGCGTACGCATATATGCGTCCTCGGCTTTAGGGGGTTATACCAGGATGAGGCCTGCAGCTGCTGTTATACCGGAGGAGCGGGAGGGGACATCCCCCGCCATCCCGCGGTTCCGACTGGTCCTACCATTCCAATCCGACACTTCCGGTGCTTTGTGACAGACTGCAAACGGCTTCATTCCAGTCTCCTAAATGTAAATACGGAAGCGACATCACAACGTCACTTCCGGTTTACTCGGCTGCCAATGGCGCAGGATTTAAAAAAAAAAAAAAAAAAACACCACAGTATTCAGAATCGCCGTTTTCAGCGATCTGAATAATTTGAAGTGTAAAGGAGGGATTGGCGGTCTTTTAGACCCCCGATCCCTCCATAAAGAGAACCTGTCACCGCCTATTACTGTCACAAGGGATGTTTACATCAGGGGTTGACAAATTTGCTTGGAATCTAGGAGCCAGCTAAAAAAGTTAGGAGCCAGAAAACGCGCCCCGTCCCGAAGAGCTTGCACGCAGAAGCGAACACATACGTGAGCAGCGACCGCATACGTAAACGGTGTTCAAACCACACATGTGAGGTATCGCCGCGATTGGTAGAGTGAGAGCAATAATTCTAGCACTAGACCTCCTCTGTAACTCAAAACATGCAACCTGTAGAATTTTTTTAAACGTTGCCTATGGAGATTTTAAAGGGTAAAAGTTTGTCGCCATTCCATGAGCGGGCGCAATTTTGAAGCGTGACATGTTGGGTATCAATTTACTCGGCGTAACATTATCTTTCATAATATAAAAAAGTGTAATTTTTTTCCCAAAAAGTGCGCTTGTAAGACCGCTGCGCAAATACGGCGTAACAAAGTATTGCAACGATCGCCATTTTATTCTCTAGGGTGTTAGGATAAAATATATATAATGTTTGGGAGTTCTAATTAGAGGGAAGAAGATGGCAGTGAAAATAGTGAAAAATGACATTAGAATTGCTGTTTAACTTGTAATGCTTAACTTGTAATACCAACAGCCACCACCAGATGGCGTCAGCTCACATCTGGTGGTAATAACTCACCACCAGATGGCGCCCGGGATTTGTCGAGCCCTGCCCTATACCAATGTTTCTCAACTTCAGTCCTTCCCCAATAGGTCATGTTTTCAGGATTTCCCCTTAGAGGAAACAGCTGTGGTAATTATTAAGGCAGTGAAACTGATCAAATCACCTGTGCAAAATAATGGAAAGCCTAAAAACATGACCTGTTGGGAGGTACTTGAGGACTGGAGTTGAGATACATTGCCCTATACCACCTCTTTAAAAGTTTAGAATTGGTCTCTTGTATTTTAAAGCAGATACAGAGGGCGTGCATTAGTCTCAGTCCCTGGTATGGGAAAAATGAGCACTCCCATCTGTTTCCCACCCCTACGTCTGTTATAGTCAAGTAACCTCCATGCTTCCTCACTATACGTTTCCTTAATAGACTCCATCTTAAACAAGTTGTTGTTTAAATGGAAAATCTACTTAGATTTCTGCTTTTCCCTTTAGATCAAGCTTTCCTATAAGTAACATGCTAAGCACCCAGCTTTCTAACACACCATGAGGATTTCATTTCTGTTGGCAAGGACCGACTAGAGAAAATGGATCTACAAAAGCTGGTTGCCTGGTTGCATTTCCTGTACAAATGTACAGTGCATCCGGAAAGTATTCACAGTGCTTCACTTTTTTCCACATTTGCGGTGACACACCGCTACACTGATCTCGGTAAAGAGCCTCCGACGGAGGCTCTTTACCACGTGATCAGCCGTGTCCAATCACAGCTGATCACGATGTAAACAGGAAGCGTCCTTGGCTCTTCCTCACTCACGTCTGACAGAGGAAAGCCGATCAGCGGCTCTCCAGACAGGGGGGGGGGGGGGGGGGTTTGCGCCGATTATTCATCAGCACAGCCCCCCCCTCGGATGCCCACACTGGACCACCAGGGAAGCCTTCAAATAGAGAAATGATAGTCACCGCTCCAGGTGGGTATGTGGATGAATCCGTGTCCTCTCAGAGAAACCCAGGTGCCGGCAATCCACAAAGCAAATCTAGAAAGAAATGTTTGGACAGCCGCACTCTGAAGAAACTTCTCGGTTGCCTTTTATTGGAAAACGCCACACATCACAGCAAAAAAAAAAATGGGGGTATACAGCTAATGTGTTTCACACCATTGGTTAGTGCTTACTCATAGCATGAGCTATGAGTAAGCACTAACCAATAGTGTGAAACGCGTCAGCTGTATACCCCCATTTTTTTGCTGTGATGTGTGGCGTTTACCAATAAAAGGCAACCGAGAAGTTTCTTCAGAGTGCGGCTGTCCAAACATTTCTTTCTACATTTGGGAAGCCTTCAAACATGTGGATGGCCAGGTACATCCCCCATGGCCATACAAATGTTTCAAAACATACCAATCGTTGCCCACAAATGAGCACTGACTGGCACCATAATAGTACAGTAGTAAAAACAGTGATGCCCAGCAATGCCACCCACCAGTAATCCGTGCCACTTATGAGTGCCCATCCGTGGCCACCCATCAGTGCCACCCATCAGTGCCCATCATCGGTGCCAGTCAGTGCAGCCATATCAGTGCCTGTCATTGAAGAAGAAAACGTAATTTTATTTTGGTTTGTAAATAAACAGAAACAAATAAAAACTTTTTTTATTTTTCGGTCTTTTTTTTTTATTCGTTGCACAACAAACAAAAACCATAGGAGGTGATCAAATACCACAAAAAGAAAGCTCTATTTGTGGGAACAAAATTATAAAAAAAATTGATTGGGTACAGTGTTGCATGACCGCGCAATTGTCATTCAAATTGCGACAGCGCTGAAAGCTGAAAATTGGCTTGGGCAGGAAGGTGCGTAAGTGCCTGGTATGGAAGTGGTTAAATAACAGTTCAAATACTTGTGTTCTTACAGATTCTACTACCAAGTCATCTCTGCAAAACAAAAATATCTGTTATGACAGGCTTTAAAGCGAACCTTCATCCCCACACCCTCCTTTCACAGAAATACCAATAGTTTTCTTTTGCAAATGCTTTTTTTCCGTTTTAATTTGTACAGGCCCCTCACTTTTGGCATTCTCACCTTGAATGATGTACACCCTGCTCCCCGAAGCCTCCTCAGATACTTGTGTCATGCATTCCAAGAGGTTTTGAGGCAATTTAGAACACTGAACATGCAACGCCTCACTGGGGGCCGGTTTCAAGAGACATCATGCTCCAGATACTGTAACTTCAGCAAAGAAGTTGATGGGCGGAGGACCCGGTGCGTGAGGGATGAAGCAACAGATCAACAATGGATTTGCTGGGCATGCATTTTTATTTAACATACCACAGCAAAAAAGAGGGGTTTAAAAAAGAAACCTTATGCAAAGTCCTGAAGTTCCTCTATAAATATGGAATCTGTGGCTCCTGAAAGTAGTCAGTCACTGCAGCATCCTGGAAGAAACACGAATGAGGCATCTTGAGTTCCCTTTGACGTCAGCTGTGGCATGCATATTCTAAGCCTGCGACTTAAACTTATTCAAACCAAAGAAAGCCAAGAAGCTAGCAATGGCAGCCTCCACAGTTATCTCAGCACAGGTTTCTTCTAATTCTAATCCCGACAATGTAGTCTCCATTTTTATTTTGTTTTTTTTTTTGCTATGAGATGCTAGTCTTAGCAGAATCCACTAGATGGAGCCAACCACCATAATAAAAGCTGCATAGTTGGTGGCTAAAAAAGGTAAAGCTTGTCATAAAGCAAAAACAAAATTAAGCCAAGAGACTTAAAGCGGAGGTCCGGTTTCACGCACTGCCGCTGCTGGCTTTTATTAATAGGACATTTACCTGTCCTGGTGTCCAGCGTTGTTGGCATCGCAGCTGATGTTTTCATGTTTTCATCAGCTGTCGGGTGCTGCCGCCGCCATTGCAGGTAGGGGGAACCTCCCGGCAGTGTAGCCTTTTGGCTTCACACCGAGAACCCTACTGCACATGCGCGAGGCCCGCTCCTCTCTCATACTGACCCCGGAAAGGAGGAGGGAGCCCCAGCCGTGATGTCAATATCCACAGCTGAGGCTCCCATAAGTGGGAAAGGGTACCTGTCCCCCCTCCCGCCTGAAAGGTGCCAATGATGAGCTGAATTTCCAATATTGGGTGGAACTCCGCTTTAAAACCAGAGTTCCAGCCGAAATATGATTTAAAGTGATATTACAGGTTACATTTTTTTAAATAACATACTTACCTTCACTGTGCAGTTCGTTTTGCACAAAGTGGCCCCCATCGTCCTCTTCTGGGGTTCCACAGTGGCTCCTCCCTGCATTAGCTAACCCCCTCTGGGAAGCTCTCTCCCGAAGGGGTTACCTTGCGGGCGCGCTCCTGTGTTATACACTCGGCGTCCGTAGACGCCAAGTGTATGACTCAGCCCTGCCCCACCGGCGGTCGCATCATTGGATTTGATTGACATCAGTGGGAGCCAATGGGTGCGCTGCTATCAATCTATTCAATGAAGAGCCGAGAAGCGGTGGAGAGTAGAGGTCGACCGATATATCGGACACTGCAAGGCGTTTTTTCACCTTAAGGCATAGGATGCCTTAAGGTGAAAAAACACGAGGGTTTACAATCCCTTTAAGATAAAAATACACCTAGAAAACTATTCCTAGTTTTCTATTTGTGCAGCATCATTTTCTTACTTTGGGAAGTTCCTGCAGAGCGTGGCCATCTCCATTGTGGGCATCTGAAGCCAGTGTCCTCCTTCCTGGATTCCGTGCATGCTGGCTACCCAGCATGCACCTACCGATCTCACGCATGTGTGGTGCAATCTTGGTTAGCTTGCCACGGCAAATGTTAAATATTACGGGAGCAGTGCCATCCCAAGCTGACCACGATCTCCCAGGACCCAATGCTGTCCATGGCCGCTAAAGGAGAAAGTGAAATTAGATACATGCTTAAATCAGGCAAGTGAACAGAAAAAAAATATATATATTATATATATATCTATCTATCTAATAATCGGCAATTCGTTTTAAGGATGCACATTAGTGCTGCATGGTGGGGAGTAAAAAACGTGGGTGGAACTCCGCTTTAATGAAGTAATGGACGACCACATGGAAAACATACTCCAGTTATTTGAAAATGTGATGAAGGATATAAAGCAACTGGCCACTATAAGGGAATTTATTGAACAGTTTGTTTGCCCAGAGCTGTCACATAGAGTGGGTCATGTGCTCCACCATGCTCAAGTATTTGGGGGGGGGGGGGGGGTAAAAGAAATGTATGTGCTTCTAGAGAGGTTGGCATTAAAGTGGTTGTTAAGGCACTTTTATAAAAAGCTCCCATCCCCTCTGTCTTACAACAATAAGTTCCCCTGTGCCGGTGTTCTATAATAAATATGCTTATCTGTACCCATAACACAACAGCGGCTCCCTGTAAACATGCGACTCCTCGCCTCTCCGCTGCCCGGCTAACAGTTCCAGTGGGCAGGGCCAAACTCTGCTGCTGACATCAGCCGGAGAGGAGAGAGCGAGCGCAGAGTCGTCACATGATCGCAGGGAGCCGCTGTGTTATCAGTACAGATAAGCATATTTATTAGGGTTGCACGGATACTAGCCATTTTCACGAGTATCGGTACTCGCGAAAAAGCTCCGATGCCGTAAACCGGTACTGGAAGCGACATCGCTAGGGAGTGGACCGCCTCCTCCTCCTCCCCTCCGGACAGTTTCATCAACGCCTCCTCCTCCTATTGGCATCACTAGGTGCCGGCCTGCCTGTCCTAACTGCCCACAAGCCTTGTCTTCTCGCTGCACACCTCCCTCCTCCAGCTCTGACTCCCGGCCATACAAAGCGCTGGATCTGCGCTCTCCCTGGCTGGATGCTGAGGCTCTGTGTGTAGACACTGTACGGGTGGTTGCACTGAGCAACGGGGCTCTCTCCCTCCTCCGTGAGGAGGTGGGTGATAAATACTAAGGGTCCTTTTACATGGGCGGACCGTGACCTTGCATATTGGTGGACGGTAACCAGGGCCAGATTGCAAGCACCGTCCAACTGCACAACATGTTGAGGATACCTGGGGTTGAGCATTTATATATTTGTGGTCAATAAATACTGCCACCAATGTGAACTGGGCCTATGGGGTAGACTTGCAAAGTATACAGCCTATTTTTACTTTAGCAAGGGGATATTCCCCAGATTTTAGCGAGCTTGGTGAAATTTCAACACCCAATCGCCTACAACAAAACTAAATAAACAGCATTTTTTTCTTGCACATGATTGGATGATGGATGTTACCACCTTGACTAAGCTCTGGGGAGAAATTCCCCTGCAAAGTGAACAGTCTATTTGCCTTTAGTAAATCACCTCCATGTGTGGCAGCGCGATAGGATTCATTACTGTGTGGTGCAAAATTGCAACATGGCATCTTTGTCAGGGTACAGCAGTGAGGCAATAGGACGTAAGGCACATGGGCTGTGAATGAGCCCCTCCATCCCTCATCAGTCCGGGGTGCGTCTATGTAAACAAGCCCCTAGCCCTCATCAGTCCGGGGTGCGTCTATGTAAACAAGCCCCTAGCCCTCATCAGTCCGGGGTGCGTCTATGTAAACAAGCCCTCATCAATCCGGAGTGCGTCTATGTAAACAAGCCCCTAGCCCTCATCAGTCCGGGGTGCGTCTATGTAAACAAGCCCCTAGCCCTCATCAGTCCGGGGTGCGTCTATGTAAACAAGCCCTCATCAATCCGGAGTGCGTCTATGTAAACAAGCCCCTAGCCCTCATCAGTCCGGGGTGCGTCTATGTAAACAAGCCCCTAGCCCTCATCAGTCCAGAGTGCGTCTATGTAAACAAGCCCCTAGCCCTCATCAGTCCGGGGTGCGTCTATGTAAACAAGCCCCTAGCCCTCATCAATCCGGGGTGCGTCTATGTAAACAAGCCCTCATCAATCCGGGGTGCGTCTATGCAAACGAGCCCCTAGCCCTCATCAGTCCGGGGTGCGTCTATGCAAACGAGCCCCTAGCCCTCATCAGTCCGGGGTGCGTCTATGCAAACGAGCCCCTAG
This sequence comes from Rana temporaria, assembly GCF_905171775.1. NCBI lineage: Eukaryota > Metazoa > Chordata > Amphibia > Anura > Ranidae > Rana > Rana temporaria. The sequence continues at coordinate 240,965,881 of NC_053493.1, read as the reverse complement.
CCCTCATCAGTCCGGGGTGCGTCTATGTAAACGAGCCCCTAGCCCTCATCAGTCCGGGGTGCGTCTATGCAAACGAGCCCCTAGCCCTCATCAGTCCGGGGTGCGTCTATGTAAACGAGCCCCTAGCCCTCATCAGTCCGGGGTGCGTCTATGTAAACGAGCCCCTAGCCCTCATCAGTCCGGGGTGCGTCTATGTAAACAAGCCCCTAGCCCTCATCAGTCCGGGGTGCGTCTATGCAAACAAGCCCCTAGCCCTCATCAGTCCGGGGTGCGTCTATGCAAACAAGCCCTCATCAGTCCGGGGTGCGTCTATGCAAACAAGCCCTCATCAGTCCGGGGTGCGTCTATGCAAACAAGCCCTCATCAGTCCGGGGTGCGTCTATGCAAACAAGCCCTCATCAGTCCGGGGTGCGTCTATGCAAACAAGCCCTCATCAGTCCGGGGTGCGTCTATGCAAACAAGCCCTCATCAGTCCGGGGTGCGTCTATGCAAACAAGCCCTCATCAGTCCGGGGTGCGTCTATGCAAACAAGCCCTCATCAGTCCGGGGTGCGTCTATGCAAACAAGCCCTCATCAGTCCGGGGTGCGTCTATGCAAACAAGCCCTCATCAGTCCGGGGTGCGTCTATGCAAACAAGCCCTCATCAGTCCGGGGTGCGTCTATGCAAACAAGCCCTCATCAGTCCGGGGTGCGTCTATGTAAACAAGCCCTTAGCCCACATCAGTCCGGGGTGCGTCTATGTAAACAAGCCCTCATCAGTCCGGGGTGCGTCTATGCAAACAAGCCCTTAGCCCACATCAGTCCGGGGTGCGTCTATGTAAACGAGCCCCTAGCCCTCATCAGTCCGGGGTGCGTCTATGTAAACGAGCCCCTCCATCCCTCATCAGTCCGGGGTGCGTCTATGTAAACAAGCCCTCATCAGTCCGGGGTGCGTCTATGTAAACAAGCCCTCATCAGTCCGGGGTGCGTCTATGTAAACAAGCCCTTAGCCCACATCAGTCCGGGGTGCGTCTATATAAACAAGCCCTTAGCCCACATCAGTCCGGGGTGCGTCTATGTAAACGAGCCCCTAGCCCTCATCAGTCCGGGGTGCGTCTATGTAAACGAGCCCCTCCATCCCTCATCAGTCCGGGGTGCGTCTATGTAAACGAGCCCCTCCATCCCTCATCAGTCCGGGGTGCGTCTATGTAACAAAGCCCTTAGCCCACATCAGTCCGGGGTGCGTTTTCTATTATTTCGAAACTTCCCGTCACTGTGGCTGAAAACAAACGCCGATTTGACCCCACTGACGATAAGAACATCGAATGAACGTTCTTAAAGTTTTTTTTTTTTTTTTTGTTCTTAAAGGAAGACGTTGTTTAGCCACACTTTTTGTTTAAGGTTATTAACCGATCAAAACAATTAATCGCCCAAATAATCGATTATGAAAATAATCGTTAGCTGCAGCACTACTCTGGGCCCCTTTAAATTACACAGCCCCCCCACACCTCTGGACCCCTTTCCATTACACAGCCCCCCCGCACCTCTGGACCCCTTTCCATTACACAGCCCCCCCCCCCCACACCTCTGCACACCTCTGGACCCCTTTCCATTACACAGCCCCCCCCTACACCTCTGGACCCCTTTCCATTAAACAGCCCCCCCACACCTATGGACCCCCCTTTACATTAAGCACAGCCCCCCACGCCTCTGGACCCCTTTACATTAAGCACAGCCCCCCACGCCTCTGGACCCCTTTACATTAAGCACAGCCCCCCACGCCTCTGGACCCCTTTACATTAAGCACAGCCCCCCACGCCTCTGGACCCCTTTACATTAAGCACAGCTCCCCACACTTCTGGACCCTTTTACATTAAGCACAGCCCCCCACACTTCTGGACCCCTTTACATTAAGCACAGCCCCTCACACTTCTGGACCCCTTTACATTAAGCACAGCCCCTCACACTTCTGGACCCCTTTACATTAAGCACAGCCCCTCACACTTCTGGACCCCTTTACATATTGCACAACCCCCCACACTTCTGGACCCCCCTTTACATGAAGCACAGCTCCCCACACCTCTAGACCCCCCTTTACATGAAGCACAGCCCCCCACACCTCTAGACCCCCCTTCCTTCCGTCCTGACATCCGAGCCAAGGAGAAGGGAGTGGGGGGGACTTCAGTCCATGTGTTAGTGTGAGGTGGGTAGGAGGGGGGAGGAAGTGAGAGGGAGAGATGCCTCGCAGCTGTGGGAACAGAAACACCCCACAGCCAAGCAGCAAGCCAGTCACTGGAGCGGAGGTGAGAGAACCAGCAGTGACTCCCCAGCAGCACTAGCGCGGAGGAGGAGGAAGTGAAATCCTCCTCTGCTTTCAACGTGGGCAGTGACGTCACTGGTTGCCAGATGCCAAGCGGCTATAGCAACCAGTGATCAGTAGTAGGTGGAAGAGGTGGAGCCAGATCTATGGCAGCTCAGTCCATCCCTGTTCCCAGACTGTCACTTTCATTGCGGGACACTGTATTGTCCTGCAATGAAAGTGTCCTACTGCAGCCTCGCTCAAATCGGCACCAGGGCAGTCCGCCTGACAGTCCACCACACTTCTGGACCCCTTTACAATAAGCACAGCCCCCCACACTTCTGGACCCCTTTACAATAAGCACAGCCCCCCACACCTCTAGACCCCCCTTTACATGAAGCACAGCCCCCCACACCTCTAGACCCCCCTTACATGAAGCAGCCCCCCACACTTCTGGACCCCTTTACAATAAGCACAGCCCCCCACACCTCTAGACCCCCCTTACATGAAGCACAGCCCCCCACACTTCTGGACCCCTTTACAATAAGCACAGCCCCCCACACCTCTAGACCCCCCTTTACATGAAGCACAGCCCCCCACACCTCTAGACCCCCCTTTACATGAAGCACAGCCCCCCACACCTCTAGACCCCCCTTACATGAAGCACAGCCCCGCAAACTTCTGGACCCCTTTATATGAAGCACAGCCCCGCAAACTTCTGGACCCCTTTATATGAAGCACAGCCCCGCAAACTTCTGGACCCCTTTATTTACATGAAGCACAGCCCCCCACACTTCTGGACCCCTTTACATTAAGCACAGCCCCCCACACTTCTGGACCCCTTTACATTAAGCACAGCCCCCCACACTTCTGGACCCCCTTTACATTACACAGCCCCCCACACTTCTGGACCCCTTTACATTAAGCACAGCCCCCCACACTTCTGGACCCCTTTACATTAAGCACAGCCCCCCACACTTCTGGACCCCCTTTACATTACACAGCCCCCCACACTTCTGGACCCCTTTACATTAAGCACAGCCCCCCACACTTCTGGACCCCTTTACATTACACATCACTCTGGACCCCTGATACACGCCCCCCCCCCCCCAGTGTGTGGCACCCGGCCCCCACTTAGTACGCCACTGGATCCAAGTAATGCGAAGAGAGCCCAGTGTCGGCTCCCAGTAAGGACTCACATATCTGCTGCACATGGCCATCGCCAGGTTGCTCAGGCTGGGAGAGAAGCCGACCCACACTAGGAAGCAGTCCTGCAGGCTCATCACATGGAAATGCACCGCTCTGTCACAGAGCTTGTCGCTGAAGTTGTGTATAGAGATGGGACGAGGGTTACACTCCTCCATGTCTTCCACCCACCTGGCCGCGCTGCGCTTTTCTGCACGTCATCTGTCGCTGAAACACAGGACGCCATATTGGATGTGGGCGAGCCTCATTCTGGGGTGGCTGCTTGTTCCCAAAACAAGCATGGCCGCCTAAGAAGTAAACATGCCTGTGTCGGAGAGGTAGTTTCGGTTTGTGATTGTACGATTAAGGCGCGATGTCGGGGGAAAGTCTTTCCTGTACGATCCCGAGGTGTTCAGTGACGTGTCTTCTGAGGATTCATCCTGTGTGACAGCTGGAGGTATCCATAACTATCACATCCCTTGTTTACCAAATACACAATGACGTTTGTGTGTTTCTTGGAGAGGAAATGGCTGGGGTCAGGTTTTGTCTATGTCACTATCATTTCCCTAATTATCTGGCACTTGTCACTGGACAGGAAGAGAAAAGAAATCTCCCTTCTGGGAATTTATCTGATGCCTGTCACTGGACAGGAAGTAAGGGGAAATCTCCCTTCTGGGATTTTTATCTGATGCCTGTCACTGGACAGGAAGTAAGGGGAAATCTCCCTTCTGGGAATTTATGTGACGCATGTCACTGGACAGGAAGTGAGGAGCAGTATCCCAAACAGAGACACACACCCTAACCATTTACGCTCTCTTCGATTTATTTTTATCTCTGTTTTTGCCTTGCTTGGAGACATTTCCCCTCACTTCCTGTTCTGCCCTGTTTAAAATAGGAATGGAGAAGTATCCCAAAATCCTAACACTTCACACTCTACAATAAGATTTGTCTTAATTTCTGTCTGTGTCCTCCATGGGTTTATTTCCTCCCCCTTCCTGTTTTGTCTGACCCCAACAAATTAAACAGGAAGTGAGACGTATCCCAAATATGGACAACAAAAGTCCCAATCATTTTTAGAAGATTTAGGTAGCCCATAGATGAGTCCGTTTTTTTTTTGTTTTTCATTCAACAAGCAGGCTGAACAGAAAAAAAACAGACTTGATTCTCTCATCCGCACAGGTAGATGGGGAAATCCTTTCCTATCCGTTGATTGGATCGAATGAAAACGGACAGGTGGATTCGTTTTCATCCGATTCCCCCATAGAGTAGAGCGGGCCTCCGACAGGTCTGTCCCTGCACAGTGAGTGGATACTGACCTGTCATCCGCTGGCTCAGCGGGGATCAACGTAGCGATCTCTGCTGAGCAAGCGTAGTCCATGAAAACAGACAAGCATGTGTGAAAGGGGGACTTAAGCAGAACTAAACCCATCAATTCAACAGTTTAAAAAAACAGTTCATGGCATGCTGGAAATGTTAACTATCACATTTGCTTCTGCTCTCAACCAAACTGTCAAACAATTAAATGGCAGTTGCAGATCAAATAGAAGCTTCCATAGCAGTTAGCTTCCAGCTTCCATAGCAGTTAGCTTCCATAGCAGTTAGCTTCCAGCTTCCATAGCAGTTAGCTTCCAGTTTCCATAGCAGTTAGCTTCCAGCTTTCATAGCAGTTAGCTTCCAGCTTTCATAGCAGTTAGCTTCCAGCTTTCATAGCAGTTAGCTTCCAGTTTCCATAGCAGTTAGTTTCCATAGCAGTTAGCTTCCAGTTTCCATAGCAGTTAGCTTCCAGTTTCCATAGCAGTTAGCTTCCAGCTTTCATAGCAGTTAGCTTCCAGTTTCCATAGCAGTTAGCTTCCAGTTTCCATAGCAGTTAGCTTCCATAGCAGTTAGCTTCCAGCTTCCATAGCAGTTAGCTTCCAGCTTCCATAGCAGTTAGCTTCCAGCTTCCATAGCAGTTAGCTTCCAGCTTCCATAGCAGTTAGCTTCCAGCTTCCATAGCAGTTAGATTCCAGTTTCCATAGCAGTTAGCTTCCAGCTTTCATAGCAGTTAGCTTCCAGCTTTCATAGCAGTTAGCTTCCAGTTTCCATAGCAGTTAGCTTCCAGTTTCCATAGCAGTTAGCTTCCAGCTTCCATAGCAGTTAGCTTCCAGCTTTCATAGCAGTTAGCTTCCAGTTTCCATAGCAGTTAGCTTCCAGTTTCCATAGCAGTTAGCTTCCATAGCAGTTAGCTTCCAGCTTCCATAGCAGTTAGCTTCCAGCTTCCATAGCAGTTAGCTTCCAGCTTCCATAGCAGTTAGATTCCAGCTTCCATAGCAGTTAGATTCCAGTTTCCATAGCAGTTAGCTTCCAGCTTTCATAGCAGTTAGCTTCCAGCTTTCATAGCAGTTAGCTTCCATAGCAGTTAGCTTCCAGTTTCCATAGCAGTTAGCTTCCAGTTTCCATAGCAGTTAGCTTCCAGTTTCCATAGCAGTTAGCTTCCAGTTTCCATAGCAGTTAGCTTCCAGTTTCCATAGCAGTTAGCTTCCAGTTTCCATAGCAGTTAGCTTCCAGCTTCCATAACAGTTAGCTTCCAGTTTCCATAGCAGTTAGCTTCCAGTTTCCATAGCAGTTAGCTTCCAGTTTCCATAGCAGTTAGCTTCCAGTTTCCATAGCAGTTAGCTTCCAGTTTCCATAGCAGTTAGCTTCCAGTTTCCATAGCAGTTAGCTTCCAGTTTCCATAGCAGTTAGCTTCCAGCTTCCATAGCAGTTAGCTTCCAGTTTCCATAGCAGTTAGCTTCCAGCTTCCATAGCAGTTAGCTTCCAGTTTCCATAGCAGTTAGCTTCCAGCTTCCATAGCAGTTAGCTTCCAGCTTCCATAGCAGTTAGCTTCCAGCTTCCATAGCAGTTAGCTTCCAGTTTCCATAGCCGTTAGCTTCCAGCTTCCATAACAGTTAGCTTCCATGTTTCCATAGCAGTTAGCTTCCAGTTTCCATAGCAGTTAGCTTCCAGCTTCCATAGCAGTTAGCTTCCAGCTTCCATAGCAGTTAGCTTCCAGCTTCCATAACAGTTAGCTTCCAGTTTCCATAGCAGTTAGCTTCCAGTTTCCATAGCAGTTAGCTTCCAGTTTCCATAGCAGTTAGCTTCCAGCTTCCATAGCAGTTAGCTTCCAGTTTCCATAGCAGTTAGCTTCCAGCTTCCATAGCAGTTAGCTTCCAGTTTCCATAGCAGTTAGCTTCCAGCTTCCATAGCAGTTAGCTTCCAGCTTCCATAGCAGTTAGCTTCCAGCTTCCATAGCAGTTAGCTTCCAGTTTCCATAGCCGTTAGCTTCCAGCTTCCATAACAGTTAGCTTCCATGTTTCCATAGCAGTTAGCTTCCAGTTTCCATAGCAGTTAGCTTCCAGCTTCCATAGCAGTTAGCTTCCAGCTTCCATAGCAGTTAGCTTCCAGCTTCCATAACAGTTAGCTTCCAGTTTCCATAGCAGTTAGCTTCCAGTTTCCATAGCAGTTAGCTTCCAGTTTCCATAGCAGTTAGCTTCCAGTTTCCATAGCAGTTAGCTTCCAGTTTCCATAGCAGTTAGCTTCCAGTTTCCATAGCAGTTAGCTTCCAGCTTCCATAGCAGTTAGCTTCCAGCTTCCATAGCAGTTAGCTTCCATAGAAGTTGGCTTCCAGCTTCCATAGCAGTTAGCTTCCAGCTTCCATAGCAGTTAGCTTCCAGCTTCCATAGCAGTTGTCTTCCAGCTTCCATAGCAGTTAGCTTCCATAGCAGTTAGCTTCCAGCTTCCATAGCCGTTAGCTTCCAGCTTCCATAGCCGTTAGCTTCCAGCTTCCATAGCCGTTAGCTTCCAGCTTCCATAGCCGTTAGCTTCCAGCTTCCATAGCCGTTAGCTTCCAGCTTCCATAGCCATTAGCTTCCAGCTTCCATAGCAGTTAGCTTCCAGCTTCCATAGCAGTTAGCTTCCATAGCCGTTAGCTTCCAGCTTCCATAGCCGTTAGCTTCCAGCTTCCATAGCCGTTAGCTTCCAGCTTCCATAGCCGTTAGCTTCCAGCTTCCATAGCCGTTAGCTTCCAGCTTCCATAGCAGTTAGCTTCCAGCTTCCATAGCAGTTAGCTTCCAGCTTCCATAGCAGTTAGATTCCAGCTTCCATAGCAGTTAGATTCCAGCTTCCATAGCAGTTAGATTCCAGCTTCCATAGGAGTTAACTTCCAGCTTCCATAGCAGTTAGCTTCCAGCTTCCATAGCAGTTAGCTTCCAGCTTCCATAGCAGTTAGCTTCCAGCTTCCATAGCAGTTAGCTTCCAGCTTCCATAGCCGTTAGCTTCCAGCTTCCATAGCAGTTAGCTTCCAGTTTCCATAGCAGTTAGCTTCCATAGCAGTTAGCTTCCAGCTTCCATAGCCGTTAGCTTCCATCTTCCATAGCAGTTAGCTTCCAGTTTCCATAGCAGTTAGCTTCCATAGCAGTTAGCTTCCAGCTTCCATAGCAGTTAGATTCCAGCTTCCATAGCAGTTAGCTTCCAGTTTCCATAGCAGTTAGCTTCCATAGCAGTTAGCTTCCAGCTTCCATAGCAGTTAGCTTCCAGCTTCCATAGCAGTTAGCTTCCAGCTTCCATAGCAGTCAGCTTCCAGTTTCCATAGCAGTTAGCTTCCAGCTTCCATAGCAGTTAGCTTCCAGCTTCCATAGCAGTTAGCTTCCAGTTTCCATAGCAGTTAGCTTCCAGCTTCCATAGCAGTTAGCTTCCAGCTTCCATAGCAGTTAGCTTCCAGCTTCCATAGCAGTTAGCTTCCAGTTTCCATAGCAGTTAGCTTCCAGCTTCCATAGCAGTTAGCTTCCAGTTTCCATAGCCGTTAGCTTCCAGCTTCCATAACAGTTAGCTTCCATGTTTCCATAGCAGTTAGCTTCCAGTTTCCATAGCAGTTAGCTTCCAGCTTCCATAGCAGTTAGCTTCCAGCTTCCATAGCAGTTAGCTTCCAGCTTCCATAGCAGTTAGCTTCCAGTTTCCATAGCAGTTAGCTTCCAGTTTCCATAGCAGTTAGCTTCCAGTTTCCATAGCAGTTAGCTTCCAGTTTCCATAGCAGTTAGCTTCCAGTTTCCATAGCAGTTAGCTTCCAGTTTCCATAGCAGTTAGCTTCCAGCTTCCATAGCAGTTAGCTTCCAGCTTCCATAGCAGTTAGCTTCCAGCTTCCATAGCAGTTAGCTTCCAGTTTCCATAGCAGTTAGCTTCCAGCTTCCATAGCAGTTAGCTTCCAGCTTCCATAGCAGTTAGCTTCCAGTTTCCATAGCAGTTAGCTTCCAGCTTCCATAGCCGTTAGCTTCCAGCTTCCATAGCCGTTAGCTTCCAGCTTCCATAGCAGTTAGCTTCCAGCTTCCATAGCCGTTAGCTTCCAGCTTCCATAGCCGTTAGCTTCCAGCTTCCATAGCAGTTAGCTTCCAGCTTCCATAGCAGTTAGCTTCCAGCTTCCATAGCAGTTAGCTTCCAGCTTCCATAGCAGTTAGCTTCCATAGAAGTTAGCTTCCAGCTTCCATAGCAGTTAGCTTCCAGCTTCCATAGCAGTTAGCTTCCAGCTTCCATAGCAGTTAGCTTCCAGCTTCCATAGCAGTTGTCTTCCAGCTTCCATAGCAGTTGTCTTCCAGCTTCCATAGCAGTTAGCTTCCAGCTTCCATAACAGTTAGCTTCCAGTTTCCATAGCAGTTAGCTTCCAGTTTCCATAGCAGTTAGCTTCCATAGCAGTTAGCTTCCAGCTTCCATAGCCGTTAGCTTCCAGCTTCCATAGCAGTTAGCTTCCAGTTTCCATAGCAGTTAGCTTCCATAGCCGTTAGCTTCCAGCTTCCATAGCCGTTAGCTTCCAGCTTCCATAGCCGTTAGCTTCCAGCTTCCATAGCCGTTAGCTTCCAGCTTCCATAGCAGTTAGCTTCCAGCTTCCATAGCAGTTAGCTTCCAGCTTCCATAGCAGTTAGATTCCAGCTTCCATAGCAGTTAGATTCCAGCTTCCATAGGAGTTAACTTCCAGCTTCCATAGCAGTTAGCTTCCAGCTTCCATAGCAGTTAGCTTCCAGCTTCCATAGCAGTTAGCTTCCAGCTTCCATAGCAGTTCGCTTCCAGCTTCCATAGCAGTTAGCTTCCAGCTTCCATAGCCGTTAGCTTCCAGCTTCCATAGCAGTTAGCTTCCAGTTTCCATAGCAGTTAGCTTCCATAGCAGTTAGCTTCCAGCTTCCATAGCCGTTAGCTTCCATCTTCCATAGCAGTTAGCTTCCAGTTTCCATAGCAGTTAGCTTCCATAGCAGTTAGCTTCCAGCTTCCATAGCAGTTAGATTCCAGCTTCCATAGCAGTTAGCTTCCAGTTTCCATAGCAGTTAGCTTCCATAGCAGTTAGCTTCCAGTTTCCATAGCCGTTAGCTTCCAGCTTCCATAACAGTTAGCTTCCATGTTTCCATAGCAGTTAGCTTCCATAGCAGTTAGCTTCCAGCTTCCATAGCAGTTAGATTCCAGCTTCCATAGCAGTTAGCTTCCAGCTTCCATAGCAGTTAGCTTCCAGTTTCCATAGCAGTTAGCTTCCATAGCAGTTAGCTTCCAGTTTCCATAGCCGTTAGCTTCCAGCTTCCATAACAGTTAGCTTCCATGTTTCCATAGCAGTTAGCTTCCAGTTTCCATAGCAGTTAGCTTCCAGCTTCCATAGCAGTTAGCTTCCAGCTTCCATAGCAGTTAGCTTCCAGCTTCCATAACAGTTAGCTTCCAGTTTCCATAGCAGTTAGCTTCCAGTTTCCATAGCAGTTAGCTTCCAGTTTCCATAGCAGTTAGCTTCCAGTTTCCATAGCAGTTAGCTTCCAGTTTCCATAGCAGTTAGCTTCCAGCTTCCATAGCCGTTAGCTTCCAGCTTCCATAGCCGTTAGCTTCCAGCTTCCATAGCCGTTAGCTTCCAGCTTCCATAGCCGTTAGCTTCCAGCTTCCATAGCAGTTAGCTTCCAGCTTCCATAGCAGTTAGCTTCCAGCTTCCATAGCAGTTAGCTTCCAGCTTCCATAGCAGTTAGCTTCCAGTTTCCATAGCAGTTAGCTTCCAGCTTCCATAGCAGTTAGCTTCCAGCTTCCATAGCAGTTAGCTTCCAGCTTCCATAGCAGTTAGATTCCAGCTTCCATAGGAGTTAGCTTCCAGCTTCCATAGCAGTTAGCTTCCAGCTTCCATAGCAGTTAGCTTCCAGCTTCCATAGCAGTTAGCTTCCAGCTTCCATAGCAGTTAGCTTCCAGCTTCCATAGCAGTTAGCTTCCAGCTTCCATAGCAGTTAGCTTCCAGCTTCCATAGCAGTTAGCTTCCAGTTTCCATAGCAGTTAGCTTCCATAGCAGTTAGCTTCCAGCTTCCATAGCCGTTAGCTTCCATCTTCCATAGCAGTTAGCTTCCAGTTTCCATAGCAGTTAGCTTCCATAGCAGTTAGCTTCCAGCTTCCATAGCAGTTAGCTTCCAGCTTCCATAGCAGTTAGCTTCCTGCTTCCATAGCAGTTAGATTCCAGCTTCCATAGCAGTTAGATTCCAGCTTCCATAGCAGTTAGCTTCCAGCTTCCATAGCAGTTAGCTTCCAGCTTCCATAGCAGTTAGATTCCAGCTTCCATAGCAGTTAGCTTCCAGCTTCCATAGCAGTTAGCTTCCAGTTTCCATAGCAGTTAGCTTCCAGTTTCCATAGCAGTTAGCTTCCAGTTTCCATAGCAGTTAGCTTCCAGTTTCCATAGCAGTTAGCTTCCAGTTTCCATAGCAGTTAGCTTCCAGCTTCCATAACAGTTAGCTTCCAGTTTCCATAGCAGTTAGCTTCCAGTTTCCATAGCAGTTAGCTTCCAGTTTCCATAGCAGTTAGCTTCCAGTTTCCATAGCAGTTAGCTTCCAGTTTCCATAGCAGTTAGCTTCCAGTTTCCATAGCAGTTAGCTTCCAGTTTCCATAGCAGTTAGCTTCCAGTTTCCATAGCAGTTAGCTTCCAGTTTCCATAGCAGTTAGCTTCCAGCTTCCATAGCAGTTAGCTTCCAGCTTCCATAGCAGTTAGCTTCCAGTTTCCATAGCAGTTAGCTTCCAGCTTCCATAGCAGTTCGCTTCCAGCTTCCATAGCAGTTAGCTTCCAGCTTCCATAGCAGTTAGATTCCAGCTTCCATAGGAGTTAGCTTCCAGCTTCCATAGCAGTTAGCTTCCAGCTTCCATAGCAGTTAGCTTCCAGCTTCCATAGCAGTTAGCTTCCAGCTTCCATAGCAGTTAGCTTCCATCTTCCATAGCAGTTAGCTTCCAGCTTCCATAGCAGTTAGCTTCCAGCTTCCATAGCAGTTAGCTTCCAGCTTCCATAGCAGTTAGCTTCCAGCTTCCATAGCAGTTAGCTTCCAGCTTCCATAGCAGTTAGCTTCCAGTTTCCATAGCAGTTAGCTTCCATAGCAGTTAGCTTCCAGCTTCCATAGCCGTTAGCTTCCATCTTCCATAGCAGTTAGCTTCCAGTTTCCATAGCAGTTAGCTTCCATAGCAGTTAGCTTCCAGCTTCCATAGCAGTTAGATTCCAGCTTCCATAGCAGTTAGCTTCCTGCTTCCATAGCAGTTAGATTCCAGCTTCCATAGCAGTTAGATTCCAGCTTCCATAGCAGTTAGCTTCCAGCTTCCATAGCAGTTAGCTTCCAGCTTCCATAGCAGTTAGATTCCAGCTTCCATAGCAGTTAGCTTCCAGCTTCCATAGCAGTTAGCTTCCAGTTTCCATAGCAGTTAGCTTCCAGTTTCCATAGCAGTTAGCTTCCAGTTTCCATAGCAGTTAGCTTCCAGTTTCCATAGCAGTTAGCTTCCAGTTTCCATAGCAGTTAGCTTCCAGCTTCCATAACAGTTAGCTTCCAGTTTCCATAGCAGTGAGCTTCCAGTTTCCATAGCAGTTAGCTTCCAGTTTCCATAGCAGTTAGCTTCCAGTTTCCATAGCAGTTAGCTTCCAGTTTCCATAGCAGTTAGCTTCCAGTTTCCATAGCAGTTAGCTTCCAGTTTCCATAGCAGTTAGCTTCCAGCTTCCATAGCAGTTAGCTTCCAGCTTCCATAGCAGTTAGCTTCCAGCTTCCATAGCAGTTAGCTTCCAGTTTCCATAGCAGTTAGATTCCAGCTTCCATAGCAGTTAGATTCCAGCTTCCATAGGAGTTAACTTCCAGCTTCCATAGCAGTTAGATTCCAGCTTCCATAGCAGTTAGCTTCCAGCTTCCATAGCAGTTAGATTCCAGCTTCCATAGCAGTTAGATTCCAGCTTCCATAGCAGTTAGATTCCAGCTTCCATAGCAGTTAGCTTCCAGCTTCCATAGCAGTTAGCTTCCAGCTTCCATAGCAGTTAGCTTCCATGTTTTTTTCCCCGTCAAAGCTTAATTGAACAAGCTGAATTTAGAAGCTGATTGGCTGCCGTACACAGCTGCACCAAATTTCACACTCTCTAGTTTTAGCAAATCAACCCATTAGGCCTCTTTTACACGATCGACCCACTCGGATCCACCTGTCTGTTTTTCAGGCAGATCCGAGCAGGTCACCCATTGACTTCTATGGGCAGGCGGATATCAGTGGAGATGTGTCAGGCGGATACTCCGTTCCTGAGCCTTTCCAAGGTTTTCCGAGTTCAGCCGAGCTGTCCCCGTGTTCCGAGGCTCAACGCCCCCCACCCACCTCTGGCCACATGCGGTATTGCACGCAATAGAAGTCAATGCAGAACAAATTATTTTAGTTTCCATTGACTTCTATGGGAAAACTCACTGATATGCGAGTGCTTTGGATTACGAGCATTCTCCTGGAACAGATTATGCTCGTAATCCGAGGTTCAACTGTATAAATAAAAAATCTAACAACTGCGTGCTTGTATTTCCAGGTGCAGTAATGCCCATGGAATTGAATGCTAGTGCATATGAAGACGTGCTGTTTGTCTTACCACCTTGGAAATGATCAGTTCAGAAAGTTCCTTGCATATCTTTGCATAACAATACAGGTGCACAAATAAATGTATATTACCTGTTTTCATCACTTTTTTTCTTTCTCTTTTTGTAAACAGAATATTTTATAGGAATAAAATGGCCCCAGCTCGATCTTCAATTGGCTACCCTTGGATTCTCGATGCGATAACAAAATATAAAGGAGAAGCTTTCATGCTTAAACCAGCACCTGCCCAGGTCGTTGAGGTAAGTTTTATTTAGTGTTTCTCATAGGAATTTGGTTTATATAGGAAACCTAATGGGAGGAAAATGGATTTGTATTAAAACACAGTTGAACCCTCTTATTTGTTTTTACTTAAAGTGGAGGTTCCATCAAAAAAACTATTTTGCTTTAAACTGTAGATTACACCTAAAAAAAAAAAAAAATTTAAAATTGCCTGTTGCTATGCGGTCCACGAAATCTGCCTTCCTATCCACCTAGGATCCGGACGTTACCCACCTCGGCTCCTAACAGCGCTAATGCTCCTGGGAAATGAAGCCGTGCACCTCCCCTGTACAAGAATCGCTTTATTACTAGACAATGTCAGCCTATTAGCAAGGCAGGGGGCAGGACAGCTGCAGATCGTGACAGAGAGCGAGAGACTCTTCATAATAACAAGTGTAAGTTTGGCAGCTCTCGCTCTCTGTGACGATCTGTAGCCGTCCCCCCCCCCTGCCTTACTAATAGGCTGACATTGTCGGCTGCTCGGGGGAAATAGCATACAGGCTGCTAACTATACTGTGGTCTGTGACAGGGCTCACCTCTTGCTCCGATGGCAGCCACGCACCGGTACTGGACTGCTGTGATCATACTTGTTGTTGATGGGTTGCCATAGTGATTTACGGCGCTGCAGCAGATAGGGGCGGGACGGGTGCCTCGTCAGAGATCGCCATCCACACTATACCCGAAAGGAATCGCTTGTCGGCTTCACATTGCCCACAAGCAAAATGGGAAATCTCAGGAACAATGAGGATAAAGAAATATAAAGTTTTCTTTTCATAGAACTCGGCGGAACGGCGGGCCTTTTAAATGCAGTAAGTGATACAATAGAGATTAAAGGAAAGCAAGATGAAAAGAGATATTTTTAAAAATTGAAAAACGGAATGGAAACCCCGCTTTAAATGCAGCCAGGTTGCATAAACTGTAATTAATATGGCTATTTTTTTTAAATCTCCAACGGCCCTTTTCACATGGGCTTTCCGATCAGTTTTTCAGGCGGACCTGATCGTAGCCTCCATTCACTGCTATGGAGAGTTGGGTGTCAGCTGTGACACGTCCGCTGACATCCGCCGCAATCTGATCTAATCCTGGCTATGAAATCCAGACGGATGGTGACCCGATTTTTCAACGGACAGGCGGTCTGTTTTCATCCAATCCCCCGATAGGGAATAGTGTGGCTCTAACAGGTCCGTCTCTGCACAGTGAGCCAAGACAGACCTGTCACCTGCTCGCTCCACGGGGATCCCCCTCTCATTTTGTGTTGTAGAATTAGTCAGAATATCTAGATTCCATTAATATTTTTGTATAACCTAGTCCTAATCTCTAACTTTTAATGCCTCGTACACACGATCGGTTTTCCTGACAGTAGAAGTGCGATGTGAGGTTTTTGTCACAAAAACCGACCGTGTGTATGCTCCATCACAGTTTTTCTGTCAGTTTTCCTGCCAAAAAAAGATTGAGAGCAGGATCTCAATTTCCGCGACAAGAAAAATTTCTATCACAAATCGCGTTAGTCTGTATGTAATTATGATGCACAAAAAAACGTGCATGCTCAGAATCAAGCAGAAGAGCCGTACTGCCTATTGAACTTCATTGATCTCGGTTCGTTGTACGTCACTGCGTTCTTGACGTTTGGAATTTCAGCCAAGATTTGAGTGACCGTGTGTATGCAACACAAGTTTGAGACGTTTTCCTGCTGAAAAAAAAAACACGGTTTCCTGTCGGAAAAACTGATTGTACAGGGCATTAGGCAACAATGAGATGGGCGATTTTCACACCCTGCGATTTCCAGTGACAGGAATCTGCAAATTCCTGCATCTGGAATGACAGGTGTGCGTGAATAGCTGCAGCCACTCGGCCCATACAAAACAATGACATGATGACCGGCTCCACAGCCTTTCGGGACTGTTTGCACACTCAGTGATTTAACACTGGTGGATGCATTTTGTGTGCATCCAGCCAAGATCATTTCTCCAAGATCATCACCAATGCCCTAAACCGTCCTCGCAAACTCTTCAAGTTGGTTAGTCAGTCCATGAACCCAGCCTGTCTTGAAGCCCCCAATTCTGATACCCAAGAATTTTGCAATGAATTATCGGACCATTTTGTGAACAAAATTGAAAGGATCCGTGTTAGCATTCTGCAAAACAGTATCCCCCTCAACCCCCTCAGCAGTCCCCAGCCCAATCACCACAGGAATCAGCCCCAAGTAACAATGTTTACTCTAAAACCCGTCTCCCTGGATGCCACTAAAAATATCATCGGCACTCTGCGAAATAGCACCGCGCCTAACGATATTATCCCCACCAAACTGCTGAAGGAATGTGCCGATATTTTGGCACCAGCTATCAAGCAGCTGATTAACCAGTCATTCAGGGAAGGCATAGTGCCCTTGAGGAGAACCTTGTCTTCTAGTACTGTTGGACCTTAGCGCAGCTTTTGATACGGTTGACCACAAACTATTGCTAATTCGGCTAGCTGAAGTAGCCAAGATCGCGGAATGTCACTTACCCTGGTACTCCTCCTTTTTGGAAAACCGATCACAAGTAGTGAAACTGGGACCATTCACCTCTGAAAAACGCACAGTGTCATGCGGAGTCCCTCAAGGATCACCTCTGTCGCCGGTGCAGTTTAATATCTATCTTCGCCCTCTTTTTGAAATTATCTGCAGCCAAAAGTTGCTCTACCATTCCTATGTGGATGACACACAATTGTATTTTCGTATTTGCAACAAAAAGGATCACCATCTCAATCTAGAGAAATGTCTCTCTTTGATAGAGAACTGGATGACAAAGAGTTATCTTAAACTCAACGGCTCAAAAACAGAACTTCTCCTGTTTCACGCCAATCGGAAGAATCAACTGGCAACACCCTGGACACCTCCGCCCATTCTAGGAAAAATCATCACCCCTAGCACCAAAGTCAAAAGTCTCGGGGTCTTCTTTGACACCTACATGACAATGGATGCACAAATAGGGTCAGTAGTCAGCGGATCACACCATCTGCTACGCTTATTACGCAGACTAATCCCATTTATTCCTAAAGAAGACATAGCAGTCGTGGTGGGAACAATTGTTAACTCCAGACTGGACTATGCAAATGCCCTCTACCTCGGACTCCCAAAGTACCAAATCACGCGCCTGCAGGTCGTTCAGAACACGGCCGCGCGTCTGGTGACTGGAAAAAATTCATGGGAATCAATCTCCCCATCACTGAGAAGCCTTCACTGGCTACCAGTGAAAGACGGAATCACTTTCAAAGCACTCTGTCTAACGCATAAATGTATTTAGGGTAATGCCCCGCAATACCTATGCGACAAAATAAAAGCCTACAACCCCAATCGCGCTCTGCGATCCTCCAACCAAAATTTACTCCAAATCCCCAAAACCAGATACAAGTCCAAAGGAGAAAGAAGATTTGCTGTCCAAGGCCCTCAACTTTGGAACACTTTACCAACCTCCATTCAGTTGGAGGAGAACCACTTGGACTTTAGGAGAAAGATCAAAACCCACCTCTTCTGAGCTCAAGGGAGAAGTGCTCAAACAAGCGCCCAGAGGCGATTCAGTTCGCATGTGTAGCGCTATATACATTTTTCACTCACTCACTCACTCACTCACTCACCAGTTTTTCACTGGCTGTGTGAACAATTTCAAGCTGGACCCGCATTCAGCCAGTCATTGTTTTGTATAGGTCGAGTGGTTACAGATTCCTGCCACTTGAAATGGGTGTGCTATTTGTACCGTCTGATTGTAGCCTAAAATAAATACCAATTTATAAAGCATGGAATGCAATTTTCACTGAACATTCAATAGTGGTGAATCAATCACTGTCATTTAGACACATGTACCAGGACTACATGTAGTGAATGTTTGGTAAATATCAGATCCATTGCTTCATGAGTAAAACTCAGCCTTTAAATCAGCTTTATAGTTAAAGTTCTTTTATTGTGTAGAAGTGACTATTCAGACAAGAAGCCCCCCAAAGGTTAAAGTGTTACTAAACCCACAACAGTAAAATCTGTCTGTATATGCAGAAAAAGCATGCTTGTTATACTCACTGTGGAACTTAAGGGGTTAATCCTCTGCATTGTGTAAAAGGCTCTGATCCTGTATGCATAACTCCCTTTCTCCTGCACTATCTATCTGGGGAAGAACAGCTAACACACAAGCAGGGTAGCCAACCTGCACATGCTCAGTTGTGTCTTTTATGCTGGAGAGAACATTTCCTTGTTCTCAGATCTAGGTATTGACATCACACATGTGGGCGTATATACAGGCTGTAGTGGAAATCTCCTCCTACCTGAACTCTTAGCACTGGAGAAACTGTGCGGTATACAGATCATCCAAAAAGGTGTATATGGTGGCAGTGTTTTAATGTAAAAAGAAGATTTATAAGCTGTAGGCACTGTCGGGGGTGGATGAACTATTTTCAGATTATTGAGTTTAGTAACACTTTAAGAAAAATAAATAACACTGACGTCACCACTGATACAACAGGGGCAGAGAGAATGCATTGCACATGAGCAGCTTTTGAACAAGGGAGAGCACCTACTCCTCTAACACAACAATGTATGCAACAAGAAAGGCGAATAACTATATAGGAATTTTTCCGCCATGCTTTGGGAGGCCTGGTAGTTTTACTAATTATGATACAAAGGTTGACTAGGATTTAAAAAAAATTGTGATTTTGCTAATGCTATAACCTTTCCATGTTTTTCTCTTTCTTTAGTTTCTAAAAATGCCAGAACGAACAGAAGAGTGTCAGTATCCAGGAGCTGTTGTACATATTTCTGATCGGCAGTACTACATCAGAGCTATCATCACAAGGGAGGCACAAGAAACTCTAGAAAGGTGTATATATATAACCATGAAGGACACTTTGAGGTTGATTTACTAAAACTCAAGAATGCAAAATCCGATGCAGCTGTGCATGTGAGCCAATCAGCTTCTAACGTCAGCTTGTTGAATTCAGCTTTCATAATCAAACCTGGAAGCTGATTGGCTTATATGCAGAGCTGCACCAGATTTTGCACTCTTCAGTTTTAGTAAATCAACCCCTTTGTCTTTTTTTACATATTTTGTAGTCCCTACCTTGTATTTTCCTTATCATGCTTAGAAAGTCCCTTTGTGTCTTCCATCCTCTTCAATGTACCTTGTTATCAGAACGCTAGTTCCCTGCCTCCTATTTTTTCAGCATTTTTTAATTTTCTCTTGTTCTCCTTGTTTTGTGCTGTTTTTTTTTTTCTTTTGAAGGAGAACTCCAGGCAGATATGCCAAATAAAATGTTTTATTTTAGTTTTGGCTAACGTATGGAAGCGTTAGAACCCGTTTAGTATTTACTGCTGTCTGTGTGCGGAACTTAACTGCATAAGAATGCCCCCCACCCTATTTCTGCGCTACTATTTAAAAAAAAATGGCACTTGAGCCACCAGTCTGTTCATCTATTTGGGATCTATAATCTGCACCCTCTGGTTGGTTTCCATGTATGTGCACAAGTGCGCCAGATTGCATTAGATGGGCACTATAACGCCCCATGGCATTTGCTCATGTGTGCAGAAATGCGATTTAGATGTGATGACTGCGTAAGAAACAGGGGAAGCGGTCATGACCAGGACAGGGATGCATAGGCAGAACTTAAAGTGGTTGTAAACCCCATTCATGAAATCTGACTTGAGCACATATATCTGTAGTGTTTTCTTCTCTCTCACCAAAGCCCTAAGTGCCATGTCTTTCTATTGCTCCATTCCTCTGCTATCAGCATGATAACCTCTCACAAGTTCTACAACACACAAAAGAAAAGCAGCTGGAAATTTGTGCCAGGGAGGGAACTTCAAGATAGATCAGTAGAGAGCTGGTCTATTCAGACTTCATTCCTCTGCCTATGTGGAGGGAGTGTGTGCCTTTCCTCCAATCAGCTCTCACACGGTGTATGCCCAGACTCCCCTCCCACTGCTGAAACAGGAAGAACATTTTCTGACACCATGAGAATGTAGAAAGCTGAAGACAGCAGATATACATGTAAAACATATGTAGGGAGATTTGTTTCATTCCTGTGTATTATCTGAGGCTGTTCACTTCACTGGGTATATGAGAGGGTTTACTTACAATTTAATACATTGTCAGAAATTTTAACCCTCCCCCACTATAATAAAAATGTGTTTTTGACAGTGCCTTTGTTGGAGAGATTTTCCATCGCATCCTGCCCTGCCCCCCCAAAAAAACACAGATGCCAATACAAACCTAAGGCAGGCCCAAACCCTTACCCACCACGCTAGGTTTGGGATTTAAGACGTGTTGAGCCCTGCTCTTGTCTAAATTATCTTTCTTCTAAACCTAAAGCTAGCAATAGACTGTCCCTGCTCAACTGGCTGAATGTTGATCAGTTCGTGGCCATCCCCGACAGACATCAATCTTTTTTTTGATCAACAGCTGCAACCGATCAGCTGCAGTTGCTGATCAATGTATTCTGAAAGCGCAGGGTCCTACTCTCAGAATACAGTATCCTGGCAAGGGGATTCCTCCACCCCCCCCTTGTTTCTTGTGGAAGGAGGATTGTGTATTTTCTTTTTCAGAACTTCAAACAGTAATGTAAATTAGACCGTCTATCTGGAATTGCAGCTGTAGTATTCCAATATTACACCTTTTTATTTAATCCAGTATCCTCTAAACGCAGCATCTCAGAATCCAGAACATTGTGAATTTGTAGATCTTTTTACCAATCGTTGTCAAATATAACCAATAACTATGTTGCTATAATAAGACTATATTTGGAGGCACGTGTATATGGCTGATTAGAGAGATCTGAGACCAAAAGTAATTTCCAAAACGAATGTGTCTTTTGGTTTATCATTTTTTAGAGAAGATGAGCATTTTACATTGGCCCATATCAAGAACAAGATTGTTATCCTGAAAAAATTCACACTCTCCTTTGCTGCAGAAGAAGATCTGGTGAGTATACTGTGACTGCTCTCTGCAGCTCAATAAAAATATATGATTAAAAAATAACCTTCAGCATTTCCACATTTTGTAGTGTAACAGCCTGAAATGTAATATTGATTAAGTTGGGGTTTATACCCCTGATCTACACAAAGTAGTCCATCCTTTTTATTTATTTTTGTTTGTAAATGATTTGGAAAATACTTTATTCCATTATTCACCCTTTTTTGTCTTTCTTTTATCCACTTAAGCCCCGGACCATTTCGCTGGCCAAAGACCAGAGCACTTTTTGCGTTTCGGCACTGCGTCACTTTAACTGACAATTGTGCGATGTGGCACCCAAATAAAATTGACGTCCTTTTTTTTTCACCTCTGTGTTTTTTTAACTTTTTGCTATAATAAATATCCCCAAAAAATCAATAAAAAAACAAAATGTTTCCACAGTTTAGGCCGATACGTATTCTACGTATCTTTGGCAATAAGCGTATATTGATTGGTTTGCGCAAAAGTTATAGTATCTACAAAATAGGGGATAGTTTTATGGCATTTTTATTATTATTTTTTTTTTACTAGTAATTGTGGCGATCTGCGATTTTTTTTTTTTTTTTTTTTAATCGTGACTACGACTTTATGCACTGATTACTGTAAAAATGGCAGTGAAGGGGTTAACCACTAGGGGGCGCTGTAGGGGTTAAGTGTGACCTCTCGTGTGTTTCTTACTGTGGGGGGGCAGGGCTGGGCGTGTGACGTCAGTGATCTTCGTTCCCTATATCAGGGAACAGACGATCACTGACATTGCCACAGAGAAGAACGGGGAAGGTGTGTTTACACTCACATCTCCCCGTTCTTCAGCTCCTGTGACCCGATCGTGGGAAACCCGCGGCGATCGGGTCCTGCAGGTGCGGCGCTCGTGACCCACGGCTGGGCTCTTAAAGAGGACGTATATATACGTCCATGTGCCCAGCCGTGCCATTCTGTCAACGTATATAGTCGTGCGGCGGTCCTTAAGTGGTTAAGAAAATGAGTGATCTAAATACCTCATTTGAGCTGTCTTCAGGCTGGTCACATCACTTGTGGCTGCTTTACAGCTCCGATGGATTGCTTTTGTGGGAGGGGCCGTGATCTCCCTCTGATGTCAGCCGGGGGAAATCACGTGACCGCTCGTCTTCTCCCCAGAAGCCTTCCATCGGAACTGTAAAGTGGCCACGAGTCACGTGACCGGCCTGAGGACGACTTAAAGCGGGAGTTCACCCATTTAAAAAAAATAAAAAAATCTCCCCTTAGCTTCCTGCTCGTTCGGTCTAGGGGAATCGGCTATTTATATTAAAATATGTGCAGTACTTACCCGTTTTCGAGCTGCATCTTCTTCCGTCGCTTCCGGGTATGGGTCTTCGGGAGCCGGCGTTCCTTCTTGATTGACATTCTTCCGAGAGGCTTCCGACGGTCGCATCCATCGCGTCACTCGTAGCCGAAAGAAGCCGAACGTCGGTGCGGGTCTATACTGCGCCTGCGCACCGACGTTCGGCTTCTTTCGGAAAATCGTGACGCGATGGATGCGACCGTCGGAAGCCTCTCGGAAACCTGTCAATCAAGAAGGAACGCCCATTCCCGAAGCCCATACCCGGAAGCGACGGAGAGGATGCGTCTCGTAAACGGGTAAGTACTGCACATATTTTAAAATAAATAACCGATTCCCCTAGTAATAACGAGCAGGAATCTAAGGGGGAAAAGTGCCCTCTAAGGGTGAACCCCCGCTTTAAATACAGGAATACAGGAAGTTCAGTTTTTTTTCTTTCTTTTTTTTTTTTTACAGTTTAGAGGGGGGCAGATTACATGGCACAAGCACCGTGCTATGCAATCTGCTTTAAGCGACCAGGATCTGCATTTTTTTTGGGGGGTTAACAAAGAAAGACCAGGCTACCAGACAACATTTTTTAGTCGCCATTGGCAATCAAGGTTTGTCTTTCCTTAATCCAGAAATTTAAAATGGAAAACGGGTTAATTTAAATGTAAAACCACACTAATAATGTGTGAACGGGACGTTTTCTTTAGAATAAAACAAAAAATTGTGTCGGTACTGAACACATTTTCAAGCTTTATAGGTTATTTATAGTTCAAATTGTTAGCATTTTAAAAGGTGTACAGCTGTAATGCACAGCCCTGTCTGAACAAACATGTATAGGTGGTCCGCTTTGAGCTTTGTATTGCAATGTATCTTAGTGGTGCAGTTTGAGAATCCAGTCTTGCAACTGTTGAAATAAATGATTGTAGTATCAGGCAGAAGGTAGACAGTAGTGGCTTATGTATATTTGTGTAAGGCAATAAGAACACTAGGCCTTTAGCCTATGTGCAGCCAATTTGCCAGAATTTTTGGTGAGGGTGGAAGGCATAGGTACATCGTCCAACCCCGCTGCTAGTTGCCTGTAAAAGTATGAGAGACTGAATGCTGCTGTGGCTGGATGATGTCCTGAGTGGTATCAACATTTAGGGCAATATGCGTCCAAATAAGAATGACCTAAACCCAAGAAGTCTGTCTTCTGGGCATTCATCCCTGGGTGGATACAGCCCTAAACATTGGTACTACTCAGTATACCATCCAACTGCAGCACCTTTCAGCTTCTTGTAGACCTTTGCAGGGTGCTGGGTGGTGCACCTGTACCCGCTCACATAAAAGCACTGGGATATCCGGCACAGAGGCTAAACTCCCAGTGTGCATGAACCCAAAAAGTATTCTTAAATGTATTTATAGGACAGCAATGTGCATATTAAGTCTATATATTAACTTACAAGATTTTCAATACTTTCAGAGATGTTGTGAATTTTATCTGACCATTGAACATTTTTGTATACTGGCCATGGAGATAAACACAGTGGACTTATTGAACTGGTAAGTGATATTTTATTTGCTGTCATACAGTGGCATGGCTGAATTCTCAGATGGTTCCTGGTGAACTTAGTAATAACTCTTGATGAAGGTGTTATCTTCCCCGAAGAATGTATTATTGTTTTAATATAATTCAACCTCAGATTTGCTCAAATCTATATTTACTCTAAAATCATGCATTTGATGCAAGTTTTTCCTTTTTAATGCTTTAGATGAATCTATAGACATGCTGAGAAGGTCTTTATAGATTTGACCTCGCCCCCTTAGGCCTCATTCACACAGGTGGACTCCGTCGATACGGAGTCCACCTGCTCCCGCCAGCTCAGCGGGAGATCTGTCCGCAGAGCCGAGGGATAACAAGCTCCTCTCTGCTCACTGAGCGGAGAGGGGCTTGTCGGGCACCGCTGTCTCCTATGGAGCGATCTGATGAAAACGGACCGCATGTTCGTTTTCATCAGATCTTATCCGATCCGATCCGCCATGGACGGATGGGGACATGTCCCCATACGTCTGTTTTTAGCGGATCGGGTCGGATGTCAGCGGACATGTCTCCGCTGACATCCGACGCTCCATAGGGATGCATGGTCCGTCCGTGTGAATGAGGCCTTACATGCCACATTTGGCATGTAATTTTTTTTTGGGACTGGGGGGCTTCGTTAGGAGTGGGACTTCCTGTCCCACTTCCTCCTTCTGCCTATGGGCCGCCTAGACGACGACTCCTCTCCACCTAGGCGACACGTGACGGGTCCCAGAAGACTCGCGCATGCGCAGTGCGTGCCCGACCATGAAGCCGAAAGCTGTCACAGCCAGGTGCCCAGAGTGGCAATGGAGGCGCCAGCGGAGAGGAGGGAGAGGAGAGCGATGCTCCGGGTGGCCGCATCGCTGGACCGTGGAACAGGTAAGTATCTGTTTACTAAAAGTCAGCAGCTACACTTTTTGTAGCTGCTGACTTTTAATAAACATAAAAAGCCTGGAACTCCGCTTTAAAGAAATGTGAATCAGAGACAATGCCTCTGTCATTGTGAACAGATCACTATTGATAGGTATTACTTTTAACTGTAATCTAAATGAATTTGCTTTAAATTGGGTTTGTATGAACAAGTTGTATGGTCACAAGGAAGCCTTATCTACCTTTATCATTGGACTGTGTGTATACTGCTGTGTTATATCACACACAGAGCCACAGTGATCCTATAAGTCAGGGGTCATCAACCCCCGGGCCGCGGCCCACTACCGGGCCGTGGCCTTACTACAGACGGGCCGCGGGTGCGGCGGCCGGCATTACAGAGACAGGCGGCTGGGATATAAGCGCCGGGTGGAAGAGATAAGGCGAGCGAACGGGCGGGCAAGCGGAGATGACAGCATCTCTCTCCGACCCCCGCATCGCTGCTCTTCCGCCGTTTCAGCGTCAATGTCAGAGGTGCGCGGAAGCAGAGAGATGACAACATCTCTCTCCGACCCTTGCATCGCTGCTTCCATCTTCGCTTCCAGGTTTGTGCTCTCAAGATGTTTGAATGCCCAAACATGAACGTCGCCATTATGGCAAGGTGCTCTCTAGAATCACGGTACAGGCAGTGTTCTGTAAATGTAGAGGTAACTACGGATGTGCGAGCGATGTCACCAGCCAGAGCCTACATCTACTAAATGCTGCAGCTTAAACTTTAAAGGTACTTTTAGGGAAGACCTATTTCAAGCTTTAACATTTATATCTTAATTTCCACATTTGTAAAATCTATTTATTTTATTTTTTAATATATTCTTTATTTATATTTCAAAAAGGATACATCTGACAATACATTATACATCTTACATTGTATTTCCATACATGGTACATTTCTCATCCTATTATATTATTTAATCCTATTTTTAATCACCCCTCTCACCTCTACTCTTTATTGTCATTACTTTACATTCCATGTATTCCTATATGTAGACCCAATAAGGTGCCCCTCTTTCTCCTAAGTTTCCTTATCTTTTATTTCTCTCAACCTTTCTCATTTTTCCCTTTTTGGTTTTAAATTCCCCCCAACTACTCCCCTCCCAAAACAGACCTAAAACAAAACATAACCCTAAGAAAGGAAAAATAAATAAATGGCAAGTGACACGCTCAGGGCTTCCATGGATTCTGCATTATGGTGAGTTGAACTATTTCATTTATTACTACAATGTAATAATAGAAATAATGTGCTGACAAATTGCCCGCGAAAAATCGTTTACCCCCCGCGTGCCAACCCCCGCCCTGGGCCTTGGCACAATTTTCGTCCACGCAGCTGGTCCCCGGTGTCAAAAAGGTTGGGGACCACTGCTATAAGTGATTTGGTACACACTAATGATGGACTTACACATGATAATTTTTCTTTTACCTTCCGTCCACTAAATATTGATTGCAAAAACAATCTTGCCTTGATCTTTTTAATTGTTTTTTCAATCAGAAGCTTATTTTGGGCTTGTTTACATGTGTGTTGATTTTGAAGAACAAAGCAATGCTCATTAATGCTCCTATAGTATCTATGATATGTTTATGGAGCATTGAAAAAGCTTCACGAATGCTCAATAAATGCCCTTGGAGGCATTGCTTTTCTAGTGGGAAGTGATGTAGACAAAATGAAGCATGGTTAGGTTGTGATGTGATGGCAGCAATTTTTTGGGGAATTATTTGCAAGATGGATTCATATACTTTTGATCTCTTTGCCACTTGGCAGATCCAGCTCAGCTTTGATTAAACACAAAGTTTTGACAATGGCAATAATGCTCAGTGCTTCTGATTCTAACTGGCGCTGACAATATTGCTGGGTGGAGCTTCTCTGTCCTAGGTCTCTATTATTTTCCAGTGCATTCTGGGATACAGGAACCTCTACTGCCTCTCCCCCAGTTCCCAGCTAACACTTTATAAATGCTTCACTAAAACGCCATAAATTCTCTAGACGCTGTTGAGGTGTGATTATAGAGCATTACCAAATTGAGGTGGCTGAAAGGATTCGATGCCTCATGAAAGCTACATGCTGCTTAATTTTTAACATGATATAACACAATGCTACTGCTCCTATGTGAACAGCATGGTGTGGTGCCATTGTAATATTCATGGCAGGTGTTAAAGGGCAGTTATGAGGCTTTAAAAATGCTGAATAAATGCTGCAGATGCACATTTGAACACGCCGTTAAGGTAGGTATAATTGCTAGAAAATTGTCGCTGTGTGACCAGCTTTAGAGGGCTAATTCTGGCACTAATTTAAATATTATAACAGATACTGAAATGGTTATATAAACAATATGTGTAAAGTTTTTAATCATAAAAATATAGATAAGGTAATAATGTTTAAAGCAATGTGTTTTGTTATTTCAGTAATGTGGAGACAGGAGTCATGAAAAAGATCAAGGAACTTTGGCAGTAAGTTGGTCTATTTATGTTCCAATTGCTTAGTGCTATATACTATACTGTGGGACTGCCCAAGAACTTGTATGAAGTAGTTCAAAGGGTACTGAGAACTCATTGAAGTCATGGTGAGATGGACAAATAAACCAAAACAGACTAGTGTTGTGGTCAAATACTAGATTTCCCTCTGCGCAGCAGAATATATTCTCATATTATCCCTTATTCCCATTATTATTAACGACTTTGACTCTCACACCTCTTTACCCCTTATGGACCAGAGCAATTTTCAAATTTCTGCTATGAGCCTGTTTATTTGGCGATCATTTTTTAAAGTCTTGTGTGTGTGTTTTTTTTTTTTAAATAACAAATATGTCATACTTGCCTCCTCTGTGCAAGAATTTTGCACAGAGTGGCCCCAATCCTCCTCTTATCAGGTCCCTCTGTGGCGCTTCTGGCTCCACCTCTTCTCAAGTGCCCCGATGGAGAAGTGCTTTTCCTGGGGGCACTCGGGCAGGCGTCTCCTGTGTCCTGCTGCTACGTCCATTGACACAGACAACAGGACCCGGACCCGCCCCCCGCTCCCACATCATTGGATTTAATTGACAGCAGCGGGAGCCAATGACTCCTGCTGCTATCAATCTATCCAGTCAGGACCCTAGACACCGGCTGGAGCTTTTTGGCTTGTTCACGTTGCTGGAAAGACTGGGTTTGGGTAAGAAAAAGGGGGGGGGGGGCTCTGGGTGGCAGCTGCAGCACAGGAGGTTTTTCACCTTAATGCATAGAAAGCATTAAGTTGAAAAACCTTGAGGGTTTATAACCCCTTTAAGATAATGACGTAATACATACAGTAAAACCTTGGATTGCGAGCATAATTGGTTCCGAAATCATGCTTGTAATCCAGAGCACTTGTATATCACAGCACATTTCCCCATAAGAAATAATGGAAACTCAGATGATTTGTTCCCCAACCATTTATTCATAAGTCCTTCTTCAGTTTATAGTCCATATAAAAAGATTATAGCAATGTGATAGGTTGTGTAACCATAAAATTACCATCCACAAATGGAAGCCTCCACAAGGGGATTAGAAGCAAAATCCAGCAGGAGCTACAGAGTATAAAAGAGAAGAGAGGCCCCTTTAGGTGTAGTAATATGGTTACATTTAATGAAGGTACAACATTTAGCAAATCACATGGTTGAAGATTAAACCAGGCACATCGAAGTATGCAGGCGGTCCACATAGTCCATCCTCTGCACCGCCGTCAGTCTGCAATCGCGACCGAGAAGACTACCCTGCAGTAGAGCGTTCTGAAAACTAAGCTTGAGGCTCTCTTGGAGCGCAGCGTAGAAGAGATGATGTTAATGGCGGTGCGGAGGATGGTCTATGTCAGGGGTGTGAACATGCGTGAGGGCCGACCATTTTGCCTGATATTTGTCCCGCCTCCTATGATAGGCAGAACAGTCGTCCAATGCCAGCCCAGGAGACTGGACTTCCTATTACAGAGGCCGCAGAGTAAACAGGAGCTTCTCCTGTATGTATTCTGATGGCACTCGTCCTGTCCCCTCCGAGGCTGCAAGAACGATAAATATGGTATATATTTTTTGTGGCCCCCCCCAACGAATCGAAGATACATATATCCAAAATTACCAGTGGGGCTGCATTACACCAAAACAAGTAGGCAGGCTTCCGGGGTAAAGCTGTCCACATAGACCAGGCATATCCAAAGTCCAATTGGCCCGCGGGCCGGACTTTGGATATGCCTGGTCTATGTGGACAGCTTTACCCCAGAAGCCTGCCTACTTGGATGTGCCTGTTTTTATCATAATCCACGCAAATTTCTAAATGTTGTACCTTCATTAAATGTAACCATATTGCTACACTTAGAGGCGCCTCTGTTCTCTTTTATACTCAGTTGTGACATGACGCTACTTGTACTGTATATCAGGACATTGCTTGTTTATCAAGTCAAAATTAAAATAAAATGTTGCTTTACTTGCAAAACGCTCTCAATCCAGGGTTTTACCGTTCAAAGTTTTTTTTTAAGTACTTTTTTGTGAATTTTGTCTTGCAACAATATTTTATTTATTTTTTTGCAATTTTTAGACAAGTAAACGTAATACAACGAAACAAAAGGATTTTTTTCTTTTTTTTTAATAGTGTTAGTTCTCAAAAAAGTGTGCATTTTATTTTGTAATTTGTACTGTTTTTAAAAAAAACACCAAAATTATGATTTTGGTACAAAGCAGTGCAACATTATTTACAAATGTAAAGTGGGTTTTTTAAATTTTGTGCTTTTTTTTTTTCAGTGTGATACCTGTAAATATATGTAAGAGGTAGGGTTGTCCCGATACCACTTTTTTAGGACTGAGTACAAGTACCGATACTTTTTTTCAAGTACTCGCCGATACCGAATACCGATACTTTTTTTTAAAATGTGTTCCCAAATGCAGCCATGTCTCCCCACAAATGCAGCCATGTCCCCCCACATATGCAGCCATGTCCCCCCACAGATGCAGGCATGTCCCCCCCCATATATGCAGCCATGTCCCTCCCATATCCCCCCCATGTCCCCCCCCATATCCAGCCATGTCCCCCCCCATATCCAGCCATGTCCCCCCCTCATATCCAGCCATGTCCCCCCCATATATGCAGCCATGTCCCCCTTACCGTACATGCTGCCGCGCCGTGCCGCCGCTTGGTTAATACGGGCGGGGAACATTACAGCTTTCATTTGAATAGCTGTAGTCTTTCGCGCCGCGCTGCGTATAGACACTCCCCCTTGCTCGGGATTGGACAGTTCACCCGAGCAAGGGGGAGTGTCTATGCGCGGCGGGAAACACTACAGCTATTCAAATGAAAGCTGTAATGTTCCCCGCCCGTATTAACCAAGCGGATGCGGCGGCGGGGGGGGGGGAAGTATTCTATTTCGGTATCGGGGGTATTTGCGGGAGTACGAGTACTCCCGCAAATACTCGGAATCGGTCCCGATACCGATACTAGTATCGGTATCGGGACAACCCTAGTAAGAGGTATAAAAATATTAATGAACAAAGCAAACAACTATTAGTTAATAAAATTGAAAGAAAAATCACCAGGAAAATTACAATTGAATGAAGGAGAATACAGAGTTAATTAGTGCTGAACGAATGCCCCGTACACACGATCGGATTTTCCGACGGCAAAAGTCTGATGTGAGCTTTTGAACGGAAATTCCGACCGTGTATGATCCATCGGACATTTCCTGTTTGAATTTCCGCCAACAAAAGATTGAGAGCAGGTTTTCAATTTGACGCATGCTCAGAAGCATTGAACTTAATTTTCTTGGCTCATCGTAGTGTTGTACGTCACTGCGTTCTTGGCAGTCAAAAGATCAGAGAACTTTTGTGGGTCTGTGTGTATGCAAGCCAAGCTTGAGCGGAATTCCGTCGGAAAAACCATCCAAGGTTTTTCCGACGGTAAATCTGATCGTGTGTACGTACAGGGCAATAGGGGTTAATAAGGTGTTCAGGTTGCTTTAAGTGCCAGTTCACATTACAGTGACTTGGTTGCCTCCAAATCGCCTTGCAAAGTCGCGCTGTAAGTCAGGTTGCCCCTTTGTGAAC
The DNA here is from genome assembly GCF_905171775.1 of Rana temporaria. NCBI lineage: Eukaryota > Metazoa > Chordata > Amphibia > Anura > Ranidae > Rana > Rana temporaria. The sequence continues at coordinate 240,935,487 of NC_053493.1, read as the reverse complement.
CGTCACTTACTCTCTTCGTCTGCAGAATGAAGTTAATCCCTTTGATCTGTAGATGAAAAATGCAGAAAGTTCCAATTGATACAATGTTTCAATGTAACTTTCTGTATCCACTGCTGAGCAATGTTTTTGATAAACATTGCTAGACTGTTTGCTTGTTTTTTTTGTTTTTTTTTACAGCTCCTGCTTCCGACCTCCTCTGTGTACTTGTCAATGCAGTTGTGAGTAATCAGAGTTGAATTGCCGGGTACTGGGACAGGAGGGATTCCGGAAACAGGGCAGAAGGACTGGACATACTAGACACGTCCTGTGTACAATGATGTCATGTTTTCCGGTGTGTCTATTACGTTCCGAGTCTGCAAGTGGTTAAATTAGTCATATTGGTTAGTATGCAGGGCTGCACAAATTAATTCTTGACGTGTCACTGTGTAATTTAACAGTTTATTTTCTAAAAGAAAAAAAAGTAATTTTTTTATAGTTAAAAAGTAGTCCATCTCTTAAGATTTTCTTCTAAAAGGAGCTACAGACAACATGAAGCATTTCCTTATTTCTCTTTTCTCTGCGATCACTCGCTAGGACTGTATATTGTAACTTTCTGGGATATTCCCAGAGGAAAAGGCAGATTTATGAGTCTATCTGTAAACTCGGACAACTCAATAAATAGCTACTGTAAAGGCACTGGTCTACATGATTGGATTATACTTGGACCACCATTTTATTCAGGTTTTGCTCACAGGCAATGGTTAAACAAGGGTGATGCTGACCTTCTAGGGAGCATTTTCAGGGAGAGTACAGTGATCTTTTTGAGATATAGTAAATATCTGTTAGTGCTACACTTATACTTTGGTGTATGCATCTCTTACTCTAGGACAGGGGTGCCCAACCTTTTGAAGAGCGAGGGCCACTTAAGCGGAGCGGGAGGATGACAGGTCCGTGTCCACGGACACAGCCCACTCTACTCTATGGGCCCTCTGATCCAATCTGATCCACTCAGATGGAAGGGGGAATATCCCTTGCTATTAGATCCCTTAGGTAGGCGGGTGTAAACAAACACAACCCCTGACCGAACCCCTGTTTTTAACGCATACTGTAGACAGGTTAATTGGTTCTCTGCAAGCTGGTCGGTAAGTAGGCTTGGTTTTTCCCTGGGCATTCCCCAGGTTTTTGTTGTTATCTGCTTTAGCCTTCCAATGCTACTTACTGTTATGGCCAGCTATAGATGGGGGCAGTGGACATGTTTATGCTTCACCTGTGGTGTTTATATTGGTCCATCAGTGCACCAACACCTTTGCAGCCATTGTGCTACATGCTGGGTGCTTGGTGTGCTCTTGTACCTTTTAAAGGAGGGGTGGCTTCCCTTCAGTTCACCTGCTCCTGTCTATCCATTAAAATGCATGTGCCTCCACTGTGGGGACGCTCATTGTTTAGTGTTAGGACCACAGATATTGCAGGGTGCCTTGGCGCGGCTCTGTGGCTCACGCATGCGTTTGCAAATGCGTGCGGACCGAACCCCTGTTTTTAACGCATACTGTAGACAGGTTAATTGGTTCTCTGCAAGCTGGTCGGTAAGTAGGCTTGGTTTTTCCCTGGGCATTCCCCAGGTTTTTGTTGTAAACAAACACAAGCCTGTTTACATCTGCTGCTTCATAGAGGTAAATAATGAGTCCGATTGGGTCGGACCGATCATGTGAAAAGGGCCTAAGGCTGCTTTCACACTGATGCGCTGCGATTTGCCCAAACCGCGGGTGCAGCGCAGTGCACCCATGGATTTTCTGTGGGTTAGCTTGGAAGTAAACTTCTATTATATCCAGCAGGTGTGGCACACTTTCTGAAAGTGTAACAAACCCACAGGTAATAACAGAAGTCTATGGCTTAGTGCAGGTAACCTACATCTGCACTGCACCTGCGGATCAGTTTGAAAGCAGCCCAGTAACCACTGCAGAACAGATATACCCATATATACTGTGAATTTAGTAGTAAACTTGCCTTTAATAACAGTGCATTTAATATCACTCCGCCTGTGACAAGAGTTGGCACTATACAGGAAGCATCTTCTCCGCAGCCACTTGCTTCCTCTACATTCACAAAACTGCTGCTCTGGGATGGTGGGTTGGCAACCCGTGATCTGGGCTTGCCAATTTGCCATCCCAGAGCAGGAGGTCGGGGGCCACATCAGAGGGCTCCGCGGGTCACATGTGGCCCCCGGGCCACTTGTTGGGCACCCCTGCTCTAGGACCACTGAAATGTAAACTTGAAAATGTTCCCAGTCTTACAGTAGGTTGCAGTTCTTCGATAATATACAACCATACCTTCTGTATGGACTTGTAGTGGGTTAATTCCAAATGTGGAAATCTTAGCTTCTTTGGTATGGAGTTTTGGCATGGAACAACCTATAAGATTAAGGTCACACTGCAAATAGATTAGTGCAATTAACTACCCAGTGTTTGAGAATATGTTGTCTATTTTCTAGGATGTATATGACAGAGCTTCAAACGAAGGAGACCATGTCAGACATGAACTCATCAGGTCAGTGTGGATGTTCTGAGCTCTATTCACCTCTGTGCTCTCTCCACTCTCTTTCTGTATGTGTGCAGATCTCCATATTTTCACAGCCGATGAATTTATATTACAAAATCACGTTATTTTGATGTTTTGCTGAGGTTTCCACATCCAGTGCTCAAACAATCAGCAAAATGTAGTCATCTACTGCTGTTGCATTTCAGAAGTTCTATAAGTTCTGTGGCAAAGCTGTCTTGTTCATTGTCATGCCCAATGATATGCCTCCCCCAGATCTAACACAACTTATGGAAGTCGCACAGCCGCAATCCCAGACTGCGGTGCTAAATGGAAGCCTGAGCTGTAACTTCCTTTGTGACTTATTTTTTGTAAAGAATAATCCTGCACAGAGGACTTTGATTAATGGAGAAGCAGGTTTGTAAATGAGGCTTCCATGCTTACCCACTTATGAAATATACTCCATTGTAACAAGCAAACTTGCAGAAAGATGGCCATAGAGATAGTACATGCGCCATTATTCTCTGTAGTTGTCTATCTGATGCAGATGCACCAGATACTAAGGAGCATAGGAATGGTGGATCAGTAAATTGTGGGCAGGCCAGGCAATTTTAAAATAAGGATTTGCTTAAAATAATATTAAATTGTATATAAAATGTTGTGTGTCGGGAGGGCAGAGAAATGACAGCTTTCTACTCATTGACTTTCACTGGCAAGCCAGAGATGCAAGGCTCTGAGCCTTTATACAATACTGTTAAAGCTGAGATAGGCTGATTGTATTAGGAGGTGCTGCCATAGATACCAATGCAGTGTTGTGGTTATTTTTAACTGTAACCTCGACTTCACTTCTACAGTGAATCTAAATTAGTAAGCCATGCTCCCTTTTTTAAAAGGGGAAAGAATTTAAAGCTGAACTCAGGCTTAACATTTCTCATTTAACATCCCTTAATAGGCATAAAGAATATGTATGCACCAAAAGCCTTTGCAAACCCACATAATACCTTGTAAAAGTAGCCGTGACATCATCAGTGTGCTGCAGATAGCCTGTACAGAGCTGTGGGAAGGACCCAGCCGGACCCCCCAGTGGGGGGGGTTGGTCGGGTGTCAATGAATACAAGACCAGTCAACATGCACAAGGAGATTGATCATCACCGACTTTTTTTTAATTTATTTTTTTATTAAAAAGCTCCTTTGCAAAGGCAAAGATTAATTTTGGATTATTACACTCATGTGGAAGAAATACAAAAATCATGCCAAGATTCTAGTGAGAATACATGCCAAATATTGTTTCGATAACATTTGCTAACCCCAGAATCCAGCTTTAACTGTTTCCTGAAGTGCTTTTTGTAATCTGACTTAATTTTTTGCCTTTATTTTAGATATGTCGCTTACTCAGTTACTTATGATTGTAAGTGAAGAAAGGCTTGGTGAGTTGAAGTCCGCTGCTGAACAGTGTCTTCACCTTGACTCCTTTGCCACCCAAGAGATTGCACCACAAGCTAGAACAATATGGAGTACAGAAATGAGAAACAACCAGGTAGCATTTTAAGTTCTATTTGTACATTTTAAAGTCCAATTAATCCCTCTGTTTAAATCAATTTGAGATGAATTCCAGGGGTATTAAAACAATAGGTGTTGGAGATTATGGTTAGTTTTTTTCTGAAAGCAGCCACATCCTGAGAAGAAAAGCCTGTGCTTTGCCAGAATGCTACAGAGAAGAACTTTTGCTCTCTGTGTTGAAGCAGTGATCTCCTTTTGCAGAGGTTCAATACATCCCCTCTAAATGGAGAGCGCAGGCTTTTACTCAGCTGGGCTTGCTTTTTATTCTCTGCAAAAAGATCACTGCTTTAACACCGAGATCAAGGGTGCTTCTCTGCAGCATGCTAGCAGAACATGTTATTTTTTACACAGGATGTGGCTGATTTTAGGGAAAACAAACTGTAAGACGTTTGTTTTGATGTACCTGAAATGTATTTGGCCATTTTAAAGTGGTTCTAAAGGCAGATGGTTATTTACCTTAATGCATTCTCCGCTTTAACCACTTCCCACCTGCTGTATGCGGAATGACGGCCGGGAAGTGGTTCTGTTATCCTGACTAGGCGTCAGATGATGCCCAGCAGAATAATATACCGGGGCTCGCCCGTGGAGGCGCGCAGCGTGGCGATTGCGAGTGCTGCGTGTCAGTCTGACAACCCGCATCTCCAATCGTGATAAGAAGCCTCTGTCAGAGGCTTCTTACCATGTGATCAGCTGTGACCAATCACAGCGTGAACCAGGAAGTGCTGGTAAACGTCACTCTTCGGTTCGCGCTGACAGGGAGAGCCGATTGTGTCGGGGGGAGGGGGGGTCTGTGCTGATAATCAGCACATTGTTTATCAGCACAGCCCCCTCAGATGTGCAAATCAGCTACCAATCAGTGCCCCAATAAAAAAGCCTGCAAGTGCCAATCAGTGCCCAGCAGTAACACCTGCCAGTAACACATCAGTACCTCATCATCAGTACCACCTGTCAGTGCCAATCAGTGCCGCCCATCAGTGCTGCATATCAGTGCCACCTATTGGTGCCCATCAGTGCTGCATATCAGTTCCCATCAATTCTACATATCAGTGCCACCTCATCAGTGCCGCCTCATTATTGTCCGTCAGTGAAGGGGATAACATTTATGACAAACACTAAGAAAAAAATGTTTTTGGTCTTTTTTAGTTCGTTTAGCAAAAAAAAAAAACCCCAGAGGTGGTCAAATGCCACCAAAAGAAAGCTCTATTTGTGGGAAGAAAATAAAAGTTTTGTTTTGGGTGCAGTTTTACACGCGCAATTGTCATTCAAAGTGTGACCGTGTAGAAAGTTGAAAATTGTCCTGGGTAGGAAGGGGCGAAAGTGCCTGGTGGTTAAAGTAAAAAATCTTCTGCATGCATGTCTCAGTCTATTTATATGTACTATTTGATAGGAATGTGTTCATGCTTATTGCAATTGTCATCCATATTGCATACTTATTTGATTTATTATGTCTTTTGTTACAAAGGATGATCTTTCATTTATACTGTAGCTGGTTGGCTCACTTCCGGGCTTTTATTTTATCTTTGATGAACCCCAATGACAATATCTCTGAATTAGGATTTAAACTTGGCCCTTCCTACCATGGAGACTCCTACTTCTTGCTATACCAGAAGTGCCTTCACCCTTCTGATACATTAAAATAACTGCTATATCACTGCATAATTCAGTAGGAAGAGTGAGACCTGCAAACCACAGTAAACATATGGTAAACCAAGTTTTAAGAAATCTCACCATTTCAGTCTCTGAGACTCCTAGGAAACCAGCAGATAATTCAATAAGATGGCTTTAACCCACAACTGACATCTGAATTTTAAGTAGACACATTTATATAAGTTTAAACGTTTTTTAATTTTTTTCTTGGGTAAAGTACTAATAAAGAATCCCTTTTACAAGGGTGTTTCTGTACATTCTGTTTGAAAATGTGAATAACAGTTTCAGTATTTGGGGGCTCAGTGTACAGTATAGCCAGTTTTACTGAAGTACTTCTTGGCTATCAGGAAGCCAATTGTCAGTCATTTTTACTGTCTGGTAATTCTTATTCCCTTAGGTTAAGCATACCAAATACTACCCAATCTGGTGTCAATAGTAGGTAGTTTACAAATGGTTCTGCTATGTATTAAAGAGTTTTGATATGGGGACACATTTCTGATGTGTTGTCAAAGGGGAGTTTTTTCTATAAGGTGGTGTAAGTAAACAATTTGATGATTCGGAGTCCTTTTTTGGACCATTAGTTGTAAATATGGTTTCTAGGAGCATTTTGGATATCAAGGTTGCACTATAATTGGAGAGATAGTAGTGATGAATGCCATTGCAATACTGGAGGTATTTATGTATATGGAGAATATGTGTATGTGCATATATATCTATTTATAATGCAAAACACAACGCATGTCCAAAACGAAAGTCCCGTGAAATATTCCTTGTAAATAAATAGCCTACTTGCTACTTCAATTTACTAACCTTGTGCTCCAGTTCATTGTGTCAACACCAAAAATAAATAGTCCGCACTCACCAGACCGATTTTGACCCCTTGCTTACACAAAAAAAAGTCATAAATCGTTTGTAGATAAATTGTCACTTTGAGCCAATCTGGAAGGAAGCCCAAAGTCTTCTTGCGGCCTGGGCTGGTGTTCTTGTTGGGGTTTCAATTGCTACTCCTATTGCCCCCTCTTTACCTTTTAATCCGGTCCTCTCCAAGAGCTTAACTCACTTGTGGCAGTATTAAAAGGAGAAGCCTTCCATGAAGTTAAACTGCTTTATTTCATGTAAAACACAATAAAATTGCATTGACACCAAAACAGAAGAAAGCTTCATATGCAGTGACTGAACCAGGAAGTGCCACTGGCTCTCCAGCGTTGGCAACACCCAAACTACCAGTGGCTGTATTTAGGATATCATGGAGCATATACTGTATTACTGTAATTTAGCACTACTAAGAAATCTTACCAAAATGATTATCTGCCAATCTACCCAATGTGAGCTACCTCTTATAATGTCCCTGTGGACTTCAGTATGTGGGTCGGACGATCCACAAATTAGGAGTCTGCTTAGGCGAACATTTCAATAATATTAAGTAGGGGGTATAAAAAGCAAAGTCTCTCAAGTCATTATGGGTATCATAATAGGGATCCCAGATATCTATCCTTTTGTAGGATAGATAAAGCTGAACCATGTTAGGCTGTATCACAAAATGAAACCCGTTGGATTTATGAGCTGAACCCTGACAGTCAAAACATTCATATCGATTTAAATATTTTTTTTTAATCTAAATAATGAAATACATTCCACCAGTTTTATTTGTCAAATTTAATTAATGTCATTTTAATATTTATATAAAATGCACTGTAAAATATTTGACAACTCATGGAGTTTTACCAATAATATCTTTTATGAATTAAGTGTAAGTATTCGTTTATAAGGAGTAATCTATGTATTATTGTATATCTTTTAAGTGTCTACTTATATTTTACCACATGATGGAGCCATTGTAATTTGGTAGTTGTAATGTTTTTTTTGATGGCGGATATATAAAAGTTCTTTATCTATTAATAATGCTCCATAGCATATTATATTTTAGGCGTCATACCTTTTTTTATTTTTTTTATTTATTCTTTTAATTATCTGTAGTGGTATTTCAATATTAAATGACAGTAATCTATGCTCTATGATTTCCTAAATCTGGCCGTTGGTAGTTTGGGTGTTGTGGGCGGTCTGCCAAATAAACCAGAGGTGTGATTTGGCTCTTCCTGCTTCTAAGAACATCGCACACGCATCCGTTACAGCACTTCCTGGTTCAGTGACTGAATATGCAGCTTTCTTCTGTATTGGTGTAATTGTAGTTATATTGAGTTTTACATGTAATAACGCGGTTTACCACTATGGAAGGCTTTTCCTTTTAATATTGCCACAAGTGAGTTAAGCTCTTGGAGAGGACCGGATTAAAGGTGAAGAGGGGGCTATTGGAGTAGTGCTTAAAACACCAATGAGAACCCCATCCCAGGCCACAAGAAGACTTTGGGCTTCCTTCCAGATTGGGTCCAAGTGACAGTTTATCCACAAGCGATTTATGACAGAAACAGCAAGTCATGTAAACTAGTACATAAGGCAAAAACTAGTACAATTTGGTGATTTCCTTATCGGTAGAAAACAGGGGAGAAAATCCACCCTAATAAGGGGGACATAAGCGTTCATCCATCAGATGCATGGCGTGAGGTTTCAGTCGACTGCTTATATCAGCAGCATAGAAGACCTTGGATGGTCCTCCTTAGGGTATTTACATAACTATTTGGTAAAAACTAGGTGAGCGGAGATAGGACTAGGTATCATACTAAAAACCCAATCACCATGGGTACATAAACTTAAAATGGGGAGAAGAGAAAAAGAAGGGGGAAGAAAAGACCAAAGAAAAAAGGGGGGGGGAGAATATGAAGGAACCCAAGCATTAATAAGGGGAACAAATCCAGGTATCTAAGAAGGGTAACAAATATTGTGTCAGGGAGTTCACAGGTAGCAGGCAAATTTTAGAAGAATGCCGAAAGTGATTCCAGACCAACCAGGTCAAAGTGTAATCATCAGTTTTATCTGACTCCCAAGATTTCAACCTTTCTAGATGACCAATAGAGTCCATTTCACAGGCCCAATCCACAAAGGACAGAGGTACTGATTTTCGCCGCACCCTGGCAAGAACAGTACGTGCTGAAGGCAAGAAGTGTTGGAGAAGACTTTTTTTGTTTTGTTTATAGGATCCAGGCAACATAGAAAGCACAGAATTGAGAGGAGTATTATCAATTTTGTCCCCTACTAAATCAAAGTAGAGGAGAAGTTTGTCCCAGAAAGGAGTTCTAAGCAGCCAGGTGCTCCAAATGTGAGTCATGGTGCCTGGGTCCTGAAAACATCTCCAGCAGGTATTTGGAATGGACGGGTCTATTTTATGTAAAGTGGTAGAGCATCGATACCATCTGGAGAGGATCTTATAATTGCGCTCCTGTCCTCTAGAAGATATTGAGGTCTTATAAGTAAATGTCAGTATTTTGTCCCAATCAAAGTCAGTGCTTGGAGTATCAAGTTCCTGTTCCCATTTACCAATAAAAGATGTGCCATGTGGTAGGGTGGTCTTTAGCAAAACCTGGTATATAAGGGGTAAACGGCCTGTCAGACTGAGTTAGCAAGCTTTCAAAATCAGTAAGTGGTCTGCTAAGCTTGTTTTTAGAAATGCTTACTCCCAAATAGTGAATCTTATCCTTGCACCAAGCAAGGGGATTGGGTTGGCTCCATTTTGGTTTTGTTAAATATGGTACCCTTTAATCCAGGTTATGGAATATTTGGATAGGTGTGAATTCAGTTGTGGGTAATACCCCAGTATGTGGAGTAGTGTTCTCTTTTGAGTGGAGACATATAAAACAGGTTTTCAGCAAATGTGGTTATTATCTGATAATTTTCAATGAGCATTTTTTCAAATTCTGGCAATGTATAAAGTAGTCTTGTGGGTTCCAATACTAACTTTAATAAGGTTGAATGAATGAATGAATGAAAAACTTGTATAGCGCGGCACATGCGAACTGAATCGCCTCTGGGCGCTTGATGTTTCGTGTCTCATGACATCAAAAGAGCAGAGTTTTAATCTGTCTTCTGAAAGACAGGTGGTTTTCCTCCAACCGAACGCTGGTTGGTAAAGCGTTCCATAGTCTCGGACCTTGAAAAGCAAACCTTCTTTCTCCTTTGGACTTGTATTTGGTTTTTGGCACCTTGACCAGATTTTGGTCAGTGGATCGCAGAACGCGATTAGAATTGTAAGGTTCTATCTTGTCGCAAAGATATTGCGGGGCCTTCCCATGGATGCACTTATGTGTCAGGCAGAGTGCTTTAAATGCAATTCTGTCTTTTACTGGCAACCAGTGAAGGGTTCTCAGCGAAGGTGAGATTGATTCCCATGTCCTTTTCCCAGTCACCAGTCTGGCGGCCGTATTCTGTACGACTTGCAGACGAGCGATTTGGTACTTTGGGAGCCCGAGGTAAAGGGCATTTGCATAGTCCAGTCTGGAATTCACGATTGTTCCCACCACGACTGCTACGTCTTCTTTGGGGATAAATGGAATAAGTCTGCGTAGTAGGCGCAACAAATGGTGCGATCCGCTGACTACTGACCCTATTTGTGCGTCCATTGTCATGAAGGTGTCAAAAATGACTCCTAGACTTTTGACTTTGGAGCTAGGGGTGATGCTTTGGCCCAGAATGGGCGGCGGTGTCCAGGTTGTTGCCAGTTGACTCTTTCGGCTGGCGTGAAACATAAGAAGTTCTGTTTTGGAACTGTTGAGTTTAAGATAACTCTTAGTCATCCTGTTTTCTATCGAAGAGAGACATTTCTCTAAACTGAGATGATGATCCTTTTTGTTGCAGATGCGAAAATACAATTGCGTATCGTCTGCAAAAGAGTGATAAAGTAGTTCTTGGCTACTGATAATATCAAAGAGAGGGCGAAGATAGATGTTGAACAGTACCGGTGACAGGGGGGATCCTTGGGGGACTCCACATGGCACCGTGCGTTTTTCCGACGTGAAAGATCCCAGTTTCACTGTTTGTGATCGGTTTTCAAGAAAGGAGGAAAACCATGGTAAATCACCTTCTGCGATTCTGGCTACCTCGGCCAGTCGCGTCAGTAACATTTTGTGGTCTACTGTGCCAAAGGCTGCGCTTAGGTCCAGCAGAACCAGGAGACAGGATTCTCCCTCGTCTGCGGCCTCGAGGGCATCGTCCCATATTTTGAGTAAGGCCGTTTCTGTCCCGTGTCCGGGACGGAAACCTGATTGAAATGGATCGAGTAGATTGTGGGTATCCAGATGCTGTTGCAGCTGTTGTACCACTATTTTCTCCATTATCTTGGAGAGAATATTTAGGCCTGTTATGGGGCGGCGGTGAGTTGGGTCCTTGGGATCCAAGTTAGGTTTTTTCAAGATGGGCTGGATTGTGCCCTCTTTCAGCAGGGATGGCACTATGCCTTCCTTAAATGACTGATTTATAAGCTGTGTGATGGGAGGCGCCAGAATGTCGGCGCATTCCCTCAGCAGCTTGGTGGGAATGATGTCATTGGGTGCTGTGCTGTTCCGCAACGCACCAATGATATTTTTGGTGGTATCGATGGAGATGGGTTCCAGAGTGAACTTAGTTGATTGTAGAAGGTTTCTGTTGGTGTTTTGTGGTTGATTGAAGAGGGGGCTGAGGGGGGTATTATTTTGCAGAATACTTACCCGGATTCTTTCGATTTTGTCGATGAAGAAATCCGATAGTTCATTACAGAACTCTTGGGTGTCTGAATTGGGGACTTCAAGACATCCCGGATTCATGGTCTGGGTGACCATATTGAAGAGTTCTCGAGGGCGGTTCATGGCGCTGTTAATCGTCATAGAAAAATGATGTTTCTTGGCTTTGAAGATTTCTTTATGATATTGTGTTGTTATTGCCTTGTAGATGATGAGGTGATCTTCTGAAGGGCTTCTTTTCCAGGCGGCTTCCGCCCTTCTGCGCTCTTGCTTCAGTAGGGACAGCTGGTTGAACCAGCCGGACTTTTTTTTCCGGATGCAGACTTTGCGTTTCGGTGCTACTAAGTCGGCTGATTGTAGCAGAGCTGCATTTATGGCATCCAGTGTATCTGAGGCTGTTAACTGAGGATGAATAGTTTCGATTCGGTTTCCCAAGGTAGATTTGAAGAGTTCCGAATAGAGCTTCTTCTGAGATCTAGCCCAGTGTATTGTCACCGGCTTGGGTGCTTTTATAACTGGTGGAATTTTGGAAATTATGAAACTAATTGCATGGTGGTCTGTCCATGGCAAAGGTTCATTTCCCAAAATGTTTATTTTCAGATTTTGTCTGAAAATTAGGTCGAGTGTGTGACCTGAAGCATGCGTGGGTCCGCATATAAGTTGCTGTAGTCCTAATCCTTCCAGGTGATCGATGCAGGCATCCGCAATGGGATCCTGTGAGGAGTTGGCCCACAGATTGAAGTCCCCGAGCAGCAAAAGATGTTTGCTGTTAAGGGTATAAGTGGATATGAACTCCGTTAATGATGGTAGAAGCTGCGATTTTGGCCCAGGTGGCCTATAGCAGAGGAGAATGTGAACAGTCTCCTGGGGGTTAGTTTGAAGTTGAAGAGTAAGGGTTTCCATAAATGGAAGAGGATTTTGAAGGACCGGCTTAGTGATTGCAATATGAAACTTATGGATCACCGCCAGGCCTCCTCCTCTTTGCCCTATTCTGTTTTCCGTTATAATTCGATAATTTTCTGGCACCAATTCTCCAAGAATGGTGTTGCAGTCGTCTGAAAGCCAGCTTTCTGTGATAAAGAGGCAGTCTAGATCGTTTTGTAGTAAGAAATCGTGGATTTCTGATCGGTGTTTTACTGCCGATCTTGTGTTGATCAAAGCACATGATATGTGCTTGAGCTGGGTTAAATGGTTGAAATTTTTGATGGTCGATCGTTGATCGAATCTCAAAAGTTGGTCTATTTTTAAGGCCTTTTTGGTGACGGCTGGTAATACTGTTGCGAATTGTCTCAGACCCCAAATCGTTTCTGCAGAGTATCGCAGTTTAACCATTGTTGCCAGTCACCAGGGGGGGGGGGATTAATTGCAATAGAGGGAAGATTCGCTGAATCCTCTCGCTTGGCCTTGGTCCAGAGGAAGGCAAAAAAACCCTGGCAGTGCTAAGCCAATTTGCTGCCGCAGGGAAAAAAATTCCTTCCTGATCCCTGAAAGGCGATCGGACGAAACCCTGGATCAAGTACTGTTTGGAATGGGGGGGAAGGGGGGGGGAAGAAGGGTGTCACTGTAGCTGAGGAGTACCAAGATGGCCGCCGACCGGGCCACAGGCCTCAGGTTTGGGGGCTGTTTGGCTTGGTGGGTATGAGCTGGTTGTTAATCCAGGGGAGGATGGGATCCTCCAGGGATAGGGGGATGATCCCTGACAATTCCAGGAAAATTTCCAGGCTGTCAGTGCTCCTTTTTGCGGCGCGCCGCTAGGCCGCGGCTGAAGCCGCAGTCTTTCCTAATTGCGGCGGCCGCGAATAAGGCCTGGTCTGGCGCGGATGTGGGAAAGAGCCGCAGATCGCCAGAAAAAAAGCGCTGCTATGCGCAGCGGGTGGCCGGGGTGATTATGGGTGACTGATTGGGGTGCATGCGGCTCTAAGAGAAGGTAAACAGCCGCAATTTGGATCGCTGGAGTGGCTGTCCTGAAAAGGACGGTCACTAGCGATTCCTGGGGGTGGAAAGATGGCCCTGAAAGACAGGGTCTTACCTGAAGAGAGGGGCCCACGAAGGGAAGGAAGGAGCCGGTCCTATGGGCTGCAAGTTGATTCATGCAGCAAAGATTGTAGGAGCCTGCCTGCCTGTCTGCGGTGTCTAGCTGGCTATCTGTCTGGTCCCTGGAGAGAGCAGACTCGTCGGGAAGCGTCCTACTCCCTCACTGAACTGACACTGACTGATTATCCAGCTAAGGTTGGGGGTAAGGGACATCCCTGTACCTCATTTTATTAGTAATGGGTTATAGAGTTGCTCATTAATCAAGAGTTTGGTTCTAGGATCACACTTGCTTGTTAGTGGGGAGGGTTGTCCTTGCTTGGGGGTATTTTGTCATTTTATTTTTATATTGGGTGGAGATGAGTGTGATCTTTTGGCTTTGTTTTGATGAACTGATCTCATTTTGTACATTAATAAACATTGGTATTTTTATGGGGGTTACGCATTTGATGGTGTCTGCTTTACCATTTCTATGTCTTTTGGTTTAGTTATTGCTAACTGTGGGGTCACATGCCCTAATTTTCTTGGAAGTAATACTACTTTATTACCATTTGTGAGAGATGTTCTGTATATATGTTTTGAGAGTATGGCCAAATGCTCTGGTCAACAGTCAGGCCATTAAATTTTTTTAAACGCTTTCTGTGTACATAATCCTTTATTTTTGTGTTCTTATATTTACAGAGCAATGACAACAGTTTTTCAATTCCTATACATTTGCTCCTTATCCCTCCAGAAGAAGAAGCAGCTCTAGAGCAGATGTCAGGTAAACCTAATAAGAAACCTTCTCAATATTCTGCTGATACAGTATGCAAAACTAAACTCACATTATGTTTATGGTTAACTACCGTATTTATCGGCATATACCGCGCACTATTTTGCCCTGAAAATCAGGGCAAAATCGTGGGTGCGCGATATACGCCGATACCCGCTTTCCCGCCACGAGTTTGAATACTGCGCCAGCATATACCGAGCGCAGTACACTCGTGTATCTTCGGGCAGTCTCGGCGACTCACACGCTGACGTCCTGAGCGTACATGACGTCAGCGCGAGAGTTGCCGAGCCTGCCCGACGATATATGTCGGGAAATGAGCGGGGAGGACGCGAGGACGCCACAGAAGGACGCCGGACCAGACGAAGAGGACACCCGAAGCTGCAGAAGGACGCCGGGACCCGACGAAGAGGACACCCGAAGCCGCAAAAGGACGCCGGGACCCGACGAAGAGGACACCCGAAGCCGCAGAAGGACGCCGGACCCGACGAGGCCGCCGCGCAAGACACCAAAACTGTAAGTACAAAAAAAACGTTTTTTCCCACAGGATTCAAGGCAACTTTAGGGGTGCGCGGTATACGCGGGAGCGCGTTATACCGCGATAAATACGGTATATATTCTACTTTCCCTTGTTCTTCACTGTACCTTTTTTTTCCCTTCCTGGACCATAATTCCTCCATGCTTTCCTCTGTTTCTCTTTATTGCCTGGCTTATTTTCTGGGGTTACTTAAAATACCACTCTTTTATAAAAACAAAGGTACTATCAACCACGCTACCGGAGGTTTCAATGTAATGAACAGAAGACAAGACACTGTGATGTACTTTCACTTTTTTATTGCAATTTACTAATGTCTCTCTGTCAATCTATTCTGGTTGCCAAAGAAAAGTCAACCCTGTACAGAGCTAAGTGTTATGTTTAAAGTTTATACACAAAACAATTCTCCTGCACTTGGGTGCTAGGTCTAGAAATTTGTGGTGCAGTCAACCCTTTATGTGTGGAATGTCCCTGGTCTTGCTGCCCTCCTCAGAACAATGGGTGTCCTTGGAGCGGAAACATATAAAAAAAGGAAAGGAGGGCACACCGACCTTGTGCATTACCAAAGATAAATCGAATAAAGGTAAACAGCAATTATTATACTCACGTTCATACAGACGTGGTATACGAGCTTAACAATGCAACAGAAAAAGTAAGCAGTGTATCTATGGTCTGCAACTGGAACCAAAGGTCTTAGAGGACCAGATGGTATTGAAGGTTGGCTTACACGTTTCGAGAGAGGACCCTCTTCCTTAGAGCCAAAGAGATGAATCTAACATTTTGGTTCGAGAGCAGTTGGTCCTTAGTTTGACTTTCTTCCAGTCTTCAGTGTTAAAATATATTATTGTATGACCCATGTCAAATGTTTACCTTTTTTGGGGAGTCCACTAGTCCTGCTTAGTGGATATATGACAGAGAGTTGTGGATGGCCTTATCTTGTGTGTATCTGAATACTCAGTCCAGCCCATACTTTGAATCCCAGAAAAATACCAAAAAAAGAATGAACTGCTTTATTACCTGTATAACCTGTTGATGGACCTTTTAAGGCAATATACAGTACTGTAGTACAACTGTGTTAAAAAAGTATTAAAATTCACATAAAACCAAAGTACGATTTGATTTTCTTTGCATACATGCTTAAGATTTTACAGCATATTGATACATAGAAACCATGGGCCAGATTCACTGAAGAGATACGACGGTGTAAGTCAATTACACCTGTCGGATCTTAGGGCTATCTATGCGGAACTGATTCTATGAATAGATACTCTGAGAGATACGACGGCGTATCAGAGATACGCCGTCGTATCTCTCAGAGTATCTATGCGACTGATTCATAGAATCAGTTCCGCATAGATAGCCCTAAGATCAGACAGGTGTAATTGACTTACACCGTCGGCTCTTAGGATGCAGTACCTCGGCCGCCGCTGGGTGGAGTTCGCGTCGTTTTCCTGCGTCGGGTATGCTAATGAGCATTTACGGCGATCCACGACGGTTTTCGCGTTTGTTACGTCGTCGCTAGTAATTTTTTCCCGTCGCAAATTTACACCTGCTTTAACATGGCTTAACTTTAGTCGAGCCATGTTAAAGTATGGCCGGCGTTCCCGGGTCGAATTTCAATTTTTATTTGTTTTGGCGTAAGACGTCCGGGAATACGAATGGATGCTACGCACGTCGCCGTTCTAAAAAATTACGTCAAATCGCGCAAAGCACGGCGGGAATTTCCAAACTGAGCATGCGCAGTACGTCCGGCGCGGGAGCGCGCCTAATTTAAATGGTACACGCCCCATTTGAATTGGGCGGGCTTGCGCCGGACGTGTTTACGATACACCGCCGCAAGTTTACAGGTAAGTGCTTTGTGGATCAGGCACTTGCACTGAAAACTTGCGGCGGTGTAACGTAAACGGGTTACGTTGCGCCGCCGCAAAGGTACGAGAATCTGGCCCCAAATCTTGAACATTGTTAACACAGAATCACCCAGTTTGTTTCAGAAAATATTTCCTTCAGGGATATACAGTATGGAAAGTTTATGTTATCTATAATGAGAACACACTATTAAGTACATATGTCAAAAAAACACATGTCCACCAAAGTAACTTTCTCATAAAATAACTCCTGCTGGAAGTAATGCAGAGATAGCATGTACAGTCGTCACATAAAATCAAGCCACATGTTTTCTACCGCCACCCTCGCCGGCATGGAGTCAGACTTCAATGTATGCAGAGAAAATCGGCCATAATTTGGTTTTATGTGAATTTTAATACTTTGTACAAATACAGTATGACATATCTTTAACATCGTTGTACTATATTGCCTTAAAAGTCCCATCAAAGGGGTATTCCAAAGTTGTTACTAGTGCAAGGGATTTTGGCAATTTCAGAGCACCCACTACTATCTTGATGAAAAACTCTTGAATTCAAAACGTTATATATAGGCTTCAGCTTTATTATGGAGAATCTCTTATGTTTTTTTTAGAAAACCACTGTTCTGAGACCTGAAAAAAATCTTTTCTTTTTGTTCCAGGGTTCAGACCCGATGTTAATCCTGGCCGTGATGCTGATAATTCTGAAGAATTGAATTCTGAAGGATCAGATTCTTGTGAGTCTATCCAGCAGACGCTCATTATTCCATGCTCTATTTTAGCCAGTTTCTCTTGTGTCATATCCTCAAAAGGCTAATTAGAGTTTCTGTCCTGCCTTTTATGAGTAGGCTCATCGGAGAAGAGCTAAATTCATAGTTGTTTGCCAATTCTTGATTCAGCTATATTTAGACTTCACAGCAATGTCAGCTTAGAACTGAACTTTTATGTCTTTTACACTTGTAGAAGTGGTAGGTTCCAAAGGTAATGTTGATATGCAAAAGGAAGTGGGTATACACTAGTGCAAAAATCTAGTAAATGGGTTGCTTGGTCATAGGCTTTGGCTCCCCCATAATCGGACATACAGGGTGTTTATGACCGCTAGAAAAGGGGCACTGGGGGTGGGCTGGTGAAATTGTCCTTAACCACTTCCTTACTGGCACTTAAACCCTCTTCCTGCCCAGACCAGTTTTCAGCTTTTAGCGCTGACGCACTTTGAATGACAATTGTGCGGTCATATAACACTGTAACCAAATTATATTTTTATCATTTTTTCCCCACAAATAGAGCTTTCTTTTGGTGGTATTTGATCACCTCTGCGGTTTTTATTTTTTGCGCTATAAACAAAAAAAGACAGAAAATTTTGAAAAAAACACAATATTTTCTTACTTTTTGCTTACTTACTTTTTGCTTACTTAGGCCCAGATTCTCAAAGGCGTTACGACGGCGCAACACCATTTGCGCCGTCGTAACTCCTCATCTGGCCCCGGGTATCTATGCGACTGATTCTTAGAATCAGTTACGCATAGATACCCATTAGATCTGACAGGCGTAAGGCTCTTACACTGTCAGATCTAAAATGCAATTTTGTTTCCCGCCGCTAGGTGTCGCGGACGTCGCTTTCCCCGTCGCTTATGTAAATTAGCAAATTACGGCGATTCCCGAATGTACGCGCGCTCGATGCAGAGAATTTGCGTTGTTTCCGTAGCCATTCCGACGCGGAAAGTTGCCCCTGCTATTATGAGGGGCAACCAATGTTAAGTATGGCCGTCGTCCCCGCGTCGAAATTTTTAAAAATTACGTTGTTTGCGTAAGACGTCCGTGAATGGCGCTGGACGCCATTTACGTTAACGTCTAAGCAAATGACGTCGGTGCGACGTCATTTGGCGCAATGCACGTTGGGTAATTTACCCGACGGAGCATGCGCAGTAGGCTCGGCGCGGGAGCGCGCTTAATTTAAATGGTGCCCACCCCATTTGAATTGGGCGGGCTTGCGCCGAGCGATTTAACGATACACCGCCGCAAGTTTACAGGTAAGTGTTCTGAGAATCAGGCTGTAAACCTGCGGCGGTGTAACGTAAATCACATACGTTACGCTGCCCAGGAGCAACGTAAATGTATGAGAATCTGGCCCTATCTTTTTTCTTTTTTTTTTTCTTTTTTTTCGTTTAGGCCGATACGTATTCTTCTACATATTTTTGGTAAAAAAAATCGCAATAAGTGTATATTGATTGGTTTGCGCAAAAGTTATAGCGCCTACAAAATAGGGGATAGATTTATGACATTTTTATTATTTTTATTTTTTTACTAGTAATGGCGGCGATCTGCGATTTCTGTCAGGCCTGTGCTATTGCGCTGAACATATCGGACACTTTTGACAGTATTTTGGGACCATTCACATTTATACAGCGAACAGTGCTATAAATATGCACTGATTACTGTATAAATGTGACTGGCAGGGAAGGGGTTAACACTAGGGGGCGATCAAGGGGTTAAATGTGTTCCATGGGAGTGATTCTTACTGTGGGGGGAGGGGACTGACTGGGGGAGGTGACCGATCTGTGTCCCTATGTACAAGGGACACAGCATCGATCTCCTCTCTCCCTGACAGGACGTGGAGCTCTGTGTTCACTATCAGCATGAATCACTTCTGACAAGTTTTCCTGACACCAAGAGAGAAAAGGTAACAGGGGAGGGATCTCCAGCTGGTTGGAAAAAAAAACAATAATTGTTGCACTTAAAATGTCACCAACATGCAGAGCTGCATTGTTTGCAGGATGAGGGAAATGGTTAAAAATGTCAGGATTCAGGACATACAATAGGCAGCAGAGAGTCAATAAATGACAGTGTTTAAAAATGACTTCTGGTGGGAATATAGGGCCTGATCCACAAAAACCGGCCGTAACTTAACTTTTGCCATTTAAGTTACACCGCCGCAAAATCTCT
This sequence comes from Rana temporaria, assembly GCF_905171775.1. Taxonomy (NCBI): domain Eukaryota; kingdom Metazoa; phylum Chordata; class Amphibia; order Anura; family Ranidae; genus Rana; species Rana temporaria. The sequence continues at coordinate 240,916,024 of NC_053493.1, read as the reverse complement.
ACCTAAGTGCCTGATCCACAAAGAACTTACCTAGAAATTTTCAGCGGTGTAACTTAAATCCGTCCGGCGCAAGGCGTGCCTAATCTAATGGGGCGAGTCCTATTTAAATTAGGTGCGCTCCCGTGCCGGATGTACTGCGCATGCTCCCGACGTTATTTTCCCGACGTGCTTTGCGCGGATTTACGTTGCGCTGGGTTTTGAGAATCGCGACGGGCGGGAAAAAAAAATGGCAGCGACGCGGGATAGAAGGGTATACTTTTACAAGGTGTAAACAGTTTACACTTTGTAAAAGCAGCCCTAATTTTGCGACGTCAAACTAATACTTACGGAGAAAAAAGGAAGCGTAAAAGCTTTGTGGATCTCCGTAAGTGCTAATTTGCATACCCGACGCTGGATTTCGACGAGAAATGCCCCCAGCGGCGGCTGCGGTACTGCATCCTAAGATCCGACAGTGTAAGTCCCTTACACATGTCGGATCTTCTGCCTAACTATGGGAAACTGATTCTGTGGATCAGTTCCATAGATAGAAACAGGGATACGACGGTGTATCAGTAGATACGCCGGCGTATACCTTTTGTGGATCAGGCCCATAGTTTGTTGAAAAGGAGGATCTGTAGCCTGTTTGTTTTACCACAGGGATATGTAACTAGCACAAGGAAGGCAGCACGCTGAAGGGTAGAAGAACCTCCAGCTGATTGACAGCCTCAGTTCTGTTTGGCTCAGTTCACATGTGTCTGGGTACGGTTTCATTGTGATTTTTAAAAGGAGTCTGGTTAAGGTTTCGTTCACTGATTCAGGACCTAAAATCTTACAGTACTCTGAAAAACACAGTGTGGCCAGCCCGCAGATATGTGAACTGGCTCCATAAAAATCCAGGTTCATATGTCATGCAAAGTGGATGTGATTTTGAACGCATCCAATTTGCATACAGTATATGTAAACCGAGCCTTCCTGTGTGCTGTGTGAAGGGAGACATGTCTCTTCCCTCCAATGGGCTCTTAGACCTCTCTTTACTGAACTCTGCAGAGTGTAACTTATTCTCTGTGTATCACCTGAGGATAGTCCCTTTACTGGGTTTATGACCACTTTAAAGCAAATTTTTATGGCTTTCTTATTTAATTTTTTAAAGTTTGCTCTTCCATATTTTTATAATTTTGTTAAAAATAGCTTAGAGGGAGCCATCAGTAGCTCTTTACAGTTACTTGTTCTCTTTGCGTGAGAGAAGATATCAGACACACAGGGAGGACATAATATTCAGTGTGTCAGTTGCCTTGTATAGACTTGCATTGTGAGAATGAGCTTTACATTTGGCTAGGGTCGGTGTCACTACTGGTAACATGAGGCAATACCTGGACCCTATAGAGTTTGCACAGGCAGTCCAACTCCTCCAGGATGGCACATCAATATGTGTCATTGCCAGAAGGTTTGCCATGTCTCCCAGCACAGTCTCAAGAGCATGGAGGAGATTCCAGGAGACAGGCAGTTACTCTAGGAGAGCTGGACAGGCCATAGAAGGTCCTTAACCCATCAGCAGGACTGGTAGCTGCTCCTTTGTGCAAGGAGGAACAGGATGAGCACTGCCAGAGCCCTACAAAATGACCTCCAGCAGGCCACTGGTGTGAATGTCTCTGACCAATCAGAAACAGAATTCATGAGGGTGGCCTGAGGGCTTGACATCCTCTGGTGGGCCCTCCGCTCACTGCCTGGCACTCGATTGGCATTTGCCATTGAACACCAGAATTGGCAGGTCCACCACTGGCACCCTGTGCTTTTCAGTTGAGAGCAGGCTCACCCTGAGCACATGTGACAGATGTGAAACGGTCTGGAGAAGCCACAGAAAATGTTTTGCTGCCTGTAACATCATTTGGCATGACTGGTTTGGTGGTGGGTCAGTGATGGTCTGAGGAAGCACATCCACGGAGGGACGCACAGACCTCTACAGGCTAGCTAGACAATGGCACCCTAACTGCCATTGGGTATCGGGATGAAATCCTCGGACCAATTGTCAGAACCTAGGCTGGTGCAGTGGATCCTGGGTTCCTCCTGGTGCATGACAATACCCAGCCTTATGTGGCGAGAGTATGCAGCCAGTTCCTGGAGGATAAAGGAATTGATACCATTGAATGCCCCCCATGCTTGCTTGACCTAAATTAGGGCTGGCAAACACAAATTCATCGGGGGCCGCATCAGCAGTATGGTTACCCTCAAAGGGCCGGTTGTATAGGATTATGCATCTACTCTTTATTATCATAATTGCGCTACGTATACAGTGCATGGGTCAGGATTGTGCTAAGTACACAGTGCATGGGTCAGGATTGTGCTAAGTACACAGTGCATGGGTCAGGATTGCGCTAAGTACACAGTGCATGGGTCAGGATTGCGCTAAGTACACAGTGCATGGGTCAGGATTGCGCTAAGTACACAGTGCATGGGTCAGGATTGCGCTAAGTACACAGTGCAGCGGTCAGGATTGCGCTAAGTACACAGTGCATGGGTCAGGACTGCACTAAGTACAAAGTGCATGGGTCAGGATTGCGCTATGTATACAGTGCATGGGTCAGGATTGCGCTAAGTACACAGTGCATGGGTCAGGACTGCACGAAGTACACAGTGCATGGGTCAGGACTGCACTAAGTACAAAGTGCATGGGTCAGGATTGCGCTATGTATACAGTGCAGCGGTCAGGATTGCGCTAAGTACACAGTGCATGGGTCAGGATTGCGCTATGTATACAGTGCAGCGGTCAGGATTGCGCTAAGTACACAGTGCATGGGTCAGGATTGCGCTATGTATACAGTGCAGCGGTCAGGATTTTGCGCTACGTACACAGTGCAGGGGTCAGGATTGCGCGAAGTACACAGTGCATGGGTCAGGATTGCGCTACGTATACAGTGCAGCGGTCAGGATTGCGCTAAGTACACAGTGCATGGGTCAGGATTGCGCTACGTATACAGTGCAGGGGTCAGGATTGCGCGAAGTACACAGTGCATGGGTCAGGATTGCGCTACGTATACAGTGCAGCGGTCAGGATTGCGCTAAGTACACAGTGCATGGGTCAGGATTGCGCTACGTATACAGTGCAGGGGTCAGGATTGCGCGAAGTACACAGTGCATGGGTCAGGATTGCGCCTAAAAATTTCTCTCATCTGTACTCTTTCCTACCTTCCTACCTGGACCAGCTCTGGTACCTCCCTGTGTAGGCGTCTCCCTCATTTTGTATTGGGCTATGGTACCTTTTTTTTTATTTGGCTATAGTAGTGGTACCATCCCTCTGTGGGTGGATCTCCTGTATTATCAGTACTTTGCTTCTTTTTGTTTTTGACCAAAACTGTAAAATAGCAGCACACAGTTTTTTAAGAAGAGCCACAGGACGCAGCCAGCTGGTTTGGGGAAAAAAACGTCCCCAAAAACTGCCAGCAATCTCTGCCACTTCATACATTCAGTGGCATGCAAAAAAGCCAGCAGCGCTGGCTGGAAAGACTGGGGAACCGGGGTGGAGACGGGGCAGTGGTGGAGGCGGAGACAGGGTGGAGGAGGAGGCGGGCACTAGAGCTGCATTGTGGCTGCAGACAGAGTGGAGGAGGAGACAGGGCGGAGTAGGAGGCGGGCACCAGAGCGGCAGCCCGAACCATAATGAAAGATCACCGGCGGTGGAGGCGGAGCCTGAGACGCAGCGTTGGAGGCAGGACGGAGACGGAGCGACACTTCACATATTCACCTTACTCTGTGCCGCTCCGTCTCCGCCTCCGTCCTGCCAACAACGCTGCGTCTCAGGCCTCGTACACACGGACGGACTGTCCGCTGAAAACGGTCCGCTGCAATGAAATTTCGGCAAAATGGACTAACCTGCTGCATCATTTTTTCACTTCGATTTTTATGTTTTTGAATTCAGCCCTCTATAGATTGATCATTTTCGTTTCGATCAAACTATGTGGTATTTTTTCATTCCTAACACATTCCCCAGTCCATATCCGTATAGATACAAGCATGATATTTTTCCCCATTGAGATCTGATGTGTTCTCAAAGTGTTCCTTTAATTATTTTGAGCAGTGTGTATCTATCTTTCTATATATATATATATATATATATATATATTACGTGCTACATAGCATTTATCACTAAAAAAGTGTCCTGGGCACTACATTATAAAACATGAGAGTCGCTGTTAAAAGATGAAATTCGATGGACTGTAAGTATATGACAAACACAAGTGGTGTTGGTGTATTTTACCACTCGGCTGTGGTGTGACTTTTGTTTTGCAGATCTATTTGTGTCTTTCTAGTTTACAAGACATGTAGTTGCAGAGCAGCCATCCCTGGGGACTCTGTCTCCCTTTGGATATCAGTGTTTACACATAAACACTGCACTATATTTTTCTGTATCCAAGGTACTGGTACATATGCAAGCAAAATACACATCTGTTTGTTTAACCAATTCAATACAGGGCATTTTCACCCCCTTCTTGCCCAGGCCAATTTTCAGCGCTGTATGACAATTGTGTGGTCATACAACGCTGTACCCAAATGAAATTTTTATCATTTTTTTTCTCCACAAATAGAGCTTTCTTTTGCTACAATTTTGAAAAAAAAAACCACAATACTTTTAACTTTTTGCTGTAATAAATATCCCAATTTAAAAAGAAAAAAAAAACAATTCTCAGTTTAGGCTCATACGTATACCGTATTTATTGGGGTATATCGTGCTCCCGCGTATAGCGCGCACCCCTAAAGTTGCCCCGAAATTCCTGTGGAAAAAAAGATTTTTGTACTTGCAGTTAGGTGTCTTGCGCGGCGTCCATCGGCGGCCTCGTCGGGTCCGGCGTCTGTCTGCGGCTTCGGGTGTCCTCTTCGTCGGGTCCGGCATCCTTCTGCGGCGTCCTCCCCGCTCGTTTCCCGCTTTCCCGCGCCGAGTTTGAATACTGCGCCGGCATATACCGAGCGCAGTACACTCGTGTATAGTCGGGCAGGCTCGGCTACTCTCGCGCTGACATCCTGTACGTCCAGGACGTCAGAGCGAGAGGAGCCGAGACTGCCCGACTATACACGAGTGTACTGCGCTCGGTATATGCCGGCGCAGTATTCAAACTCGGCGCGGGTATCGGCGTATATCGCGCACCCACGATTTTGCCCTGATTTTCAGGGCAAAAAAGTGCGCGGTATACGCCGATAAATACGGTACTTCTACATATTTTTGATAAAAAAAATCGCAATAAGCGTATATTTATTGGTTTGCTAATTTGCATACCCGACGCGGAATTTCGACGAGAAATGCCCCCAGCGGTGGCCGAGGTACTGCATCCTAAGATCCGACAGTGTAAAACTATTACACCTGCCGGATCTTAGGAATATCTATGCGTAACTGATTCTGTGAATCTTTTGTGGATCTGGCCCAAAGTCCCCCGTCATAATACATTAGCTCAGTGGAAGAGATCCCTTCATCCACATTACTTGTGTTGATGCAGAGATCTGTCAGTGTTTTTTTTTTTCGTTTTTTTTCCATTCAACTGGTGGGTTGAACAAAAAAAAAACGGTGTCGCTATACTAGGGCCAAATAACTTACCAGCTTGTCTTACTTGGAAGAAAACTTGCAAAAGCACAGGAAGGACATGCAAACTGGAATTGAGCCAATGACCCAGAAGTGAAAAGGCAGAAATGCTAAGCATTAATCAACAGTGCTGCCTGTGTCGGGGTCAGTGTTTTTTTTTTTATGCCAGGTTTACTTTAAATTATTGCTACCATTTTCTAAAGTACAGAATTTATAAATCTTGCCTGAGCTGTATGAACCCCCCCCCCTTCCTGACACAGCACAGAGAAACAAAGCTGGGGTGTCAATCACAGGCTGTGTTCTGGAGATCCCTTCCCTGTCACCATGTTTCCCTTGGTGTCAGAAAAACTTGTCAGAAGTGACTCATGTAGACAACTGAGAAACCAGACAGCAGACAGAAATTACACTTATATAGCGCTAACCTTTTGCCAATACCCCAGATATTGAATATTATAAAACACAGGATGAAATGCCAATGTATATATTAACACAGAAAGCTGTTCCAGAGGTTAGGAATGTCAAGGTTATAAAATAGTCACTGGCTGACACAAACAGAACATGCAAGGCTGCAAGAGAAGAGGGCAGGCATGAAAGGGGGCTAAGCAGGCATGATATAGCACAGTTTATTAAAAAAATGTAAATGTATAAACAATTGCAGACAGATGGAGGCCATTGGTGGATGTATTCCGGGATGGTCCAATGAAAGCTGCGACCAAAATTCCGTGGGAAATGTATTATCCGGCAATCCTGGGAGAGCCAACAGAGCTAGGGATCTGTCCAGGGAGAGCCGATGCCAGAGAGACCAGGGACCGCCAATGTGATGTGTCCAAAACTGGGATGGACGCCCAGGGAAAGTTCCTCCAGCTGGTGTGAATGAGCGTTCAGCCCGACGATTTTGGTAGCCAATAGGGATGCATTTTGGAGGCAAACCATGCCTCCTTTATCATTGACACTTGGCTCTCTGGATTGAGACAAGTACGCACTAAAGAGATCTGCTTTGTCCATATTTAATGTCTGAGGTTTACAATCACTTACAATGATCTCCAGCTATCCTCTAAACCAGTGGTCTCCAAACTGCGGCCCGGGGGCCGAATGTGGCCCTTTTCTTGCTTTTATCCGGCCCTTGGGGCAATATTTTATTCACGGACACCAACGAAGGAGCACAGTTCCTCCCAATGACGCCAACAATGGGGCTCAATAATACCAATGATGGGGGACCATTCCTTCCAATGACACCAACAATGGGGCCCAATAATACCAATGATGGGGGACCATTCCTTCCAATGACACCAAAGATTGGGCACTATTCCTCCCAATGACATCAATGATGGGGCACAGTTCCACCCCAATGACCTCAACAATGGGGCACTGACACCAAAAAAGAGGCATTGTTTACTACAAATGATGCTGGGACAATTTCTACCCATGATGGCCACAGTCCGGCCCCACTAAAGTCTGAAGGATTGTAATCAGGCCCTTTGTTTAGGAAGTTTGGAGACCTCTGCTCTAAACAATGAATGCCGGTCATTGACCCTCTAGAATAAAATCTACAACTATAAGAAATACATTTTATTCTGCTTTATAAAAAAAAAAAAAAAACTTCTGTTTTAATCTTTTTTGTAGCCCAACAATATAACAGTGCAGTATCCACACTCTCTCAGGAGCCCATGGAGGATGCCTGTAACGGTCAGACAGTAAATCCGTGGAACAACTTGCCATCCCTTTATGCCAGTGAATCTATAAGTTCTCGTAAGTAAATACATAGAACTAGGAACAACATAGTGATTCCTCTTCTATAGATAAATATTAATTAATATTTGGAGTCCTTTAAAAAAAAAATATATATATATATATATATATATATATACATATATATATATATATATATATATATATATATATATATATATATATATATATATATATATATATAATTTTAAATCTTTTGTATTATGTCTTTTTACTATGTGTATAACATACTCTACTACTCCACTAAAGCATTTGTATTTCTGCCTGTGTTGCTGCTGGAGAGCCCCCCTCATTTCCAGGGTGGTAAAACAATGTCAGCAGGACAGGCAGTTGGGGTAAATCTCTCTAATGGAGTCCAGTTGGCAGTACAAACTTGACAAGGGTTCTGAACTTTTACACCACTCTATCCCAAATGAAGAAAAAAAAGTTTACAGCAGACATTCACCTTTTTGTTGCAAATGATGTGTTCTAAAATTAATCAAGAAATACTTGCGAGCTGCTAAAATTATAAAATAAAATAAAATACATAAGTGAATCGCACACACCTAAACACACTCAATATTTGTACAAAATAATAATGAAAAAATGCTCCTTTGTGTTCCACCTACTTGTGCAAATAACTTCTACCATGCAGTGTGAGTTTCCCTTCACCGGATGTGCCCTCACCTTAGGTTATGTGACCACTGGTAGGGTCTATCTGCACCTCTAATCCACACCAAGGGGATCCACTCTGATTTTCAGATGGGTAAGATGTACAAGATATTACCAACGTTCTCCTTGCATGCTCCCCTGCTCAGCCAAGGCAACATAGAGAAAACACTATACCTAGTGCTTTCTCTTCAAAAAGAGATTGCTGTCACTGAACTCCTTTTCAAAGTGCTATCTGTCTGGCTGTCATGCTATCATGTTCCAATACAGTAGTAATCAGATAAGGACTATACGCTTTCTTCTCTTGACTTAACAAATCGTATTACTTTTCGGTACAGACGATCGAATACCGTGGGTTAGCGTAACAGCCTGTCAAATAGTATTTCAGAATTTGTATAGCGACAATATACGCAGAACTTTATATGTATTGTACATTCACATTAGTCGCTACCCTCAAGTAGCTTAGCTTAAAATCCGAGTTCCCTTTCCCATATGCCGGGTACACACATACCAAAAATCACAGGATCAGCGGGAAGTGGATGACGTTCGGTACTTTCTGTTCAACAGAGGCCATTCTTAAAGTGGTTGTTAAGCCACTGAACTACCTACAGCCCATCCCCTCTGTTGGCTATCATCTGTCCCAGTATCTGTGCTGCAAAAAAAAATGCAGATTATACCTTCTATCAGAGCATCTTCCAAGGCTCACGTGACTCCTCGGCTCTCTCCTTTGCCCAGCTGACAGCTATATTGGGCGGAGCTGAGCACTGCTGCTGATGTCAGCTGGCGAGGAGAGAGAGCCGAGGAGTCATGTGAGCCTTAGGAGATGCTCTGATGGAAGGTATAATCTGTTTTTTTTTTTTGTTTTTTTTGCAGCACAGACACTGGGATAGATAATGTTAGCTAACAGAGGGGATGTGTTGTAGTACAGTTATGATAGCAGCAGAAAGGGAAGGGGCGTGGAGCATAAGTGGCACAGACTAGCTGACAGGCAGAGAGGGGGATGCGGGAGAGGAGAGCTGCGAATGACGGAGGCACGTGAACTGACCACGTTGTTGTCAGGGCTCAGCAGCCATGATATACCGTGGTCAGTTTACAGGGGGATGGCATGGCCAGGCAGGATCCTTTAGGTTTTTTAGGTGATAGAAGGGGCCAAATTGCACAGCACAAGCACTGTGCATGCTTTAAGGGAACTGGATCCATTTTTTTGAGGGGGGTTACAAACACTTTAACAATCGGCTTCTGTCAAATAGGCATTCTGGAAAAACAGCATTTTATCAACACCTGCAGCCCATGGCTGATCAGTATATTTTGGGGGGAGCAAAGTCCCCCTGTCAGAATACTTTAGCTCAGTGAGAGAGATCCCTTCATCCACATTACTTGTGTTGATGCAGAAATTTGTCAATCTTATTTTTCTTTTTTTTTTGTCGTTTAACCAGTGGGTTGAACAAAAAAAAACTAACTGTGTCGCTATACTAGGGCCAATTAACTTACCAGCTTATCTTTGGAATGTACCGGAGTACTTGGAAGAAACTCGAAAAAGCACAGGGAGAACATGCAAACTCCATATGGAATTGAGCCAATGACCCAAGAGTGAAAAGGCAGAAATGCTAAGCACTAAGCAACAGTGCTGCCTGTGTCAGGCCCAGTGTTGCTTTTATGCCAGGTTTCCTTAAAATATTGCTACCATTTTCTAAAGTCCAGAATTTAATAAGCTTGTCTGAGCTGTATGAACGCCCACCCCACAGCACAGAGAAACAAAGCTGGGGCTGTCAATCACAGGCTGTGTTCTGGAGATCCCTCCCCTATCGCTATGTTTCACTTGGTGAAAACTTGTCAGAAGTGACTCATGTGGATAGCAGAGGAAGCAGGCAGAAATGACACTTAAACAGCGCCAACCTTGTGCCAATACCCTTGATATTGAATATTTTATAAAACACAGGATGAATTCCCAATGTATATATTAACACAGAAAGGTATATTCCCGGAAGTTAGGAATGTTAAGGATATACAATGGTCACTAACAAGGGATCTGTCCAGGGAGAGCCGATGCCAGAGAGATCAGGGATGTGTCCAAAGCTGGGATGGACACCCAGGGAAAGTTCCTCCAGCCGCTGTGAATGAGCGTTCAGCCCGAAGATCGTGGTAGCCAATAAGGACGTGTTTCGAAGGCAAGCCACGCCTCCTTTATCATTGGCACTTGGTTCTCTGGATTGAGACAAGTACACACTAGAGAAATATGCTTTGTTCATATTTCATGTCTGAGGTTTACAATCACTTTAATGATCTTCAACTATCCTCTTAAACAATGAATGCAGATCCTTGATCCTCTAGAACAGTGGTTATCAACCCTGTCCTCAGGGCCCACTAACAGGCCAGGTTTTATGTATTACCTTGGGGAGATGCAGACAAGAATACTGCAATCACTGAGCAGCAAATGATATCACCTGTGATGTATTTCAGTTATCTTGCAAACCTGGCCTGTTGGTGGGCCCTGAGGACAGGGTTGATGACCACTGCTCTAGAATAAAATCTAAATCTTTAAGAAATAAATTTTATTCTGCTTTATTAAAAAGAAACATTCTGTTTTAATTTATTTTTCAGCCCATCAATATAACAGTGCAGTATCAACACTCTCCCAGGAGCCCATGGATGATGCTTGTAATGGTCAGCCGGTAAATCCCTGGAACAACTTGCCATCCCTTTGTGACAGTGACTCTATAAGTTTTCGTAAGTAGATACATAGAACTAGAATCAACATAGTGATGCTATTGATAAATATTAATTAATATTTGGAGTAATTTTTTCCCCCAATTTTTTTAAAAGTTTTTAATGTTTTTTTTATTATGTCATTTTACTATGTGTATAACATACTTTACTACCCCAGTAAAGCTTTTATTTCTGCCTGTGTTGCTGCTGGAGAATCCCCCTCATTTCCATGGCGGTAAAATAATGTCAACAGGACAGGCAGTTAGGGTAAATGTCTCTAATGGAGCCCAGGTAGCGATAAAAACTTGACAAGGGGTTCTAACCCTTTCCATCACTATCCCAAATGAAGAGAAACGTTTTTGCCAGACATTCACTTAAAGGAGAAGTCCAGAGTGAGCTTTTTAGGTTGGGCTTCTCCTAAGGGTTACAAGTGTGCAATTCGTTTTGCACTCCTGTGACCCGTTTTCAGCAGAGATCAGTCTGAAGTACGCTCTCCGCTGACGTCACTGCCATCAGTCGGGGCAGCACGTCATCACGACTTCCAAGTCAGGATCCACCAGCTGCCCTGATTGATGGCAGTCTCACCTTTTTGCTGCAAATGATGTGTTCTAAAATATTTTTAAGAAATACTTGCAAGATGCTTAAAATTATATTATATAAGTGAATCACACACTTAATATTACGTGGACAAAATATATCAAACTAATAGCTCCACATCAGTGTTCCATCAGGACGTGAGTACTGTCCCTTTAAGGCCCCATGCACACGAGACGCAAATGCAAACACATCTAAACACACGATTTCAAAGGCAAAAACCGGCGTTCAAAACGCCAGTTTTTGCCATGAATTTCACGGCGTTTTACCGCGTTTGCGTTTATAAGCGTTTAGTTAAGAGACATCATAAGACCCTCCCTAAGCTCAAAAAACAATATTATTTAACCATTTCAGCCATTTTGTGAGACCAAAGTGAGTAGCAGCTGAAAGAGCAGCAGTATACTTGTATTTAGCGTGTCACTTGCCACATCACCTGCCACAAGCTGTGGATTGTCCACTTGCCATGTCACCTGCCACAAGTTGTGAATTGTCCACTTGCCACGTCATCTCCCACGTCACCTGGCCACCTCACCTGCCACAAGTTGTGGATTGTCCACTGGCCACGTCACCTGCCACGTCAACTGGCCACGTCACCTGCCACAAGTTGTAGATTGTCAACTTGCCACGTCACCTGCTACAAGTTGCAGATTGTCCACTTGCCATGTCACCTGGCCACGTCACCTGGCTACAAGTTGTGGATTGTCCACTGGCCACGTCACCTGCCACGTCCCTAAGCTCAAAAAACAATATTATTTAACCATTTCAGCCATTTTGTGAGACCAGAGTGAGTAGCAGCTGAAAGAGCAGCAGTATACTTGTATTTAGCGTGTCACTTGCCACATCACCTGCCACAAGCTGTGGATTGTCCACTTGCCACGTTGAATTGTTACACTAAGGAATACTCCTTACATTCAGTTCTATATACTTAAGCGGAGCTCCACCCTAAAGTGGAACTCACGCTGATCGGAACCCGCCGCCCCTCCGGTGTCACATTTGACACCTTTCAGGGGGGAGGGGGGTGCAGATACCTGTCTAAAGACCGGTATTTGCACCCACTTCTGGCCACACAGTCTCGGGTTTTCTGCGGGCAGTTTTCTCCTTCTGTCCTCCCCCCCGTTGTGCTCTGGGAACACTCGGCTCCCAGAGCACAGCGGGAGCCAATCAGCGGCGCAGCGCAACTTGCGCATTCGCCGTAGGGAACCGGGTAGTGAAGCCAGAGCGCTTCACTTCCTGGTTCCCTCACTGAGGATGGCGGGGGGAGCAGCAGAGAGACGAGCGATCGCTCGTCCTCTGCTGCGGACGGCGCTGGACTCCAGGACAGGTAAGTGTCCTAACATTAAAAATCAGCAGCTGCAGTATTTGTAGCTGCTGTCTTTTAATATTTTTTTTTACTGGCACATCCGCTTTAAGTATAGTTATAATTGCTATTTTTTATTTTTTGTAATTGATTCTTTTCATTGTATTGTACAAATATGAACAGTACTATTATTATGACTTTTGTTATGCCTTATGAAAACACAATAAAATATTCAAACAGAAACAATACTGAATGTATAGAACTAGCATTAGTAGTTGGAGCTTTTTTGCAGTCTAGAAAATATTGTTATATTTACCACATTATAATACTTCACAACGTTTAAGTACGGAAGAAGATAAAATATTGTATGTGAATAAGCAAAAGGTACAAAATTGTGCTGTCGTTAGTGGTCCGTTTTTATAATTGACCTATTTATTTTTATCTTTTATTATTTGTAGCTGCCTCAGACCCTTCTGTCGTTCAGCAGAACAGTGAGAAAGACCCAGCTACTGATTCAGACACCACGCCAGATATACTTCACTACCATCAAGATAAGTCTATCCATCGCTCCTCTGAAAGCCAGGATGAGATCCCCACACTGAACCTTTCTAAACTACTATCTGAACAGGCAGAGCCTGAAGCAAAAACCTCTTCAAGCTCAAATCAGAAAGGAGCTCCGCAATCTGATTCTGCTCTTCCCTCTAGTCAGAGGAGACTTTCAGACTGTAGCCAAAGCTTGCTTGGCTTGATGCCTCTTGTCCAAGATTCCTCAAGTCTGATACACACTTCTCCGCAAAGAAAGGTAGCCTTGGAAAGAAAACTGCCCATAAGTCCCATTTCATCTCATGGTTCAGAGAGCAAACGTGATTCTAACATTATTCGAACCATTTTGCCAGAAACCAGTAAGAGGGACAATGAGACATGTCATAGCCCCAGGGAGTGGAGGGCAGTGAAGAGGAAGCAAGCTCCAGAAGATCTAGATACCATACTCTCTGCCCCAGCTCAACAAGCATCTGTACATAGAGAAATACCAGATTGTGCAGCTGCTGTGATTTCTTCTGTACCTACTACAAACAATGGAGCCCAGACTGAAACCAACAGCGATGTTGAAGAAAGAAGCAAGACCATTAATGGCTCCCGTATGGATAAAAAGCAAACAAGGACAGAACAGGTAAATAAAATGGCAAGCATTGAAACTGCAGTAGCATCTGGGACAGCTGCACTCAGAGACAAAACACTGCCTAATAAACCCTGTCTAGAATTTGTGCGTAAATCAAAAAGGAAGATTGTAGAAAACTCTGAGAATAAATTGCCTGCGGCAAACCTGGCAACAACAAGCAGAATTGGCTCAAAAGGTCTTTCCAGCATATCTCAGGGACAGACCTCTACCTTGCAAGCACCTGTTCTAGAAATGAAGAAGACTAAAATGGTGAGGAATGCTAATATTTTTTTCTGCTAACTACTGCAGTCATCCTATTTTGTACCATATCAAACACAAGAAATCTTTAAAGTGATAATAAGGGATTTTTTAAAAAAACATGTTATACTTACCTACCATTGGTTTTTCACAGAGCAGCCTTCATTCTCCTCTTCTGGGGTCCCCTGCCATTGCTCCTGGCTCCTCTTGCCTTTAAGTACCCCACTAGCTAGGTGAGAACTCGTGTCGGCTCACTCCTGAACTACACTGTGTGCGTCTATTGACACACTCAGTGCTTCTTCGTCACTGGATTAGATCGACAGCAGCGAGAAGGGAGAGAGCAGCGCTGGATCGAAATTGGGCTCAGAGTATTTGGGGGCGGTTCATTAAGGTTAAAAAAAAACAGGGCAAACAAAACTGCAGGCCAACCCAGAATAACCTCTCCTATTGCCAGCATGCCTCAATTTTTTTCTACTGTCCTGGGAGGATGAAATAATTTTCTTCGGCTATGCTGTTTAAAACTAACTTAGGTATTTTTTTTGTCTTCAATTAAGACTCTTCTCTACATCACTGCTAGTCTGCCAAATCTTTAGGTAAGCCTTCCTCTGCATGAGGGTATGTCCCTACTTTTCAGAGTTGGGGAATCTTTGCTAATCTATGTGGATGCAACAGCTTGCATCTCAGATGCTTGGGTACAGAAAATTGTATTCAAATGCTACATAGTGGTGTTTCACTCCATGCCCTCTCCAGTTTCCTCCAGACTTCCCGTGTCACGACACGTGTTAGCAAATCTCTATCGAGCACTCTTGGGGGTCTTCTGGGTCAAAGTGGCATTGTCCAAGTTCCTGTTGCAGAATGGTTCCAGGGATTTCAATCCAATTTGTTCATCCCTCCAAGACCCAAAGAGGGCATTCGCTCCATTCTGGATCTCAAAACACTCAATGTCTTCTTTCCTGTTCATAAATTCCACATGGAATCTACCAAATCTGTTATCACCTCCTTTGACTTTCTGGCTTCTGTAGACATCAGAGATACTTACCCACATGCCCTATCTTTTCAGCACACCAGCGAGTCCTATACTTTGTGTGGGACCTCTGCACTACCGATTAGTGTCCTTGCAGTTTGGCCTCGCCTCTGTATCTTGGGTTTTCATCAAATACTAGCCCTGCTGCACTGCTCTAGTGACATCCCCTTGGTTGGATACTTAAGCCACCTGCTGTTGAAAGAACAGTAAATGTGGACTGTGTCAGAAAACATGGCGCTGATCACCAGGATTTTACAGCAAATTGGATAGATCCTGAACCTTTAGAAATTATCCCTGGAACCAACTTATGATTTGGAGTATCTGGATCTAGTCCAGTTGTTCCTTCCACAGGAGTATTCCAGTCTCCGTTCTCCACTTATGCATTCTTAGGTCTAATGCCATCATCCTTCAATGTACTTCCATATGTCCAGTTTCACTCGCATCTCTACAACGCAACATTCTGTTGAAATTGGACAAAGCAATCTGGTTTCTAGACAGACCTATTTGTTTATTACCTAGAACTATATTGTCCCAGAATTGCTGGCTCAGTTTTCTAGGCCTGGAGTTCTTCTCTGTTGGTGCTCGGGAAATGGTTGTCAGAAGAGACTCTTCTCTCGATCAACATCGTAGAAATTCAGGTGATAAGGCTGTGTCTTCGTAGGAGGTGTCAAGGTGTTAGGCAGACTTTTTAGCTAACCCAAGTAGATCTGGGGGAGTGGTTCCTGCAACCAAGGGTGTTCAGGACATGGGCTGCAGGTATAGGGAGCTGGACATTGACCTCCATGCTCAACAACAAACTGGATGAGTTTGTCTCCAGGTACAGGGATCCTCTAACATAAGCAGTGGAGGCTCTGGTGGTTTCGTTGGATCAGTATTCTTTAATTTTTGCCTTTATCCTCTGAATTATCTTCCTCTTCTTAACTGGATCAAGATGGGGGCATAACAATGATCTTCATTGCTCCGCATTGGCCCAGCTGGATGTGTTACATTGACCCGGCTCCTTGTGGATGCTCCATGGGCTCTGCCAGATTGTCAGGACCTTCTGTCCTAAGGACTAATTTGCCATCCTGCTCCATGGTCACTGGCTTTAATGTCATGGCTGTTAAAATTCAAGTTCTCAGGTACAAGGATATCTCTAAGCTTGTGATTCCTGTGATACTTAAAGCTAGGTAGTCTTCTTTTTTGCAAGCTCTGTTATCAGATATGGAGTGCATAACTTGTGTGACTCTCAGGTCTTCCACCCCAGGTTTTTCTTCATGGGACTAATCCTCTTCTTCCTGCATCTGGTTTTGGACCAGCGTTTGGCTCTCAGGTTAAGGGTCCCATGCATTACATATTAGTCATCTTGACTAGCAGATCTGGTCCTGGGTCAACACAAAAAGAGTATAATTATTTTTATCAGCAGAAATTGATCAATAAAAGCAGTAATTCTTAAAAACCAAGCTAGTGAATTTGCTCAGAGCAGGAAGACAAATCAGGTCTGTTTAAATAAAATGAGAAATGTGATAAACTTAAAGCGGGAGTTCACCCATTTGTAAAAAAAAATTTGTTCTCCCCTTAGCTTCCTGCTCGTTCGGTCTAGGGGAATCGGCTATTTGTATTAAAATATGAGCAGTACTTACCCGTTTTCGAGCTGCATCTTCTTCCGTCGCTTCCGGGTATGGGTCTTCGGGAGCGGGCGTTCCTTCTTGATTGACAGCCTTCCGAGAGGCTTCCGACGGTCGCATCCATCGCGTCACTCGTAGCCGAAAGAAGCCGAACGTCGGTGCGGCTCTATACTGCGCCTGCGCACCGACGTTCGGCTTCTTTCGGAAAATCGTGACACGATGGATGCGACCATCGGAAGCCTCTCGGAAGCCTGTCAATCAAGAAGGAACGCCCATTCCCGAAGCCCATACCCGGAAGCGACGGAGAGGATGCATCTCGTAAACGGGTAAGTACTGCACATATTTTAAAATAAATAGCCGATTCCCCTAGTAAAAACGAGCAGGAATCTAAGGGGGAAAAGTGCCCTCTAAGGGTGAACCCCCGCTTTAAGTCGCAAGTGGGGGAAGAGTCCAAAATCCTGACAAAGGTATTTTAAATTTTCAAAAAAGCAGAGAAAAAAATAAAAATTAGTAAAAGGAGAAGGAAGAAAAGAGAGAGAGAGACAAAAAAGGGAGGGTAGGGGGTATGTTAAACAACACGTATCTGTATTTCTGTTTCTATATACATATTTCAGAAAACAAAGTATGTTGATAGGTTAAAACTATGGAACCGATAAAGGTATTGTCCAGGCATGCCTTGGATTGATTATACACTTCAGTAGGTGCTCATTTGCTAGTCGTTTACCGTGTAAGCCTTTTATCTGGCCTGATCTACAGTTCAAAATACTTAGGAGAACTAATGTTTTCTTTAATCATTAATCTTTCATGTAGCAGCACTGAAAACTCACACTGATCACATGATCGTTCCTTTTAAAACACAGGATGCAATGCAACCCAGATGGTTCCTCCATGTTTGGATAGTTTTTTTTTTATTAGAAACGCAAGTTTATTGAGTTGTTGCATCTGTACAAAAGAAAAAGGTTGTTCAGAGACATTACACAGAAATGAATGTAATGAGCATAGTCTTACATCTCAATAAACCACATAGAACTACAAGATTAGTAAACTAACAACATGAGTTCAACCGGTATTGCTGGTGTCAGTTATTTCCATAAACGGTGAAAAGCATGCATATTGTGCACCCGCATATTGATAATAAAGAATCTATAGGCATAGAATGTAGCAAACAAAGTTATGCGGTGCATGCTGTGGGGGTTTTCAGCCATTTGGCTGGGCACCCCCTATTTGTGTAGACCACTTTTGTGTACAGTAGTGTATTATTGATTATGGTAATCCAGGCAGACAACGTAGGGGCCGCCGCCTGAATCCAATTGCGGGCTATGAATTTTCTTGCTATAAACAGCATTTCATGTAAGAAGTGGCGTGTAAATTTGTCATCCTCCCCAGGGAATAAACATAACAGACATTGTTTGGGATCCAGGGATACCGGCGAACCCATTTGGTCGTGCAAGAATTGTACTATCTGAGACCAGTACCCCTGGATCCGAGGGCACTGCCAGAGGAGGTGGTCAAAGGTACCAACCGAAAGCAGGCACCTGGGGCACCTATCGCTGCAGGATGAGCAGAATTTAGCTAGGCGTTGTGGCGTTGGATATGCCCTGTGAGTTATATAAGTTTGTATAAGTCTGTCAGATAGCTTGGGGGGATACTAACTTGGGGGTCTCTAGCATGTCACCCCAGTCCTTGTCTTCGCCCAACATATCAGTCCATTTCTGTTTGATGGAATATGCTAATTTGGTTGTAGAGGGCGTGGTAAGCATATTGTAAAAAAGGGATATGAGCTGGTGCAGGTTATCCCGAAGGGTCACCTCAAGTATGTCTAGGGAGGGAGGGATACGCAGCTGTAAACTAAGTATGGAGGGCATGGCGTACCTGAAAGAAGAGAAATAGCATATGATTTTGGAGATTATATTCCATTTTCAACTGATCAAAACGTTTTAATATCTCCATTATGGGGCACATATGACAGCAGGTATACTCCTCGAGATATCCAGATGGAGGGGTCAGGTACCTGTAGGAGCTCCGGAAGGTGATGTTTAAATAGCTTTGCTTTCAGGTGTGCTGATTCTGTTCCATGTTCCATATACTTGAATATTATCAAAATGAATCCACACTCCTTTCTGTCTTAATACTACAGAAAGTAGTCCATTCTGGTTTTTATAATATTGTACCGACATTCAGTCAGGCAAAGTGTAGACCTGTTTTATGTGCATCTTTTACGTAGAACCTTACAGGGAATTTACCCCCCCCCCCCCCTTCCCCAGGAAATGACTACTGAAAATGTGTTAAAAATTTACTCAAGCACATAAAAAATGTCGCACAGTGCATTTGCACATTTAAAATGCATGTGTTTCCATGATCAGACATGTAAAACACCATTTATTTGCTTTGATTCATCTGCATCCTTTTTAACTTTGTATTAACCTTTCACTTAATTACCTCTTTCCCCTTCTCCCTAAGGCTGGGTTCATATCTCCGTGCGGAGCGGCTCACAGCAGGGGTCCGGTGCGTCCCTGCTCACCATTTTAGGTCTGATTTGGCTGAATTCAGACCTGAAACGGACCAGAAGACATACAGGACTCTTGTGCAATTCGCTCCTCAGCCGCTGGAGCTCTGTGAACCGGCTCCATTGAGAGCCGGTCACAGGCTCCTGACATACAAATTGGATGCAAGGAAACCTGCATCCAATTTGCAATAGCGTGAACCCAGCCTTAAGGGCTGTTTCACACTGCTGCACTGTTAACCCGCAGTTCCCCAATAGACTTTCTATTAGATTGCATGTTTTTGGTGCATTTTCTGAAAGCGCATCGGGTGTCCTGCATGCTGCGCCTTTGGTGTGCTTTCAGAATACGAACCAAACACATGATCTAATAGAAAGTCTATGGGAAACAGAGGGTGCACCCTGTTTGGCCACAGCACAGCAGTATCAAATCACCCTTGGCTACCATTTTCCTTCTGTTTTTTATTATTTAAATTTTATTAACCATTAATATTTGAACTTTTTTTTTCTGTTTCGTTTGTTCATTTTTTAGTAGCATTAAAAAAATGCAGGTACAACCCGTTTGGCCACAGCACAGCAGTGTGAAATGGCTTGGCTAACATTTTCTTCTGTTTTTTTTATTCTATTTTATTTTATTTACCTTTTAATATTTTAACTTTTTTTTTGTTTTGTTTTGTTAATATTTTAGTACCAAGCGCAGGTGCATCCCATTTGGCCACAGCACAGCAGTGTAAAATGGCTCTTGGCTATCATTTTCATTCTGGTTTTTGTTTTTTTTTTGTTTTTTTTTGTTTTTTATTAACCATTAATATTTTAACTTTTTTTAATAAATTTTTTAGTACCATAAAAAAGCACAACATGTGTTGTAAATAAAACATTTTTCTGGCCAAGCAAACTGTGAAAATTGATCTGCTTATATTTTTAGTATTAGTATAATATTGACTGGATAGCTTGCTGTATCTGTAGGCCTTACAGACAATATAAGTAACTCTTTTCTGTTCTTAGATACACTATGACAGCAAGTCTTTCCAGTATAAGTACAAGAATCCATCAACTGATCTCTGTACTTGTGTGAAGGCAGTGCGGTAAGTGTCATGCTATGAACTTTCATATAGTTTGGGTGGGTAATTCACAACTTGTCACCTTTTATGTCTATAACAGAAGGGAAATTCAGTCATCAAATTTGCACAGTTTGGACCGCTATAAACGCAGACAGTCTCTGGAATTTAGCAGTGCTGGGTTTGTTGAGTGTACATAATTTTGGTCAGATATCAGTTTTTTCAACCTGCTTTTCATGCACTTTATTTTTTTAATCAGATTTTATCTTCCATTTTTTTTTATACCACAACAACATGTACACAAAAAAGAATGAAATCAAAACACAAATATTCATAACCTCACAGAAACATACACAAAGCCCCAATCAATGTTTGGAATGGGCGTACAATTTTCGCTTTACATTTCAAGACATTAATAATCTTATTGTGACAACAGTACCGTGTACAATTTTTTTATGAGGCCAATAAACGAGTGAAAAAGAAAACGATGCTATGCATCTAAAGTTTCTTTATCTTCATCTTTATAAGTTCCTTCCCAATCAAAATTAATCTTTACTATGCAAAGTACATAAAGTATATATCTAGCCAAGTTTTAGATAAAGTGGGTAATAATAAAAACCCATCCTAAAAACACAATAGAAAGAAGTAAGGCTGGCCTATATTAAAAGAGAACTATAGGTTTTTGTTCTTTTGCAGAATCATACTTACCTAGGTGGATGCAGCATCGACCCAATGCTGCATCTGTCCCCCGCTGGCCCTGAGAACCGATCAAACACCGCAGAACGCTTGGTTCTCAGGGCTTCCTGAGCAGAGAGCTGGTGACTGTCAGTCACCGCTCTCTGCTCTGCGCCCCCCCAAATCGATTGCTAGAGCGCTGGGCTGTGAAGGGGGTGGGAGCGGCTGGCTCAGCCTCTCAGCAAGTTGCCAGTCCAGGCATAATGGCGGATCCAGACTTCATTGTCGTGATCTTGCCCAAGCCTAGATTGGCTCTGTTACGTCAGCCGACAGTGGGCTTCAGCCCGCTGTCTACTGATATCAGGTCACTGTAGTGCAGACTGAACTGCACTCCTGTGATACACAGGAGATGTACAGCCAAACAAGCCAACGGGTTGAATGAAAAAAATGACCTTATCCACATTGAATCCTTCCCACTGAGATTCTCCACCATCAGAATACACTGATCAGTGCTGCCAGCTATAGCCAGCAGCACTAATCGATCGGAAAAAACTTGAGTGGTTGGTGTACAGAAGTCGATTTGTAGATCGACTTCTGTACAACAAGCCTGCCAATACATAGATCAAAATTTAGCCAGTCCCTGCTAAAATAAACCAAACAAATATCAATCCATGTATGGCCGGCTTAAAGGGGTTGTAAAGGAAAAAAAAAATCATAATAAGCATCCTTTACCTGCAGACATTCCTCTTTTCACTTCCTTATTGTTCGTTTTTGCTCAGAAGTTGCTCTATTTCTTCTCTGTTCTGTTCACTTCCTGTTTGTCTGATTTTACTGACCACCGTGACGGGAGGCTTTACTGCGGTGGTCAGTAACAGGCTCGCCCCCTCCTGGGAACTACATCTGTGTGGCAGGACCCTCTTTACGTGTTAGAGACTTCAAGGAGGTGTGAATTACTGGGCGTGCCGCAATGCATACTGGGAAATGTAGTTCTTACATGAACGAGCGCCGCAAACCAGGAAGTGAATGAGAGAACAGAAACTAGAACGCCGGAGGTGATATAGATGAAGGAATTTAATAGGTATTTATTTGTTTTTTAACAAAATCATTACACTATTCTGTCTGTCTACCTTGCAGACATTAATTTTAGGCAAAAAAACATTTTTCCTTTACAACTCCTTTAAGTCTCTGTAAAAGCAAGGGGGAAATTCCTTCTTAAACAATTGTCACTTAAACAGATGTACCCATTGCATGATTTCCTCTTAACTCCTGTTCTAGTGATTATGACAACATTTTGTATATTTTATAGTGGGGACACATACAGGAATATAAAAAAAAATAGCAGGAATTCATTCCTTCCTTATTCAATACACAGACAACAAAAAACACTTTGGATGGATGCACTTCAAAATGTATTTTCTGTCTATTGTCTTTGAAGCACTTTTTATTTTTCCTAAAGCTAACATCAAGATTGGTATCCTGCATAGTAATATTAAACATGGTCTGTCATCAAAATGCGTATTATTTTTCTGTAACGCTGTTTCAGTTTTTGCATGATTCAGATATTTAAAAAAAGACTATTCAACTTTTTTACTCCCAAATGACCTACACATCACAGATGCTGCAAAAGTGTCAGCAGGACCACGTATAAAAACAAAGGCAACTAAACAAAAGCAGGGCTGGTCTCTCCAATCACATTGGGGGGAAAAAGTCTGTAGTTATTCTACCAAGCAGTTGTGATCTCCAGGCTATGGCAGATGGCAGCTGTCTAGCTTGTCGCCTGCCAGCTATTATTTTCAGCTGCCACTGCTCCAGTTGCTGAATCCCTGAACAGAGCTTGCATTTGATTGGATGAACCAGCTCCTTCGACAGAAGGCAGGAGGTTTGTCAACAGGGCTGCAGACAGCTCAAATTTTGACCAATTAGCAGGATTCTAATGAAATTCGAGCAGTGTATGACCAGTCCAGGCTTTAGATTCTAATGTATTGTAAGTTTTGCAAAGAAAAAAAAATGGGATCTTGCTGAGGATCAAAGAATACTGGTTAGGAGCCATGGCTCAAATATAAATAATGTAAAAGACTGGAAACAGGGGAACCCGATATTTCGAACCCTGAAGAAGCCACATACAGTGCCCATTTTCAATAGAGAAAGCAGCTTAACAGAACAGTTTCAGAACTACATATGTTGCTTAAAGTGGAGGTTCCATCAAAAATATAATTTCGCTTTAAAGTGTAGCTTATACCTAAAAAAAAAAAAAAATGTACTCACCTTGAAATGCCTGTTTCTATGCAGTCCCACAAAATCTGCCTTCCTATTCACCGGGGATCCTGACGTCAACTCCCTCGGCTCCTAACATCGCTAATGCTCCTGGGAAATGATGACACGTGATGCCGTGCCCTTCCCCTGTGCAAGAATCGCGTTACTACTATGGGTTGCCATCACAACAGCGTACACTTTCGCAGCCGCCGCTCGTTGTGATGGCAACCCAAGTGGTTGACAGCGCGGCGCTGCAGCAGTCTTGCGCATGCGCGAGATTGGGGCGGGACGTGTGGCTCGTTCTGACGCGTCATCCCAAGTATTCCCGGAAGCAACTGCTTGTGTGCTTCACAATGCCCACAAGCAAAATAACGTTCTGCAAACCAGAATATAAAGTCTTCCTTTTGAATAACTTGGCGGAACGGCGGGACATTTCAAAATAGTAAGTGACTCTATAGAGACTTCTACAACGTGAGATGAAAGCAGATGTTTTTAAAATTTTTAAAATGTGATGGGAACCCCGCTTTCAAGGATGAGTCCTTCTAAAGGGATGTCTCATGGGGAAGGCAGTGACTTAAATGCATAGTTTTTTATTTTCCACTGGACTCCCTAAAATAAATGGTAAAGTGGTTTAACGTAACAGCATCTACCAAAACTAACCTATAATTTTTTAATAAAAGTGGTTCTAAACCTAAACCATCATTTTTATTCCCGGAAGCAACTGCTTGTGGGCTTCACAATGTCCACAAGCAAAATGAGAACGTTCTGCAGACCAGAATATAAAGTCTTCCTTTTGAATAACTCGGCGGGACATTTCAAAATAGTAAGTGACACTATAGAGACTTGTACAACGTGAGATGAAAGCAGATGTTTTTAAAATGTCATCCCAAGTATTCCTGGAAGCAACTGCTTGTGGGCTTCACAATGCCCACAAGCAAAATGAGAACGTTCTGCAGACCAGAATATAAAGTCTTCCTTTTGAATAACTCGGCGGAACGGCGGGACATTTCAAAATAGTAAGTGACACTATAGAGACTTGTACAACGTGAGATGAAAGCAGATGTTTTTAAAATTTTAAAAATGTGATGGGAACCCCGCTTTCAAGGATGAGTCCTTTCAAAGGGATGTCTCATGGGGAAGGCAGTGACTTAAATGCATCGTTTTTTATAGTGGTTTAACGTGACAGCATCTACCAAAACTAACCTATCATTTTTTAATAAAAGTGGTTCTAAACCTAAACCATCATTTTTATGTAGCGTATGGGAATGGACTCCCAAATCGAGTAATAAATGAAAGTATTAAAGAAAAAAAAAGGCTTCCACAGTATCTTTTATTCCTTCTTTAGGTAGGGGTCACACAGCTGCTTCTATGCATTTTCAACCAAAAGGCCTGGGCGGTAGGTGGGACCAGCCTGTTCTGCTGAGAAAGGCAACGAGGAGCTGCTGTCAATCACTCTTACCCCCCCTGTCATACGCCCAGCTGCCTACGTCACAAGCAGCAGTACTTAGAGTGGCAGTTAAGGGTGTTTGATTGACTTCGCCCCCTCCCACCCATCGCCCAGTTTGGATCTAATGAGAAAAGGCAGAATAAGCCGTATACACAGTTTTTAGACCATGCGCACGTGATGTGGCAACCTTGCAGAGCGTAGATGACCCTTCAGATTGTTGCCACCACTAACGGCCATGGGTGGTCACTGGCAGGATCAACAGTTTTTTTTTTCCGAAATTAATTTATTTTAAAAAAAACAGGCGCAGAATTATTTAGAATTTTTTACAGAGACTATACATGCTTTTTTTTTATTGGGTTTAATGACACTTTAATTGATGCTAACGTAAGCAACAGAATAGGGGGGGTAGCGGAAGCATTGAAGAAAGGAGCACCAGAAAAATTATACCTGCAATCTTGTTGATGGGTTGAGACATGTTTGTTCAGTTTTTACAGTTCATAGCAAAAGGTGATAATTGTTTTCTTCCTTCTGGACAGGATCCCTGCAGACCTGCATGAGTGGGCAGTTAAGATTCTTTCTGAAGCCAGAGAAACAGATCCATAAGCTTTATCCTGCTCTTTCCGAAACTGAGAACCCCTTTACCTCCTGCCAAGGAGTAAACAGAAGAGTGAGCTTAGATGGGCAGACATCACACAGAAAACGATGGGCAGTCCTCAAAAGCATAATTTCTCCCACTCTGCTGACGAATTAAGAAAATGTTGTTCCTTTTTCTTCAGAGACTACACACTTGTGCAGAGATTTTTCCAGCAAGTTGGACAATGTTGTTCCATTAATCACTGTTTTTGGCAGTCTGAGCATCTTTTAGGGTAGCTAGATACAACCTATCCCCCACCTGATTGTCACAAGCAATAACTCAATCGGATACATTGCTCGGATAGATCAGGTCATATAGGGCCACCCTTATTTACCTCTGGTTCTTTTAATATATTTTTATAGTACTACAATTTAAATGTGTATATATTATACCACTTTATGAAGACGTGCTTGCTAAATGTTGTTTTTTATAGCAAAAAAGAAAAGAGTTCTACATCTTCCAAAAAAAGTTAAATACATTCTAATAAAATACTTGCAATACCCATTTGTCTTATGATTAATTGTCTTGTATTGAAAAGATTAAGGGTCCTTTCACACGGAGCGGACCGTTTCTGGGTCCGCTCCGTGTGTCCGCCAAAGCTCAGCGGGGATCCCCGCTGAGCTGTCAGCGGATAGGGCGGTCCCCGCACACACTTCCCTATGGGGGATCGGATGCAGACGGACCGTCTGTCCGTCTGCATCCGATCCGTTCCGCCGAACGGAAGAAAAATAGTGTTTCTTCCGTTCGGAAAAGCGGATCCCGACGAACGCAGACGCTAGCGGATGCTCCATCCGCTAACGGACGCGATCCCATAGGGATTCATTACAAGTCCGTTAACGGACTTGTAATGAACGGACAAACGGTCCGCTCGTGTGAAAGGACCCTAAATTGTGAGTTATTTTACTCAGTGGGGTTGAATTACTAAAACTAAAGAGTGAAAAATCCTGGTGCAGCTGTGCATGGTAGCCAATCAGCTTCGAACTTCAGCTTGTTCAATTAAGCTTTTACAAAAAACCTGGAAGCCGATTGTTTTTTTTTTTTTGCAGAGCTGCACCAGATTTTGGACTCTTAAAGGGGAGGTTCACCCTAAAAACGACTTTCTAGTATTACATTGGCCCCCCACATTACAATACAATTATGCCTATTATGTTTTTTTTTATGCTGTACATACCTTGGTACAGCCAATTCACCCGTGGCTTCCGGGTTGCGAGTCCCGCGGGAGTGGGCGTTCCTAACATGCTGGTGATTGACGTGATGACCAAAAACGAGCTCCCCCCGTCACGTAAGCTGCGTCACGATTGCCGAAAGGAGCCGAACGGTGGTGCGCAGGCGCAGTATAGTGCCGACTCGCCGTTTGGCTCCTTTCGCCCAATCGTGACGCAGCTTACGCGACGGGGGGAGCTCGTTTTTTGTCATCACGTCAATCACCAGCATGTTAGGAACGCCCACTCCCGCGGGACTCGCAACCCGGAAGCCACGGGTGAATTAGCTGTACCAAGGTATGTACAGCATAAAAAAAAACATAATAGGCAGAATTGTATTGTAATGTGGGGGGCCAATGTAATACTAGAAAGTCATTTTTAGGGTGAACCTCCCCTTTAAGTTTTAGTAAATCAACCCCGATAAGTCCTTTGTGGACATTCAAATAATTTATGACAGATGTGTTAGTCACTTAAAGCTATTTCAGAGCAGTGTACTGCATGGTTCAAAACTGGATATATGATGCAGAAGTCAAACCATGACATGGATTACATCCAATAACATTTTTGGATCGTTTTTTGTTTTGTGTATGAAGACTGGTTCTACTTGATTGCATCGGCTCAGCATGTGGATTAAAGCATAAGTTCCTACAAGTACCTTTTACTTGCGTGTGATGCTGCAGTCATGTGACCACTCCAGCCTCAATTATCCCTTTACAGCATTCAAAATGGTAGGTGAGGAGCTTCAGCTTTATATGGTGCACAGCAGTTCAGGGACTTGATATCCTAGTAGACCTTGTGAATTGAGCATTGTTGCAGAGGCAGCAAAGTTATTATGTCACCCCCATATTCCTACAGGAGGGCATTAAAATAGATATGTATAGGGTGCTCTATCAAGAATGCCCTCTATTGGTTCGGGAACCCCAAAGGTCAGCCTGTATGTGGACAAGGAATCGGTGGGGAAAGGATCTGTAATGCACTTCAGCAGCATTCCATAAAAAAGAAGCAGACTCTGACAAAGTATAAAAAAAAGAAAAGGGGGCTTCTAAGTGCAGTAAGACAAGGATTTAGGCTGCTCTGACACAGAGGCTGTGGGGCGTTGGCGGTAAAGTCCCGCTATTTTTATCATCGCTTTACTGTCATTTTTGCGACGATATTCGGTCGCTAGTGGGGCGTGGCTGAAAAAGGGTTAAAACCAATGGCAAAGCACCGCTGTAGTGGCGGTTCGGCAGTGCTGCCCATTGATTTCATTGGGCAGGGGTGCTTTAGGAGCGGTGTGATCACCGCTCCTACAGCGCCTCAAAGATGCGGCTAGCATGACTTTTTTTACCGTCCTGCCAGCGCACCGCTCCAGTGTGAAAGCCCTCATGCTTTCACATTGGAGTGAAAGAAGAGGCTATTTCAAGACGCTTTGCAGGCGCTATTTTTTGGACTATAACGCCTGCAAAAGCTCCTCCAGTGTAAAAGCGGCCAAACTGTGGGTTACGATGGAAAAAAAAAATGGCCGGGAGAAACTTGGCATATGCCCCGTGGCTCTCGAGGGAACACAGGGGGCTGTCGGAAAACACGTCCCCCCTGACGCATCTGTCGCTCAGGATGTAGGATAAAATCAACCGAGCATTAGATCTGGCCCCCCTGTGTCCCCACTGGTAGCCACTGGGTGGGTACCTTTGGTTCCCCCTGGGGAAAGCGTAGACTTCTTTGAAACATGGGTGGATGACAGGAACGCTAGCTGCGGGAAACTGTTGAGAAATGGCAAAGTGATACCCTACGACTCTTTAACAGGCAGACCCGGGAAACCACAAATGAACTTTTGGAGATACAGGCAGTTGCACCACTTTTTTGAGACAAATGGTAGCTCAATAAGAGATATCACGTTGCTCACACCTTTTGAAGGCCTATTCATAGCAGACGGACCAATCCCACTAATGGTCTCAGAGTTATACCAACTGTTGGGGTCCTTGCCCTGGGTTTCGCAACCCATCTATATATGGGCATGGGAGAGAGACCTGGGGCAGGAGCTCACAGGTCCTAAACTGACACACATATATCAGATGACCCACTCCAGCTCGGCCGACTCTAAAATGCAAGAGACAAACTACAAATTGATATCGTGTCGGTACAGGGCCCCCGTGGATTTGGCACAGATGTACCCTACCGGCTCTGATGTATGTTGGCGGGGATGCGGAGGCCGCGGAACCCTTCTACATCTGTGGTGGGAATACCCAATAATTGTAACGCTCCATAGTGCGAGCGGGGGGGCCTAGGCCTGGGCCACACGTTGGGGGATGTTAGTTGGATGCCTTCACAGGCACCCCTCCTTGGCGCGGAGCCTGGGCGGGGCTGCCCCTGGAGCTGCCTAAGGTGGTTTTCTCCCATAACGATAGCTGTGTCCATGCCGCGCTAAAATTGGATAACTGACAACGGCATGCAAGCCATCCATCCTACTCTCAAGAATAACCTTCTTATACTATATTCGCTTTGGCTACCATAAGTTACTTTTTTGTTGTCTTGTTGTAAAAGATAAAATGTTAAAAACAAGTCTTTCCTAATTGTTAAGTTGTGACTGAACTCAATAAAAAAAGTTTTACAAAAAAAAAACACTTACCGGAAGCATGAAGTAAATAAGCTCATCAATCTCAAAAGCAGACGTCTGGCCTTTCACAGTCCTGTGGCACGTCTCACAGCCGACCAACTTGCGTTCCACGCTGGCTCCGGGGGTGCGGAGGTCCCCTTGTCTTCCCGAATCATTGCTCCACACCGCTGGTCATCTGTGAGACGTGCCACAGGACTGTGAGAGGAGACCAGCTGGATGTCTGCTTTGGGATTGATGAGCTTATTTACTTCATGCTTCCTGTAAGTGTTTTGAACCGTTTTCCTATGCCGCGTACACACGATCATTTTTCGGGTTGTAAAAAAACGTAGTTTTTCAGGCTCTAAAAAAACGTTTGTTTTCAACTTCATCATTCATCATTCAAAACAGCCTTGCCTACACACGATCGTTAAAAAAAAATGCTCTAGCAAAGCGCGGTGACGTACAACACGTACGACGGCACTATAAAGGGGATGTTCCATTCGGATGATGCCACCCTTTGGGCTTCTTTAGCTGATTTTGTGTTTAGTAAAAGCCGATTTGCGCTTTTCTGTCTGTTATAGCGTGATGAATGTGCTTACTCCATTATGAGCGGTAGTTTTACCAGAACGAGCGCTCCTGTCTCATAACTTGCTTCATGCACAGGTTTTTCACGTCGTTAAAGCCCACACACAATCATTTTTTACAACCCGAAAAACTACATTGTTTAAAACGTCGTGAAAAAATAGAGCATGTTCGGAAAAAAAATTGCCCGTTTTTCAGAACCCGAAAAATGCTCTGAAGCCCACACACGATCATTTTAAATGTCATTTTTAAAAAAAACTTTGTTTTTTACAACCCGGAAAATGATCGTGTGTACGTGGCATTATATTAAATCCTTGTCATACTGCACTTAGACACATATCCTGCCTTCTTTGTTTTATCACACACATTTGATGGATTTAGGCTCTTTCTTGAAATAGATATACAGTCACGGCCAAACATATTGGCACCCATTTATTTCTGTCAGATAGTGCACCCATTTTTGCCAGAAAATTGTTGCAATTACAAATGTTTAGGCGTTCTCATGTTTATTTCTTTTGTTTGTATGTGTCAGATTTGGCTTTTTGTTTCTCCACTTTTTTTTGTCATACCAATGCAAACAAAATAAAAATAAACATGAGAAAGCCTTAGTGCTGGTTCACACAGGGGAGACTTGTCAGGCGCGCTACGTTCTGTACTATGGAACTGTTCTAATAGGAGCGACTCAAGTCGCTCTGACTTAGAAAATTTTTCCTGTACTACTTTGGGATGACTTCAGGGCGACTTGCATTGACTTCTATACAGAAGTCATTTTGCAAGCTGCCACTAAAGTCGTGTGCAGAATGCCTTGCAGAGTCGCGCTGCAAGTCGTGCTGCCCCTGTGTGAACCAGCACTAAACATTTGTTATTGCAACAAATTTCTGAACGAAGTGCAGGGGTGACAATATTTTTGTCCATGCCTGTGCATGTACCGTATTTATCGCGGTATAACGCGCTCTGGCGTATACCGCGCACCCCCAAAGTGGCCCCCAATCCTGTGGGAAAAAAAGATTTTTTGTTGTTTTGTACTTACAGTTTTGATGTCTTGCGCGGCGTCCATCTGCGGCCTCGTCGGGTCCGGCGTCCTTCTGCGGCCTCGTCGGGTGTCCTCTTCGGCGGGTCCGGCGTCCGTCTTCGGCGGGTCGGGCGTCCATCTTCGGCGGGTCGGGCGTCCATCTTCGGCGGGTCCGGTGTCCATCTTCGGCGGGTCCGGTGTGCATCTTCGGCGGGTCCGGCGTCCTTCGGCGGCGTCCTCCCGCTCGTTTCCCGCCACGACTTTGAATACTGCGCCCGCATATAGCGAGCGCAGTACACTCGTGAATCTTCGGGCAAGCTCGGGCGCCTCTCGCACTGACGTCCTGTACGCTCAGGACGTCAGTACGAGAGGCGCCGAGACTGGCCGAAGATTCACGAGTGTACTGCGCTCGCTATATGCGGGCGCAGTATTCAAACTCATGGCGGGTATCGGCGTATATCGCGCACCCACGATTTTGCCCTGATTTTCAGGGCAAAATAGTGCGCGGTATACGCCGATAAATACGGTATGTATATATGTGGGTGGTGGTCTTTTTATTTTATTTTTTTTGGCACTTGCAGCTGTTTTCTCACTCACACACTAATACTAAAGGCCTAAGGGCCAGATTCACGTAGAATCGCGGCGGCGTAACTTATCCTAGATAAGTTACACCGCCGCAATTTTTCATCGCAAGTGCCTGAATTCACCAAGCACTTGCGATGAAAACTACGCACGCGGCCTCCGGGGTAAGGCGGGCCAATTTAAATGGGCGTGTGCCATTTAAATTAGGCGAGCGCCCGCCCTGGACCTACCGCGCATGCTCTGTTTCCGAACTCCCGCCGTGCTTTGCGCGCCGTGACGTCATTTTTTTGAACGGCGACGCGCGTAGCGTACTTCCGTATTCCCAGACGGCTTACGCAAACGACGTTGATTTTTAAATTTCGACGCGGGAACGACGGCCATACTTTAAACAGCAATACACTTGCTGACTAAAGTTAAGGCACCAAAAAAAAAGTGTAACTTTGCGACGGGAAACTTGACTAGCCGCGATGTAACGAACGCGAAAAACCGTCGTGGATCCGCCATAACTCCTAATTTGCATACCCAATGCTGGTTTACGACGCGAACTCCCCCCAGTGGCGGCCGCGGTACTGCATCCTAAGATCCGACAGTGTAAAACAATTACACATGTCGGATCTTAGGGATATCTATGCGTAACTGATTCTATGAATCAGCCGCATAGATAGAAACAGGGATACGACGGCGTATCAGGAGAAACGCCGTCGTATCCCTTTTGTGAATCTGGCCCTTAGTTTTCTTTGTTTTGGCCCTTAATATTTTCTAGCTATGAAATCTTAGAGGTTGTAAACCTCCCTTTGCATGTTGTAGCTATATTTAAGCCTTGTTTGCAGGTGTCACATAATGTGCTAGTATGCGATGCATGCTAGCAAATTACGCTTTTACTTTGCAGGGTAAAAGAAAGAAAGTAAAACCCATCTGGGTTTACTTCCTCTTTAAATAGTGTGTTAGATTCATTACAAAGTAGTGTGTAGATCCATTACGTGTTTTAGTGACTAACAGCTCCTAACTGCCTAATATACAGTACCGTACCATTAATATTCAGGCAGGCAGGCTATTACCATAAATCTATACCAGTATGTGCTGCCAAATGAAAGGCAACAGCTTAACCTTCTGAAGCAGCTGGCGACTGAAGTGCATATTTGTAAGTGGGCCTTGCTCCGTCTGCTGCTCATCTTTTCCCTATGGGAAGCTTTATCTCAACACCTTCCCTGATACAGCAGTGTACTAGAGCTGCTGATGAGTTTGCATTTGTATGTGTAATATAGTATGGGATACAAATGAAAAAATATCTTGAGAAATTATATAAGAATAAGAGTATGGAATTCCACAATCACTGCTCTGTATAATACACAAATGAGCAGCAGATGGTTAAAGGGACGAGTGTGAACTTCCTGCTGCTTTGTCTTTATTATTAAAGAGACTTTACTGAGCTTGATGGGAGGAAATGACAACTGTGTCACTGTAATCATCGACTTTAGAGCCTGAGGACAAAAGGGACACATTAGTATTATTGGGGTCTAGACATCTGGTCTTTTTCATCGAACGTAGCAAACCCAGCCTCATGCCAGTTAATCAATACATCTGTATTATTGCCTTTTTTTTGCTCATTAAATACAGTAGGAATTACAGGAGGAAGTTACAGTAAAATAATTTACTGTATAAATAAACACCATTTATCTCATTACATTGAACAAAGCGCATGCAGATGTTTTATGCTGGTCATCTTATTGAACATCAAAAGTGAACTCTGAAATGGAAAAAGCAAATATTATCCATATACAAGAGGTTTGTATTTTTTTTTTTTTTTTTTTTTTTTTTTTTGAGTTTTCAAGGTTTTTATACAAAAAAAAAATTGAAGGGTTACAAATAAAAATGCCTTAATAAAGAAACAACAAACTCTGTGGGGTAGATTCAGATACATTGGCGCATATTTACGCTGGCGTAGCGCATCTTATTTCCGCTATGCCGGACCAGCGCGGAGAGGCATGTACTGTATTCAGAAAGATATTGCTCACCAAGATGCACCAGTGGAACGTATTTTCGGCGGCGTAAGTGTAAGTGGGCGTCACCCCATGCAAATGATGGTCCGACCGTGTTGCAGAGAGATACGTTGGGCGTATCTTAAACGGCGCATGCGCTGTGACGTTGCCGGACTGTCTGCCCCCATCTGCGCATGCGCACAACTGCGCCCGGCGTAACCCCTAAGATACGCCGGCCCACTGCCTACGCCCAGTGCATAAATACGCCCAGACATGCGCCCGTCAAGTGCAAAAGTACCCAAGCATTTTTTCTTACTGCTAGGACTTTTGTATCTTGCTTTTTGTGGGAATTATGTCTGCACCAGAGTCTTCCAGTGACCGGCGGATGACAAATTTTAACCCTGAGGAGAAGGCTATTATCATTGATGGGCTCTCCCAACACAGCGCCCGCCTCTATGGGCCACAGAGTGGCAACACTGGTAAGGCTGACAAAAACCGCATCTATGCGGAGATAACCACCCAGGTCAATGCCCTTGGCGTGGCGGCCAGGGAGCCTAAACACATCCGCAAAATGGGTTGGCAATTTCAGAATATACAATGCAATTTTAGAGGTTTTATGCTGCCAAAGAACATCATACAAATTAAATCTATATGTTTAAAAATCAATTTTGGTATTCTACATTTGGAGCTAGCCAAAACGTAGAGCAGTTTGGGTAAATAAATAATTTTAAGAAAATTTACTCTACCCATGAGATCCAACGGGAGAGCCATCCATTGCTCCAACTGAGTAATCAGCAGGCACACATTATTAGCAGTATATGAGCTTAAAGACATTTGTATAACAACTCCTAGATACCTAAGAGAATCAACAACCTGCAATGTCGAATCTGCATGGGTCATCTGTGTAGCCAGAGGAGGCTGAATTCATCCCAATACACCCAGAAGGCAGAATAGTTTCCAAAGTCAGTTATTACTTGTTATAGAGAGCACAGGGATACATTGGGATCTGTTAAATACACCAGTGTATCATCGGCATAGAGAGACACATTCCTCTATTGTACCAATAGGGAAACCTTTTATTGTGGAGGAAGTCAGACAGCAAGAGGCTCTATAGCCAGGGCAAATAAAAGTGGGGATAACGGGCACCCCTGACAGGTTCCACAGTAGATTGGAAAAGCGTCTAAAATTTGGGCCTTTGCGTGGGTTCTGGATGAGTATAGAGAAGGTGTCACCAGCCTATCATGCAGGGGCCGAAACCATAAAGCTGCAGTAAGCTTAACAAGTAGGGCCACACCACACTATCAAAAGCTTTACAC
The DNA here is from genome assembly GCF_905171775.1 of Rana temporaria. NCBI lineage: Eukaryota > Metazoa > Chordata > Amphibia > Anura > Ranidae > Rana > Rana temporaria. The sequence continues at coordinate 240,881,625 of NC_053493.1, read as the reverse complement.
ATATCTAAGGAGGCAAAATCACAAGTGTGGGTCATGTGGGTTTGATTCTATAGTATAGATAAATTCAAAGCTTTTTTTTTTACAAAATTTGGATAGAATGGAGAGGGATTAAAACCCCATGTCAGGTTTTTATGCTTGTCTGGGCCCTCATTAGAGAGATTCTGTCACGTACCTGAGAGGAGACTGAAATGATGAGGTCGACCGCGCTTGTATCTTCAGCCTAGGCACCACTGAAAGTGGAACAGAGGGTGCAAGCAGATGTTGATTGGAGAACTGGCAGCAGGATATGTGGTACCTAGGAGACTGGTAAACCATCAGGTCAGGGACAGCAGCTTTGCTCAGTAATCCAGCTGGGGTTAAGGAGGCACTCCACTTGCACTACAGGCCCAGGATGTGTGGCCTTGGAGCTCTTAGCAGACGTGCAGCAGGAACACTCATCAGGGCGCAGGGCTGCAACAGCAGACAGCCAGGCAGGCACTCCAATGGGTAGGGAAGCCTAGATCAGAGACAGAAGCGTGGTCACAGGATTAGCTAGGGTCATTAAAGATAGGCAGCGAGTTACTAAATCATGAGCAGAGATAATGTGAGGAACAAGCCAGGTCAGGAACTGGCGACAAGTCAAGAGTAGAATCCGAGATCAAGTCAGGAGCAAGCCGGGTCAGCAACAAAGGAAACACACTGGATGAACACAGGACACTAACAGCTGAAGACCGGTCCACCATTGAGCACGGGCAGCAGGATCCTCAAATAGTCCGACTGGCACCAACATGCATTGTGTGCGCCTGGTTACCATTCTGCAGAGAATGCCATGTGCATATGCACTTCTGTGAGCCAGATCTTTTACAGAAATTCCCTGACAGATTCACCCTATTTGTCATGTATAGTGTTAAAACTGAGAGTAAAAGCAAAAGCAAATCACAAATTGTGGGTTATTACCAGAACAGGGATAGGGGTCAAACCTTTAAATGGGTACACTAGTTCTTTTTTTTTCTTGTTTTTTCTTTATTTCAAGAAGGTACACGGTTATACAGAAACATCAAGAAGGTTGAACATGCAATGGGTTATCTCCACTCATGAAGCCACATGCCCAGTTAGCACAGTGTCGTCAATAGGTAAACAATGAAGTAAGTAACAGACAATGGGCCTCATGGGCTAGGAAGTCTCCGTATCCCGCACATATTTTTGACGGTTGTCGCCGTTTAATTAATTGGCGAAAAGAAGAAAAGGTAAGAGAGAGAAGCAAAAAATAAAAGAATAAGGATTGAGGGAACAGGTAAGACCCAGAGGGCCAAACAACAAAGAGAGCATTAGCAAGGATGTGGAGAGAGAAACAGATAGGTGGAAAAAAATAAGGGGGGTCAGAAAAGGACTGGTGATATAGGGAGGGGGACAATCACCGGCCATTCTCCAACAACGTCCAGGAAACCATTCCAGTAGGCTCAGCTCTTGGAGGAGTTAATTCACTTGTTCCGCATGTTCCTCCAAGTAGACGCAGTAAATTCGACTGGCACCAGGGCAACACATCTAGCCGGGTCCCTGCCAGGAGCCCCTCTACCTGTATCCACTGCTTCAGAGGACCATGACAGCACCAGACCAGGATTTGTGTCAGGTGGCATGCCATATGATAGAGGTTAATATCCGGTAGAGCCATGCCACCCAAAACTTTGGACATTCACAGAATAGAGTGGGCCAGCCGCATTGGTTTCTGAGCCCACTGGGACACTAGTTCTGGCTGTATTAGATCAAAAGGGTGCTTCTACTAAATACTGAGCAAAGGGTCTGAATACTTAGGACCATGTGATATTTCAGTTTTTCTTTTTTAATAAATCTGCAAAAATTTCAACAGTTCTGTGTTTTTCTGTCAATATAAGGTGCTGTGTGTACATTAATGAGGAAAAAAATTAACTTACCGTATTTGCCGGCGTATAAGACGACCCCCTAATTTTCCAGCCAAAATGTTGGTTTTGGGATATACTCGCTGTATAAGACTACCCCCTTCCTACTAGTCATGCCTCGCCTCACGGTGCCACCATTACATGCCAGACTGTGCCCCATTACATGCCAGACTGTGCCCCATTACATGCCAGACTGTGCCCCATTACATGCCAGCTGTATGCCAGACTCGCTGTGCCCTTACCTTATCCTATGACATGCAGAATCACGGACGTACTGTACGTTTTTTCAAATGCCGCGCCTCCTACGCCTTCTGTTCCGTGATAGGCGGAACAGTCAGCTTCCCAGGAGGCACTGTGTTCAGTGTCCGCCTATCACAGAGGCCCTCTCGTCTGAGAACGAGAGGGCCTCCGTGATAGGCGGACACTAAACACAGGATGAGAGGGCCTCTGTGATAGGCGGACACTAAACACAGTGTCTCCTGGGAAGCTGAGTGTTCCGCCTATCACGGAACAGAAGACGTAGGAGGCGCGGCTTTTGAAAAAACGTACGGCCCGCGATTCTACATGTCATAGGATAAGGTAAGGATGTTAGGTTACCGGCGTATAAGACGACCCCCGACTTTTAAGAAGATTTTAAGGGGTTAGAAAGTCGTCTTATACGCCGGAAAATACGGTAAACGATTTTAGCAAATGGCTGCAATATAACAAAGAGTGAAAAATGTAAGGGGGTCTGAATACTTTCTTGACCCACTGTATAAGCTCTGTATCATTAATACATCATTAAATGTAATTTTTAACGTCAACAATAAGGATGGGCTCAGGCATGTTTGCAGCACGTGCCTGTGCCCGCGTGGAAGCTTACACTGTGCAGCGCTAATCACAGGCAGTGAGACATTTCCCGATGCACGGCTGCACAGATCGGGAAATGTCTCACTGCCTGTGATTAGCACTATGCAGTGTAAGTTTCCTGGCGGACGTGGGCACGTGGAGCTGCGAACACACCTGAGCTCATTCTTAGTCAGCAGTGTAAGCCCCCGAATTCAACCTGGTATCGGCCTCTTGCAGTCTCTGTATGCCAGAGCTGTAGAGGGGGAGGAAGAAACAGAACAAGTAGTTAATTAGATCAGTGGTCATCAACCCTGTCCTGCAGGGCCCACTAACAGGCCAGGTTTTATGTATTACCTTGGGGAGATGCAGACTAGAATACTGCAATCACTGAGGAGCAAATGATATCAGCTGTGATGTATTTCAGTTATCTTGCAAACCTGGCCTGTTAGTGGGCCCTGCAGGACAGGGTTGATGACCACTGAATTAGATCATGTGCTGACATGAAGCATGCTTATAGGAGAAAGCAGAGTGACAGAAAGATGAGTTCTTCACTGTGCTGCTTCTCCTTTTGCTGTCCAGTCACAGACCAGGCAGGTCCAGAATGACCTGGGTTTAGAGGACGTGGGTTGAATGATGCTGACCATCAGCCTGAGGACATCTGGTGGCAGAAAAAAGTAATGTGGGGTAATCTGGATTGAAGCTGATTTTCAAAAAGCTCCACCAAAAGATGATTTTGTTATTTTATCGTTTAATGTGATATTCATCCTTTGGCTGAAATTCTGCTTCAAAATTTCTAACTCCACTTTTTTAAATAGTAAACTATGGTACCACAAATTGTTTCAGGTAGCTTACATTTACTTAACCTCTTCTTCTCAAAATTTCTGCTATGGACCTGTTCAGTTGGTCAAAACTTTGCCATTTCTTAAGATAATAAAGTATTTTCATTCATCAAATCTCAGAGAAAAGCATCATTAAAATAGACTATTTGAAATAAGTTATAAGAAAATATATTACATCTAACCCAGTGGTTCTCAACCTTTCTAGTGCTGTGACCCCTTGATAAAATTTTCCAAGTGGTGGGGACCCCTAAAAGTAAAATTATTTTCGTAGCGTGGGTTGTCGCACCCAAGGCAAGAAAAGGAATTTGGACATTTCGCGCTCCCTGATTCCCCTCCACTCGTACAGTATTAAAACCCCTTCTGGTACATTTTAGGATGTGCCACTATTTCTCTTTGTTCTCCTTACTTTCTCTTTTATCTCTCTCTATCCTAATTTCTTGTTTTTTTCCCCCATCCCTCTCTCTAGCCGTATTTCTTGTTCTTTCTCTTATTCTTTCTTTTCCCTTTTCTTTGTTGCTCCCCCTCTTTTCCTCTCCCTTACATTATTCCTTCTCTTAATCCTTGGTGGAGGGTGGGGGGGAATGGGATGAGTGGCAGTGCTGGCGGGGAGTTGGGGTTTGTGGCAATGTTGGGGGAAGTTGTGATCAGCCAACTTAGGTGCTCTTAATCAAGGTCACCTGCTGATCTGAGAACTGTAGTGGGGACTTTTAATGGCAACTATAATCACAGGTACTCACTTTGTCTCCGACTTTGTGGTGTTTCGTAGCAGTGACACCTATGCCGAAATCAAGAGATAGGGTCTCCTCCAGCCCCTCCCACTTCATATTCCTCACCAGTCAGCTGACATCTATTCTCTGCCCCCAAGCCATGCTGTGAACTGAATGGACGGCTGTGAAGAAGCTGAGTGGGTGGCTGTGGGCTCCAGGAACAGCCCAGCTGGGTGGTCACAAGTCCCAGGGACAGCAAAAAGGCTGGGAGAGCAGTGTGGGCTTCAGGAACAGCCCAGGATATGGTGACCCCTGGCAAATCATCATTCGACCCCCAAGGGGGTCCCGACCCCCAGGTTGAGAACCACTGATCTAACCTAAGCGATAAACTCACAACATCAAAATTCATATGCAACAGCTGTCCCTTTCTATGGAATATTCCTAGATATTGTTTCAAAGTATGACATGTTATACAACATGTCTGTTTTATTATAATTTTTGAAAAAGATACAACAAATAATTCAATGTAACAAACAATCATAGAGTCACTCAGCCCTGTTCACACATACTGTGATGACCTACATTTTATAGCACTGGAAGAATGCAGGTCACTGCAAGGACACGTAGAAAACAATTGTGATCCTATTTATTTTTCCTGCCTGTCAGTGGTAATGTATATCGAGTCACGCATGCTCAGCTCAGCATATATTTATGGCACCACTCTGTGCTATGAAAATGTGACTTCTGTTTACATGCAAGGGAGTGACATAACTGGCCATTCAAGCAGCCAAACAGCCCAAACCCAGGAAGGAAGACTGGGAGAAGATGGAAGCACCTGTGACCAGTGAGAGTGCTGACAGCATACTAGCCCATTATGGCTAACAACCCTTAGGGGCCCATTGAAAAAAAAAATAGCAGAATTCAATTTTAAAATTTTCCTGCAAAAGAATAGTGTAAATTCTTACTTTTCCTGCTGCTCACACTTTCAAATGCTGCTCTGTAGATTGAGGAATTGCCTCCAAAGTGTACTGGGAGACCAATACTTCTGGAAGTGTCCGTCTCCTGTGTCCCCCACACTGTTCAGTAGCCATTCCCATCAACCTCCTCATTACTTACCTTGTCCTGTAGTTAGGGTTGCCAACTCATCCCTTTAAAACAGAACACATATTAATTACACAGGTTCTGAGGCTAATTTAATGCAGGTAAGGCACCAAGTGAGTTTAATTACCTCCTTAATCAGCCACAGAACCTGTGTAATTAATATGTGTTCTGTTTTAAAGGGATGAGTTGGCAACCCTACGTAGTGGAACTCAACTAGCTACTATTCTATCCATTCCCATGGTGTATTTTTTAAAATAACTACATGGGGTTAATTCTCAGCTGCTTTACATTGTATTTAATTCTCTAATGAAGATAGAAGGATCTCTTTTCTTTCAGCTGCTGCTCTATTGAAATATTCAGCATGCTTTAGATGCTGAGTTTCCGATGTATTCCCACATCCTAATAGCTGTCTTTGTCCTTCGTTTAGATTTAGGCCTCGTACACACGACGGGACATGTCCCATGAAAACGGTCCGCGGACCGTTTTCATCGGACATGTCCGCTGCCGGATTTTGGTCTTATGGCTGTACACACCATCAGACCAAATTTCCCGCGGACAGCGAACGCGGTGACGTGGCCCCGCCTTCGCCGCGACGAAGACGTGGTGACGTGCGCGACCCTGAAAGGTCAATGCTTCCTCGCATGCGTCGAATCACTTCGACGCATGCGAGGGCTTTCGGCCGAGCGGACATGTCCGGTGAGTCGTACAGACGACCGAACATGCTAAGAAACATTTGTCCGCTGGAAACCTGTCTGATCCGCCGGAAAATTGTCCGGTCGGCCGTACACACGACCGAACATGTCCGCGGAAACTGGTCCGACGGACCAGTTTCAGCAGACATGTTCGGTCTTGTGTCCGAGGCCTTAGGGTATACACTGTAATAGTACTGCAAAATCAAGAGTTGATTAGGATTTTTTCCTAATACTAATGTACATGGGTGATTTTACCTATTTTTTTGTCTGGACGATATAAGGTACCAATAAAGGCCGTCACAGATGGGACTCTGTATCCACTAAGAAAATAACTGACCAGGAATTAGGCTGGCCAAATACAGAATGAAATTTGGCTGGTTCCTGATGAACTGGCCCAAAATTCAAGCTGTAGTTGGCCCTGGCAGCATCCTCCCAACCAGCATCCTTCAATCTGAAAATCAATCTGAAAATCAATGAACAGCAGCTGCATCCAATCAGATTCTGTCACTGTTCAGGTATTCCGACAGTCACGGGTGCTGGCTGTCAGAATACAGTAGTTGGCAGAGGAGAGGCAACTATCCACGCTGGGAATTTAATGATTTCTCTTGTTCTGAACTGGGAGTACAGGAGTGCAAGAACTCTGCAAGTAATGGGGTGCTGGTAAGACAGGAGTCCAAGAGTCATTGGTAGCACTGGGGTGCTGGCAAGACTGGAGTTATTGGGAGCACTGGGAGAACAGGAGTGCAAGAGCCCCTGGGAGCACTGTGGTGCTGGGAAGACAGGAGTGAAAGAGTCCATGGGATCACTGGGGTGTTGGCAGGATAGGAGTGCAAGAGTGCCTGAGAGGACAGGAGAGCAAAAGTCCCTAGGGGCGCTGGGAGGACAGGAGTGCAGGAGTCCCTGGGAGCACTGGGGTGCTGGGAGGACAGGAGTGTAAGAGTCCTGGGGAGCACTGGGGTGCTGGGAGGACAGGAGTGTAAGAGTCCCGGGGAGCACTGGGGTGCTGGCAAGACAAGAGTGAAAGAGTCTAGGGTAGCACTGGGGTGCTGGGAAGACAAGATTGCAAAAGTCTCAGGTAGCACTGGGAAGTCGAAGTGTCCCGGGGAGCACTGGGAGGACAGGAGTGCAAGATTCCCGGTTAGCACTGGGGTGCTGGGAGGACAGAAGTGCAAGAGTTCCTGGGAACACTGGGAGGACAGGAGTGCAAGAGTCCTGGGGAGCACTGGAGGACAGGAGTGCAAGAGTCCCAGGGAGCACTTAGAGGACAGGAGTGCAAGAGTCCCAGGAGCACTGGGGTGCTGGGAGTACAGAAGTGCAAGAGTCTCGGGGAGCACTGGGGTGCTGGAAGGACAGGAGTGCAAGAGTCCCAGGAGCACGGGGGTGCTGGAAGGACAGGAATGCAAGAGTTTCGGGAGCACTGGGGTGCTGGCAGGACAGGAATGCAAGAGTTCTGGGAAAGTTCACCAGGACAGGAGTATACAGGTGCATGAAACGTTGGAAGGTCTATTGGGTTACACAGATGCAGGAAAGCTCAAAGCTTTCTTGAAGTACACAGGGAATATGCCAAATCAATAGTGTATAATCAGCTGATTACACATTGTTGATATTTACTGAAATGATCCGGGGTGATTATGCTCTAGTGGTGTATGCGTTTTAAGGAGCACAGGTCAGTCCACACTGTATTTTTTAGGGCGTAGCAGCCCAATTTTATTTAAACAAAACAAATGTCACAGAAAATCTTCCCTCGCAGGGGGTTCCGCCATCATTGTATAACAGAAATTTCAGCCTCCTGGCTCACTCACTCTTATTTAGTCAAAACTCCCTCCTGGAGCTTACTTGCTTGGTCACGGGTAGGGTTGCCAACTCATCCCTTTAAAACAGAACACATATTAATTACACAGGTTCTGTGGCTGATTAAGGAGGTAATTAAACTCACTTGGTGCCTTATTTGCATTAAATTAGCCTCAGAACCTGTGTAATTAATATGTGTTCTGTTTTAAAGGGATGAGTTGGCAACCCTAGTCACGGGCCACATCTGCCTCCTGCAGACATACACTCTCAGACTGCCACCTTAGACTCCTAGAGACCGCTTGTCTCTCTCTCATGGAGCCGTCTCCACCTGAAAGCCCTCCTGACTCCTACACCAGGCCACCTGCCTGTAGGGTAGAGCTGTTCCCAAGTGTGAGCCCTGAGCTCTCTTCCTGAGGGGAATATAAACCCAGCCCACAGGTGTGCAATCATCATGCCTGTCTTTGCAAAAACCAGGCTGAAGGTGCTAATACACACCGTGACCTGGGGTTGCCTCTCCACATTACATATCGGCGCTGAGCAGCAGCTGATAGAGCCACTGTACACTGTTTGCCGATAACAATTGTTTACGTGGATACATCATTAATTACAGATGAATATAAAAATCTAGATGGACTTGTGCTCCACTTTTTTTTCTACATTGTCAAACATAGTGGAAATTTAGCCCTTAGGCTTCAAAATGATATGCTGTACACATGTGAGTGCAGTGTTTTCTCCATCCATGTGAATGAGCCCTTATGCCGCGTACACACGGTCGTTTTTTGGTATGAAATAAAATTACATTTTTAAAAACGTCATTTAAATGATCGTGTGTGGGCTTCACATCGTTTTCCGTCTTCTGAAAAATGACAAAAAAAAAATTCGAACACGCTTCAATTGTTGTCGTTTTTTGTGTTGTAAAAAATGATCGTGTGTGGGCTAAAACGAAGTTTTAAACCCGCGCATGCTCAGAAGCAAGTTATGAGACTGGAGCGCTTGTTCTGGTAAAACTACCATTCATAATGGAGTAAGCACATTCATCACGCTGTAACAGCATGTAACGGCTTATATGCAAGTTATTGCCATAAAAGTCATTTAAAATTGATCGTGGCTGTAATGAATTGTTGGGTCTCTGAAATATAGATAAAACTCATTGAAAAAACAGCATTGGTCCGCCCCCCCCCCCCCCCAGTCCATTACCAGGCCCTTTGTGTCTGGTATGACTATTAAGGGGAACCCTGAACCAAAATGAAACAAAACAAATTGAGTGGGGGTCCCCCAAAATCAATAACAGGCTCTTCAGGACTGATATGGAACCCTGGGTCAAGTAAAAAAAAAAAATAGCGTAGAAATCCATACCAGACCCTTCAGGTCTGGTATGGATTTTAAGGGGAAACCTGGGCCAAAAAAAAAATGGTTTATGGGTCCCCCCAAAATCCATACCAGACCCTTATCTAAACATGTAACCTGGCAGGCTGCCGGAAAAGAGGGGGGGACCAGAGAGCGCCCCCCGTCCTGAACCGTACCAGGCCACTTGCCCTTAACATGAGGAGGGTGCTTTGGAGTTGCCCCCCCAAAACACCTTGTCCCCATGTTAATAGGGACAAGGGCCTCATCCCCACAACCCTTGCCCTGGAGGTTGTGGGGGTCTGAGGGCAGGAGGCTTATCGGAATCTGGAAGCCCCCTTTAACAGATCCCACCACCCTCCTATGTGAATTGGTAAGGCCTACCAATTCACTAAAAAGGTGTTTAAAAATAGTAAAAAAGACAGGAGACACTTCGGAACAAGTCCTTTATTGCATGCGTGCGGGAGACTTCATTCCGGCAAGGTCCGGCGGCTGCCGGGCCTTTAGCCGAGAAACCCCGCTGCGCATGCGCCGCTGCAATCAGCGGCGCATTGCGAGGGGAATATCTCCTAAACCGTACAGGTTTAGGAGATATTCTTTATACCTACAGGTAAGCCTTATTAAAGACTTTACTACCACTTTAACCTGGAGCTGCCGCCATACTGTGGGAAGGCGGCAAGTGGTTAAAGGAGCAAGATGGAAATTTTTCTCTCTAAAGAACTAATTTCTAACAGCAAATGTGATTTTCGTTTGGGAATTTACATTCGAAAACTGAATAATAAAAGCAAACAAAATTTTGAAGTACTTTCGAACAACATTTGTCAAGTCCTCGAATGTACTGGGCTCGACTTCCATGCCAGCTACATGGGAACACCCCGGTAAGTACCAACTGGGACTTTGATTGCTCACAGTCCCCAGAATGTCAGATGCCCTGAACCAGCCTAATTTGTGCTTTTTTCTTTACAGAAGCACAATGCATCTTTGCTCCTGATGAGCGTCTTAAAGTCGCGAAACGCCTAGAGCTAACAACGTCATGCTACAACCATCTGTTACTACAATACCCCATATTGCATTTTGTGCCTGTATATCCCAATTTTTGTTCTCAACTGCTTTAAGCTTTCCATAAAAGTCTATGGCCCGGATTCAGATAGGAGATACGCCGTCGTATCTCTAAGGCCGGCCGGTCGTATCTATGCGACTGATTCATAGAATCAGTTACGCATAGATATGCCTAAGATCCGCCAGGTGTAACTGTGTTACACGGTCGGATCTTAGGCTGCAATTCCAGACCGGCTGCTAGGTGGCGCTTCCGTGTCTTTTACGCGTCAAATATGCTAATGAGCATTTATGCCGATTCAGAAACGAACGCCCGCCCGCCGCTTTTTTTTACGTCGCTTGCGTTCGTTTTTTTCCGGAGTATACTTACCCCTGCTATGTGAGGCGTATCCTATGTTAAGTATGACCGTCGTTCCCGCGCCGAGTTTTGAATTTTTACGTCGTTTGCGTAAGTCGTTCGCGGATACGGATGGACGTAGTTTACGCTCATGCCGAAACCAATGACGTCCTAGCAACGTCATTGGGAGCAATGCGCGCAGGGAAAATTCGCAGATGGCGCATGCGCATTTAAATCGGCGTGGGGACGCGCCTGATTTAAATACTACACTCCCCCTAGCCGCGGAATTTGAATTCCGCCGGGGGATTTACGATACGCCGCCGCAAGTTTTGAGGTAAGTGCTTTCTGAATACAGCACTTGCCTCACAAAATTGCGGCGACGTAACGTAAATCAGATAGGTTAGCGGATCTTTAGATCCGCGTAACCTATCTGAATCTAGCCCTCTGTATTTTAACCTTATCTTTGTCTTTTTGTTGACATGAATTTGAATCTATCTATATAAGTATTGAATACTGTATAATTATGATCTTCTTCAATAATGTAATATAGCTATGTACGATACATTATATGAAAGTATTAAATGATCATAATCTACTTCAATCATCATTTACCATTTCAAGCTTTTCCCGCACACACTTCATTTAAAGTCCTGCCCTCTTTCGCTCTTCCTTTATTTTTTACTTATCTTTTATTTATGTTTTTTTTCCAACAAATAATCACAAATACTACAACTGACAAGATGTAATTACAACTTCAATACATTCTCCTTCAGTTTTTTTTCTTTAACAGTCATCATTCCTATTACCACTCTTATTTAATACCCCCAAACAACCAACCTCCCCCCCCCCCCCCCCCCCAAAAAAAAAAAAAAAAAACCCAATAGAAACCCCCCCCCTCCCCCCTCTCTCCTCTCACGAGACGTAGGATTGATTCTTTCAAATTCCTTCTCTTCACCTCTGCCTTTACTCTAATAACTTCTTCCCTTCCTCCGATCTTATAAATACGTTCCATCCTGACCATGTTTCTTCATACTGTGTCCTCCTATTCTGCGCTGAATGCACCAAATCTTCCATTGCACCAACCTCTTGAATCCTTTTAAGCCAACCTGCAATAGAGGGGGGGGCACGAGTCCCTCCACCTCAACGTTATTCCTACCCTTGCTGCATTAACCATATGGGGCACTACCGACCTCCTGTACTTCTGCACCGGTATCTGTGAGCTATGTAGCAGAAAAAAGGCAGGATCATCTGGGATCAACTCTTCCTCAAATTTTTGTAAAATTATTCTCACCTCCTCCCAGTACTGTCTGATTTTTTGGCAGGACCAAAAAATATGGATCAAAGTTCCTTGCTCTCTACCACACCTCCAGCACCTTTCATCTGCTTCTTCATCAAATTGATGTAATCTTTCTGGGGTGTAATACCATTGTATAAGGAGTTTGTAGTTAGCTTCTTGTATCTTTGAACATACCGAAGAGTTGAATGCTAGGTATATTATTTGTTTATGCTGACTTGGGGTGAAGGTTCTCCCCAAGTCCTTCTCCCATTTCCGCATTCCCGGCATCACAAATTCTTCCGGTGGCATGTTCAAAAACCCATACATTTTAGATAATACTCTTGATATTGGTTCCACCCCATTACAATAAATCTCCATTGTTGTCAGCTGCCTTTGAAATTCAGTTACCGAGCCCAGAGATCTTACAAAATGACTTACTTGAAGCGCCTGCCACGTTGAGAGTTCAAATAAACCTCCAGCCTCCGTCAGATCTCCGATTGATGGCCAAGCATTTGGCTTTAAAAAATCCGAGACCTGTCGGAGGTTCTTTCCTTTAAACTTTTCAACTATATCCTTCTCCATCCCTGGGATAAAATTAGGATTACCAATTATGGGTAACAGTGGTGATTTACTTGGTGTATATTTCTTATCTCCACATACTTTTGCTGAGATTAACAGTGTGGGGCCTATTATAGGATGTCTCTTAAGTTGTCTAGGGAGAGCCGCATAGCACCAAGGTGCTCTACCTAAAGGTATCTGACTTATGTACTGCTCTATACTTACCCAACGTTTACACTCCCCATGTCTACACCAGTCTACCAACCTGGTCAAATGTGTTGCTCTATAATATTTTATTATATTTGGGACTGCCATCCCTCCTACACTTTTAGGCATTCTCAGCAGATCTCTTTTAATTCTGGCTTTTTTCCCTGCCCAAATAAATTTCATAAACAGGGTATTCACCTGTCTAAGAAAGGTCATTGGTATAGAGATTGGCAATGCCTGAAATAAATACAAAACCTTTGGCAAAATGCACATTTTAACTATACTTCCTCTCCCGAACCACGAGTGCATTCCATTTCTCCATTTATCTAACAAAATTCGTATTGCATTGTACAGTGGGGGAAAATTCAATGCATATATATTTTTGATCTCTGATGATATATATGTACCTAAATATTTTAATACCTTCCCCCATTTAAACTTAAAATTCTGTTTTATTATGTCGCCCATAGGTTCTGGGATCTCCACCTTCATTGCCTCAGATTTTGTTTTATTTATTTTCAGGTTCGATATCCTCCCATATTTCTCTATTTCTCTTACCAAGTTGGGGAGTGATACATGAGGGTTGGTCACTGAAAAGAGCAGGTCGTCCGCATATGCAGCTACTTTATGTACCTGATCTCCCATCTGAATTCCCTGGATATTCGCATTTTGTCGAATTCTATTTAACAGGGGCTCTAATGTAAGAGCAAACAACAGGGGCGATAGGGGGCATCCCTGTCTTGTTCCGTTCGTAATTCCAAAAGGGGGTGATATTACTCCATTAACCCTTACTGAGGCACGTGGGCTTGTGTACATACTCATGATCCATCTGACCATCCGTTCACCCAGGCCCACTTGTCTCAGCACTTGCTCCAAAAAACGCCAACTCACTCTGTCAAACGCTTTTTCTGCGTCAGTGTTCAAAAATACACAGGGAATTTTTTTCTTTCCAACATAATGCACCAGATTAAGGATTTTAATCGTATTGTCTTTTGCTTCCCTCCCTGGCACAAATCCCACCTGGTCCATGTCCACTAACTGTGCTATCAATGGTTGCAGTCTAGACGCTATTATTTTAGAGAAGAGTTTTAGATCAGCGTTTAACAGTGATATAGGCCTATAACTACTACACTCTGCCGGATCCTTCCCCTCTTTAGGGATCACCGTAATGTGGGCCAACAGTGCCTCTGGGGGAAAAACCGCCGTTCCCCCCACTGCATTAAAGAATTTTATCATCTGCTCGTTTAGTATTCTGGAAAATTCCCTGTAATAACTTACCGAAAATCCATCAGGACCTGGAGATTTCCCTACTTTGACTTTCTTTAAGTTTTCCTCTATGTCAGGGCACTAACTCTTACCTGCCTTCCAGAACGGTGCAATCGCGGCTGTTTGCGCCGCGCGCGCGTGTGCGTGGTGTTGGCGCGCGCGTGCGTGGTGTTGGCGCGCGCGGGCGCGTGCAGGTGCGCGCGCACGGGCGCGCAAGATCTGTAGTTCCGTCCAGCCAATCAGAGCCCTGAGCGGGCTATTTAAACCTCTCCCTTTCCTGTGGCTAGTTGCTGGTTTGTCACAGCGCTTGTTTGGAGTGTTTCCTGGATCCTGGAAAAACCTTATCTGATCTTGTTCCTGTTTACCTGACCTTGGCTATACTCTTCCGGATTGCTGCCTTCTCCTACCTTGACCTCGGCTTGCCTATTGGACTATTCTGATCTCACCTGCCCTTGACCTTTTGGCTTGAACTTTGGACTACCCTGTTTATCTGAACTTCCTTGACCACAGCCTGTTTTCTGGATTTCCCTGTTTCCTACCAATCCTGCTTCCCGGACCTCCTGGAATTCCCTGCCATATCTTCAGCCATTCCCAAGTGGACTACTGCCCGGTTGTTCCTGTTTCACGCACCGAACCTTCACCTTCCCATCGGTACCGGTGCCTCCTGGTGCGTCTGCTCCCCTGTCCCCAATTCAGGGGGCGGACCGCGCCGGGTCGCAAAGGGAGCCACCCTCAGCATCTTGGCCTTGGTAAGTGTACTTTTGTTACTACCTGATAGTACAAACCAGCCAGATGTCCAAGGCCGACAGGGTGCGCTCGCCTTTTGAGACGCTATGCCAACAAGTCTCAGCCCTCACCGAAGCGGTACAGAAACTTCAAGAAGGCTATCTGCATATAGACGGTCGCTTACAACAGATGAATGTCACCCCCGGATCCTCGACTGCCTCCTCAGCATTAGCTACAGGCCCTACTTCTTCTCAACCCTCTTCTGCTTCTCCAGTGCTGGTAACTCATCCTGAACCACGTGTGCCTACCCCGGAGCGATTCGCTGGCGACCGAAAGAAGTTTCGGGCATTTAAGAACGCTTGCTCCCTATATCTGACTCTTCAACCTAGGACTTTTTGTTCAGAAGCTGTAAAGGTTGGTTTCGTGATCTCCCTCCTTGCAGATGAACCACAAGCTTTGGCCCATAGTTTGTTGGAACAAGGGAGCCCGATATTAGACACCATGGACACTTTCTTTGAACACTTATCTAAGTTATACGATGATCCTCTCCGTTCAGCTACCGCAGAACTTACTCTTCATCAACTAACCCAGGGGAGGAGACCCGTAGAGGACTACGTCGCCGACTTCCGTAAATGGTCTGCTGACACAGGGTGGAATGAAACTGCCCTAAAATACCAGTTTCGCCAAGGATTGTCGGAATCCCTCAAGGACGAGCTAGCCAGAGGTGACCCGCCTGCCACTCTGGAAGCCTTGATCCAATCAGCCACCCAGCTTGATCGACGTCTTCGAGAACGCCGGCAGGAACGCTTCCAGACATCCCGTCCTAATTGGGTTCCGCCTATATTCTCACCGGCTCCTCCACCTGCTCCAGTTCCACCTGTTGCTTCGTCTTCAGATCCAAAACCAATGCAGCTCGGTCTACTCCGGGCACCTCTCACCCCTGAAGAGAGACAACGTAGACGGCAGTCCAACCTCTGCCTGTATTGTGGCGCTGCAGGACATTTTCTTCGCACCTGTCCCATAAGACCCAGTAAGTCAAGACTACCGTCTTTTTTCAATTGCCATATTTCCAACTTACCACAGACTTACGTTGTACTTTTTCTTTCCCTACAGCTCCCGCAGGGGGCGGTCCGGCTGCCAGCCATCGTTGACTCCGGGGCTTGCAGCTGCTTCCTTGATTCTGCCCTAGCCCAGAAGCTGCATGTCCCATACCGGCCAAAGAACTTTCAGTTACAGATCCATCTGGCAGACGGCTCTCTACCCCGCTCTGGATTAGTTACCATGGAAACTCTGCCCATCCACGCCATCTCCGACACCGGCCATCGAGAGTATCTGTGCCTGGATCTCATTCCTTCCCCTTTATTCCCTATTATTTTGGGCTTACCCTGGCTACAAGTGCATCAACCTTCTATAGACTGGCTCAAAAAAGACATCACATTCCCTTCTGCTTTCTGTTCTCAGCATTGTCTTCCTCCCGTTAAAGCCTCCTGCTCCACCTTGATGTCTGCACCATCGGATCTTCAACACGTTCCTGCTGCATACTCGGACTTTAAGGATGTGTTCGATAAGCAACAGGCTGACCGCCTTCCCCCACATCGGCCATACGATTGCCCCGTTGATTTACTTCCCGGTTCTAAAATCCCTTTTGGTCGAATCTTCCCACTCTCAGAGACTGAATTGGTGGCTCTAAAAGCCTATATCGATGAAAATTTAGGAAAGAAATTCATCCGCCCTTCATCTTCCCCAGCCGGGGCTGGAATCTTTTTTGTTGAGAAAAAAGATGGTTCCCTCAGGCCCTGTATCGATTACAGGGAGCTAAATAAAATCACCGTCAAAAATAGGTATCCTTTGCCCCTCATTCCGGAACTTTTTCAACGCTTCCGATCAGCCCGGATTTTCTCTAAGCTCGATCTCCGTGGGGCCTACAACCTTATCCGGATCAGGCATGGGGACGAATGGAAGACCGCTTTTAGATCAAGGTTCGGGCACTTTGAATACCTGGTAATGCCATTCGGCCTCTGCAACGCCCCTGCCACTTTCCAACATCTGGTAAATGACATTTTTCGTCAATATCTGGATGATTTTCTAGTCGTCTACTTGGACGACATCCTCATTTTTTCGGTATCACTCGAACTACATCGCACCCACGTTAAGAAGGTCCTGACAATCCTCAGAGAACACAAGCTTTATCTTAAAGCGGAAAAATGCGAATTTGAGAAAACTACAATTCAGTTTTTGGGGTTCATCATTTCAACCGACGGTATATCCATGGATCCGCAAAAGGTCAAAGCAGTTCAGGATTGGCCAGCGCCAGTTGACAAAAAAGGGGTACAGCGTTTTATTGGCTTTGCCAACTTTTACCGAAGATTCATTGTTGGTTTTTCATCCATTGTGGCCCCTATCACTCGTCTAACTCACCAAGGTCTTCGCTTTCATTGGTCCTGGGAAGCTCAAGAAGCATTCAAAAAGTTAAAAATCTTGTTTTCTTCAGCCCCTATCCTTAGGCATCCAGATCCAAGCTTGCCCTTTATCCTGGAAGTCGACGCTTCGGAGACAGCCATCGGTGCTATACTGTCACAAAGGCAAGGACCCAAATCCTTACTGCACCCCATAGCTTACGCTTCACGAAAACTAAATCTCTCGGAAAGAAATTATGATGTTGGGGACCGGGAACTATTGGCCATTAAGTTCGCTCTAGAAGAGTGGAGGTACCTCTTGGAGGGTGCTCTTCACCCCATCTTGATCTTCACAGACCATAAAAATTTGGAATACCTGTGATCTGCCAAACGTCTGAGACCTAGGCAAGCCCGCTGGGCCTTGTTCTTTGCCCGCTTCAACTTTCACATAACCTTCAGACCAGGATCTAAGAATGGAAAAGCTGACGCCCTATCCAGAATGTTCACTGAAACCCCTGATCAGTCAGAACCCAGTACCATCTTGACGTCCCAAAATTTCTTTCTGATTTCTCAGTTGGATCTACTTTCCTCTTTAAAGACGGCTTCCACTCAAATTACCAACATACCCTCACTCTCTCTTGAAAGACGGGACGGTTTACTATGGTCTCGAGGCAAAATTTTTGTACCTGAACAAACGAGACAACTAGTACTGAGCATATTCCATGACCATAAACTAGCAGGCCATTTTGGAGCTCGGAAAACCGCGGAACTAGTTAGCCGCTCCTTCTGGTGGCCAAAGTGGAGGTCGGACTGTAAAGACTATGTAACTTCGTGCTCTCGGTGTCAGCGTTACAAAGGCCCAAACGCCAAATCCTGGGGTTTACTCAGACCTCTTCCTGTTCCTGAACGCCCCTGGGCGGACATCTCTATGGATTTTATTGTAGACTTACCACCTTCTGGAGGCTTTACTACAATCCTAGTAGTGGTCGACCGGCTGTCCAAATTTGCACATTTTGTACCCATGATTGGCACACCCTCTGCAGCAGAAACCGCTAAAGTTTTCTTCAAAGAGATCGTGAAGCTCCACGGAACACCCAAAAGCATTGTTTCGGATAGAGGTGTGCAATTTACATCTAAGTTTTGGAAGGAACTTTGTAAATCTCTGGAGATTAAAATCTGCCTTTCATCAGCTTACCACCCGCAGTCCAATGGTCAGACAGAGAGGACCAACCAAACGTTGGAACAGTATCTCCGTTGTTTCTGCTCCTCGTCGCAAGATGACTGGTCGTCTTTGCTACCATCCGCAGAATTTGCGTATAACAATTCTCTACATTCATCCACTAACCAAACTCCATTTTGGGCTAACTATGGTTACCATCCAACTTTTCTTCCAAATTCAATTCCCGAGATTCCTGTACCTGCTGTCCAAGAACATATAGTTGCTTTACAACAAAATTTTCAAAGACTTCAAAAAAACATGCAACAGGCCCAGGAAAATTACAAGAGATCCTATGATAAGGGAAAGAAGGAGTGTCCAGTTTTTAAAGTCAGGGAGAAGGTATGGCTATCAGCCACGAACCTTAGGTTACCCATTCCTTCTCGGAAATTAGGTCCCAGATTCATAGGCCCATTCGAAATTAAAAGAGTGATCAATCCTGTGGCTTTTGAACTAACATTACCAGGGTCATACAAGATCCACCCCGTATTCCACGCATCTCTGCTCAAACCCGTTATTCCAGACTCTTTTCCAGGAAGGGAGGAACTTCCACCTCCTCCAGTGGAGATTGAAGGTGAAAAAGAATTTGAGGTCGAATCTATTTTAGGTTGCCGGAAGAGAGGGAGACAACTCCAGTACCTTGTCAAGTGGAAGGGTTACCCGCCTGAAGACACCTCATGGGAACCTTCCAGAAATTTACATGCTCCTCGCTTGATCCGAATTTTTCACCGGGACCATCCAGAACTGATGGACAGTTTAGGCGTCCGGAGTCCGCCCCTAGGGAGGGGGCACTGTCAGGGCACTAACTCTTACCTGCCTTCCAGAACGGTGCAATCGCGGCTGTTTGCGCCGCGCGCGCGCGTGCGTGGTGTTGGCGCGCGCGGGCGCGTGAAGGTGCGCGCGCACGGGCGCGCAAGATCTGTAGTTCCGTCCAGCCAATCAGAGCCCTGAGCGGGCTATTTAAACCTCTCCCTTTCCTGTGGCTAGTTGCTGGTTTGTCACAGCGCTTGTTTGGAGTGTTTCCTGGATCCTGGAAAAACCTTATCTGATCTTGTTCCTGTTTACCTGACCTTGGCTATACTCTACCGGATTGCTGCCTTCTCCTACCTTGACCTCGGCTTGCCTATTGGACTATTCTGATCTCACCTGCCCTTGACCTTTTGGCTTGAACTTTGGACTACCCTGTTTATCTGAACTTCCTTGACCACAGCCTGTTTTCTGGATTTCCCTGTTTCCTACCAATCCTGCTTCCCGGACCTCCTGGAATTCCCTGCCATATCTTCAGCCATTCCCAAGTGGACTACTGCCCGGTTGTTCCTGTTTCACGCACTGAACCTTCACCTTCCCATCGGTACCAGTGCCTCCTGGTGCGTCTGCTCCCCTGTCCCCAATTCAGGGGGCGGACCGCGCCGGGTCGCAAAGGGAGCCACCCTCAGCATCTTGGCCTTGGTAAGTGTACTTTTGTTACTACCTGATACTCTACCTCTTCAGTAGTTATAGGACTCTCTAATTTCTTCCGAACCGGTGATGGCACTCTAGTTAATCCTGCCGTGGAAAGATACTCCTCCGTCTCCAACTTTGTATCTGCTTCTGATGGTAAATTATATAACCCCGAGTAAAATTCCCCAAATGTTTGGGCTATCTCTCTAGGTTTTTTTATAAGCTGTCCCTCTTTCCCTTTAATCTGCGGAACATATATCGACCTGCTCTTTTCCTTGAGTTTCCCTGCCAGTAATTTACTGCATTTATCGCCTAACTCATAATTGACCTTCTTTCCTCTTTGTATGATCGCTTTGGCTTTAAACCGCATAATCTCTGAGATCTGCCTCCTTAATTGTCCTAGCTCTCTCCCCACCTCGGGTGATTGTTTTTTTTTGTGTTGAAGTTCTAATTCCTGGATTTCCTCTAATATCTCACTAATCTGTTTTTCTCGTTTTTTTTTTAAGTACGATCCATGTTTTATCAGAATTCCCCTGATTACTGTTTTATGAGCTTCCCACACCATACTAGGGTTACTCCCTGGCGTATCATTGACCTGAAAGTATGCCACAATCTCCCTAGCGATATCCTCTCTTACTTCTGAATTTTGCAACAAACTCTCGTTTAATCGCCATGTTCTATCTTGGGCAAATACATCGGCAGAGAGGGAGAGGCCTAAGCTAATCGGTGCATGGTCTGACCATGTTATGTTCCCAATAGTTGTCTCCGTTACTGAGGTAATCAGATAATGAGGGATAAGAAACATATCTACCCGAGTGTATACTTGATGTGGATTAGAAAAAAAAGTGTAGTCCTTTTCCTCTACATGTAGGATCCTCCATACATCCACTAATTGTACCTCGTGTAGTTTCTTTATTATCCCCCTTCTGATACTCCCTGGCACCGATGAGGTCCCTGAAGATGCATCTATTCCTGGGTCCAGCGTAATGTTGAAATCCCCTCCCAAAATTAATTTACCCTCTGAAAATTCATCCAATTCTGTAAGAGCTTTTTTAATAAATATGTCTTGTTTCGTATTTGGTGCATACAGCGAAGCCAGGGTCACCTTAACCCCTCCTATGCTACCTTTCAGGAAAAGGAACCTGCCACTAGAGTCCAGGCGTTTATCTTGTAAAGTCCAAGCAACTTGATTTGAAATCAAGATTGATACTCCCTTTGTTTTCGCCTCCTGGTTCATTGCGTGATACACGCATGGAAAAAATCTATTCTGGAGAAATGGCAGGCTCCCTCCCCTGAAATGAGTCTCCTGTACAAAGGCCACATCCGTCCCCCAGTTCCTTAAATCTTTCAAAAGCATTTTTCGTTTTTCTGGAATATTCAGTCCTCTAGCATTCAGTGAAGTTACTTTTATAGTCCCCATCTCGAAAATCAGAGAGAGGAGAGAGAGAGAGTAAAAAAAAAAAAAAAAAAAAAAAAAAACCCTGACCTACCCCCCTCCCTCCCTTAAATCAACCCCAATCCCTATTTTCTAGCCCTAAGGAAAAATACCACCCAAGACTGGATCCTTCTCCAGTAGTCACCGTGGGTGTGTACCTACTCTGGGGGAAATAACGGAGCGGTCAAGTAGCACCATCCAGCCCCACTCCACTCCACTCCTCCCCCGACCTTCTTCCCATCCCACTTCCCCATCTTCCCCTCCTCTCAATCCCCCTGTCTCCTACTCTCTTACGTCTCTTCCCTCCCCCCTTTCCCCTTCCCTCTCCTCATCCCCCTTCCATTATTCTATGTTTCCCTTCCTAGTTTTTTTCTACTGCTTTTCTCATTCCTCTTCCTTATCTCAACCCCCCACTTCCTCCCCTCTAGCTCCTTCCCTTGTCTATTCCTTTATATTTACGTTATGTTTAGGTTACCCATCTTCTTTAATTTAATATGTGGTTTAAAAACCCACTACACGAGGGGAGAGAGCCAGAAAACCAGGAAACAGGTTGAACTCACACTCAGTAAACCTCTATCTTTATAGAAATAACCTCATCATCTCTAACAGAGGGGAGGGGAGAAAAAAAGAAAAACCCCAAGAGAAAAGGGGGGGAAGAGAGAGAGAGAAAGGAAAAAAAAAAACAAAAAAAAAACAGGGGGGCTAAATCATTTATTTCGATCCCCCCTTTCGATCCCCCCTTTCCCAGCCTTATATCACCTAGGAGGCCTGAAAAGAAGATAAGACCCCTAATTCTTCTGTGGTGTTCCTCTCCCCCCCTCCACCTCCAACCCCCCACATACCCCTTTCCCACCCGTACCCCTTATTGTGCTAAATATTTATATAAAAGTGTATACGTATCTGCATATATGAATCTACTTCACATTTCACCTTTCTACACATCTCCTATCTATCTTATCTACATTATTTAACATTAGCCGATACAGTTCAAATACAGTCCAAATACAGATACGGTCCAGTAATATCTGTGATTTCTATAAATCTGTGAGTCTGTGAGTCTGTGAAACATAAACACACAAAAAAAAAAAAAAAAAGGTATCTGCTTAGTTACCTAAATGAGCCTGCCTTATTTCCAAACATCCTCTCTCATTGTTTCTCTTTTTCCCTGACTGCTTTATCTACTTTTTAACTTTAGCAGATACAAAATCCAGTGTTATCTGTGAATTCTGTGAATCTGTGAAATAGTGAAATAGTGATTCTGTGACATAATACACACAACAACCAAAAAAAAAGAAGAAAAGGGAAAGGAAAAAAAAATTCCCCTTTCCTTTTCCCCCCTTACTCCATATTTCTGGAGCTACATAATAAAAAAATAACTGTATATATATTTAAACAAGGGGGCGGAAAAAAAAAAAAAAAAAACCCCCTCCACTCATCCCCAAATACCCCCCCCCCAAAAAAAAAAAAAATGTTTTAAAAAAAAAAATTAATCCTCCATCCTCCTCTTAATCCTGTGCGGTTTGTGTCTCGTGTCTCAGTTACCTTAAATTTCTTAAGTTTCTCTTCTTATCGCCTATATCCTGTATCCTTTTGTGAATATGTGCAATTCAGTGAAGGGGTCGGGCGAAAAAATCAGGAGAGAGGAAAAAAACTAAACCCTTACCTCCTCTCCCCTCAAAACTAGGGGGGCAGGGGGGAGAGGGGGAGGGAGCCAAACCACATAAAAAAAAGCACAGGGGACCCCCCCCCTAAACGTCCTAATCCTCTTCAGGGTCCTTCCCTCTTCCGCCTCTCTTCTACTTCTGCTTGGCCCTATCTTCTTAACTTCGATAGCTGTTGTAGCCAATCTGGAACTTCTATTGGTTCTATTCCCATCTTTTCAAACAAGCCGGGAAGATCCTCATGCTGCTGCAGGAGAAAAGACTCTGCTCCCTTTCTTACTGTCACAGATATTGGATACCCCCATCTATAGTTCCCACCGACCCCCTTTACTTTGTCCAGCAGTGGGCGCAACATTGCCCTTCTTTGTAGCGTAGCCCTCGATAAGTCCGGGAGAATTTTAATTTGTGCCCCTTCCAGCACCACCTTCCCCG
Source organism: Rana temporaria (assembly GCF_905171775.1). Classification (NCBI taxonomy): domain Eukaryota; kingdom Metazoa; phylum Chordata; class Amphibia; order Anura; family Ranidae; genus Rana; species Rana temporaria. The sequence goes on along the minus strand of NC_053493.1, from coordinate 240,858,422 downwards.
CCTCCCATGCAGCTCTACTGATCTCTTTATGGGAATACCAATGGAAGCACCCAATTATATCCCTCGGTCTGTCCAGGTTCGTTGAACGGGGGCCCAATGCTCTATGTAACCTTTCAAATTCAAACCCCTGGGGGGGAGGTGAGCCCACCAATTGATTACATATCTCATTTATAGTCATCTGCAGGTCCTCTTTTTCCACTGTTTCGGGGACCCCCCTGAACCTTAAATTCCTACGTCTGCTACGGTCCTCCATTTCTTCCAGCCTAAGCTGGATATAGTCTACTTGGGACATCTTAACACTGTATGTCTGCTCTATTGCAGTGACCCGTGCATCCAAATTTGTCAACAGTAATTCATCTCTCTCCAACTTATCTGCTATCTGCTGGACTTCGCCTCGTATCGCCTCCGCCTCCTTACGGTGGGATTCCTCCATGCGGTGCACCAATGCCTCCATATCTGCTTTAGTAGGAAGAGCTTGTAACATGGCTTTTAATATACTCAATTCAGTCTCCTGCGGGGGCTGTGGGAACTGTACCTGAGACATTTCTATTCCCTTCTGCTCCTGATCTCTCCCCTCTCCAGCTTCCTTTCCTCCTGTACACAGCGTATCCGTCCCTGCTGACACCGTCGGGAAGGGAGAGAGAGTAATTGTCGGCGTCTCCCCAAGCGTCACACTACCATGTGACCCGGTCTCACGGTGTTTGCTTGCAGCTGATCTCGTTAGAGGAAAGTACCGCTGTATCTCCGGCTGGGACGGGTAAGTCTGTTTTGCCTTTTTGGATGTCCTGGGTGGTCCCGAGGGTCCAGACAGCCGTGCCTGCAGTGGTTCTTTCCGCGGCTCCTTTCCCGGTGAGTTGACAACTTTCCTCTCGTCAACTTTTTCTCTCCTCATCCCCCGTATCCTTCCGCTGCAGTCCAGCTATCTGTTGCGATCTCCCCTGCAGTACTATACTGTTGCTGCTACTGTTCCCAGCCAGGATCGCCAAAAGCCAAAAGCTCCGCTTCACTACGGGTCCTTGTCCGGGGGTTTCATATGAGAGGGTTCAATCACTCATACGCTCTCGGTCGGGTGGAAGTACATGGCGTGGTATGTGGAGCGGAGCCTGTCTGATCCTACTCCACCATCTTCCGGTCACACCCCCCACGTCTACCCGCTCTTCCTTTATATGTATCATTATATTACCCTCAGGTAAGAGTGTTTGAGAAATGTTTCATTCCCCCTCTTTCAATCATTCCCCCTTGTCCCATCCATGAAAGTAGCTTGCACTTATTCTCATTATTATGTTTTATTATAGATAATTTTGCTTTTAACCGCTCTTGATGATTGGGAAAACCCATGAAACGCGTAGAGCTACTCAATGACTGTTACATGCTATTACATTGCAAAACTATGTCTGAGATTCAACTGTTTACTGTGGTTACGGCAATATATGGTTATATGTATTTATTTATTATCCTTATCTATGTTGGAATATATGTGTATACACATGAACCATTAATCTGTTACCCAATGCTATTATTATTACAGTTATTACCAGTATACAATTATGTATCAGGAATCAATAAACATAAATGCATGTTTTATTTTTAGCAGTGTGCTTCATTTAAAGTCCCACCAACCTCCCCCCCTTGTTCAAATATATTAGGGATGGAGACACATGAAACTACCCCCCATTGCCTCACACAAAGTCCCACCTTCATTCCCGCCTTTTTCTATGTACTTTGCGACAGCTGCAGTATTTCCTTGATAGCCTTAGCAATTCATTGTTGGCAAGAGATGAGTTGAGCTGTGACAAGATACTGTGGCCCGGATTCTAAGAGGACTTACGACGGCGTAGCGCCATGTACGCCGTCGTAAGTTCGAATCCGAGCCGTCGTATCTATGTGCCTGATTCTTAGAATCAGTTACGCATAGATTTCTATTCAATCCGACTGGCGTAAGTCTCTTACGCCGTCGGAGCCTAACTGCATTTTTACGCTAGGGGCGTGTAAGCTGATTTACGCGTCGAAATATGTAAGTTAGCTAGATACGCGAATTCCCGAACGTACGCGCGGCCACCGCAGAAAAGATACGCCGTTTACGTTAGGCTTTTCCCCACGTAATGTTGCCCCTGCTATATGGTGGCATAAGTGCGGCGTAACAAAGTTAAGTATGGCCGTCGTTCCCGCGTCGAAATTTGAAAAAGTTACGTCGTTTGCGCAAGTCGTCCGTGAATGGGGCTGGACGTCATTTACGTTCACGTCAAAACCAATGACGTCCTTGCGCCGTACTTTGGAGCAATTCACACTGGGAAATTTTACGGACGGCGCATGCGCCGTTCGTGAAAAACATCAATCATGTCGGGTCACAGTACATTTACATAAAACACGCCCCCCTGATCCTAATTTTAATTAGGCGGGCTTACGCCGGACGATTTACGCTACGTCGCCGCAACTTACGGAGCAAGTGTTTTGAGAATACAGCACTTGCTCGTCTAAGTTGCGGCGGCGTAACGTAAATCGGATACGTTACGCCGCCGCAGGGATACGCCGCTGGACGAGAATCTGCCCCTGTATGTTTTAGCCAGATCATCCAACAATATCATGTTTATGGGTCAGATCAGATGAAATGTATTTTTCACAGATTTCCAGCAGAGGTAGTGAATCAATCATCAGGAAGTGAATTTAAACATGCTTAGAAAGTAACTACAGTGGAACCTTGGATTTCGAGCATAATCCGTTCCAGGAGAATGCCATATCAAAGCGAGTTTCCCCATAGAAGTCAATGGAAACTAAAATACTTAGTTCTGCATTGACGTCTATGGCATGCAATACTGCATGTGGCTAGAGGTGGGGGAGGGCGCCGGAGAGCCTCAGAAATACTAGGAAAGGCTTGGGGACAGCCTGGCTGAACTCCAAAAGGCTCAGGAATGGAGTATTTCTGAGTATTTCCGAACGGCTCCGATTGACCTTAATCGGCTCCGGCGCCCCCACCTCTGGCCAAATGCGGTACTGCACACCGCTGTGGCTTCAATACTACTCATTTTGCGAGATAACACTCGCAAACCAAACCAGGATTTTCCCCCCAAAAAATGCTCGTATTGCGAAACGCTTGTTAACTGCGTTACTTGCAATACGAGGTTTCACTGTACATTATAACCTAGTTAAAACAACAAACCAAAGTATACAATGCCTTTAAAGGTCCATAAAAATAGTCATACATACTGGTTATTAATTAACTTTCCTACTCAAAAGCTGACAGTTAATTAAGATTTGGATCTGCACAAGTAGTCTGTTCTATTCAGTTAGTGTTTAACTTGGAATTCCTTGCAGAAATGCTTTCTATTGCTCTGTGTCACTTAAAGAGGAGGTCCGCTGAAAAAAAAAATATTAAAAGCCAGCAGGTACAAATACTGCAGCTGCTGACTTTAAATATTAGGACACTTACCTGTCCTGGAGTACAGCACCGTTCGCAGCAGAGGACGAGCGGTTGCTCGTCACTCTGCTGCTCCCCCCGCCATCCTTGGTGAGGGAACCAGGAAGTCAAGCGCTCCGGCTTCACTGCCCGGTTCCCTACGGCGCATGCGCGTGTTGCGCTGCGCTTGCTGTTTGGCTCCCGCTGTGTACTGGGAGCCGAGTGTTCCCAGCACACAAGGGGGGGGGGGCGTTAGGTGACGTAATGCCCGCAGTCTGCCTGAGACTGTGTGGCCGGAAATAGGTGCAAATACCTGTCAGGTATTTAGACAGGTATCTGCACCCCCCTCCCCCTGAAAGGTGTCAAATGTGAAACCGGAGGGGGGAAGGGTTCCGATCAGCGGGAGTTCCACTTTAGGGTGGAGCTCCGCTTTAAAGTGGAGCTCCACCCAAAAGGGGAAGTTACGCCTGTCTGTGTCCCCCCGCCCCCCCCCCCCCCCCGCTCGCTGCCACCTTTTGGGGGTATTGGGGAATAGGTACCTGGTTTTGACCAGGTTCCCCCCTTCTTTACCTGAAGCCCATGTGATTTGCGCAGTAGGAAATCAGCTGTGAATCCGCAAGGCTTCCCTGCCACTTTCCCTAAGTCAAGATGGCGGCGCCAGGACCCAAGCGGCAGCTACAGTATTTGCATAGCTCCCAACTGTCCCTGATTTAGAGGGACTGTTCCTGATTTGGACCAATGTCTCTCTGTCGCTCTTCCCCCCTCATCTGTCCCTCATTTTGGTCTGATCTGTAGAGTTGTATATAAAATGTACTATTTATCTTTCAAAAAGTGTTTCCCAGTGCTAAACCTTTCATCCCATTAAAGTTCCAGAAGCCAATATAAATGAATAGTAGTGGTAAAAAAATACATATGAATTTAACCAATAGTTTTTTCTGTACTATTATCCTTTAACCGCTTCTTGCCCGGTCTATAGTCATATGACGGCCGCAGAAACCCTTCGTCCCTCCGGGCGGCCGTCATGTGATGTCCTGGGATTCCCGCAGTGTGGAGCACGCGCACTCGCCGCATCGCTGGGGACCCGATGCACGTGCCCGACGGCCGCGATGTCCGCCAGGCACCCGTGATGGCTCATCACAGAGCCAGGGACATGGGTCTCTGAGTGTAAACACAGAGATCCATTTTCTGTTAAAAAAAACAGAGATCCACGTCCTGTCAGAGAGAGGAGACTGATGGTCTCCTCCCCCAGTCAGTCCCCTCCCCCCACAGTTAGAATCACTCCCTAGGGAACACATTAAACCCTTGATCGCCCCCTAGTGTTAACCCCTTCCCTACCAGTCACATTTATACAGTAATCAGTGCATATTTATAGCGCTGTTCGTTGTATAAATGTGAATGATCCCAAAATAGTGTCAAAAGTGTCCGATCTGTCTGCCGCAATATTGCAGTCCTGACAAAAATCGCCGCCATTACTAGTAAAAAAAAGTAATAAATCTATCCCCTATTTTGTCGGCGCTATAACTTTTTCGCAAACCAATCAATAATCGCTTATTGATTTTTTTACCAAAAATATGTAGAATACGTATCAGCCTAAACTGAGAGAAAAAAAAAGTTTTTTTTTTTTTTTTTAAATTGGCATATTTATTTTACCAAAAAGTAAAAAATATATATTTTTTTAAAAATTGTCAGTAATAAAAACCGCAGAGATGATCAAATAACACCAAAAGAAAGCTCTATTTGTGGGAAATAAAGGACGTCAATTTTGTTTGAGAGCAACGTCCCACGACAGCGCAATTGTCATTCAAAGGATGACAGTGCTGAAAGCTGAAAATTGGTCTGGGCAGGAAGGGGGTGAAAATGTCCGGTATTAAAGTGTTTTTTTTTTTTACAAGAAAAATTTTCCTTTATTGAGGCAAAAAGATACAGGCATGATACAACATTGTCCAAAATGGACCAAATCTTAACAAGGGAAAAAGGAAGAATACAGTACATGTGGGAGTCAAATAAAGCAGGCATACTTAAAGCGGTAGTTCACCCTGTTTGACAACTTGTGACCACTAGCACTGTTTTTAAAGAACATAGACCCGGCGAATTTTTTTTTTTTTTTTTATGCGCTCCTTACCTGTTTCCTGGTCGATCGTCCCACCTGTCAATCATGTCCTCCCGCGGGGAATGGGCGTGTCAGTCCATTCTCCCCCGTCCTGCCACTCACATTTCTGTAACTCCTCTGTCGACGCGCTCAGCTGTAATCGCGCGACATCTCCTCGTAATCGCGGAAATCTCCTAATACAACGGGGCGTGAACTTCAGACGCCAGCCGTTGTTATAGCAACCATGCAGTGTTGACGCCGACGCTCGCCGTCAACACTGCACATCCCGGAAGAAGACCCTGTCGGCTTCAGTATGCCCACAGGCAAGATGGAAACGTCCATCGCAGCAAAATCAAACTGATCTTTTTCCGAAAAAGAGCGCATCGGACGGCTGGACGTGTGGGACACCCTGTTAGGGAAGGAGGAAAGGTAAGTGCTGCACATTATTTAAAAAAAAAAAAACCCACATCCCGCCGAACTATTAAGGAGCCTATAGATCACTCTAACAATCGTAGCTGCAATACTGTAGGATACCTTCCAAACTTATCATATCTGGAGCTCAAGCCGGTAACGCGCCCACACCCCCCATACTCCCGCTACTAGAAGGCCAACCCCCCCTACGCCTTCCACGGCTGCCAGATTTTTTTGAATTTTTGGGGACAGTTCCTGTTGATATACGTTAATTTGTATAGTGGTAACAAAGCATTGATAGATTTCTCCCAAGACTCCACCGCCGGGCAGAGGAGGCGTTCCAGCGTAAGACAATCTCTCTCTTAGCATAGAAGAAGAGGTAAGTGAGAAGTAATTTGGTGTAGCGAGGCCTCTGATCGTCGTCCTGAATACCCAGGAGCACCAGCTCAGGGGATACAGGAAGCGTCAGCTGGAGGCGACCATTAACGGTGTCCACTACCTTCACCCAGTATGTCGCAATCTTAGGACAGCTCCAGAACATATGGAAATAGGTCCCCACCTCAATTTGGCAGCGGGGACAATCATGTGCGTTGTGGGAACACCCTATGGAGCCTCTGGGGAGTATAATATACCCTGTGCAGGAACTTGACCTGTATCAACCTCTCTCTAGTGGATATCAATAAGTCAGAACTGTCAGCTAAGCAGTCATCCCAATCCTCCCTGTCAAGACCCGGAATATCAGCCTTCCACTGATCCCAAAGCCTGTCCACCCTAGTAAAGTCTTTCTTCAGCAGGTCTAAATATAAGGCAGATAAGGGCTTCTGCAGTCGCTCTTGGGCCAACAACCCCTCAACAGGGTCCATAGATAATCTAGGTGGTGAGGTGAATTGAGCACGAATGGCATGGCGCAGCTGAAGGTACCGGAAATGCATCCACCCAGGCAACTGGTATTTGGCCCAGAGGGCTGCAAACGATATCAGGGTTCCCGCTAAAAAAATATCCCCAAGCGTCTTGATCCCGTACCTAGCCCAGACCTGGGGGATCGGGGACCGTCCTAAGGTGTGGAAGGCTGGGGTTCCCCCAAAGTGGACAGAAGGGGGACCAGCTCCGTGAGCGAAGAAGCCCCCGCCTGGCCACCGTCCAGGCCCTCAAGGTTGTACGAGTCGGCTGCGGAAGAGTCACATATGCCCTATGCCCCCTGTAAACTAGGTTACCCAGCTCACGGAGCGAACCAAGAATTGCCGCCTCTAGGCACACTGCCGCATTCCCCTTAGAGAGAACAAACCACCACCGGACTGTGTATCCTATGTCTACATACTTTTGCTAATAGATGTCTCTCATTCCCATCCCAGAAAGTTGGGAGGTATGTATTTGTAGCTGCTGACTTAAAAAAATTTTTTGGGGGGGGGAGCCTAGAGCTCCGCTTTATTGTTATCTTTTATAGCATTAATAAACTAGAATGACTGGTAGGTTTACAGCAGCTCATTCAATCTGCTCATCCATGTCCTGGGTGTACAATCTAATAAATTAATTGAGCCCTTAGCTAATAAAAATGTTATCTGATGGATATCTATAAAGAATAGTGTTTTGGGGGTCTGAGAACAATGAAAAATAAAAACGTTCATACTTAGGGCTAGATAATAAAAGAGGTTGAGCATGTTTGTTTTATAGGACAGGCAATGTTACAAGATCGGTGCTACTCCAGACACAAGGGATTCAGAACTGTAATGGATACTAGAGGAATATTCAGAGAGTCATTGAGATTAGATCACCATGATTCATTGATTAACCCTTTAGCTAAAGAAATACATGCCCTACTATTTTTCTCTCTGTATTTCTATCATACCAACCGTAATAAGGCTTACCATACACTGATTTGAGTTTTTTTGTATTCAGTCGGCAGCCTAGAGAACAAAAATATAAGGGCTTGTTTACATATGCGTTAGCCCTCTAAATAGCAATCTGCAATTGATCGCTCTTCAGAGGGTGTTTAACAGGAAGTGAGAAGACATTATGTCACCTCCTCTCTGGCTGTTTTAACCCCTAAAAGCCTGCACTAGAACCGCCTATTGAATGGGTCATGTGCAGTGGGTGGGACTGCCTGCTGGACGTGATGGAGGGCTACTTTTTGCATCGCGGTTGCAGCACGCGTAAACCCGCAGTGTTTTTACTGTCCTCCAATCTCAAATGTAAATGAGATTCCTGCAGCCATGCTAAATAGCACAGGTAGACGAATCCCTGTTCTGGGTTATTGTGTTTTGACAGCCGCTGGCAGTGGCTTCTGGAATTCTCAAACACATCTACATCTAGTTGGATGCAGACACTGTTTGGCTGACAATTTTCCACCCAACTCTGTCAATTTTTCACTCAGAGGATGTTAGACAGGAAACTGTGCCTGGCTCTTCTGGAAACTGACATAATTCACATATTGCAAGGCCATTTATTCCATATTTATCTCTAGCTATCCAAAATAATGCTATGAAGCCCAGTAAATCAAACTGAACTAGTTCCTACTGCATTTAGCATCTACACTCACCGGCCACTTTATTAGGTACACCTTGCTACTACTGGGTTGGACCCACTTTTGCCTTCAGAACTGCCTTAATTCTTCTTGGCATAGATTCAACAAGGTGTTGCAAATATTCTGCCCGGACTGCCCGGTGTTGTGCCGAGAATGGTTCCCCGTCGGAAACGGTTTCCCCTAGCTTTTTGGCTCCGTTCGGAAATCCGCCTCTTCATTGCTGCTCCCCCATGACGCTCCCTCCTACTATAGCCCTCTGCTCTCCAGACTCTGCTTCCGCCCCGCCCCCACGCAAGTCCCCGGTACAATGTCATTATTCATTACACAGGAAAAAAACAAAATATATATAAATATATATATATCTATAAATTTTTTTTTATTATATATACACAGGGGCGTGAGAATTATTTATATATATATATATATATATATATATATATATATATATAAAAACAAATAATTCTCACGCCCCTGTGTATATATATATATATAAAAACAAATAATTCTCACGCCCCTGTGTATATATATATATATATATATATATATATATATATATAAAAATAAATAATTGTGGAGAGCAGAGGGCTAATGGGCATTAATGGATATAGTAGAAGGGAGCGTCACAGGGGAGCGGCAATGAAGAGGCGGAGTTCCGAACGGAGCCTAAAGCTAGGGGAAACGAAATTCCTTTACAAATAATGCATATTTTAAAATGTTATTAGTAATAACATTTTAAAATATGCATTATTTGTAAAGGAATTTTGTAGTGCAGTTACACAGTATAGTACAGTATATGGCAGGACCAGCAAATGCAATACTGTGTACAATTATTAATATTATCATCATCACACGCCACCTGCCCAGGCAGCAATACTGTACAATATAGATTCAGTGTGCACTGCAGCAGTGTCACTCACACTGCACACTGAATCTATATTGTACAGTACAGTATTGCTGGGCAGGTGGAGTGTGATGATGATATTAATAATTGTACACAGTACGAAATGTTCTAAAATACTGTATATAGTGTTTTTATTCTTCAATCAGTTAATATAAACATCTTTGATATTAAAGATGTTATAGAACGTAATTGCATTGTAGAATATAAAAAAAAAAAAAATCTCAGTTACTTTGCCGAGTAACTAGTTACTTTGCCAATAAAGTAACTGAGTCACTAACTCACTTACTTTTTCAGGCAAGTAACTTGTAACTGTAACTAATTACTTTTTTAACCACTTGCTTACTGGGCACATATACCCCCCTCCTGCCCAGGTTAAAAATTTCAGCTTTCGGCACTGCATCGCTTTAACTAACAATTGCGCGGTCGTGCGACGTGGCTCCCAAACAAAATTGACGTCCTTTTTTCCCCACAAGTAGAGCTTTCTTTTGGTGGTATTTGATCGCCTGTGCGGTTTTTATTTTTTGCGCTATAAACAAAGAAGCGAGACAATTTTGAAAAAAATACAATATTTTTTACTTCTTGCTATACTAAATATCCCAATTTAAAAAAAAAAAAACTTTTTTTTTTCTCAGTTTAGGCCGATACGTATTCTTCTACATATTTTTGGTAAAAAAAAAAAAAAAAATCGCAATAAGCGACTGGTTTGCGCAAAAGTTATAGCGCTTACAAAATAGGGGACAGAATTATTTTTTTTTAATTATTTTTTTTTACTAGAAATGGCGGCGATCTGCGATTTTTAATGGGACTGCGACGTTATGGCGGACACATCGGACACATTTTTGGCGCCATTCACATTTATACTGCGATCAGTGCTATAAATATGCACTAATTACAGTATAAATGTGACTGGCATTGAAGGGGTTAACATTAGGGGGTGAGGAAGGGGTTAAATGTATCCCTGCTTAGTGTTCTAACTGTAGGTGGAGGGGGGGGTGACTGGGGGGGTGACCGATCTGTGTCTCTATGTACAAGAGACACAGATCGGTCTCCTCTCCAGAGACAGCACCGCTGTCTCTGTGTAAAACGGCAATGAGAGATGATCTCATATGTTTACATATGAGATCATCTCTCATTGGCCGCACAGATCGCCTCGCGAACGGCCACTCTGATTGGCCGTTCGCGGCGATCTGTAATTGGCTGTGTCCGAGGGACACGGCCAACACAGATTTTCCCCGCAGCGCGCTCTGGAGCGCGCGCGGGGAACGCCCAAAGGGGCGGCCGTCAATTGACGGCAGTTTGGAAATTGGGATCCGCACTGCAGCCGTCAATTGACGGCAGGCGGATCCCAAGTGGTTAAAGGAAGATGAGCAACACTGCCCCTCTCACATGGCCTAGCAGCTGGAATGATCCACGGACAGTATGGAAACAGTCTCTGCCACAGATCGTCTGAGAACAAAAGATGGATAGTCAGGGAATCCTCTGCCACAGGATTTAAGTCCCAAACTTCCTGTCTTACAGCAAAAGAGCCTTTAAGCCAATCCGGCAGACTGTAAGACAAATTAAGTAGTGGATCCCTTTAGTTAACAAGGTCACCAGGCCTATCCCGAGACATCAGCTTGCCTTGCTTGGTCTCCTCCAGGGCAAGTCCTCCCTCGGTTTCCTTTGTTAAGAAGCTTCCCCCACTTGGATGGACAGCTTGGGATCCCTTCTTGAACCATAGGCCCCAGTCGGCATAACTGGACCTACCTGATAGGAATACAGCCTCTGACTAACGTGGTCCCATGGCTGGAATCACACAAACGCACCTCGTGCCCGAAAAATGGCGTCTGCCTCTTAAGTATCCCCTCCCAGAATGCACAGCGGGGCACCACTCCCACTGGGCTGCTGCCGAGAAGGGTCACTTAACCATGGTTCGCCCAAGTTCCAACATGGCTCTGAGGTGGTAACGCCACCTACAGGCAACAGGGGAAAACTTCTACTGAGCACAACCAGAGCCAGAACAAAGGCTAATTTACATAGAATGAGAAAAGTCTGAGCCCAACTATTGGCTTAGACACCCCCTAAATTTATAGTAGCGCCCCAGTCATTGGGAGCCCGGCGCTACACTGTATATAGCGCCAACAGTTTACACAGCGCTTTACAACACCTGGGAAGACAGTAAAAGTACAATACATTTCAATACAGAAGGAATCAGAGGGCCCTGCTCGTTTTTCGTCCCCACGACTGCTACTCACTGGATATTTTCTCTTTTTCGGACCATTCTCTGTAAACTCTAGTGTGATGGTGGTGTGTGAAAATCCCAGTAAAGCAACAGTTTTTAAAATACTCAGACCAGCCTGTCTGGCACCAACAAGCATGCAACCTTCAAAGTCACTCAAATTTCCTTTTTTTTTCCCCATTTTGATGCTCGGTTTGAACTTCAGCAAGTTCTCTCACCATGTCTAGATGCCTAATGCATTGAGTTGCTGCCATGTGATTGGCTGATTAGCAATTTGTGTTACCAAGCAACTGAACAGGTGTACCCAATAACGTGGCCGGTGAGTTTAATGTGACTTCGTGTTTTTTTAATGGTTGTGTACGCCGGGGTATTATTTCAGTACCGTTTTCCATGCTGAGTAATGATTGTTATTATACAAAAGATAGCACACGCTCTACCAAAAGCCCCACCTCGGATTTTCAGCCACATTTATCCAGCTCAGCAGATTCCATACAGAGGCTGATAGGCGATGCTTCACAAAGTCTTCCCCAGCCACTCCTTTTATTGGACAACCTCCTTATTCCTGGAGAATGACATTGCATTTCCAATGGCTGCTCCCAAGAACAGCATCTTTTTTCTGTGAGCAATCTAAGCGTCAGCATCTCATTATTACATCTGGCTTTGTGTGAGACTGTGAGCAGCCCCTCCTTTGCGGCAGCACAAGAAAGACACACAATCTATGGCCATGTCAGCGGAAACTGCATGTTTGAAAAGTGGTGTTTCCCAGCACAAAGACTCCCGTCCAGCTTGGGGGGGGGGGGGGCAGTTTCTTGCAGGGGAATAATCCCTGTGAATGTCTACTGATCCCACAAGCTTGATTTCATACTGCTGTTTTTTTTTTTTTTTTTTTATGTTTTTCTTGGCAGGGGAAAGCCATACATTGAGTGCTGCACTTGTTGATCACAATAGCCCTTTTCCTTAGACCTCTTTCACATTGAGGCGTGGAGCCGCGGTGATGGTATAGCCGCGCTATTTGTAGCGCCGCTATACCGTCGTATTTACCGCGATATTCGGGCGCTAGGGGTGAGGTTTTAACCCCCGCTATCGGCCGAAAAAGGGTACGCGGGCGGTATTACCGTGGTTTCCCATTGATTTCAATGGGCAGGCGCGGTATAGGAGCGGTAAACACACCGCTCCTATACCGCTCCAAAGATGCGGCTGGCAGGACTTTTGGAGCGTTCCTGCTACCGCACCGCTTCAGTGTGAAAGCCTTCGGGCTTTCACATTGAAGCCTGCAGGGCATGATTTTTCATGCAGTATAGCAGCGCTATTTTTAGCGCTGTACCACATGAAAAACGCCTCAATGTGAAAGGGGCCTTAGATAACTATAGAAATAAGGTGACCATCAATGCAGGGGCGGACTGACAACTCGTGGGCCCCCGGGCAATAGGAGATTATTAGGGCCCCCGGGCAATAGGAGATTATAGGGCCCCCGGGACAATAGATTATGGGGCCACACAGTATACACACACGCACGCACACACATACAGTATACATACACAGTATACACACACAGACACACAATATACACACACAGTATACATACACACAGAATACACATACACACACTGTAAAGGTACCGGAGAGGCGGGGCAGCTATAATCTTGGGATTTTTTTTAAAAACCAAGGTGTTTTCAAACTGTCCCTGTTTTTACTGAGGCTGGCAAGCCTGATGAGGCCCCCTAGTGGCATGGGGCCCTCGGGCAGTACACGAGTGCCCAAATGGTCAGTCCGCCCCTGCATCAACGGACCCAGCTAACAACAAGCTGAGAAAAGATTGCATATGTATAGGCTGCCGCTGGCCAGTGCAGGCCCTGAATCAAAAGAAGAGAAGGCCACCATTGAGGGTGCCCGCAAGGTGTCATACACATGCACACTGGGCCAGTGTAATTGTGCATGTTTATACTGTGATCACTCTATATGGCAATCCAGCTTTAACATGCTCCAGGCAAGGGTTTCTTAACCAGGGTTCCATTGAACCCTAGGGTCCCTCCAGTGGTTGCTAGGGGTTCCTTGAGAAATTAGCAATTTCTGCCTCTCAGATAAGTTTCCACTGCCACCATTGATCTTTTTAGCTATTTGTAAGGGGGCAATTCTTCCCAATGTCCACAAGCGTAAGGAGCAGGGATGAGCTTACTCGAACATTGGCTGTTCACCCGTTCGGCGAACAGCGAACAATCTGGGGTGTTCGCGGCAAATTCTAAAGGCCGCGGAACATCCTTTAAATGTCTATGGGGGAAATCGAAAGTGCTCATTTTAAAGTTTAATATGCAAGTTATTGTCATAAAAAGTGTTTGGGGACCTGGGTCCTGCCCCAGGGGACATGTACCAATGCAAAACAAGTTTTAAAAACTGCAGTTTTTTCGTGAGCAGTGATTTTAATAATGCGTAAAGTGAAACAATAAAAGTGAAATATTCCTTTAAATTTCGTACCTGGGGGGTGTCTATAGTATGCCTGTAAAGTAGCGCATGTTTCCCGTGCTTAGAACTGTCCCTGCACAAAATGTAATTTCTAAAGAAAAAAAAGTAATTTAAAACTACTCCAAGCTATTCATGAATTGTGAATTGGTAATGGGGTACATTGTACCCCTACCATTTCACAAAGAAAGTGTAAAAAAAAAAACACAGACACAGTTGGAATAAGTCCTTTATTAAAAATAAAAAACCATTCCAGAGATGTAATACAGTCTGTCCAGCATTGTTCTCTATGTCCCGCGGTGATCTGATGTCCAGCGATGCTGCAGTCTCCACTCCACACGAAACCCCCATGACGTAAGAGGGTCCCCTTTAACAAAGGGGACCCCCAGATTCCGCCCCCCCCTATATGCAAGTTATGACAATAACTTGCATATTAACCTTTAAAATTAGCACTTTTGATTTTTCATGTTCGTGTCCCATAGACTTCAACGGTGTTTGCGTGTTCGAACAACTTTTTTGCCTGTTCTGGTGCGAACCAGGCCGGGGGGGGGTTCGGCTCATCCCTAGTAAGGAGCATTCTTCTCACTGACAATCACACTAATGTGTCATGAGTTGTAGATATAGTAATTTTTAGCAAGGGTTCCCTGAGACCAGAACATTATATCAAGGGTTCCTCTGTGTTGAAAAGTTTGAAAAAGGCTACTCTAGGCATGATTTTCCAGTTTTGGATGGAATTGTGTAAAGTTAACATTTCTTTCAGGTTTTTTTTCTGAACTTGTTCTGCATACAGACGGCAGAATTTTGTCAGCCAACATACACAAAACTAAGTGTTTTTTCTGCCCTTTAGCGCCATCCTTTGGGCAACTTCTGCTAATGTTGCCTTATGTTTAGCATTTAGTCACAACAAAAAAAGGGAGTAGAGGAGAAAGCCCCTTACTAAACCATATAGGACTTGTAAGTATGTGAAGTTGTCAGTGAGGTAAGACAATGTTGACCAGGGATATGCAATTAGCGGAACTACGAGTCCCATGAGGCATTGCAAGGCTCTGACAGCCACAAGCATGACACCCAGAGACAGAGGCATGATGGGACTTGTAGTTTTGCAACAGCTGGAGGTCCGCTAATTGTATATCCCTGATGTAGACTATTCATTATAAACAATAACAGCTTTATTAGAAATAGATAAAACAGTAGCCGGGTCAAAATAACCACATCAACAGTAAAAGCATTACAAGTAATCATAAGACACAAATCTTATTGAGCAGCTTGACATAAGTTGATATTCAAAATTCCAGATATTATGTTTCAACACATTTCGCAGAATACATTTGCTTCCTCAGGGAACTTCTGTGTATATCAACCGTATGAGTAGATTATAAATGTTAATTCACTGCAACTCAGAGAAAGGGAAGCCATATACGAAGGCTACCTTGCCCCAGGCCAAAACACAGGGAGTGGTCGGATGGGCACTGGACAAGCCAGAAGGATAAAAGGGGTGGCCCCAAGCTAGCCCACCATGACTGCCAAAGATGCAAAAACAACCATGCTTGGGGACATCCGTCGCAACAATGCCAATGTTTTAATTGAATAGTCTACATTGTGTTACCTCACTGACAACCTCATATCCTAAAAAGTCCTATATGGTTTAGTATAGGGGGCTTTCCCCTCTACCCCCTTTTTTGTTGTGACTGCTTCTAAAGGTCAGTGTAAGGCAGTGGTTGTCAACTTATGAGCTAAAGAGGGTCTCAAATGCGGCCTCTGACATGACTAAAGGGCCACAAATAAAGTTCAATATATGTAATGCTTGGTAGGACTGTCTGAAACTTCAGACCTGATGGAGGAAATGAGGGTCAGAGAGTGTGGAAGTGATCCATTTTTGTCTAGGGATATGCTGCAAAAGAGAATACGAAACTGGGAACATGTTACACAAGGCTAGTAGGGATCAATGCTTTTACTCTAATCAGTGTTCCCACTACAGACTGCTGAGGTCCTAGGGCCACACATCATATACCCAAGGGCTGCATGTGGCCTTCGAGCCGCAGGTTGGGCACCGCACCGGGAATGCAGGGTATAGGACTCATTAACACTGGCTTTAAATGCTGCAATTATTAGGAAAGCATTGGGAATTTTCAAGTCACTCAATATCTCAATATACAGTAGTGTACATGATTACTTATCACAAGGTCTCAGTAAGATAACAACAGTGTCTATAGATACCAAAGAATTTAAAGAGTTATACCATTTATTTATTTTTATAATAAAGTAGGAAATGGTTGAGACACATCATTTTTCTTTTCACTGTCTGTAGCCTGTTGGGGGGATTTCCCTTTACATCCAGTCCCAAAAACCCAACAAGAAGTAAGAGGAGAGCTCTCCAAAGCCAGAGGATATCAACCCCCCTTAGTCACTGAAACAGGTGTCCCCTGTAGAAGATTTCCTCTCACCTCCTGTTCCTGTGACAACTCCAAAACAGTGGCAAGTCGTTGCATGATTTAGGGCAGTGGTCTCCAAACTGCAAGGCCAGATGTGGCCATTCGCTTGCCTTTATCTGGCCCTCGGAGCACTATTCCACAAACCGACACCAATGATAGGACACCATTCCTCCCACTGACACATCAATGGCACTATTCTTCCCATTGATACCAACAATGGGGCCTTATTCACCCTTTTGAAAATCAATGATGGGGCATTGTGTATGCCCACTAATGCCGAGACATTTTCTACTCCCACTGGCCACAATCAAGAAACTTTGGAGAAACCTGATTTAGGGGATTATTATTTTTTTTTTTTTATTGAAAGTGTTGGTGTATTTAAAAGTATAGTCATTTATAAGCTTTAATACATTTTGATTTGTTATCAGCTGGGCCATTTTAATAGCATCATTGGCCCCTGTGCAAAGTAATGCTCTGGGGCCCCTACAATGGAGACAGTGCAGGTAAACAGACACCAAGAAGGTAGGAGGCAGACAAGCGGAGCTTCCCTTCCAGCTCCTACCTCGCAGCCTTCGAGTCCCGAGCATTCAAGCTGCATGGGGTGGGGTCAGAGCATCACTGGCATTCCGGCCCCACCCCTCCCTGCTGGCTGTGAAATAATAGGTATTGTTCTGCACAGCATAGTGCACCGCTGCCAGCCTGCTGCCTCTGTGTATCCATCACTATCAGTGCCTTCATAGGGCCCCCAATTTCGGGGAAGCATGGGCTCAAGGACCAGCTGCTTTGGGGAAAGTGCAGGGGCCCCCCATGCAGCAGAGGCCCCTGGGCAGTGCCCAGGTGTGCCCTCTCATCAAGACAGCCCTGGTTATCAGTATTCTGAAACCCTGTTCACCTTTACCTTTTTTTTAACATTATACCTAAGTGGAACCTTTCATCTCTCATTTATCCTTTGTTCCCTTTTACTCTTGTACTTCATGGATCTGAAATAATAAATGCAATTAAAAAGCATTGCTTCCGGCCAGGTCCTCCTCACCCTCCTCTCTCCCACTTCAGTGGGTTGAACAGTTTACTTATTTAGGTGTAGTTGTTTCAAGAGAGAGTGGGGACTTTGTGCGGCTCAATCTTGACCCTGTCTTGGTAGTTATTAAAAACAAATTAAAAGCATGGAGTAATCTCCCGCTTTCCCTCATTGGGCGCATTAATCTTCTCAAGATGAAAGCACTCCCTAAATTTACATACATTTTTCGGAACTCCCCACAATGGCTGACTATTGTTTTCTTTAATTCTCTCAGGCAACTCTTCCTCTCCTTTATTTGGGGGTCCAGGCCACCCAGATTCAAATATACCACTTTGACCAGGCATGTGGACAGAGGAAGCTTGGCTCTCCCTGATTGCCACAAGTATTACTTGGCCACTCAGCTTGTGACCGCCCATTGGTGGCTGCAGCCGGACCTGACCAACTCTGCGACGGTGTTGGAGGCGGCCATGGTGGGTTCTCTGGAGGCATTGAGGGGGTTGCTATTCAGGGGGCCTAAAACGCCTCACCAGCTCACCCTTTCGATGCGTACCACTCTGCGGGCATGGAAGGTGGGTGAGGCACTGAGGACACCCCAGCCAAACTCTTGATCTCCTCACACCCCCCTGTGGCTGAATCCTAACCTATCGCAGTTCTATACCATCCCAGATCTGCAGGCCTGGGCCAAATACAAAATACTAACCCTTGAACATGTTATCACCAACAGAGAGCTCACTCTCTTCCACATTTTACGCACCAAATTTAATGTACCTGCAGAGGCCCATTATAGGTATCTTCAAATTGCTCATGCCTACAGGTGTCAATTTTTGGGCCAACCAGTTGAATTGGTGTACTCTGAACTCTAATCCACCCTCCGGGTAAGGGACTTAGAGAAGCCCACGTCTCAGCTCTATGGATCCCTGCTGGTTGCTGCCGGCCCTGAGATGTCCTCCCTCTGCAGAAAATGGGTGAGGGATATACCGGGGCTGGATGAGGACGACTGGAGGGAGATTTGGGACTTCTCCCCTCTGGTCTCAGCAAGGGACAAATTAGTCCAATACAAAATTGTGCATAGAGCCCACTACACACCTCACAGGTTGCACCAGATGTCGCTGGCACATTCTCCGGCGTGCTGGCGTTGCTCCTATCAACCGGGTGACTTTTTCCAAATTTTTTGGGTCTGTCCGGCAATCAAACTTTATTGGAAAGAAGTTCTACAGGTGATCAATAAGGTCACTGAGACTCGTGTTCCCTATGATCCTAAATATTGTCTGTTGGGGCTGGTGGAAACAAATGTCAGCGATTAGAGCCAGGAAGATACTCATATCCCTGTTAGGCCTCGTACACACGACCGGATCTATCCGCTGGGATTGATCCGCGGATCAGTTCCAGCAGACAAATCCGGTCGTGTGTAGGCCCGAGCGGACATTTTTCAGCGGATATTTCTCCAGCCGATGGATTTCCAGCGGATAAAAATTTCTTAGCATGCTAAGAAATTTATCCGCTGGTATCCATTCCAGCGGACTGATCGGGTCGTCTGTACAGACTCACCGGATCAGTCCGTCCGCTCCCCTCCATCGCATGCGTCGTAATGATTCGACGCATGCGTGGAAGTAATTACCTTCCAGCGTCGCGCACGTCGCCATGTCATTGTCGCGGCGACGGCTCGACACGTCACCGCGGATTGATTCCGCGCGGATTTCGATCTGATGGTGAGTACAGCCATCAGATCCAAATCCGCCAGAGGATTTATCCGCTGAGAACGGTCCGGCGGACCGTTTCCAGCGGATAGCCTCTGGTGTCTACGGGGCCTAACTATATTATGCTCGTAAGGCCACTACGATGACCTTAAAAGAATCGTCTCCCCCTTCTGTCAGATTCTGGAAAAGCCTAGTGAATGTTAGTTTGCCCCTGTATAGGGCCACCTACTCGGGCAGGGGATGTCCACAAAAATTTGAGAAGGTATGGAACTGTTGGCTAGATGATAACACCACGGCAACTGATGCAGTAGCAAATGCCTAGATTGACAATATGTCTGCAGTTTGTTAGTTTATCAACCCAACTATTCTCATGCTGCACTCTCCTGTCGGTACCAATTTAAACACAGATTATCCTGAAATTACCCTCTCCCCACATTGGGGCTAAAGTATAAGTTAAGTTAGGATGTTTAAGATGTGTGTTGAGCCCTGTTGCGGCATGTTGTCACAACAGAGGAACTGCCCCTGCGTGGGAAAATGTTTGGCCCCTGCGTGGGCTAGTCTCGTATACCAATGTAAACTTCAATAAAAAAGATTTTGCAAAAAATAAATAAAAAATCATTGCTTCCACAAAATAGATTTAAACCGCGTTGCAAAATTCCCCCGAAATTCATTTTTTTTTTTAAAAAAATCCTTTCTCCCGCTTAGTACATGTACAATAATGTACTCACCCGTCCCAGGAATCTAGGCGCCAGCATTCTTAATTCATCATCCGAAAGTAAACTTTATAAAATACAGCGATGGACGTTTCCATCTTAGCTCCTGGCATTCTGAAGCCCTATGCTGGAAAGAAATAGACACGCCCAGCCCCACTCAGACAGACCAGGAAGTGCCTGCTTCACAGACCATAAAGAAAGGTAAACAAACGTTTTAAAAAATGTTGTTTGGCGAACGGTTTTTAGGCTAACTGTGCCCTTGTGTTTAAGGTTAAGTTGTTAGATAGGTGGAACCTCCACTTTAAGTGGAGGTGTATATAAAAACAACTCCCAGAACCAATGTTCTGCTAAGACAGAAACAGGATCATACATAGGATGATGATAGGAACACAAATTACATTGTAGACCAGGGGGCAGCCAATGAAAAGCCTGAGATGTGCTGTGGGTACCAAGGGCTACTGTAGACACTAATTATGTAGCCATTACAGTTGTGGTTTTTACAGTCACTAAACTTTTTATATCTATGTCTAAAACCAACAAGCATTAGTATAGTTTTATAGAATATGGTTCTTGGTGTCCAAGTGTGTTCCTAGCAGAATGTACATGGAAATCTTCGCTGCCATACATTCTGGTATGCTTTTTTCTGTTCAAAGATCCTATTCCATAGGACTATGCAGGAAAACACACAAAAGTGCAGCATGCAGGATTTTTTTTTCACATTTCAAATAAAACAAATGTAGCGTCTGGTTACTTTTCAGAACCGGTGCTATTGAAATTTAGAGGGGGTCAGAGAGTTATGTGACTCTGACCATTGTTAATTACCGTATTTATCAACGTATAACACGCACAGGTGTATAACACGCACCCTAATTTTAAGAGGCAAGTTTCAGGAAAATAACTTTCCAGACCCCTGCACAGCACACGAACCCCCTGCACAGCACACGGCCCCCTGCACAGCACACCGACCCCCTGCACAGCACACCGACCCCCTGCACAGCACACAAACCCCCTGCACAGCACACGAACCCCCTGCACAGCACACGGCCCCCTGCACAGCACACCGACCCCCTGCACAGCACACGAACCCCCTGCACAGCACACGAACCCCCTGTACAGCACACGGACCCCCTGCACAGCACACGGACCCCCTGCACAGCACACGAACCCCCTGCACAGCACACGAACCCCCTGCACAGCACACGGCCCCCCTGCACAGCACACGGACCCCCTGCACAGCACACGGACCCCCTGCACAGCACACGGACCCCCTGCACAGCACACGGACCCCCTGCACAGCACATGGACCCCCTGCACAACGCATGGACCCCCTGCACAACGCAAGGACCCCCTGCACAGCACATGGACCCTCTGCACAACGCATGGACCCCCTGCACAGTACACAGCCCCCTTTCATTATAAAGTCGCCCTCCTCTGCACTCCCAGGAGACCCCCAGTCTCCTGGGACAGCATTGCCAGCTTACCGTAAAGTAATAAAAACCTCACTGTCAGCCCCTTCTACACCGCTCCTGTGTCACTTTTACTGCAAATCAAAGCTTCTACATACCTCAATTAATGCTGTTCCTTCGTAGACACGGTCATGTCACTCTCCTCTGCTGTTTCATTGATGGTCACATGACCGCTTTCCTCCTCCATTCACAAGCTACACTCGAGAAGGAGGCGGATCAGGAGGAGGAGAACAGCCAGAACGAGCGTCCTTATCTCAGGTATTAGAGAGGCTTTCATTAATTTGAGACAAAGTGACACAGGAGGAGCGTTTTAGGAGAAAGGGCTGGCATTAATGTTTTCTAAAGTGCTGTCCCACGGCCAGGAGAGACGGCGCGGCCGGCCTGACACCCTCCCAGTGGGTAGCACCCGGGGCGGACCGCACGATCCCCGCCCCCCATTGAGAAAAAATGAGATATCGACGTATAACACGCATGTTCTACCCTCTATTTTCAGGGTAAGAAAGTGCGTGTCAGGCCCCGTACACACGACCAGTTTCCTCGGCAGAATTCAGCTTCCGACCGAGTTTCTGGCTGAATTCTGCCGAGGAAACTGGTCGTGTGTACAGTTTCGGCCGAGGAAGCCGACGAGGAGCTCGACGAGGAAATAGAGAACATGTTCTCTATTTCCTCGTTGTTCTATGGGAGCTCTCGTCCCGCCGAGCTCCTCGGCGGCTTCAGTGCTGAACTGGCCGAGGAACTCGATGTGTTTGGCACGTCGAGTTCCTCGGCCGTGTGTACGAGGCTTTATACGTCGATAAATACGGTAGTTCAAATTTGGAGCTTCTGTCCCAGCTTGGCTGTACTGTGGGCTCATGCTGTTGTTCCTGGGGTGCAGTTCCACCCCAGGTCGGCAGGTGGCAGCAGTGGAGTCAAGGGATGGATACTTTTCCCCAGCAGCCTATCAGGAGGAGGCTTTCTCACTGTGCATGCTGGGGAGGGGTATTTATGGGGCGGACGCCATTTCCCTGGGTCTTCTCCTCGTGTGGCACCCACCTTCAGGGTAGCCATTCCACGGCCCCCCAGCATATGGCCTTCCGGGCCGGGGTGCTCGTGCTACGCAGAGATCCTGACTTCTGGACCACGTTGGCCCAGAGCATTTGATCTGCTGCTTGGGACTCAGTAATCGACTGGGTCCCCACCTAAAGAGGTCCTGGGCTGTTCGTCCTGTTTGGAGGAAGCTGTTCGGTGGAGAGTCTGCCTGAGGAGTGCCAAGAGAGGCTGGTGTTCCAATAGGGGCCTGACCATCCATCGGGGACCAGGGGAACCGGACATGGAGAGGCCCGATGTTGGTCACCTGTCACCCTAATCTAATTACCTGAAGGAGATCCAGGTGTTAAAGGGGTTGTAAAGGATTTTTTTTCCCCCCCTAAATAGCTTCCTTTACCTTAGTGCAGTCCTCCTTCACTTACCTCATCCTTCCATTTTGCTTTTAAATGTCCTTATTTCTTCTGAGAAATGCTCACTTCCTGTTCTTCTGTCTGTAACTCAACACCGCAATGCGAGGCTTTCTCCCTGGTGTGGAGAAAGCCTCTTGAGGGGAGGAGGGGGCGAGCAGGCAAGTCAGGACACTCTACTCTAGATAGAGAAAGGAGCTGTGTGTTAGTGGGCGTCCTGACGCTCCTGCTCGCCCCCTCCCCCTCAAGAGGCTTTCTCCACACCAGGGAGAAAGCCTTGCATTACGGTGTTGAGTTACAGACAGAAGAACAGGAAGTGAGGATTTCTCAGAAGAAATAAGGACATTTAAAAGCAAAATGGAAGGATGAGGTAAGTGAAGGGGACTGCACTAAGGTAAAGAAAGCTATTTTTGTTCCTTTACAACCCCTTTAAGTCCGGTCAAGAGGACTTCGTACTACTATTTTCTGCATCCATTGGGAGGGTCTGTGGCAGAGACTTAACCCCAAATTCGAGTGTCATTCTGGCTGCCAGGCTTGTGAGAGAGGTCTGTCCAGGTGCGCTATACCCATTCCGGCTGGAGTGGCGAAGTGAAAGTTTGTCGTTGGAAGCAGGACTGTTTCCTTGTACCTACACCTGAATCTGTTCTCCAGCTCTGTTATTCCTCTATTCTTCACCAAGTTCAACTGTTTTACCTTGTTGGGTGAATAAAAGCACAAGAAAAAGACATTCCATTACTACGGCTCTCATCAACTACCCTAGATGGCGGAGTCACAGAGGTAACATGCCACCCAAAATAAACCAGCAGCTCCTCCGGGGGTAGTGCTACACAAACAAAAAAAATAAAATACTGTTAGTTTGCTTGTGTATTTTAGCTGGGGTCACCAAGCACTGCAAATGCACAGAAATGTAGCTGGTGTACAGATATGCTCAAAGGAAATGGCTAATCTAAAAAAAAAAAAAACGGTCTAATGCCAGACAGAGGGGGATCTCCCCTTTAAGTCTGATTGTATTACATGAGATGGGCGTCACCTCTTTGCTGACAACTTTCATCACATCTGTTCTACTTAACCCCCCCTTCACTGCTGCCGCCCACTGCTGTTCACTGCTGTACATGCCAAATGTCATCCCTTTGCTGTCTTCAGTCGCTACATATGATGGACTAACCCTTACATTGCTAAATACATGCCAGCCCCAACCTCTTCACTGCTGATTACCATTACATCTCTGTTCAGAGTTATCCCTTCCACTGCCATGATATCTAATCACAGATGCCTGCTACTGCATTTTATTTAAAGTGGTAGTAAAGTTTCCATAGAAAAATAAAAGAAATATTCCCCCTGCAGGTTTAAGTCATAATGTACTAGTATGCACCGCATATTAGTACATTATGACAGACTTACCTACAAGCGGAGCCCTCCAGCTATGTGCTGTCAGGACTCTGCCTGGTCCCGCTGCTTCCATCTCCACCTGGTCTTCCTTCCAGGTTTTGCATCTTTGGCCGGTTGATTGGCTGGGCTGATGTGACGTCACATCATATCGCTGCGCCACAAAAAGCGTGCCGAAAATGTGGTCTGAGCTGCGCATGTGCGGCTCAGATCACATTACCCGCTGACAGGCAGGGGGGGGGGCATTTATGACAGAAGAGACCTCTAGGATCTTGTCTATTATAAAAAGCCTGTCAGTAGATATGTACATAACTGACCTTACTACCACTTTAATAGCCAGTTGTACTGTATTTGCAGGAATGAACCTATCCACTGACAAGCTATAAGAGATTCCTGACTTCAAACTCTGTTTTTTTTTTTTTTTTTTTACTATGTTCAAATATGTATTCTTAACTCAAATAGACCCATCTATTGTTCTCAGCATCCTCCAAACCTCAAATTTAAATTTATTTTTTTGCTACTACGATCTTCCTTCCTGTTAGAACACAGGTGTCAAACACAAGACCCGCGGGCCGAATCCGGCCCTCCAGGCCATTTCATGGCAGCTGCAGGAGAGCTCCAGCCATCCTCTGGTCCTACTCCAGACCCTTACTTTCTGCTTTCAAACAATGCATCCAGCTTCTTCCCAGCAGCAGCATAATGAAAGGGGGTGCACTGTGATGTAAGGGAGAGTGGGGGACTCAACTTCTGATGGTGGAGTGGCTCTTGACATCTAATGTAAGGGGAGGGGATGCTCTGGACATCAAATCTTACAAATACAACCGGCCCTTTTGAGGACAATCCTAATGCTGATGCGGCACCCCTGTGTTAGAAGGTGGCTACATTCTTTCTTCGTGGTCCCACTGTATGTAGGTATATAGTCACCCTCTCTTGCTCGCTCCCAAGATAGCCTAGGGACTATGGGATTTGTAGTCTACATAGAGCAGTGCACATGGCCACAACTAACACGTGCTGCTTGTTCCAAACAAATGGACATGAGAGGGAAAGAGAAGGTTTGGGAGCTCACAGAGGACCAGGGCGGACTGACAACTCATGGGGCCCCCGGGCAATAGAAGATTATGGGGCCCCTGGGCTTACAGATGGCCACCACGCCAGGAGGCAGTGCAGAGGCGGGGCAGCTAAAATCTCAGGATTTTCACATCAAAAGCATGTCGGTTTCGGACATATCAGGGACAGATCTAAAAAAAACAAAAAAGATTTTTACATACTGTCCCTGGTTTTACTGAGCCTGGCAACCCTGATGGGGCCCCCTAGTGGCATTGGGGCCCAATGGTCAGTCCGCCCCTGCAGAGGACATTACTAAGAGGCAGAAAAACACAGGATCAACATCATAAAAAAACAAATTACTCCACCATTAAAAAGGCGCTACAGTCAGCCCCCCCCCCCCCCACCTGAGAATTTAAAATTCTGTAGCTGCTGACTTGTAATATAAGGACAGGATCCAGCCCTGTCTTCACCCGAGCTGATTCTTTAATTGGCATTGGGTCCAGGCACAGGCATCTTGACAAAGGGAAACTGGCAGTGAAGCTTTGCAGCTTTGCCACAGCAGGCTTCCAACTGCGCACACACTTTGTGAATGGTCCCACTGCCTTCTGGGACCTGTGACGCACGGGGGGGGGGGGGGGGGGGTTGTGACGGTCTGAACCACAGCGATCCAACCAGAAGTAGGGGAGCTGGTACCTATCAAAACCAGGTACCCACTCCCCTTCAAAAAAAAAGTGGCAAGTGTAAAGGCAGGGGCGGACTGACCATTGAGGCACTCGGGCACTGCGGCAGTTTTCAGGCGTTTTAGCGCTAAAAATGGCGCCTGTAAACTGCCTCCAGAATGTGAAAGTCCGAGTGCTTTCACACTGGGGCAGTGCGCTTGCGGGACGTTAGAAAAAGTCCTGCAAGGAGCATCTTTGGGGCGGTTTGGGGATGCTGTATACATTGCTCCCAAACCGCCCCTGCCCATTGTAATGAATGGACAGTGCATCCAAAGTGCCTGAAAAGCGCTTCGGCAGCGTCGCAACATGGGCACTTTTAACCCATTCTTCGGCTGCTAGCGGGGATTAAAAGTGCCCAGCTAGAAGCCAAAAAAGCGCAGCTTAACCTGTGCTGAACAAGTGGCGCTTTAGCGCCGACGCTTGGGCGGCCCCAGTGTGAAAGTAGCCTAAGTTTAAACGATTCCTAATGCTTTTCATTCGTAACGTAGCGATATGGATGAAGCATTGAGTTAGAAAATCAGTGAAGGCACAACTCCCGCTGTGAAGCCGCTGGATCAGCATGACAGCCAGGTAACTAGCATTGTCTACAATGGTATGGTATATATCCATCCAGATACAGATTTGATAATAATATTGCATGCATTAACTGCTTAGTGTCATCAGAATAAAGTGTTTATCAGGACATGAGATGATGAGACATTCTAGGCAGCAGTCACAATGTCTCCATGATCTCTCCTCCATCCCCCATAGACTGTGATGTGACTGTCTTTTCCAGCAGCCCCCTGATGTCAGATGATCTCTAATGATAAAGGAAGGAGGATGGGAGTGGTTGTCTCTATATGGAATCACTGGAATAATAATAACCATTCCCAATGTGTTCTGATCACCCCCTCCTATTACTGTACATCACCTCTGCCCTATGATAGGGAGACAATGCAGACCCCCATACCACCCTTTTCCTCATCTCTCATTGGCTCCAACCCCAGCCATAGCCCCTCCCCATTACATCATCCAGCAGAGTGACAGTGAATGGGATGAGGCTGGCTGATCCTAGGAGAGTAGTAAAGGGAGGGAGGGCTCAGCACCCCCCACACATATATATATAGAGAAGCCCGGGGAGGGGCGAGCTGGCAGCCAGACACCATCACAGGAGTGCACAGGAGCAGATCAGGGAGAGGGATTTATCATCGACATCACATCGTCCGATCTTCCCTCTAATACCCACACACACTACAATCATGCGGGAGATCGTGCACCTCCAGGCTGGCCAGTGCGGCAACCAGATCGGAGCTAAGGTAATCCCATCACACACATCCCACCTGTCATCCCCTATCCGACCATACAGCATGACATCTATCAATTATTTACCCTCCACATGGGCCGATCGCCCATCAATCAGCTTCTGATTTCTTATTCAGTGTTCCTTATAGAGATCAGGGCGATCTTCTGTGCCATGTACTTAGAGTAAAACGTCTGCTAGAGAGAAGATCACCCCATCTATAGAGAACAATCTACTCCTCCCTATGTACAATAGGCTGCCCCTCCTTCATCTCTGATACATAGGATTACATGGCATGGATCTCTGATTCTAATGTGCATACTGATCCCTTATATATAATATATACTGTATACAATAGACGTCCCCATTCATCTCTGATACATAGGATTACATGACTGTCTGATCATACTGATCCCTTATATATAATATATACTGGGCACTGTATACAATAGACGTCCCCCTTCATCTC
This sequence comes from Rana temporaria, assembly GCF_905171775.1. Taxonomy (NCBI): domain Eukaryota; kingdom Metazoa; phylum Chordata; class Amphibia; order Anura; family Ranidae; genus Rana; species Rana temporaria. The sequence goes on along the minus strand of NC_053493.1, from coordinate 240,830,772 downwards.
TGATACATAGGATTACATGACATGTCTGATTCTAATGTGCATACTGATCCCTTATATATACTGGGCACTGTATACAATAGACTTCCTTAATCATCTCTGATACATAGGATTACATGACTGTTTTATCATACTAATTCCTTATATATAATATATACTGGGCACTGTATACAATAGACTTCCCTATTCATCTCTGATTAAAAGGATTACATGACATGTCTGATTCTAATGTGCATACTGATCCCTTTTATATAATATATACTGGGCACCGTATACAATAGGTTCCCCCCTTTATCTCTGATTAAAAGGATTACATGACATGATAGTCTGATTCTAATGATCCCCTGATCACGCAGATCCCAATAAAATATATACATAGGATTACATGGATCTCTGATCCCAATGACCCCAGAGCAGACTGATCCCCTGTATAAAATACATACTAGGCACCGTATACAATAGACGTCCCCATTCATCTCTGATACATAGGATTAGGTGACATGTCTGTCTGATTCTAATGATCACACAGATCCCTATAAAATACATACTGGGCACCGTATACAATAGGCTCCTCCTTCTTCTCTGCTACATTGAATTACATGACACATGTGTCTGATTCTAATGAACCACTGATCACACAGATCCCTATAAAATATATACTGGACATAGGATTACATGGTATGAATCTCTGATTCTAATGAACCCCTCATCAGACAGATCCCTATAAAATATATACTGGACACATAGGATTACATGGTATGAATCTCTGATTCTAATGAACCCCTGATCACACAGATCCCTATAAAATATATACTGGACACATGGGATTACATGGTATGAATCTCTGATTCTAATGAACCCCTAATCAGACAGATCTCTATAAAATATATACTGGACATAGGATTACATGGTATGAATCTCTGATTCGAATGAACCCCTCATCAGACAGATCCCTATAAAATATATACTGGACACACAGGATTACATGGTATGAATCTCTGATTCTAATGAACCCCTGATCACACAGATCCCTATAAAATATATACTGGACACAGGATTACATGGTACGAATCTCTGATTCTAATGAACCCCTGATCACACAGATCCCTTGTATTTTGTCCATACTGGATGAGTAAAGCTGATTCTGAAGCTGGGTGTGTTTGGGGTGTAAAGGGACACAGTGACAACCCTAGAGAATAGCCTAGTTACCTAGTAGTAGGTGGTCACAGTCATCTGGACTTCTGTAGTAAGCATGAGGAAGGTACTTAAAAAGCTGGCCATAAACTAGCAGAAAATCGTTAGATTTTCTTATCAACATTAGTTTTCAATGTAAGATTTTGAAGGAACAGGATGGAATTTTTTTTTCTTTTTTAAGTCTAAGGCCCCATACACACTATTAGATTTTCTGCAGATTTTTGTCTTCAGATTTACCAAAACCTTGTAGTGCAAGGGCCCGCCTGATTGCATACAAATTGAAACCTCATATTATATGGTTTAGGTAAATCTGAAGACGAAAATCGAATAGCGTGTATGAGGTCTAACAGTGAATGTGATTTACATTCAGAAAAGTCCATTCACTCCACAAATCCATTGTTAAAGGCGTATGAAATGTTCAAGTCCTTTCCAACAACCCGAGTCATTGAATGTACAGAGAATTTCCGTACCAATGTGTGTTGGAAAATCTAGTGTATGGCCAGCTTGGGAGGGGAAATGTCTGCAGCATTGCAGAATAAGTCTTTGTTGAATGGGTCTAACTACTAATAGCTATTTTATTGTGTGATTCTACACTTAATGCACGGCCTGAAAAACAAAATGGGGTTGATTTACTAAAACTGGAGCACTCAGAATCTGGTGCACGGTAGCCAATCAGCTTCTAACTTCGGCTTCTTCAATTAAGCTTTGGCAATAAAACCTGGAAGCTGATTGGTTTCTATTCAGAGTTGCACCAGATTTTGCACCCTCCAGGTTTCTTAAATAACCCCCAATATGTTTTATATTATGTATTATTTTTAAGATTTTACACGATGGACGGTATTGCCTTTTTTATGTCTGTTTTTGTTTGTATTTATCTACAATTATTATGTAATTTATTATGTACAAATATGTATTTATATGGACGGTACTGCCTTTTTTTATGTCTGTTTTTGTGTTGTTTGTATTTATCTACAATTATTATGTACAAATATTTATTTGTATTTTGTTTTTGTATTGTTGAATGTGTAAACTTGCAAAATATTAATAAATACAGTGTGATCTCTACATTTATGACTTTATTTAGACGTTGGATGAAAACCTAATATTCAGACATTTGTAATGGTGGGTTGAGGGTGGCGAGACGCTGGGTGGGGTCTTCCTTTGACAACCACCTTCATTACTTGCTATGGGGGAGGTGTGTCAGGTCTTTGTGTGCTTCCATGGGATCGCCTTTTGTGCAAGGCATGGAAATGAGCCTTTTCACACGGTGTTGTCTTGCCAACCGAATTCATGAATTGGAACTGCGAAGTAGCATAATGCTGTATGTGGCTTCTGGCTCTGAAAGTGATTTTTCACTGGTCAAAATGTAGACAAAAATGGATTTAAAAATATTTAATGATCACCGATGTATCTGAAATGCATATTTAAGTAACTGATGGTAAAAAGCTAAAAAAAAAAATCTTTGCAGTGTAAGTCAATTTGTATGATGCGTAGCATACTGTATGTAATGTGCAGCTAGATGCCTCTAAGAGATGCAGACAACTGCTTTGGGTGTGGCAAACCCAGACTGGTTTTTACAATTTATATCATTCATTTATTCTACTTGATTATTGTTATTGTTATTAAAAAATAAATACAAATAGTGTATACTGTTTTTGTTTTTTTCTTGCTTTTACGCTTTTTTTATGCTTTTTTTTTCTTTTTTTGCTTTTTAATCTTGTTTTTATTAGCTGAATAATGTTTATATATATTTTTTCAATTTTATTATGTATTAATTACCCCACCCAGCGTCTCGCCACCCTCAATCCACCATTACAAATGTCTGAATATTGGGTTTTCATCCAATGCCTAAATAAAGTCATAAATGTAGAGATCACACTGTATTTATTAATATTTTGCAAGTTTACACATTCATCAATACAAAAACAAAATACAAATAAATATTTGTACATAATAAATTACATAATAATTGTAGATAAATACAAACACAAACAGACATAAAAGAGGCAGTACCGTCCATATAAATAAATATTTGTACATAATAAATTACATAATAATTGTAGATAAATACAAACACAAACAGACATTAAAAGGCAGTACCGTCCATCATGTAAAATCTTAAAAATAATACACAATATAAAACATATTGGGGGTTATTTAAGAAACCTGGAGGGTGCAAAATCTGGTGCAACTCTGCATAGAAACCAATCAGCTTCCAGGTTTTATTGCCAAAGCTTAATTGAACAAGCCGAAGTTAGAAGCTGATTGGCTACCGTGTACATTAGCGATTTATATAATAATTTATAATCATTTATTAAATATATATGATTTACATAATATATTATTTTCTTGATCATAAGAGCACATTTTTTCTCTGCAGTTTATCAATTTATTATTATATTTTTAGTCCTTTTTTTATATATAGAATTTTATTTCTACATACATTTTTAGCACTGCACATTTTATAGTAAAATTACTATATAATATTTATTTATTTTTTTCTTAGTTCTGGGAAGTTATCAGTGATGAACATGGTATTGATCCCACCGGCAGTTACCATGGCGACAGTGACCTGCAACTGGAAAGAATCAATGTATATTACAATGAAGCCTCTGGTAATCTTCGTTCTCTCATTTATATTAATGATTAGCAAGTAATAGACAGATACAATGATGTCTGATATTATTAGGCAGCTTGTGTCTGCAAAATGTTAGGCTAATTTTGTTACATTAGTAATATAATTATATTTTCTTCATTCAGGAAATAAATACGTACCACGCGCTATACTTGTGGATTTGGAACCAGGAACAATGGACTCTGTAAGATCAGGGCCGTTTGGACAGATATTTAGACCGGACAACTTTGTATTTGGTAGGTATTTATCACTACGCAAATCAACACATAGTATGGCGGGAGACAAAACCTAATTAATAAACACTGGGATTAGGAAAATCATACATCAATTCAGAATTTTTACTTATTGTTCCTAACATATCCAGATAATCTGCACAACATTATTCAAGTAGAAATATATCTGGGGCCAGATTCAGAGACAAGATACGACGGCGTATCTCCTGATACGCCGTTGTATCTCTGAGTGCGGGAGGTCATATCTATGCGCCTGATTCAGAGAATCAGTTACGCATAGATATCCCTAAGATCCGACAGGTGTAAGTGTCTTACACCGTTGTATCTTAGGCTGCATTTTCAGGCTGGCCGCTAGGTGGCGCTTCCGTATGTTTACGCGAGGAATATGCTAATTAGGTAGATACGGCGATTCAGAAACGTACGTTCGGCAGGCGCAATTTTTTACGTCGTTTACGTTAGGCTTTTTTTGGCGTATAGTTACCCCTGCTATATAAGGCATAGCTAATGTTAAGTATGGCCGTCGTTCCCGCGCCGAGGTTTGAAATTTTACGTTGTTTGCGTAAGTCGTTTGCGAATATGGCTTTACGTCATTTACGCTCACGTCGAATCCAATTCGTCCTTGCGGCGTAATTTGGAGCAATGCACACTGGGATATTTTATGGACGGCGCATGCGCCGTTCAAAAAATACGTCAAAAACGCAGGGTCAAGTACAATTTAAATAAAACACGCCCCCAACATCCCCATTTGAATTAGGCGGCCTTGCGCCGCAACACATACGTTACGCCGCCGTAACTAAGGGCGCAAGTTCTTTCTGAATACAGAACTTGCCCCCAAAGTTAGAGCGGCGTAATGTATCGGAGATACGTTACGCCAGCAGAAAGATCCGCTGATCTTTCTGAATCTGACCCCTAGCACCACATCCTTTTAAATAGTCAAGATGAATTGTGAATGCAATAGGATTTTCAAAGTTCCCTGAAGGAACCACATGTTCAATAAAATAAAATTTAAAAATGTATTCCAAAAATACTTAAAAAAGACATAAGTACTTAAAAAAACATCGAAAGACATGTGAGTCTCATCAACTTTTTTTTTTTCTTTTTTAATATGTGTAATATGCTTCTTTCTGGCATCTTTAAAATCACATTGCATTCACAATTATTAACACATAATTAATTTAAAAAAATCATAATTAATTTTTTATTATTCTACTCCTTGGTCAACCTAAAACAATGTCACTAATTTTTCTTTTATGGAAGTGGCTGTATGACATAACATTGAAATTATTTTATTACAATATTCATGTTGTTGCTTTTTTAAGTGTATGTAAACCCTAAGGCCTCGTACACACGATAGGTTAACCAGAGGACAATGGTCCGATCCTCCAAGACGGATGGCAGACGTATCGCTGTCTTGAGCAAATCGGGTGTCAGCAGACACATCTCCGCTGACATCCGCCTGCCCATAGGAGTCAATGGATGTCCCACTCGGATCTGCCTGAAACACAGACAGGTGGATCCGAGCGGGCTTATCGTGTGAAAGGGGCCTAAATCTATAGGTTTGACATCATGCTTTACTGTAAACAGTTTTCTTGAATTCATTTCTTGTGAATCTGCTACAGGGTTTCTTACTTGTAGATTCTGCCAGTAACGGTTCTTCCTGATGAAGCCTCTGCATCTCCATTAGCAGCAGCGTTGTCAGTCTGCTTTACACCCTACTTCAGCTGGCCTCTTGGGCTGCCAGTATAGGTCTGTATGAGGCATGCACAGAACTGAGTGGCGGCCTTTGGCAAACTGAAGGTGCATGCATGGCAAGCAGCGCTACTAATTGCATACCTCCCAACTTTTGAGATGGGAATGAAGGGCACCCATTAGCAAAAGTATGTAGGCATGGGACTCACCCCCTTTAAGTCGAATTCTACAAACAAAAATTATTAATTAAACCCTCAAGGTATTTTTTATATCACTACTATTCCTTTATACTGACTTTTGGAATTTACAAATACAGAAATTTAGAAAGTGGATGAAAGGTTTAGCACTGGGAAACACTTTTTGAAAGATAAATAGTGCATTTTATATACAGGTCCGTTGTTAGATATCATGGGGCAGTGGCGGCTGGTGCTTAAATTTTTTTTCGGGGGCGCAAACAAATGAAAAAAAAAAGACAATTGCAGCCTCACTGTGCCCACATCAATTGTCGCCACTGTGCCCACATCAATTGTCGCCACTGTGCCCACATCAATTGTCGCCACTGTGCCCTGTAAAATGCTGCCAGTCAGATTGCCCCCCCCCCCCCCGCCCGGCACTTACCTTTCTGGGGTTAGCCATTCTCCTTCCACGGCCCCTTGCTGTCTTCTCCCGCCCTCGATGACGCCTGAGGGCTGTAATCAGAAAGGTACTTCCAAAGCCAACCAGCTGCCGTTATTCAGATGGCCGGCGTTTACCAGGGGGCCAGCCATCTGAATAGTGGGTGGCAGCAACAATACATAGATTCATGCAATGCATGAATCTCTGTATTGTATTCAGTGGCGGTGCAGGAGAGAGAGGGGGCGGCGCACCTGTGATGTGTCCCAGAAGACTGCGGGGGGGGGGCCTTCTTCTACTCGGATTACAAGGCGATCTGAGTGAAACTGGGTGTGATTACCTGTCAAAATCAGCCCCCCATAAAAGACATGCCAAATGTGGCAGAGGAGGGGTGGGGGACTTAACCTCCCTGGCGGTATGATTCTTTCCGAAAAAACATGCTGAAAGCGGTACCATTATTTGCAAGGAAATTTGGCGTTTTATACTGTAGGCCTGTAATTCTTAGGAATAACTCACTTAAATCTGACCAAACAAGAGTCTAGTAGGCATCCCGGGTATGACATTTTTTTAAAAACAAAATTATAAATTATAATATAATAAATAATTATAAATAATTATAACCAATAATAATATAATTATAATAAAAATTATTCAATAATGTAATCAAATTAAAATCACTGAAATTTTCTCAGTTGCAGAATTGTTGCTGTCATTATTTTTTTTTTTTTATGACGAATTTCCCCACAAATCACTATCGCACAATTCTGCAAGTGATTATAATTTATTATCGCTGTTTTCTAGCTGATCTAAAACTATTTTTGACATAAAGGGACACTTTTGGTTGCTATGGACAATCTACAGTTTGCAGGGAGAAAAAAAGGTTTTTATTATATAAAATGACATGCATGACACTGGGCAGACCACTAGGGACAGGGGGGGTGTGTTTTTTTTACATACAGTACTGTAATCTATAAGATTACAGTATACTGTATGTAAGGTGTTTGTTTACGTTTTTGAATTTGGCGCCGTTCTCCGTCCCCGTGCGTCGTAACGTCGCAGGGAACGGAGATCGGCGTCACACGGAGGCACTATGTGAATCGAGCGAGGTCCCGCTCGCTCACACAGCGCGGTGGCATCGCTGGATCCAGGGACAAGGTAAGTAAAAAGTGCCTGTGGATCTAGCGAGGCAAGCCCGAGACTGACTCGGGGTTACCGATCGTAGCAGGAAAATCTAACCCCGAGTCAGTCTCGGGAACACCGCCAGGAAGGTTAAAGCAGATCTTACCCTTTTGGGGGTGAAGTTCTGTTTTAAGTTGGTAATCAGTTAAATAGAAAGTGTTTAGCAGGTATACACAGATCTGCAGAGGGAACATGTGGTGACAGTGGGGGGGTTGTATAGAATAGAGGTGTGAGGTATGCAGCAGTGACTGAAGGGAAACAGGCTGGGGGAGAAGAGTGGGAAGCCCAGCTACATATAGTATAGTACACTAAGTTGGTTGGGAGAAGATAAGACCGCTGCAGGAACAGAATACATTTGATTGGCTGTAACTGTGAGGCAGAGGACAGGGGAAGAGAACAGGGAAGATATACAGGCTGGGCTGACAGGATAGATTGGACAGAAGTGAAGGACTACAGAGAGACAGAAGGGCACAATCAGCGATAACAGTGAGAAGGATCGGAACTTAATTGCAGGGAGGGGTGATATTGGAGAGTATGGCAAGAATCTGACAAAAGGTAGGGGAGAGAAACAAAGTTGCAATAAAAGATATACAGAAAGCAACATGAGGGAGTCACACTGGGAGAGCAGAGGGGGAGGGGGGGTGCAGCTTAACATTATCATCCTGCAACATGGAGTGCTGCTACTGGCAAAATCCCCAGATAAGAAACTTTGTAACATATTTACAAAAAAATATATATATGCTTAAAGGCAAAGTTAGGGTGTATGAAAAAAACAAACAAATGCTCACCTCTATACTGCAGCTGTACCCCGCTGGCTCTAAGCCCAAGAATTGAGTGATCCCATGACCACTCGGTTCTCGGTCAGCTCTGAGCTGAGAGTGGTTGCTCAGTCACTGCTCTTTGCTCTACCCCTCCAGTGCTCACTGGGTTGGGTGGGCCTTAGCAGCTGGCTCCAGCTCTCGCCGCACAATGAGAGGCTGGGCCAGCTGCCAATCAGGCATCTAGGTGGATCTCGACAACAGGGTCAGGATCGTTCCAGAACCTGGACGGCTCTGTGATAAGCAAGGGCTTGACAAGAAAAATTGATTGTGCTATGTGGCAGCACTGCCATTGGAATTCCCCTCCTTTTTTACTTCCCGCTCTCTGTGCCTCCCTCTGAGTTCACAGAAGCTGGAACTACAGAGGAGGCAGCGGGTATCAATGTGTGCTGACAGTATTTACAGTCAGTGCGCATTGATAACAAAACTGGAAACAACATTGGTTGGTATACATTCGACCACTGGTGTATGGTATGTAATGTGCCATCTTTCCCCTGTCCTCTGATAATATTTAGACAAAATAAGGGCCTGCAGGAATGCTGAAGATATCGTAGCAAAAAAATAATCCCAATTGTTGGTGTCAGTGCCAGCAATGAAAAACCCCAGCATGTCAAGTCAAGCAATAACCCCAAGCAAGTTCGATGGCCAGCAATTGTAACCCCCAACAGCACCCCATGGCATATGTCAGGACAAGCAATAACCCTGATCACAACAATAACTCCCACCACAAAAATAACCCCCAGAGCAATAGGAGAGAAAGAGTGTGTGTGGGGGTATGTTTGGGGGGTGGCTCAGGGTCACCCACAGGAAGACGAGCTGAGACTGGAAGCAGGAATCTGAAGATGAGTCACCACATAGCCCCTGGGGACCAGTTACCCAAATAATCTAAAAAAAAAGCACTGTTTGCCAACCAGTCAGAGCCATAGTGTGATGTGTAAGGGGGAGGCAAAGACATGACATCTAAAACATTTTACACCGTGCCTGCATTTGTAGCCAGTAAGATGGACCAATGTATCTACAGTGCCTTGAAAAAGTATTCATACCCCTTGAGGTCCACATTTTGTCATGTTACAACCAAAAACGCAAATGTATTTTATTGGGATTGTATGTGATAGGCCAACACAAAGTGGCACATAATTGGGAAGTGGAAGGAAATTTTTACAAATAAATATGTGAAAAGTGTGCCGTGCATTTGTATTCAGCCCCCTTTTACTCTGATACCCCTAACTAAAATCCAGTGGAACCAAAATAGAGTCCACCTGTGTGTAATTTAATCTTAGTATAAATACATCTGTTCTGTAAAGACCTCCGAGGTTTGTTAGAGAACCTTAGTAAACAAACAGCATCATGAAGGCCAAGGAACACACCAGAGAGGTCAGGGATGAAGTTGTGGAGAAGTTTAAAGCAGGGTTAGGTTATTAAAACAATATCCCGAGCTGTGAACATCTCATGGAGCACTGTTCAATCCATCATCCCAAAATGGAGAGAGTATGGCACAACTGCAAACCTACCAAGACATGGCCAGGCAAAGACAGCATTAATCAAAAGCGCAACCAAGAGGCCCATGGTAACTCTGAAGGAGCTGCAGAGATCCCAAGCTCAGGTGGGAAAATCTGTCCACAGGACAACTACTAGTCACGCACTCCACAAATCTGGCCTTTATGGAAGAGTGGCAAGAAGAAAGCCATTGTTGAAAGAAGTCCAGTTTGCAGTTTGCAAGAAGCCTTGTGGGGGACACAGCAAACATGTGGAAGATGAGACCAAAATTGAACTTTTTGTTCTAAAAACAAAACACTATGTGTGGCGGAAAACTAACACTGCACATCACCCTGAACACACCATTTCCACTGTGAAACATGGTGGTGGCAGCATCATGTTGTGGGGATGCTTTTCTTTTTGCAGGGACAGGAAAAAGCTTGTCAGAGTTGATGGCAAAATGGATGGAGCCAAATACAGGGCAATCTTAGAATATAACCTGTTAAGCCCCATACACACTATCAGTTTTCCTGCTGGTTTTCTCTTCAGGTTTACCAAAACCATGTAGTACAAGGACCTGCCTGATTACATTCAAATTGAAACGCTTAAGGTTTGACCTCATATTAGATGGTTTTGGTAAACCTGAAGAGAAAACCATCAGGAAAACTGATAATGTGTATGGGGCTTTAGATTCTGCAAAAGACTTGAGACTGGGGCAGAGGTTCACCTTCCAGCAGGACAGCGACCCTAAACATACAGCCAGAGCTACAATGGAATGGTTTATATCAAAGCATATTCATGTGTGAAAATGGCCCAGTCCAAGTCCAGACCAAGATCCAATTGAGAATCTGTGGCAAGACTTGAAAATTGCTGTTCACAGAAGCTCTCCATCCAATCTTACTGAAATTGAGCTATTTTGCAAAGAAGAATAGACAAAAATGTCACTATAGATGTGCAAAGCTGGTAGAGACATACCCAAAAAGACTTGCAGCTGTAATTGCAGCGAAAGGTGGTTCTACTAAGTATTGACTCAGGGGGGCTGAATACAAATGCACGCCACACGTTTCACATATTTTTTTGTAAAAAAATGTTGAGAACTATTTATCATTTTCCTTCCACTTCACAATTATGTGCCACTTTGTGTTGGTCTATTACATAAAATCCCAATAAAATACATTTACTACAAGTGCGCTTGAAATTGCACTGAAAGTGCACTTGGAAGTGCAGTCGCTGTAGATCCGAGGGGGACATGCAAGGAGAATAAAAAACAGCATTTTAGCTTGCACATGGTTGGATGATAAAATCAGCAGAGCTTCCCCTCATTTCAGATCTATCCCTCAGATATACAGCGACTGCACTTTCAGTGCAATTTCAAGTGCACTTTGCTCTTGTAGTGTAAAGTGGATTTGGCTTTCGCAAATAACCCCCAATATGATTAATGCATATCTAGTGTATGGTACATTTTGGTATTTCCTTTTTAAACTGACTTTTTAAATGCTTTCTGAACCAAATGGACATGACACATAACATTTATTATTTTCTTTCCAGGACAGAGTGGTGCTGGAAATAACTGGGCCAAGGGTCATTACACAGAAGGTGCTGAGTTGGTGGATTCAGTTCTAGATGTGGTGAGGAAAGAGGCTGAAAGCTGCGACTGCCTACAGGGTTTTCAGTTGACCCACTCCCTGGGTGGTGGCACTGGCTCTGGCATGGGTACACTACTTATCAGCAAAATTAGGGAAGAGTACCCAGACAGGATCATGAATACATTTAGCGTGATGCCTTCACCCAAAGTCTCAGACACTGTAGTTGAACCATATAATGCCACCCTCTCTGTACACCAGTTGGTGGAAAACACAGATGAAACCTATTGCATAGACAATGAAGCCCTCTATGATATCTGCTTCCGCACTTTAAAACTAACAACACCCACTTACGGTGACCTTAATCATCTGGTATCTGCTACAATGAGCGGGGTAACAACCTGCCTTCGTTTCCCAGGCCAGCTGAATGCAGATTTACGAAAACTGGCTGTTAACATGGTGCCTTTCCCACGACTGCACTTTTTTATGCCCGGATTTGCTCCATTAACTAGCCGCGGCAGTCAGCAATACCGTGCCCTGACAGTGCCGGAACTAACCCAGCAAATGTTCGACTCCAAGAACATGATGGCAGCCTGCGACCCACGACATGGACGCTACCTCACCGTGGCCGCTATTTTCCGTGGAAGAATGTCCATGAAAGAAGTCGACGAGCAGATGCTTAATGTCCAAAATAAAAACAGTAGCTACTTTGTTGAATGGATTCCCAACAATGTGAAGACTGCAGTTTGCGACATTCCACCGCGAGGCCTCAAAATGTCTGCCACATTTATCGGCAACAGCACTGCCATTCAAGAGCTGTTCAAGAGAATCTCTGAGCAGTTCACAGCTATGTTCCGTCGCAAAGCCTTCTTGCATTGGTACACTGGGGAAGGAATGGATGAGATGGAATTCACTGAAGCTGAAAGCAACATGAATGACTTGGTGTCAGAGTACCAACAGTACCAAGATGCCACAGCTGATGAACAAGGAGAATTCGAAGAGGAAGAAGGAGAAGATGACGCCTGATGAAAACAAGTTCTTTTTAGAAAATACAGGCATATTTTATGAGAAAGCCAATCTGTCTACCCCATTGTTGTCCAAGCATGCCTATTTCCTATGATGAAATATGTTGGATCAGTTTTTTTTTTTTACCTTAACAATGTCAAAAAATAACAGTTGTTCTTCTAGACTCTTCTAATTCATAAGAAAGTTGAAACTGTGTTGAGAAGGATGTAGAAGTGATTTTGAGCGCTCTTAGATGTTGTTGTGCACTGGATGGGAACATAAAAAGAATTTGTCTGCTGTGCGTTGCCTGGTTTTATTTGTCCAGTTGCTGATATAAGTCCTTACTACTGTATATTCGCTTAGGAATATAGGTTTACTAATAATTGAACTATTTGACAAAATCCATATACCGTATTCATCGCCCTATAGCGTGCACAGGCGTATAGTGCACACCCCAAACCTAGAAGGGAATCCTAAGGAAAAAAATAAAAATACTGACAGGTTACAGTTGCCCCGCATCCATCAGCGGCCTTGTCCGGTCCGGCGTCCGTCTGCGGCATTCGTGGTGTCCTCCCCGCTTCTCCCGCGCTGTTTTTGAACGCCGCCGCCGACATATACCAGGTGCAGTACACTCGGCTGGGCTCGGCCACGCTTGGCTCCTCTCGCATAAAGGCTAGGAGGCGGCACAGGGCGTGACCGCGAGCGTGGCCGAGTGTACTGCGCGTGGTATATGTCGGCGGCGGCGCTCAGAAAGCGGGGATCGGCGTATAACACGCACCCACGATTTCCCCCTGATTTTAAGGGGAAAAAAGTGCGCGTTATACGCCGATAAATATGGTAATATATTTTACCGACAAGAACAACTCTAATTTGCAAACCCCACAGTTTTGACTTACAAATAGTTTATTTGAGCCAAAATTCTGCAATTGGGTGATTAGGAACATATAAATACAGGTCTCATCTAACCTCAACATTTTGGAAGAATGGTTAGAGTTGTAGGGTCAAAAAAGGGGCAGAGTATAGAGAAAGTCGACGTGGTTTGTTCTAGTTATGGAAAGACTGGGGTGTGTAAGTACCTGCATTATTCAGTCTCTTGCAGTCCTTTTACAGCAGAGTTCAGACTGGCAGAAGCAGCACAAGTAGCCAACCAGGTATGCTTAAAGCGGAGTTCCGGCCACAATTTCACTTTTTAAATATGAATACCCCTGTAATACACAAGCTTAATGTATTCTAGTAAAGTTAGTCTGTAAACTAAGGTCCGTTTTGTTAGGTTGTTACAGCATTTAGACACTTTATAAAATAGAAATTGACTGGGGCCATCTTAAGTGTGGGCATCATGAAGCCAGACTGTATAACTTCCTGGATTTCAGCCTTGCAGATCTCGCACATGCTCAGTGCTGCACAAGCAGTGTAATAGGTTTCAGATCAGGTTTCAGCACCTGTACTGTCCAAGTCACATGATTCTTCGGCACTGGGGAGTGCACAGACTCCAGGAAAGTTACACCCACTACATTCCCAGGAGTCTGTGCGGTGTAGGTTAGGAAGCTTAAGCACCTAGGTGCAGGAAGAGGGAAGATTAACTATTCTGCCTAGCAACAACACTTTGAAGGCATCTAAAAAATATATTTTTTTTCTTAAAGGACTAATGACATTTTTTTAAAACTACTGATGTAATGTTATATTTATGGGTGGAACTCCACTTTAAGTATAAGGGCTCTTTGACACATACGAACCATTCAGGTCCGCCTATCAGTTTTTCAGGTGGACCTGAACGGACGCTCCATGTACCTCTATAGAGTGAGGCATGTCAGCGTCCACTGACATCCAATCTGCTTAGACCCGCTAAATGCAGCCGGGTGGGTGGTCTGTTTTCATCCGATTCCCTATAGAGGAGAGCGAGGCTCTGACAGGTCCGTTCCTGCACAGTAAGCAGAGGCGGACCAGTCATCTGCCGGCTCAGTTGGGATCAACGGATCGATTCCTGCTGAGAAAGCAGAGTCTGTCAAAACAGACATATATGTGTGAAAGGGGCATGGTGACAGGAGGATAGAGCATAGTGATAGCAAGATGAATTATTCGGTTTGCTATATCTCATTTCACTGTACAGTCACACGGTAGGGGTGGGTAGGATATCTGAAAGTGTTACTGATCAGAATCAAATCAGGTTGGCTGCTAAGACAGCAAATTTTTTTATGTATTTCATCAATTTATTTAGCAGTTTGTCTGGAATTAGATTTTGCAGTTAGTCAAAAGTGGGAATTGAAATCCTGATATCAAAACTCTTGGAGTCATTTCTATCATAAGTGTTGCCAAATAAGTTTCACAGCTTGGTCCATAGTAAAAAAAAAAAAAAAAAAGCCCTCATTCAAACTTCTTTTCAGCTCGTTTCGCTAAGCCTGACTACATTCAACATGCAGAATCCCATCCTTTCAAATTGTCCTTGTTCACACTTGTATGCACAGTACACTCTGTTTCTCTTATGCTTAAAAAGATACAGTGGAACCTTGGATTGCGAGTAACGCGGTTAATGAGTGTTTTGCAATACGAGCACTGTATTTTTAAAAATCCTAACTCGGTCTGCTTCTCCACTCTCGCCTCTGCAAGTCCCTTATGCACCCCTAATCCTATTGCAAGGGGAACTGAGATCTGCAAGTAGGATTTACTGAACTCTTTATAGAGCATACTAGGCAGTGCATGGAGTACTAGAAATCTACACTGAAATGAAAAGGATTTGTCTTTTGGCCTCCTGCTTGGCACTGACTTTAAAACACCCCATACTGCTCAGTAAATTCCACAAGACTGGTAAGTAGCATTGTGAAAACACAAGCACACAGAAAACATCCATGAACAATAGGGGTGCAACGGATCGCCACCGATTCGTGATCCGAACGGGCCACCCCGTTCGGATCGGCACACCACGCGATCCGCGGAGCGCTCCGGAGCTTCGGCCGTAGGAAAGTCCCCGGCTTCGGCCTAGCTCCGGAGCCGCGGCCATCTTGCTCCACCCCCGTGTGCTTGCCAGAGCCCAATGAATAGCGTGACACGCCTCCCCGCACAGCGTGCTCACTGCAGACATGTGGAGAGTTGAGACAGCATGAACAGTGAGCTTCTGCAGGTAGGAGATCCGTTGCAATAGTAGTAAGCATTGTAATGTTCAATCTGAAGCAGACAAATAGCAAGACAGAGGGAGATAAGGGGCCAGAGGTATTTGTGGAGAGGCCCCCTAACAGCTGCATCTGTAATGGGAGGACGTGGGGGCAAGTGGACATCTTTCATTACACCCAACAGAGTATTAGATTCAGTTATTTTCATCACAAAACGGAGCTTATACCCTTAAATACAGTATTTGTAAATCCGACGGACTGTTTAAATGTTAAATTTAAAGTGAAAATCAGAGGTGTTCTGTCACATTAGCAATAAACAGTCCGTCGGATTTCCAAACACTGTATTTAAGGGTATAAGCTCCATTTTGTGTTGAGAAGAACTGTGAAATCTAAAACTCTGGTGGGTGTAACAAGATTTGTCTTTTTTTTTTTTGCTGATCCGATCCGTGACTCCTGATCCAAAGATCGATCCGATCCGTGAGTTTTTTGATCCGTTGCACCCCTAATGAACAAGGTGGTATCAAAAAATGTTGAGACTAGTTTTGTAACATGCCAACAGATGGCAGCACCAGGCTGCACGCACAGTCACAGGGAGCACTAACTTTTTCAGTTAGTGTGCCAAAACACATCGTCCAGTGTACATCAAGAGCTGTGCAACTGGTGCTATTCTTACTATGTGCGTTACCACATCTGCCATTTCATCATGGATAGCAAGTTAGAACAAAGAACAAACATAAAATTCTGCATGAAACTGGGCAAATCTGCCACAGAGATGTTTGACATGTTGCTTAAGGTGTTTTGAGTGGCACACACGCTTCAAGAGCAGAAGAACATCCCTGGAAAACGACAAGAGATCAGGAAGACCTTCAACGAGCTCAACCTCTGAAAATTTCCAAACCATTTAGCAACTTGTGCATGATGATCTTTGGTGAACAATCATGCTTGCCAATCAAAACACCTTGAACGCAGAATTTCACATTTCCTCTTTGTTCTTACTTGTTGTCTATGATGAAATAGCAGACATAGTAATGCACATGGTCAGAATAGCACCAGTTGCACAGCTCCCTATGTACACAGGACGATGTCTTCTGGCACACAGACTTATAAAGGTTGGTTCTCCCTGTGACTGTTCGTGCAGTTTTGTGCTGCCATCTGTTGGCGTGTTACAAAACTAGTCTCAAAACTTTGTGATACCACCTTGTATATCTGGGAAGCTGCCTGCTGGTTTCTCTGTGCTGTGGGGGTTAATTCAACCACATGTATAGAATGTTCTGTTGCTGTATGCAACAGTCTTTCCACAAAGCAGTCATATTTCACAAGCTTGCACACATGCCACATTGCAGTTAAACATATTTATATGGTTAAATTGTGAGTCACACTATAACCACTTAAGACCCGGACCATTATGCAGGTTAAGGACCTTGCCCCTTTTTGCGATTCGGCACTGCGTCGCTTTAACTGACAATTGCGCGTTCGTGCGACGTGGCTCCCAAACAAAATTGACGTCCTTTTTTCCCCACAAATAGAGCTTTCTTTTGGTGGTATTTGATCACCTCTGCGGTTTTTATTTTTTGCGCTATAAAGAAAAATAAAGCGACAATTTAAAAAAAAATTCAATTTTTTTTACCTTTTGCTATAATAAATATCCCCCAAAAAATATCTAGAAACTTTTTTTTTCCTCAGTTTAGGCCGATACGTATTCTTCTACATATTTTTGGTAAAAAAATCGCAATAAGCATTTATTCATTGGTTTGCGCAGAAGTTAAAGCATTTACAAAATAGGGGATAGTTTCATGGCATTTTTATTAATATTTTTTTTTTACTAGTAATGGCGGCGTTCAGTGATTTTTTTCGTGACTGCGACATTATGGCAGACACATCGGACACTTTTGACACATTTTTGGGACCATTGTCATTTTCACAGCGAAAAGTGCTAAAAAATGCACTGATAACTGTGAAAATGACACTAGCAGTGAGGGAGTTAACCTGTAGGAGGTGCTAAAAGGGGTTAAGTGTGACCTAAGTTGTGTTTCTTACTGTAGGGGCGTGGCTGGGCATGTGACGTCACTGATTGTCGTTCTCTATGACAGGGAACAGACGATCAGTGACAGGCTCACTAGGAAGCACGGGGAGAGGTTTGTTTACACTTACCTCTCCCCGTTCTTCCTCTCTGTGACCCGATCGCGGGACAACGGCGGCGATCGGGTCCGCGGGTCCCATGGGCGTGGTCATAGAGCACAGGATTAGTCCGTCCGATGAGTATATTTGGATATACTTTCTGGATACTCTCTCGCCTGGTGGTTTAAACCAGATGCTAGCGGTGTCGACTATCCTATAATATCTATTGCTGATAGGTTTCTTCAGCTTGCTTAGTTGGGGTAATGGGTGTCACCCATATAATAATACACAAAATAGATATATGTTTAATTTATGAAGTCTTAACACCCATTTGCAAAACCAATATTGGGGTTTTGCTAGTCTAGTAGTTTTCTATTAATTAATTTTTAATCCATTATTCTCTTCCTTTTTTACTAGTTTCCTCCAATATTATCTTAAGGATTCATACACGTTTTAAAAAAAATAAAATAAAAAAAATAATATATATATATATATATATATATATATATAAATATATATATATATATAAATATATATATATATATATATATATATATATATATATATATATATATATATATATATAAATACATTTATATATTTTAAAGACTTTTAAAGATCTTTCAATATGCGCGTATCAAAAAATATATATATAAAATTTAAAGAATACATATAGAAATACTTGTGTATACTATTTATATATATATAAAATATATATATACACAAATAAATTCTCAGCATCAGTGACACTATACTGAATAATGATTCATAATGACCCCTGATGTTTAATAAATTCATCGTTTTTATGCATATACATTCTTTAGAGAATTAATCAGAGTTTTTTTTATGTAAAAACCGTATCCTAATTCAATGTATATACATGTAAGTTTTTTACATATATACATTCTTCTCCATAGTTACTTCCTCATTGCCAATGTTTTTAATTCTCCATTATTATTTTAATCCAGCACTATACCCTGTGTCTGCCATTCTGGTGAGCGGAGATGAAACATTTTTCTTTTTCGCCTACTAGATGGCAGACCTCCTCTAGCACATAAATAGGCATCAATCTATACAAGTCCTTTATGCTTTAAAAAGGAGCACGCCTAGTAATCTACGTCTACTAGTCGCCCAGTTACTGCCCGTGAGGTCATCGCGCCTCTACGCTGTGTCCCAAGCCTCGTTCCTGCTGCTCACACCACCCGGACTTCCTGGTTCCACAGTAGTCGGTGACTAGAGGACTGAGAGACAACACATACAGCTTCCATCAAGTGCGGATGATCGCCACAACATAGGCCAGTTAGGACATGTATGCCGAATGTAAAGAATGTCTAATGTAAGTGAATAATGCACCTATTGTCATATTAAAAATTGCACTGTTCCTTACCTGGTGGCGCCTTCTCTATTCTGGGCTTTGTAAAGGGGACGTACCTGTACATCCATGTGCCCAGCCGTGCCATTCTGCCGACGTAAATAGTCGTGCGGCGGTCCTTAAGGGGTTAAGAGCTTGTACCAACTTGACTAAATTTCTAACACTGAACAAGCATTCCTAGAGCGTCAGTATAGGCGTTAATGAGATTTAGTATGCTCATTAGACTGGCGTTTTTTTAAGCGTTAATGACGCGTTAATAACACTCCTGAAAACGCCCTATGGCAGTTTTAAAGCTTTTGATGAGCATTAAGGCGCTCCACAAATGCCTATTCCATTAAAGGAAATAAACGAATCCTAACGTCCCGCAACCACACTGCAACTGCCTGCCAAAGTGTTTGCAACGCATTACCAGAGACTTGAATGGGAGGCGTTGAAAGGCTTCAAACGCCTCCTGCCTCAACATGAGCCTTCAATTTTGAAGCAATGCAACGCCAACGCTTCATGTTTTGTTAATGTGAACAGCACTGTGGGGCTGATTTACCAAGCCTTTGCTCCATGACTCATGGAGCAAAGCCAGGAGTAAAAGCCGTTTTGTCATTTACTAAAGAAATACGCTGCCAGTGCAGTGTATTTCTTTATTTACTATAATGCCTAGTACGTCCAGGAGAGGGCGCATGGTGCGCCTGTATAGACCTGGCATACGGCATTTAGAAATGTAAATAGAAGGGGTTTGGGCGGGAGTTTATTAGGGGGGGATGAGAGGTGAAGTGGGGAGGTGTAGTGACATGTGTTTGTTTAAGTTTCCCGGGCTGAATTGAAAGTAAAAGTGTTTTTTTGTGAAATCGAGCGCCATACGCCGCAAGTAGGAATAAACCCCGGGGAGGTTTATTTGCATACTGCGCATGCGTGCGGGGCAAATACGTCCTTTCACGCACGCCGTCTCACTACGCCGGGAAAATCTTGGTAAATACCAAGTGGCGTAGCAGCCTTTGCGCGGCTTGAGTCGGCGCACGTGAAAGGCCGAACTGTTTTCAGCTTGCGCTGACCATGAAGGGGAACTCCGCGGCAAATTTCAAACAAAAACCGGCGCGAGTTCCCCTCCAGGTGCATACCAGGCTCTTAGGCTTGGTCTGGAACGTAAGGGGTTAAACCCACGCCGAAAACCAGCGTGGGGTTCCCCCCAGATCCAGACCAAGCCCTTATCCCAAGCACGCAGTCTGGCCGGACAGGAATGGGGGTGGGGACGAGCGAGCGCCCCCCCCCCTCCTGAGCCTTACCAGACCGCATTCCCTCAACATGGGGGAGTGTGTGCTTTGGGGGAGGGGGGCACTGCCCCCCCACCCCAAAGCACTCTTGTCCCCATGTTGATAGGGACAAGAGCCTCTTCCCGACAACCCTAGCCGTTGGTTGTCGGGGTATGCAGGCGGGGGCTTATCGGAATCTGGGAGCCCCCTTTAATAAGGTGGCCCCCAGATGCCGGCCCCCCACCCTATGTGAATGAGTATGGGGTACATCGTACCCCTACCCATTCACCTGGGGGAAAAATGTAAAGTAAAAAAACACACCACACAGGTTTTTAAAATAATTTATTAGTCAGCTCCGGGGCCCCCCCTTTCTTCTTTAAGCGCTTTCACAAGGGGGGTGTCTTCTCTCTTCTGCCGGGGCCCTGGGCTTTCTCCGTTTTCTGCCGGGGGAGGGCGCCATCCCCCGGTCTTCTCCGGTGCCTTCCCACCCCTTTAAGCTATTTTACATTAGGGGGGGGCGCAGGCTTTTTCTGTTTTCTGCCGGGGGAGGGCGCCATCCCCCGGTTTTTCCTACGTCGGCGTATAGTGGGCGCATATTTACGCTGGCCGCCTCATTGCAAATGAGGGAGATACGTTGATTCACGAACGGTTTGCGCAAGGCTTACGTCCGGCGTATAGTTATTCCCCATCTAGGCAGTGATTCAACGTATCTTAGGGAGTAGTTTCGATGTGATTCTGTGCATGCGCACTAGGTTGCGTCCACGGGAGGGCGCATGCGCCGTATGTTATTCGTATCTTTATGACGCTCAGTACATCATTTACATGGGGTCACGCCTCATTAGCATGGGAACCCATTTTTAACAAATGATTTGAAATATGTCAGGGTGTAGAGACCATTCTCCTGGACTCAGCTGCTGGCGGGTTAAAAAATCCGCCTGCTAATCTTTTACCCCTGGAATGAAGACTGCAGACAGGCGAGGATATGCCTTTCTGCCCAGGCTAGGATGTGATTCACCTCTCTTTGGGCATAGGAGAAGCTCCAAAAAAACAGACAGGGGCTCACCTTGTTAGGCTGCTATAAGGCTGACAGAGGGGGATGGTAAACTGCAGGCAAGCTCAGATTTTTTAGCCATAAGCAGGGATCTTCTGATGCCTCTTTACCAGCCCTGGGAACCTCTTCTCAGGGACATAGTCCTTACTGTAAAGCAAAGGTACTATCCACAAAAAAATGCAATCACTGTTGTGTTAGTCTTGCAATACACATATATTAGCTCACTGCACAACCTGATGCCGATTAGGAGTCTAAGGCCCCGTACAGACGACCGAACATGTCTGCTGAAACAGGTCCACGGACCAGTTTCAGCAGACATGTTCGGTCGTCTGTAAAGCAGAGCGGACAGGATTCCAGCATACATTTGCCCGCCGGGCTTTTTTCCAGCGGGCAAATATTTCCAAACTTGTTTAGAAACAGCCCGCTGGAATCCTGTCCGCTCGGACATGTTCGGTCGTCTGTACAGACCTACCGTACATATCCGAGCGGCCGCCTTCCCTCGCATGCGTCGAATGACTTCGACGCATGCGTGGAAGCATTGAACTGGCAGGGCCGCGCACGTCGCCGCGTCATCGTCGGCACGGCCTCGTATCGAGTACGCGCGGATTTCTGTATGATGGTGAGTACAGCCATCATACAGAAATCCCTGGGCAGACATGTACGCTGAAAACGGTCCGGCAGACCGTTTTCATCGTACATGTTTGCCCGTGTGTACAAGGCCTAAGGCTGCATTCACACATAGGCGTACAAAATCGCGGGGGTTTTGTCCCGCGAATTGCGGCGACATATTGCAGCGTTTTGTACCGCGATTTGCGGCGACAAAACGCCGCGATTGTGAATGCAGCCTTGACCCCCTCTATGGAGATGGTTCCCATCTCCTATCCCGAACGCCGAAAGCCGCCTGAAAAAAAGGTCCGGGACTTTTTTTCAGGCGTACGGCGTTCGGCGTGGAGATGTGAACCATCTCCATAGAGGTGCATGTTAAATCATCCCTCTGGCGTCTCGGGGCTGCTGCGGCGTCACACTACAGGCGACAAAACGCCTAGGTGTGAATGGGGGCTTAGGTTTGCCTGGTTCAATCCACAGGGATGCTTACAGCCCACAGCTCTGTGTCCATACCACTTACAGAAGGCTTCTGGCGTGCTGGGCTTTCATCAACCTCTTGGCGCCTGCACACAGGTGTGCCGTGTTCGCGCACAGGCACGTGCAACCACGGGCCTCCCCCTCTCCATCTGCCCATTTAGACAGCATAAAGACGTGCTCCCAGCACGCACACACGTGCCACTGTCATAGCGGCGCCCAGGGCGACAAAGAGGAGGGGGAGAGATTACTGGGGCATCATTAGGGGGACCCCTGGATGTGTTTGTGGCAGAGCCTGCAGCGGATGGAGGTGAGTGGAGTTTATTATTGACTGACTTCACTGAGCTTGTTCCTGAATGGCTATATAAGAATACACCAGCTATGCACTTACTCCCTCCAGTGGTGAGAACCAGGAAGACATCCTACTCCAAAGAAGATAATACATAAATAAAATGATCTTCTTCTTACCTAATCCACTCCACAGGAAAAGCTACTCGTGGGAGCGAGTCCCATATCACAGAAATCTCCGAAAATAAACATCTGTTCAATCAGCTCTGGTTTTGGAGCATGCGCAGTTAACACAACGCTCGCTCTGTTTAATCAGCTGTTGGCGCTCGCTCCCGCCGCTCCTTCTATCAGATGGGGGACCCATCTGGATAGATACAACAGCGATGGCCGCGCTCACTCAAATAAAAGGGGCGGGTATATATTAGCACAGCGCTGACCGTGCTCACTCAAATAAAAGGGGCAGGTGTATTATTGAGCAGTAATTTTTGATAGGATGGTCTATCTATATGGATCCACATCTGATAGAACGAGCGGCGGGAGCAAGCACCATATTAACTGCGCATGTTCCAACAACAGCTGATGTAACAGATGTTTCGTCTCAGAGATTTCCGTGATCTCCGATTGCACATGCGCAGTCCAACCCGGGCACTCTCTGATTGGGGACCCATACTGTTAGAACACCGGGCCAGTCAATCAAGATGGACAAAGATGTTCCATACTTTCTCTTATCTCCCAGACAAAGGGAGCTCAGCTTACAGACATCACGTTGCTGGAATGGAGCTAGGTATCGCATTCCTGGCCTGCCAATCAAGATGGACAAACCAATAGAGCAGACAAAGGAAGCTCACAGACAACACATTGCTGGAATGGAGCTCAGTATCGCAGAGTTTAGTTCCATCTTTCACCTGCATGCAACAGCAGGTGAAACAAAGGGTGTGCAAGTATATGCTACCAAGGATTGTGATTAAAGAAAACCGGATGCTTTACCCCATATAAAACAAACACAGGTTTGCCTAAGTCTTAGAAAAGAAAATGAATAATTTAACAATCATAAACTACTATGAAGGCAGAGATATTGAGAGGACTGCTGAAACAACTTGATTTTTTTCTTGTCTTGAATTCAGTCTACTATTTGTGGATCATGTTTTTTAATTACTAATTAAGTTCATCATAGAATGGCAATCATATTTCCATCGAAGACCTGTCCTTTCCGAACATATCATGATGAGCGCAGGAACTGTTCAACTAAACTGTTAAACTCTTCAGCATATCTCAGGTGAAGATTATGTTTGCCTTTTGGCATCAGATGTAATCTGAAATATATAAAAATATTTTTTTTTCAGTAATACTTATCTTTTAGTAGATAGGATACCAACAGAGCTTAGCAACTAATTTTCCCTAATATTCAATACAAAACTTCCAATTTACATGTTATTTCACAATAGTATTTAATCTAGTAAATAAACACGGTCAGAGGCAACTAAGACCCCTTTCACACTGGAGGAGTTTTTCAGGCGGTACAGCGCTAAAAATAGCGCTGCTATACCGCCTGAAAAACTCCTTCACTGCATACTCAATGTGAAAGCCCGGGGGCTTTCACACTGAGGCGATGCGCTGGCGGGAGAGAAAAAAATCTCCTGTCATCAGCATCTTTGGAGCGGTGAGAGGAGCAGCGTGTATACCGCTCCTTCACCGCTCCTTCCCATTTAAAACAATGGGAAATCGCGGCAATACCGCCCGCAATGCGCCTCTGCAGAGGCGCATTGCGGGCGGTATTAACCCTTTATCGGCCGCTAGCGGGGGTTAATACCGCACCGCTAGCGGCCGATTCCCGCGGCAATCCCGGCAGTATAGCGCCGCTTTTTTTTGCGGCTCCCGCTCCAATGTGAAAGGGGCCTTACTTTCTGACACCCTCTAAATTTACAGCAACACCTGCTATGAAAGTAGCCAGGCGCTACACTAATTAGGTGACTTTTAAAGGCAATTGGTTCCACTAGATTTTAGTTAGGGGTATCAGAGTAAAGGGGGCTGAATGCAAATGCACGCCACAGTTTTCAGATATATATTTAAAAAAATAAATATTTAAAAATGTATTTATAATTTTCCTTCCACTTCACAATTATGTGCCACTTTGTGATGGTCTATTACATACAATCCCAATAAAATACATTTACGTTTTTGGTTGTAAAATGAAAAAAAATGGAAAATTTCAAGGGGTATGAATACTTTTTCAAGGCACTGTAAATTAAACACTGAAGTGAAGTAATGTGATGGCCTTCGAAGGCTTGCGTCAGTGAGAGAAGGGTGGTTTAAGGTCCCTTTTACACAGGAGTCATTCCGTGTGGAATCCATTCCGATCAGCAGGGGATCAGTTTATAGATCCCCTGCTGATCGGAACAGGGCGCGCAAGTGACACATCCGTGCCTGCTCGGTTTCTGCAGAGTGGACATGGACAGAACCCGCTCTGCTCTATGGGCAGCCCAGGAGTAAGCGGACTCTGCCTGTCCATTTACACCCAGCTACCTGTAATCCGACCTGCTTGACTGGAAATGGATGGATCCCCTTCTGTTTTTTTTTTCCTTTGAGCAGACCGGATAAGACCCTGGGGTAGGCAAGTGTAAATGGGCACAGGTCCATTTACACCCACCTGTCCATAGGGGTGATTAAACCATCAGATCAAGTCCACCCGGAAAACTGACAGAACCTGATCAGACCCCCATATAAAAGAAGTCTCATGGTTTAGTTCAGTTAATTGTTGCTCCAGGAGACTCAAAACCTTAGGAGGAATTATGTATCCTACTAGATTTATTCTGTATTCATCTCCAAGATCCTAATCCTCCTCTTGAAAGTGACTCTCCCGGAGTCTGTACAGAGTCAAAATAGGTCCTTAGCATCTAGGCCCTATCAATTACCTATGCTCCTAAAACGTATCAAACCTTGAGTAGCATGTCCATCTGTTTATGAATAGTCATTCTTGATGTCACCCAACAGCCACGCACCTGTGCACGTTAAATTATATGGTGCTGCAGCATGCGCAATGCGGCATTTTTTTAAAAAGGGTTGTGGCTTCTTTACCCTTGTTTCTGGCAAGTACAGCAGCCCATTTAAATGAATGAGCCGCTGTACCCATGATGTGTACACACAGACACAAATGCGCATTCACATATGTGAACCTAGCCTAGGATAGAACTTAACCCTTTTTCTTACCTTGAGTTTTTAATGTGCTGGTGAAGATATTCTGGATGAAATGATGGAACCATTGGGTCTTTAACACCATGAATAATTAATGTTGGACAATCAATTAAGGCTAGCAAGTGCTGACATATATTACCTACAAGAAAAATAAATTACATTAATATTGGGGATGGTACAGGAGGCTCTTTTTAACATCTGCTAATGAATCAAATATTTCAATACTGTGTACTCTTCCTGCCCAGTCCAATTTTCAGCGCTGTTAGAAATGTGAATGACAATTGCGCAGCCAAGCAAAACTAAATTTTTATAATTTTGTTCACACAAATAGAGCTTTCTCTTGGTGGTTTGGTGGCTCACGTCTATTTACGTGGGCAGAATGGCACCCCTGCACGAAAACCCATATGGGTTTCCCATTAAGAGCTGCCAGAGGGCACACACGCTGCACAGCGGGGGACCCGATGCGCGTGGCCTGCGATTGCCGCTGGCCAAGCACAAGAGCCAGCATGGGGATTTGTGTGTGTAAATACACAAATCGCTGTTCTGTCAGGGGAAAGAAGACATGTCGTTTGTTCCTACCAACTAGGAACAACGATATGTCTCCTCCCCTAGTTGGTCCTATCCACTCACAGTTAGAACACACATTTAACCCCTTGACCACCCCCTAGTGTTAACCCCTTCCCTGCCAGTGGCATTTATACCGTAATCAGTTTATAGCACTGATTGCTGTATAAATGTCAATGGTCCCATAAATGTGTCAAGTGTCCAAACTATCCGTCGCAATACTGCTTTAAAAAAAAAAAAAGTAGCAGATCACCGCCATTACTAGTAAAAAAAAAAAAAAAACTAATAATAAAAATGCCATAAAACTTTCCCAGAGTTTGTAGATGCTATAACTTTGCGCAAACCAATCAAAATACGCTTATTGCAATTTTTTTACCAAAAATATGTAGAAGAATACATATCGGCCTTAACTGAGGAGGAAATTTGTTTCTTAAAAAAATATATATATATTTATTATAGCATAAAGTAAAAAATATTGTCAAAACGCCACTTCCGCCCAATGCTCTTAAAAGGGACATTTTTTTTTTTATTGCGTTTTAGTGTAAATGTGAGTTCTGAGGTCTTTTTGACACCAGATCTCATATTTAAGCGGTCCTGTCATGCTTTTTTTCTATTACAAGGGATGTTTACATTGCTTGTAATAGGAATAAAAGTGAGCCATTTTTTTTCTTTTAAAAAGAACAGTGTAAAAATAAAGGTTTGCATGCAGAAGCGAATGCATATACGTGAGCAGCACCCGCATATGAAAACGGTGTTCAAACCACACATGTGAGGTATCTCCTCCATCGTTAGAGCAAGAGCAATAATTCTAGCCCTAGACCTCTTCTGTAACAGAAAACATGCAGCCTGTAGAATGTTTTTAACGTCGCCTATGGAGATTTTTAAGGGTAAAAGTTTGTCTCCATTCCACCAGCGGGCGCAACTTTGAAGCGTGACATGTTGGGTATCAATTTACTCAGTGTAACATTATCTTTCACAATATAAAAACAATTGGGCTGACTTTACTGATTTCTTATTTTCTTATAAAAAAAGTGACTTGTAAGACAGCTGCGCAAATACGGTGTGACAGAAAGTATTGCAACGACCGCCATTTTCTTCTCTAAGGTGTTAGAAAAAAAATGATATATAATGTTTGGGGGTTCTATATTTTTTTTAACCACTTGCCGATGGCTGGCCTTCATATGACGTCCTGGGCTTTGTGCGGGGATATCTGAATGATGCCTGCAGCTACTTTTCTCCGCTCTCCCCTGTATGTCCGTGTTCATCCATTCTGCTCTGCAGACGGAAGAAAAAATAGGGTTTTCTTCCGTCTGCAAAATCGGATCTTAGCGGAGGCGCACGAGATCGGGTGACACCCGCAATCTCATAGGGACCAATGTATGTCCCTTTTTCATCCGCAAACGGATGGATGAAAAAGCGGACATACGGTCCGCACGTATGAAAGGGGCCTAAAAGTGTGTACATACAGTATAGTGGTGGGCTGGTCTGTACAATGAAGAAAATGCTAAATGTGCACAAGCTGCCATATCTGAGTCACTGGGCACTGTCCCAAGGTAACCACAAACCTTTTTTGTAAAATGCATATATGAAAACCAGAATCGTACAGCTAAAGAATGACAAGGATATTTTTAGAAGTGGCAAATATTCTTAAAAATTCTCTGCACATATACAATTTAAAGTAACCCCCTCCTATTGTTTCTATTGCATGTGTACAAGATTGGTCCTGTGCACATTTTTGCTATTAACATGTATGACACATTCTTTTACATGCATATAATATAAAGAGAGACTGGAATAATAGGATTTTTTGTACTCACCGTAAAATCCTTTTCTCTGAAGTCCATGGACGGACACAGCTCCTAAATCTTGACAAGTGGGTTATGTTCCCTGTTTACAGGAGAGGACTAGGCAGAAACATGTTAAATAGTTAAATACATGTTACATTAACAGAGTTGAACAGCCCCGCCCAGGGGGCGGTCCCTCCAGACATAACCCTCCTCACTGCAGCTTGCAGCCTCAGTTCGTAACAAGCAGTACAAACCTAAAAAGGAGGGGTGGGAGCTGTGTCCGTCCATGGACTTCAGAGAAAAGGATTTTACGGTGAGTACAAAAAATCCTATTTTCTCTTATCGTCCATGGACGGACACAGCTCCTTAAATCTTGACAAGTGGGACGTCCCCAAGCAGTGTCAAAAAACGAGGGGTGGGAAATATATCAGTAAAAACAATTTTAACTTCACCCCAAAACAAGCAGAGCTCCTCAACGGAGGAGGTGCAACTTTAAACAGCCGCCGGCAAAAGCTAGCGGCTGAAAAAAACATCATAAGATGCACTCACAGCAACCATGTAAATTCTGGAAAAAGCGTGAACGGACGAGCAAATCGCCGCCTCGCACACCTGTGAGACCGACGCATGATGTCGGGAAAAAAAAAAAAAAAAAAAAAAAAACCCAGGAAGCACCAATTGCCCTGGTCGAAAGTGCCGTGACCGGAAAGGGGGGCCCGCCCTTAGGAGCATAGGCCTGTATGACGGCCTGCCCGATCCACCGAGAAATGGTGGTCGACGAGACCGCCAGGCCCTTTTGTGGACCAGACACCGACACAAAAGAGAGTCAGAAGCTCCGAAATGGAGCCGTAGTAGGCTGGTATACCCGCAAAGCGCGTACCACGCCTAAAGTATGAAAGGCCGAAACCTCCTTCGGAAGAAGGGAAGGTCGCGGGCGCACCATCACCTAATCCTTATGGGGGATCAAGCATGGCGGCTTGCAAGACAAGACCGCCAACTCAGAAACCCCTCTAACAGAGGTAAAGGCCACTAAAGGGGCCACCTTCTGAGATAGTGTCAAGAGAAAATCTCTCTGATGTTTCCAAAAGGAAGGTTCCTGAAGAACCGAGAGCACCAGAGTCAAAACTCATGGGGGAAGAGATGGGCCAAGAGGGGAAAGTATATGACAAACCCCTTGCACACAAAAAAAGGGGACCCACCAGGGAACGGGCCGCAAAAAGGCCACTAAAAGAACACAGCCAAGGCTGAAATCTGCCCCCAAACGGTGCTTTAAGCAATTTTTAGATCCAATCCAAGCTTTAAAAACAGCAGGACCCTGGACATTGAAAGTACGCCCGTGGACGTCACTCCATCCCTTCGCACCAACAGAGGTGCGACGGTAGATCCTCCGGAAGAAGACTACGGTGCCCTGTTGAGATGACCGAGTCAGACAGACCCTGGTCACCTAAAGTCTGGCTTCCAATAACCATGTTAAGCAAGTCAGTGACTGTACAACAGGAGGAAGTATGGGACCTTGAGACAGGAACCTCCTGCCCTGGCAATCGCCAGGGTGCCTCCGCTACCAGGCGCCCGATATCAGCGTACCAAGGACGCCGAGATTAATCTGGAGCGATTAGAATCATCGGGATCTCCTCAGCATCCACTCTGTGGAGCGGCCGAGGAAGCAACTACCATGGAGGAATGGCAAAAAATCACCGATACAGACAACACAGGGCCACCAGCGCGACTGACGCGTCTGTACAAGATCACTAGACCTGGCCACTAACTGACACCCTTGCGGCGGAGACAAGCTGCCAGGAGATCCATGCCATGTGAGGCTCACCTCCTGCAAGGGAGCCGAAACACCCCAAGCACAAAGACCAGTCGCCCTGGTCCAGCATCTGGCGACTCCAGTAGTCTGCCTGCCGGCATACCTGATGGTAGACTGAAGCCACGGCCGTGGCGTTGTCCGGCTGAAACCAGATTGGTCGACCACAAGGAGAAGCATAGCCTGATCGCCTAAAATAGTAGGACAATGAACAGTAGACAGCACCTGGTATTCCCAGGCGGTCTTCCACCAGGCACTAGCCAGGCCCGACCCTGGGTAGCTACCGAGACCAGACACATTCAAGGAGGTGTGGTCATAGGTCCACGCAAGTCCAGCGACTCAGGGCCGACTGGACCCCCCAGTTTTGTGAACCTCCAGGTTCACAACCCGTGAGCTGGCATTCGTCGTAAACACCGACCACTGGAAGGAAGGAACAACTTCCCGGACCGAAGAGTCGGGAATCTCTGTCACCAACTCAGAGAGACTCTGACTAGGTGGCGCACAGGAATCTAATGATTTCAGAGACAAGAGATTTTTACCACCTGGACAGTAGTTCCACTGGAAAACCAGGGTGTGGAACTGGGCATACAGTACCACCTTGAAGGAGGCTACCCACAGACCCTGAACCAGCAGGCGCCCGGAGAGAAGACCGATTGCGTGATGCCAATACCTTCTCCGCAGACTGAAGAGTCTGTAATTTCTCCAGGGGAAGAAGGACCTTTGCCACTGAGGAGTCTGGATCAACACTAGATACTCCAACGCTGAGTCGGAACCTAGCATGCCCATAATTTGAACCCTGGGTCGCACACATGTAGGGCAGGCTTGCTGCCACTGAGCTACACTTTCTGGCCTAAACGTTTAACATCCACCCGAATCTTCGGAGGGTCTGAATGGGAATAACCCATCCACTAGGTCGGAGACAGAAGCTGCTCTCAGAAGAAAGTCGTCAAAGTAGCCAATGAGGCAAAGCCTCGCTGTCCCAACAAAATTCAAATAAGTGCGAGCTCCTAGCTGAAAACCCATGGTGCTGACGCCAGATCAAAAGGGAGGGCCACAGGCTGACAGAGACCCTTCTCTCATCACGAAGCACAGAAAAAAACACTGTGAGATGTGCAAAACGGGACATGCATGTATGCGTCCCTGATGTCCGAGGACGTCAGGACATCCCCCGGATGAAGCGCAGCTACCACCGAACAAATGGATTCCATGCGGAACTACCCGACGTTCACAAAGGTATTTAGGGCCTGAGGCCCATAGAAAACCCCAAAACTCTCGTCCTGCAGGAAAGGTAAAATTACCTTGCAGCTTAGCAAATCCCACACTGCCCAAGGCAGACCGACGTGCCGGGAGGGGAAGACACAAGGACAGAACTTTGTTCTGTGGATAGGAGGAAACCCTATCTAGTACTCCGAAGAGACCACCTCGCAGACCCACTAGTCGGAGAGCAGGGAGGTTTCACTGAATTGTGAACCTGCAAGCCGCCCCTCCCACCTAGAGACAGGGAGGGAAGGCTATATACATTGGCAGGATTTGGGTGCCGGCGTGATCGGCTTATGCACCCAGGGACAGATTAGTCCCCCAGCTGGGCCTTTGACGGCCTGGGAGGGTTGCCCCTAAATAATACACACACATAGTGTGTATGTATATTATGTAGGTGTATGCACACATGTCTTTGGAGGAAACCGGAGTACCCGGAGGAAACCCACACAGACACAGGGAGCGACAATGCAAGCTCCAGGCAGATTGGCGTCAGTGTGCAGATTGGCGTACCAATGACTCTTTTGCTGCCAAGTAATGGAGTTAAGCACTACACCACCGTGTGCATAAAACCATTCTGAAACAGACGCCCTGGATAACAAGGGCGCAGCATTCAATGAAGCATCACAGACCTATATGAGGCCCTGGACCAGCTGGTCCGCTAGGCTAATAACCTCAGGAGAGAGTCGGTGCTCCTCCACTGTCTGGTGCAAAATGCTCACTCTGTGAGTTGTATACAGCACTAGGGGTCAGGACTACTCCAAGATGGCCGCCGAGCGTTCAGAACGCGGCCACAGGAAAAAGGCCAGCACAATGTAAGCTGCGCCATAGCGTGGCTACGACAAAATGGGCGCCAATGGGAGTTTTCAATGTAATTGAAAAATCTCCCAAAAAAATAGCGCCAGCGACCACTGAGACCCCAGTGTAGTGGCCACAATAGGCCGCAAGCCAGACCCCAGCATGGTAAACATGGAACGGGTCAGTACTTCGGATCTTCTATCAGTCAGATCCATACAAGTAGGGGTTCCCGCCCGGCGGTGAGGGACTACAAAAGCCCTCAGTGGCTTTTCTCATTCCGCATCTCAGAAATTATCAAAGAAGGGCACAGAAGGAAAAAACCTACACAGCGGTCTGATTTGTGTGATCCAAAAAAGACCGAGCCCTCAGCGGAAACCCAGCTGCACTATGCAGCAGTAAAAAGCGCACCCATAAATGCCTTATTCTGCCTTTTTTTTTTTTTTTTTTTTTCAACTAGGTACCTAGTCCATGGCTCCATAACAGAGCATTCCCCAGGGGATAACGGGGGAAGGGGGCACTCTTTTACCGCCCGCCCGCAGTCCACCCCCACCCTGGCACAAACTGTGTCCAGGACTAACAATAAAAACTCTGTGGGAATCACAGGTGCTAACACCTGCTGCCACCACCAGCATGTGGGGAAGGACCCAGATACTGACTCCAATATTTACATATAGTGTGTATTATAATATGCACACCTGTCCATACAAATAGACAAAAGCTCCTAGAGCCCTATTCAGGGCCTCTCACCCACTTGCTGCGCAGACCAGGGGTAACCAGGGAACTCCCTCAGGAGGAGACTGCACAGCGCTGCCTGTGAGGAAAAGAACCGTGAGGTAACTTTTGCAGGGACCTGTGTTTAAACAGGAAAAGCCTCATAGGGCTGTTTTAGTTAAGGACAAGTCACAGATACAGCATAAAAAGCAAAACCATTACAGGTGTCACCAATCAGTCAGCGTCTGCTGAAGTATAATCATAAACATCTGTGCTCATCACAGGGCTTTTTACCTCACAGGAAAGCCCAATACAAAAAAGAAAAAACACAGGCCAGATAACACAGTCCCCTCAGGAAGGCCCCCTCCCCCCTGACAGCGGCAATGTTAGCAATGCAGCAAGGGAAAGGAGCAGGGAAGTAAGGGGAAGGGACCCCCGAACCCCAGGAATGCCCAGCTGTACCAACCCACCGAAGCAGGAGGGACTGTACTTACCCGTCCGAGCGAGGACTCGCTGACGCATTCCTGACAGACCTACAACCGCAATGGAGGTAGCTGTCGGCCCGGTCCACTGTGATTGAGACAACACCACAG
Organism: Rana temporaria; assembly: GCF_905171775.1. NCBI lineage: Eukaryota > Metazoa > Chordata > Amphibia > Anura > Ranidae > Rana > Rana temporaria. The sequence goes on along the minus strand of NC_053493.1, from coordinate 240,797,388 downwards.
CTCAGTCATATGTGGACCTCGGAGCAAAGCTCACCGGCCACCTCAGGAGTCATGAGGTATGGCGTGGCAGACCAAGCCTCTTTGCAAAGGTGTGCCCACGCTTGCTGGTCGGACTGAGTAGACTACAAGGATCTATAATATCCAGCCTGTCTCTCAGCCAACAGTTGAAAGAAGATTCTTCAAGAAAAAGTAAAGTAAAATAAAATAAAATTTCTCCTCAGGGCGCTGGGCCCAAAGGGAGCCATACGTCCTTCTCCTTTGTTAGGCAGAACGAAACTGAGGCTGCAAGCTGCAGTGAGGAGGGTTATGTCTGGAGGGACCGCCCCCTGGGCGGGGCTGTTCAACTCTGTTAATGTAATATGTATTTAACTATTTAACATGTTTCTGCCTAGTCCTCTCCTGTAAACAGGGAACATAACCCACTTGTCAAGATTTAAGGAGCTGTGTCCGTCCATGGACGATAAGAGAAATGTTGTTTTCATACCCACCATGCAACCATGCACCATGCAATACAATTTAAACCAATACACCATGTACTCCTCCAATGTATACAGTATATACACCCCGATATTTACAGCACCACACTCCATTACACACAACACCACCAAACTCAATATGCACAGCACCATGCACCCCAATACACACAACAAACCCCAAACCCAACCCTGGCACCGGCTACTGTGCAGTTAAGTTGACAATACCAGCTCACCCAACTGATTGCATCTCCATCCCTTCACTGGGCACACGGGTCAGGATCCTCAGCTTACGTCGGACTTTGTCCAAGTCTGTCCAAAACACGAAGCTGTTGTGCATGCTTTTAGAGTAGCTTAATGAAGTACTGTTTTAGTACTTGCTGGAGTGCTGATCATTTTAATTTCTAATGTGCTGCAGAGTTTTAGGGGAGGACCAACTGCACTGCAGCCACAGAGTAGGGAATGAGGAGCCTGAGCAGCTACCCTGTACCACTACTGTGGCCCTGATTATGAATGGGGTGCATCAGGAAGCAAATGCAATGCAGATGCTCAGTCACCCACAGCACCCTCTCCTCTGCATGTGCCTTAAAGCAGTATTAAACTCAAAACATTTTTTTTTTATATATTGCAGCTTACCAATCATTAGATGTGGTGTTTGCATTAGTTTTCTTTTGTTTGGCTTTTTCCTCAGTTTTCACGTGGTGATCTGGTCAGTAAAAAACGTCCTATATTGAGAGTTGCCAACCGTCCGTATTTTTATGGACAGTTCGTAAAAACGGGCACTTTTTCCCCCCGTTACTAAATGTCCGTGGTTGCGGGAATGTGCCAGTAAAAATAGCCGAGATCGGTTCGGCTTGGAACTGCGCATGGAGATTGGAGGCAGAGGGTGATTGGAGGCAGGGGGTGATGGTGGCTGCGATGGCACCGCAGAGGAGGATGGAGGCAAGGGGCAATGGAGGCAGGGGGTGTTCATGGCAGGGGGTGATTGGAGGCAGGGGTTGTTGGTGGCACCGCAGAGGGGAATGGTGGCACCGCAGAGGGTGGGGGATGGAGACAGGGGTTGTTGGTGGCACCGCAGGGGACGATGGAGGCAGGGGGTGTTAGTGGCAGGGGGTGATTGGAGGCAGAGGGAGATTGGAGGCAGGGGGAGATTGTGGCACCGCAGAGGGGGGTGAAGGCAGGAGGTGTTGGTGGCAGAGAGGGATGAAGGCAGGGGGTGATGTGACTAAATAATTTGCCCTTATTATATCTAAAATAACAAAAATATGTTTTTTTCCCTTAATATCCACCTTAAATCACATTGCTTTTTGCCTAGCGTACTTGTCTGTAGCCTAAATACTGAAATGTGCACCTAAAAATGTAATTTAGTAACTTTTGTAAAATGCCAGTAAAAATGTGGCTGCGCCAGTAAATTTCGGGTGTCGTGCCAGTAAATTTCAATCTGGTAGGTTGGCAACACTGCCTATATTAGTGAGACAGATCTTTAGAGGATCGAGCAAAGGAGACACAGCAGACGGCCTCATTATCAGTCTCGGGGGAGTGGAGTGTTAAATGTGTTAGCAGATTTAGAACCACTAACAAATTGAAGCCAAACTCCAGCTCACATTTTATAATCGGTTACAGCATACAGCTAGCTATTTTCCTTTTGAGATAAAAGTGTTACATGAATAAACAAAAGCCAATCACCCCTGCTAGTGTTAGGTGGTTTGTCTCATCCATGTAAACTGATATATTCTGCTAGAGAGTTTGTGCAGTGAAAAATAACTGATTTGCTGGCTGGATTACCAGATGAAAATAGAGGACAGAAAGCCTAAAAAATGAAACTAATACAGCCATCACATCTAAGAATTTTTAACTACAATATAAATGTTTGCTTTTGGGTTTAATATTGCTTTAAAAAAGAGGATTGAGAGGGATACATCAGATCTTGTACTTCTATGATACACCAGTAACAGTCATAGATGAAAGCTGGCAATCTGACAAGCCATTTCTTGGCATATTTGTCATTAATGAACAAACTTACCATTTGATACATTAAGAAACTGACCGATAGCTTCAACCCAAGCAGAAAACGTGTTTGCAAAATACTCCTTTCCATACAACTCTTCCATAGGCTGTCTCATCTTTTGACTCCAGTTTGAGACATCCTTTACAGCTAAATAGGTTGAAAGACAGGTTAGTGTGTTTATTGCTGTTTTGATTATCACACAGATCATGCACCACATGTCTATATTTACAAATGACGATTGCAATTAGGGTGAAGGGGAAAGCTTCATCTTTACAATACATATTGCACACCACATCAGCAAAAATGGCAGAGAAATGGTGCTATTTATCAATGGAGCTACTACCGTATATACTCGAGTATAAACTGACCCGAATATAAGCCGAGACACCTAATTTTACCAAAAAAACTGGGACTCGCAATACTGGGACAAGTATTGACTCGTGTATATGAATGCAGCAGCTACTGTAAGTGAAAAAGGGGGTCAACAATGCTCATCTGTAGCATCACTCTGCCCATTTTCAGCCTCACTGTGAACATGTACCTTATTTGCCGTGTCAGTATTAATGAGGAGGGAAGGAAAGCCATATTACGCTGTACATTATCCCCTCTGATTCACAGCAGGGCTGTGTGTATAGGAATTCTGCGGCGTCTACGCCGTCCACTGTAACAAAGCTCCGCCTCCTCCTCGTCAAGCGCGGAGGAGGCGGGACAGCGCAGACTTCCAATACACGCAGCCCTGCTGTGAATCCGAGGGGACAATGTACAGCATAATATGGCTTTCCTTCCCTCCTCATCAAGATTGACACGGCAGGAGAGGATAACCTGACTCGAGTATAAGCCGAGGGGGGCTTTTTCAGCACAAAAAAAAATCGGCTTATACTCAAGTATATACAGTACATTATACAAACAAAAAGTTTACACCAGCTATATTGTAGACAATAACCTATTAAAATTATTAAATTACACACTACCATGTCATATGCATTGTATATTTCTGTCATATATGGATTGTGCACTCATGTATACCTCTCTGCCCATGCCACTATTGTTGGTCACTTGTTTTATTATTGGGGACTATATACATACCATTAATTAATAAATAAATAAATGTCCAATCACAGCCAGTCACGTGTAAACACGGAGATGCCGGTAATCGTCTCTCCTCGCCTCACACTGACAGAGTGTGTGTCTAGGAGAGCCGATCAGCGGCATCTCCTTACAGGGGGTCATTTAGGAATGTAATCAGGGCATTGATCATCAGTGCCCTGATTACAGTAATGCAATTTAGTGTCAGAAAATCAATGCCCACCAGTGGCAGCAATCAGTGCCCACAAGTGCCACCAATCAGGGCCCATTAGCAATGCCAGTCAGTGCTGGCTATCAGTGCCGCATATCAGTGCTGCCCATCACTGCTGTCGATCAATTCCCATCAGTGTCGCCCATCAGTGCCACCCACCAATTCTCATCAGTACCGCCTATTCATGGCACCTATCAGTGCCACCTAACAGTGCCCATCAGTGCCGCCTATCAGTACTCATCAGGGGCGCATATCAGTGCCACCTATCAGTACCAATAAAAGCAGCATATTAGTGCCATCTAATCAGTGCCCATAAGTCATGCCTCATTAGTGCCCATAAGTGCCTCCTCATCAATGCCCACCAGTTCAGCTTATCAGTGCCCATCAGTGCCGCCTCATCGCACATCAGTAACGGCAAAAAATTACTTAGTTGCAAAATTTACATACAGAAACAAAGTTAAAAACATTTTTTTTCCAAATTGATGGTCTTTTTTTTTTATTATTAAAAACCCACCAGTAATTAAATACCACAAAAAGAAACCTCTATTTGTGTGAAGAAAATGATAAAAAATGTGTTTGGGTACAGTGTAGCATAACCGCGCAATTGTCATTCAAAGTGTGACAGCGCTGAAAGCTGAAAAATTGCTTGGGCAGGAAGGGGGTGTAAGTGCCTGGTAGGCAAGTGGTTAAAGAAGTGAATCTGGGAAAAAGGAGAACCTATTTTTAGACTCTGCTGTGAAGGGAAACCTCACCCGATATACTACTACAAAGACAGCAGCGGCATAGCTACTGTTTCACTTCTGTGTCACCAGTCACGTGCATTTTCCTATTATACACATGGACCCTACCAGACACAAATTCCCACACAGTGTGGGCCGGATTCAGATACATTGGCGTATCTTTGAGCGAGCGTAGCGCATCTCATATGCGCTATGCCGACGTAACGTAGAGAGGCAAGTACTGTATTCACAAAGCACTTGCTCCCATATGTACACCGGCATAGCGTAAATGGGCCGGCGTAAGCTCGCGTAATTCAAAGTAGCAAGGCAGTGGGCGTGTTGTATTGTAATGAAGCGTGACCCCATGTAAATGCATGGCCGATCGAACGTAACTTACGCCCAGCCCCATTCACGTACGACTTACGCAAACGACGTAAAATACAACGCTGTTCCGACGTCCATACCTTTGCATTACTTGCGCCTCATATAGCAGGGGTAACTTTACGCCTAACGTAAATGACGTAGCTAAATCCGACGGGCACAAGTACGTTCGTGAATCGGAGTATCTAGGTCATTTGCATATTTGACGCGTAAATCGACGGAAGCGCCCCTTGCGGCCAGTGTAAATATGCACCCAAGATACGACGGCGTAGGAGACTTACGTCGGTCGTATCTTGGCAAATTTCAGGCGTATCTAGTTTTAAGAATACGCGTATAGATACGACGGCGCACATTTGGACTTACGACGGCGTATCTGGAGATACGCCGTCATAAGTCCTTTCTGAATCTGGCCCTGTATGTTGAACATCTTTGTTATAATTGTGTTATATTTCAATTTCTGCAATTCCATGCCCATCGTGTGCTTTTATTATTTTTCCTTTCCAATCTCCCCACCCCATTTTTTTATTAATTCTCCACACGTAGGCCGCGTACACACGATAGGATCGCCAGAGGACAACGGTCTGAAGGACCGTTTTCATCAGTCCAAACCGATCGTGTGTGGGCCCCATAGGTTATTTAACCTTCGGTCAAAAAAATGAGAACTTGCTTTAAAATTTAACCGATGGACGCCTAACCGATAGGTCAAAACCGATCGTTAGTATGCAAAAGCATCGGTTAAAAACCCGCGCATGCTCAGAATCAACTCGACGCATGCTTGGAAGCATTGAACTTCTTTTTTTTTCAGAACGTCGTTGTGTTTTACGTCACCGCGATCTGACACGATCAGATAAATAACCGATGGTGTGTAGGCGCGACGGACCATCAGTCAGCTTCATCGGTTAACCGATGACAACGGTCCTTCGGACCGTTCTCATCGGATGGACTGATCGTGTGTACGAGGCTTTAGTCTTGCCTACTGTAAAACAGCAGGATCTATCTGCATGTACACACAGACCGAGGGTATCCTGAGTGAGGACAGAACTCGTACCATTCAAACAAATGCCGTACATCCTTTTACATGTGTAGCCAAGTCCTGGGGCCCCTGAGGCCTAATGGTGACCTCCAGGGTTAGGGACAGCTGACATCCTCCTGTGTAGCATGGGTTACATGGTGGGTGTATTGCAAAATTGATTGATGGGCGCCAGACACTTCTTGAATGCAAAGAGGTTTATTGTCTCTTAAACAGAACTGTGGAAAAGAAGGTTGGGGCCAGAACACCCTTAAAGAGAAAGTAAACCCCCAAAAAAATTCCTGTAAAAAAAAACCCTGCAAGGAAAAGGCATAATGAGCTAGTATGCATAGCATACTAGCTCATTATGTGGCACTTACCTGACATCAAAGCCCCTGAAGTGATCCTTGTTCCCCTCTGCCATGTCCCCTCGGAGCGTCTTCCTTGTATTGCCGCTCTGGCGCTGTGACTGGCCCGAGCGGCGATGACGTCACTCCCACGCATGCGCACGGGACTGGCACGATCCTCGCACATGTGCGGGTTTCCGGCATTATCCTATTGATAAAACGGGCACGCTCAGTGCCGTAGACATCGGTGCAGTGTTTTCTGCAAATATCTCCTTAACCGTTTAGGTTAAGGAGATATTTATTGCACCTACAGGTAAGCCTTAATTTGGGATTACCTGTAGGTGCAATTTGTCTGGTTGGGTTTACAACCACTTTAAGTAGATGCAATATTAATTGGCAGACTCAGAGACTTCTATAGGCAGACAGCCATGCAGGGAAAGTTATCTGGCCAGACACCACATCTGCATGAGTAGGGATGCTGTCTCCTATGGCAACAGTTTCTAACAGGTTGCAATGAACTCTTTGACTTCTACAATCTCCTATAGTAGAACTCCACTTCCACTGAGCCCCCAGTCTTTCACAAGACTTACTGATCCACTGCCACTGGATCCCCTTGGCTCTTCCATTATAGCACTCAGTATCTTCCTCAAGCGTCACCACCCTCTCCACCGCTGGGTCCCTGGCTTGGCACTCACAGATACTCCTCAAGCTTCACCCTTGCTGACACGTTAGTTCCCTGTCTTGGCACTCCACAAGCATCACCTCTGCTGTCCCGCTGGGTACCTGACTTGGCACTTGCTAAAGTTTTCCCACTTCTTCACTGTCTCCGGCTGGTGAGAAGTCTGCTCTGGTACTGGCTTCAGCTTACTCAAAGTGGTCTCCGGTAGCAAGGTGGTGACAGCTTTCCTTCTACCTCCGACTACGACTGGTTCCCCGGCCGGCGTAACCGTTACTTCTGGTTGAAATGCAAGCCGCAGTCACAACCCTATGCTGCTCTCTTGCTTCTGGATAGGCCCTCAGACAGCCTAGCAGCCCCCAGGATAGGCCTTAGGTTTATGGCCTAGAAGTCTGGGGCAATACGACACATGTCCACCCAGACAGCCGTCCAGGTGGCATAGAACCTTGATCATCTCATTCCACCTAAATAAATAGGCTCTCCCAGCAGGCCAAGGGACCCAAGATAATTCCTGCCCCTTGCAATGCCCTTGTCTTATCTATTGCCATCAGATACATGGCCATATAGTGACAGAAGAGAGAAGTGCAGCCATTCCAGAATTCCTCCTATTAATTAGACAAGGCAACTATCACTTAGTGAATAAAAAAAATGTATGTAATGTAAGTAAGCATTTAAGTGTTTTGCTTTTACCTGTCTTATGTGAAGTTTGTATCAGAGCTCAAGGCAGTTTTAGCCACAATACCATTGCAACAAAACATTATATAACAAAACAGTGAAGTGCTGGGAACATTCTAATGATCTGCTCCAATCATATTTAGTCATCTTCCAGTATTACGCCTAATTATATCAGGCCAGTGGGTCCCATACACTGGGAAACACTTACTGGGAATGTAATCCTATATGAATACATTAGGTTGGTATATAACATTATAAAAACTGCCATAATATTGTTTCTTAACTTTACCATTATACATTTTCAGATCTTCTTCAGTCACATAGGCATTGGCTCCCCAGATAACAAGTTTATTGATTAGAGATGGGTAAGTTCCTGCAGCAATCAGTGCAGTTATGCCTCCATCACTCCACCCTAGCAATGAAAATTTCTTGAATTGTAGGGCCTACAACAAAAAATATGTGTTCACAAGTTCAGTACAGAAATATAGTATATACACCATATACAGTTAGGTTCATATATATTTGGACACGGGCACAATTTTAGTTGTTGCCAGGTATTTACCAAAACATATTCAAGCTATAGTTATATAATGGATATGTGCTGAAAGTTCACACTCTGGTTAAATTTTATGGTATGTACTTTGGAGGAAGGGTTTAGGAGTTACAGCCCTTAAGAATAGCCACCTCCCTTTTTCAAGGGACCAAAAGTAATTGGACAATTGAATCAAAAGCTGTTTCATGGCCAGGTGTGGGCTACTCTTCCGTTATTTCTTTATCAATTAAGCAGGTAAAAGGTCTGGAGTTGATTCTAAGTGTGGTATTTGCATTTGAAATCTATTGCTGTGAACCTACATCATGCGTTTAAAGGAGCTGTTTATGCAAGTGAAACAGGCTATTGTAACATTTAAAAAATGAAACAAATCCATCAGAGAGATAGCAGCAACTTTAAGAGTGGCCAAATCAAGTTTGGTACATTCTGATGAAAGAAGAACACACTAGTGAGCTCAGCAACCTAAAAAGGCCTGGTCGTCCACAGAAGACAACAATGGTGGATGATCACAGGATCCTCTCTATGGTAAAGAAAAACCCATTCCCAACAGCCAGACAAGTGAAGGACACTCTCCAGGAGGTGGGCGCATCATTGTCAAAGTCTACAATCAAGAGAAGACTTCACGAGAGAAAATATAGAGGGTTCACAAGGTGCAAACCATTCACAAGCTTTAAGAATAGAAAAGCCAGTTTAGACTTTGCCAAAAAAATTATCGAAAAAAGCCAGACCAGTTCTGAAAAAGCATTCTTTGGACGGATGAAACTAAGATTAATCTGTACCAGAATGGCGAGTAGAAAAAAGTGTGGAGAGGGCTTTGAACAGTTCATGATCCCAAGTACACAACGTTATCTGTAAAACATGGTGGAGGCAGTGTGATGGCATGGACGTGCATGGTGTTTATTAATGATGTGACAGAAGACAGAAGCAGCCGGATGAATTCTGCAGGGTTTAGAGATATACGGTCTGCCCAGATTCAACCAAATGCAGAAAAGTTGATTGGACGGCGCTTCACAGTAAAAATGTACAATGATCCAAAATACACTGCAAAAGAATCTCAGGAGCTTTTGAAGGAAAATAGGTGGACTATTCTGCAATGGCTGAGTCAGTCACCTGATCTCAACCCAATTGAGCATAGATTTCACTTGCTGAAGGCAAAACTGAAGGCAGAAAGCAAACAAACCCACAAACAAAGAACAACTGAAGAAAGCTGCAGTTAGAGCCTGGCAAAGCATCAGACAGTAGGAAACCCAGTATGTGCTAATGTCCATGGGTTCCATACTTTAGGCAGTCATTGCCAGTAAAAATCAACATTTTATTTATGATTATAGTAATTTGTCCAAGTACATTTGAGCCCCTGAAAATGGGACGACTGTATAATAATGGTGTCAGTTCCTAAAATTTGTACTTGATATGCATGTTCAACCCCTTGAATTAAAGCTGAATGTCTGCACTTCAAATTAATTTGGATTGTTTCCTTTTAATTTTATTCTGGTGGCATACAGAGTCAAAAGTATGTAAATTGTGCCTGTGTCCCAATATATATGGACCTAATTATATGTGAACTGTTTACCTTCCAAACAGTTTATAATTCTGGTCAATACTGCCAGGCAGCATAGCCAAGTCAGTGACCCCCCTTTTCTCTACTGTACTTAAAGCTAACTACAGGGAGATTAAAAAAGAAGCCATCAATAGACGTCCTCCCCTTTGCACGCGCCCCCTGAGACTCGTGTGATCACAGATTCGAGTAAGGGGGCGGTCACGTGATGTAAACAAAGCTCGGTAATCGTTTCTTTTTCTCCTCATGCTGACAGCGTGAGGAGAAAAAAAAGCTGATCACCGGCTCTTGTGTAAGGGACATCGGTCCCCAGTGGAAGAGGCACATCAGCCTCATTAGTGCCCACCAGTACTGCCTGCCAGTGCCTCCAGTGACCACCAGCAATAAAGTGCCACCTATCAGTGCCCATCACTGCCAGCTATCAGTGCCACCTATTAGTGCCAATTCTCAGTGCCCACCAGTGTCACCTATCAATGCCCTTCAGTGCCACCTCTCAGTGCCCACCAGTGCCGCCTATAAGTGCCGCCTTATCGGTGCCCATCAGTGCGGCCTCATCAGCGAACATCAATGAAGGAGAAAAATTACCCGTTTGCAAAATTTTATAGCAAAATATAAAATGGTTTTGTATTTTTTTTTATATTCAGTCTTTTTAAAATATTTTAACAAAAAATAAAAACCACAGAGGTGATTAAATATCACCAGAAGATAGCTCTATTTGTGGGAAAACAATTTATAAAAATGTCATTTGGGTACAGTGTTGTATGACCGCGCAATTGTCATTCAAAGAGTGAGAGCGCTGAAAGCTGAAAATTGGTCTGGGCAGGAGGGGGGGTTAAGTGCCCAGTAAACTAGGGTGACCAGACATCCCCAGTTTCAGGGGACAGTCCCCTGATTGAGGACACTGCCTCCAGACCAAGTCTGTCCCTGGTTTTGTCCCCAGATTGGATTTAATAGGGGGCAGGGGCAATTTCAAAGACAGTCAGTGCAGAATTACTGTAAAATAAAAAAAAAATTAATTACACCCCCCGCTCCGCCGTGCCTACTAGCATAGGGAGGTTGTATTTTTCCCATTATCTGTGCCCCTTTCTGATGATCATGTGCTGGTCGGAGTGGAGGGAATATTTCTTCAGTTTCGGGCGCATGCCCATTCAGCTTCGCACGCATGTTCTTCTGCCTTGGCTTAAATCCTGGCCAGCAACCTGCCTATCTCCTTGCCTTCCCTGGCGGAGTGATCTTCCTCCGCTCTCCATCCAGTAGTAGCCGGGGCCCGAAGAGTAAGACTTGAGAGGCTGTGAGGTGGGCGGCGATGGGCAGAGAGTCGCTGATTGTTGCCATTACTAGTAAAGAAAAAAAAAATGTCCCCGGATTTCATTTTAAAAATCTGGTCACCTTACAGTAAGCAAGTGGTTAGAAATGAAACCTGTACTTTGGGCATTTTGGCAAAATAATAATTATTATTATTATACAGGATTTATATAGCACCAACAGTTTACGCAGTGCTTTACAATATAAAAGGGAGACAATACAGTTATAATACAAAAAAATGCAAGAGGATTAAGAGGGCTCTGCTCAGAAGAGCTTACAATCATGGGTTAAAGCAGAACTAAAATCTAACACAGAGAACTTACAAGCAGACTGTCTATTTATTGCTGAAGGGATATTCTTTGCCTCTTCTGCAATAAAATAAACATGCACCTGTCACATTCTTCTTTAAAGCCTCGTACACACGATCAGTCCATCCGATGAGAACGGTCTGAAGGACCGTTGTCATCGGTTAACCGATGAAGCTGACTGATGGTCCTATCCCGCGTACACACCATAGGTTAAATAACCGATCGTGTCAGAACGCGGTGACGTAAAACACAACCATGTGCTGAAAAAAATGAAGTTCAATGCTTCCAAGCATGCGTCGACTTGATTCTGAGCATGCGTGGATTTTCAACCGATGGTCGTACCTACTAACGATCAGTTTTGACCTATCGGTTAGGAATCCATCGGTTAAATTTAAAGCAAGCTGGGGTTTTTTTAACCTATGGTTAAATAACTGATGGGGCCTACACACGATCGGTTTTGACTGATGAAAACTGTCCATCAGACCGTTGTCCTCTGGTTAACCTATCGTGTGTACGAGGTCTAAAATCTACAACTTGTTGTGCATATGCAGCTTAGGGTATTCTTAGAACAATGCCTGTGTGAAGGAATAAATGAACGCCTGTGCTTGCACAGGAGTTAACGTCTTTCTGGACTAGGCATTCAAGACACAGCAGGGAGAAGATGCCAACACCGACTAGGGACCTTGCGGATGTTGGAAAGTACCGTACTTTAATATTTTAAACTCTACTGTAGGCTCCCAAGGTAGTATGTGCTTACTTTCCCCACCCTGACTCGATACAAAGCTGCCAACCATTCCTGTGTTCATTTGCTGGAACCCCCAAATTCTTAGGTGCTATGTGCTGCACTGTGACAGTGTTATGTGCCCCCCTATAATTGGAAGAAGTGGGCAGCTCTGACTATGGTGGAAGTAGTATGTGCAGGGAGGGTAGATGCTCCTTTGGGTCCCTACAGTATAATCAACCTGATACAGGGTCACTTTAAGCATTGTATCTTCTGATTAACTGCCAGCCTTCTGAACAGACAAGGAAACAGGATCATTACACAAAGGAGGTACACAAATTTCTCGATCTTTCTGTCAGTATGCTCCGGGTTGTTTGAGCAAAACAGTAGAGCGTGTATATTGGCTCATACGTTCCCTATCCTAGTTTGTGCAAGGGACTGCAGCAAGGTTATTATATGTTGTATAGAATTTTAATAAATTCAAAACTGTATTAACCACTTGCCTACTGGCCACTTTTACCCCCTTCCTGGTGAGCACAGAGCCCTGACCTCAAAGTTACTAAACTCCTGTGAGATGAATTAGAATTCAGACTGAGGCCCCGTACACACAACAGAGTTTCTCGGCAGAATTCAGCCAGAAACTCGGTCGGAGCTGGATTCTGCCGAGAAACTCGGTCGTGTGTACACTTTTCAGCGAGGAAGCCGACGAGGAACTCGTCGGGCCAAATAGAGAACATGTTCTCTATTTCCTCGTTGTTCAATGAGGAAAGTTGGCCCGCCGAGATCCTCGGCGGCTTCAACACAGAACTCGACGAGGAACTCGATGTGTTTGGCACGTCGAATTCCTCGGACGTGTGTACGGGGCCTGAGAGAAAGGTCTTCTAGGCCAACATCTGCACCTGACCAAAATGCTATGTATGGGCACAAATTTCCACCAACACACTCCAAACTTTGGGGAAAGCGAAGAGTGGAGGCTATTATAACCACAAAGAGGGTGCTATCTTCATATCAATGCCTATGTTTCGGAGATGTACAAACAAGCTCATACAGATGTCCACAAACCTTCCATATAGTGAATTAGTGGAAACTTACATGCTCAAAGTGTCCAATGTCAACATAGGAGAAGATGGAAACCTCTCATTTAATATTATTCTATTATATGAAGTATGTCTGACTCATAAATATATTACCTGCATCAAGTCTACAGCATCTTTTGCATCTCTTTCAAAAAAGTCCATAGGATAGTCTCGATATGGTGGAATGGAGAGTCCATATCCTCGAGGGTCCCATGCAATTAGCGTAAAAGCACTTTTATTAAGTTGTTTAAGCTGAGGATGAAAGTCTGTCTGACCGCTACCTGTGCAAAAAAAAGTACAAAAACACTAAACAAAATATTACGGTTGGTTGGTTACGATGTTACTAACAAAATTTACAGATTACATTTTTATAGCCGAAGTCCAGGCAGATATGTATTCTTTGAATGATCAACTGTATTACTTCATACAGCTAGTATAACATCTTAAAGTACAACAGAAGGTGACTTGGCAGAGGGAATTGCATCAATACAGGACAATGAATTTTTACTGCTTTGAACAATACTATCACCAGGAGGAGAAAGCAAAGTAAGAAAAGTACTGAATTCATCCAGCATTAGCTGCGCTGCAGTACAATACCTGCATTGATTAACTACATGGAAGAAACACATAGGGCCGGATTCAGGTAGGAGATACGACGGCGTATCACCAGCTACGCCGTCGTATCTCTGAGTTGCGGCGTCGTATCTATGCGCCTGATTCATAGAATCAGTTACGCATAGATTTCCCTAAGATCCGACTGGCGTAAGTGTCTTACATCGTCGTATCTTAGGCTGCAAATTTACGCTGGCCGCTAGGTGACGCTTCCGTCGATTTACGCTAGGAATATGCTAATTAGGTAGATACGCCGATTCACAAACGTACGTACGCCCGGCGCTATTTTTTTACGTCGTTTACGTTAGGCTTTTTCGGCGTAAGGTTGCTCCTGCTATTATGAGGCGTACGCAATGTTAAGTATGGACATCGTTCCCGCGTTGAATTTTGAAATTTTTACGTCGTTTGCGTAAGTCGTTCGTGAATAGGGCTGTACGTAAGTTCCGTTCACATCTAAAGCATTGACGATTTGCGGCCGAATTTCGAGCATGCGCACTGGGATTCTTTTACGAACGGCGCATGCGCCGTTCGTAAAAAACGTCACATACGTGGGGTCACACTAAATTTAAATAAAACACGCCCACATCATCCAAATTTGAATTAGGAGGGCTTACGCCGGAGCACATACGTTACGCCGCCGTAACTTAGGGCGCAAGTTCTTTCTGAATACGGAACTTGCGCCCTAATTTACGGCGGCGTAACGTATCGGAGATACGTTACGCCCGCACAACATTACGCAGGGCTACCTGAATCCGGCCCAAAGTCATTAACCTAGCCATGTTGTCAGGCTAACGGCTTGCAGTTCTCAATGAAATCTAAGCGGGGCGATGGCACACCCTGGCAGGTATCGCAGACTCAAACAAGACGTGGAGTCTAAGCACCTGGTGAAGATGGTTTTCGCTGTGCGCTGGGACAAGGTTGCGACCCTCAGGATTGCCCCATTAAGAGGTGAGCGAGAAGAGGAAAGCTACAGTGTGGAGACAGCACACTAAACTTTAGGCAAAAGAGTAATTCGATCCAGGAAGAGGTTTTGAGCAGGCGGCAGGCAAGAGAACGGTCAGGTCCAGGCAAAAGTTGTGTGCAAGCAGCCGGTAAGAGCATGGTCAAGTTAAAGCGGAGGTCATGAGCCGTCAAGAGGTTAGGTCAATACGGGTCAACAACAAAACAAGTAATCAGAAGTATAATACAGCTCTTTTGCACGGGTAGCTGGCAAATAGACACAGCACTAACCCCTTCCAAGGCAGATGCTTAAATTCGCCTTTTCCCCACAATGCAATAAGTGTGAGCAAAGCCTGAAAGTCCTGGCAGGCATTCTGAAAGTAGGAGTTCTGAAGGTGCTGGCGGACCTAAAGGTAGCAATACCTGTAATATTTTCTCATAAAGGTGCGTATAAAGCAAGTTCTTGTCTTATATATAAAAATCAATTGCAGAGTAATTTTCCCTACTCTGTTCTACATTTCAAGTGAAAGTTATAAAATTGGTGTTTAATAAAAGGGAGCAGCTACAAAAACACTCACCTGTCCTAGGATCCAGTGATGTACTAATCCCAGCTGTTCCTTCCATCTGTGTTCTGTCCCTGGCCCCGGCATCTCAATGGTGGGTACCTGGCTGTGACAGCACATGGCTCAACAGCCAGGTGCTCACTGTGCATGTGTACAATGTGTCTCAGAAGACTGTGTAGAGGGAAGTGGGTAGAGAACTTCCACCTAGGTGGTTAGAGCAGAAGTGGGAGTGGAATAAATACAGAGTGCACCTAACTTCCCCTTTGTGCTAACAACACTCAACACTACAATCCCAAGCTGTGCAGTCAGCCATGCCAACTTCTATTAATTTGATAGAATTCCTCCAATCCCTCCTCATCCCTTTAACATATGGGGAAGGAGTTCAGTAGTCTATTGGGGGGGAGACTGGGGCAAGGCTAATAGCACTGGGGCACTTGGGATTTTAGTACAACAGAGGCAAACAGGAAGCTAAAGCCCTGTACACACGATCAGTCAATCCGATGAGAACGGACTGAAGGACCTTTTCATCGGTTAACCGATGAAGCTGACTGATGGTCTGATGTGCCCACACACCATCGGTTCATTAACTGAACGTGTCAGAACGCGGTGACGTAAAACACACGATGTGCTAAAAAAAACAAAGTTCAATGCTTCCAAGCATGCGTCGACTTGATTCTGAGCATGCGCGGCCTTTTGACCGATGCTTTTGCATACTAACGATCGGTTTTGACCCATCGGTTAGGCGTCCATCGGTCAAACTTTAAAGCAAGTTCTCTTTTTTTTGACCGAAGGATAACTGACCGATGGGGCCCACACACGATCGGTTTGGACCGATGAAACGGTCCTTCAGTCCGTTTTCATCGGTTTTAACTGATCATGTGTACGCGGCCTAAGAGTTGGCTGATTTTTTTTACAGGATCAACAGGTAGTTTGTTTTCTATACTTGCAGAGTTTTTATAAACACACGACACAGGAAAATATGTATGTATTGCAGAGATGTAGTGAATATATTCTACCTTTTATGTTGCCCATTGAAAAAAATTATCTCTGCAATCATTTCCTATGTGGAATAGTACACTACCACAAGAAAGGCTACTCTGTGAAAATCTACCTACCATCTACAAGGTTCTTTCCCCCTCCTCTAGGTTGCTCCATTTTGCCAACTCTGGGCTCATACCTGGATATCTCCTATGCCTGGTGTACAGGTTTCTTTGTTTATTTGTCCTTTGTCACTGTTGTTCTATTTTCAGTTTATTTGCATTTACACATCCCGAGTCCCTGTTCTCTGTACTGTGGGAACATAGCCTCAAAGAACCTTCTGTCTATGCTTCCTTCTTTTATAGCAGTTCCATGCACATTTCCTTTATGTATATGTATGCACAAGGCATAGAGACTGAACCACTAAAGTTCTGATCTCCTTTATGCCTCCACATTTTAGTCCTTTTATTCTGGACTGCTGTTTGTAGTAGCACTGATTCGTATGCACTATTGCAAACTGTGAAAACTCAAATAAAATGTATTTAAAAAAAAAAAAAAAAAAAAGTGATATACATTTTTAGCAGCATACCTAGTACCCCAGGCAGTAACAGGACTCCATGATCACCGCCACCCGTACGCTGGTAATGTAGATTGACACCATTAATTCGCACTCTTTCCGAAGTGACTGAAGTACTGTAGGGAGATATATTTCTGTCAAAACACAGTTAATAAAGTATATCCTCCACTCACTTTTTTAATGAATCACAAAACACAATGTAAGTAATCAGAGAAGAACAAACTTTTTCATTAAGCCAGCTATAGATGGTTTGAATTAGGGTTGTCCTGATACCACTTTTTTGAGACCGAATACAAGTACCGAGATACTTTTTTTCAAGTACTTGCCGATACCGAATACCGATACTTTTTTTTTAATGTCATGTGACAGTATTTATTTTTATTTTTTTTGGGGGGGGGGGGTAGTGGATTGTCAGTGTGCGTTTTCTTTTCTATTATTATTATTATTATTTTTATTATTTACATTTTCTTTTTTTAATTATTTATTGCAATTTTTTTTTCTTTTTTTTAATTAGCCCTGTTGGGGGGCTTTGGTGAGATATCAGGGGTCTTAACAGACCATTGACATCTCCCCTTTAAGACAGAGAAAGGGACTAGGGACACAGATTCCCCAGTCCCTTTCTCAGCTGCACTGGAAATGAATGGACAGGAGACAGAGGCTCCTATCCATTCATAAACTGAAGCATCGTAAACACAGTTTACGATGCTCAGTTATATGAATGGACAGAGTCAGTGATCACTGACTCTGTTCATTCAGAAAAGGTAGGAGCCCGGTTTAGCGGCTCCTACCGCTGCTCTCCATCCTGACAGAGGGGGCAGAGGAGGACACGGAGGGGGGGACACAGATCACTGAGGGGGAGAGCAAAACAGAGGACGGCAGCGGCACGGAGGGGGAGAACAGAGGACGGCAGCGGCACGGAGGGGTAGAACAGAGGACGGCAGCGGCACAGAGGTGGAGAACAGAGGACGGCAGCGGCACAGAGGGGGAGAACAGAGGACGGCAGCGGCACAGAGGGGGAGAACAGAGGACGGCAGCGGCACGGAGGGGGAGAACAGAGGACGGCAGCGGCACGGAGGGGGAGAACAGAGGACGGCAGCGGCACGGAGGAGGAGCACAGAACGGCAGCGGCACAGAGGGGGAGCACAGAACGGCAGCGGCACGGAGGGGGAGCACAGAATGGCAGCAGCACGGAGGGGGAGCACAGAACAGCAGCGGCACGGAGGGGGAGCACAGAACAGCAGCGGCACGGAGGGGGAGCACAGAACGGCAGCGGCACAGAGGGGGGACACAGGAGCATGGAGGGAGAATCAGGTATCGGTAAAGTATCGGAGCATTTTCCCCGAGTACAAGTACTTGGGGAAATGCTTGGTATTACTAGTATCGGTATCGGGACAACCCTAGTTTGAATCTTAGCGGGTTCAGCAGGGACCGGCCAAGATTCAAACCTTGCAAGGGTTTGACTTTGATACAACCAGCATGTTGAATTTTTGCTTGCAATTATTGCCAGTGGCTATAGCTGCTAACTATAATCACTGTGTTCTCTCTGCAGGGATGGCTCACGGTACCCTCCACTGGGAGAACACAATAGCTCCGCAGGTGGAATTCCCCTATCAACATTGACTGTATTAACCTCCCTAGCGGTATTCCTGAGTCTGGTTCGGGGTGAATTTTTCATACCAAAAAAGGTAACCCCGAGCCAGACTCTGGGTTGCATTGCAGGATACAGGGAAAGTTACTTACCTTGTCCCTGGATCCTGCGATGTCTCCCCACTGCGTGTGCAGGCTGTCATCTTGCTCGATTCACACTGGTGACTGCAGAGTGCCGAGCTCCGTTCCCTGCGAGCGACGCACAGGGGGCGGAGTTCGGCGGCAAATAAAAAAAATGAAAAACACAGCATAGATACAGTATACTGTAATCTTACAGATTACAGTACTGTATCAAATAATTACACATCCCCTTTGTCCCTAGTGGTCTGTCCAGTGTCATACATGCAGTTTTATATTATAAAAACGGTTCTTTCTGCCTGGAAACTGGAGATTGTCCATAGCAACCAAAAAGTGTCCCTTTATGTCAAAAGTGGTTTTAGACCAGCTAGAAAACAACGATAATAAACTTGCAGAATTGAGCAATAGTGATTTGTGGGGAAATTCATCACCAAACACTGAAAGTAATGACTGCGACAATTCTGCAACTTTCAGAATTTTTTATTAACGATTCGGTCCTAAGGAGCTGCGGGCAGGATTTATTAGGCGAGGCCGTGGGATCGGCCTAGTCTGCCACGATCCTGGGAAAAGGCCGCAGACTAGGCCGAAGCTGCGGCCTCACCTAAAAAATCCTGCCCGCAGCTCGCCGCGATCCTGGGAAAAGGCAGCAGACTAGGCCGAAGCCGCGGCCTCACCTAAAAAATCCTGCCCGCAGCTCGCCACGATCCTGGGAAAAGGCTGCAAGGTCGCAGCTTCGGCCTAGCCCGTGGCCTTTTCCCAGGATGGTGGCGAGCTGCAGGCAGGATTTTTTAGGCGAGGCCAAAAATTTGGTCAAAATCTGAATCGCTTTGACTTCGCAACTCGATTCGTTTTTTCCCCAGCCCTAGCCTACAACATAAAATGCCAAATTCCCATGCAAAATAACGGTACCGCTTTCAGCATCAAAAATCTGAAAGAATCATACCGCCAGGGAGGTTAATGATTTTCTTTCCGTGGTAAAAAATTGCAGCAAAATCAGTGAGAGCTCCTCTTCTTTAATCCCCTCCCCTTACCACTCCTACCTGACCGCTCATCTCTCCCCTTCTCCTTTATTTATTTTTCTTGTTTCTCATTCTTTGTCCTTTTTTTTTTCTTCTTCTCAAGAAGCCGCCAAGCATACCCTGTTGGTAGGACACAGGTTGCTTCTGAAGAAACCTAGGGCCAAATTCATAAAAAAAGATACGACGGCGTATCTCCTGATACGACGGTCGTATCTATGCGCCTGATTCATAGAATCAGGTTACGCATAGATCTCCCTAAGATCCGACAGGTGTAAGTGACTTACACCATCGGATCTTAGGCTGCAATTCTAGGCCGGCCGCTAGGTGGCGGTTCCATTGCGGTCGGTGTAGAATATGCAAATGACTAGTTACGCCGATTCACGAACGTACGCTTGCCCGTCGCAGTAAATTTACGCAGTTTCCGTAAGAGATATGCGGCGTAAAACTAAAGCTGCCCTCTAGGTGGTCTAGCCAATGTTAAGTATGGCCGTCGTTCCCGCGTCGAAATTTGAAATTTAACGTCGTTTGCGTAAGTCGTCCGTGAATGGCGCTGGACGCCATTTACGTTAACGTCGAAACCAATGACGTCCTTGCGACGTCATTTAGCGCAATGCACGTCGGGAAATTTTAGGGACGGAGCATGCGCAGTACGTTCGGCGCGGGAACGCGCCTAACTTAAATGGTCCCCGACCCTATTTGAATTAGGCGGGCTTGCGCCGGGCGGATTTACACTACGCCGCCGCAACTTTACGGGCAAGTGCTTTGTGAATCAAGCACTTGCCCATAAAACTTGCGGTGGTGTAACGTAAATGTAATACGTTACGCCGCCACAGAGATTCTACCTGAATCTGGCCCCTAGTGTCTTCTGTTGCTAGGGTTCAAGCAGTGTCTCAAGGAAGCTGCTTTTGTTAGGACGCAGGCATCTTTTGTACTCCAATAGTGCACATTTGCGCCCTTTGCATTAGCAAAAACTTTAATATGCATATATAGTGTAAATTACAGCATTAAGCTTCTCTCTGAATTCGGATCGATCTACATACCATGATTTAAATTGCTGAAATAAAGCTAAATTTTTTCTTCTTTTTCCCCTAAACCAGGGGTCTCTAAACAAAGGGCCAGTTTACTGTTCTTCAGACTTTGGGGCAGAGCTGTGGCCAGTGTGAGTAGAAAATGCCCTGCCATCAATAGGAGTAAAGATTGTCCCATCATCGGTATTAATGGGAGTAACAGTGAGCCCTTATTGGCATCAAGGGAAGAAATAATGCCCCATCATTGGTGTCAGTGGGAGGAGCAGTGCCCTTCTGTTGGTATCAGCAGAAGGAATACTGCCCCATCATTGAAGTCAGTGAGAGAAATAGTGCCCCATTGTCACTGTCAGTGGGAGAAATGGTGCCCCATCCTTAGTGTCAGTGTGAGAAATGGCAGCCCATCATTGTTGTCAGTGGGAGGAATGGTGCCCCATCATTAGTGTCAGTCAGAGAAATTGGCAGCCCATTTTTGGTGTCAGTGGGAGGAATGGTGCCCCATTTTTGGTGTCATTGGGATGAATGGTGCCTTGTATCAATGGGAGAAATTGTGCCCCAAGGGTAAAGGCAAGCAAAGGGTCACAGTTTATAGACCACTGCCCTAGACTGTCAGGACGTGTCTAATACGGGTTCCCCTATTTTTTAAAACAATTTGGATACAGTCCCCTGAGATCACTCATTCCTACCGGGGACAAGTCCTTGTCATTACTCCCCATCCTCCCTCTACACATGACTCACGCATAGTCCACCCAAGCTAGAGAAAACATGACACTTTGGGTCTCTCTCCGGTATTTTCGGAAGGTGCTATGGGGTGGTGTAGTTCAATTAAAAGATATCTTCTAGAGTCTTGCAGCCCTCCTCAGAATCGTGGGAATTCATAAAACTAGGTACTGTAGACCACCAAGCTCTGAAGAAAGGGGTACGCCCCCGAAACGCGTCAGCTCTAACATCGATTGTAGATTCAAGTAACTATCGTGTTCCACTGATGCTGCTGGATTTCTGCTGTACTGTATTTTAAAGCCTGATTTTAAACTCCACATTGTGAGTATAATGATTGATTTTAACATTTGAATAAAATTCATTTTAGCAGTATCACACTAGGTCGGTGCGCCCTCAGTTCTTTTTTCACTTTGGATCTCTCCACATTGCGGCTAAAGGGTCCTGCGGAGAGCACCAGGGGTTCCTTCTGGACTCTTGGGGGGAGACTGGGAGTTCATTTGAGCTCTTCCCCAGGTCTAGTCGCATGTACAGGCACAGTAATACCCCTTATTTTTTTGGAACCTAGATATTTTGAGTTTTTTTGTCTAGTTATTTAACCACTTCCATACCAGGCACTTACGCACCTTCCCGCCCAAGCCAATTTTCAGCTTTCAGCACTGTCGCACTTTGAATGGCAATTGCGCGGTCATGTGATGTGGCTCCCAAACAAAATTGGCGTCCTTTTTTCCCCACAAATAGAGCTTTCTTTTGGTGGTATTTGATCACCTCTGCGATTTTTTTTTTTGCGCAACAACTAAAAAAAGACTGAAAAGTTTGAAAAAAAATTAAGTTTTTATTTTTTTCTGTTAATTTTTTTGTAAATAAGTAAGTTTTCTCTTTCAATTACGGGCACTGATATGGCGACACTGATGGGCACCGATGAGATGGCACTGATGGACATCGATGAGGTAGTACTGATGGGCACAGATGAGGTGGCACTGATTGGCGGCGCTGGTATGTGGCACTGATGGGCACACATAGGTGGCACTGATGGGCACACATAGGCGGCACAGATGGGCACACATAGGCGGCACAGATGGGCACACATAGGCGGCACAGAGGGGCACTCATGGGCGGCACTTATGGGTGGCACTGATGGATACTTATGGGTGGCACAGATGGGCACTGATAGGTGGGCACTGGGCATGGATGGGCACTGTGGGGTGACACTGATGGACACTGTGGGGTGGCACTGATGGACACTGGGGTGGCACTGATGGACACTGTGGGGCAGCACTGATCTACCAATGTTGCCAGTCAGTGCCCATTTGTGGGCACTGATTGGCATCTTTTTTTTTTTTTCAATACTTTTTTTTTTTATTTGCCCTTCCCTGGTGGTCCAGGGTGGGCTTCCCTGGTGGTCCAGGGTGGGCTTCCCTGGTGGTCCAGTGTGGCGATCCGAGGCGGGGCTACGCTGATAAACAATCAGCGCGAACCCCCCCTGTCAGGAGAGCCGCCGATCGGCTCTCCTATACTCGCGTCTGTCAGACGCGAGTGAGGAAGAGCCATCAACGGCTCTTCCTGTTTACATCGTGATCAGCCGAGATTGGACACGGCTGATCACGTGGTAAAGAGTCTCCGCCGGAGGCTCTTTACCGAGATCGGAGATGCGCGGCATGAAATCCTGCAGGACATCCAGTCAGGATTTCAAAACCACTTCCCGGACGTAAATCGGCCATAGGCCGGGCGGGAAGTGGTTAAAGGGGTTGTAAAGCTTCCCGTTTTTTCACCTTAATGCAGCCTATGCATTAAGGTGAAAAAACATCCGATGCTTAAAGGCCCTCCCCGTTTACTTACCAGAGCCCTCGAAAGTCCTGCGTTGTGAACACGCTGGTTTCTCGGCCCGGTCTTCCCGGCTGTTCTGGGCTCTTCATTGGATGATTGATAGCAGCGCAGCCATTGACGTGGCGTGCCAGGGCCGAGTGATACACTTGGCGGCTATGGCCTCCACTGAATCACACTGGAGCGTGCCCGCAAGCTAACCCCCTTGGGAGAGCGCTTCCCAGAAGGGGGTTAGCTCTTGCGGGGAGGAGTAGAGACAGAAGACGAGGATCGGGGCCACTCTGTGTAAAACAAACTGCACAGTGGAGGTAAGTATAACATGTTTGTTATAAAAAAAAAAAAAACTTTTACTAACCCTTTAAGGTTTCTTAAAGCGGGGGCTCACCCAAAAAAAAAATGTAACATTGGATTCAGGCGAGTTGTTAGAATCACAATCGGGTGTTTTTTTTTAAACCATTGCCGTACATACTGTTTTATAGATATATGTTCACCGCGGCTTCCGGGTATAATCTGCGGGACTGGGCGTTCCTAATTGATTGACATGCTTCCGACCGTCGCATACAGCGCGTCACGAGTTGCCGAAAGTCGGTGCGCCTTATAGAGCCGACTCGCAGTCCGGCTTCTTTCGGCAACTCGTGACGCGCTGTATGCGACGGTCGGAAGCATGTCAATCAATTAGGAACGCCCAGTTCCGCAGATTATACCCGGAAGCCGCGGTGATTTAAAAAAAAACACCCGATTGTGATTCTAACAACTCGCCTGAATCTAATGTTAAATTTTTTTTTGGGGGGTTTAATCTACATTTCAATATACAACATATACTTTGTATACGATTGACAACTGTGACCTTTTGGTTGTATGTCTGTCGGAAGTACTCTCTGGATTTCTTTGCGTCTGTACTCTCTGGATTTCTTTGCGTCTGTACTCTCTGGATTTCTTTGCGTCTGTACTCTCTGGATTTCTTTGCGTCCGTACTCTCTGGATTTCTTTGCGTCCGTACTCTCTGGATTTCTTTGCGTCCAAACTCTCTGGATTTCTTTGCGTCCAAACTCTCTGGATTTCTTTGCGTCCAAACTCTCTGGATTTCTTTGCGTCCAAACTCTCTGGATTTCTTTGCGTCCAAACTCTCTGGATTTCTTTGCGTCCAAACTCTCTGGATTTCTTTGCGTCCAAACTCTCTGGATTTCTTTGCGTCCAAACTCTCTGGATTTCTTTGCGTCCAAACTCTCTGGATTTCTTTGCGTCCAAACTCTCTGGATTTCTTTGCGTCCAAACTCTCTGGATTTCTTTGCGTCCAAACTCTCTGGATTTCTTTGCGTCCAAACTCTCTGGATTTCTTTGCGTCCAAACTCTCTGGATTTCTTTGCGTCCAAACTCTCTGGATTTCTTTGCGTCCATACTCTCTGGATTTCTTTGCGTCCATACTCTCTGGATTTCTTTGCGTCCATACTCTCTGGATTTCTTTGCGTCCATACTCTCTGGATTTCTTTGCGTCCATACTCTCTGGATTTCTTTGCGTCTAAACTCTCTGGATTTCTTTGCGTCTATACTCTCTGGATTTTTTTTTTTTTACATATATACTGTCTGGATTTCTTTACGTATATACACTCTGGATTACTTTACGTATATAGGGCTGGATTCACAAAGAGTTACGCCGGCGTATCAGTAGATACGCCGACGTAACTCGGAATCTAAGCCATCGTAAGTTTAAGTGTATTCTCAAACTGAGATACACTTAAACCTAGCTAAGATACGACGGCCTGCGCCATCGTATCTTAGGGTGAATGGGGCTGGACGTAATTTACGTTCACGTCGAAACCAATACGTCCTTGCGGCGTACTTTGGAGCAATGCACACTGGGATATGTACACGGACGGCGCATGCGCCGTTCGTAAAAAACGTCAATCACGTCGGGTCACCAATCATTTACATAAAACACACCCCCTCATCCTCATTTGAATTAGGCACGCTTACGCTGGCCCCATTTATGCTACGCCGCTGTAAGTGAGGAGGCAAGTGCTTTGGGAATACAGCACTTGCCTCTCTGACTTAAGGCGGCCTAGCGTAAATACGATATGCTACGCCACCGTAAAAATGCGCCGATCTATGTGAATCCAGCCCTCACTCTCTATGGATTTCTTTACGTATATACTCTCTATGGATTTCTTTACGTATATACTCTCTATGGATTTCTTTACCTATATACTCTCTGGATTTCTTTATGTATATACCTGTTGTATTTGAGAAGTGATTTCAATAAAACTTGTTATAAAAAGAAAAGAAAACGGATCTGAATGCTGCATTTTTGTTTTCACACCTTTGTACATGAGTCGTCAAAGTCCCATTCATACGAATCCTGTTCTACTCTCACCACTCTGTTCGCAGCTAGAAAGCAAAAGTTTTGGGGTTCTAACACTAAGCTCTGCAGGGGTCTAAAAAAAATCAGTTCATTTCAGGGAGTCTAGGACAGTGTTTCTCAACTCCAGTCCTCAAGGCGCCCCAACAGGTCATGTTTTCAGGCTTTCCATTGTTTTGCACAGGTGATTTGATCAGTTTCACTGCCTTAGTAATTACCACAGCTGTTCCATTTGAGTGAAATCCTGAAAACATGACCTGTTGGGGCACCTTGAGGACTGGAGTTAAGAAACACTGCTCTAGAAAACCCTGTGTACACGTGAAATGAGAGAAAAACAGGTTAAACATTTACAAATAAAAGATCACAGCTCCCTCTTGTAAACTAAGCTGTAATAAGTATTTTCAGCCTGTAGAAGACATAACTCAGTGCAGTTACTATCTGTTACTGGGCATTACAGGATAGTCCCCATTTGTTATGAAGAGATGCAGGTTCTTTACCAGAGAGGTGCAGCAAACCTGTGAGGTAATGCAATCCTCAGTGCACAGGGCAGGAGCTGATCAGTAGAACGCTGCAATACACAGGACAGAGACATGTTCTTGTAGCAGTTCTCTCTTCTCTATATTGAACTGACACACTTCCTGTATACTACAACCTCTTACTAATCACTGCCCCCTACAGGCTACTCATATACAGTTACTGTCTGTACTACTCACAGGAAACCACTGTTACAGGAGCCAGTCTCCTCACATTCTGCAGAGAGTACCTGTCACAAATTCCATGTGTTCCGGGTCTCTGGTACTAAGATCAGTACAACACCGGATGGAATAAGCGCCTTGAGGCGATTTAGTTCGCATTTGTAGCGCTATACAAGTTACTCACTCACTCAAGAACCACTAAAGACATGCACAGGCTCCTTTTTCCTATGTTTTAAAGAGTACAAAATGTGACAGACTATTAACAGAAAATAAGTAACAGATATTTGCTAGCTTTAGGTTTAAGTGATTCGAAAGGCTATTTTTTATTGTTAATAATAAACGTGTCATATCTACCTGCTCTGTGTAAGGCCCCGTACAGACGACCGAACATGTCTGCTGAAACTGGTCCGCGGACCAGTTTCAGCAGACATGTTCGGTCGTCTGTACAGCCGAGCGGACAGGATTCCAGCATACATTTGCCCGCCCGGCCTTTTTCGAGCGGGCAAATATTTCTAAACATGTTTAGAAACATGCCCGCTGGAATCCTGTCCGTCGGACATGTTCGGTCGTCTGTACAGACTTACCATACATGTCCGAGCGGCCGCCATCCCTCGCATGCGTCGAATGACTTCGACGCATGCGTGGAAGCATTGAACTGCCAGGCCCGCGCACGTCGCAGCGCCATCGTCGCGGCGACGGCGCGGCCTCGTCGCTGCGTATCGAGTACGCGCGGAGATTTCTGTATGATGGTGTGTACAGCCATCATACAGAAATCTCCGGGCAGACATGTACGCTGAAAACGGTCCGGCGGACCGTTTTCATCGTACATGTTTACACGTCTGTACGGGGCCTAATTGTTTTGCACAGATCAGCCCTGATCCTCCTCTTTTTTGGGTCCCCCGCGGGTGCTCCTTGCTCCTCCCCCCTGCTGAGCGCCTTACAACTAGTGAAAACCCCAAATTCTGTATCTGAGAAAATTTGATTATTACATAAGGCCAATTAAAAAAAGGATTTTTAATACAGAGATGTTGCTTATTGAAAAGCATATCCATGTACAGTATAGTATGCACTATACCAATACTTGGTCAGGGCTCCTTTTGCATGAATTACTGCATCAATGTGGCATGGCATGGTGGCGATCAGCGTGGTGGTGATATGGAAGCCCAGGTTTCCTTGATAGTGGCCTTCAGCTCATCTGCATTGTTGGGTCTGGTGTCTCTCATCTTCCTCTTGACAATACCCCACAGATTTTCTATGGGGTTTAGGTCAGACAAGTTTGCAGGCCAATCAAGCACAGTGATACCATGGTCATTAAACCAAGTATTGGTACCTGGTATTGGTATTGGTAAAAGGTTACACTGACTTTGGACTTGATAAAACACTGTGGACCAACACCAGCAGTTGACATGTCTCCCCATTTTTGGCAAACCTCTCTGAAGTTACAAAGTGTTGTGTTGATGAGGGGATGTTCCTTCAGAGCCGAGGGAATATGGTGTGATAACGTTGATCGTAATGGCAAAGGAGAGAAGGAATCCTCGAGGTGGACCCTGTCTATACGGTGATTATGCACTAACCAGTTTACAATTCTAGAGTGTCAAGACCAATAGTATTTCTTTTTTTTTACAGAAAGGACCAATAGTATTTCTTAAAGTGGATGTAAACCCGATTCATGAAATTTCAGCTGGACACATATATCTGCAGTATTTTGTTATCTCTTTTCAATGAGCTAAGTCTTATAGCTCTCTTCTGAACGGTTCCTCTGTTATCAGCCTGAGAACTCCTGAAATATTTTTTTACTTTTTAGACAAAAGCAGCCTGAATCTTTTGTCAAAGGAGGTTGCTAAAATAGAGTAGCAGAGAGCAGCTCCTATTACAAAACAGCTCTGAGAGTCTCTGCCTATGATGAGAGGGGGCGTGTGCCTTTCCTCCAATCAGCATTCTTGGCTGTATGCCCAGACATCACACTGTGTTAACCAGGAAGAGAAAATTTCCTAAGCCGATCTCAGCTTTCTAAACAGTATATAAATCCGAAGACAGCAGATTTGGTTAATCTCTGTGTATCATCCAACGCTGTATCCTGGCCAAGGCCAACAAGGCCCAGGCCTAGGGCAGCACTTTGCAGGGGGGGAAGCACAAAAAGAGTCCCCGCCGGCTTGCACTACACTGTTAGGCAAATTAGTCTAGCGCCCCCATAAAGTGGCCGCTCTGCTTCCACCCAGCATTCGGCAACTGTGGGGGTGGGGTGGGGCGCTTCTAATCTTGACTGTCCTATCATCCTGGACCACAAACCTTCCTCACCGTGCTATGTTTCTGTTGCACCATTGGCATGGTTATATTTTCTTAGTCCTCTCAATAAAATTATCAGAAATTTGTGATAAAAGTAGAACTGTAATCAACACCTTTTTTTCCATTTTGGATAGAGTAAGGGAGGGTTATAGCCCCTGTCAGTTTATTTTTTACCATCCCTGTCCAATTGCGGAGATTTCCCTTCACTTCCTGCCCCATAGACAAACAGAAAGTGAGAGAAAAACTATGCAAATTAAGGGAATCCATTGCCCACCCCCAGGGCCCTCAGAACTAGTGTCTCGCCCCCCCCCCCCGAAAATTTCAGGGTGGGTCTTAAAAAACAGGATGTGGACTTGACATGTAGGGGTGGGTCATATTTAAATTAGGGGGTGAAGAAGTTTAGTCAGGCCTAGGGCAGCACAAAACCTAAATACACTACTGGTATCCTCTGAGGCTGTTCACTTCACTGGGTGTATGGGGGGTTTACATCCACTTTAAGGTCCGGGAGACCAATGGGGGGTTTACATCCACTTTAAGGTCCGGGAGACCAATGGGGGGTTTACATCCACTTTAAGGTCCAGGAGACCAATGCCACCTTTCGTTTTTGGGTTTCATTAACTGGTCATATAATCTCTCAAATTAGTCCACCCAAGGGGTTTTGGTCCGTGCTGTGGCCGCCGTGAAGCCAAATCCACCACAGGAGAAGATGCAGGCAGCCGGGGAACCGCCATGATGACACAGAGCTGTAAAGGAGCTGTCAGAACTAAGAGTGAATTGGCCAATCAGAGCACGTTTCGGAGGCAGGGCCACGCGTCCTTCATCAGCCTGCTGGCTAAGTTGACCTATGAGTTTAAATACAGTGCCTTGAAAAAGTATTCATACACCTTGAAATTTTCCACATTTTGTCATGTTACAACCAAAAAAGTACATTTATTTTATTCAGATTTTATGTGATAGACCAACACAAAGTGGCACATAGGAAAATGATAAATAGTTTTCAAAATTTCTTTACAAATAAATATGTGAAAAGTGTGCCATGCATTTGTATTCAGCCCCAGTCAATAGTCAATACTTTGTAGAACGACCGTTCGCTGCAATTACAGCTGCAAGTCTTTTTGGGTATGTCTCTACCAGCTTAGCACATCTAGAGAGTGACATTTTTGTCCATTCTTCTTTGTGTAGCGCCCTGCTCCTGTTGACCAGGCGCTCTCATGTAAATTTAGTGGGTTATCTGAACTGTACATAGTTCAGATTTAATGTTATGGCTAAATTATCTTCTGCTCCAGCGTTGGCTGTGTTGTGTGCAGTTCCACACTGTCGTCGGTAGGTGTCATTGTCACCACAGGCCGGTGTTGTAGGTACAACAGGCTAAGGTGTATTGGGTGTCCCTTCCCCAGAAACAGCCCAGTGGGAGTGTTGTACCGCTGGGCATTTTGGGAGAGGATACTTAAGGGGCAGACCCCATTTTGTTTTCTCTCTGACCTCATGTCCTGCCTGGCCTAAGGTATGTGACAACACTTCTTCTGCCTCAGGGACTGCTGGACCAAGGCTATGTTACTGCAGGTAGGCCCAGAAGTCTGTCTGGGGCCTGCTGGTTCAGAGGTGGTCCTGTGCTGTCTTACCTGTGGGAAGAAGCCGAGCAATTGGAAGTTCCATGGGAGAACCTTTCCTGTAGAGGACCTGGTGGAAGGCTGGTATCTCAAGAAGGGCCTGGTGACTCAATGGGAGGATGCATCCTAACCAATCTACCTCACAGTACTGCCGGATGGTTTAAAGGACTTTGGTACTGTGCAGCTGTGTTTCACTTGTCATATACTGATCACCATATCCTGTGGCAGAGGATTGTTCAACAGTTTAGTACTATCATCGAGTCTGTAGCAGAGATATTTGTCCGTGCATCATTTCGGCTGCTAGGCTGGTGAGAGAGGCCTATCCGGGTGAGCAAGATCCGATGACAGCGAGTGTACTTGTCTCCGGGATCACAAGTTCCTCAGTGATCTGCACAAGGTATCTGAACTTCCCCTAACCCTCCATCCCTCTACTTCGGCAAGTTGTTTAATAAAAAAAGCGTTGGAAAGACTAAGAGATTGATGCGCACATCTGTTCTGACATTTGCTAGACATAGACTCTTAGTTTAGGGTAACAGCTCCTACAGGGGTAGGGGGTGCTACATTTGCAAAATAGCTCAAGCTCTGTCAGATTGGATGGAGAGCGTCTGTGAACAGTGATTTTCAAGTCTTGCCACAGATTCTTAATTGGATTTAAGTCTGGACTTTGACTGGGCCATTCCAACACATGAATATGCTTTGATCTAAATTAGTGGTCTCCAAACTACGGGCCGGGAGCAAGATTTGGCCCTTTGCTTGCCTTTATCTGGCCCTTGGAGCACTATTCCAACAACTAACACCAGTGATAAGACACCATTCCCCCTACTGACACCATCAATGGGGCACTATTCCTCCCATTAAAACCAATGATAGGGCACTGATGCCCAAGCATTTTTTTACTACCACTGGCCGTAGTCCGGCTCCCTAAAGCAACAAGAAGGATAGTAAATTGGCCCCTTGCTTAGAAAGTTTGGAGACCCCTGATCTAAACCATTCCATTGTAGCTCTGGCTGTATGTTTAGGGTTGTTGTCCTGCTCAAAGGTGAACCTCCACCCCAGTCTTAAGTCTTTTGCAGACTTTAATGCCCTGTACACACGATTGGTTCATCCGATGAAAACGGTCTGATGGATTTTTTCATCAGATATCCGATGAAGCTGACTTTCATCAGTCTTGCCTACACACCATCAGTAAAAAAAACGATCGTGTCAGAACGCTGTGATGTAAAACACGACGACGTGCTGAGAAAAATTAAGTTCAATGCTTCCGAGCATGCGTCGACTTGATTCTGAGCATGCGTTGATTTTTAGCCGATGGATTTCCCCACAGACGATCGTTTTTTCTATCGGTTTTTTAACCATTAGATAATTTTAAAACAGGTTCTAAGTTTTTTGACAGATGGGAAAAAAACGATGGGGCCCACACACGATCGGTCCGTCTGATCAAAACGGTCCATCAGACCGTTTTCATCAGATGAACCGATCGTGTTTACGTGGCATTAGAGTTTTTTTCCGAAGATTGCCCTATATTTGGCTCCATCCATCTTCCCATCAACTCTGACCAGCTTCCCTGTCCTTGCTGAAGAAAAGCATCCCCACAACATGATGCTGCCACCACCATGTTTCACGGTGTTCAGGGTGATGTGCAGTGTTAATTTTCTGCCACATATAGCGTTTTGCTTTTTAGGCTACAAAAAAAAAATTTGGTCTCATCTGACCAGAGCACCTTCTTCCACATGTTTGCTGTGTCCCCCATATGGCTGCTCTCAAACTGCAAACAGGGTTTCTTATGGCTTTCTTTCAACAATGTCTTTCTTCTTGCCACTCTTCCATAAAGGTCAGATTTGTGGAGTGTGTGACTAATAGTTGTCCTGTGGACAGATTCTCTCACCTGAGCTGTGTATCTCTGCAGCTTCTCCAGAGTTACCATGGGCCTCTTGGCTGCTTCTCTGATGAATGTTCTCCTTGTCCAGGCTGTCAGTTAAGATGGACGGCCATGTCTTGGTAGGTTTGCAGTTGTGTCATACTCTTTCCATTTTCAGGTGATGGATTAAACAGCACTCCGTGAGATGTTCAAAGCTTGGGATATTTTTTTTATAACCTAACCCTGCTTTAAACTTCTCCACAACTTTATCCCTAACCTGTCTGGTGTGTTCCTTGGCCTTCATGATGCTGTTTGTTCACTAAGGTTCTCTAACAAACCTCTGAGGGCTTCCCAGAACAGCTGTATTTATACTGAGATTAAATTACACACAAGTGGGCTTGTCATCCATTTTTATTTTTGTTATATTAGTTCTGGTTATCAGTAATTGTCTCTAATGTTTGCTTTTAATGACATAATACTGTTACTAGCCCAGCCGCAGTTCCCTCCACATTCAAAAGTTCTCTTCTGGGTAGTGTAGGGTAATTTCGGCTTATAATTGAACCTGGAGGTCAGCTTAGCCAGCAGGCTGATGATGGAGGTGTGGAACTGCCTCTGAAACGTATTCTGTATGGCCAATTTACTTTCAGGTCTGACAGCTCTCTGACAGCTCTCTGACAGCTCTGTATCTTCATAGCGGTTCCCCAGTGTCTACCCAGCTCCCTACATCATCTCCCACAGTGGATCTGGCTTCCCGGCTGCCACAGAAAGGACCAGAACCCCTCGAGTGGACTCATTCGAGACATTATATGCCTGTCACCTTGGATGATTTGTGAGTGCATTACTTATGTTTTTATTGTCAACTACTCAATAAAAATTGCTACACTATTGGTGGCCTGGTGCCTCTTCCTCCCCATCCCTTTCTAATGAATGGGATGAAATTTCATTTTGAAAGGAAAATCAGAGGAATAAAAAATAAACAACATTTTTGCTTTCACATAATTGGATGACAGAAATCAGCAGAGCTTCACCTTATTCACTAAGCTCTGGGGAAAATTCCTTTGCAAAGTGCAACGTCCCTTGCAAATTTAACAGCCTATGTTGTTGTAGAGATTACACAATACGAAAATACAGAGTCAATAACAACTTGCTCTAGGTTTACACTGGCAGTGTTTCTCAACTTTTTTTCAGTCAAGGCACCCTTTAACCACTTAAAGCGGATGTGCCACGGGAAAAATATATTAAAAGCCAGCAGCTACAAATACTGCAGCTGCTGACTTTTAATATTAGGACACTTACCTGTCCTGGAGTCCAGCGGTGATCGCAGCAGATGACGAGCCGATCGCTCGTCACCCTGCTGCTCCCCCCTCCATCCTCGGTGAGGGAACCAGGAAGTGAAGCGCTCCGGCTTCACTGCCCGGTTCCCTACGGCGCATGCGCGAGTCGCGCTGCGCCCGCCGATTGGCTCCCGCTGTGTGCTGGGAGCCGAGTGTTCCCAGCATACAACGGGGGACGGACGGGAAGGAAGGAAAAAACCCGTCCTTTGCCCGTATCGTAGGGCCGGAAGTGGGTGCAGATACCTGTCTGTAGACAGGTATCTGCACCCCCCTCCCCCCTGAAAGGTGTCAAATGTGACACCGGAGGGGGGGAGGGTTCCGATCAGCGGGACTCCACTTTAGAGTGGAGATCCGCTTTAAGACCCGGAACATTATGCAGGTAAAGGACCTGGCCCCTTTTTGCGATTCGGCACTGCATCGCTTTAACTGACAATTGCGCGGTCGTGCGACGTGACTCCCAAACAAAATTTACGTCCTTTTTCCCCACAAATAGAGCTTTCTTTTGGTGGTATTTGATCACCTCTGCGGTTTTTATTTTTTGCGTCATAAACAAAAATAGAGCGTAAATTTTGAAAAAAAAAGCAATAAATAATAAATATCCCCCCAAAAAATATAAAAAAATATTTTTTTTCCTCAGTTTAGGCCGATACGTATTCTTTTACTTATTTTTGGTAAAAAAAATTGAAGTAAGCGTTTATTGATTGGTTTGCGCAAAAGTTATAGCGTTTACAAAATAGGGGATAGTTTTATGGCATTTTTATTAATAGCGATTTTTTTCGTGACTGCGACATTATGGCGGACACATCGGACACTTTTGACACATTTTTGGAACCATTGTCATTTTCACAGCGAAAAGTGCTATAAAAATGCACTGTTACTGTTAAAATAACAATGGCAGTGAAGGGGTTAACCACTAGGGGGTGCTAAGGGGTTAAGTGTGTTCTAAGGGAGTGTTCTGGCTGTAGGTGTGACGTTCTTCAGCTCCTGTGACCCGATCGCGGGACACCAGCGGCGATCGGGTCCGTGGGTCCCATGGCCGCGGTCAAGGAGCTTTGGACCGGATGTGCAAAAAACGACAAGGATATGGACAGCCGCACTCCAGTAACTTGAAAAAGACGTGCCCTTTATTGGGTACAGGAAAAAATACACTACAGGTATCAGCACACAGTGGGATAAACAGCTGACGCGTTTCGCATTGAGTGTCAATGCTTAATCATAGCTATTGGACCGGGTCGCGAGCGTTCCGACCCACGGCTGGACACTTAAAGGGCAACGTACCTGTATTGCCTGTGCCATTCTGCCGACGTATATCGGCGTTAGTCGGTCCTTAAATGGTTAATAGACAATCTCAAGGCACCCTCCCAAATTATAGACAGGCTTGAGCCACCCCATTCTAAAAACTATTCTGATAGTTTTACATAAAGCAGCAACACCAATACACGTAGGACTCCCAACGTTAGAGGCGATTATGGGCCCTTTCACACAGGGCTGTCCGTGTGCAGGGTCCACTTTGCTCAGTGGGAAATGTTTCGTCTATCCCCGCTGAGCAGGCAGGTGACAGGTCTGTCTCTGCACACTGTGCAGGAACCGACCTGTCAGAGTACCGCTCTCCCCTATGGGGGAAAGGGCCCTTATTCTTCTAAAGCAAACTGGTACTGACTAGTATTCCAATGTTTCTCTTCTCCCTCAGTTTTTCTCCATCACTTAGTTAATGAGACACCAAAGCTGATGGAGAGAGGCAAGGGAGGGTCAAACAAGGATGATAGGCTGGCAACTGACATCCTCCTTATCAACTGATGATGTCATTCGTTAGGAGGTTGGCAACAAGAAAAGTTGTAATGGTGTACAATGAAAACCTGTGGCTATGTGTAACTAAAATGCAGCCTTCATCCACACACCAGCTTGTATACAATTTTGGGGCAATTTTTAGGCATTTTACCAAGGCACCCTGGTTGAAAAAGGCTGGTTTAGATGGATCATCAGTACCTGGACAACGTAATAGTCCAAGATGAGATTACACATAAGGCTGTTTTGGACATGGGATCTTTATGCAGTTGCACTGTAATGCCGCGTACACACGATCATTTTTCGGCATGAAAAAAACGTTGTTTTTAAAAAATGTCATTTAAAATGATCGTGTGTGGGCTTCACATCATTTTTCGGGTTCTGAAAAACGACAACATTTTTTTTCAAACATGCTGCATTTTTCGGGTTGTAAAAAATGATCGTGTGTGGGCTAAAACGACGTTAAAAACCTGCGCATGCTCAGAAGCAAGTTATGAGACGGGAGTGCTCGTTCTGGTAAAACTACCGTTCATAATGGAGTAAGCACATTCATCACGCTGTAACAGACAGAAAAGCGCGAATCGTCTTTTACTAACACAGAATCAGCTAAAGCAGCCCCAAGGGTTAGCGTCATCCGAATGGAACTTCCCCTTTATACTGCCGTCGTACGTGTTGTACGTCACTGCACTTTGCTAGAGCATTTTTTAAAAGTGATGGTGTGTGGGCAACGTCGTTTTAATGATGAAGTTGGAAAAATTTCGTTTTTTTCTACATGCCGAAAAACGCTGTTTTTTTTCATGCCGAAAAATGATCGTGTGTACGCGGCATAAGGGCTCTTTCACACAGGTGGACCGTTCAGGTCCGCCTGCCAGTTTTTCAGGTGGACCTGAACGGGCGCTCTGTGCTCCTATATGGAGCCACGGATGTCAGCGGTGACATGCCCGCTGACATCCGACCCGCTCCCATGCACCAAAGTGTGACAGAGGAAAACCCTATTTTCCTTTCGTCTGGCGGATCGAATTGGGTGACAACGGACTCTACGGTCCGTCGTCATCTGATCCCCCATAGGGGAGAGCGGTACTCTGACAGGTCGGTCCCTGCACAGTGTGTAGAGACAGACCTGTCATCTGCCGGCTCAGCGGGGATCAACAAAGCGATCCCCGCTGAGCAAAGCGGAGCCCGCACACGGACCGTGTGAAAGAGCCCCTAAGCTGTAGGATATGTTATGAACAGATGGTTGGGGTTGACCTCCACATTTGTACACCTTGGCCCGGATTCTTAAAGCACTTACGCCAACGTATCTACTGATACGCAGCGTAAGTGCAGGGATGCGCCGTCGTATCTATGCGCCTGATTCTGCTATTAAGATATGCCTGAATTTTGGCTTCATCCGACCGACGTAAGTCTCCTACGCTGTCTTATCTTGGGCGCATATTTACGCTGGCCGCAAGGGGCGCTTCCATTGTTTTACGTGTCGAATATGCAAATGACCGATATACACCGATTCATGAACGTACTTGCGCCCGTCGCTGTAATCTACGCCATTTACGTAAGGCGTACGTCCAGCATAAAGTTATTCCACCTATAGGAGGCGCATCCCATGCAAAGGTATCGATGACGGAACAGCCGTCGAATTTTACGTCGTTTACGTAAGTCGTACGTGAATGGGGCTGGGCGTAGGTTATGTTCACCTCGTAGGCATTGAGCCGTCTTATCTTAGGGAGTAAATTCGACGTGATTCTGAGCATGCACCCGCATGCGCCGTTCGTTCGGCCCTTCATTTGCATGGGGTCACGGTTAATTTAAATGTATCACGCCCACTACCTTCCTACTTTGAATTAGGCGGGCTTATGCCGGCCAATTTACGTTACGCTGGCGCAACGTAGGGAGCGAGTGCTTTGTGAATACTGCTCTTGCCTCTCAGAGTTACGTCGGCGTAGTGCATATGAGATGCGCTACGCCGGCACAAAGATGCGCCGATCTACCTGAATCTGGGTCCTTGTATTTAAAAAAAAATTATCATTACAGTATTACATTTACCAGGTTTTCTTAGATATCAATATGATGATTAACATAGTGCAATAATATAGTGCATGACCCTTCTGGATCTAGGTAGAAAAAGTTTCACTTTGAAGTGTACCTACATACTGCGAAAATTCTATTGTGATGACTCTCAGGCTTTAGTATTGTCACCGATTCAGAACAAGTATGCAGAAAGCCAGAAGTCCTTATCTTGTTCAATGTCAGTGACTCAATGTACAGAAATAAAACAAGGAGTCAACCAGCATTTTAACCACTTCAATACCGGCCCATCGTCATATAACGACCACAGATGGGATCTCCCATCCTGGGTGGACGTCATATGACGTCCTGGGTTTGCGGAGGGATATCTGAATGATGCCTGCAGCTAGAGGCATCATTCAGATATTCATGTCTTCAGCCGGCGATCCTGCGCACCATAAGAACGATCATAGCGGTGGTTCCGCCGCTTGATCGCTCTTATAGGCAGCGGGAGGGGACATCCCCCCCCCTCCCGCCGCCATCTGGTGCTTCTCCGGGCTCTCCCGTGCCATCGGGGGCCCGGAGAAGGAATCGTCTGGCGCAGGCAGGAAGCATAGAGATGACTGGTGACCAGATGGTCACCAGTCATCTCTATGACCGTCGGAGGCCCGGGCGCGATGTGATGACATCACGCCCGGGTACCCGTAAGTAAACAAAGCCGCGATTGCGGCTAGTGAGCAACACTGATCATGAGATCGGTGAATTTTTTTTTACTGATCTCATGCTTTCCAGCCTGGAGGAGAGATGTGGGGTCTTATTGACCCAGCATCTCTCCATAAAGAGTACCTGTCACACACATTCCTATTACAAGGGATGTTTACATTCCTTGTAATAGGAATAAAAGTGATAAAAAAAAAAAATGAAAAAAAAAAGTGTAAAGGAAAAAAAAGAATTAAAACGCCCCTGTCCCCGGTAGCTTGCGCACAGAAGCGAAAGCACACGTAAGTCCCGCCGACATATGTAAACGCCGTTTAAACCACATATGTGAGGTATCGCCGCGTGCGTTAGAGTGCCAGCAACATTTCTAGCACTAGATCTTCTCCTGTAAATCTAAACTGGTAACCTGTAAAAAATTTCAAAGCGTTGCCTATGGAGATTTTTAAGTACCATTCCACGAGTGTGCGCAATTTTAAAGCGTGACATGTTAGGTATCTATTTACTCGGTGTAACATAATCTTTCATATTTTACAAAAAAATTGGGCTAACTTTACTGTTTTGTTATTTTTTTAATTCATGAAACAATTTTGTTCCAAAAAAAAGGCGTTTGAAAAATTATTGCGCAAATACCGTGCAAGATAAAACATTGCAATGACCGCCATTTTATTCCCCCAAACATATATAATGTTTGGGGGTTCTGTGTAATTTTCTAGCAAAAGAATGATGATTTGTACATGTAGGAGAGAAATGCCAGAATAGGCCCGGTATTGAGATGTGTATAAAAGCCCGGTATTGAAGTGGTTAAAGCTGGCCATAGATGGATTGAATTACGATTAATCTATGACCAGGCTGGTTGTATTAAAGTCGATCTGTCAATTAACTTCAGTACAACCAGCCTGTCAATTTTTTGTGTGCGATTACTGCACAGCAGTAATCGTATTCCAATGCCGTGGAAACCTCCCACTGTCGGATTAGGCCTCATACACACGACCGAGAAACTCGACGGGCGAAACACATTGTTTTGCTTGTCGAGTTCCTTGTTAAGCTGTCGAGGATCTCGGCAAGCCAAATTTCCCCATTCCCGTCAAGGAAAAATAAGACATGCTCTCTTTTTGGCTCGACTAGATCCACGACAGTTTCCTCGTCGAAAAGTGTACACACGACCGGTTTCCTCGGCAAAAAAAACCCCCAGCAAATTTCTTGCTGGTTTTTGCAGAGAAACTCGGTCGTGTGTACGAGGCTTGACAATAGCGTAGCAGTAGGGATTCCCCTATCAACACTAACAGTGTTGATGAGGAAATCAAGCGTTTGTTTTCATTCAACCCAATGTTGAAGGAAAGAAAACTGCTCAATCTATGGTTAGCCTACGGAAGAGGAGGTCAGCAATGGTGGCCTCCGTGTTTCTCTCATACAATGTTTCTTTTAATCTGAGTTCTCTATAATCCTTTACACTTAGCATACACAGACCACCTCACAGGGTCAGTATAAAGACAGTAGAGCGTACGTCCTGTAAATTTCACCCGTTTGTTAGCAATAAGATACATTAGATAAGATACTGTTCTGTACATGGTCCTTCGACTTTAAAGGGGTTGTTTTTTATTTTCTAAATAGGTTCCTTTAAGCTAGTGCATTCTTGGTTCATTTACCTTTTCCTTCCATTTCCCTTCTAAAAATGTTTTTTTCTTTGTCTGAATTTTTCACTTCCTGTTCCTCCTCAGTAAGCTGCTCTGGCTGACTAACCCCCAGCCAGAACATGAGGAGAAACAGGAAGTGAGAAATTCAGACAAAGAAAAAAAAAATTTAGACGGGAAATCGAAGGAAAAGGTAAGTGAACCAACAATGCACTAGCTTAAAGGCACCAATTTAGAAAATAAAAAACGAACCTTTACAACCCCTTTCTATTTTATCTGTTTTACTAGTAAAAGACCTGCATGCACATTTTAAATAAAATATATTTTATCAGATTTTCCATATTTCCATCAATCATAACAAGAACCTGGTTGATCTCATTACTATCAGTCTTAACAAATTCAGTCTCATTAAAAACAAGTAAAAACGTTTGTAATACATTGGCTGTTGGTTGTAATGTTGCTTAGTAGGGAAAACTTACAATATTACCATAGCTCCCAACTGTCCCTCATTTGGAAGGACTGTCCCTCCTTGAGACCTAGTCCCTCGTGCAGCCTCACGTGACGTGTACAACTCTATACAAAATGTACTATTTTAATGCCAAAAATGTTATGCTGCACTAAACTTTTTATCCAACCTCTTTATTGCTGCATTTATTATTTAAAAAAATATACATATAAAAAATAAAGCACCTGTGGGGTTTAGCCTATTATTTTCTGCATTTTAGATCGTTGTGGTCTACGTAACCAGGGCTGTGTCCTTTGCCTACATACTGTGTGCTAAAAGGTGTCCCTCCTTATCATTTATATATATATAATGGTATTAATGCCACAATAGCATGCTGCAATATAATAGATGTTCCATGTGATACTGGAGGATTTTTTTACTGTGCCATAGTGAGAACTTGGGGTGATGCTATTTATTGGCTAACTATTGGCCCCTTCTTTAGGCATTTTTTTCAAACATCCTCTTGATGACTAGTACAAGACTCTGCTGCAGAATAAAACAGAGCCTGGCTGTCTCACAGTAAGGGCCTGGTCACACTGGGCTAGATTCAGGTAGCCCTGCGTAATTTAGTGCGGGCGTAACCTATCTCTGATACGTTACGCCGCCGTAAATTAGGGCGCAAGTTCCGTATTCATAAAGAACTTGCACCCTAAGTTACAGCGGCGTAACGTATGTGGGCCGGCGTAAGCCCGCCTAATTCAAATGGGGAGGATGTGGGCGTGTTTTATTTAAATTATTGTTGACCCCGCGTATTTTAAGTTTTTTGCGCCGTTCGTGATAGAATCCCAGTGCTCGAAATTCCGCCGCAAATCGTCATTGCTTTCGACGTGAACGTAAATTACGTCCAGCCCTATTCGCGAACGACTTACGCAAACGATGTAAAAAATTCAAAATTCAACGCGGGAACGACGTCCATACTTAACATTGCGTACGCCTCATAGAAGCAGGAGCAACGTTACGCCGGAAAAGCCTTACGCAAACGACGTAAAAAATTCCGCCGGGCGCACGTACGTTTGTGAATCGGCGTATCTAGGTCATTTGCATATTCTACGCCGAAAACGACGGAAGCGCCACCTAGCGGCCAGCGTAAATATGCACCCTAAGATACGACGGCCTAAGAGACTTACGCCAGTCAGATCTTAGCCTAATTTCGGCGTATCTTGCTTTCTGAATACAAAAAGAAGATACGCCAGCGCAGCTTTGAATTTACGCGGCGTATCTATAGATACGCCGGCGTAAATCATTGCTGAATCTAGCCCACTGTCTGCACACTAGATTAGTGTGCTGGCAGCTGGCAGTTTTGGCTGCAGTGATTGGTCTGTGTTTTGTCATATGTATTTGATGTGCACAAAGTGACACTTCATTCAAGTCACTGCACAGCAGCACAACACACCACGCTGCTGTGCAATGACATAAAATGCAGCAAGTGGAACTTCCGCTTAAACCACTCCTAGCCCCCTTACATGCCACATTGTAATTTTTTAGGGGGGGGGGGGGAGTTGGGGCTTCAGTAGGAGTGGGACTTCCTGTCCCACTTCCTCCTTCCGCCTAGGGACCGCTTAGGCGATACGTCATATCGCCTTTTGGCGGCCCCTCCCTGTAGGCGATCACCTGGGGCACGTGACAGGTCCCAGGCGATCGCCTGTCCACTCAGGGAGCGCTGCGCCGTTTGCGCATTCGCAGTGAGTGCCCGGCCGTGAAGCCGAAAGCTGTCACGACCAGGTGCCCACAGTTACAATGGAGGCGCCGGCGGAGAAGGGGGGGAGAGGAGCGAAGCTCCGGGCGGCGCCTCGCTGGACCGTGGAGCAGGTACGTGTATGTTTATTAAAAGCCAGCAGCTACACTTTTTTTGTAGCTGCTGACTTTTAATAAACATAAAAAAAGGCTGGAACTCCCCTTTAAAGTGTAAATGGGCCCTAAATAATCTCCCACTCTCTCTGATCAACATGATTTCTGATGCAACGGGGACTAGGTAAAACAAATACAAATTTAAAATGTTGCAGAATTTAAAATGCACATCATGCTGTTACATAGTCTTTTATACAACACTGAATGTTTCTTTAAAATCAGAGTAAAGATATGTACAAAAATAATATACAGTTTCATTATTGCACATTGGCAGTCACTCCACCCAATAGGAATAGTTTTATTTTTGGTAGAGCATGTTGAACTGAGATAGCCCTTGGCTTCTTGGATATTTTAAAACAGGAAGCAAACCCTGGGTTTTACTTCCTCTTTTTTTCCCTTGCAAAGTAAAAGCATAATGGGCTAGTGTGCATCGCATACTAGCCCATTATGTGCCGCTTACCTGCAAACGAAGCCTGTGATGTCCCCGAGGTCTCCACTGGTGGCCGCGTTCATCTTCCGGGCCTGTGGACTCCAGGCTCTGTGACTGGCAGGAGTCGTGTGATGTCACTCGTGTGAGGGGCCCTTTAGAAACGGGACGATCGTGCCCTTTCTTCAGTGCGCATGCGCCGATGACGTCGGCGCAAGCATATATGGTAAATATCTCCTAAACCGTGCAGGTTTAGGAGATATCTCCAGTACCTACAGGTAAGCCTTATTATGGGCTTACCTGTAGGCATAGGTGTGCGCAGCCTATTGCATTAGGGTGTGCACCCCAAAGCTCAAACACATACTACCGATCACTCACGATGAAATGGAAGGGGGCGGTAAGTTACATATTTACCGTCCCCTTCCCCCACTCATCCTAAAACATCCCTGCAGCAACAGCCAGAGGGAGAGGAGAGTAGGGAACCCGGCAGTGCTGCAAGGGGAAGGAGGGGGGAACCTAGGCAATAGGGGGAATCTGTGCTGCACAGGGTGATTAGGGTGTGCCTGGGCACACCTGGCACACCTTGTGCGCACGCCTATGCCTGTAGGGAAAAGTGGTGTATAAGGATTTACAACCACTTTAACAGTCAGATCTTCCTAACATTTTCTGTCCAGGTGAACGTTTGCAACACGCTGCTCTCTCATTCAATATAAAGCTGGGAAAAATGTTTACCTGATTGTATTGAGGTAATTTAAAGGATAAGTACCGCTGTTCCTCTCCTGTGGATCACAGAAGTGCAGTTCATTCTGCACTCCTGTGACCCATTTTCAGCTGACAGCAGACTGAAGTCCACTGTCGGTTGACATCACAGAGCCATGATCTTATGGTGTGGATCCACCCAAGAGCCTGGACCGGCACCTGGCTCAGCCTCTCAGCGAGCCGCTGAGAGCCAGAGCCAGCTGCTCCCGCCCCCTGCACAGCTGATCAATACAGTGAGTGTGAGGGGGTGTGGCAGAGCAGTCAGTGACCAGCCCTCTGCTCACGAAACACTGAGAACTGAGCGATCAGCAGTGTTTGATCGCTCTGTTCTTACCCTTAAA
Source organism: Rana temporaria (assembly GCF_905171775.1). NCBI lineage: Eukaryota > Metazoa > Chordata > Amphibia > Anura > Ranidae > Rana > Rana temporaria. Next base: position 240,754,156 of record NC_053493.1, on the reverse strand, counting down.
GACAGTGGGGGACAGGTGTAGCATTGCATTAATGCTGCATCCACCTAGGTAAGTATCGTTTAAAAACAAAACAAAAAAAAAACACACTTCTCTTTTAAACAGCTTCTCACATTTAAACACTGCCAGATCTAAACTGAAGGTAGGGATTAAGGTGTACATCTATTTCTAAACCACATAATATTTAACCATATAAAAATACACTGTTTCTAGAACCAGACATTCTTAAAATATATGTATACTTCAGTTACCTCATGTAATATAAAATTCTCTGTAAGTTTACCACTATTCAAAAAAATACATTTGTCCAAATTGTACACAAAGGGTAGAAGAGGATCCAATTTGTTTTTAAAAAAGGCAGATGGTCTAGGACCAAAATGCATTAGTCAATGATATGCTTTCTCCGAGATCTTTCTGGAATGGGTACAGCCCAGTGATTAGTTTGAGGCAAACTTAGCTAAGCTTGTCCAAATCCATTTGGCACTGTCTATAGACACATGCGGCAGTTAGCTAGAGGAAATTATAAACTATTCTTTAAAAGTCCTGAGAAAGTTTCTGACAGAAAAAGATATCTTGGTTAACCTTAAAGCTTCATTTAGATGTGTGGTTCAGGGGGTTGCCGAGATGCGTGGTTGAGCCAATCCCCCCCTCTCCTCATAAGCTTCAAAAAGGCAGCAAACAGTGGTGTTTATTTACCACAGTCACAATGGTAAAGTTTATCTGATATTTAGCTATTGGCAGATGGCAAGCTTGCCAAATGCTACACATTTAACCACTTAAGACCCGGACCTTTAGGCAGGGAAAGGACCTGGCCAGTTTTTGCGATTCGGCACTGCGTCCCTTTAACAGACAATTGCGCGGTCGTGCGAAGTGGCTCCCAAACAAAATTGGCGTCCTTTTTTTCCCACAAATAGAGCTTTCTTTTGGTGGTATTTGATCACCTCTGCGGTTTTAATTTTTTGCGCTATAAACAAAAATAGAGCGACAATTTTGAAAAAAATGCAATATTTTTAACTTTTTGCTATAATAAATATCCCCCAAAAATATATAAAAAAACTTTTTTTTCCCTCAGTTTAGGCCGATACGTATTCTTCTACCTATTTTTGGTAAAAAAATATCGCAATAAGCGTTTATCGATTGGTTTGCTCAAAATTTATAGCGTCTACAAAATAGGGGATAGTTTTATTGCATTTTTTTTTTTTTTACTACTAATGGCGGCGATCCGCGATTTTCTTGTGCCTGCGACATTATGGTGGACACATCGGACAATTTTGACACATTTTTTGTCATTTTCACAGGAAAAAATGCATTAAAAATGCACTGATTACTGTGAAAATGTCAATTGCAATTTGGGAGTTAACCACTAGGGGGCGCTGAAGGGGTTAAGTGTGACCTCATCTGTGTTTCTAAATGTAGGGGGGCGGGGCTGGACGTGTGACGTCATTGATCGTGTTTCCCTATATCAGGGAACACACGATCAATGACAGCGCCACAGTGAAGAACGGGGAAGCTGTGTTTACACACAGCTCTCCCCGTTCTTTAGCTCGCGGGACTACAGCGGCGATCGGGTCCGCGGGTTCCGCGGCCGTGGTCACGGAGCTTAGGACCGGGTCACGGGCGCGCGCCCGTGACCCACAGCTGGGCACTTAAAGAGGACGTACAGGTACGTGCTTGTGCCCAGCCGTGCCATTCTGCCGACGTATATCTGCAGGAGGCGGTGCTTAAGTGATTAAGCAAATGGGGCAGCGCCGCACGTACCCGGCAATGCACATGGTTGCGGCATATTTGTCAGCAAAAATGGGGCTAAAACAGGTGGCGAGGATGCATCACATTGCTTCCTCACCTCCTGTCAGTAGTCTGTGAAGCACAATCCAAACATGGATTGGGCTTTAGCGGAAAGGGAGATTTAGGCGCAACATCTAAATCTACCTTTACGCCGTCAACTTTATATTTGAAAATCTTTATTGGAAAGTCATTGCAGATCTTGGAAGGATTTTTTTCATTATCAAAAGACAACCAATTTGTGATGAAGATTCAACAGTCATATGATATCATACCTAGAATACCTAGAAAACAGGCAACGCTGGCTAATGCTGACACACTCAAACTCACAGTCTGTTGTAGATCATTATTCATAGTGGGTATTTCATGTAAACGCATCAGGCCTTTCCAATCACAATGCCTCATAAAAAAAAAATTGAGTTTTAGAAAAGTCATACGCTTGGTGGCATATTGTGATCCTTGTCAGGTCTGTCTTAAGATTCACAAACATTTTGTTCAAGTTAGGCTTTCTATAAGTGCTTAGTTCAGCTGAATGAGTTGATTGAGAAGGTCTTTTTCTCCCAAATCATGTAGGGCTTTAGCAATCTCTCCAACTGTAACATATTTCGATCCGACTTTCATTTGCCACTTGTACAACATTTGGAAAACTTTTTCTTTTAGTCCATCTCTTTCAAAGTCATGGTCAATTTCATCAATTTCTGGTTGTCGAAACCCAACTTTGCGTGCAAACTCCTTCCATTTCCTAGACAGGTTATCTCCCAGAAGCTGAAGCTGTTGCTCCTTTGCTGATGAAGTGTCCTCTGAAACACACAAAAAAAAAAAAATCAAATAATCAAAATCAAATATGAAACACACACACAAAAAAAATAAACTGAATAGGGAGGTGGTCATCACTGACCACTTCTCTTTCTGAAATTGCTAGTTGCCTGTATGTCAGTGGCGGCTGGTGCTCAAAATTTTTGGGGGGGGCGCAAACGAAAAAAAAAACAAAAAAACAATTGCAGCCTCACTGTACCTATCAATTGTCACCACTGTGCCATGCCATCAAATGCAGTCACTGTGCCATCAAAACGCAACCACTGTGCCATCAAAACGCTGCCAGTGTGCCATGCCATCAAAACGCAGCCACTGTACCATGCCATCAAAACGCAACCACTGTGACATGCCATCAAAACGCAGCCACCGTGCCATGCCATCAAAACGCAGCCACTGTGCCATGCCATCAAAACGCAGCCACCGTGCCATGCCATCAAAACGCAGCCACTGTGCCATGCCATCAAAACGCAACCACTGTGCCATGCCATCAAAACGCAGCCACCGTGCCATCAAAACGCAGCCACTGTGCCATGCCATCAAAACGGAACCACTGTGCCATGCCATCAAAACGCAGCCACCGTGCCATCAAAACGCAGCCACTGTGCCATGCCATCAAAACGCAGCCACCGTGCCATGCCATCAAAACACAGCCACTGTGCCATACCATCAAACGCAGCTACTGTACCATCAATTATCACCACTATGCCATCAAACACAGCCCCCAATTGTCACCACTGTGCCCCCAATTGTTGCCACTGTGCCCCCAATTGTCGCCACTGTGCCCCCAATTGTCACCACTGTGCCCACAATTGTCACCACTGTGCCCCCACTTGTAGCCACTATGCCCACTTGTAGCCACTGTGCCCAGTACCCCCCCCCCCCCGGCACTTACCTTTATGGCTTCTACGTCCCTCGATGTCCCTCGTCCCGCCCTCGATGACGCTTCAGCCAATCAGGTTACCTGATTGGCTGAGACGCCTGTCAGTCTTATCCTCGGACGTACGGCCGGTACGCCCCGAGGCCGCTGGCCCTGATAGGCACTTCCACACAGCCAGTCAGCTGCCGCTATTCAGCTGACCGGCGCTCAACTTCCGGCCAGCTGAATAGTGGACGGCAGCGGCGAAAATATACAGATTCATACAGTGTATGAATCTGTATATTTTACTGGCTGTGAGTGAGCCAGAGGGGGCAGCGCTCCTGCGTCCCTATGGACGCACCGCCACTGCTGTATGTGTTGGTGAACATTTGGCTGAAATACTTTCTGAACCATTGACTCAGAGTGGGATAGTTGTGTTGACGTCACTATGACCTGGCTGACTATAGCCTCGTACACACAATCTGATTTTCCGATGCAAATTGTGTGATGACAGGCTGTTAGAAAATCCGACTGTTTTGTATGCTCCATCGGACAATTGTTGTCGGATTTTCCGAAAAACAAATGTTGGATAGCATGCTTTAACCACTTGCTTACTGGGCACATATACCCCCTTCCTGCCCAGGTGAAATTTCAGCTTTCAGCACTGCGTCGCTTTAAATTAAAATTGCGCGGTCGTGCGACGTGCTCCCAAACAAAATTTACGTCTTTTTTTCCCCACAAATAGAGCTTTCTTTTGGTGGTATTTGATCACCTCTGTGGTTTTTATTTTTTGCGCTATAAACAAAAAAAGAGCGAAAATTTAGAAAAAAAACACAATATTTTTTACTTTTTGCTAAAATAAATATCCGATTTTTTTTTTTAAAAAAAATATTTTTTTTCTCAGTTTAGGCCGATACGTATTCTACATATTTTTGGTAAAAAAAAAAATCGCAATAAGCATATAGTGATTGGTTTGCGCAAAAGTTATAGTGGCTACAAAATAGGGGATAAAATTCTGACATTTTTTTTATTATTTTTTTTTTACTAGTAATTCGGCGATCTGCGAATTTTGTCAGGACTGCAATATTGCGGCGGACACATCGGACACTTTTGACACATTTTTGGGACCTTTCACATTAATACAGCGAACAGTGCTATAAAAATGCATTGATTACTGTATAAATGTGACTGGCAGGGAAGGGGTTAACACTAGGGGGCGAGGAAGGGGTTAAATGTGTATCCTGGGAGTGATTCTTACTGTGGGGGGAGGGGCCTGACTGGGGAAGGTGACCGATGCTGTGTCCCTATGTACAAGGGACACAGTATCTGTTTCCTCTCCCTGACAGGATGTGGAGCTCTGTATTTACAGCCGCGCGCGCCCGCCAGTGGCCGGAGGACGCAAGGCCGTAAAAAGACGGATTTATAGAGCCACCTGGAGGATGTCTTTTTACTATGGCCCGGGTCTAAAGTATTTAAAAGTTTCCGACAACAAATGTGTGTTGTAGGATTATCCAATCTCGTGTACACAAGTTTGTCGAAAAAAAAAATCCAAAGTACAAACACGCATGATCAGAAGCAATGCTAACCATAACACAAAAAAAATGGGAAAGGGAAATAACATTAAGGCACTCACATTGGCCCACATCCGAAATAGTAATTCAAAAAAAGAAAGGTTGTACTACACTAGGTAGCGACATGGCGGACTTTAAAGGGCAATCACAGGGACATTTTTCGTTATAAAAATAGAGTTTAATTACAAAATTATACATATACAAATAAATTTCATATCAATAAAATGTTAACAAAAAAGAACATAGATACATATTTGAGCAATAGAACGTCTCGCCGACGCGTTTCGCCTTACGGCTTCTTCTGGACGAGTTGTATGATTTTATAACAAGGAGGTATTGCTACTTGCATGTGTCAATTGAGTTGGTGGTCATCCGCATCCATCACAAATCATTGGAGTAGTACCAAAAATAAGTTCGTGAACCAGGTAGAAGGAGGAAAGAAAGATCTCCTGATGGTGTAAGGAGCCACAATGGTAGTAGGTTCTCAAAGTTAGTGTAAAAAAAGGCAACAACCGGGACCAGCAAGGCAGAAGACAGGTGGGAAGAACCTGGAGGGAAAATAGATTCCGTCGCTAGGTAGCCACACTGCACTGTCCACAATAAAGGGCAGACCACAGGCTGCTACCCCCCCGGGACACATACTACTCCTTAGGCGGCAAGGCTTCTAAATCCTTTGGTCTGCCCTTTATTGTGGACAGTGCAGTGTGGCTACCTAGCGACGGAATCTATTTTCCCTCCAGGTTCTTCCCACCTGTCTTCTGCCTTGCTGGTCCCGGTTGTTGCCTTTTTTTACACTAACTTTGAGAACCTACTACCATTGTGGCTCCTTACACCATCAGGAGATCTTTCTTTCCTCCTTCTACCTGGTTCACGAACTTATTTTTGGTACTACTCCAATGATTTGTGATGGATGCGGATGACCACCAACTCAATTGACACATGCAAGTAGCAATACCTCCTTGTTATAAAATCATACAACTCGTCCAGAAGAAGCCGTAAGGCGAAACGCGTCGGCGAGACGTTCTATTGCTCAAATATGTATCTATGTTCTTTTTTGTTAACATTTTATTGATATGAAATTTATTTGTATATGTATAATTTTGTAATTAAACTCTATTTTTATAACGAAAAATGTCCCTGTGATTGCCCTTTAAAGTCCGCCATGTCGCTACCTAGTGTAGTACAACCTTTCTTTTTTTGAGCTAACCATAACACAACATTAGCAGAAGTTGCCCAAAGGGTGCCGCTAAAGAGCTGAAAAATCACGTAGTTTCGTGTTTGTTGGACAACAATTCTTTGCCGTTTGTATGCAAGACAAGTTCATGGCCAACGTCCTTCAGACAAAAGTCCTACACTTTGTCTGCGGAAAATCTGATTGTGTGTATGAGGCTTAAGGCTGTATGCAAGTTCGGAATTAGTGACTTAAAATGTCGGGTCAGAACGCGGTGACGTCAAACACACGATGTGCTGAATAAAACAAAGTTCAATGCTTCCAAGCATGCGTCGACTTGATTCTGAGCATGCGCGGGTTTTGATCCAATGCTTTCTGTACTAACCATCGGTTTGGAACGATCGGGCAGCGGTCCATCGGTTCGATTTTGAAGCATGTTTTAAAATTTTGGACCGAAGGACAACAGACCGATGGGCTATACACACGGTCGGTTTGGACCGATGAAACTGAACCTCTGTCCATTCTCATCGGTTTTGTCCGACCGTGTGTAGGCGGCCTAGGTTGCTTTAATGCAAAAAAAAAAAAAAAAAGAATTGTAGTCTTAAGTGCCTGTAAATGGGCAAAGAGGTGATGTTGTGCCAAGGTCAGTAGTGGATTATTTCTAATGCTGCGTACACACAATTGGACATTCCGACAGCAAAACGGTGGATTTTTTTCCAATGGAATGTCGGCTCAAACTTGTGTTGCATGCACACGGTCACACAAATGTTGTCGGAAATTCCAAACGTCAAGAACGCGGTGACGTACAACACGTATGACGAGCCGAGAAAAAATGAAGTTCAATAGCCAGTGAGGCTCTTCTGCTTGATTCAGAACATGCGTGAAATTTTCTGCGTCGGAATTGGCTACACACCATCGGAATTTCCGACAAGAGCTTTTGTTGTCGGAAAAATTGAGAACCAGCTCTCAAACATTTGTTGTCGGAAATTCCGACAGTAAATGTCCGATGGAGCGTACACAGGGTCGGATTTTCCGACAACAAGCTCACATTGAACATTTGTTGTTGGAAATTTCGAGCATGTGTACGCGGCATTATAGTCTGTGGCAGGTACCGCACCTTCCCACTTCAAACAGATTTGCAAATAAATTTCCATATTTCAGCCCGACAGTGTGAAAACGAATTTCAACCAACCTTTAGCCCTGGTTCACACTGGTGCGATTCGTCATGCAATTTGACAGTTCCAAATCACACGACAAGTCGCACCCCATTGCCGGCAATGAAACCGTTCAAATCACCACGACTCATGTCACAGCTACTTTGAAAAAGGTTCCTGCACTACTTTTTTTTAGGGCTGTTACTGATCAAAAATTTTCTGTTCGATTAATCGTTTTTTTTTTTTAATCGATTAATCGACCAATTTCGATTAATTATAACGCACATACAGATCCAACTACTTTTAGCTGATCTCCTTGCAGGCTGATTCCCAGTGCAGCTACCAACCACTGGAAAAATGGATAGCAGGATACAAAAATCACACAAAGGCAGCGCTCGATGGGAATAGCATTAAAGCGATTCTCCACCCTAAAGTGGAGTCCCGCTGATCGGAACCCTCCCCCCCTCCGGTGTCACATTTGACACCTTTCAGGGGGGAGGGGGGTGCAGATACCTGTCTAAAGACAGGTATTTGCACCCACTTCCGGCCACACGCTACGGGCAAAAGACGGGTTTTTCTGACATCCCGTCTGTCGCCCGTTGTGTGCTGGGAACACTCGGCTCCCAGCACACAGCGTGTGAGCCAATCGGCGGGCGCAGCGCGACTCGCGCATGCGCCGTAGGGAACCGGGCAGTGAAGCCGCAGCGCTTCACTTCCTGGTTCCCTCAGCGTGGATGGCGGGGGGAGCAGCAGAGAGACGAGCGATCGCTCGTGCTCTGCTGCGATCAGCGCTGGACTCCAGGACAGGTAAGTGTCCTAATATTAAAAGTCAGCAGCTGCAGTATTTGTAGCTGCTGGCTTTTAATATTTTTTCCCCATGGCACATCCGCTTTAAAACTTTTATAGTCTTCAAGTAGGTAACCAAATAAATATTGCACTGGAGATAAAATTGATGTAGCTACATAAACTGTAAAAATGGTGCGAGTAATACCAAATCGTACCAAAAGCAGTCATAAAAACATGTAGCTAAGTATGATACTGGTATAAAAATGTGTACAACGATACCACTGCTGAATCCAGATGAGGAGAGGTTAACATCAGTCCATCGACATGTAGATGTCCCATGAAGGGAACTATCACAACTCCCAGTGGATGGTTGTAGAATCCCAGGTTGATAGAGGGAAGTGTAACAGCCCTTGCATGTGGCCGATAGTAAGGTCCCGCCGGCATGCAGATATGAAGGCACAGCAAAGGAGCACTTCAGATGGACACGGCAAGCCCCGCCGGTGTCCGTGACGTTACTGGATCTCCGACGGAACTCCCTGAAGGCTCAGAACCCGGCCGGAGAGGTGAGTACCAATCAAAAGAATTTTAATCGATCAAAAAAATTAAAGATTAATCGATTAAGTAAAAGTTAATTTGCACAGCCCTACTTTTTTTCATTGCGACTTGCATAGACTTCTGTTGGCAATGAAGTCGCAAGCTGCAATGAAATCGGAGGCGCAAATTGTACTGATCTTCAGCTTTGATTTGACGCTGAATTAGCGATATTTCAAAGCTGGTGTGAACCGGGGCTTAAAATTTAGTAATGAGATTGCAACATACAATTGCGCCTCAACTACTTCTAGAAATGTGTTCCGTTCAGTAACCTGGCTGGTATTGCTTTGATCAATATAATCAGGCAGAAAACAGATACAATCGTGATGTGATTAAATCCAATAAACAACAACCAATACATACCAAACACATGTTGATACTGCTTGTCGGTAACATTTTGAGCAACATGATTGTTTATTGCTCTTGGTGCCTCAACCGTCATGTAATTACCGTTTCCAATCTGAATGGCTCTACTATTTGATATAGTCAGATTGACAGATTTATCTAAAGAAAGGAAAAACAATCAGATTAATAATCAGTCACACCCGCACAGTTAGGTGAAAATACTTGACAAAGTATAGATTTGTATCTCAGTTTCCACATGAGTATCCTGTTAAAGAAGCCTTTTGAAAATGCTAGTGTTCTGGCTGTCTATGAACTCATTACAAGTCAATACAAGTCCTTTTAAATTGCCATTATAAGCAGCAATTGTATTGCATAGAGCAGTCCCTTATCTCCTCTTCTGGAGTCCCCCTCCAGCGCTCTCCGCTGCTCTTCTTCTGTGTGCCCCCATGGCAAGTTGTGTGCTATGTTGGCACATGTGCGAGCGTGGTCCCAAGCAGGGCTGGGACCAAGCCACACACAGTGCGGCTTGGTCCCGCTTCTTTCTCACAAAATTTGACTAAAGCCCTGTACACACGGGCCAGAATCTCATCAGGAAAAAAATCTCTTGCCGCCCGAGTGTACAGACACTCCTTTCAAAAGAACCGCGGTTCTCTTGGAAGGCAAGAACGCGGTGACGACATTGCGTAAGACGAGCATGCCATCTTGCTGCACCCTACCTATGCCTAGGAAGCTACCGTGCATGCGTCAAAGTCATTTCAAACATGCGCGGGTTTCCACGGCGACAGGTAAGCATACACACTCTCGGGTTGCAGTTGCGGTGCGGCCCAATTGATCTTTATGGGTGAGTTTGGGTGGCATCACTGCCTGCAGCCTTAGTTAAAACTGCTGCATCCACACCATGTGAAAAATCAGAAAAATGTACCCAAACAAGCAAGATAAAGGTAAGGATATATAATTCAAAGTTCTAGGTCATTTTAGAATCAGAATATATTAAGTACCGTATTTCCCGGCGTATAAAGTGACTGGGCGTATAAGACGACCCCCTACTTTTTCAGCTAAAAGGTTGTTTTTGGGATATACTCACCTTATAAGATGACCCCCTTCTGACTCACCTCACTGTGCCCATTGCCTACCTCACTGTGCCCATTGCCTACCTCACTGAGCCCATTGCCTACCTCACTGAGCCCATTGCCTACCTCACTGAGCCCATTGCCTACCTCACTGAGCCCATTGCCTACCTCACTGTGCCCATTGCCTACCTCACTGAGCCCATTGTATACCTCACTGTGATCATTGCCTACCTCACTGTGCCGATCTCCATACCTTATCCCTGTATGCAGAGTCAGACTGCGTGCGTCCATTGTTCAAAAGCCACGACTCCTACTCGTCCTGTTCTGTGATAGGCGGAAAACACTGTGTTTTCCAGCAGAGCCTGTGTTCTGTGCTCCGCCTATCATGGAGGTCCTCTCGTCCGAGGACGAGAGGACATCCGTGATAGGCGGAACGCTGAACACAGTCTCTGCTGGGAAACTGAGTGTTCCGCCTATCAAGGAACAGGACGAGTAGGAGGCGTGGCTTTTGAACAATGGACGCACGCAGTCTGACTCTGCATACAGGTACCGGCGTATACGATTTTTGGGGGATATTTTTAAGTACAAAAGGTCATCTTAGGCTCCATTCACACTAATGCTTTTTTTGGTGCATTTTGCAGAAATGCAAGCAAATTTTTTAACATGGTTTGCTATGGAACATGTTCACATCAATGCTTTTTTGTGCCTCTGCGGTTTTGAAAAGGATCAGGGACTTTTTTTCCAGCAAAAAGCAGCGTTTTGCATGCAATAGAATTCAATGGACCTGCATCCAAATGCATTTTGCTGTGATTTTGCCGCGATTTGCGTTTTTTTCCCCAACCTGTTCATAGCTAGTTGTTAAAGGAAATGTAAAAAAAAAAAACGCAGCAAGCACTGCAAAAAGCATTGCAAAAATGCTCAAAAGCAACATGCATAGGTGTGAATCGAGCCTTATACGCCGGCAAATACGGTATGTTCTTCTCTTGGACCTTACCTGGAATGTACGTGTCCAGACTATGATTTCCTAGATAGCCAAAGTTTCCCTTAGGGAAAGGAGTATTCCCAGGTGAGCCTAAACAGAAAAAAAAAAAACATAAATGGCAAATATGAATAGGTCCTAGCAGTCCTGCAGCATGTAAATAAAAAATTTGATATATATATATATATATACATACATACACACCTTCACCGGCCACTGTATTAGGTACACCTGTTCAATTGCTTGGTAACACAAATTGCTAATCAGCCAATCACATGGCAGCAACTCAATGCATTTAGGCTGGGTTCACACTACTACACTACTTTCATCCTACTTTGCTCTGTGTTCAATGTTTCCCTATGAGAGCGTCTTGTAGCATCCTACACAAGTCGGTTCGACTTTGAAAATGCTCCCTGTACTACTTTTGGTCCTACATTGATCCTACTTCAGGCCCATTGAATATCATTGAAGTCGGACCAAAGTAGTATCCTGTTCATGAAAGTAGGATGGATGTAGGACCAATGTAGGATCAATGTAGGACCAATGTAGCAGAGCAAAGTAGGATGAAAGTAGTGTAGTAGTGTGAACCCAGCCTCAGGCATCTAGAAGTGGTAAAGACAACTTGCTGAAGTTTAAACTGAGCATCAGAATGGGGAAGAAAGGGGATTTAAGTGACTGAATGTGGCATGGTTGTTGGTGCCAAACAGGCTGGTCTGAGTATTTAAAAAACTGCTGATCTACTGGGATTTTCATGCACAACCATCTCTAGGGTTTACAGAGAATGGTTCGAAAAAGAGAAAATATTCAGTGAGCGACAGTTGTGTGGAGGAAAATGCCTTGTTCAGGTCAGAGGAGAATGGGCAGACTGGTTTGAGATGATAAAAAGGCAACAGTAACTCAAATTACCACTTCTTACAACCAAGGTACCGTATTTTCCGGTGTATAAGACGACTTTCTGGATGCAAAAACATGTTCAGTGCCATATGACCTCCAAACATGGTGTATATTATAGCATCCAAAGAGTTCAATTTTGGTCTCATCTCACCAGACTATATTCTCCTAGTTTTTCACAGGCTTGTCGAAATGTTGTCCAGCGAACTTTAAACAAGCTTCAACATGCTTTTTCTTCAGCAATGGAGTCTTGCGTGGTGAGCGAGTGTACAGGCCATGGCGGCTCAGTGCATTACTTATTGTTTTCTTTGAAATAATTGTACCTGTTAATTCCAGGTCTTTCTGATGCTCGCCACAAGTGGTCCTTGGCTCTTGGACAACTCTTCTGATAATTACCGTATTTTCCGGCGTATAAGACGACTTTCTGGATGCAAAAACATGCATCCAAAGTCGGGGGTCATCTTATACGCCGGGGACGGTCTTCGTGCTGCCAGCGTCAATGATTTGAAAGCCGCGCCTTCTTCTCAGACTGTCCTGTGTTAGGCGGAACACAAATCTTCCCAGCAGCGCCTCTGTTCTGTGTTCCTCCTATCACAGATGCCTTCTCATCCTTGGACGAGATGAGAAGACGTCCGTGATAGGCGGAACACAGAACAGAGGCGCTGCTGGGAAGATTTGTGTTCCGCCTAACACAGGACAGTCTGAGGAGAAGGCGCGGCTTTCAAATCATTGACGCTCGCGCTCGCAGCACGGAGACTGTCACCGCCTGCAAAAAAGTGAGTGTTTGCAGTGATTGCACTGGGGGGCAAGTTCAGGCACAGTGGGGGCAAGTGATGGCACAGAGAGGGGCAAGTGATGGCACAGAGAGGGGCAAGTTCAGGCACAGTGAGGGGCAAGTGATGGCACAGAGAGGGGCAAGTGATGGCACAGTGAGGGGAAAGTGATGGCACAGTGAGGGGCAAGTGATGGTACAGTGAGGGGCAAGTGATGGCACAGTGAGGGGCAAGTGATGGCACAGTGAGGGGCAAGTGATGGCACAGTGAGGGGCAAGTGATGGTACAGTGAGGGGCAAGTGATGGCACAGTGAGGGGCAAGTGATGGCACAGTGAGGGGCAAGCGATGGCACAGTGGGGGCATGTAATGTAATGGCACAGTGAGGAATGTAATGTAATGGCACAGTGAGATTTGAAAAAGCCTGTTTCTGTCAGCGGTCCTGGCTACCCCTCAGCTTCCAGAAAGACTAATAGGAAGGGGGTAGTCTTATACAGTGAGTATATCCCAAAACCAACATTTTTCCTGGAAAATTAGGGGGTCGTCTTATACGCCCAGTCGTCTTATACGCCGGAAAATACGGTATGCAGAATACCAGCTCTGAATGTATAACACATCGAACTTCGATGCAAATGGGCTACAGAAGAAGACCACTTCGGGTGCCACTCCTGTGAGCTACTAACAAGAAACTGAGGCTACAATTCACACAGGCTTAGCAAAATTGGACAATAGAAGACTGGAAAAACGTTGTCTGGTCTGATGAGTCTCGATTTCAGCTGCAACATTCAGATAGTAGAGTCAGAATTTGGCATAAACAACATGAAAGCATGGATCCATCCTTCCTTGTATCAACAGTTCAGGCTGGTGGTGGTGGTGTAATGGTGTGGGGGATATTTTCTTGGCACACTTTGGGCCCCTTAGTACCAATTGAGCATCATTTAAATGCCACGGCCTACCTGAGTATTGTTGCTGACCATGTCCATCCTTTTATGACTACAATGTACCCATCTTATGATGGCTACCTACAGCAGGATAATGTCAAAAAAGCTCAAATCATCTCACCACTGGTTTCTTGAACATGACAATGAGGTCACTGTACTCCAATGGCCTCCACAGTCACCAGATCTCATCCAATAGCACACCTTTGGGATGTGGTGGAGATTTTCATCATGGCTGTGCAGCCGACAAATCTGAAGCAACTGCGTGATGCTATCATGTCAATATGGACCAAAATCTCTGAGGAATGTTTCCAACAGCTTGTTGAGTCTATGCCAAGAAGAATTAAGGCAGTTCTGAAGGCAAAAGGGGGTCCAACCTAGTATTAGCAAGGTGTACCTAATAGTGGCCGGTGAGTGAGTGTGTGTATATATATGACAGCCTATATGTTTCTCTCAGTACAGGCTTGGTCTTAAGAGGAAATGTTAGAGGCAATTTAGGCCTCTGTCAGGCGTGACATAGTACAGATCAAGTCTTTTAAAGAGGCCTCAGTAATCTCAGTCTTAAAATTACCAGTTAAAAGTATTTACTTTAAATCTACTATACTACACCTATTGATAGATAACTTGGTACAACAAAGGGCTACAACTTTGCAGTCTTTCAGGCTTAGGCCAGCCATACGTGGTTTAAATCTTGTGGGTTCAGTAGGAACCCCGGCCGAGATTCGAACTGTTAATGGGCAGGCTGAATGTACCAACATGACCTATCAATTTAGGTACCGCTAGCGATAATCACTGTCATCTCCCAGTAGGGATGACTTCCCCCTGCCAGGAAAAGACAATGGCCCGGCAGGAGAGATTCCCACATCAACATTGTCTGTGTTGATGGGGAAATCGTGCAAATTTCCCATGGTTGCAGGAAATAAGTTTGCTCCGTGTATGGCCAGCCTTAGGCCCCTTTCACACAGGCGGACCGTTCAGGTTGCCTGCCAGTTTTTTAGGTGGACCTGAACGGGCGCTCCGTGCTCCTCTATGGAGCCACGGATGTCAGCGGTGACATTCCCGCTGACATCCGACCCAACAAAGTGTGATGGAGGAAAACCCTACTTTTCCTTCCTTCTGGTGGATCGGATCGGGTGACAACGGACTCTACGGTCTGTCGTCATCCGATCCCCCATAGAGGAGAGCGGAGCTCTGACAGGTCGGTCCCTGCACAGTGTGCAGAGACAGACCTGTCATCTGCCTGCTCAGCGGCGGTCGACAGAGCGATCCCCACTGAGCAAAGCGGAGCCCGTAAAAGTGCCCTTACTGTACAATTTGAAGGACAACATTGCTCTCTGGTCGCTCTTATGTTCTCTTGAAATCCCTCTGATACATGTGTCACTTTGATTGCATTGCTGAAAAACTGGCAGGGGAGTTGGAGCAAAGTGGCCCTAAAGCATTGGTTCTAAACTTGGGGTCAGGACCCCCTTGGGGGTCAAATGACGATTTTCCAGGGGTCACCAAAACCTGGGCTGTTCCTGAAGCACACACTGCTCTCCCAGCCTTTTTGCAGCCACCCAGAAGGGCTGTCCCTGGAGTCTGATGACACCCAGCTAGGCTGTTCCTGGAGCCCACAGCCACCCACTCAGCCTCATTCAGTTTACGGCATGGCTTGGGGGCAGAGACTAGAGGT
Source organism: Rana temporaria (assembly GCF_905171775.1). NCBI lineage: Eukaryota > Metazoa > Chordata > Amphibia > Anura > Ranidae > Rana > Rana temporaria. The sequence goes on along the minus strand of NC_053493.1, from coordinate 240,738,766 downwards.
CAGCTGACTGGTGAGGAATGTGAAGTGGGAGGGGCTGGAGGAGACAATATCTCTTGATTTCGGCATAGGTGTCACTGCTACGAAACACCACAAAGTCGGAGAAACAGTGAGTAACACTACCTGTGATTATAGTTGTCATTAAAAGTCCCCACTACAGTTCTCAGATCAGCAGGGTGACCTTGATCAAGAGCACCTAAGTTGGCTGATCAGAACTCCCCCCAACATTGCCACTAACCCCAACTCCCCGCAAGCACTGCCACTCATCCCGTTCCCCCCCCACCCTCCACCAAGGAGTAAGAGAAGGAATAATGTAAGGGGGAGCAACAAAGAAAAAAGGAGAGAAAGAATAAGAGAAAGAACAAGAAATACGGTTAGAGAGAGGGATGGGATAAAAAACAAGAAATTAGGATACCCCGAGATAAAAGGTAAAGTAAGGAGAACAAAGAGAAAGAGTGTCCGTGGGTTGGGGGCGCAAATTCCTTTTCTTGCCTTGGGCGCTGACAACCCACGCTACGAAAATAATTTTACTGTTAGGGGTCCCACAACTTCGAAAATTTTATCAAGGGGTCACGGCACTAGAAAGGTTGAGAACCACTGCCCTAAAGGTTCATGTACACAGTGCAAGTGTCCCACTTACCATTTGTTTAACCTTTGTGTGGGGGTAAATACTACATTAAGCATGCCATACACAGAGCGTAGTTTGGCCGGTTCCTGATGATCCACCTGCAACTTGGATTGTGGGTGGACCTACTGGCATTACTCAATCTGAAAATTGAAGGAGCTGGGCAGAAAATTGTCAGCCAAACCGTAACTGCGCCTCATCAGCTGCAGTCACTCTTTGGTTATTTTGACAGCTACAGGTGCCAGCTGTCAGAATAAAATAGCCAGCAGCCAGAAATGTATTCATCTACACTGTTTAGCATGGATTGGGAATCAATACATTTCTCTTGTTCAGGCCTCAGGGGACATATATCCACAATGCAAATGGAAGCTGCAAACACACTTACCTCCTGTGTAACTGACATTACTAGCATATGCATAGCCTGGGTGTTGTGGGTAAAGAATTGGCATCTCCGATTCTGCAACAGGAACTTTAGTAGAATCATATGGCATAAAATCATGCATTCCTTGCCAACCGTCAAGTTGCCCATGAGGATATGCCCCTGGTTCAGGTGTAGATGGTGGCATCGCTGAAATATGTGGATTGAACATTCCGTGGTGTTCATTAGACACATAGATGTAATTTGGGTCCCCCTGAGTAAGTTGCTCAGGGCTGTGAAGTCCATTGGCAGGTGTAAAATTCCCCGTATTTTGTGGATTCACAATACGTGGTTTATTAAACATTTTACAACTGCTGAGCTCACTTGGAGCACCTGGGTTGGAAGGGTTAGTCACATTCTCAATACGACTGCCAGTCTGATGATAATTCATTTCTTCTTGCAGTTTCCGCTGTAAGTCATCATATTTTTCTTCCTCACTCTCTTCTGGCTCATTGGAAGCCCTGAACAAACGCTCATTAATGTTTCCGTGTCCCAAGCCCAGGTTGCTATGAAGAGACCGGGGTGTATCTAGAAAAAGACAAAACATGTCAGACCTGACATAATAGTAAATAAATAAAAGTGGCACCTTTTGGGTACCTACTCCCACATCTGGCCGAGTCCGGCCCCCCTCCTCCTTCTCCTGCAGCTGGCCCAATCAGAGAGGCCAGCGTGCTTCACGCATGCGCATTAGGGAACCATAAGTGAAGCTGCAATTCTTCACTGGCGGTTTCCCTTAGTGGAGATGGCAGCGACAGCACCCGATTGAAAAATTGGTTCGGGTGAAGATACTGCTGGATTCCTGGACAGGTAAGTGTCCCAATATAAAAAGTCAGCAGCTACAGTATTTGTAGCTGCTGACTTAATTTTTTTTCTGCAGGAGCCTGGAGCTCATATTTAACACAAGGTTTCTCACAGAGGGATTCCAGCTTTACACAGCAGAACAAGAAGCAAACAAAAACGCTGAGCCCTCTGGCTGTCCTGTTAGCAGGACCACTGTTCCTTACACTGGTCTCCCAGACCATTGGCTCTTCAGGCTCACTTAACCTTTATTCACAGCACCTATACTGGCCCACTCCTGCCCTCTGGATAGGGTTTTTCAGCCCCGCGAGCTTTGTCTCTCTAGAGACTTCCAGATTCCCTCCAGCTCACTGGACCCGCTAGCCGCGTCAGCTTTCTTGGCCTCCAAGACCCATGTAGCTGCCCAGACTTTCCCAGTCTTTAGGCAAGGAATCCACCTCACAAGGGATGCATCCTACAGAAGGAACTCCCAGTTCTTCTGACAGGGTTCTGTCTTCAAATGGCAGCAACTGCAACTCCTATTTCAACTGCTGTAGCTCTGATCAGGCTTATAACAACTCTGCATATCTGTGCATTCACACCGGTGGCAGGTGTCTTGCAAAGGCCAGATTCAGGGTGGAGGTTCCTTTCCACCCAAGACACTTTGGAACCTTCAAACTCCAGGCCCTGAAGCGGGATTACCAAACCTGGAGAAAACTTGGTTCTAAAGTCTCAAGGCTCAAGGTTTTTTACCTTCATACATGAAGGTAAAAAAATCCTCAGTGTGCGGCAGGTCCCCTGCCCCCCCCCCCCCCCCAATACCTACCCACTCAATACAGCAGTATGCAAGAGATCAGCAGTCCTCCTGGGTCAGTTTCTCCTCCTTGGCTGAGACAGCAGCGGGAGCCATTGGCAATCACAGCCAGTGAGCCCATGACGCGAGAGCGGGGGCGGGGCTGGACCATACTCCATATGTGAATGGACACACAGTGCAGCGACTCGGAAGCTGCTTGCTATGGGGGCAGGAGGCAGGAGGGAGGGACCAGGAGCTCTGTCAAGGGAACGCGAGAAGAGGAGGATTGGGGCTGCTTTGTGCAAAACCACAGCACAAAGCAGGTTAGTATGACATGTTTGTTAGTTTTTTGTTTTTTTTTACGTTTTTTGTCTGCCTTTAATATCAATTTAAAGAATAAGTTCACCTTTCATAGCATGTTTAATGTTACATCCATATTCAGGGTGTAACATGTAACATGTTATGAAAGGACCGGCCCCCACTCTCCCACTTTGACAGCTAGCAGGGGATCTTCACAATTTAAAAAAAAACGCGCCATATGCCTGGTCACGTTACTCAGTCACAGTGTTCTGTAAATAGAAAACTACAAGTCCCAACACATTTAGTTTTCATTGAACTACCATGGTAGTGAGCACCATGGTAGTTCATTGATTCTTCCTGTCAAATTGTATCGGCCTGCTTGTACGAGGTACGAGCAAGCAGATACACTGACAGATCTCCAGGAGACTTACATGGCATCAGCGATCTGCTGATCCCTGGTGAAATGCTTTACAAAAAACGTATCTATTAAAATAGAGCTTTCCCCACCCACAATCCACATGCTGAAGCTTCTCAGGCTGAACCTTTGAGAGTCCTGTGTAATCTCTGTACCAATTTACTAAACTCATACCACATGTCCACAACAACCCATGCAATCCATACATACAAAGAAACCAAAACAAATACGTTCAGGAATTAAGTCATGTGTAATAAAATGGAATGACACAGTGAAAAAGTATTGAACACGCAAACTGAAAATTATTGAATACTTGGTACAAAATCCTTTGATGGTAATGACAGCTTCAAGACGCCTCCTGTATGGAGAAACTAGTCACACGCATTAGGCCTCGTACACACGACCGAGTTTCTCGGCAAAAACCAGCAAGAAACTTGCTGGGAGATATTTTTTTGCCGAGGAAACCGGTCGTGTGTACATTTCCGTCAAAGAAAACTGTTGAGAAACTCGACGAGCCAAAAAGAGAGCATGTTCTCTATTTCCTTGATGGGAATGGAGAAAATTGGCTTGTTGAGTTCCTCGACAGCCTAACAAGGAACTCGACGAGGAAAACGATGTGTTTCGCCAGTCGAGTTCCTCGGTCGTGTGTACGAGGCTTAACTCAGGTGTGAATCTGGAAGGTTCCATGGGCCTCTTCTATGAACTCTGATCTTTAGTTCTTTCTATAGATTTTCTATTGAATTCATCAGGTGACTGGCTGGACCATTCTAGCAGCTTTATTTTCTTTCTTTGAAACAATTAAGTTTCCTTGACTTTGTGTTTGGGATCATTGTCTTACAGAAATGTCCACCCTTGTTTCATCTTCATCATTCTAGTAGATGGCAGCAGATTTTTATCAAGAATGTCTTGGTACATTTTTCCATCCATCCTTCCTTCAATAGCTTGAAGTTTACCAGTACCGTATGCTGAAAAACTGCCCCACACCATGATGTTCCCACCACCAAACTCCAAACTTCACTGTTGGTATGGTGGGTATTTTTGGGGTGATGTGCAGTGCCATATGACCTCCAAACATGGTGTATATTATGGCATCCAAAGAGTTCAATTTTGGTCTCATCTCACCAGACTATATTCTCCTAGTTTTTCACAGGCTTGTCGAAATGTTGTCCAGCGAACTTTAAACAAGCTTCAACATGCCTTTTCTTCAGCAATGGAGTCTTGCGTGGTGAGCGTGCAATACAGGCCATGGCGGCTCAGTGCATTACTTATTGTTTTCTTTGAAATAATTGTACCTGTTAATTCCAGGTCTTTCTGATGCTCGCCACAAGTGGTCCTTGGCTCTTGGACAACTCTTCTGATAATTATTAAATTAAATCTTGCAAGGAGCACCTGGTCGTGGCCGGTTTATGGTTAAATTATGTTCTTTCGACTTCCGGGTTATGGTCCCAACAATGCTCACTGGAACATTCAGAAGTTTAGAAATCCTTTTGTAACCAATATCATCAGTATGTTTTGCAACAATAAGGTTGCAAAGGTCCTGAGAGCGCTCTCTGCTTTTACCCATCATGAGAGGTTTCTTGTGTGACACCTTAGTAATGAGACACTGTTTTATAGGCCAACAGTTGATACTGATATCAATTTGTACTGACAAGGGGCAGGATTGCTTTGTAATTACTGATAGATTTTAGCTTGTGTCTTGTCTTTTTGCACCTCCCTTTCTTCATGTTTTCAATACTTTTTCCCTGTGTCCTTACATTTTATTACACATAACTTATTTTCTGAACGAATTTGTTTTGGTTTATTTATATGTTTATTTATATGTATGGATTGCATGGGTTGTTACTGACGTGGTGGAAATTTCATGTCAATAGCACCTTTAGAAATATATTTACCTAGAAAAATGGTGACGTGTTCAATACTTATTTTACCGGCAGTACATATATACAGTAATGGCATTGTATTATTGTATTAGGCTTCTAATGTTCTTTTTTATAAGGCTGTAATATATAGGGAAGGCAACATACCTCTTGGTTGCATACTGGGAGGTTCTGCATCACAGTCTAGCTGCAAAGATGCCATCCTTTGAATAAATGCTTCTGGCTCCGGGTAATTTTCCTAAATGCACAAAAGAAGTGTAATGAAATATAATTTACAGCATACTATACAGGAGGAAATTTTAGATGGAGACACAAAATTGGGAGGCAACAATTTTAAATTTGGATGATTATAACGTCAGTATTTATTACCATACAGTTCACTTTCAAATTTTGATTTTGAAACTGATGACCATTTTGGCCCAGGCATTGCTGATTACTAGTCATTCAGATTGTGTATATCCAATTTTTGGGACACCGTGGTCCAGATTCTCAAAGGACTTACGACGGCACAGCGCCATGTACGCCATCGTAAGTCCTAATCTGGCCCGTCGTATCTATGTGACTGATTCTTAGAATCAGTTACGCATAGATATCTATTAGATCCGACAGGCGTAAGTCTCTTACGCCGTCAGATCTAAACTGCAATTTTTTTTTGCCCGCTAGGTGGCGCTTCCGACGATTTCCGCGTCGAGTATGCAAATTAGCTAGATACGCGAATTCCCGAACGTACGCGTGGCCGACGCAGTAAAGTTACCATGTTTACGTTAGGCTTTTCCCGGCGTAAAGTTCCCCTGCTATATGAGGCGCAGCCAATGTTAAGTATGGCCGTCGTTCCCGCGTCGAAATTTGAAAAAGTTACGTCGTTTGCGTAAGTCGTCCGTGAATGGGGCTGGACGTAATTTCCGTTCACGTCGAAACCAATGCTGTCCTTGCGACGTCATTTGGAGCAATGCACACTGGGATATTTTACGGACGGCGCATGCGCAGTTCGTTCAGCGCGGGGACGTGCTTCATTTAAATGATACACGCCCCCTACCCGCCGATTTGAATTCCGCCGGGTGATTTACGCTACGCCGCGGCAACTTTACAGGCAAGTGCTTTGTGAATAAAGCACTTGCCTGAAAAACTTGCGGCGGCGTAACGTAAATCGGATCCGTTTCCCCTGCCGCAGAGATACGCCCAATGTACCTGAATCTGGCCCCCTGTATTTTGCAGCCTCACAAGAATGTTGGAACTACATAATTTAAGGCCCCTTACACACAGGGTGAACTGCGGCTGTGATCCGCTTCCTAAGCAGGGGATTTCTCCGCTGATCCCTGCTGAGCAGGCAGATGACGTGTGAAGCCTGTGTCTGGTCCGCTCATGCAGAGACACAATCTGCTTTCCCTCATTGGCGTGGTCCAGATGTAAATGGACCGCCTGTCCGTTTACATCCAACTGCCATGCGATCCGCTAGAACCAGTGATCTCCAAACTATTGTATTGTATCCCCACTCGTATAGACCCACTCGCTGGGTCTCACCCAATCCTCCTACCCTTGGGGACTGAATATTTCTGAATATTTTTTTAATATCTTTGAAAACTTAGATAATAATGAATCAAATGTATTGATGGCAAACTGACTTTTTTTTATGTTTGTTATTGTTTTTTGTGTTTTTTTTATTATATATTTGTTGGTATGAAAACTTTATTGGAGATCTAAAGGCAGAAGGTTTTTTATCTTAATGCATTCTATGCATTAAGATAAAAAAAACGTTAGTGTGTAGCAGCCTCCCCAGGATCCCCTCTTTACTTACCTGAGCCCCATCTCTTTCCAGCAACGTCCACGAATGTCTAAGTCGACCGGGACACTCCTCCTGATTGGCTGAGACACAGTAGGGGCACCATTGGCTCCCGCAGGTGTCAATCACATCCAGTCAGACAATCAGGGGAGAGAGGGGGCGGGGCCAGTCTGGCTCCATGTTTGAATGGACACATGGAGCTGTGACTCGGCTTCAGTGCCCCCATAGGAAGCTGATGACTGTGGGGGCACTTGAGGAGGGAGTGGCCAGGACAATCACTTTAATAATAAAATCAGATCAAAAACAGATACCTTACATATTACGCTGTAAAATTGCGCAAGCCTGTGGAATGGTGCTAAACTACAGTACCTAAAAATCTCTATAGACGATGCTTTAAAAGCCTTTACAGGTACCTCTTCTGCTCTTTCCCATCATACCAGTTCTGACCTTTTGGGAACCCAAATCTATGTGGGTTTGGCCACATACAGCTATACCCCTACAACTTTCTATTTGTCTATCTTTATTTGAGATTGAATTTCAGCATTGTGGTCTTACACAGGTGATTTTTAACCCGGTTGGCACACCCCTTTAATTTGCTGAGTCAAAGACATGGCAAAATGTTTCTAAATCTTCCCATGCCTTTCTCCACACTGTATAACTGTTTAAATAACATGATATCTCAGGAGACCTTGTGAACATGAGCTATATACTGTAAGCTTGTCACTACTGTAATACTACAAATTGTGTTGTTTTTTTTGTGACTACTCTGGTATATAGTGAACTGTACATTCCTTCTCCAATGAAAAAAAATCAGGAGGTCTGGAGCTAGAATTATTGCTCTTGCTCTGACGTTCGTGGCAATATCTCACATGTTTACATATGCGTGCAGGACTTGCGTGCGCGTTTGCATCTGCACGTAATTTCCTCTCACTGTGTCCCAGGATATGGATGCCTTCAGTTCAGTCACAATTTTACTGGGCTTTCTCATTTGATCGGGAGAGGGACCCCCTTCCACCACCTGTAAAAGTGATCCAGTGGCTCTATAACCGCTCATAGTGACTTTTACATTGTAGCGAATCATCCGCTGAAAAAAATTATACTGGAATCATGGTTGTAGGCTCAACTATGATCCCAGTATAACCACTTCAATGATAGTCCGTTTATAAACGCCCTAAGCACGGGAAGTGGTTACAGAAATCATTACCTTCGAGACTGCTTGTATGCAAAGGACTTTTTTCTCCCTCTTTTCTGTTTTTGTTATTGCTGTATTTGCATTTCTATACAGATGCTTGTACTTTATTTAAATAATTTTTATATTAAATCATCAGGTTATATAATGTGTTTTCTATATTTCCCATGCATAAACTACTACTGAAGTACTGAAGTATTAACACAAATGTATTGCGTTATCCCATAAGAACTGTAATGTTCCTGCTTTTAGCATTGGGATTTTACCATCTGAAAACATTGGCATACAGCGTAGATCTACAACTTTTCCCGAGACACATTAGGTATAAGGCCGCATTCACACTTCAGAGTTTTGAATCGCAGAAAATCTGTGAAAGTGCTGATGTGTGAATGACAAATTGAATGACTCACATTTGAGATGCCATTCATTTGAAAGACATCTAAATTTGCGGTGTCACGTGATAAATCGCGCTGCAATCGCGGCAACCCACATCGCAAAAAGAAAAGAATTCAGGAGCTACTTTTGGGCGACATGCTTTACGCGATTCAAAACGCTGAAGTGTGAATGCAGCCTAAATTCCTCTATATGAATGTTCTGCACCCAAATTTTTCTGCTCAGTGAGCCAGGATGTGGGTATCACTACGTTTTTAGGATGTTGAATCTTGACTGGCTTGTGTTCTGCCTCAAACAGAAGCTGCTCATGCATTTCTTCCACACCCAGAACATTAAACAACTTAAAGGCATAGTTTACCTTGCAAAAATGTAACCAATGCACCCACATTAACCACTTCCCGACGGCCGTACGACTTTATACGGCCGCAGGGTGGCTCTAAATCTCCGGGAGGCCGTGTTTTTATGGCCTCCTCTCCTCCTGGCCACTGGGGGGCGCACGAGCGCACGCCCGCCGCATCACCGATGCCGATGCGCGTGCCTGGCGACCGCGATGTCCGCCAGGCTCCCGCGATCGGCGGTTACAGAGAGAAGGACATGGATCTGTGTGTGTAAACACACAGATCCATGTCCTGTCAGGGAGAGAGGAGACCGATCTGTGTCTCTTGTACATAGGGACACAGATCGGTCACCTCCCCCAGTCACCCCCCTTCCCCCACAGTTAGTAACACTATATAGGGTACACATTTAACCCCTTCCTCACCCCCTAGTGTTAACCCCTTCAATGCCACTCACATTTATACAGTAATTAGTGCATATTTATAGCACTGATCGCAGTATAAATGTGAATGGTGCCAAAAATGTGTCAAAAGTGTCCGATGTGTCTGCCATAATGTCGCAGTACCGATAAAAATCGCAGATTGCCGTCATTACTAGTGAAAAAAAATAATAATAATAATAATTCTGTCCCCTATTTTGTAGGCGCTATAACTTTTACGCAAACCAGTCGCTTATTGCGATTTTTTTTTTTACCAAAAATATGTAGAATACGTATTGGCCTAGACTGAGAAAAAAAAAAAGTTTTTTTTTCAAAATTGTCGCTCTATTTTTGTTTATAGCGCAAAAAATAAAAACCGCAGAGTTGATCAAATACCACCAAAAGAAAGCTCTATTTGTGGGAAAAAAAGGACGTCAATTTTGTTGGGGAGCCACGTCGCATGACCGCGCAATTGTCAGTTAAAGCGACGCAGTGCCGAATCGCAAAAAGTCCTCTGGTCAGGAAGGGGGTATATGTGCCCAGTAAGCAAGTGGTTAATAAAATAAAAAAATTGCATTTATTTTTGCATTGGCACCTGCAGAGGATTGCAACCACAATCAGTGTATCATGGAGGCAGTATACAGACTATTCAACCAGCCCCAGAAGTGCACAGCAGTATGGACCCTCGGTTATGGGGTTGGAGGAAGTGATCACACCGCATTTGTGCCCTATTGAGTTCCATAAATCTATCTTCCCCAGTGGCAGAGGAGACCTGTAGTCTTTTCATTGTCAAATCTCTTTAAATGTATCTGCTGAATTCAAAACAAAATTGGTGTATGCAGAGTAAAGAATTTGGTAATTTAGGCAAGTAAAAGGGCATATATTAGGTTTAGGGGTGTATCTAAACATGTATTATGTTACACCCTAAATGTGGGTGTAAAAGGACACATGGTCAGAAGTGTAGACCAGTGGTTTCTAAACTGCGGCTCTTTGCCTGCCTTTATTCGGCCCTTGGGGCACCATTCCTCCCACTGATACAAGGCACTTTGGGCCAGATTCTGAAAGAATTACGTTGCTCCACGGCAGCGTAACGTATCTGATTTACGTTACACCGCCGCAGGTTTACAGCGCAAGTGCCTGATTCACAAAGCTCTTACCTGTAAACTTGTGGTGGTGTAACGTAAATCCGCTCGGCGCAAGCCCGCCTAATTCAAATGGGGTGGGCACCATTTAAATTAGGGGCGTTCCCGCGCCGAACGTACTGCGCATGCTCCGTTGGGAAAATTACCCGACCTGCATTGTGCTAAATGACGTCGCACGGACGTCATTTGTTTAGGCGTTAACGTAAATGGCGTCCAGCGCCATTCACTGACGACTTACGCAAACAACGTGATTTTTTAAATTTCGTCGCGGGAAAGACGGCCATACTTAACATGGCTTAGAACAACTAGGGCTCAGCCCTAATTTTACGACGCGTATCTCGACGGAAACGACATAAAGTTAGAGCGACGGGTAACGCGGACGTTCGCGGATCGCCGTAACTAGTCATTTGCATATTCTACGCCGACCGCAATGGCCTCGCCACCTAGCAGCCGGCATAGAATTGCAACCTTAAGATCCGACAGTGTAAGTCAATTACACCTGTCGGATCTTAGGGCTAGCTATGCGTAACTGATTCTATGAATCAGCCGCATAGTTAGGAGGGGCAGATCACAGAGATACGACGGCGTATCAGGAGATACGCCGTCGTATCTCTTTTGTGAATCTGGCCCACTTTCTCTTACTGACACCAACAAAGAGGCACCACTCCTTCCACTGATGTAAGGAGTTGCACAAAATTCCTCCTATTTCCACTGACACCAACGATGTGACACCAATGACGGAGCACTATTCCTCCCACAGACACCAATTTAGAATTTCGGAATTTCGAATCTTCTTTTCGAATGTCCGAATTACCAAAATGTAGAATATCGAATTTTCGAAAATTCAAATTTGAAAATTCTGAAAATCCGAAAATTTCGGAAATACTAATTTGTCAAAATTAATTGAAAAACGAATTTGGAACTAAACGAATTGCACATATCTGCACATTACCTGCAATTTAGCCACATCACATTCAACGTTCTTTTCATATTTTTCAGAATACACAGGCCAGAATTGTTTTTCACAGTCTGAAAAGTAAAGTAACACATAAGGAACATGTTTAAAGTGTTACTAAAGCCACAACAGTAAAATCAGTCTGTATATGCAGAATAGCATGGTTATTATACTCACTGTGGAACTTAAGGGGTTAGTCCTCTGCATTGTGTAAAAAGGTTGTTTTATCCTGTATTCACAGATCCTCCCCCTCCTGCACTGTCTATCTGGGGAAGGCCAGCTAAAACACTCGCAGGGTAGCCAACCTGCACATGCTCAGTTGTGTATTTTATGCTGGAGAGAACATTTCCTTGTTCTCGGAGCTAGCCAGGTCACATGATATTGATATCACACATGTGGGTGTGTTTACAGGCTGTAGTGGAAATCTCCTCCTACCTGAACACACAGCTCTGGACAAACTCTGCAGTTTATCATGTGACCGTGGTATACAGATCAGCCAAAAAGGTATATAGTGGCACTATTTTAATGTAAAAAGAAGATTTATAAGCTGTGGGCACTGTGGATGGGCAGATTAACTATTTTCATATTACTGAGTTTAGCAACACTTTAACTAAAATGTTATTATCGTTCACTCAAACGCCACACCTTGCTCTCCTCCCATGTTCATAATATTACCTTTGTATCAATTGACCCTCCCTTTTTAGATTGTAAGCTCTAATAAACAGGACCCTCTGATTCCTCTTGTACCATATTGTAATGTAACTGTAATGTCTGCCTCCATTTTGTTAAGCAGGTGACAGGTTCTCACAGCTCTCTGGGCTCTGTTTAAAGGTTTATTTGTTTTTCTAGCTGACTGGGATTAATACTGCACATGTGTTTGTTGGGTTCATAGGAGTCAGTTAACTAACTGTAGATCTGTTCATGTATTGATGTACGGGTAGCATAATAAAGTGTATAAAGCCAGGTTGTGCCTGTGAAAGTACTGTGCTCAGCTGGCAAAGAAGAAAATAACTGCACTGGTCTGCCATCTGGACCAATGAATATAAACAGATGTTTGTACTATTTATTACTAACATTGTTGAAAAGGTGTGGGGATGTTTTTGGAAAAAAAGAGGGGTGAAGTATGACAGGATAATGTGATGTGGAGAAACAAAGTGTGAACAGACAACAGAGAAAAACCTTTTTAACCACTTAAGGACCGCCTAACGCCGATATACGTCGGCAGAATGGCACGGCTGGGCACAGGCACGTACAGGTACGTCGCCTTTATATAGGGAACGACGGTCAGTGACGTCACACGTCCAGCCACACCCCCCTACAGTAATACTCACTCCCTTAGAGCACACTTAACCCCTTAGCGCCCCCTAGTGGTTAACTCCTTCACTGCCATTGTCATTTTCACAGTAAACAGTGCATTTTTATAACACTTATCGCTGTGAAAATGACAATGGTCCCAAAAATGTGTCAAAGGTGTCCGATGTGTCCGCCATAATGTCGCAGTCACGAAAAAAAATCGCTGATTGCCGCCATTACTAGTAAAAAAAAAAAATGATTAACCACTTAACCACTTAGGGTACATGCACACGAGACGCTATTACAAACGCCTCTAATCTCAGCTTTTCGAAGGCAAAAAACGGCATTTAAAACGCCCGTTTTTGCCGCGAATTGCGCGGCGTTTTGCCGCGATTTGCGGCGTTTTACCGCGATTTGCGGCTGTCAGCGTTTATCCCCAAAACACTGTAGACCCTCCCCAAGCTCAGAATCAAACTATTTGTGCCGTGTTTTGCCGTGTTTAGCGGCGTTTTGCCGCGTTTAGCGGCGTTTTGCCGCGATTTGCGTCTAAAACGCAAAAGCTGAAAGCTTCTGAACCCAAAATTTTGGGTTTGGAAAAACGGCCCTAAACCCAACTGCTTTGAAACGCCAAAAAACGTGATCGTGTGCATGGACACATAGGATAACATTAAATGTGTTCAGGGGCAGTTGAAAAAAATGCCCAAATGCCTCTGAACTCGAGTTTAGCAGCGTCTCGTGTGCATGGGGCCTTAAGCCCCGGACCAATATGCAGCCTAAAGACCCAAGGGGTTTTTACAGTTCGGGACTGCGTCGCTTTAACAGACAATTGCGCGGTCATGCGACGTGGCTCCCAAACAAAATTGATGTCCTTTTTTTCCCACAAATAGAGCTTTCTTTTGGTGGTATTTGATCACCTCTGCGGTTTTTATTTTTTGCGCTACAAACAAAAATAGAGCGTCAATTTTGAAAAAAATTCAATATTTTTTGCTATAATAAATATCCCCCAAAAACATATATATAAAAAAAAAAATCCTCAGTTTAGGCCGATACGTATTCTTCTACCTATTTTTGGTAAAGAAAATCGCAATAAGCGTTTATCGATTGGTTTGCGCAAAATTTATAGCGTTTACAAAATAGGGGATAGTTTTATTGCATTTTTATTAAATTTTTTTTACTACTAATGGCGGCGATCAGCGTTTTTTTTTCGTGACTGCGACATTATGGCGGACACTTCGGACAATTTTGACACATTTTTGGGACCATTGTCATTTTCACAGCAAAAAATGCATTTAAATTGCATTGTTTATTGTGAAAATGACAGTTGCAGTTTGGGAGTTAACCACAGGGGGCGCTGTAGGATTTAGTGTTCACCTAGTGTGTGTTTACAACTGTAGGGGGGTGTGGCTGTAGGAATGACGTCATCGATCGAGTCTCCCTATATAAGGGATCACTCGATCGATGCAGCGCCATAGTGAAGCACGGGGAAGCCGTGTTTACATACGGCTCTCCCCGTTCTTCAGCTCCGGGGAGTGATCGCGACGGAGCGGCTATAAACGAATAGCCGCGCCGTCATCCCGGATCGCTCCCCGAGGGAATCCGACCGCCGCATGTAGCAGGGGGGGGGGGTCCCGATCGGACCCCCGACCCACGTCTAGGCAGGGACGTACAGGTACGCCAATGTGCCTGTACGTGCCATTCTGCCGACGTATATCTACATGCGGCGGTCGGGAAGTGGTTAATAAAAATGCCATAAAACTATCCCCTACATTGTAAACGCTATAACTTTTGCACAAACCAATCAATGAACGCTTATTGCAATTTTATTTTACCAAAAATAAGTAGAAGAATACGTATCGGCCTAAACTTTTTTTACATATTTTTTGGGGATATTTATTATAGCAAAAAGTTAAAAATATTGCATTTTTTTCAAAATTGTCGCTCTATTTTTGTTTATAGCGCAAAAAATGAAAACCGCAGAGGTGATCAAATACCACCAAAAGAAAGCTCTATTTGTGGGGAAAAAAAGACGCCAATTTTGATTGGGAGCCACGTCGCACGACCGCGCAATTGTCAGTTAAAGTGACGCAGTGCCGAATCGCAAAAAGGGGACAGGTCCTTAACCTACATATTGGTCCGGGTCTTAAGTGGTTAAAAATACTCAGATTAAATTCTAGACATGAAGAATTTCCCAGACCAAACTGATTTACACAACCACATTAAAAAACTAACTGGCCATTATCAAACTCTAGGTTGTGCAATGTAAACTCTTCACCCATTTTTTCACAGGTATATGACTATAAGAAAGATATTATAATACTATCTAGACCAGGCATGTCCAAAGTTCAGCCCATGGTCCGGTTTCATACGGCCCCACTGGTAATTTGGATATATATATCTTTTGTGGCCCCCAATGAATCCCCAAGTGGCACGCAGCACTCGGGGATTCGTTGGGGCCCACAAAATATATATACTGATCTATATTGTATTTATCGTTCCGCTGAGGGGACAGGGAGGGGGCGGGACAAATGCCGTCAGATTACATACAGGAGAATCTCCTGTTTACCCAGCGGTCTCTGTAATAGGAAGTTCCGTTTACTGGGCTGGCATTGGATGACTGTTCTGTCAATCATAGGAGTTGGGACATTGTATTAAAGAGGCCGCCGAGTAAACAGGAGATTCTCCTTTATGTAATCTGTTGGCACTCGTCCCGCCCCCTCCGAGGCTGCAGATGGGCATAGATCAGGCTGCACTGATGGCAATGATGAGGCTGCATTAATGGCAATGTGGAGGCTGCATTAATGGCAATGGGGAGGCCGCATTCATGGCAACGAGGAGGCTGCATTCATGGCAATGGGGAGGCTGCATTCATGGCAATGGGGAGGCTGCATTCATGCAAATGGTGAGGCTGCATTCATGCCAATGGTGAGGCTGCATTCATGCAAATGGTGAGGCTGCATTCATGCAAATGGTGAGGCTGCAGTCATGCCAATGGTGAGGCTGCAGTCATGCCAATGGTGAGGCTGCATTCATGCCAATGGTGAGGCTGCAAATGGGCACTGATAAGGCTGCATTGAGGGGCACTGACCCCTATTTTACTTCACAGTTCTTTATTAAAAAAAAAAAAATCCCTGAAACGTACCTCTTAAAATGAAGGTGCATGTTATACGCCGATAAATACAGTATATCCAAATAACACGCCCAAGCTCATCCTAAGGCCTCGTACACATGATAGGTTAACCAGAGGACAACGGTCTGATGGACCGTTTTCATCGGTCAAAACCGATCGCGTGTGGGTCCCATAGGTTAAAAAAAAGCCAACTTGTTTTAAAATTAACCTATGGATTCCTAACCGATAGGTCAAAACCGATCGTTAGTAGGCACGACCATCGGTTAAAAATCCACGCATGTTCAGAATCAAGTCGACGCATGCTTGGAAGCATTGAACTTCGTTTTTTTCAGCACGTCATTGTGTTTTACGTCACCGCGTTCTGACATGATCGGTTATTTAACCTATGGTGTGTAGGCGCGACGGACCATCAGTCAGCTTCATCGGTTAACCTAAGACAACGGTCCTTCAGACCGTTCTCATCGGATGGACTGATCGTGTGTACGAGGCTTTACACTCTTCACCACACACAGCCACAAAGGCAAGATAATTCTTGTTGGGCTGTGTATTAGTTCATTTGCATTTAATTTTAATGGTTCAAAGAATGTCAGGCAAAACGGTCGGCCCTAACACATGTTCACATCATCAAATCTGGCCCTCTTTGAAAAAAGTTTTGACACCCCTGGTCTGGACATATATTAAATTTTTTCTTATCTTGCTAACAGTGGCCCAGATTCAAGAAGCACTTGCGCCCGCGCAACCATAGGTTACGCAGCGCAAGTGCTTACTTGCTCCGGTGTAACGAGTGCTCCTGATTCAGGAACCTCGTTACACCGACTGCAGGCTAAAATCTGCGCGGCATAAGGCTCTTATGCCTCGCAGATTTTAGGCTGCATTCTTGCGGGGGCCGCTAGGGGGCGCTCCCATTGTGTATCAGCGTGTAGTATGCAAATTGCATACTACCACTGATTCACAAGCTTGCGCGGGCCCCGCGCAAGCCAGGTACGGAGTTTCCGTACGGCTACTTTTAGCGCAAGGCTGCCCCTTCTAATAGTAGGGGCAGTCAATGCTAAAGTATAGCCGGCCTTCCCGCGCCGTGAAATTTGAATTTCACTGTGTTTGCGTAAGTGAAACGTGAATGGCGCTGGACGCCATTCACGTTCACTTAGAAGCAAATGATGTCCTTGCGACGTCATTTGCTGCAATGCACGTCGGGAAAGTTTCCCGACGGAGCATGCGCTGTACGCTCGGCGCGGGAGCGCGCCTAATTTAAATGATTTCCGCCCCGGGCGGGATCATTTAACTTGCGCGCGCTTACGCCGGGCAAATTTGCCGGCACACCCTCGCAATTCACGGAGCTACTGCTCCGTGAATCGAGGGCAGCGCAAAATATTTGCGGGGGCGCAGGGCAAAATCGTTGCCCTGCTCCCCCGCAAATATCGCGCAATTCTACTTAAATCTGGGCCAGTGTCCCATAAATTCCAAGTTTATCCAATAAGTATAATTTGCTACCACTGTCACCTTAAAGGTTAAAAATGGGGTCACACTACATTGTCGTTATGTAGAATGCTGGGAAGTCCAGCTGTCGTGACCTTATGAGAGGACACAGTGACACAAACGGTTTTGGGGTAACTGTACAAGAAAAATTGGAAACTGGAAAATGTCCACCCAAAATGAAAGCATCATTCCTGGAGTGGAGATGGCCTTGGGTAGAGTCAGGGGCGGACTGACCACTCATGGGGCCCCCGGGCAATAGAAGATTATGGGGCCCCTCTGGCTTACAGATGGCCACCACGCCAGGAGGCAGTGCAGAGGCAGGGCAGCTAAAATCTTGGGATATTCACATTAAAAGCATGTCAGTTTCGGACATATCAGGGACAGATCTAAAAAAAACACAGATTTTTACCTACTGTCCCTGGTTTTACTGAGCCTGGCTACCCTGATGGGGCCCCCTAGTGGTATGGGGCCCTCGGGCAGTGCCCGAGTGACTCAATGGTCAGTCCGCCCCTGGGTAGAGTTGAACTTAAACTGTAATGATGAAATAAATTATAACCTTTATGCCAATTTTAATAAGCTAAACAATAAAAGAGTAATTTACTTTACCTTGAAAAGAAGGTCTTTCATCTGGATCATCCTTCCAGCATTGCTCCATGAGAATGGCTGCCTCTTGTAGACTATTGTACCTATCATCTGTGATACTTGGCCTTTGGCCTTGTTTTACACATAATGACAGCTGTGTATTACTAATGACATCTAAAAGACAACATGAAACAAAAACACTTATGAGCACATTTTCTTCATACCATTCATCATATATTGTCATTTATATTGCACAATATCTTAACACTTACCAACACGTTTGCATTATACAAATACGCTATGGATTTAAGTAAGGAAATATTTAAAGCCCAACTTCAGCCAAATCTTGATTTCCTATTAGGACAGCTGCTACAGTATCTCCTTCCTTCCCTTAATCTTGGCGTGTGTGGAGCTATCAAAAATCTGGGGTTCCTAACCTATGGTGCAATTCCAAATAGTTCTACATGCATGTACACCCTGTTTGCTTAAAGAGCTATTAACCACTTCCTTACTGGGCACATATACTCCTTCCTGACCAGGTGAAATTTCAGCTTGTGGCACTGCGTCACTGTAACTGACAATTGCGCGGTCGTGCGACCTGGCTCCCAAACAAAATTGACGTCCTTTTTTCCCCACAAATAGAGCTTTCTTTTGGTGGTATTTGATCGCCTCTGCGGTTTTTATTTTTTGCGCTATAAACAAAAATAGAGCGACAATTTTGAAAAAAAAACAATATTTTTTACTTGTTGCTATAATAAATATTTAAAAAAAAAAAAATTTCTCAGTCTAGCCGATACGTATTCTTCTACATATTTTGGGGGGAAAAAAATCAATCGCAAGAAGCGTCTGGTTTGCGCAAAAGTTATTGCGCTTACAAAATAGGGGACAGAATTATTATTATTTTTTATTATTTTTTATTTTACTACTAATGGCGGCGATCAGCATTTTTTTCGTGACTGCGACGTTATGGCGGACACATCGGACACTTTTGACACATTTTTGGCGCCATTCACATTTATACAGCTATCATTATAAATATGCACTAATTACTTTATAAATGTGACTGGCATTGAAGGGGTTAACACTAGGGGGTGAGGAAGGGGTTAAATGTGTACCCTAAATTGTGTTCTAACTGTAGGTGGAGGGGGGGTGACTGGGGGAGGTGACCGATCTGTGTCCCTATGTACAAGGGACACAGATCGGTCTCCTCTCTCCCCTGACAGGACGTGGAGCTCTGTGTTTACACACAGAGCTCCACATCTTGTCCCTGTAGCCGCCGATCCCGAGTGCCTGGCGGACATCACGGCCGCCAGGCACTCGCAT
The DNA here is from genome assembly GCF_905171775.1 of Rana temporaria. NCBI lineage: Eukaryota > Metazoa > Chordata > Amphibia > Anura > Ranidae > Rana > Rana temporaria. The sequence goes on along the minus strand of NC_053493.1, from coordinate 240,719,550 downwards.
CGGCATCTCAGCTATTTTTAGCGCTGTACCACCTGAAAAACTCCTCAGTGTGAAAGGGGTCTAACTGATACTACACAAGTCGCTACAACTTTAGAAGAGATTCCTGCACTACTTTGGTCTGACTTAGGTGCGATTTCATCCCTTGTACAAGCTCCTAAATAGCATCCAAGTCAGATCAAGTCGGAAGGAAGTCGCGGGGCAAAGTCTTACAACTTTGTTGTTGCAGCAGTGTGAACCAAGACTAAGGAAGATATTCTCCATACAAATACTGTATAGAAATGTAGGGCCAGATTCATGTACTTTTACGGCGGCGTAACGTATCCCGTTTAGGTTACACCGCCGCAAGTTTTCAGCGTAAGTGCTTGATTCACAAAGCACTTGCCTGTAAACTTGCGGCGGCGTAGCGTAAAGCCGTCCGGCGCAAGCCCGCCTAATTCACGTGGGGCATGTACCAGTTAAATTAGGCGTGTTCCCACGCCGAACGTACTGCGCATGCTCCGTTTTGAAATTTCCTGCTGTGCTTTGCGCGAAATGACGTCGCCCCGACGTAATGTTTTGAACGGCGACGTGCGTTACGTACTTTCGTATTCCCAGACGACTTACGCAAAATTTTTTTTTGAAATTCGACGCGGGAACGACGCCCATACTTTAACATGGGCTGTCTAATTTTACACCACCTAAATAGCAATCGCAACTTTACGACGGGAAAAGCCGACTAGCGACGACGTAAGAGAATGCGACAAACGTGTGTACCTTCGTGGATCGCCGTAAACAGCTAATTAGAATACCCGACGCGGAAAACGACGCAAACTCCACCCAGTGGGCGCCGAAGTATTGCATCCTAAGATCCGAAGGCGTACGAAGCCGTACGCCTGTCGGATCTTAGCCAAATGCCGTTGTATCTTTGTTTGTGAATTCAAAATTAAGATACGACTCGGCAAATTTGAAAGTACGCCGGAGTATCAGCAGATACTCCGGCGTACTTTTTCTGTGAATCTGGCCCGTAGTGAATAAACATGCACATGCATATTTATTTTATAAACAATATATAAAAAGCTTATATAACAAATAAAGTACTTAGTACAATACAAAACAATAGATAACACAAACGTACTCTCATAGGGTTCCTTGTTGTTTAGTATCACCCAGATAACGATTGCAAAACTGTACACATCAGATTTTTTAGTGGCTTTTTGGTTTATATCTTTGAAGTGCTCTGGTGCCATGTAGCTTATTGTTCCGCCACTGTTGGCCTTGCCTGTACTATTTTTTTTGCTCTGATTCCTTTGGCGACTGGTTTCCTCTTTGGTTAAAGTGCTCCATTTCTGGAAGGCGGCAACACCAAGATCTGCAATCTGTGGAGACATAATTAACCACTTGCTTACTGGGCACATATACCCCCCTCCTGCCCAGGTGAAATTTCAGCTTCCGGCACTGTGTCGCTTTAATGGGCAATTGCGCGGTTGTGCGACGTGGTTCCCAAACAACATTGACGTTTTTTCCCCACAAGTAGAGCTTTTTTTTGGTGGTATTTGATAACCTCTGCGGTTTTTATTTTTTGTGCTATAAACAAAAAAAAGCGTAAATTTTGAAAAAAAAATCAATATTTTTTACTTGTTGCTATAATAAATAGCCCAATTTTTTTTTTAAAACATTTTTTTTCTCAGTCTAGGCCGATACATATTCTTCTACATATTTTTTGAAAAAAAAAAAAAATCGCAATAAGCGCATGGTTTGCGCAAAAGTTATAGCGCCTACAAAATAGGGGACAGAATTATTATTTTTTATTATTTATTTTTTTACTAATAATGGCGGCGATCTGCGATTTTTATCGGCACTGCGACATTATGGCGGACACATCGGACACTTTTGACACATTTTTGGCACCATTCACATTTATACTGCGATCAGTGCTATAAATATGCACTGATTACTGTATAAATGTGACTGGCATTGAAGGGTTAACACAAGGGGGTGAGGAAGGGGTTAAATGTGTGCCCTGCGTAGTGTTTCTAACTGTGGGGGAAGGGGACTGACTGGGGGAGGTGACCGATCCGTGTCCCTATGTACAAGGGACACAGATCGGTTTCCTCTCTCCCTGACAGGACGTGGATCTGTGTGTTTACACACACAGATCCACGTCCTTGTCTCTGTAACTGCCGATCGCGGGTGCCAGGCGGACATCGCGGCCACCAGGCACGCGCTTTGGCATCTCAGTGATGCGGCGGGCACGCGCGCGCCCCCCAGTGGCTGAAGGCTGTATAAAGACAGCCTCCCGGACATTTAGATCCACCCTGCGGCCGTATAAAGTCGTACGGCCGGCAGGAAGTGGTTAATGGAAACCCATCATGAAGGTTGTCGTGTGTTTCACAGTCCAACCAGTAAGTGAGGTTAAAGTGGAAGTAAACCCTCCTATTGTTTTCAGCCAAGGAAGCTGCCATCTTGGCCTCTGTTTAATCTGCAACTGCCACGATGCTGCACATGTGATCAGTTATGAAACCAGCCATTGGATGGTTTGACAGTTTGGTTGAGAGCACAAGCAAATGTGACATCTAGCATTTCCGGCATGCCGGGAATGTTAACTGTTTTTGTAAACTATCAAATAGATTGGTTTACTTCCGCTTTAAAATAATGTATTCAAAAGGGGCATATTTATGAAGCAGCAAGTTTGTAATTCATCAAACATTTAGTGCAGATGAATCTTCCAAGTGCATGTGTTTTTAAGCCCTGGTTCACATTGCTGCTACTTTGAAATAGTAGCGTGATTTTAAAGTAGCAAGGTCAGCGCGATTTCAGGTGCTACTTGATAGACATCTGTGTGGCTTCATGCACAGATCTTTATTGAAGTCGCACCTGAAATTGGCATAAGTAGCGCAGGAACTACTTTTGCAAATCGGGACTGCCAGCGGGAGTGAAATTGTGCGAGTTCAGCTGAACTTGCACGGCTTCACTCCCACAGCCCAGTGTGAACCTAGACTTAATAATAATACCCTCACCTGCCCCAGGATCCAGCAATGTTCTTACCTGGCCAGTTTCTTCACCCGGCTCCTGTCCTTGGCACAGGTATACTAACTGTGGGCAGCCACCTGCTCACTGTACATATTGATTGGTCTGCGCTATTTGATTGGTCCCCTAGCTTTCTGGGACCTGTGATGTGTTTCAGAAGGCTGTAGGGGAGGGGGGCGCTGAACTTCTGCTCCGATTGCCACAGGGATCTTACCAGGAGTGGGGGAGCAGGTACCTGTCAAAACCAAGTACCCGCTCCCCCTGAAAAAAAGTCCCAAATGTTAAACATTTTTTTTTCTTCTAGCATAAAATTCGGCATAGTAGCGCGAGCTACAGTATGCCTGTCTTAATTTTTTTATCCCCATACTCACTGTTATATCGTACATAGAAGATTCCGACTGCCCGCGGGGAATGGGCGTTCCAATCCAGACGGAAGGTGATTGACGGCCGGCTCTGGCGCGTCACGCTTCTCCGGAAATAGCCGAAATAGGCTTGGCTCTTCACGGCGCCTGCGCATAGTCTGTGCGCAGGCGCCGTGAAGAGCCGAGACCTACTCCGGCTGTCTTCGGGGAGCGTGACGTGCGAGAGCCGGCCGTCAATCACCCTCCCTCTTGAAAGGAACGCCCATTCCCCGCGGGCAGTCGGAATCTTCTATGTACGATATAACAGTGAGTACAGGGATAAAAAAATTAAGTCAGGCATACTGTAGCTCGCGTTACTATGCCAAATTTTATTGTTTAAAAGTTGTTCTGCAGGGTGAAACACCGCTTTAAGAATGAGTGACGGGAGGGGAAGGAATAGCAGAACGTCCCCTTTTGGGTGAAGTTCCGCTTTATCCACCTGTGAATGTTTTGTAAAAGTCACATTCACTGCTTAATAGATATTCCTCTGTGTTTTCTTTAAAGAACCTACTTTAACATGAAAATTATCATCTGCCAGAATGTTTTCTGGTTTCAGGTCCTTGTGGATCACTTTTTCGCGGTGCAGATAGATCATTCCTTCGATAATTTCCAGGATAAAACGAGCTTTCACAGAAATGGGCACTTCAATCTAGATTTAAATAAGACAGAAACTACAATGAATAACTGATTAACAAATAAATATCATATATGCATACAAATGCATATGCAAATATGCATACCCAATACAACTCCATGGAAAGTGCATCACAAAATTATTTGACTTTGTAGTGCTCACTACAGTTGGGTGGAACTGATGGCAGTCCTATCACTGCATTCTTAAAAATAACAATGGCCCAGATTCAAGTAGCAATTGCGCCTGTGTAACCATAGGTTACACAGCGCAATTGCTTACTTGCTCCGGCGTTACGAATGCTCCTGATTCAGGAACATCGTAACGCCGACTGCAGCCTAAAATCTGCGTGGCATAAGGCTCTTATGCCGCGCAGATTTTAGGCTGCATTCTTGCGATGACCGCTAGGGGGCGCTCCCATTGTGCTCAGTGTATAGTATGCAAATTGCATACTAACACCGATTCACAATGTTGCGCGCGCCCTGCTTCCTCAAGTTACGTCGTTTCCGTACGGCGTGTTTAGCGTAAGGCTGCCCCTGCTAATAGTACGGGCAGCCAATGCTAAAGGATACCCGTCGTTCCCGCGTCGCGATATTTGAATGTTACGTTGTTTGCGTAAGTGATTCGTGAATGGCGCTGGACGCCATTCACGTTCACTCTGAAGCAAATGACGTTCTTGCGACGTCATTTGCCGCAATGCACGTCGGGAAAGTTTCCCGACGGAGCATGCGCTCTACGCTCGGCGCGGGAGCACGCCTAATTTAAATGATTCCCGCCCCCTACGGGATCATTTAAATTGCATGCTCTAGCGCCGGGCAATTTTGCCGGCGCGCCCTCGCAATTTACGGAGCTACTGCTCCGTGAATCGAGGGCAGCCGAGCAAATTTGCGGGGGCGCAGGGCAAAATCGTTGCCCTGCGCCTCCGCAAAAAAAGCGCAATTCTCTTTGAATCCGGGCCAATGTAACTGCTCTTTTTGGGGGCTTCTGGTTAACCAAAAAAGACCTGATGTGAAGTTAACTTTTAAGTTAGGCAAACATGTTAGTAAACTAAACTAAGGTGCACCTTTTGGCAATAGCATAATATGTGGGGAAAACCTGTAAAGTATTAAAGTAGGAGTAAACTCCCTTGTATGATTTTTGCCTATAGGTAAGCTTATAATAAGGCTTACCTGTAGGTACAGTAAATACCGTATCTCCTAAACGTGGACCATTTAGGAAAAATTTACTTTTAATGCAGCCGATGACATCACAGCCGAATGCACTCTGAAAGAACGGCATACAAGTGCCGTAAACATGCCGTAAACAGCAACTCATCTCCGGCTCCGCTATTTATATTGCTGAAGCCCACAAACCCGGAAGGAAGACCGAGGGAAGATGGAAGCACCCTCAGCAGTGCTGCTGGGGGGGCTTCGTTTTCAGGTAAGTCTGTCTTAGTGTATATATATATATATATATATATATATATATATATATATATATATATATATATATATATATACATATGTATATATATATATATATATATATATATATATATATATATATATATATATATATATATATATATATATATATATATATATATAGTATGTGATGCACATAGGTTAATGAAAAGAAATGGCAATTTGTAATCTAAAAAGAGGCTTGGCTTAAAGGGGTTTTCCAGCCATTTTTTGAGTTTATTAAAAGTCAGCAGCTACAAAAAGTGTAGCTGCTGGCTTTTAATAAACTGACACTTACCTGCTCCACGGTTCCAGCGACGCGCCGGCTGGGGGGTCCGCTCCTCGCCCCCCCTCGCGGGCCTGGGGGTCCGCTCCTCGCCCCCCCTCGTCTTCATTCTTACTGTGACAGCTTTCGGCTTCACGGCCGGGCACCCACTGCGCATGCGCGAACGGCGATGCGCATGCACGATCGGCGCCGTCCGATTGGACAGGCGCTCGCCTACAGGGAGGGGCTGTGAAAAGGCAATTAAGCTAATCGCCTTTCCAGCCCCTCGGCGGAAGGAGGAAGTGGGACAGGAAGTCCCCTTCTCCTGAAGCCCCCACTCCCCCCCAAAAAAATTCATGCCAAATGTGGCATGTAAGGGGGCGCGGAGTGGGTTAAGCGGAGGTCCATTTTTAGGGTGGAACTCCTCTTTAAATAGATTTCTGGATTTGATAATGACATGCTTTGAGGGCGGAAGTGGCATTAGGGGAAGGAACTTTGATTATATTATAATGCAAAGTATGGCCAAAAGAGAGGACAAAGGCATTTTCCAGTCTTTTGGGGTTTTTTTCAGGATATTATTTCTGCTCTCTACTTTTGTCATATGTATAAAAAAAAACAGTCAGGGTCCTGGTTGAAGTTCAAATAGTTTTAGTCTCTAAAAGATGTTTTTGACAATATGAAAGTTGATATAAGGACACATGTCAAACACAAGGCCTATGGGCTGAATCTGGTACTCCAGGTCATTTCATGTGGCCCTTACACCTCTCTTGCAGGTGGGGCACCCCCTCGTCTCTGCTCCTACCTTGTCTCAGCAGTTGGCAGCAGAGAGGACAGAACTCCTTCTACAGATTCTGCGCCTCTATGCAGCAACAGCACCCCCCTCACCGCCGTCTCTTCTGGTCTCAGCATTCAGCTGAATCCAGACCTCATATGGTCCTTCTCCAGGCCCTGCACTTTTAGCTTTCCCAGTTAATTTTCGCTAACAGCACAAGGTAAGGGAGGTGCACAGTGATATGCAAGGGAGGGTGGGGGAGCTCTTGACATATGATTTAAAGGTGGGGGGAGTTCTCTGGACATCTTGTCTTACAGATACAAATGACCCTTTCAGGGCAACCATAGTGCTGGTGTGGCCCGCAATTAAATTGAGTTTGACACTCCTGTATTAGTAATATTGTATTGTTGCATTCAGTGTGGATCTTATCGTTACTTTTAGAATTTTTTATATGCAGTATTTAACAGTTATATAAAACAAAAACATGCATTTCACTTGGAATTAGTGTTTAACATTCAGCAATTTCGCTGGGTGTAATGACAGCAAAGGTAACCTTTGCTTATGCCTTTTTTTAATCATATGCAAAGTTTAATTGTCCGCCTTTGTGAAAGCTTTAATTAAAAGTAAAACAAAGCAAACCTTTTTTTTTTTTTATATCGTTTTGGATAAAGTAACGAAGGGTTGTAACTCCCATCAATTTTTTGTGTCCTATCAGAGAGATTTGCTTTTACTTCCCCTGTCCCATAGTGAAAAAAAGGAAGTGAGGGGAAAACTCTCCAGAGTGAGGGAATCCCTAGTTGTCACCAGAACTAGCGGGGTAGATTCAGGAACGATTTACGCCGGCGTATCCATAGATACGCCGCGTAAATTCAAAGCTACACCGGCGTATCTATTTTCTGTATTCAGAAAGCTAGATACGCCAACATTAGCCTAAGATACGACTGGCATAAGTCTCTTACGCCGTCGTATCTTAGGGTGCATTCTGACGCTGGCCGCTAGGTGGCGCTTCCGTAGTTGTCAGCGTAGAGTATGCAAATTACATACTTACGCCGATTCACAAACGTACGTGCGCCCGGCGGTAGTTTTTTATGTCGTTTGCGTAACTCGTTTTCGTCGTAACGTTGCTCCTGCTATTAGGAGGCGCAGCCAATGTTAAGTATGGACGTCGTTCCCGCGTCGCTATTGAAAATTTTACGCCGTTTGCGTAAGTCGTCCATGAATGGCGCTGGACGCCATTTACGTTCACGTCGAAACCAATGACGTCCTTGCGACGTCATTTAGCGCAATGCACGTCGGGAAATTTTAGGGACGGCGCCCCCTACCGGATCATTTGAATTACGCGCGCTTACGCCGGCCCCTTTTACGCTACGCCGCCGCAAATTACGGAGCAAGTGCTTCGTGAATACAGCGCTTGCTCCTGTAATTTATGGCGGCGTAGCGTAAAGACGATACGCTGCCCCGCCGTATCAGTGCGCGCCCCTACCTGAATCTACCCCAGTGTCTCTGATGGAAAATTTCTCCTCTCTTTCTATTTTAGGGTGAAGCCTCCTAAAGTGGGCACAGGCAGCAACAAAAAATGTGACAGATGTTCTAATCCCTCCCCACTATATCAGTAACTAATTAGTAAAAAAAAAAATTGTTATTTAGAGATTGTGAAAAATGTAGTTTGTGAGCACTCACTTTATGTTAAAGTTCTCCAGCTACTGAAGATAGTAAAAAAAAATTCCAACCAATTCCAACGTATTACCATAATGATACCTTATGTGGTGACTTAATAAAGATAAACCAGCAATTTTGCAACAAAAATCCAATCATCCTCTTATTAGATTTAACTTTAACTCTCACCGATAAGCAGAGGCTAATTACTCATCTGTGCCATACCTGCTGCTTTAAGACATTTAGTAAATTTCCCTTTGACATGTACTCAATCACCAAAGAGTAGTTGCCATCTTCCAAGACAACACCAAGCAGCTTTACAACTCGCTCATGATTCAGCTTACACATTATTCTTCCTTCTTGAATAAGATCATTTTTGTACCTAAAATACAACAATACAATGCATCATTTCTCAGCGAGAAATTTAAACATGGACATCACAGACAAACATAAAAACACAGAGTATCTCTGTTCTGTCGCTGCATTTCTGTTCCCTGTATATAATGATATTAGAAACGTTTACAAAATAGGGGATAGTTTTATGGCATTTTTATTAATAATTTTTTTTTACTACTTATGGCGGCGATCAGCGATTTTTTTTCGTGACTGTGACATTATGGCGGACACATCGGACACTTTTGACACATTTTTGGGACCATTGTCATTTTCACAGTGAAAAGTGCTATAAAAATGCACTGATTACTGTGAAAATGACACTGACAGTGAAGGGGTTACCCAGGAGGGGGCGCTGTAGGGGTTAAGTGTGTACTAAGGGAGTGTTCTTACTGTGGGGGGGCTTGGCTGTGCGTGTGACGTCACTGATCGTCATTCTCTAACACAGGGAACAGGCGATCAGTGACAGCCACACTAGGAAGCATGGGAGAGTTTTTTTTTTACACTTACCTCTCCCCGTTCTTCCTCTCTGTGACCCGAACATGGGACACCGGCGGCGATCGGGTCCGATGTTCGGGTGCTACTTAAAGGGGTTGTAAAGGTTCGTTTTTTATTTTCTAAATAGGTTCCTTTAAGCTAGTGCATTGTTGGTTCACTTACTTTTTCCTTCGATTTCCCTTCTAAATGTTTTTTTTTCTTTGTCTGAATTTCTCACTTCCTGTTTCTCCTCAGTAAGCTTGCCCCCATCATCAACAGCTTACTGAGGAGGAACAGGAAGTAAGAAATTCAGACAAAAAAAACAAAAAAAAACAAAGAAAAAAAACATTTAGAAGGGAAATCGAAGGAAAGGGTAAGTGAACCAACAATGCACTAGCTTAAAGAGGAAGTAAACCCTCTGTTTTTCCTTATTTTTTAAAATACACCTGCAAGAGAAAGCCATAATGAGCTAGTATGCACAGCATACTAGCTCATTATGTATCACTTACCTGAGATCAAAGTCCTCCTCGGTCCCGTCCACCGCCATGTCCCCTTGTCTCTATTTCCTGTTATCGCCGCTCCGATGCTGTGATTGGCCAGAGCGGTGATGACGTCACTCCCACGCATGCGCGTAAGACCGGCAGGTCCCCGCAAATTGCGCGAAAACATGTCAATAAACCAAGTTAATGCCATTCACAAAAACGGCACCGCTCAGTGTGCCTGCGCTGTTGTCTATGCGCGCATGTGCCGTAGACAGCGGTACCCGTTTCTGTGAAAATATCTCCATAACCGTGTAGGTTAAGGAGATATTTCTTGCACCTACAGGTAAGCCTTAATCTAGGCTTACCTGTAGGTTCAAGTTACAAGAGTGGGTTTACAACCACTTTATTAAAGCAACCTATTTAGAAAATAAAAAACAAACCTTTACAACCCCTTTAAGGCTGCATTCGCGTATTTACGCCCGACGCTCGTGCCGCTGGAGGGGCGAATTTACATTGATGTCTATGAGATGGTTCACATCTCACGCTGAACGCCGAAACGCTGTAGCCTGCCGCCTGAAAACAAGTCCCGGACCCTTTTTTTCAGGCGGCTTTCGGCGTTCGGCACAGACATCAATGTAAATGTTTTGTAAAAAAAAAAAAAGTTTACAAATCGCGGCAAAATACGCCGCGTACGCCGTGTTATAGTGTGAATGCAGCCTTAGTGCCTTGAGTGTAAAATTGCACTACACGAACAGAACTGTCATACTTTCCTATCAGCTAAAAAAAAAGGCAAAACGCAAAGGTGCCGGTCTACTGTAGTCTATTACACGCAAACCGCAATCTGCTGCAGGAAAAAAAAGTCCCTGGCCCGGATTCACAAAGCACTTACGTATCTCGAGATACGCCGCGTAAGTGTAACTATTCGCCGTCGTATCTGCGCGCCGTACCCACAGAACTAGATACGCCTGAAAATAGGCTTCATCCAACCGACGTAACTTTCCTACGCCGGCGTATCGTGGCCGCATATTTACGCTGGCCGCCTCATTGCTAATATGCAAATGAGGGAGATACGTCGATTCACGAACGTAGTTGCGCCCGGCGCATTATATACGCGGTTTGCGTAAGGCTTACGTCCGGCGTATAGTTATTCCCCATCTATGAGGCGCAACTCATGCAAAGGAATGGACCAGGAAACAGCCGTCGTATTTTACGTCGTTTACGTAGTAGTACGTGAATAGGGCTGGGCGTAGGTTACGTTCACGTCGTAGGCAGTGATCCGTCGTATCTTAGGGAGTAGTTTCGACGTGATTCTGGGCATGCGCACTGGGATGCGGCCACGGGACGTTCGTTTTAAGTACTTTTATGACGCTTGGCCTATCATTTGTATGGGGTCACGCCTCATTATCATGGCTCACGCCCACTTCCACCTACGCGGGGTTACGCCAAGGAAACCCAGCGTATCTTTAACAGCGAGTGGGAGCGAGTGCTGTGTGAATACTGTGCTTGAAAATTGCTGCGCCTCTAAAAATTGTTATTTGTTTGGATCGCTTTTTAGAGGTATTTGACTGGCAGTGAGGAAATTATGTGATGCTTCCTCGTTGCCTGTTTTAACCCCGCATTGCACGAGGTTGTGGGGCATTTTTGACAATTCCCTATTGGCTAAAATGGGTCACATTTGGATGGCTTACTGCCAGGAGTGGGAGAAGTGATAATTTTTTTTTTTTTCCAGGGGTACGAAGGATAATAACTGCGGCATGGGAACACCACTTTTTAAAACTCCCAACCGCAAATCTAAACCAGCCCTAATAGGAAGGGTAGAAAAAATGGCAGAACAAGGTACAGACAATGTAAGACCTATCCTGAGCATCCAAAAAATGGGGTTTAATATCACTTATAAAACAGGGAACAAATCTTTACAGGGGTTCTACATTCCCTGCTAAAAAAAAAAAAAAATCTGCTGTCTGTTTCCCAACACTTTGGCCCGGATTCACGTAGAATGGCGTATCTTTGTGCGGGCGTAACGTATCCTATTTACGTTAAGCCTCCGCAACTTTTACAGACAAGTGCCGTATTCTCAAACGAAAGTTGCGGCGGTGTAGCGTAAATAGGCCGGCGTAAGCCCGCCTAATTCAAATGTGGTAGATGTGGGCGTGTGTTATGTAAATTTTATGTGACCCCACGTAAATGACGCTTTTTACGAACGGCGTCGTCCGTCCGGGAAAAAAGTATCCCAGTGCACATGCTCCAAATTAACCCGCAAAAAGCCAATGCTTTCGACGTGAGCGTAAATGACGCCCAGCCCTATTCGCGAACGACTTACGCAAACGACGTAAAATTTTCAAAATTCGACGCGGGAACGACGTCCATACTTAACATTGGTACGCCTCATATAGCAGGGGTAACTTTACGCCGGGAAAAGCCTAACGTAAACGGCGTATCTGTACTGCGTCGGCCGGGCGTACCTTCATGAATTTGCGTATCTAGCTGATTTACATATTTCTAGGCGTAAATCAGCGTACACGCCCCTAGCGGCCAGCGTAAATACGCAGTTAAGATCCGACGGCGTAAGAGACTTACGCCGGTCGGATCTAATACAAATCTATGCGTAACTGATTCTAAGAATTAGGCGCATAGATACGACAACTCAGACTCAGAGATACGATGGCGTATCTGGAGATACGCCGTCGTATCTCCTTTGAGAATCTGGGCCTTTCTGTCCAACTATCACCAGTACAGAAAGGAAGACTTTTTCTACTCTAGGCTTTAAATTATAAAACAATGTTGGATTATGTATTGAAATTAGATTAGGGCAACACATTTAATTTTTCTAATATAAAAACATGTTACTTACGAATCTTGCTTACACCCCGTAAACACAGTTTTCAGGACAACCAGGCCAAGCACTTTGTGGCAGCACAGGTACACTTTTCCAAAACCCCCACAGTCTATTTCTTTCTTGTCCAATAGTTCATCGGAATTCATACGGATCTCATCAAGAGACATATCTGCACAATTAGCTGCCTTGTCCATATGATAAAAAGTACTTCTTTAACAACCTATAAAGAACAGAAAAAAAAAATTGTCTTTCAAAGTGCTTTGGAAAGGTCACCTTCATCCATAGATCAAAAGGCACCCTCATCCCAAAAAATATAATTGTTTGAAAAGTGAAAAGAAGGGATTTTTATGGTGCCACAACCACAAAAAATTTTATATTAAAAAATAGTTTTTAATTGAACTTGACATGTTAAAAAAAACAACAGGTCAGCTTATTACTGCCTTGTTTCATAAAAGATACATTGATACATATACAAATACTGTATTAATCACAATGCTTGTTGCTTGACATGTTTCGCTTTCCGCTTCTTCAGGAGCTGTAAAGCATGTGCAACTACAGAGAGACAAGTGAATTAAAAAATGAATTCATACAAATATAATAAACATTGCAATTCAATAGGTTTCCTTGCTTGAAAAAAAGTATACTAACCAGGTTCACATATTAAAGTGTATCAGATACAGTAAAACCTTGGTTTGAGAGCGTTTTGCAAGACAAGCAAAATGATGAGATGTCTGAGCGCAAAAGCAAGAGGCAAATGATATGAAGTACTTACCATATGGGTAAATTTGCATACGCTCAAATAAGCGATGTTAGTGGACACGAGGAGGAGTGCCAGCGGATGCGACAACAATGGATCGTAGGGTAAGCAAACCGGTGTAGCTATAAATGTGTTTTATGAGACCAAAGTCCATGAAAATACAGCTTATGTATAGCCATCACCCTATATGACACTGAGAATCAGTTGGATGTCATTTCAGGTCTAGTTGGATTTCCATGATCATCAAATGTAGTGCATTTGCCTGCACCAAATAGCATGGTACAAAAAGTTTTCAAAAAGTAGTGTATGCACTATTTTTGATGCAGTGCGATTACAGCCTGTTCAAAATGAATGGGCTGAAATTGCACGGCTTAGAACTGCATGTGATTAGTACATAAACGCACAGCGTGTTCCTGTGCAATTCCTGGTTTGAACTAGCCTTGAGGCTAGGTTCACACTGCTGCGAATTCAAAATCGCGGTAAAATCGCGATTTCGCAGCTGCGGTTTTGCCGCGATTTAAGAGACATCTGTGCAGGGTTTAATGTAAATCGCGGCCCAAAATCGCAAAAAGTAGTACAGGAACTACTTTTTGAAATCGGTGCAGCGCCGCAGATGTGGCGTCACATCGATTAGGAGGGTGCCATTGCCGACAATTGCCGGCAAATGCCGCCGATTTGAGATGCGATTTGACATGTGAAATCGCATCTCAAATCGTACCAAATCGTACCCAGTGTGAACCAGGGCTCAAAAGGCATTTCAATCTTTTTTTAATTCCTCTGAACACAGCTCTCTATTTTAGCCAGTGTGTCCATATACATAAAGAAGACTGCTGCTGGGTTTGACAGCTGTAAGCGGGTATCAGCAGCTACCGCAAATCCGCAACTCCGCAAATCTGTTCACAGCTGTCAAATCCAGCAGCAGGAATTAGTAGATTCTTGCTGCTGGAAATCGCACTGCGAACAAAAGCATGGGCGAATGCAGCCGTAAGGGCTTGTTCAGATTTATTTGGGGGGGGGGGGCCTTATAAACACGTTGAGCCTCATTTAAAAAAAAAAAACGCGCATGTTTAGAATCAAGCAGAAGAGCCGAACTGCCTATTGAACTTACCGTATTTATCGGCGTATATCGCGCACTTTTTTCCCCTTAAAATAAGGGGAAAATCGTGGGTGCGCGATATACGCCGATAGCCGCTTCCCGCGCTCAGTTTGAATTCCTGCGCCGACATATACCGAGTGCAGTACACTCGGGTACATTCGGCAAGTCTCGGCTTCGCTCGTGCTCACGCATAAACGTCACAGAGCGTAAGCCGAGCCTTGCCGAATGTACCCGAGTGTACTGCACTCGGTATATGTCGGTGCAGGAATTCGAACTGAGCGCGGGAAGCGGGGACTCGACTTGAGGCGCGCGCTGGAGAAGCCGGGAGGACACCACCGAGGCCGCAGACGGACGCCGGACCGGACGATGGACGCTGGGAAGACACCAAAACTGTAAGTAGTAAAATCATATAACTTTTTTTTTTACAGGAATTTCGGGGGCAACTTGGCAACAGGGGTGCGCGGTATACGCAGGAGCACGCTATACCGCGATAAATACGGTAATTGATCTCGGGTCATCGTACGTCACTGCGTTCTTGAATTTCGTCCAAGATTAGTGTGACCGTGTGTATGCAACACAAGTTTCCTGCTGAAAAAAACACAGTTTTCTTTTCGGAAATCGCGATCGTGTGTCCGAGGCATTAGGCCCCTTTCACACATGCGGATCAATTTTTAGACATCCGCTTGCTCAGCGGGGATCGCTCCGTTGATCCCCCCTAAGCCGGTGGATGATTTAGTCCGTCTCTGCACACTGTGCAGAAACGGAACTGTCAGATCTTTGCGTTCCTCTATGGGGGATCGGATGAAAACAGACCGTCTGTCCGTTTTCATGCGATCTGATCCGCCAGACGGAAGAAAAATGTTGTTTTGTTTTTTGGGCTTTTTTTCATTTATGTAATAAAAATACAACCAAAAGAAAGCTCTATTTGTGTGAAAAAAAATGATATCAATTTAGTTTGGGTGCAGCATTGCATGGCCGCGCAATTGCCAGGTAAAGTTGCGCAGTGCTGTAAATCAAAGAATGTCACGGTCATGAAGGGGGTAAAACCTTACGGAGCTGAAGTGGTTAATTTAACCACACGAGGCCCGCGGACGGCTACAGCGCGGACCCCAATCGCCGGGACGTCCTCCCCTTTGCACCACGTGATTAGCAGCCAATGACAGCTGATCACGTGATGTAAACAATGCTCGGTAATCAGGTTTTTTTTCTCCTGACGCTGTCATGGTGAGGAGAAAAAAAAGCTGATCACCGGCTCCTGCATAGGGGACATCGGTCCCCAGTGGAAGAGGCACATCAGCCTCATTAGTGCACACCAATGCCCCCTGCCAGTGACCACCATCGCCACCTGTTAGTGCCAATAAGTACCACCTATCAGTGCCCATCACTGCCACCTATCAATGCCCACCAGTGGTGCCAGTCTGTGCCTAATCAGTGCCACCTAGCAGTGCTGCATATCAGTCTCACCTACCAGTGCTGATCAGTGCCCATCACTGCCACCTATCAATGCCCACCAGTGGTGCCAGTCTGTGCCTCATCAGTGCCACCTAGCAGTGCTGCATATCAGTCTCACCTACCAGTGCTGATCAGTGCCTATCACTGCCACCTATCAATGCCCACCAGTGGTGCCAGTCTGTGCCTCATCAGTGCCACCTAGCAGTGCTGCATATCAGTCTCACCTACCAGTGCTGATCAGTGCCCATCACTGCCACCTATCAGTGCCCATCACTGCCACCTATTAGTGCCAATTCTCAGTGCCACCTATAAATGCACTTCAGTGCCACCCATCAGTGCCACCTCTCAGTGTCACCTCTCAGTGCCCACCAATGCCGCCTCTCAGGGCCCACCAGTGCCGCCTGTCAGGGCCCACCAGTGCCGCCTTATCGGTGCCCACCAGTGCTGCCCATCGGTGCCCATCACTGCAGCCTCATCAGCGTACATCAATGAAGGAGAAAAATTACCCGTTTGCAAATTTGTATAACAAAATATAAAACGGTTTTGTATTTTTTTAAAAAAAAATTGGACTTTGTTATTTTCTTAACAAAAGATAAAAACCGTAGAGGTGATCAAATACCACCAAAATAAAGCTCTATTGGTGGGAAAAAATGATAAAAATGTCATTTGGGTACAGTGTTGTATGACCGCGCAATTGTCATTCAAAGAGTGAGAGCGCTAAAAGCTGAAAAATGGTCTGGGCAGGAGGGGGGTTTAAGTGGCCAGTAAGCAAGTGGTTAAACACTAGAGCGAAGGAATAGTAGCGGTGAAAGAAGCACCACCAGTGTACGTGCGGAGAGCTGGCACGTCATAGGGGCGTATCCTTTGTCTAAGTATTTAACCCTAAAGGACATTCTTCTTTCCTATGTAAGAAAGTCAGGAGGTCTGCAGTGAGTTCCCAGAAATGGTCATCATTCTCCGCCAGGGACAGTTTCAGTTTCACTTCCAGTCATTTCACTTTATTGTCCCTGGGAGACCTTGTTTATAAAGACAAGAACATTGTTTTGCCATATCACCTACCTAGGCTATCACCCTGACTATGTATGCGCACACCTATTGTGTACATTATATACAGTACAATGCTATCATTTATTAAAGCAGCTTTTTACACGTGTCACATACAAAAGGGCATCCCCGGCTTCCCTCTAGATGAGCATGCTCCTTTTCACAAAGAAACGTGTCTAGCTGAGCATTTATTTAGCCCGGTTTCAAATACACTGGGGTAGATTCAGGTACGGCTGCGCGCTCCTTACGGAGGCGCAGTGTACCCTTTTTACCCTGCGCCTACGCAAATTATTTGCGCTACGCTTCATTCATGAAGCAGTAGCCACGTAATATGCGTGGGCGCTCTTCAAAAATGCCTTGCGTAAGGGCGCCTAATGCAAATGATCCCGTAGGGGGCGGGAATCATTTAAATTAGGCGCAAGCGTAGAGCACATGCTCCGTCGGGAAACTTTCCCGACGTGCATTGCGGTAAATGACGTCGCAAGGACGTCATTTGCTTCAAAGTGAACGTGAATGGCGTCCAGCGCCATTCACGATTCACTTACGCAAACTACGTAAATTTCAAACCTCGCGACGTGGGAACGACGGGTATCCTTAGCATTGGTTGCCCCTGCTTTTAGCATGTGCAGCCTTACGCGAAACCCGACGTAAACTGCGTACGCAGGGCTCGCGTAACGTTGTGAATCGTCGTTAGTATGCAATTTGCATACTATACGCTGACCACAACGGGAACGCCACCTAGCGGCCAACGTAAGAATGCAGCCTAAGATATGAGGGCATAAGAGCCTTATGCCGCGCATATCTTAGGCTGTAGTCGGCGTAACGAGCTCTCTGAATCAGGACTCGTTACGCCGGGGCAAGTAAGCAATTGCGCTGCTTAACTATAGTTACGCAGGCGCAATTGCTCTCTGAATCTGGGCCACTGTATTATCAAAAGTATTGGGATGCCTGCCTTTAATCGCACGTGAACTTTAATGGCATCCCGCTCTTAGTCTGTAGGGATCAATACTGAGTTGGCCCAACCTTTGCAGCTATAACAGCTTTAACTCTCCTGGGAAGGCCATTCACAAGGTTTAGGAGTGTGTCTATGGGAATGTTTGACCATTCCTCCAGAAGAGCATTTGTGAGGTCAGCACGAGAAGGCCTAGCTCGCAGTCTCATCCCAAAGGTGTTTTATCAGGTTGAGGTCAGGACTCTGTGCAGGCCAGTCAAGTTCCTCCGCCCCAAACTTGCTCATCCATGTCTTTATGGACCTTGCTTTGTGCACTGGTCCAAATCATTTAGTGGACAGGAGATTACGATTTGGGGTTGTTTTTCAGGGGTTGGGCTTGGCCTCTTAGTTCCAGTGAAGGGA
This sequence comes from Rana temporaria, assembly GCF_905171775.1. Lineage (NCBI taxonomy): Eukaryota > Metazoa > Chordata > Amphibia > Anura > Ranidae > Rana > Rana temporaria. Next base: position 240,701,486 of record NC_053493.1, on the reverse strand, counting down.
ACTCTTAACTATCTTTCGTATATTTGCAATACTTTTTGTCACACCCTATTTGCGCAGCGGTCTTACAAGCGCACTTGTTTTTGGAAAAAAATCCTTTCTGAATTAAAAAATAAGACAACAGTAAAGTTAGCCCAATTTTATATTGTAAAAGATAATGTTAAGCCGAGTAAATTGATACCCAACATGTCACGCTTCAAAATTGCGCCCGCTTGTGGAATGGCGACAAACTTTTACCCTGAAAAATCTCCGTAGGCGTTTAAAAAATTCTACAGGTTGCATGTTTTGAGTTACAGAGGAGGTCTAGGGCTAGAATTATTGCCCTCACTTTAACGATTTTGTCGATGCCTCACATGTGTGGTTTGAACACCGTTTTGGGGGCGCAGCTCAGGTACGCGTTCGCTTTTGCACGCGAGCAGGGCGGGACGAGGCGCGTTTAAAAAAAATTTTTTTTACCTTTTAGTTTTATGTTTTAAACAGTTCTTTTAAAAAAAAAAGTCACTTTTTTTCCTATTACAATAGGGTGACCAGACATCCCCGGTTTTGTCCCCGTATTCAGGGACGATCTTGGGCGGGTGCACCACAAACTGGTGCAGAGGAGGCGTGCCCAGGGCCGGTGTCCTGCCGAAAAAGTTCCCCCGGCGGATAAGGCCCCCCCCCCCTGTACTGCGCAGGCGTGGCGCTTGCACAGCTCCAACCTCAACTGAGCCTCTGAAAATAGCTGAAGATATAGAGCTGAGAGTCAGCGCTACACGGCGCCTGCGCAATGACTATGACACATGCCGCACGCTCCCGATGCCACTGCTACTCTGCAAGGGGCGAGGGTGATTTTAGCAATAAAGTACACGTCTTAGCGGGGCGTGTTGATGGGCAGGCTTTTTCAGCTCTTTAGCGCCACCCTTTGGGCAACTTCTGTTAATGTTGTGTTATGGTTAGCATTGCTTCTGAGCATGCGAGTTTGTACTTTGGAGTTTTGTCCCAAGGACTTGTGTACACACTATCGGATAATCTGACAACACACATTTGTTGGTGGAACACACAATTGTCTGATGGAGCATACAAATCAGGGGTGTCAAACTGGCGGCCCTCCGGCTGTTGCAAAACTACAAGTCCCATGAGGCATTGCAAGGCTAACAGTTACAAGCATGACTCTCACAGGCAGAGGCATGATGGGACTTGTAGTTTCGGAACAGCTGGAGGGCTGCAGGTTTGACACCCCTGATACAAATGGTCGGATTTTCTGACAACAGCCTGCCATCACACAATTCCCGTTGGAAAATCTGATTGTGTGTGCAGGCCTTAAGGCTGCATTCACACCTTAGCGCAGCGTTTTGTACCGCGCCAATTTTGCAGCATTTTGTACCGCGATTTGCCGCGTCAAAACGTGTCGTTTTTTAACCTTGTTTTCGCTGGAGGGGTGATTTACACATTGTAGAATAGAAAATTCCGCGCCAAATATAAATAAGTACTAAATTAAACTAAATAAGCTGCTCCTCAAAGAACAATACTGAATTGTGATAATGAAAATGGAAGGTAGAGGGCGCTCAACCACACAATAGTGATTGTGAAATGTGGAATACCACACAACAACGTGCAACAATTAATAATAAAATACGTTTCCAAAAGCATATGTGAACAGTGATTGCTGAAACAATATAAATCAATATACAGCAGAAATGTCCCACACAAATGTGCATGAATACGCAGATTCCTCTGCAGTGTAAGCAAAAAACACTGAAGTTCACTGTGTTAAACACCAAAAAAATAAAAAAATAGAGTCCCAATAGCATGCATAGAAAGCCAAACGAATCTTGACAATTGCTGTGATCTTCCTAGTGGGGAAAAGTAGAAAATGCCACCACCATACTTTTCAAATTTCACTTGTTTCCACCCAAGGTGCTTTGTATATAAAGTGCTCTTACCAGAGCCTGTTGACCACTTTACTTAAAAAGATGGTCATACGGGCTAGTGCAGGATTGTGCCTACACACACATGGATATGGACTATTGAATCTCGTTTCCAGGCGTTCCAGATAAGGATGATATGCAAAAAAAAAGAGAACCGGTAGACGCCGATAGCGTAATAACGTTTTAATAATAAAAACAACTAAAAACAACGGAAAGCCAAATGGCCTCTTACTTTAAAAGTGCCTACCCGGCACTGGGACTGCAGGCCTGTCACCGCCAATCTGAGGTTCAAAACTTGGTTTATCAGGATCGGATACCACCGCCGTAGTTCCACCATAAACTCCTTCCTGTCAGCTTCACCAGAGCGGGGGGGCGTCTCGTGACCAGGACTGCCTCCAACGTCCGTTTCGATTACTCTTCTTCAGGGGGGCGAATTCACATATGCTTTTGGAAACGTATTTTATTATTAATTGTTGCACGTTGTTGTGTGGTATTCCACATTTCACAATCACTATTGTGTGGTTGAGCGCCCTCTACCTTCCATTTTCGTGATTTACACATTGTCGGCTATGCCGAACGCCGAAGCCGCCTGAAAAAAAGGGTCAGGGACTTGTTTTGAGCTTCAGGCGTACGGCGTTTCGGCGTTCGGCGTGGAGATGTGAACCATCTCCATAGAGAACAATGTTAAATCACCCCTCCAGCGTATTTTAGGCTGCAATAGCGTCGGGCTTCAGGCGTTAAAATGCCTAGGTGTAAATGGAGCCTAATAGTGTGTATGGGGCCTTTAAATCAATTAAGTGACTAACAAATTAAAGCCGAACTCCAGCTTTATAGGCAGATACAGCGAGAGCTTTTTTCTTTTACAAAAAGACATAAAACCTCATCATTGTAATCACCCCTCTCAGTTGTAAATGGTTTGTCTCAACCTTCTAACTGCCACTTTGTCTGGACACCTTGGTCTGTTCAAGGAAGAACAACAGGCAGTACCACCATGTGAAAATAAAGGGACAAAAAGCCTCAAAAAGAAAATAAATGCAGCCGCCACATCTAAAAAAAATCAGTGAGGTGCAATATATTTTCATTTTTGCTTTTTGGTTTAGATACGCTTTAACTTTGAGTGAGTGGCAGATTTGCACCCGCAGATGTGAGCTGATCCAATCTATGTAGTGCCCTGGGCACAGCAGTGTACACCAGCCACAGACAGAGGGGAGAGGAGGGAGCTGGAACATCTAAAGGGACACAGGGGATTCCCCTTTCCTTCTACACCTAGCAAAGGCCGCCTCTTCTGTCATACAAGCTGTCATACATACCTGCAGAAAGAAGTCCTCTGTGTTTGGAGCTTCTCCTACATTGTGTGACACGTCTTGTTACACATCAGCCATAAGACACATCTTCTCCCTTCCTTCATGGTCTCCTGAACTGTCAGCAAGGCCCATCATAATAATCAGGAAGTGTTCTCTATTTCTTGTGTACAGTCCAGCTTCCTGTGGGAAGGAGTATCTAAACTCTCCTCCCCTTGTAGAGTATAGTCTAATGGCTTCTCTCCTAAGTTCCTGTACATATGTGTATGACGTGTGTGTCTGGGGCTTTCCCCCTCGCCTTACCTTCTCAATTCTAGCATTTGCGTCTCATCAATGGAAAACAAACACAAAGTTGTCCTATATGTAGCAAAGCTTATGTCTGGGGTTCTCCTCCGCCCTGCTGAGAATAAAAAGAGAAGTTATCAGTACTGTGCATGGAATGGAAGTCGCTTCTACTAACTTTGCATGCTACGTAAACCCTCACAGTATGAGGGACATTTATTCATTTTGTCGCACTACAAGGTAATGCAAAACTGGAGAGATGAGATCGTATGCTGTACTAATGCCGCGTACAGACGGTCGTTTTTTTGTGATGAAAAAAAACGTAATTTTTTCTTATGAAAAAAAACGACGTTTTTCAAACTGCATTTTAAAAAACGACGTTGCCTACACACCATCGTTTTTTCAAAATGCTCTAGCAAAGCGCCGTTACGTTCAGCACGTACGGCGGCACTCTGTTCCATTCAAGCTCGCTTCATAACTTGCTTCTGAGCATGCACGGGTTTAAAAACGTCGTTTTAGCTACACACTGTGATTTTTTTATGACACAAAAAACAACGTTTTGAAAAACGACATAAAAAATTGAAGCATGCTCAAATTTTTTTTTTGTCGTTTTTCAAAAGACATAAAACGACGTTTTCCCCATACACGGTCATTTTAAATGACGTTTTTAAAATGGTCGTTTTTTTAATCACAAAAAACGACCGTGTGTACTCGGCATAAGACACTTTTGGGTAGATTCAGTAAGATCGCCGTAACTTTGCGGCGGCGTAGCTTAAGGACTTTAAGCTACGCCACCGTAAGTTAGCGAGGCAAGTACATGATTCTCAATGTACTTGCCTGCTATTATACGGCGGCATAGCCTAAATCAGGCAGGCGTAAGGAGCGCCGAATTCAAATGACTTGGAGGGGGCGTGTTTCATGGTAATAAAGCTTGACCTCACGTTTTTGACGTTTTTTTTTTACTGCGCATGCGCCGGGCGACTACATTTCCCAGTGTGCATTGCGGTTAAGTACGCCGCACGGGCCTATTGATTTAGACGTGGACGTAAACGACGTAAATCCCGATTCGCGGACGACTTACGCAAACGACGTAAAAAATTTGAATCTCGCGGCGGGAACGGCAGCCATACTTTAACATTAGGCCTACTAAGGCCTTACGGAAACGGCGTAAATCGACTGCGGCGACCGGGCTTACGTTCGTGAATCGGCGTATCAACTCATTTACATAATCTACGCCGACCGCAATGGAAGCGCCACCTAGCGGCCATCCAAAATATTGCAATCTAAGATAGGACGGCGCAAGCCGTCGTATCTTAGATATGTTTAAGCGTATCTCTGTTTGAGCATACGCTTAAACATACGTCGGCGTAGATTCTGAGTTAGGTCGACTTATCTACTGATAAGCCGGCCTAACTCTTACTGAATCTACCTATTTGATTCATATAATCATCCCTTTTCTGCTATAAAAGAGCACCCTGTCATAAAAAAAAGCTGCCCCTTCTGTCTTCTTTAGGGTACATTTTAGAAGTATTGCTAAAATTACCAAACCTCTGAAAAGCAACAGGCAGTGGATTGCTTTTTAGAAACGTTTAACAGTGAGGAAGCAATAGGTCTCCTCTCCACTGGCTGTTTAGTTATTTTTTATTCTTTATTTAAACTTAAGTCGATTTTTTCCATCTATTAAATCTTCTCCCCTTGTTGTTTTAGCTTTGGATATTAAAACATTTTTGTTCTGCCAGTAAATACCTTATACAGCCCACTTCCTGTTTTTTGTCTGGTAAAAAGTAGGGGTGCAACGGATCCTCATTGATCCACGATCCGTACGGATCAACACCTTCGGGTTGGCACACACGTGATCCGCGGGCCTACCGGTCCTGCATTGGCCATAGGAAAGGCCGCGGCTTCAGCCTAGCTCCCAGAGCGGCAGCCATCTTGGTACACCCGGTGGCAACCGATGTCTCGTCACATTCGGCTCCCCATCACAGATTGCTCCGGAAGTGACGTTTCATCGCTGCCATCTTGCTACACCCCAATGATAGAGTGAGAAGGGGGCAAGTGGACATCTTGTTTTTACACACACCAGAGTTTTAGCTTTCACAGTTATTTTCAACACAAAACGGAGCTTATATGCTTACATACAGTCAGTGGGTCAGATCCACAGAGCGAGTACGCCGGCGTATCTACTGATATGCCGGCGTACTTTCAAATTACCCGCGTCATATCTTTAGTTTGAATCCTCAAACCAAGGTACGACGGCATCTGGGTTAGATCCGACAGGCGTACGGCTTCGTACGCCTTCGGATCGTAGATGCAATACTTCGGCGTCCGCTGGGTGGAGTTTGCGTCGTTTTCCGCGTCGGGTATGCAAATTAGCTATTTCCGACGATCCACAAACGTACGCGTGGCCGTCGCATTCATTTACGTCGTCTCTAGTCGGCTTTTTCCGGCGTATAGTTAAAGCTGGTGTTTTGCGGCGTATAGTTAGATTTGCCATGTTAAAGTGGAAGTTCACCCAAAAATAAATTTCTAATAATACCTTGAGCTGACCGGTTATATTGCGAGGATGCTGTTTTTTTTTCCCCCATACATACCTTGTTAGCGGTGTTTCATCCCTCGGCTTCTGGGTATGATTCTAGCGGGGCTGGGTGTTCCTAGTTGATTGACGTTCCTCCGACCGATTATCAAAAAGAATAAACAGGTATAAAGATAGTATAATACACCCCAGCATAGTCAGTATTTAATACACGGTATATCAACTGGTAAGCACTTAAAGGGGTTGTAAAGGTTAGTTTTTTTATTTTCTAAATAGGTTTATTTATGCTAGTGCATTGTTGGTTCACTTAATTTTCCTTCGATTTCCCTAAATGTTTTTTTTTCTTTGTCTGAATTTCTCACTTCCTGTTTCTCCTCAGTAAGCTTGCCCCCGGTTCTGGCTGGGGATTAGTCAGCCAGAACAGCTTACTGAGGAGGAACAGGAAGTGAGAAATTCAGACAAAGAAAACAAAGAAAAAAAACATTTAGAAGGGAAATCGAAGGAAAAGGTAAGTGAACCAACAATGCGCTAGCTTAAAGGAACCTATTTAGAAAATAAAAAACAAACCTTTACAACCCCTTTAAAAACGAACATACTCAGCTCTAAGCCCCACTCTGTAATTCCGGATGTGTAAGCACAGGTCTTGGTAAATTCCCTGAACAATTTTTTTTTTCCAAACCATTTAGGATATCAAAGTAAGCGAGTGTCCTATACGTCCGGTCTCATAGAGAAGGAATGGAGGGAAAAGGGGACGGGACTGTTTCAAGGCCCCCCTTTTCCTTATGGGATTCCTGGCAGGGGTAGTTTCAAGTCCTTTCTGGCTAGTTTGAGCAGGAACATCAGGATTTGGTGGTTGGTATCTGTTTCTAGGGGTAAGGCTAAGGCCAGGATAGGTCAGTAGGGTCCTTAGGTGGGAAAGGCAGGGATTGGTTTAGCCAGACAGGTTACTGCGGAAAAGTTGGGAATTTAAGTTTACCTGATAGGTCAGATAGGGTCATCTGACAGGTAGGAACATTCCAGAACGTTAAGAAGCCCTATTTAAGGAGCTGTCTGAGGGAGTCCGGGGCCAGACGCTCCTGAGGAGGACCTTTCAGCAGAGCTTTGAGCTTTACACGCTAAAAAGAGCTATTATTTATTTATTTATTTATTTATTTATTAAAATTCTTAAAAGTACAAAAAAAAAAGTACAAAACGCAGTCAGTTACCCGTAGGCCTCGATGCGCCGAGAACAACAATACAGCAACAACCAAAAAAACACACACAGGCAGCGGAACAGATCAAATTTAAAATAGTAGCAGATCAAAAGAACTATAAAAACCTATGTAATTCCATAGGCTAGACTGAAAAGCTCAGTTTTTAAAAGCTTCCTGAACTTAAAAAGATCATTCTCAAGCCTTAATTTTAGAGGCAGGGAGTTCCAAAACTGTGCTCCCTGGACCGCACTCGTCCTCCCTCAGCATTTTTTCTTACAAAATTTAGGAATCACCAAAGTTTCCAAATTAGCCGACCTTAAGGTACGGTTGGGCACATACTTGGTGAATTTTTCCTGCAGGTACACTGGCCCCTTGCCATGGGTAGCCCTGTGCACCATGCATCCAGTTTTAAACAGAACCCATTCCTTCACGGGTAGCCAATGCAGGGCTCTCAGCGATGGCGTGATGTGGTCACGACGACCAACACCTGTGAGTAGCCTCGCAGCGGCATTCTGAATAAGCTGTAATTTGTGCATGATGTTATTAGGTAAACCCAGGTACAAAGCATTACAATAATCTAATCGATTTCCAATAATGGCATTGACCATGGAGATCTTATGCGATTCTTCAATGAAGCGAAAAGTCGACCTCAGGAGTTTCAAGTGGAAGTGACAAGAACTCACCACCTGGTTTACCTGTGGTCGTAGCGTCAATCTCTCGTCCAAGATGATTCCCAAATCCCTGACCTGGGTGACTGGCACTGGGACCGATGAAAACGAGTCCGGCCAGGTAGGGAAACCGCCCGACCATGGCTGATTGCATAAAACCATGCACTCAGTCTTGGAGCCATTGAGCATAAGATAATTGGCCCCCATCCAGGCTTGAATTTCCTCCAGGCAGGTGGCCAGAGTTATCTGTGCCCCCCCATCCCTGGGCAGAGGAATGTAGAACTGGGTGTCGTCAGCGTAGACATGAAAAGATAGGTTGTGGCGGCGGATGATATATAGCAGAGGCCTCAGATAGATGTTGAACAGGAGCGGCGATAACGCCGACCCTTGAGGGACTCCACAGAACAGGGGACTATCAGAAGAGCAGTGCAGTCCCAGCCTTACTCTCTGAACCCTGTCCAGCAGAAATGAGGTCATCCATGCCAATGCTATACCATCAATGCCTGCCACAGTCCCTAATCGATCAAGCAGTCTAGAATGATCGATGGTATCGAATGCTGCCGACAGATCCAGCAATACCAAGGCTGAAGCCTCATTTCTGTCCAGGGCCCAGAGTAGATCATCCTGGACTTTGGTCAAGGCGGTTTCAGGACCTCTTCCTGGTCGGAATCCAGATTGAAAATCATCTAGAATGGAATTGGACTCGAGATGGGGCTGAATTTGCCACACTGCGGCTCGTTCCATGATTTTTGCCAGAAATGGTAGAGTTGAAATGGGACGATTATTGCTCAACACGGAGCGTGCCAGGTTAGCTTTCTTCAGCAGGGGAATAATCACCGCCCGCTTCAGAATACCCGGCACTGTTCCAGTGGAGAAGGAAGTATTTACAATGTCGGCAATAAAGGGGGCCAATGTCTCTGCGGCGTCCTTCACTAGTTGCGCAATGCAAGGATCAAATGATGAGGACGAGGCTCTAAGAGACTTGAGGATATTCAGAATATCTAAAGTAGAGACGTCCACAAAACTAGAGAATCTTGTACCTTCATAGATGGGACAATATTCCTCAATATCTACTACTTTGATATTATTCCTAATAATTTCTATCTTTTCATTAAAATAATTTGATAAAATATTACAAAACTCTGGTGAAGCTTCTTCTTCCGGCTGTCTACATGCTGGATTAGCTAGATTTTTCGCAACTCTAAAGAGTTCAGCTTTCTGTTTCTTGGTCCTTCTCGGCGGCATGAAGACTCTCATCCGTCAGCTGCTGGAGCGGGTGGAGACTGAAGGCGAGGGCTGGATTCATCAGTGTCTCGACTTACCGGCGGGTCAAGACTCCGGAGAAGCCGTCGGGGGTGTTTTGGTGCAGCCGGAGGTGTTCGTGGACGCCATCGTTGAGGATGAGGAAGAGGTGGAGCCGGGCGCGGAGCTTCCGTTTCCAGGTCGGGCTTCGTGTTCCACAGCGGCGATGGACGAGGAGGAGGTACTTCCGTTGAAGAGGCGGCACGCGTCCAGAACGAGGTTCAGCCCATCATCCAGTCCATGTAGTGCGGCGAAGAAGGCGGAGCCGGCGCTGAGGTCAAAGAAGCAGAGGCAGCGGTCGGAAGCTGTGGGCGGGATGGATGACGTGGTGCCAAGCGCGTCACGGAAGACCGGAAGTTCAGTGTCACCTCGGAGGTCAGCGGCAATGACGAATCGGGGGACGGCACTGCAAGACGGCGTTCCGGCGGCAAATTCGAATGCGCTGGGACGCGGGCAGCAGATGGCAAAAGCAGCCGGTTCCAAATCCTAGATTTATGGCGGAGGTTCAGGGTAAGGTGTTGGGCATGCAGGGTCCCCCTCCTGGTAGGTCTGTTCCCCCAGAGCTGGCTGCAGTGGTTTTGTCGGCTGACAGGATCTCCTCAGTGAGGGGGGAGCTGGCGGTTCCTGCATCTGCAACGGTGCCCTCTGCAGTTTTGCCTGTCCCTCCCAATGTAGGGGTTGATAACCTTATAAGGGAATCAATGCCTTGGAATTTATTGATGTTTTGTCATTGTTACCTTCGGTAAAGGAGTCCTTTTTGAAATCAGAGAAGTCTGACAAATTAGATGAGGATCATCGCAGGTTTGTACCTTATAAGTCTTTCTCAAATTGGTTACAGGGCTTTTGTATTTTTGCCAGTGTGTTGTGTGAAAAATCTCCACAAAAAAGCTTGGGGTTTTTTCAGCATATTGACATAATACAGGAGGCTTATAAGAGCTTTTCTGTTTTTTCTTGGTTTGCTTACGACGAGGCGTTTCATCATAAGCTTGCCATCTACAGGTTTACAATGGGGTTCGAAAGATGTGGGTTTGTGGCTCAATTTATTTCTTCCACAGAAGCCGGCGGTACCCAGAGTGATTACAGGTAACGCTACTGCGGTAGCTGCTACTAATTATAAAAAAGGTTTGTGTTTCTCTTTTAACGACAGCCAGTGCAGATGGCCCACTACATGCAGATACAAGCATGAGTGTGCTCTCTGTGGTGGTTCTCATCCTGTGGCGAAATGTTTTCGCAAGATGTCCGCTACCAACCAGCATTTGCCCCAGAGGGAATTTTTTCCTAAAGGCGCCCACTCCGGTGATACTGGAAAAACTGCTTCCATGGTTGCAGCAGTATCCAAACTGTCTGACAGCGGAGCTTCTCATTAGAGATTTCTCTGAGGGTTTTTTGATTCCTCAATTCAATGGTTCGGGTGTCACTATGGTAAATAATATGAAATCAGTTCCTGTTTTTCCTCACATTGTTGAAAACAAATTGAATTCTGAGATTGCTTTGGGCAGGATTGCGGGCCCTTTCATGCATCCTCCCTTTCCGGATTTCCATCTGTCTCCATTGGGGCTGGTACCTAAAAAGGAGCCCAATACATATAGGTTGATTCACCATCTGTCTTTTCCTTCGGGTTCTTCTTTGAATGATCAGATAGATGGTGACTTGTCCTCGGTTTCCTATGCTTCTTTTGATCAAGCAATTCAAAAAATTAGAACTCTGGGTGTTTCAGCGGTCTTGGCCAAAGCAGATGTGAAGGCTGCTTTTAGGCTTTTGCCTATACACCCCAGTTGTTTTAATTCCTTAGGATTCCAGTTTCAGGGTGAAATTTTATTTTGACCGCTGTTTGCCTATGGGCTGTTCCTTGTCATGCTTCTATTTAGAGGAATTTGCTACTTTTTTGGAGTGGGTGGTCTCGTGTAAGACCCCTTTCTTAATGCATTATCTAGACGATTTCTTATTCATGGGTCCTCAGGATTCACCAAAATGTCTGGATTTATTGCATCAATTTACCCTAGTACGTGTATAGAATTTTTAGGTATTACCATAGATACTGTGAATCAGGAATTTAGGTTGCCCGGTGAAAAGATCCTTAAACTGCAGAATCTTCTTCTGTCTTTGCTTAAGAGGAAGAAGATATTGTTAAAAGAATTACCGTCCTTATTGGGACTGTTGGCCTTTGCTACAAGGGTTTTGCCGATTGGGAGGGTATTTTCTAGCCGGCTTTATTTAGCAATATCTGGGATCAAGAACCCTTTCGCTCATGTTAGGTTGACTGTTGATTTGAAGGAGGATTTGCTAGTCTGGCAAAATTTCCTTCTCCATTTCAATGGCAGAACTTTTTGGCAGGAGGATTTTGTACTGGATAGGGATTACTGTTTGTCTACGGATTCGGCTGGATCGGTGGGCTTTGCAGCAGTCTGGGGGAATCGTTGGTGTGCAGCTGGTTGGCCTACAGGGTGGGTAAGTAGAGGTTTGTGCAAAAATATAGTTCTTCTTGAACTGTTTCCTATTGTTGTTTCGTTAGAGATTTGGGGTGATAGTTTTGCCAACAAACGTCTTCAGTACTGACAACAGAGGTGTTTTGTTTGCGGTGAATTGTTTGACTTCCAAATCCCCTCCAGTGATTTCTTTACTTAGGTACTTGGTTTATAAATGCCTTTGTCTGAACGTTTGGATCAAGGCAAAGCACATTCCAGGTAAGGTAAACAAGGTGGCTGATTCCCTCTCTCGTTCGCAGATGGAGCGCTTTTTCTCCCTGCTGCCTACTGCGGACAAGGATGGGACCCCTTTCCCTGCTCGCTTATGGGACATCGTCTAATTTCTGAAAATATTGAAAAATCTTTGGCTGCCGCCTCTTGGTCCAGCTATAAGGCATCGTGGTTATGTTGGATCAGATTTTTGGACACTATGCATGCCCATGCTTGGGATGCTTCTGAAGTTCTCGTATTATCTTACTTAGAGTCATTAATGGCTCAACGTTACTCTTGGTCACATATTTACAAAACCTTATGCGGTATTTAATTTTTTCAGAAATTAAATAATGTGCCTTCATGTTTGTCTTATTTTTCTGTACAGCAGGCGTTGAAAGGCTACAAAAAATCCAATTTTAATGTTGATGAGCGTTGTCCTATTTCCCCTGCTATATTGGCAGCCCTTTGTAACATTACTCACTCGGTGTGTCTTTCATCCTTTGAGGCAATCGTTTTCAATGCTGTGTTTACCTTGGCCTTTTTTGCAGCACTACAAATTTCAGAATTGGTGTCTGCTAGCAGGAGGAACCATTCTGGTTTACTATTGCAGCATGTTTACAATTAAAAATATTTATTCGGTCCAGCAAGACTGACGGGTTGGGCAAGGGCACTTGGATACATCTGGTGCCTTGCCCAACATCTGAGATTTGCCCAGTAGCGAGGTTGAAAGAGTATTTGACAGTTCGTCCTCGTTCCACGGGAGTGCTTTTTATGCACGAGGATTCCTCCCCTCTCACTAAGTATCAGTTTTATATAGTATTGTCCAGGTGTTGCAAGGCTTTGAATCTGGGTAATTTACGTATTTCTTCACACTCCTTCCGGATCGGTGGCTACAACGGAAGCTGCTATGTTGGGTTTGGGTGCCAGTCGTATTGAGTCCCTAGGTAGGTGGAAATCCAGTGCATTTCAGCTCTATGTTCGTCCTAATCTTCTTTGTTGATTATTTTAGGTCTGCCTGGAGTGGTCTGGATTATTGGACACTCGTTCGTGTATTGGGCACAGCAGCGTGCGAATGGAAGGTATTATACATCGAATTTGGGTTTGGATCCAAGTAATTTTCATGTTTTTTGGTTTGGTAGGAGAGGTATGTGCTGGGAGGAACTTTTGTTTGAATTGAATACGTTGTTGCTGTCATATCCTGAGCCCAATATTCTGATTCTACACTTGGGAGGAAATTATATTGTCAAATCTGATATTTAGTATCAGGGACACGATTCTAATCCTTAAAGAATCTTGCCCGGGTTTAGTGATAGTTTTTTTCAGAAATTATCCCTAGGTTAAGGTGGTTGGGGTCAGCAGTCCTGAAGCCCTTTGAGAAGGATAGGAAGAGGGTCAACAGAGCTGTCGAGAAATTTCTGTCTCCAGCTCTGGGTTTCTCATTTAGGCATGTGGACCTTGAAGGTGGGATTTTGGGTCTGGGGTGCACTTATCAGAAATAAGCTTGGACATACTGAATATTTCCTTTCAAACTTGTATTGAGCGTGCCGCGGGTGGGGGGTTTGGTGCCAGTCAGGGTTGAGGCAACCCTTTCCTGTCTAATGGGGATAGTTGGATTATTTTAAGTCAATTTTTATGTCAGCTCGAGTCTTAGTGGCTGAGCTGTATTTGTTTTAGTTTGAACAAATGGTTGAGTAAGGTGTATATGTGATTGAGTTAATGGTTATAAAATTTAGATCCAATAGTCGCCACGGCCATAATTGTATTAAAAAAAATATATATATATATATATATATATATATATATATATATATATATAAAATAAAGTGTGTGTGTTTATTTATTTATTTATTAAAGTAAGAAAAAAAATGGTGTAGTTTCAAGTTATTTGGTATGTCCAGGCATCCTGCCTATAATCCCATAACAAAAAATGATGAACAAAGACAGGATAATAAGGCAAGTGTGAGAGAAGAGAGAGAGAGAAAAAAAGGGGGGGGGGTTGGGAAGGGAAGGTGAAGAGGGGAATTTTATTGACTCATTCACTCCACAGGATGCTCCACTGGCTGTGAGGCCAGCAGTGTCTGGACCCTGTAGAGGAAATAGGGAGTCCAGATCTTCCAGTACTTGTCATCTTGCTCCTTCCGAGTCATGGTAAGACTCTCCATAACTTAGATATCTGCAATTCTCGTCTCCCAATGCAAAACTGTAGGGGAACACCTACATTTCCACAAGAAAATGCCTCAGTAACAAGCTCTTAAATTTCTTGTTTGCCGTTGGGGTGTCGTTTAATAGGTTTTATTAGTCCTACCGGCTGTTTTGACCTCGGAACCATGGCACCACTGTTCAGGAACCATGCGCATTACACACAGTTGCAGGACGGTTGCAAAGCAACCCCATTCACTTGAAGTGTTTGGCTGCAACAGTGGGGGGCATGTGAATACTCCATCCCTTTGCAGCTTAAAGCCGAACTTCAGTGAAAAACAGAAGCTCAGGGGTGGAGTGGGTACCTAGTCTTGACTGGTACCAGTTCCCTACTTCTGCTTAGATCTGGATTTTTGGAACAGCAGAAAGACCGTATAATTCGCTTCACGAACACGACCTCCATTTCCAATGCAATACAAGAAATAGGTTTTAAAATAATGACTCAGTAAAAAACTCCTTTGACTCTCCAAAAGATTTTCATTTTAAGTTTCTCCTCAATGTTGGAAATGCCTTAATCAGGAGGGCACCCATGATCATCCGTGCCACATCCAGGCCACATCAGTGCTCATCGGTGCCACATCAGTGCTCATCGGTGCCACATCCGTGCTCATACGTGCCACATCCAGACCACATCAGTGCTCAGCCGTGCCACATCCGTGCTCATACGTGCCACATCCAGACCACATCAGTGCTCATCGGTGCCACATCCGTGCTTATACGTGCCACATCCAGACCACATCAGTGCTCAGCCGTGCCACATCCGTGCTAATACGTGCCACATCCAGACCACATCAGTGCTCATCGGTGCCATATCAGTGCTCATCCGTGCCACATCAGTGCTCATCCGTGCCACATCAGTGCTCATTCGTGCCACATCAGTGCTCATTCGTGCCACATCCAGGGGTAAAGGGGTGGTCTTTCCTTTAAGACAAAGTTGTATAAGTGGGTGGAACTCCGCTTTAAGCTTTTTAACCTTTGGTAGCCTTCAAATATCAAAAGGCTACACGTTCTCTACCTTCTGTTATCTCTTCTGATACAATAATAGATGGTACATTCTTTAAACTGCTGTGTCACTATTGTAAACATAGAAGTAACATATCCCCTCAGCTTTAGGACCTTGAAATAACAGATTTACAGCAGTAAGGGTTTTACTCTGTGGTAGTAAATGTGTTGAAATGATAGTTTCAGTATGTTGCTCAATGTCTCAATGAATACTTGCGTTGTTTGTACTTCCTGAGATTACTGCTGACAAAGCCCTTTGCCTTTACTTCAGAATTTATTAAAAAGGTACTAAACGTTTTTTTTTTTTACCAAAAAGGGACACTTTCCAACGAGCCTAGCTGCGACTAGGGTACTACTACTAGATGCTTTTGTGTTGCTTGGATTTCTGTGTTATTGTAAAATACAAGGTATTTAATATAGATAATGATTAGATCTATGATCTCTCCATTGCTCATAGTTCTAAAGAATATTTATAGTGTCACATATGGCTGGGAATTGTGGACACTCCATGCAGCCTACACTCTGGATTCTTGTATGCAATAGATAAGTGTCAGTCAGAGACTGGCAGAGAAGTGAGTAGAGGAAGTTTTCTTTCGCTTTCCACTGAGATCTAAGCTATCACTGCCCTGGCATCCCCGGCATCCCTTCAGGCTAGAAGAATCAGCCCAGAGGGAAAAGTGAGAGGGCATGATTCTTTTACACAGGATTCCAGATGGATCAAGCAGCCAGGTAAGGTGCACTATTGCCACCTCCCCCACTTACTGTCAGTAACCTCTATCCCCGCCCCCACTAAGCATCAAGACCCCCATCTCTCCCCACTAAGCACCAAGACCCCCCATCTCCCTACTAAACACCAGGGCCCCCCATCTCCCCCCACTAAGCACCAAGACCCCCATCTCCCCCACAAAGCACCAAGACCCCTATCTAATCCCACTAAGCACCAATACCTCTCCATCTCTCCCTACTAAACACCAGGGCCCCCCATCTCCCCCCAATAAGCACCAAGACCCCGATCTGCCCCCACTAAGCACCAATACCCATATCTAATCCCACTAAGCACCAAGACCTCCCCATCTCTCCCTACTAAGTACTAGGACCCCCATCTCTCCCCACTAAGCACCAGGACCCCCATCTCTCCCCACTAAGCACCAGGGCCCCATCTCTCCCCACTAAGCACCAGGACCCCCCATCTCACCCCACTAAGCACCAGGACCCCCCATCACTCCCCACTTAACACCAAGATCACCATCTCTCCCCACTACGCACCAAGACCCCGATCTCTCCTCACTAAGCTCCAGGACCCCCATCCCTTCTCGCTAATAACCAGGACCCCCTATCTCCCCCCCACTAAGCACCAAGACCACCCATCTCTCCCCACTAAGCACCAGGACCCCATCACTTCCCAGTAAGCACCAGGACCCCAATATCTCCCCACTAAGCACCAAGACCCCCCATCTCTGCCCACTAAGCACCAGGACCCCCTGTCTCCCCCCACTAAGTACCAAGATCCCCCATTTTTCCCTACTAAGCAGAAGGACCCCAATCTCTCCTCACTATGCACCAAGACCCCCCATCTCTCCCCACTAAGCACCAGTACACAATATCTCTCCACTAAGCACCAGGACCCCATCTCTCCCCACTTAAAACCAGGACCTTCATCTCTACCAACTAAGCACCAGGACCCCCTATCTCTCCCCACTAAACACCAAGATCACCATCTCTCCCCACTACGCACCAAGACCCGGATCTCTCCTCACTAAGCTCCAGGACCCCCATTCCTCCTCGCTAATAACCAGGACCCCCTATCTCCCCCCCCACTAAGAACCAAGACCACCCATCTCTCCCCACTAAGCACCAGGACCCCATCACTTCCCAGTAAACACCAGGACCCCAATGTCTCCTCACTAAGCACCAAGACCCCCCCATCTCTCCTCACTAAGTACCAGGACCCCCATCTCTCTCTACTAAGCATCAGGACTTCCTATCTCTCGCCAGTAAGCACCAGGACCCCAATCTCTCCTCACTAAGCACCAAGACCCCCCATCTCCCCCCACTAAGCACCAGGACCCCCTATCTCCCCCCACTAAGTACCAAGACCCCCATCTCTCCCTACTAAGCCCCAGGACCCCAATCTCTCCCCACTAAGCACCAAGACCTCCCCATATCTCCCCACTAAGCACCAAGACCCCCATCTCTCCCCATTAGGCACCAAAACCTCCCCATCTCTCCCCACTAAGCACTGGGACTTCCATCTCTCCCCACTAGGCACCAAGACCCTCCATCTCTCCCCACTAAGCACCAAGAGACCCCATCTCTCCCCACTAAGTACAAGGACCCCCCATCTCCCCCCCACTATGCACCAAGACCACTATCTCTCCCCACTAAGCAGCAATACCCCATCTCTCCCCACTATGCACCAGGACCCCCCATCTCTCCCCACTATGCACCAGGATCCCCCATCTCTCCCCACTAATAACCAGGACCTGTATCTTTCCCCACTAAGCACAAAGACCCCCCCATTTCTCCCCACTAACCACCAAGACCCTATCTCTCCCTACTAAGCACCAGGACCCTCATCTCTCCTCACTAAGCACCAGGATTCCCCACCTCTCCCCACTAAGCACCAAGACCACCATCTCTCCCCACTACGCACCAAGACCCCAATCTCTCATCACTAAGCACCAGGACCCCATCTCTCCTGGCTAATAACCAGGACCCCCATCTCCCCTGACTAAGCACCAAGACCACCCATCTCTCCCCACTAAGCACCAGGACCCCATCACTTCCCACTAAGCACCAAGACTCCCCATCTCTCCCCACTAAGTACCAGGACCCCATCTCCCTCTACTAAGCATCAGGACTCCCCATCCCCTATCTACTCCCACTAATTGCCAAGACACCACTAAGCTCCAATACACCCATCTCTCCCCACTAAGCATCAAGACCCCCCATGTCTCCCCACTAAGTACCAGGACCCCATCTCTCTCTACTAAGCATCAGGACTTCCCATCTCTCGCCGGTAAGCACCAGGACCCCCCATCTCTGATGAATGAGCACCAGTGCTCCCATTTGTCCCCCCTGAAGGCAAAGCTGAATTAATTTATGCAGGTATGTGGGGCGGGCCCCATCAGGTAGGCTGTAGGGGGCCCCATGATTTTTAACAGTGGCCCTGCATTTCTTTATTTATCGATGCCTGGGGCCCACTCTTGATCTTGCACAGTGGCTCACTCATTTCATAATACGCCCCTGGCTACTACTAATACAGCCAGACAAAGGGCCCTTCCTGGAACTACTGGCGCTGAGGGCGCCAGATCCACTCCTTCTCTGTTAGTCCCTCACTCTGCCCGCATCCCCCTGAGCTCTTCCCACCACAGCCGTGCCTCTAATACAGCATCTGCCCCTGTTAATAGGCTCACCTGCCCCATTTTAGGATTCCCAGAGCATTGCCATCACATGTAAATGGACCTCTGATGCCTGCAGCATCTCCTTCTGTCTCCTGTCAGCTCCCATCGCTTCCAGAATTTCACTCAGCTCCTCTTACTGCCTGTATGAGGGACAGCTGTACTAACAATCCAATGTTAATACAGCAATCTCCCCTGCTGTTCTATTGTGTTCTGACAGAGGAACAGCCCCCCCCCCCAGAACACTCTGGTCAACGCTCTTAGTCATTGGCTGAGAGCAGGGATGGACTGGCCATTGGGACTACAGGAAGTTTCCCGGTGGGCCGATGGCTCAGTGGGCCGGCTTCAGTGACAGCGGACCGCTCCCCTCCACTCCTCTGTCTCTCCCTCCCCGCAGCGCTCACCTGGGGGGGAACAGAGAAGCAGGGGGAGAACCAGAGGAGCAGTGGGGACAACAGAGGAGCATGGGGGGGACCAGAAGGAGCACGGGGGAGGGGACAGACAGCTGACTCAACAGCTATGGCCTGGGAGTTTCTCACTTCTGCCTAATATTGTCCCATGGGGGGAGGGGGGGCACCGAGCTGATGTTTTGCTCCGGGTGAAATAATGTCTAGCTTCCCCACTGGTACTGCCTATAAGAGTACCAGTACCAGCCGTTCTACTCTAATAAAGTAGAATGGGTAGTGGCTAGTGAAGGAGGAGAGGGGGCTTGGGAGGCTGGGAGGGGGGGTGGGGTGATGTATGAGTTGTCCAGCCACTACGGGAGAGACCTGTCAAAGTGGGCCAGTCTGCATGAAGTCCAGGGCCAAATTTTTGTCCCAGTCCAGCTCTGGCTGAGAGCGTTGATCGGGAGCCGGTCAGCTGCTGGTTTTCCAGCATGCTCATCCAACAGAGCTGGCCAAACAGCTGGCTTCTGTCAGACCAGCTGCCAAACTCACGGGCCGAATGTCAGATGTTTTTTATTGAACTGGCTGATGTTGCCTGAACTTCGCCCGTGTGTACTAGGCTTAACTTTTTGTACTCTTACCTCAGCCTTTATTACGGTCAGCTCTCCTCTTTATCAGCAACAGGTGATCTCAGTGTTACAGCCTCCCCAAGTGACCATACCTCAGATTCTCTGACAGGGCTTCTTTGTCACTTGAGGCAGGAGGCTCCTTCTTAGTATCCCTGCATGTTTCAGCCCTTCGGTCAGCGCAAACTCTGACATACAGGGTCAACTCCTGGACTCCAGACTCTCCCTCCAGCTCTTTCTAAATCAATCGTCCGTCCTCCAACTTGACCTCCACTGGGTGAGTGGTCTGGAGTAGGTCAAGTGTAGCTGTTTTAGGGCCACTGATACATTTTTGCAGCAGCCAGGATCGTCTTTAAGGCATGCCCCTCTGCAGTGAAGAGGTGATGTGCTGTAACCTCTAGCAACCAATCAGTGAGCAGTATTACTGTACAGTAATCTCTAGCAACCA
Organism: Rana temporaria; assembly: GCF_905171775.1. Classification (NCBI taxonomy): domain Eukaryota; kingdom Metazoa; phylum Chordata; class Amphibia; order Anura; family Ranidae; genus Rana; species Rana temporaria. The sequence continues at coordinate 240,681,563 of NC_053493.1, read as the reverse complement.
ATCAGTGAGCCATAATGTGTGCTGTCACCTCTAGCAACCAGTCAGTAAGTGGTAATGATATGCTGTAACCTCTGGTAACCAATCACAATCACTGACTGATCTGATACAGTAAACTGATTTTAAGTCTAGCTGATATTTATTATATGTCTCAGAGCAGGTGGAGAGCAAAATTGCATGGGGGGGCACCGAGATTTTTTTTGCCCAGGGTCCAATTAACATTAAAGACGGCCCTGGCAGCAGCCATATCAATTTTTACTTCTTTTGGGAGTCATGCCAGCTGTGGCACCCACCCCATCCCCAGGGTCTGGTCCTCACCTGAGTTTGATTTTCCCTGTTGATTTGTATTTGGCACAGGGGATTAAATATATAAATACATTTAGAAAATGGCACCGTGAGTTCATTTATGTGCTGTGTACAGTTGACAAATCAATTTTTCCAGAAGTAGCCCCTTCTCTTTTCAGTCATGTACTGTAGATCTCAATGGCTGCCTGGAATAAACTAAATTTTAACTGCTGAAATGTTAGTCTATAGCAGTGGTTCTCAACCTGGGGGTCGGGACCCCCTCGGGGGTCAAATGATGATTTGCCAGGGGTCACCAAATCCTGGGATGTTCCTGAAGCCCACACCGCTCTCCCAGCCTTTTGCGGCCCCCCAGCAGGGCTGTCCTTGGAGCCTGTGGCCGCCCAGCTGGTATGTTCCTGTGGCCTCCCACCAAGGAGTAAGTGAAGGAATAAAAATAGAGAATACATGGAAGGGGGAGGAACCAAGAAAAAGGCAGATAAAGAATAAGACAAATAACAAGAAAGACGGCTAGAGAGAGTAATGGGGGGAAAAAAAGAGATTAGGATAGAGAGAGATAGAAGGGAAAGAAAGGAGAACAAAGAGAAAGAGTGGTACATCCTAAAATCCTAAAACTCATACATTTAACACTGTATGAGTGGAAGGGACTCAAGGAGCGATACATGTCTGTGGGTTAGGGGGCGCAAATTACTTGTCTTGCCACGAAAATAATTTTACCATTAGGGGTACCCACAACTTGGGAAATTTTATCAAGGGGTCACAGTGCTTGAAGGTTGAGAACCACTGGTCTATAGTATATGTACGTACAGCATAAACAAGAACAAAAAAAGACAAATAACCCTAAAATATTTGTGGAAAAGCAAATCCATTTATTTCAAGTTATTTTCTTTTCACTTTATTATACGCCCCTGCCATTTCACACTTTTACATAAATAAGTAGTAAAAACCATGATGACAAGGTGCCAAATCCTGGCATAATTTTGCAGATTTTCTCCCAGTTTATAATAGCAGATATAATGGGGCAGATCCACAAAAGAATTACGCCGGCGTATCTATTGATACGCCGGCGTAATTTTAAATTTCCCGCGTCGTATCTTTGTTTTGTATCCACAAAACAAGATACGACGGCATCTCGGCAAGATCCGACAGGCGTACGTCTTAGTACGCCGTCGGATCTAAGCTGGCAATTTTCGGCGGCCGCTAGGTGGCGTTTCCGTCGAAATCCGCGTCGAGTATGCAAATTAGCTAATTACGGCGATCCACGAACGTCCGCCTGGCGCATTTTTTTACGTCGTTTGCGTTCGTTTTTTTTCCCGGCGTATAGTTAAAGCTGCTGTTATGAGGCGTACTCAATGTTAAGTATGGCCGTCCTTCCCGCCTAGAAATTTGAAATTTTTACGTTGTTTGCGTAAGTCGTTCGCGAATAGGGATTTGCATAGAATGATGTCATCGTCGGAAGCATTGCCTTGTTCTGGGTTAATTTCGAGCATGCGCACTGGGATACCCCCACGGACGGCGCATGCGCCGTTCGATAAAAACGTCATTTACGTGGGGTCATGCTTTATTTACATAAAACACGCCCACCTCTTCACAATTTGAATTAGGCACGCTTACGCCGGCACATTTACGCTACGCAGCCATAACTTAGGACGCAAGTGCTTTGTGAATACAGCACTTGCCTCTCTAACTTACGGCGGCATAGCATATATGAGATACGCTACGCCTGCCTAACGTTAGGCGCGTCTTTTTGAATCCAGCTATAAAACTTCATAGGTACATTGGCCCAGCTTGGAGCAGTGTAATGCCGCGTAAACTGTGGATTTTTTTCCGACGGATGTTGGCTCAAACTGATCTTGTATACACATGGTCACACAAATGTTGTCGGAAATTCCGAACGTCAAGAACGCGGTCACGTACAACACTACGACGAGCCGAGAAAAATTACGTTCAAGGATTCCGAGCATGCGTTGAATTGATTCCGAGCATGCGTAGAATTTTTGTGCGTTGAATTGTGTACACGCGGTCGGAATTTCCGACATGAACTTTCGTTGTTGGAAAAATTGAGAACCAGCTCTCCAAAAATTCCGACAGCAAATGTCCGATGGAGCATACACACGGTCGAATTTTCCGACAACAAGCTCACATCGAACATCTGTTGTCTGAAATTCCAACCGTGTGTACGCGGCATTAAAATGTATGTACAGGGCCGCCATCAGGGGGGTACAGGCAGTAAACCTGTACGGGGCCCGACCGACACACACAGGAAGAGGAAGCATTGGCATGTGTAGTTGCAATGTAAATGTCAGTAAAGTAATCCTCGGTGTCCGGCGGCGGCAGCCCCCCCCCCGATTATCAACTTCAGTGAATTTCAGTAAAGTAATCCTCGGTGTCCGGAGGCAGGACCCCCCCTCTTTCTCTGCTCCATGGGGCCCCTTCATTGCAGCTGTGTAGGGGGCCCCAAAATTCCTGATGGCGGTCCTGTGTATGTGCCATATCTGTGGGATCCCTGTGGAAGCTGGAAATCACTGCACTAGGCATTACTACAGTAGTAGATCTACTTCAGTGACTTCCAGCTTCCATGGGGAGCCCACAGGTATGACACATACATACTTACACTGTCCCAGGCTGAACCAATGTAACTGTAAAAATTGCCACAATTATCCTTTTTTAAAGTTGTTCTGAAGGCTCAAGTTTTTTTTGCATGAAGGTAAAAAACCTTCTTTGTGCAACAGCACCCCGCCCCCTGAATACTTACCTGAGCCCGATTTTCGTCCAGCACTGTGCACGAGAGTCGTTAGCTCCCAGTGCTGCCAATTACAGCCAGTGAGCCAATGTGCTGACGGGGAACCCAGGATTGTGCAAAACCATTGCACAGAGCAGGTAAGTATGACATGTTTATTATTGTAATGTAACAAAAAATCAAAGCTTTAATGTAACCTAACCTCTCTTAATTATTTTGTTTACATGTACTAGAAAAACAATATTCTGCCATATGCAACGTTTTTAACAGGCTGATACCAGAACAAAATGGACCAGCCTTTGTTGCTTCAGCTAAAACTTAGCTATGCATTGCATATACTATTGTATTCTGTATACTTTTATAACATGAGCAACCAGGATTTGTCAATAGCTGCAGTGATGTGAGCAAGTCATTGGTTTAGAAAAATAAGCAAATTATTTGTATGGCAGATATTCTTCCATCTCAGAGAAGATCTCAAATCTAACGGAAATACCAAGGTGGGGTACAGTCTATAGGAGATTCCTCCCAGATGTTCTCCAGTCTTTGAGCCCAGTTCATTAGTATTTCTTTCCTTTTTGCTTCTGTCACATATTCTGGTGCATAAGATATCTGAGGGGCAAGAACTTGAAATCCACAGAAGTGCATGATGCCATGCTGAGAAATGAACAAAAATAGCTTTTATCAATACAGATTTCTTACAGCAAATAATTCTATAGAAAACAATTATTTATAGAATTTGAAGCACGATACAATATAATTCATCACAATTTAAAAGATACCCAAATCTTTCCTCACTTTAAAATGGACCTATCAGTAACTTTAAAAAATGCTGCAGTTTTTTTTAAATATTAAGGGAGAAATCCAGTCTGAGCTAATTTGGCCGGGCTTCTCCTATGTGGCACAGGAGTGCAATTCGTTTTGCACTCCTGTGACCCATTTTCAGTAAAGAGCGGTCTAAAGTCTGCTCTCTGCTGACGTCACTGGAATCGGTCCAGGCACCACGTCATTCTGACAAAAAAGTCTGGATGTGCTAGGTGCCGCTGAGAGCCTGAGATGGCCACTCCCCGCCCCTCCACAGCCCAGCTCTCCAATGAGCGCGAGGAGGCAGAGCGGAGAGCTGTTGACAGTCAGGCGCCCTCTGCTAGGGGAGCTGAGAGAACCGAGCCATCGGCGGTGTTTGAACACTCGGTTCTCAGTGAAGAGGCGGCGGGGGACAGATGCAGCATCGGACTGATGCTGCATCCACCTAGGTAAGTATGATTAGAGGAAAAAAAATTCCAGATCGAAACCGTAAGTAGGTGACATTTTGCTAAAGCACTATCATAACGAGATACAATTGTTTCATAAAATACTTTTACATTTTAGCCACTTCCTGTCTACATGCACTCACCCCAGTATTGGCTGCACATCACTGCTTTAGAGACCAGGGGTCTCCACACTTTCAGTATGACGACCATAGTGTATATTTTACAGATACTGGCAGGCCGAAAAAAATCCCCATCAGGGTCTACATTAGATTCTCTGCTACGTCAAGGTCCCCATTAGAGTTCCTCCTTATGTCAATGTCCCCAACAGAGCACCGCCTTGTGACAGACTCGGACCCTCTTATGTCTAAAATCATCCTATGCCCACTAGGGGCATAGGATGACTGAGAAATTATATCTTGGACTATGTAATTATTATCCACAGTATATCCCAGGATATCTGTAAATATATTTACTGGTTGTCGATTCTGAACTCAACGGGTTAATTGTAAGAGTGACTCATTCATAATGTTATATGCTAATGCCGTCACCTCCAGCCATCTCTCTGTTCTCTGTGCTAATTGACCCTGCTATTGTGTGAAGATGTCCTGTGTTTACACTTATGATAATGTGTATTGTATAGCAGGTGAGCGGAGACGGGACGTCTACCTTGAGAGGTCATGTCTCGGAGTAACCTCGTCTGGGTAAATGATTAGTTAATTAGCTCATGTTAATTTATGTTCTGGTTACTTCCTCTTTAAACTGTATATAAGGTTGCATTCTTGGTTCTATTAAACACTCCATGTTTAGCACACAAACAAGTCTCGTCTTGTGTGTTGAGGGCAGCTGGAATATCTGATATCTATATCCAGACTGATAGGAAGCGGTATATGACAGAAGCACTCAATCGGAGCGTGGGACGTTCCGTTACACACCTTATATCAGGGTACCCGTTAAAGTCCCCTGCTTTATTAAGGTCCCTATTAGAGTCCCAACTTATGTCATGGTCCCTGTCAGATGCCCCCCTTATATCAGGGTCCCCATCAGAGTTCCTTCTTACATCATGGTTCCCACCACTTTTCAGTATGAGGGCCATAATGTATATTTTACAGATACTCGCAGGTCGAAAAAAATCCCCATCAGGGCCCCCCTTACATCAGGGTGTACATTAGATTTTACATCAGGGTCCTCTGTACATCAGAATCCCCATCAGAGTCTCCCTTTCATGAGGATACCCTTGATAGTCCCCCCCTTATATCAGTGTAACCATTAGAGTCCCCTTCTACGTCAAGGTCCCCATTAATACACATATTTGAGGATCAGCATTTCTTTTAGGAAAAAACACATTTTTAATCTTTACTTTTGGGTTGCTTGAAAATAGCTCAAATGTATGTTTTATTGGCACATCGGGTGGTCTAAAAAACGTGGGGCCTATAGAAAGTATGAAAGTAGTTACTGAATTCTATGGTTATTGCACTTCTATTGCATGGTCATTACCTCCCTCTGGTGTCAGGAGAAGGACATGTCATCACCTATTGTGACAGTACATATATGATAGCAGCAAATGAGCCCTGAGTAGCATAGATACCAAAGACTCGCACTCAGTATATACTGCATTCACTGTAAGCTGCTAACCTCAGAAGTTGAGATGTATGTAAAAGCGTATTAGCCGACACTGGTGACGTAATGCACTGCTGGCCCCTTATAACCGAGCATCATAACAGTGACCAGTTCTTTACAGACTATGAAGTTCAGACAAAGTGCTTGCATACATTCCTCCCCCCTTCCTGTTGTTGTAGTCAAAATATTTGCCCATGGTTTTCCTCTGGAAGTCCTTAAATTGTGAAATCAGGCATTGAATCACGATACAGGCCACTCAAAATGCTGAGCAGCTCTAGCAACCAGTTCTATCCTCCAGGGAAGATAGCAGAAGTGAGACTCAGTGATAGTAACTTGCAAAACCTAGGTCAACTAGCAGTGATCAAAGAAAAAAAATGTATACGTTTATTGTGCCATGCTGACTTTTTTGTCCAAGCAACCACCTTACCCACCCTGCTCTTTAACTTTCCCAACCACCATACTCATTGATATGACTATTATTTTTAACATTTTTAAGCATTTCTTTTTTTTATTTAGCTATAATATTTAACAAGATCTGAGGTCCTGACGAAGCAGGTTAACCCACGAAATGCGTTGGCTAGACAAAAAAAATAATCAGATCTCAAGTCCTGGACAGCATCATACTGGACAAACCATTTGCTAATGTGTATTTTAAAACAAACCTTTTTTTTTATAAAGAATTGTATAATGTTTTGAATAAAGATATGTGAAAATTATTTTATAACTACAGTTGAACCTCGGATTACGAGCATCCGTTCCAGGAGTATGCTCGTAATCCAAAGTACTCACATATCAAAGCAAGTTTTCCCATTGAAGTCAATGGAAACTAAAATAATTTGTTCCGCATTGACTTCAATAGGATGCAATACCGAATGCAGCCAGAGGTGGGGGGCGCCAGAGAGCACCGGAAATGGCCAAAAAGGCGCCCGGGGGTACCTAAGGCCAAATGAGGTAATGCAGGCCTATTTTCGGCTGTGCTCTGCTTCTGCGCCCCCGTAAATCAGGCCAAATGAGGTACTGCAGGCCTATTTAGCTTAAATTCTGCTAGTCTTGCGAGTCAACACTCGCAAACCGAGTCAGAATAAAAATAAAAAAATTTGCTCGCAAATCAAAATGCTCTCAAACCAAGTTCCTCTTAAACCGAGGTTCCACTGTATTTGGTCAAGTGGTTATTAAACCCAAGAAGGTAGACATTGATGGTCAGACTTTCAGGCCAAGGAAGTATGATAAAAAATATTTTAATAGCATATTAAATTTACAAACAATAATAGAACAATATCATTTACAGCAAGTGACCACTGTACACTCCTCAGAAGTCACCAACGCACGTTTCGCCGTGGGGCTTCTTCAGGACGAAGACGAGGAATACAGAAAACAGAGAATTATATGACAAATGGTCCTCCAGCGGATGCATCCATAGGGCATATACGGCACAAATAGAAAAGTCAAGATCAGTAAAGAACTTGAACAGAAGTTTCCATGAACCAAGATCTTGAAATGACCAACAAAGGTCAGAACAAAGGACCACAGGCTTAAAAACAAGCGCCACATGAGAGATTGCACCTCAATTATGCTAACATACGTGGTCCTGGGCCCACTGGGACAACAGAAATCCGCAAACCGCAAGCGCAGATAGCCCTGTCAAATGGGGCCTTAATCACCGGTACCCACACTAGACACCAATGTTGGTGGCTGTTATGGAGATCATACAGCTGGATAGTGAAGAGCGTCTGTGTCCCAGGGTGTACAGAAAGGTGTTACTTTCTGTACACCCTGGGATAGTTATACTTCAATACAGCAGTTTGGTGTAGCAGTTTTCATGTGGTTTCTCATAAACTTCTATTATGTCTATTCATTTTCGGTACATTTTCTGAAAGCACACCAAAAATGAGGGACATAATATAAGTCTGAGAAACCACATGAAAACCACAGGTACACTGCGCTACACCTGCACTGCGGCCAAACTGCAGTATTGAAGTATACAGTTATCAATAATAACCCACATAGCCCATGTAAATATATTACATTTAAAATAAATCACCATGCCTGCAATGAAGTGAGTCACTGTGAAAGTGCCAAGTGTTATGTAGTTTTTTTTTATTTTTTATACACACCATGCCTGTAATAAAACTATTCACATTCACATTCAAAGCGACAGGTACAAATACTTTCACCTCTATTTCTCTCTCGTTCTTCTTCCCCCACGGGGAAAAGCGCGCCAGGCAGAGTCTGATCCCGGAACCCGCGGCTCTCAAGTCACATGTAACAGTGCGTGCGCCCGCCCCACCCATAGCAACCGATGACGTATTCAGTTGGCAAGGCGCGGTCGGGAGGCCCGCACAGCTAGCACAGCTTCCAGAGTGTCGGGAAGTGAGTTTTACACAGCGGATTGGCACCGCTGTAAAGGCGAATAATAACAAAGTGCCCAGCAGTAGCTGTTACATCAGATAGCAGCCATAGCTGCCTATATTGGGGGTCATTTTGCCATGGCACACCAGGGGACTCTTCACGGCACACCAGTGTGCCGCGGCACACTGGTTAGGAAACGCTGCCTTAGGGGAATTTAGGTAGTTCACGCTCTACCTCCACAAAGATCATTTTGCTTATTTTTAAAAGAAGGCCAGCAATTACAAGCTCCACATTTCTATCATGACAGGTTTACTTTAGGATTGTCCAGCCAGTGCCCATAATCTGTTCCCTTTAGCTACCCACAAAGCACGTATAATTCAGAGAAAATGCAACCCTGATTATAAATATATCAAGTTTGCATTTGTTAACCAGATTTGTTTCATTCAAATTCATAATATTTAACCTAACATTAAAATAAGCAGGGTCTGCTCAATCTCTATATGATTTCACATTTCTATCAGTCTTGGTATTTCTCCAACATATATTCATTCTGGGTTTCCCATATGCTATTGAATCTCATAACATTACTTGTTTGTAAATGCAATGTCACTATAAAATAATCTCCTCTGTATGGCAATTCCACACATGCAACACTTATATAATCCCATGTAAGGACCTATTTTTCTGCTATTCAATTCCACATATTGTTTTTTGGCATAAGTACCTTGTGATATAACAAGATATAATAGGGTAGATGACTAATCCTTAGTCATAAATCTTACAATGACATAAATATATATATATATATATATATATATATATATATATATATATATATATATATTAGTGCTGTCAAACGATTAAAATTTTTAATCGCGATTAATCGCATTAATGTCATAGTTAACTCACGATTAATCGCTCTAATTTATGACGAATTTCCCCACAAATATCGCACAATTCTGCAAGTGATTATAATTTATTATCGCTGTTTTCTAGCTGATCTAAAACCATTTTTGACATAAAGGGACACTTTTGGACAATCTACAGTTTTTCAGGCAGAAAGAATAGTTTTTATTTTATAAAAGAACATGTAGGGCACTGGGCAGACCACTAGGGACAAGGGGGGTGTGTATTTTTTACATACAGTACTGTAATCTATAAGATTACAGTATACTGTGTGTATTGTGTTTGTTTACTTTTTTAAATTTGGCGCCGTTCTCCGCTCCCGTGCGTCGTAACGTCGCAGGGAACGGAGCTCGGCGTCACACAGGCACTGTGAATCGAGCGAGGAGGACCCGCCGAGCGAGGAGGACCCGCCAAGCGAGGAGGACCCGCCAAGCGAGGAGGACCCGCCAAGCAAGGAGGACCCGCCAAGCAAGGAGGACAGCGGGGTGGCATCGCTGGATCCAGGGACAAGGTGAGTAACTTGTCTGTGAATCCAGCGAAAAGGTAAGCCGCGCCGCGCCGCTGCACACTCTGCATGTCCACCCGAGGGCTCCTGCGTTAATCGCGCGACAAAAATATTGACGGCGTTAACATGGGTTTGCGTTAACGCCGTTAATATCGCGTTTAACGCACAGCCCTAATATATATATATATATATATATATGGGCAGATTCTCAAAGCCATTACGCCGGCGTATCTGTTGATACGTCGCATAATTTCAAATTGTGCGCGTCGTATCTTTTGGTTGGTACCCACCAATCAGATACGACGGCATCTGTGTTAGATCCGACAGGCGTACGCCTTAGTACGCCGTCGGATCTAAGATGTAATTTTCCGGCGGCCGCTGTGTAGCGTTTCAGTCGTTTTCCGCGTCGAGTATGCAAATTAGCTATTTCCGACGATCCACGAACGTACGAGCGGCCGTCGCATTTTCTTACGTCGTTTTTTTCCGGCTTTTTCCGGCGTATAGTTAAAGCTGCTATTTGATGGCGTACTCAATGTTAAGTATGGCCGACGTTCCCGCGTATAATTTTAAATATTCTACGTCGTTTGCGTAAGTCGCCGTGAATGGGGATGGACGCCATTTACGTTCACATTGAAGACACTGACGTCCTTGCGACGTCATTTAGCGCAATGCACGGTGGGAAATTTAGGGACGGCGCTGTTCGTTCTGCGCGGGGACGCGCTTCATTTAAATGAAACACGCCCCCTACTCGCCGCATTTGAATTCCGCGCCGTTACGCCGCGAGAGATACACTTACGGCGAAAAATTCTTTATGGATTCGAACCAAAGCCAGGTAAGGTACGGCGGCGTAGCATATCTCAGATACGATGCGCCGGGGCAGATCTTTGTGGATCTGCCCCATATTGTGGCAGCAGGCAGGTTAAATTCCCTGGTTGCATCCAGGATGCAGTGTATATATCGCCTAGATTCAGGCTTTATGCCAGTTTATACCTCTAGGGGGAGTGCTAGGATTCCTGCTGGGAAGACTTGATGAGCCCAGCTGAATTGGGTGGGCTCATTAGGTCCTCTACAAAAACTCCCAGCATGCAGAAAGATATGCTCCAACCTGGAACCAGACCTGTGTGGATAGTCTGGGGAGTGTGATCTCTGTGCGGTGAGACCAAGTCTGTGTGGCTATTGCTAAGAGATTTAAACAGCAGGGAGTCAGGGACTGGGGCAGCACAAGGCTGTACCCAGTTGATAGTTAGGTATATAGCGAGCTGGTCAAGTTGAGGATTTATTTTTGTATTTTTTTTGTTTTCTGTCACATTTCTTTTTGTATATAGTTCAAATAAAACCGCACCTTTTTGTTTTCCTCCTACCACTGTCTGCTGTGCCTAATTTCTTTTGTGTGCTGAACCCTTCCAGGGGGTCACACACACCCGCGGCTGGGCTAACCCCTCACAATATATATATATATATATATATATATAACACACACACACACACACACACACACAAAATATATATATATATATATATATATATATATATATATATATATATATATATATATTTGTAAGATTGGGGTGATCAGACTCCAGCGGTAGGTGCGTTTTTAGTGAGTACGCCAGTCCAGAACTGAATTTTTAAGGGCCTGGTAACCCACTTTTATTTAAAAGCACAAAAAAGTTCACAAATACACCAGTAGCCCTCGCAGGAGGTTCCACCACTACTGGATCTTGCATACTCAACACTTTAGCCTCCTGGCTTTCATTCTTCAACAGCACTGCTGCTATAGTTACTGGTACCTTTAACCACTTAATGACCGGACCAATATGCTGCTACATGACCCAAGGGGTTTTTACAATTTGGCACTGCGTCGCTTTAACAGACAATTGCGCGGTCGTGCGACGTGGCTCCCAAACAAAATTGGCGTCCTTTTTTCCCCACAAATAGAGCTTTCTTTTGGTGGTATTTGATCACCTGTGTGGTTTTTATTTTTTGCGCTATAAACAAAAATAGAGCGACAATTTTGAAAAAAATTCAATATTTTTTACTTTTTGCTATAATAAATATCCCCCAAAAACATATATAAAAAACATTTTTTTCCTCAGTTTAGGCCGATACGTATTCTTCTACCTATTTTTGGTAAAAAAAATCGCAATAAGCGTTTATTGATTGGTTTGCGCAAAATTTATAGCGTTTACAAAATAGGGGATAGTTTTATTGCATTTTTTCTAATTATTTTTTTTTTACTACTAATGGCGGCGATCAGCGATTTTTTTTTCGTGACTGCGACATTATGGCGGACACTTCGGACAATTTTGACACATTTTTGGGACCATTGTCATTTTCACAGCAAAAAATGCATTTAAATTGCATTGTTTATTGTGAAAATGACAGTTGCAGTTTGGGAGTTAACCACAGGGGGCGCTGTAGGATTTAGTGTTCACCTAGTGTGTGTTTACAACTGTAGGGGGGTGTGGCTGTAGGAATGACGTCATCGATCGAGTCTCCCTATATAAGGGATCACTCGATCGATGCAGCGCCATAGTGAAGCACGGGGAAGCCGTGTTTACATACGGCTCTCCCGTTCTTCAGCTCCGGGGAGAGATCGCGACGGAGCGGCTATAAACGAATAGCCGCGCCGTCATCCCGGATCGCTCCCCGAGGGAATCCGACCGCCGCATGTAGCGGGGGGGTCCCGTTTGGACCCCCGACTCGCGGAAAGGCAGGGACGTACAGGTACGCCAATGTGCCTGTACGTGCCATTCTGCCGACGTATATCTACATGCGGCGGTCGGGAAGCGGTTAAACCACCAGATCTTCCAGTCTCAGTCTTGGACGCACACAGCTTTGGGCTTCTTAAACGCACACAGCTTTAGGCTCCTTGGATGCACACAGCTTTGAAGCCCTTCAACGCACACAGCTTTAAGTCCCTTAATGCACACAGCTTTAGGCTCCTTGGACGCACACAGCTTTGAAGCCCTTCAACGCACACAGTTTTGAGCTTCTTGATGCACACAGCATCTGTCTTCACAGAGACACTCACTAGCAGCCACTGCTCCAACTCCACCTCACTGCCAGAAACAGACTTCCTGTCTGTTGGATAGGGCTCTGATCCATGTCAGGTCAGAACTTAAAAGCCCAAGACACAGCTGTGCAATTAATGTGTCTTTCTCTTCAAAATATGGCGTAAACCAGCAACCTTTCACGTAGGACAGAGTCCCACCATCACATAATATATATATATATATATATATATATTGTGGTAGTGTGGTACCCCACCAGTGAAGGTACCCAGAATTCTCAACCGGACGGGTTGAGGGGCTCCAGGGAGCTTGTAACATACAGAGGAAACTGGCGTTTCAGTTTACTCATTATTTACTAATGTCCACTTTGGGACCTGGAGCCTGGGGATTTCTTAGAGATCCGGGTGGGATGAAATCCTCAGTCCTGGGTCCAGGATTTGAGACTCACCGGCACACTGATTGTTCAGGTGTGTGTGGGCCTGATAGTAGAGTAAGGACCAAAGGTTCTGAGCTCCACCCTCCCGAGGAGTCCAGGCTTGCAAGGGAAGAACCCAGAGACTGCAGGTGTGCACTGGAGAACCCAGAGACTGCAGGTGTGCACTGGAGAACCCAGAGAGTGCAGGTGTGCACAGTGAAAGTCAGAGACCCAAGTCTGAGGGTCAGAGCAGTAAGGGGCTGCTATCTGTATGGACAGTGTTGGCAAAGGGGAGTAGTCTGTAGGAGACAGACGAGAGCCTGAAGTGGAAGGGCTGAGCAGCACTGCTGTATGTATAAGCCAGGAGGCTGAAGTTATTATTCGGTACTGACGGTGAAAACCCCCTGCAAGGGAAAACCTGTGATTTTTGTTTTCTTGAACCTTTCTTAATAAAAGTGGGCCAACAAGCACTGAAATTGAATTGTTGGCGTGGATTATTCTCGCTAGCAGGTGTTACACATGAGCTAAACAACCCCCAATATCACAATATATATATATATATATATATATATATATATATATATATATATATATATATATATATATTCGGTATTTGGTGTGATTACTCTTTGGCTTTAAACCAACACCAATTGTTGCACTTGCATACCTTCACAAAGTCAGGGATTTTGTAGGATTAGAATTAGGCATGTAACTAACCAATTATACCAAGTAGCTGCTAATGATCCTCAATTTCATATGTAGGTTGAAATACAGTCAATATCTGAAACAGAAACAGCTGTGTAGGAGGCTTACAACTCGGTGATGAACAGCCACACTCTGCTACTAAGGTAAGGATGTGGAAGACAGTTTCATGTCACAGCTATACACTATGGCAAGATGGAGCACAGGAACAAGACACAATGTAGTTATACGGCATCAACAAGGTCCCTCACTGGCAAATATTTCAAAGCAGACTGGGGTTTCAAGATGTGCTGTTCAAGCTTTTTTGATTGAGCTTAAAGAAACAGGCAACATTGACAACCGTAACGCAGTGGTCAACCAAGGAAACTTAAGGAAGCCGATGATAGACACATCATGCTTACTTCCCTTCAACATCAGAAGATGTCCAGCATTCCATCAGCACAGAACTGGTGGAAACCAGTGGGACCTAGGTAAACCCATCTACTGTCTGTCTGGAGTAGTCTTGCCAGAAGTGGTCTTCACGGAAGAATTGCAGTCAAAGAGCCATACCTCTGACATGGAAACAAGGCTAAGCAACTTAAAGGGGTTGTAAAGGAAATATTTTTTCCCCTAAATAGCTTCCTTTACCTTAGTGCAGTCCCCCTTCACTTACCTCATTCTTCCATTATGCTTTTAAATGTCCTTATTTCTTCTGAGAAATCCTCACTTCCTGTTCTTCTGTCTGTAACTACACACAGTAATGCAAGGCTTTCTCCCTGGTGTGGAGAAAGCCTCTTGAGGGGGGAGGGGGCGAGCAGGGGGGTCAGGACACTCTCTACTTTGCAGATATAGAAAGGAGCTGTGTGTTAGTGGGCGTCCTGACACTCCTGCTCGCCCCCTTCCCTCTCAAGAGGCTTTCTCCACACCAGGGAGAAAGCCTTGCATTACTGTGTGTAGTTACAGACAGAAGAACAGGAAGTGAGGATTTCTCAGAAGAAATAAGGACATTTAAAAGCAAAATGGAAGGATGAGGTAAGTGAAAAAGGACTGCACTAAGGTAAAGGAAGCTATTTAGGGGAAAAAAAATCCTTTACAACCCCTATGCACGAAAACGTAGGAATTGGGGAGCAGAAAAATGTCAGCAGGTGCTCTGAACTGATGAGTCAAAATGTGAAATATTTGGCTGCAGCAGGAGGCAGTTTGTTTGCAAATTTGGGGATGCATTTCTGTCAGGATCAATGGTATCTTCAATGCTGAGACATAAAGGAAGATACTTATTTATCATGCCATGCCATCAGTGAGGCATGTGATTGGCCTTAAATGTATTCTGCAGCAGCTCAACGACCTCAAACATACAGCCAATGTCATTAGGAACTATCTTAAGAACAAGGGGCCAAATTCTCAAAAACCTGTGTAAATTTAGGTGTGCTGCCTTTGCAATGTATATTACATGCTTGGCACTCAGCAGTGTCTGTTTCTTTAAGACCCTCCATTTTCTTGATGCCTAGAGGCGGGTCTTCTCTGTATGTCTAAGGCTTGCTGGGACATTTCCTGTTTCATTCCAGCTCTAGCTACTGTAGTGACCAGATCCACAAGACATCTTAAAGCTATCACAATTTGCAAACCTGACAAACACCAAAGCCTTTTTACCATATCATATCATATCAAATCACATCACATCTCATCCCATATCATCATACTATTGTACACATTCCTGTTCATTATATCTCAGTAAAGATTGCATCAGTTCAACAACCAGCGCGTCTTTCATTGGGACTTGGTTTATACTTGATGTTAAGCTGTGTACCTAAAGCAGTGTTTCTCAATTCCAGTCCTCAGGCCCCCCCAACAGGTCAGGTTTTCAGGATTTCCCTCAGATGAAAAGGCTGTGGTGATTACTAAGGCAGTGAAACTGATCAAATCACCTGTGCAAAATAATGGAAATCCTGAAAACCTGACCTGTTGGGGGGGCCTGAGGACTGGAATTGAGAAACACTGACCTAAAGCAACACACACAGCCGAGGCATTACAGTAAAAAGGCTTTAAAAAGTTGTCAGAAGCAGTTAAACAGCTTTGAATCGTCCTCAGCAGTAAAAGGACTATTAACTCCTTTCAGCTACGTGGAGTGAAGCTAAAGTGAAACTAATTTCTCTCACTCACTACAACACTGATACTGCCTGTGTCCAGTCATCATCATTATCCACTCTGCCAGCTAAATCAAGATGCAGAACACAGAGAACAACACTCTGACAGTTAACCCTCAATGCTCCTATAAGGAGGATGACACACACAGCTTGCCAAGAATCAAGTCTAGATGCACAACATTGTCTAGAGCATCTAGTCAAACAAATCTGACTTCAGCTAGCGCAGATTCAGCAAGATCTAAGCGTACTAGTTCTAGACATTCAAGCATCACCAGTCTGTCATCGGCTAGCGACAAAGCGACTAAGGCAAGAGCAAAAGCAGAGGCAGCTTGCGCCATGGCTTCTTATGCGGAGCAAGAAGCTGAATTGATGAGAGAAAAAGCAAAAAGTGAATCCGAAGCACTCAAAAAGAAAGCAGAAGTGGAAGCATCTTTACACTTACTCAAACAGCAGAAAAACGCTGCAGCAGCCTTAGCCGAGGCAGAAGTTTTCACAAGGGCTGCCGAAGCTCAGTACGATGGCATAGAAAACCAGACGTCATCCCATAGCGCAATCCAGCGCACCCGTGAGTACGTACAGTCACAAGCAACCATGTACACCGACCAGCAATCCAATGACGCACCTAGGTCTTCATTGACTCCACTAGCAATAAGCAACTTTGATACTACGCAACATTGCAAGGCTGAATCAGGATCCCAGAGTGGGAAGTCAAGTGGTCGCATGCTCAGAGACCAATCTGCCAACCCTCCAAGAGTGCAAACGGATGCTCGCGTACTCCCTCCTCAAGCAAATACAAGTCTGGATTATAGCAGAAAGACTTACAACAGACGAGAACAACCACCTAAACAAAGTGGATTCAGTCAAGCGCCTCATCAGCCTTACCAGCCGCAGCCATACCCTGAGTTTACACCCGAGAAGTATTCGCCAGACGCAACAAGTGCTATAGAAGTGGCAAAATTCCTGATGCACCGTGAGATAGTAGGCGCTGGTCTCATGAAATTCGATGACCGTCCAGAAAACTACTGGGCCTGGAAGTCATCTTTCCTGAGTGGTACCCAAGACTTAAATATGACGGAGAAAGGAAAGCTTGACCAGCTCGTCAGATGGCTAGGACCAGAGTCCACTGAGCAAGCCCAAAGGATCAGATCAGTACATGTTCATGACGCAGCAGCAGGACTTGCAATGGTGTGGCGGAGACTAGAACAATGCTATGGATCACCTGAAGTGATCGAGGATGCTCTGCTGAAAAGGATAGAAAACTATCCAAGAATAACAAGTAAGGATTACCAAAAGCTGAGAGGTTTGGGAGACCTACTCTTAGAAATAGAAGCCGCCAAGTCTAGTGGATATCTGCCAGGTCTCTCATATCAGGATACAGCACGTGGAGTTGAGCCCATAATCGAGAAACTTCCTTACAACTTGCAAGAAAGGTGGGTAGCTCAAGCTTCAAGATACAAGAAAGATCATCGAGTTGCATTTCCACCGTTCGCCTTCTTCGCTGAATTCATAGAAGACCAAGCCGAAATACGCAATGACCCAAGCTTTGCTTTCCTGAACAAGAGAACGGCAAGCTTCCCAAAGGTAGAGCAGAAACCTCCAGGGCTTTACAAAGAACGCAGAGCAACAGTTTCTGTAAGGAAGACAGAAGTTCCGCTTGAATCTGCAGCCAATCAGGAAGACAACACAAGGAAGAAAGTTGAGGAGCCAGACAAAATATGTCCTATCCACAACAAGCCTCATCCACTAAGAAAATGTCGCAGTTTCAGAAGTAAGACATTAGAAGAGCGCAAAGCTTATCTTAAAGACAATCGCATTTGTTTCAGATGCTGCGCTTCAATTCAGCATCTTGCAAAAGACTGTACAAAAACAATACAATGCGCAGAGTGTAACAGTGACAAACACTTGTCAACACTGCACCCAGGACCACCACCATGGAAACAAGAAGTTCCGGCAACTCAAGAAGACCATGGTGGGTAGCAAGGCGAGAGTACAATGCCAGCAGTAACCTCAAAGTGCACTGAGATCTGTACAGAGCAGGGCCGCTCAAGATCATGCTCCAAGATATGCTTAGTCAAGGTGTATCCAGCAGGTTTCAGAGAGAAGGCAATCAAAATGTACACAGTCTTGGATGAACAGAGTAACAGATCTCTGGCAAAAACAGAATTCTTTGACCTCTTCGGTGACAAAGGAAGTCCAACTCCATACACCTTGAAGACTTGTTCTGGAGTTGTAGAGACAATAGGGAGAAGAGCAAATAACTACATGATCGAGTCATTAGATGGAAAGACAAAGGTGACTCTTCCTACCCTCATAGAATGTGATGAGATACCAGACGACAGGTCAGAGATTCCCACACCTGAAGTTGCTCGTCATCACCCACATCTGGTGCGAATAGCAGACCAAATACCAGCACTAGATCCAGATGCTGCAATCACCCTTCTACTCGGGAGAGATATTCTCAGAGTGCACAAAGTCAGAGAACAGTACAATGGGCCACACAATGCACCATTTGCACAACGCCTTGATCTCGGATGGGTCATCGTTGGAGAAGTATGTCTAGACGGACTGCACAAACCAGCAAAGGTAAATGTCTACAGAACACATCTGTTGCAGAATGGTCGTACATCTTGTCTTTGCCCATGTACCAACAGTCTACACATTAAAGAGAGATTAGATAACCCAAAACATCATCGAAGTATACAGAGGTGCATGGAAGACTTAGCCTCAACTGGAAATGCAGATGAACTGGGTTGTAAGGTGTTTGAAAGAACACGAGACGACGACAAGCCAGCACCCTCGGTGGAAGATACCCTCTTCCTTGAGATCATGGACAGAGAAGTCTACAGAGACAAGTCAGGCAGCTGGGTAGCCCCTCTACCCTTCCGGTCACCACGCCATCGCCTTCCTGACAACAGGGTACAAGCAGAGAAACGCTTCAGTTTGTTGCAGCGCACTCTACAAAGAAAGCCAAATATGAAGAAACACTTCCAAGCCTTCATGCAAAAGATTTTTGACAACAAGCAGGCAGAAAGGGCACCACCACTACAAGAGAACCAAGAACACTGGTACTTACCAATATTTGGGGTGTATCATCCTCAGAAACCAGGTCAGATACGTGTAGTATTTGACTCTAGTGCGAAGCACGAAGGCATCTCATTAAATGACGTCCTTCTCAGCGGACCTGACCTGAACAACACACTCCTTGGAGTACTCATCAGGTTCAGAAAAGAACTCGTAGCAGTAACAGCAGATGTACAACAGATGTTCTACTGTTTCTTCGTTCGAGAAGATCACAGAGACTACTTAAGGTTCCTGTGGTATGCAGACAACGACTTTAACAAAGACATCACAGCGTACAGGATGAAGGTACATGTGTTTGGAAACAGCCCTTCCCCAGCTGTAGCTATCTACAATCTGAAACGAGCAGCACAGCAAGGTGAAAGACATGGTCAAGAAGCCAAACAGTTCGTCATGAAGAACTTCTACGTGGACGATGGACTTGCTTCTTTCTCCAGCAACGAAGAAGCTATTAACGTCCTGAAAAGTACAAAAGAAATGTTGGCAGAATCCAACATAAGATTAAACAAGGTAGCTTCCAACAGCTACAGAGTCATGGAAGCATTTCCAATGGAACACGGTGCTAAAGACCTCAAAGACTTAGATCTAGGAACAGAATCACCACCCTTGCAAAGAAGTCTTGGGCTTAGTTGGGACCTAAAGACTGACAGTTTCACCTTCAGGGTCTCCAGAGAAGAGAAACCATTCACAAAAAGAGGCGTCCTATCTACAGTCAACAGTCTTTATGACCCCCTGGGATTCGTAGCACCCATCATCATGCAAGGCAAAGCTCTTTTGAGACAGATCACTACTGAGCAAGAACAAATTGACTGGGACGTACTTCTTCCTGAAGAGAAGCAAATGCAGTGGAAGTTGTGGAAAGACTCATTGTTAGAGCTTGAACAACTCAACATTCCAAGACCGTACGTATTTGTTTCCTTGTCTGCTACAAAGAGGAGAGAATTATGCGTATTCTCTGACGCTTCCACTATGGCTATTGCAGCTGTAACTTACCTTAGGGTAATAGACACTGAGGGACAAAGCCATGTTGGGTTCATCATGGGAAAATCTAAACTAGCTCCCAGACCTGCTCACACTGTCCCACGTCTAGAACTTTGTGCTGCTGTCTTAGCGGTAGAGATGGCAGACATGATTACGACTGAACTGGACATTGAGATCCATGCAGTGAACTTTTATACAGACAGCAAGATTGTGTTAGGATATATTCACAACGCTTCAAAAAGATTTTACACATACGTGACCAACAGAGTGACACGTATCAGAAAGTCTACAAGTCCAGATCAGTGGCATCACATCAGCACAGACAAGAACCCAGCTGATCATGGGACAAGATTGGTGTCAGCCGCTGTACTCAAGCAAACTAACTGGTTCGTAGGTCCATCGTTTCTTGGTAAGCCAGAAACCAAAGAGACTACTCAGGTAGAGACCTTTCAGCTCATAGAACCAGATCAAGACAAAGAGGTAAGACCTCAAGTTGCAGTTTGTAAGACTTTAGTTACCAGAGACAGTCTGGGCGCCCATAGATTTGAAAGGTTTTCCAGTTGGAAGTCTTTAACCCGTGCAATCGGAAAACTTATCTGTCTAGCTAGATACTCCTGCAGAGCTACTAATACTGATCAGCATAGCAACGACCATCTTGAACAAGCTATGGTCGCGATCATCAAATGCATCCAGCAGGAAGTCTTTAAAGAAGAAATTCAAAGCCTTCTGAAAAAGGAAGAGATTTCTCGACTCAGTTCGCTCAAGAAGTTGAACCCTATCCTCGACGAAAACGGAGTACTAAGAATTGGAGGTCGTTTGTCGGCAGCGGATATGACTATCCAAGAGAGACATCCCTTCATCATACCTAAGAATCATCACATCGCTCTTCTTCTGGTAAGACACTATCATGAGCAAGTTGCACATCAAGGACGACACTTCACTGAAGGAGCAGTACGGTCAGCAGGATTGTGGATCATAGGAGGTAAGAGACTAGTCTCCAGCGTGATCAGCAAATGCGTTACCTGTAAGAAGATTAGAGGGAAACTTGAGGTTCAGAAGATGTCAAACTTACCTGCAGACAGACTTGCTTCAGATCCTCCGTTCACTCACGTAGGTCTAGACGTTTTTGGACCATGGAACATCTCTTCTCGCAAGACCAGAGGAGGCAGTGCCGAAAGTAAACGTTGGGCTGTTCTGTTCTCTTGCCTGAGTACTAGAGCAGTTCATATTGAAGTGATTGAATCTTTATCCACTTCAAGTTTCATCAATGCCTTGAGAAGATTCTTCTCTATCAGAGGACCAGTGAAATTGATTCGTTCAGACCGTGGCACAAACTTTATTGGGGCCTGCAAGGAGTTGAAGATCATCTCTACAGACTCTGAAACAGGTTCCTATCTTCAAGATCAAGGATGCACTTGGACTTTTAATCCTCCACACGCATCGCATATGGGAGGAGCCTGGGAGAGGATGATTGGAGTAGCTCGTCGTATTCTGGATGCCATGCTCCTGAAGGTTGGGTCTACTCGCCTCACTCATGAAGCTTTGACTACACTAATGGCTGAAGTCGTGGCCATTATGAACGCCAGACCTTTGGTTCCAGTGTCTACAGATCCGGAGATGCCGTCAGTCTTGACACCCGCAATGCTGCTGACCCAGAAGATGGAACCAGTGACAGCTCCCTCAGGAGACTTTGACCTCAAGGACTTGTACACCAAGCAATGGAGACAAGTTCAAAGTCTTGCGGACATTTTCTGGAAGAGGTGGAGACAGGAATACCTGGTGACACTCCAGCAACGCAAGAAATGGCAAGATGACAAACCCAACTTACAAGTTGGAGACATTGTCTTATTAAAAGACACTCAGGCCCACAGGAACGAATGGCCTATTGGACTCATTGTGGGGACTGATCCTAGTAGTGATGCTAGAGTTAGAAAGGTTGAAGTTAGAATTGTTAGACAGGGCATTCCCAAGGTGTATGCTAGGCCAATTTCCGAAGTAGTTTTACTTCTGTCCAAAGGTTAGTGGCATAACAAAAGGTATGCCAGGTGGGGAGTGTGCTGCCTTTGCAATGTATATTACATGCTTGGCACTCAGCAGTGTCTGTTTCTTTAAGACCCTCCATTTTCTTGATGCCTAGAGGCGGGTCTTCTCTGTATGTCTAAGGCTTGCTGGGACATTTCCTGTTTCATTCCAGCTCTAGCTACTGTAGTGACCAGATCCACAAGACATCTTAAAGCTATCACAATTTGCAAACCTGACGAACACCAAAGCCTTTTTACCATATCATATCATATCAAATCACATCACATCTCATCCCATATCATCATACTATTGTACACATTCCTGTTCATTATATCTCAGTAAAGATTGCATCAGTTCAACAACCAGCGCGTCTTTCATTGGGACTTGGTTTATACTTGATGTTAAGCTGTGTACCTAAAGCAACACACACAGCCGAGGCATTAAATTAGGATTATCTAACTTATGTCAATTAAGTTACGGCGCCCTAAGTTGGTGTCGTAAGTACCGTATTCTCAGCGCATTTGCGTTCAAAATTGCGCCATCCCTAACCTAAGTTTCAATGCGTAAGGCGTGGTTATGGCAAGTGGGAATGAAGTGGGCGTGCCTCATTGTAATGAGCCGTGACCCCATGCAAATGAAGTGCCGGCCGTACTGCGCATGCGCGCACGAATCTGGACCTCACTGCGCATGTGCAGAACTTTGGTCATCGCAATCAGTGAGATAGGTAAAAGGCCAAGCGTACTTAGTTTGAAGATCGCCCTGTGTCTAAATAGCCCCAGTCAAACAGACTTCTATTGCAAAAGTATTTCCCTGTGTTCCCTTCCTAAAGCAAGTTGCTTCTGCTTTGAACGTTTGTCAGTGTTTGTTGGTGAGATTTGTTTGTGAGAAAAGTGTTTGTGGAGTTGGAGGGTATAGTTGGTGTTTGTTTTTGCTAATTTGTTCTTTGTTTTCATTGTTTGCCTGTTTGTTTTTGATAAGTGTTTCTTTTTTGGTGTGTGATTGTTTTTTGTTTTCCTTTTTTGCCTGTTTGTTTTTGAATTTATAGTAGCTGTCTGTATTTTATTTTTTTTTGCTTGTTTTTATTTTCTTTGTTGTGTGTGTGTATTGTTGTTTGTTTTTTGGGTGAGTTCCCTGTTGCTGGGTGTTGTCTGTCATGGCTCCCAAGCGCAGGAAGCTTAATTTTACCCTGGCAGAGAAGCATATACTTGCTCAGGGCATCATTAAATATGGGCGATTTCTCCATGGCCCTGAGAGCCACAACACCACCCCGGCCAGGAGGAAGGAGATCCTTAAAAATATTACCGATCGGATCAATGCGGCGGGGGGGGGGGGAGACCAGGACCATCGCTGGAGTTCAAAAAAAAATAAATGACTTGAGCGTGTCCCGGAACAAGCTGGCAACGCTGCATGCCCATACCAGGGGCACTGGAGGAGGGGGACCCTGCCCAGTCAGGATGAGTGAGGAGGAATGGGCAGTGGCCCAGTGTTTCCACCCACAGCAGGTGGTGGGCCTGCCTGGCTTTGACAATGATCCTCTTATGAGGACAGGTAATTTTTTTGAATTTCTATCTGGTGATTAGCATGTGTGGGTGGGGGAAGGGAAGATGTGCCAAGTGTGTGGATCCAACAACCTGTGATTGTTTTGTGTCCTCCCCAGATGGCCAGGAGGTTGCAGCCCCATCAGCCCAGGAGGTGGCAGCCCCATCAGCCCAGGAGGTGGCAGCCCCATCAGGGCAGGAGGTGGCAGCCCCATCAGGGCAGGAGGTGGCAGCCCCATCAGGTCAGGAGGTGGCAGCCCCATCAGGTCAGGAGGTGGCAGCCCCATCAGGGCAGGAGGTTGCTGGCCCATCAGGGCAGGCTGCTGCACCACCCCCAAGACAGGCTGATGCAGAGTCCCAAGAAGGGCAGGATTCGCCATGGGAGGGGAGTGCCCACAACTCCCCTAATTTGGATGTTGAGTGGGAGGAGGATGAGGGGGATGAAGATGACAATATTGAGATTGGGCAGCAAATCATGATGGGCCAAGATATGACCTTTGACTCATCCCCTGAGGGAACCCCACAGGCGCCCAGCAGTCAGGCCACCATCATGGGTCGCCCCTTCCAACCCTCCTCCAACATGCAGCAGCACCCATGGCTCACTCCAACTCCTCCTCCAAGGCCACAAGCCTCAGGGGCAAGTAGGAGGCCGACCCCGGAAAACAGGGGGGGGGGTTGGTGCGTCTGCCGGTCAGTCTGTTGAGGGACAATGTCCGGCAGACCCGCAGTCTGTCTGCAATCCAAAAAACTATGACCAAGGTGTAGCACAGCCTGGGTGCAATGAGGGAGTCACTGGGTGAGGTGGCCACCAACTCAGTGGGGGTCATCACGTGTTTGTGGGACCTGAAAAACGCAACAACAGGCGTGGCCCAGGAGGTGACTTCCCTCACCCAGGCTGTGCAGGCCAATACCCGGGCTGGCCAGGCTAATACGGCTGACATTACTTCCTGTCTGACAAGGATAGCCGTTGCCTTGGAGGGAAGGCCAGCAGAAGGACAGACACCAGGGGAGGCTCCTTCTTCCCCTGCACAGACCCCCCCCCCCTGAAAATACTCCCTCCCCTGCACAGACCCCCCCCCCGTGAAGATCCCCCAGTCGGCCGTGGCCGTCCCCGTGGCCGTGCCCGTGCCCGTGGCCGTGGGCAGCCCAGAAGGAGCACTCGGCAACATCCTTAAGTTGCAGGGGTACTTTTGATTTTTTTTTTTTTTTTTTTTTGCTACTGTACTTATGATTTGATTTATGTGTGTGAATGATGTGTGAATGTGGGGGGGTGGCATTCCTGAAAACATAAGGGTGTCACCCTCAGTTTTGGTGGAGTATGGATCCCCAGGACCAGGGAGAAGTCATCCTAGGTTCCTGAATGGTGTATGAATGCACAGTGACATAATTGGAGCCGTGGCGGGGCGTTACTGCTCCCAAGTACCAAAGGGGGGGGGGGGGTACTTGGATCTAATCCAATTCGATGTGCATGTGATGTGTCTGTGCTAGGGACCACAGTGACGTGCATTCATGCATTCTCATTGTGAGATAATTAATGTGCGTTTTGTACCAAAAAAAAAAAACATTCTCATTGTCATATAAGTAATGTGCATTTTATGTGCAAAGAAAATGTTTAAAGGTCACATAATCTCTGTGATTTATTCTGGGCAAAGCAAAAAAATAAAGATAATTAGGGTCCATTTACTGGGCAAAGATGCCTTCAGCCAGTTGTCTCCTTATAACCTGGCCCTCAGCAGTCCGGGTAGAGGGGTTTGGGGGGGGGGATTGCCTGGGTGGGGGGTTAGGTCAGGACATATATCAACATGCAGGCCCCTTCTCACAGCAAAATTATGGAGGATGCAACATGCCCCAATAATTTGGCAGACAAAGTCTGGGGAATACAAGAGTGTACCCCCAGTCTTGTCAAGGCATCTAAATCTGGACTTGAGAAGGCCAAATGTCCGCTCTACTATTGCCCGGGTCTGGATGTGCACCTCGTTGAATTTGCGTTCTCCGGGTGTTTGGGGGTTCCTAAAGGGGGTCATCAGGTGGGGTCCCAACGCATATCCAGAGTCACCTGTAAGGGAAAAGACAGGAGGATATTAGTCATGCATGTGCCCCTTGTGATGTCTGCATCACGGGGGGGGCATACCTGACACCAATGTCACTCACCAATCAGCCAGCTGTCTCCATACACATTCTGCTCCAAGTCTTGGTAGATCTTGGTCTGCCGTAGGATGTAACTGTCGTGGCACGACCCTGGAAACTTGGCACAAACGTGCCAGATGAGGCCATGGGCATCTACGATCACCTGGACATTGATCGAATGCCAGCCTTTCCTGTTTCTGAACAGGTGTTCAGTTTCATGGGGGGCCTGTAGTGCCACATGGGTGCAGTCTATCGCCCCGATGGTCCTTGGGAAGCCAGCAATGCTGTAGAAGTCTGTCATGGCTTGCAGACGCTGCTCCTCCTGGGTGGGCATCACAAACTGGTTGGTCATGCGCCGCAGTATGGCAGGGACCACCTGATGGACACATTTGCTCATTGTTGACTGCACCATCCCAGCCAGACCTCCAGATGCACGCTGGAATGAGCCACTGGCTAAAAAATGGAGGGTTGCCATCACTTTATGAAGAGGTGTCAGGGCATGGGAGCGTCTGGTTGGGGTGATAAGATCCTCATGAAGAAGTTGGGTGATCTCCAGGATGGCTTCCCTATCGAACCTGTAGTTGCCATACACCTCATAATCTGGCATTTGCAAAAGATCACGCCGTGGACGATAAACTCTCACCTGTGCCCTCATCCTCCTCCTCTGTGCCCTCATCCTCCTCCTCTGTGCCCTCCTCCTCCTTTGTGCCTGTAAGGCAGCAAGTGCCGTCAGAATCATAGCTGGCCCTGGCATTTTTACACAAAGATCCTTCTCAACTATAGCTCTAAGCTCTAGTCACTACCTACAGCAAACCCTTCCACAGCATGTGTAAAATTAGGGCTGGTTTTATAATGTGTAAATTTAGTCAGAAAAACTAACAGGTGCGCACAGGGCGGAAAATACGGCGCACACACTTAATTTTGAGAATCGCCCTAACTCCCTCATTTGCATCTTTGCCTATCAAAAACAGCGGCGAGCCTAGCGTAATTTGCTCCCGGGGATGTGCAGGTGTAACTAATTTAAGTACGGCTGAAAATACGGAAATCTTTGCTTAACTCGTTTTGACGATCGTGCGCAAATATACGCGCCGTGTAAATTTAGAAAACTTGAGTTAAGTCTGCGTATCTCTTTTGAGAATTTGGCCCAGGGATTCCTGGAAGTGCTGGCTTACAGAGACCCGATCTCAACATCATGGAGTCTGTTTGGGATTACATGAAGAGACAGATGAATTTGAGGCAGCCTACTGTACATCCATAAAAAGATCTGTGGTTAGTTCTCCAAGAAGTTTGGAGCAACCTACCTGCCGAGTTCCTTCAGAAACTGTGTGCAAGTGTTTCTGAATGAATTGATGCCGTTTTGAAGGCAAAGGGTAGTCACACCAAATATTGATTTGATTTAGATTTCTCTTCCGTTAATTTACTTTCCATTTTTTTAATTGATAAAAAATAAACTATTAACACTTCTATTTCTGAAAGCATTCTTAATTTACAGCATTTTTTAAATATACTGTACTATGGGCCATATTCTCGAAAAATATCCGCCTGCTGCGCTTAGGGCACTTACACTCCGCTGTCCCAACTTACTGGAGCAGGTGCTGTATTCCCCATACACTTGCTCCATAAGTTGGGACAGCGGAGTGTAAGTGTCCCGGCGTAGCCTGGCGGATCTACAAGGGGTCGTCTTCTATTCAAATGAAGCGCGCCCCCGATGCGAAAGAACTGGGCATGCGCCGGGCTGCAAAAAGCCCAGTGCGCATGCTCCAGTTCTCGGCGGAAAACGTCAATGACGCCGACATGTGCGTCATTGACGTAAAGTCGTATTCAAGAACGACTTACGTAAACGACGTACTCGACGAAAAAACACGACGGGGACCCGACGCCATCCGTAACATGGCCTACGCGAGACTTGCGGAAATTTAATCCTCCATATAGCAGGACTAAATTTCCGCTTACGCAAACGACGTTAGCGACGGTTACGCGACGCGAACTCGTTCGGGAATTGGCGTAGAAGGATCATTTGCATATGCAAATGACTCCTTCATGTAAATGCCATCTAGCGGCGGCCGGCGTCATTGCATTTAAGATCCGCCAGTGTAAGTGACTTACAGATGGCGGATCTTAAGTGTATCTATGCAAAAATTATTCTGAGAATCAGGAGCATAGATACACTGGCCAAAAAAGTTAGTTACGATGGAGTATCTGACTTACTCCATCGTAACTTCACTGAGAATATGGCCCTATATGTTTTTATTTCTGTTTGTGATCCCATTGATGAGCTTTTCCTTCACATTCCTCTGTTGTGACGCCCGTGCAAGAAATTAGAGCTTTTGTCCTTGCTGGAGAGATTACATGATTCTCACCAGCACACCATATACAGTATTTGATGAAGACTGGATTTATTTTAACCGACAGTCGTCAAAGACAGTTAAGTGTTTTTAGAATGTGTAGGGCCCCTCTATTAAAGCTCCTTTTATCATGCAAATATGGAGTGTAAACTAGAAATGTGGACTGTTCTACTACAACAGATGTGCAAGTATGGAAGTACATCTATCAAATGTACATAATCCTTCTGTACCTGAGACATTTTTCTCATTTTTAAAAAACAAATGTTTTTAAAATTAATTTAAAAACACTTACTTGCATAGGCCAGAGAATATACCGGACATCTCCACTTGCTCCTTCTTTGCTAAACATCTCTTCTGTTCCTCCGGTTGTAAAGGAGAGAAGTGCCTTTTTATCCTGTCGAGCAAATAAGGAAGATTGTATATCTTCAATGGGAGGAAGCCATGTGAACTTCTACTCATTTACTTTACTTAGTCTACAATCCTATTTTCTAACATTCTAGGAACTTCTACAGAAAAAAAACAGGACACACAGTAGTAAAACCACTGTGCCATCCATAGGCGTGCGCACAGGGTGTGCCTGGGCACACCCTAATCACCCTGTGCTGGGCAGATTCCCCTTGCTGCTGCAGAGAAAGGGACTGAGGAATCTCTGTCCCCAGTCTCTTTGTCTCAAAAGTGAGACATCAGGGGTCTGTTTGGACCCTTGATATTTCACCAAAGCCCCCCAATGGGGCACCTAAAAAAATTGTAATAAAATATACATTATTGCATAAACATATTATAAAAAAATAATACAATTGTAAAATGTAATTAAAAAATAAACTACTGACACCAACCTCTGCCCTACTGACATCTTCCAGTGCTCTACCAATGCTTTCCATTGCCCTATATATTTATACACATACATGCATGTGGGTTTGAGCTTTGGGGTGCACAGCCTAATGCAATAGGCTGGGCACACCTATGGTGCCATCCGTGTTGCATTGAACACCATGATACAGTATGTACTTTGACCTTTGTAAGCCAATGATGATTCAGCACACATAACACTTGGTTCACAATTTCTTCAATGGTGAAACCTTGGGATAGTGGTGAAAGTGGTAAACATAGTGGTTTACATGAGTACAGGGGGATACTCACTGCTTTGACAGGTTGTACACTCCACCTGTGTCCTCCCAGCCACAGGAAAATGCTGAGTTCTTATGCTATGCCTATATACATTCATGTGCATGAGGCCTAAGTTTCCTAAAAACCGAATAAATTCGACAAAAAACGTTTTCAGGGAGTTATGGACTTCAAGTATTGCTGCATTTAGGCAACAATAAAAATCTATTCAAAATGGAAAATAATTACTTATGTAGAACAAAATGTTTAAATAACCCCTTTAGTAAACAGAGTAGTTTGAGAACATTGGATGCAAATAACGTGTTTCCAAACCAACAACTGGTTGTGCTCTCCTGTGTGTCCATATACAGTACTATGCCGTGCAGTAATATCCACCTTCAAGAGTCCAGTATCATAGCAGCCTGGGAAGTCAAAGGCAAACCCTTGTACAAAGACGCGATCTATCCAGCCCTTCATGATAGCAGGAAAGCTGAACCAGTACAAAGGAAACTAAAAGAAAAAAGAAAAACATTATTATAGTATTCTATTGTGTGTGTGTGTATATATATATATATATATATATATATATATATATACACACACACACAGTATCTTGCAAATGCGAGTACACCTCTCACATTTTTGTAAATATTTTATTATATCTTTTCATGTGACAACACTGAAGAAATAACAACTTGCTACAATGTAAAGTAGTGATTGTACAGCTTGTATAACAGTGTAAATTTGCTGTCCCCTCAAAATAACTCAACACACAGCCATTAATGTCCAAACCTATGGCAACAAAAGTGAGTAAGTACACCCTTAAGTGAAAATGTCCAAATTGGGCCCAAAGTGTCAATATTTTGTGTGGCCACCATTATTTTCCAACACTGTCTTAACCCTCTTGGGCATGGAGTTTACCAGAGCTTCACAGGTTTCCACAGGAGTCCTCTTCCACTCCTCCATGACGACATCACAGAGCCGGTGGATGTTAGAGCCTTTTGCGCTCCCCCACCTTCTGTTAGAGTATACCCCACAGATGCTCAATAGGGTTTAAGTCTGGAGACATGTTTAGCCAGTCCATCACCTTTACCCTCAGCTTCTTTAGTAAGACAATGGTCATCTTGGAGGTGTGTTTGGGGTCATTATAATGTTGGCATAGTCTCCAACGGGAAGGATCGAGCTTGGCTTCAGTATGTCACAGTAAATGTTGGCATTCATGGTTCCCTCAATGAACTGTAGCTCCCCAGTGCCGGCAGCACTCATGCAGCACCAGACCATGACACTCCCACCACCATGCTTGACTGTAGGCAAGACACACTTGTCTTTGTACTCCTCACCTGGTTGCCGCCACACTTGACACCATCTGAATCAAATAAGTTTATCTTGGTCCCATCAGACCACGGGACATGGTTCCAGTAATCCATGTCCTTAGTCTGCTTGTCTTCAGCAAACTGCTTGCAGGCTTTCTTATGCATCATCTTCAGAAGAGGCTTCCTTCTGGGACGACAGCCATGCAGACCAATTTGATGCAGTGTGGGGCATATGGTCTGAGCACTGACAAGCTGACCCCCGCCCCTTCAACCTCTGCAGCAATGCTTGCAGCACTCATACGTCTATTTCCCAAAGACACTGAGCATGTGCACTCATCTTCTTTGGTCCACCATGGCGAGGCTTGTTCTGAGTGGAACCTGTCCTGTTAAATCGCTGTATGGTCTTGGCCACCATGCTGCAGCTCAGTTTCTGGATCTTGGCAATCTTCTCATAGCATATGCCATCTTTATGTAGAGCAACAATTATTTTTGTCAGATCCTCAGAGAGTTCTTTGCCACGAGGTGCCATGTTGAACTTCCAGTGACCAGTAGGAGAGAGTGAGAGTGATAACACCAAATTTAACACACCTGTTCCCCATTCACACCTGAGACTTTGTAACACTAACGAGTCACATGACACCAGGGAGGGAAAATGCCTAATTGGGCCCAATTTGGATATTTTCACTTAGGGGTGTATTTTCATTTGTTGCCAGCGGTTCAGACATTAATGGCTGTGTATAAAAATAGATTACGCAATAATGTGAATATAAAAATATGTGATTGTAAGTAAGCTGCTGTCACTTTAAGTGATTCAACTTTCATCTCTAAAGCAATATTAATACAAAATGCAGTGCTACGCTACTAATCCTCAGAACAATATAATTAAAAAATATTGTGTATATTCAAAATAAATGTGTATTACCAAAAAAAACAAAAAAAAAAAAACAGTATAAATATATGTCTCAAAAGTTCATGCATAAAGTGACTGATTGAAGAAAATCCAGCCGTATTCTACCCCAAGTGCAGATAAAGGTAATTGCTCTCTGCCACTGGTATCACAAGCCGCTGACCTCATAGACAAGTAAAATCAGCAGTTGTCCCCTGGTACAGAGCTGCAAGTTGTATATAGGGGGTGTAGCCAAACTGAGTCACTAATGGGCTAAGGACTATTAAGTCATTGGTAATTAAAAGAGTACTCTTTACCAAACATGAAAACATTAGGTCAATGGCCAATTGCATTCAGAAGCATGGCTATACTGTATTTTAGTCGTACATATATGCATATGTTAACTTATAAAAGTGAACAAAAATATTTTTGTAAGCCTCAGCTAAGATACCTGAAAGATGACCAAGTCAGCTTTATGAACCTTTCTCTGCTCCTCAAGAATGTCCTCACATAAATAACCTTTCTTGAATGCTTCCTTGGTTTCTATTCCATAGCTAAAGTGTTGAGGATTGCACAGGTCTCCTAGAAAAACAGATATAAAAAAATTGAGTCATGTATATCTTGAAAGCAACTCTAAAAAAAGCAAGTAGCAAGGGTACAAGGGCAGAAAGCCTACATAATGGGCCGGATTCAAAAAGAGATACGACGGCGTATCTCCTGATACGCCGTCGTATCTCTGAGTACGGCCGTCGTATCTATGCGCCTGATTCATAGAATCAGGTTACGCATAGATATCCCTAAGATCCGACAGGTGTAAGTGACTTACAGTTGATGTAATATCACAATTGAACACCGGAGGGAGCTGAGTTCCTTCTCGATGCAAACTGTAGTCTATAGCCACGCTGCAAAGTGGCACCTTGCTACACTTTTAATAAAGGAATTGTCAAGAACTGTTAGGTAGATTCACAAAGAGTTAGGCCGGCTTATCTCCAGATAGGTGGCGTAGGTGTAGATATGCGCCGGCGCGCATTTGTTCCGTACCCACAGAACAAGATAGGCCTAAAATTAGGCTTTTTTCGACCGATGCAACTTTTCTAAGCCGGGCGCATATTTAGGCTCGACGCATCCTACGCCTGCATTGATTTCCTATTTAAATATGCAAATTGCGGAGATACGGCGATTCGCGAAGGAAAGTGCGCCAGACTTAGGCTAAGGCCGGTGTAAACAAGTGTTACGTCAGGCCTAAAGTTATTCCACCAAAAAGGTGGAATAACTTTGCACCAGGTCAGCTGCAGAGCAGCTCCAGCAGCAGCGTTACGGACGAGCTGAGCAAGCCGAGCACCCACACTTGCAGGACAACACATCTGTGTGCCAACATACCAGGGGCAGGCGTGCTCCTAGCACTACTAATGGGTCCACGGACTCATAGGAGGGAAGGGGAGCGGATCTACCGAACGCGCATGAACGTCTTTGCCATGGGGGAAGCAGAGGTGCATCGCATCTACAGATTCAGCCGTGAAGCCATCCTGGAAATAACCACAATCCTGCAGGATGACCTCACCAGCCCAACACAACGCTCACAAGCAGTGCAGCCACTGATCAAGGTCCTGGCAACACTGCATTTCCTTGTCAGTGGCTCTTTTCAGCGTACAAGTGGAGGTGTGGCTGGGATGTCACAAACCACCATGAGCAGATGTGTGCACAAGGTTGTCCCCGCAATCCTCAGACGCATGTCCCACCACTTCATCAGACCCACCCAGCAGCATCTGCAGCAGAAGGCAATGGAGGATTTCTATAGAATTGACAGATTCCTACGCATTGTGGGGGCCATTGATTGCACACATGTGGCACTACGGCCCCCCCGTGAGACAGAGCACATATACCGCAATAGGAAGCACTGGCATTCCATCAATGTACAGGTGATAGCCGATGCCAAATGCCTCATATGGCACGTCCGTGTCAAACACCCAGGATCCAGCCATGACAGCTTCATATACCGTCAAAGCGACATCCCAACAGATTTTGACCAGAACATGTATGGGGACAACTGGCTGGTTGGTGAGTGACATGGGTGTCAGGTATGACTGTCCCCCCCATGATGCAGACATCACGAGGGACACATGCATGACTAACATCCTCCTGTCTTTTCCCTTCCAGGTGACTCTGCATATGCACTTGGACCCCATCTCATGACTCCATACCGGACTCCCCAAACCCCAGGAGAGGAAAGATACAATAAAGCACACGCACGTACCCGTGGAGTGGTGGAACGCACATTTGGCCTCCTGAAGTCCCGTTTCCGATGCCTGGATAAGTCTGGGAGGACCCTGTTGTATGCCCCAAACTTTGTGTGCCAGATCATCGGGGCATGTTGCATTCTGCACAACTACGCCGTGAGAAAGGGCCTGGAGATTGAGCTACATGATGACCTGACCCCTGAGCCACACAATCCCCCCATAACTGAGGATAACCCATCTGCTGTGGGAGCCGCAATCAGAAGACGCCTCACAGAAGACATATTTACACGTTAAAAACACACATTAATCATGGCACAATGAGAATGCACGCATGCACACCACTGTGGTCCCTAGCACAGACACATCACATCCTCATCTAATTGGATTAGACCCAAGGACACCGGACGGGACTTGGGAGCAGCAACGCCACGCCAAGGCTCCAATTATGTCACTGTACATTCATACCCCTTTCACACGGCAGAGGGTGACACCCCTTTGCCAGCAGGAGTGACACCCCCCCCCATTCACACACCAGTCACACTGAAGCAGCACTCCTCACCGTGTGCTGGCAGAAATCAAATAAAGCTCATGACCTGAGCAAATAAATAAAAAAAAATTCTCATGACCTGAGCAAAAAAATTAATAATAAAGCTCATGACCTGAGCAAAAAAAATAATAATAAGGCATTTATTTTGCCTTTCTTTGGCTTCGCCTGGTGGCAGCAGATTGGCTCCTCGGCTGCCTGGGCAGAGCCTGTGGTGGGTGGGTGATAGATCGGGAGGTGGCACATCGGGAGGTGGCACATCGGGAGGTGGCACATCGGGAGGTGGCGCCTGCCTGGCCTCCAAGGCAGTGGCGATCCTGCTGAGGAACAGGTTGGTTTGGGCCTGCATCCTCAGCTGGTGGGTGAGGTTGGCCCTTTCACTCTGCTGCCTCCGTCTCCCCTCCTCCTGCACCGCGGTGGTGTTGGCCTTTACTGCCTCACAAAGGCAATCCACCTTGGTGACCAGGTTTGCCATGGTGGTCTGCAGCTCTACCATGCAGGTGGTGATAGCAGAGCTGTTACAGCTCAATTCCTGCACAGCCTCCCTCAGATGTCCAGCATCCTGTGAGATCTTCCTCATATCCCCAGCAATATTCCCCATATGCTGGGTCTGGAGGGTTTGATCCTGGGCGATCTGCTCCTGGACATCGCTCACAACACCCCTGGTCTTCTTGGTCGCCTTCCTGGGGCCAGTAGAGCCAACTGAGCGGGTGTATGGGGATCCCCTGTTGGAGGTTGCCCTGCTGGTGGGTGAGGGAGAGGGACTTCCTATAATGGGGGTGGAGGTGGTAGAGGGCTCAACCAACAAAATGCACTCCTCTATAATGTGACCGATCTGGCCTAGGTCAACCGACTCGTCAAACACTACCTCAATAGGCGTGGTGTTGACTGTACCCTCCTCCACAGCATCTTGGGGGTGTTCATGTGGCTCCTCGGAAGAGGTGGTGGGACGGCCAACAACCCCAGATGGGCCCACCTCCTCCTGCACATCTGTGGATGACATAAAGCAGTCACATGTTGGGGGACCCACACACTTGTCACATGTTCCCTTCCCCCACCCACACATGTTACACACCAGATAGGAAATCTAAAACACACTTACCTGTCCTCAAGACATCTTCCTGGGAATCAAACCCCTCAATCCCCTCAACCTGCTCCCTGTGCAGACACCGGGCGATCCTCTCCTCCTCCGGGGTCAGCACGACATCGCAGGGTGGTCCACCCCCAGTGCCAGTTCGGTGCTTCCTGATTTTGGCAACCTTCTCCCGCACCCGAAGCCGCATGTCATTTATCTTTTTCAAAATATGCTGGCCAAGGCGGGGGACATTGCCAAGGGCATTGACCCTGGTGGCTATGGTGTCATATATCTCCTGACGCTTGGCACGGGTGGTATTGCGGCTGGAAGGGCCATGGAGGGACTCATAGAACTCCTCCATCCCATCAATAATAATACCCCTCTCCTGGGGTGTAAATTTTTTTTTCCTGTGTGTGACAGGAGCAGCCACGGGAGCAGCCACAGGAGCAGCCACGGGAGCAGCCACGGGAGCAGCCACGGGATCAGCCATCAGAAATGGATAAGCCAAGGGCAAAATTACCAAGCTCAGGGGGTAAAAGCAGGATGTAATCTTGCATCGGCCGGATGCATGTCTGGTCGTACTTGTAC
Organism: Rana temporaria; assembly: GCF_905171775.1. Classification (NCBI taxonomy): domain Eukaryota; kingdom Metazoa; phylum Chordata; class Amphibia; order Anura; family Ranidae; genus Rana; species Rana temporaria. The sequence goes on along the minus strand of NC_053493.1, from coordinate 240,645,807 downwards.
GCTCGAGCCTAGCCAATAGGCCGGCCTACAACAGGAAGTTCGGCCGACCTAGATGCGCGCATGCGCACAAGAAAGCGCTCCGGCAAAAACATCACTGCGCATGCTCCGTTGAAGTTAGGCCGGGCGTAAGCCACTGCACCACGCTCAGACAATCATTTACATAAGTTGACACCCACTTCCACTTGCACCGGCTTAAGCTTCCAACTTTAGGTTTGGCCGGCGCACATTGGCGCGCAAATGCTTGGTGAATCATCAACTTTGCTCTACAGATTAGGCCGGTGTAGCCTAAACAGGCTAGGCTAGGCCAACCTAAAGTTAGTCCAATCTACGTGAATCTACCTACGTGTCTTTATTTATTTTTGCAACTTTTTGGGTGAATAAGTAGGGGTACAATATGTTCCCTGCTTGCAGACCCCCACAACCACCACTCAGGTGTCCCCCCCCCAGTCTGTACTATGAAACAAACTGAAGTGAAGTGATTTGACTCACTGTGCGTCTTCAACTTGTTGTGAATATTGTTAATGTGTTTCCAATTCAGACAACCAATTTCCTTGTAGTCATAAAAATACAGGACTTCCTCTGAATGGCCGAGCAACACTCAGCCCCACTCAATTTTGTTTTTTGAACTAGATGGGAAATCCCCATGCTGCTGCTGGAGCACAGTGCTTAACACATTTTGCAGCTGGTTCTACACACAGTTTATACAGTGCTGACAGCCACTGCATGTACTAGCAAAGAAAATAATTTGTTTGTGCCAGCTTGGTCCAAACAAACTATTTAAAGTGATAGCAAAGCTGGAGTTAAGTTTTGAAATAGAACTACAGTAAAGACAAGACAGGCAAAATGTTTTAATAATTTTGACTTGATATACAAGCGATGTCTTGATATAAGAGTAGCGTCATGTCACAACTAAGTGTAGCAATATGGTTACATTTAAAGTGGTTGTAAACCCTCGGATACAACATTATAGAAAAAATTAGCACATAACACAAGCAGCTGATCGCTGCATGTGAAAGTTTACTCACCGCCGTCATTAGCTGTAAATTAATTTTTTCCGTTTTGATGACGTCACCGCGCTTGCGCATTGTAGCCCCGCAAATCCGGCCATTTGAAGCTTGCCGAGTTTTCATCTACATTTCCGGCAGTAAATGTGAACGAGCTCCATGAGCGAGCTTCCCCTCTGTCCTCAGAAGAGAAGTCTCGCGATGTTACAGTCCTCCTGTTTCTGATAACTCCTCCCCCCCCCGTGTGACTGAACAACACTGCAGCCTCAGACATTGGAAGGAGTATATTGGTTGCCGTGGTAACGGCAATCCAGATCGAGGCTTGGTTACGGCGGTACGATGCATACAGAAGATTTCTAACAGAGACTTAGTAAGGGCGGAAGTGACATCAGAAAGAGAAGCGATGAACAGGAGCTAGAATGGCGATTTCTATACCCGGAAGCATTGAAAAGAAGAACGCTAGCCAACAGGTATTTGCGGACCTCGTTTTTTAAAATAATAAATGTAATAAGCATTGCAATGACCTTGGCTAATAGAATAACTAAAAAATAGAAACCGTAGCCAAGGGTTTACAACCGCTTTAATGAAGGTACAACATTTAGAAACTCACATGGTTGATGATTAAAACGGGTACATCTAAGTATGTAGGCATCCAGGGTAAAGCTGTCCACAATGACCATCCTCCACATTGATGTTGTTCCTTCCACGAGCAGTTCAAGCCTCGCTTTCAGATCGCTCTACTGCAGGGTAGTCTTCCTGGTCACGATTGCAGACTCAGGCCTCGTACACACGACAGAGAAACTCGACGTGCCAAGCCCGTCGAGTTCCTCGTCGAGTTCCTTGTTGAACTTGTCGAGAAGCTCGGCAGGCTTGCTTTGCGTACACACGTAACATACCAAAATCTGGTCGTTCTCCGGCGCGATGACGCTCACGACGTATGACGCGACTATAAAGGGGAGGTTTGATTTTGTTGGCGCCACCCTTGGGGCTCCTTTTGCTGATTCCGTGTTTACGCGTGTTAGTAAAAGTTTGGTGAGTGACGATTCGTGCTTTTCAGTCTTTGTGCTTTCAGATTGATCTCTGCCGTTCAGTTTGTACTTGTGGGGGTCGTATCTAGGCAATCGAGACGTGCGGTCAGGTCGTATTGTTTTACATTGCGGTCCTGTCCCCGCGTTTTTCATTGTCAGGGTCGTTCTTCATAGGTCTTGCTGTTCTTCACTGCGGTCTGTTTAGTGCAATTCTGATTTGTCGTTCGTAACTAGCCTTGTAGCCATGTTGCAGGCACCTAGTCGTCGCCGACTTCGTGCTAAGCATCTTCTGTGTGTAGGTCTGTTTGTTTATGACCTAGACGATGAGGAGTTCATGAACAGGAGGAGGACGCGTTCATGGACCAAGAATTGGTTGCTCCGTAGGAACCAATTCTCTCACATGCCTTTGCTGCGGGAGCTTCAGGAAAATAATCCTGTTGATTACAGGAACTTCCTGAGGATGTCTGATCCCGTCTTTCAGCACCTGTTGGCTTTGGTGTCCCCCTATATTACCAGGCAGGACACCGTTATGCGGGAAGCCATCAGTGCTGAGCAGAGGCTAGTTGCCACCCTCCGTTATCTGGCAACTGGGAGAAGCCTTCAGGACTTAAAGTTCTCGACGGGCATCTCCCCCCAGGCTCTGGGCCTCATCATTCCTGACACCTGCTCTGCCATCATCCAGGTTCTGCAGGAGGAATATATGAGGGTAAGTTTTCTCCTTTAATATCGCATTTTATGTCTATAATGTATGCTAATGTCTTGTAGTTATCTCCTCCTTCCCTAATTACCATGTCTGGAATATGCTGTGAATGTCCCATTTGCCCCCATGCATGCTGTAAACTTTGATGCCCCTTTTTTGGCCTACATGCATATTTCCCATCACTTACCTCCCCAGCATGCTATCCTGGGCCCCAACCTACCTAGTCTAGTCACTTCCCAATGTATTGTGTTATATCCATTGTAATGTCCCCCCCCCCTCCCCTCAAAAATGTGTTGTAAAGTCTATGTTCACCAATAATCCAAATTATATTATTTTTGTACTCCCAAACTCATCTAGCCCTCCCCTCCAAAATGTGTTGTAAAGTCTATGTTCACCAATAATCCAAATTATATTATTTTTGTACTCCCAAACTCATCTAGCCCTCCCCTCCAAAATGTGTTGTAAAGTCTATGTTCACCAATAATCCAAATTATATTTTTTTTGTACTCCCAAACTCATCTAGCCCTCCCCTCCAAAATGTGTTGTAAAGTCTATGTTCACCAATAATCCAAATTATATTATTTTTGTACTCCCAAACTCATCTAGCCCTCCCCTCCAAAATGTGTTGTAAAGTCTATGTTCACCAATAATCCTAATTATATTATTTTTGTACTCCCAAACTCATCTAGCCCTCCCCTCCAAAATGTGTTGTAAAGTCTATGTTCACCAATAATCCAAATTATATTTTTTTTGTACTCCCAAACTCATCTAGCCCTCCCCCAAACTTGGGCACTGGCCCATCAGAGGGGGTGTTTAATGTGTTAATTGTCTAAATATATTTAGATATAATATGCTAGTTCCCAGAAATGTTATAATGCTTATAATGTCTTTGTCTAATCTGCTTGCAAGGTTATGTGGCTAATTTTAGCATTTTTTCTTCCCCAGCTTCCGTCCACACCACAGGAGTGGCAGTCTGTGGCTTTGGACTTCCAGACCCGATGGAACTTCCCCAACTGCGGGGGAGCCATCGACGGGAAGCACGTCCGCATCGTGCCTCCACCCCGTTCAGGATCCCAGTTCTTTAACTATAAGGGGTTCAACAGTATTGTGCTGATGGCGGTGGTGTCAGCACAGTATGAATTCCTTTTTGTGGATGTCGGGATGAATGGACGGATATCGGATGGGGGAGCCTTCAGGCAGACGGAGTTTGCGCTTCGCCTTCAGGATGATGATCTGTCATTGCCACCGGATGACCAGAATGTAGAAGGCCTGCCATTTGTTTTCCTGGCTGATGAAGCGTTTGCCCTGGGACCCCATCTTATGAGGCCATTCCCTCAGCGCACCCTCACCCCAGAGAGGAGTGTCTTTAATTTCCGGCTGGGCCGAGCACGCAGAGTGGTTGAGAACGCTTTCGGCATCATGGCCAGCCGGTTCCGCCTTTTCCTCACCTCTCTCCACATGGCGGAATATAAGTGGAATACTATTATTTTTGAATGCTGCATTCTCCATAATTTTTTGCGGAGACAATCTCCAAATTATATGGCCCTGGTTGGGCCTGAGGCACAACTTTTGGCTCCATCAGAAACTTTGGCGGGCCTTGAAGCTGGCCACACAGGACTGCCCCCCCAGAGTGCCCGTGAAGTCCGGGACAAATACATGGACTATTTCATGGGTAGGGGGGCAATACCATCTCAAGCAAATTTGCCATAATTTTATCTTTCACAAAAATAAATCAGAATCTTTTTTATAAACTTGTTATGTCTTGCTTGTGTTGCTTGGAGTTCTTTACTAAGTGTAACTAAGTGTATTTTCATTATCAACTAGCAAACATTTCCCAGGTGACCCCCAAACCAAACACATAGAAAATTTAACGTATTTTAGGAAAAACACCACACACTTTTTTGAGGTTCAAAAGCTCTTTATTTTACTAATTTATTTTTTTGGTTTGTTTTCCAAAATACCCTACAAAAATATTTGGTATTTTTTTCTCATACAATATACAATTATTTTTGTAATTTTTTTGGTCTTTTTTCTCATACAATATACAATCATTTTTGTTAATTTTTAGGTCTTTTTTCTCATACAATATACAATCATTTTTGTAATTTTTTTGGTCTTTTTTCTCATACAATATACAATCATTTTTGTTAATTTTTAGGTCTTTTTTCTCATACAATATACAATCATTTTTGTAATTTTTTTGGTCTTTTTTCTCATACAATATACAATCATTTTTGTAATTTTTTGGGTCTTTTTTCCCATACAATATACAATCATTTTTGTAATTTTTTGGGTCTTTTTTCTCATACAATATACAATCATTTTTGTAATTTTTTGGGTCTTTTTTCTCATACAATATACAATCATTTTTGTAATTTTTTGGGTCTTTTTTCTCATACAATATACAATCATTTTTGTAATTTTTTGGGTCTTTTTTCTCATACAATATACAATCATTTTTGTAATTTTTTGGGTCTTTTTTCTCATACAATATACAATCATTTTTGTAATTTTTTTGGTCTTTTTTCTCATACAATATACAATCATTTTTGTAATTTTTTGGGTCTTTTTTCTCATACAATATACAATCATTTTTGTAATTTTTTGGGTCTTTTTTCTCATACAATATACAATCATTTTTGTAATTTTTTTGGTCTTTTTTCTCATACAATATACAATCATTTTTGTAATTTTTTTGGTCTTTTTTCTCATACAATATACAATCATTTTTGTAATTTTTTTGGTCTTTTTTCTCATACAATATACAATCATTTTTGTTAATTTTTTGGTCTTTTTTATCTTAATAAACATTAAAATCTGGTTATTTAATTTTTTTGTTTTTTTTTTATTAAAGAAACTGTAAAATCTGGTTATTTTTTTTTTTTTTTTTTTTTTTTATTAAATAAAGTCTAAAATCTGGTTATTTTTTTTTTTATTTTTTTTTTTATTAAATAAAGTCTAAAATCTGGTTATTTTATTTTATTTTTATTTTTTTTATTAAATAAAGTCTAAAATCTGGTTATTTTTTTTTTTGTATTTTTTTTATTAAATAAAGTCTAAAATCTGGTTATTTTATTTTTTTTTTTTTTTTTTTATTAAATAAACAGTAAAATCTGGTATTTTTGAAATTTTTTTTGTTTTTTCTGATTCAGACTCTCCCCAAAACATCAAGTAAATTTTTTAATTTATTTTCCACCCTCCTTGTTCTTTCTTTAATTTGTCGGTTGGCCAGATGAATCTCCTCCACCTCTTCTCTGCAGGCCCAGATTTCAGATATAACCATCTGGACAGTATGCCTGTCCAAGTCCAAGCCACCACCTGATCCTGAAATGTGGGACAAAACCATTTTTTAAAATTAGGCAGGCCTACATCTACATTACCTGAAGCTGGGGTAGTTATATGTTACTTTACCTGATGTGGTGGCAGGCTGCGCATCATCACCATCCCTCGGGGGTGTGGCTTGCTGGACTTCTTGCTCCCGTGTTGAAGCTTCATGACGCCCTACGAGAATGAAGAAAATGGAAACAGGATTTTTATAGCTTATAGGCCTGAAAGAGGAATATGATTCACTTTATACAATTTCTGGGACTATTGATGTTTTGAAAAACCCCTCAGGGCAAAACACAGGATTGAAGGCATTCACAAAGATCATGACAAATCTTGTAGCTTTGTTGTCTACTTTTAAACATGTAAGCCAACCAAGTATACACTGGATCACCTCACCTCTGTGTGAACCCCAAAATGGGTTATTAAAGGGGACAACAATTATGCAAATGAGTCCACATGTGTCACCGACTGCTGAGCAGACTCTCCTTTTACTGTATATATTTAAATTTAAAAAAAAGTTTAGTGGTTTTAATAGCACATCTACATAATTTTCACGATTGATCTCACCCCAATTTTTGAAAAATTTCATAATTTTGAGGATTTTAAACACAATATTTTGTCGTTCCGAATGGACGTCCAGTTTGACGACAAATTCTTGTGCATAAAAACATAATACAGTACAACCTGAAATAAAAAACACATGGCGCGGAACAAATCTTACAAAATATCTAACAAACTTACTTCTTCTAATCACTCTCCTGATCCTCTTCATTTGTTCCGGCTCCCGTTTTTTCAGGTCACACCACCTTTTCCGGATCTGCTCCTTGGACCTTTTCACCCCAAATTTATGATGGAGACTCCTCCTCACCTTCTCCATTATTTGGGCCTTGACCTTATTAGGGTACTTGTATGGCCCATGCCTCCCATCATAGTCCTCTGCTTTGAGGATGAGGACCATCTCCACCATTTCCTCAAAGGTCATGTTGGTGGCCTTAAAACGGATTCTCCGTGTCATTCCTCGTCCCGCCTGGCCTGGCTCCTGTCTTGCTGCCATATTCTCCAACATGTGCTCCCAACAAAAAAAAGATGGAAAAGGGGCGGGGAAAATACGACACCATGAACGTCAGGGGCGGGGAGACGTGCGTAAAGTCCCACATGCGCGTGTATAAAGGGCTACCACGTGAGTAAAAGGGGCGTTCACAGTTTGTGGAAGACGGCGTAGATAACGATCGGGTCAAAGACCGGTATGTAACTACATTTTACATGTTATTCTTGATTGAATGATTTTGTGGGTTACATCTTAGGTTCATAAATTAAAACATAGCTAGTTCGAAATTTGAAGGTAATGGTCCGCTATAGTGCCGTCATACGTAACCAACGCTTTGATTATGCATTTTGATCCAACTACTGTTGTGTGGGCAATCTCGGTTCTCATCAGGATGTCTTCTAAAAACAAGTCGGTTTAAACATGATGCAAATGGTCGCTTTTATGTCTTGACCAAACTAGATCGGAGTGCTTTTCTCTAACTAACGTTTCATACACAAATGAGGATGAGATCTGGCTTATTAGTTCGACACAACTGGTCATCTGTTTCCTAGGAACTGACCCAACATGATCTGCTGCCAATTCCTCCTTGTCGTTTTTGCGACGGAAGATAAGGGGCGGGGGGAAACATCAATTTTTTTTAAGCATGGGCGGATGTCGTGTGCGGAGTGTATATAAGGCTCGAACACATGTAGCGTCCATACGACCGGGTTGCGTAAGAAAGACGTTTGAACGACAAGCGTGTAGGTATGCTTCCAACTTGGGACAGCAGTGGCATATTCAGGAAAGACAGACATTTAAAGGAGCAATAAGCCCAAATTGTTTGGGGCAGAAATAACTAACTTTACATTATATCAGTCTTGATTTCATGTCCTCATTGTCCCTTTTTGCTTTTAAGCAGCTGTAATCCTTTGCATAAATCATCACTTCCTGGTTCTCTGGCTCCCTCTCAAATTTATCAGGGGGGCTTGTCACTGTGGTCTAAGCTGTGTGTCTAAAAATCCACCAAAACAATGCTAATAATTTTAGAAATTAAAATATGCCCTGGTTTTTTGTTTTTTGGTTCTGTGTGTCTCTTTACTTCACAGAAACATTAAATAATTTTAAAAGCAAAAGTGAAACTAGAGGCACATTATATGTATGCACTTGTATGTCTCTAGACACTGTAAACAGTCATTTTCTCCAAAAATATAGTTATCCATTAGTGACCCTTTAAGGGCTAGCTTGTGAGAAAGAGTAATTCACTTTATAGACTGTGTATTGACATAATTTTTTTCTCCTTGGTTTTGGACAGGAAAAGATGAACCTGTTTAACAGACCTGAATTTTTGGAGATATTCATTGATCGGTGGCAAGAACTTCCTGTTCTGTGGGCCACCAAAGACCCCATATCTCGAAACAGAGAGTTGCGCAAAACCGCACTGGAGAGCCTGCTCCCACTTGTGCGGAGACAGGTGGGGTTTGATGTGACAACTGACCAGTTGGAGGTCAAAATTGGGACCTTGAGAGGCACCTACAGGAAGGCACGCAACAAGGTCTTGGCTTCGATGAGGTCTGGAGCTGGAGCAGGGCGGGTATATGTACCCAAGTTGTGGTACTACAGCAAACTGAGCTTCCTGGATGAACACCTGGAGGTAAGGGAGTCACTTTCGAGCCTTGCCCCCAGAAGGCACAGAAGGTCCAGCCTTCCCTCCAGCCTTCCCTCCAGCCAACCTGCTGCTCCCTCTGCAGATGAACCCTCTCAGCAGCCTTCCATCCTGGATGAAGATCCGGATTTGCCCAGCTGGAGCCAGGTATATAGTACTTTCAATGTGCAAATGTGTGGTGTTTAAATGTTGTTAAAGAGATGTAAATTAAGATGTTAAAGGTAAAAAAAAATTAGATCTAAAAGTGTTATACAGAACATTTGTCAGTATTGGCCATGAATTTTTTTGGTGTGATTGACCATAAAACATGGGTCACAATGATTGGCTTAGCTAAGTCGTGACTAAAAAATATGCAACAGTCAGGAGCTTAAAAAAAAAAATTTTTTTTTTAAAAAAAAGTAAAACTGTACTTTTTTTCCATACACAGGACGAGACCAGGCAGCAGGAGGATCAGGAAAATGCCAGGTGTCTCCTCTTCGCCTGCGTCCGAGAAGGCAGGTGAGGGATACAAGGGTGCGTGACGCCTCACTAGCCCTCATTCGGGACGCCCATGCAACCCTTCAACAGCCTCCCACTGCTCAGGAGGGATTTGTAACGGTGGTTTTGGCCAAAATGTCAGAAATGACATTAGACCAGCGCCTCCTCTTTGAGGGACTCCTCATCACCCTCGCAAATCAGGGGGTGAGGGGTCTTCTCACGGAGGACACTGTGATTTGCCGCCATCCCCATCCTCACACACCACATAACTCCCAAGCTCCCCCACCTTCTTCTTCTTCTTCTCATGCTCCTTCTCAAGCTCCCCCACCTTCTTCTTCTTCTTCTCGTGCTCCTTCTCAAGCTCCCCCACCTTCTTCTTCTTCTTCTTCTTCTCATGCTCCTTCTCAAGCTCCCCCACCTTCTTCTTCTTCTTCTCATGCTCCTTCTCAAGCTCCCCCACCTTCTTCTTCTTCTCATGCTCCTTCTCAAGCTCCCCCACCTTCTTCTTCTTCTCATGCTCCATCTGAACATTCTTCTTCCTCTTCTTCTCCTGCTCCTTCTGAACATTCTTCTTCCTCTTCTTCTCCTGCTCCTTCTGAACATTCTTCTTCCTCTTCTTCTCCTGCTCCTTCTGAACATTCTTCTTCCTCTTCTTCTTCTACTACTCCTCCTCCTTCTACTCCTCCTCCTTCTACTGCTCCTCCTCCTTCTACTCCTCCTCCTTCTACTGCTCCTCCTCCTTCTACTCCTCCTCCTTCTACTCCTCCTCCTTCTACTGCTCCTCCTTCTACTGCTCCTCCTCTTTCTACTCCTCCTCCTTCTACTCCTCCTCCTCCTTCTACTCCTCCTCCTTCTACTGCTCCTCCTCCTTATACTGCTCCTCCTCCTTCTACTGCTCCTTCTACTACTCCTCCTCCTTCTACTGCTCCTCCTCCTCCACCTCCTCCTCCACCACCGTCGGCTACTCATCCTCCACCACCTTCGTCTACTCCTCCTCCTGGCATGAGTACTACCCCTGTGGCACCACCTCCAGCCAGGCAGAAGAGGAAGGCTGCTGAGAAGGCTGCAGAGAAGGTGAAAGAGCAGGCTGCAGGGAAGCCACCAAGGAAGGCCTTGAAGAAATCAAGAAAGTGACTCCCTTACTTCCATGTGGTGTACCAGAGTTCAGGCTGCTATAGTACCACAACCTGGTGACATCTGCCTGCCCTGCTCCAGTTTGTGACCTCGGGGAGTCCAAGACCTTGATGCGTTCCTTCCTGAATGAACCTCTCAAGTCCCCATTTTGGCCTCCAACTGCTCACCAGTCACATCAGGCCACACCTGGCTGTGCACAAATGGCAGCAAGCTCTCCAGTGCTGACTTTTGCATAGTTAATTTATTTTTATAACCAAAATAAATGGTAAATTTTTATTTTACAGTTCATACTTGTCCTTGTATTTTTTTAAATTACAATTTTGCAAGTGAGAAGGCAGGTTATTTTTTTAAAAAAATTGGATATAAGGTGTAATTTGAAAGGGACAGATGAGATAAGACAAAGCAATAAGGTTTCTATGGGGGGAACTTGACATTACAAAAAAAAAAAGGATTTGCATTTTTTTGAACTTTAAAATTAAGGTGAATATTAAAAGCAGGATTTAAAACACAGGACCAAAATAAGGTGACAATAATAAAAATAACAAATATTGAGATCAGTAAGAAAAAGGTTCCACCTAATTTTAAGGAACTCTGTGTGAATATCATAAAAAAAAAAAAAAATTATATTGCTGTTTTGTGCCCTTACAAAAAATTGTGTAAAGCGCTGCAAATAAACGATTAAATAATGTTGGAAGCGACACGAATGTGCTATCTCCATTCCAAACGCTAGTTTTACCTATGTTGTTCTCCAGTGTCTAAGTTTTTGACAGGTTTCTTAGCATACACACGACCGAGTTTCTCGTTTAAAAAACAGCCCGATGAAGAACTCGTCGAGCCAAAATCCACTGCCATCGAGAAAATAGAGAACCTGCTCTCTATTTGCTCGACGAGTTCCTCGGCGGCTCCATCGGGCCGAAAATGTACACACGACAGAGTTTCTCGACAGAATCCGGCTCTTCACCGAGATTCTCGACGAATTCTGCCGAGAAACTCTGTCGTGTGTACGAGGCCTGACAGTGGTGAGAGCCGGCGGTGAGGAGGATGGTCTATGTGGATTTCTTTACCCCGGATGCCTGCATACTTAGATGTGCCTCTTTTAATAATCAAACATGTGAGTTTCTAAATGTTGTACCTTCATTAAATGTAACCACTTGCTACACTTAGAGGCGCCTCTCTTCTCTTTTATTCTATTCTATGCGTGCGTTAAAACTGCAGAATTTATAAATCTTGCGTGAGCTGTCAGAAACAAAAGGGGGGGGGGTGGAGAGCTGAAGTTACACTGCAGAGCTCAGGGAGGAGAGCTACAAGAGCTGATTGGAGGGAAGAGATACACCCCCCCCCCCCCCCCTTCACACAGCACACAGGAACAGAGCTGAGGCTGTCAATATGCTGGAGCTCCCTGCCCTGTCAACATTTTTCTCTTGGTGTCAGGAAAACTTTCCAGAAGTGATTCATGCTGATAGCAGAGAAATGAAGCAGCAGACAGAAAAGACACTTAGTGCTCCCAATTGAGTCACGTACACACTGTACAGGGATATGCTTTGTTCATATGTTGGCAGGTTGAATTGTGTATAGTTATACTTAGAGAGCATCTAATCCCAGGCAGGAGGAGAGTGTTAAATGTTACAAGCTCAGTTCCCAGACTTTTGGTCCTAGCCAGTCTACATGTGCTATTAAATGGGGGAAAGTTGACGTTGAGGAGTCTCCTCGGTTTGGTGGGTTCCAGCATCACCTCTGAGCACAATCATTGGCGCTACTTAACCACTTCAGCCCGGAGGATTTGTCTGCCCAATGACCGGGCTATTTTTGGTAATTCGGCAATGCGTCGCTTTAACTGACAATTGCGCGGTCGTGCGACGTTGCACCCAAACAAAATTGACCTCCTTTTTTCTCCACAAATAGAGCTTTTTTTGGTGGTATTTGATCACCTCTGCGGTTTTTATTTTTTGCGCTCTAAACAAAAAAAAAGCACCAATTTAAAAAAAATAAATAATATTTTTAACTTTTTGCTATAATAAATATCCCCCAAAAATATATATAAAAAACAAATTTCCTTCTCAGTTTAGGCCGATACGTATTCTTCTACATATTTTTGGCAAAAAAAACCCCGCAATAAGCGTATATTGATTGGTTGGCGCAAAAGTTATAGCGTCTACAAAATAGGGCATAGATTTGCGATTTTTATTGTGACTGCGACATTTTGTCTGACACATCAGACACTTTTGACGCTATTTGGGGACCATTGTCATTTATACAGCCATCAGTGCTATAAAAATGCACTGATTACTGTGTAAATGACACTGGCATGAAAGGCGTTAACCACTAGGGGGCGAGGAAGGGGTTAAGTGTGTCCTAAGGAGTGGTTCTAACTGTTGGGGGCTGGACTACGAGTGACACGACAGTGATCACTGCTCCCGATGACAGGGAGCAGTAGATCAGTGTCCTGTCACTAGGCAGAACAGGGAAATGCCTTGTTTACATAGGCATCTCCCTGTTCTGCAGCTCCGTGACACGATGTCTGCTGGTGTCCCGCGGGCACGGTCACGAAGCTCGCGGCAGGGGTGCGCGCACGCGCCTGCACGGTGGAAAATTCAAAGGGATGTACAGGTATGTCTCTATGAGCAGCCGTGCCATTCTGCTGACGTAAATCTACAGGCAGCGGTCGGCAAGTGGTTAAGGAACCTTAAGGACCCAGGGTTTTCAGAAGACATCCAGCCATGGACAATGCCATTATGGACGCTAACCTCACTGAGGTATGCCTGGGCCACTAGCAGTCATTAGACATAGTACGAGGTCCTCTGGTAACGAGGGGTTTGATGTCTGGCTTCCTCCCCAGTGGTCGGTATACAATAGCTACTGGACGTGGACTCGCATTACTGAGATCTATGTCCTGGTCATAAGGTATGGGAAGGAAGGAGTTAATGAGCATGCATGAGGTTCGCACTAGGTGCTCGGAGGGACCCCATTCTGTTACTGGGAGTGAGGTAACAGAGGGACGTTAGACTGGTGGAGTAGGCGTGGGCTCAGCACGTTCCTGATAATGCAACATATACCAAATTACAGTGTGTAGTGACATGGCACAAGTAATTTTTCAGAGAAACACTGGCCCAGATTCTGGTACGAGTTACGCCGTCGTAACTCTGAGTTTGAGGCGTCGTATCTATGGGCCTGATTCTTAGAATCAGTTACGCATAGATTTGTATTAGATCCGACCGGCGTAAGTCTCTTACGCCGTCGTATCTAAGTTGCATATTTACGCTGGCCGCTAGGTGGCGCTTCCGTCGATTTACGCGTCGAATATGGTAATGAGCTAGATACGCCGATTCTCAAACGTACGTGCGGCCGGCGCATTTTTTTACGTCGTTTGCGTAAGGCTTTTTTCGGTGTATAGTTACCCCTGCTCTATGAGGCGTAGATGAGGCGTACCAATGTTAGGTATGGACGTCGGAACAGCGTCAAATTTTTCACGTTTTACGTCGTTTGCGTAAGTCGTCCGTGAATGGGGCTGGACGTAAGTTACGCCGTATCAGATACACTACGCCGCCGTAACTTAGAGCGGAAAATGTTTCTGAATACGGGACCTGCCGCTCAAAGTTACGGCGGCGTAGTGTATCTGAGATACACTACGCCCGCCTAAAGATAGGCGTTTTTTGGTGAATCTGGGCCTCTGTATTTTATTACTGCACACAGTGAAGGCACATGTCTAATTTGGTGATGCCTTAATGTTAGATTCTTCACATGACCGCAGTCTCCACCTGGTCCCAGGTATGATGAGCGCAATCCACGCGGAAAGTACCACAGATGACTCTGCCCACACATATTTCATGTCTGAGGTTTACAACCACTTTGGAAGATTTCCCCTCTATTACTTTTCTGGGGACAACCCAAAATTTGAGATTATCTTTTTAACTATAATGGTAAACATGACAAATAAAGAGGGTGAATCTCCCGAACGAGGGCACAAACAGCAATAAAAACCCGCCTGGTGCTCTAATCCCCTCTCCACTCTTTCAAAACAAAGTTATGTAAAATATTAAATATAAGTGAATGGGTGCGCTGATTAATCAATAATAATACATAATCAAATATAAATTAATATACATAATCAAATATAAATTAATATACAAAATATATGAATGCTATAACACCTATTACTAGTATGTGATCTAGTAAAAAAGTCCAAAATAATTATAATGCTGATATCTGTTGTGCTCAAAAGTGAATAGTGCCAAAACATAAAGAAAGTCCAATATAGGCATAAGTGGTTGGAGATATTAATCTCTTGAATAGTCCTCAGTTGAAGAAAAAGACATGCTTGCAATCAGGCTATAGGTCCACCTTCACCATAATGTTGGCTTACACCCAAAGTGAATATGTAAATTGGCTCCTTACCAGATGAAAATGCCCCCTATTTTGGTATCAAAAAGGAGGACATTTAAAGCTTGTCACAGGATCACCTGTAGTGGCAAATACGTCCTGGCAGCAGTGACAGTTGCAATCATTGGAAATCCAATATGAGCATGAAAAATAAAATGTGGCCAAACATAGTGTAACTTTGTTTAATAATTGTTAAAATAATAGACAGAGGGAGCCAAGTGGCCGCTTACTTTAAGAGGTGCCTCAAACCCGGCACTGAGGCTCAGTAGCATAGGGTCAGATAGCAGGATCCTGGGCGCTTGAATGCTCAGCTTGTGTCCCGAGCGTGCGTTCCACGTCTGCGATGAATGGAGCCAGCAGAGCAGGATACAGGAAGTGACAGGTAGGATTGCGTGGTTGGGTGCCGCCCCGACGTACGTTTCGTGGTTAACGTCCTCAGGATGCGTGCCCAACCACGCTGAATAGGTTTATTTATTTGTCCGTCAATCACTATGGGCGGGGAGTGACTAATACCAGCCTCAGTAGCATTTTATGTAAAATATTGACCGACTCATGCTTACCTGTGATGTCATTTCTGGTTGCCGATGCAATAAATTTCATAGTGTACAAATCAGAGACTGTAACACTATATCCCTGCTTTCTCAGGACATCTACTGCAATATCCTTTAGAGATCCATTCATTGATTTTGGCTCCTGGTGAGCATACACAATGAGAATGTTTCTGCCTATTAAAAAAAAAAGACATGATTTATTTATTATAGAAAACAAAGCAACAGAGACTCCATAAGAATAGGTAAGAGGTCTTTTAGCTATCCTGTCACTGGAGATTTGTCACCACCTACACGATCCCTTGTGTGATATACTGCAAGTTAAAATATTACTGCAAGCTTGGCCAAACTGAGCTTCCATTTAGTAACACCACCTTTTAGCCTGTCAGTCAGTCAGTGTCTCTTTGACCAACTATGGGTATCTGGTCACTGATGCATAGGTGTGGGCACCCCAAAGCTCAAACACACGTCTTTCTCTGCAGTCTGGTGGACAGTGAATGAATCGGATAGTGCTCTGTGCTGAGCAGCTTCCTGTTCATTCACAAACTGAAGCATAGTAAACACAGTTTACAGTTTACCACCACTGTACCTCCTGCTCATCTGTCCCACCAATGTACCTCCTTTCTCCTCTGTTTGGTGTGATTTTCATTGCGCTGAATACTGCCTCTGGCTTAAAGCGGTTGTAAACCCCAAAATATTTAAGACAAAGGCATAATGACCTAGTATGACTAGCATACTAGCTCATTATGCATTGTTTACCTTAGATCGAAGCCCCCAAAGACGTCCCTGTCTTCCCCTCCAGCCGCATATCTCCCGGATGTTACTTCCGGGTATCGCAGCTCCGATGCTGTGATTGGCCGGAGCGGCGATGACATCAATTTGCGCATGTGTGCGGGAGTCGTCAAAGCCGACATTATTTATTCAGAAAACCGGCATTCTCAGTGCGCATGCACCATAGACAACGGTGCATTCTTTTTCGCAAATATCTCCTAAACTGTGTAGGTTTAGGAAGAAGAGAACTGGAACCCCAAACTGGACTTTTAAGGCACTTGTGGTAAACAAATTATGTATAAAGAAAAAATATATCTTATATAATATTTATTAGAAAAATCAATAAATATTATATAAGATATATTTTTTCTTTATACATAATTTGTTTACCACAAGTGCCTTAAAAGTCCAGTTAGGGGTTCCAGTTCTCTTCTACCTTGACTTTTTATTTGGATGTGGCACTGCATAAGACAGACACTGATAATTCCCCTTTTTTGCAACCTGTGTAGGTTTAGGAGATATCGCAAACACCTACAGGTAAGCCTTAATCTAGGCTTACCTGTAGGTGAAAGTTGTAATGGAGGATTTACTTCCATTTTAAAGGGACAAAAAGTGCAGAAGTTCAGTAGTAAGTGACGCAAACAGGGCCGCTGATAGGGGGGGACCACCAGCCCTCCTGTAGGGGGCCCGGACAGCAGGAGGAACGGTGGAGCAGAGAATAAAGAATAACAGCGTCTCACACGCAGCAACTCAAAGCTGGTTTCTCGCCATCTCGCTCCCGCGGCTTTCAGCTGCTAGGTGAGAGACACAGGGCGGGATTTAGGGGATGCCAGAGTGGGTTGTTATGCCCCCCCCCCCCCGGCTGGCCGCTGCTGAGCTGCTTCCCCCGCCCCCTCTCCGCCTGCACTCACAGCTGGAATGAGGAGATGGCAGCTTGGAGCCTGGAGCGGTGAGAGAAGAAGTGCCAGCGGGAGGTGTGCTGTGTTTTGTTCTCCCCTCCTGTCAGAAGAGCGCTGGTCTTTACAGTACATGAGACCGGATCGCTCTTATTGTAGATCGCATGGCACTGTACACACACCGCCCCCTATCCACATTTGTTGCTGCTGGGAGGTGAGCACTGAGCAGCCTTTGGAGGAGATAGGGGCGCTGTGTGTGTGTGTGTACAGTGCAATGCAATCTACAGTAAGAGCGATCTGGTCTCATGTACTATAAAGACCAGCACTCTTCTGACAGGAGGGGAGAACAAAACACAGCACACCTCTTCCTGGCTGTGTTGGCAAATGTAATGGGGATTTGGGGAGGGCGATATGTGTGGGGAGAAATAATGGGGGGATATGTGCTGGGAGGAGAGATTGGGGGGGGGGGGGGAGGGGGGTAATTTAGAGGGGGTTGTGCTAGGAGGGGGATTTTTGTTTGGAAATTTGTGCACGGGGGCCTCGTCAGGTAGGCTGTACGGGGCCCCCGTGATTTCTATAAGATTTTGAGGGACTGTCCCTCTGTTCCTCATTCCTCCCCATTTGTCCCTCATTTTGGTCTGATGTATATAGTTGTATATAAAATGCGCTTTTTATCTATCAACATTTCTTCCCAGTGCTAAACCTTTCATCTGAATTCTAAATAGCTGCATTTGTAAATTCCAAAAGCCAATATAATGAAATAGTAGTGGTAAAAAGGCACTTGTGGGTTTAATCAATCTTATTTTTTAGTACAATTCTCTTTTAAGAGGGCGTGGCAGGGTGTGTGTCCAATGCCTGCATACTTTTGCTGATAGGTGTCCCTCATTCCCATCTCAGAAAGTTAGGAGATATGCGCAAAGTTTCAGGAAAAATTTCAACAACGTTCCCAGAAGCTAACAAAAATATCTCCTACAAACACCAGCAGAAAATGTTCTATCGATCTTCATATACAAGGATTTCAGAAAAGATCCTCTCTGCGCATAATTCCCTTTCTCCACTGGGCAAGTATGTACTAAGCCAATTGTAGGTTCAAAGCAATCATAGCAAGTAGTCTTCAGGCTGTGCCTGACTCTGCATGCTTTTTAATTAACATTACTCCCCTAGTCTAGAAGAAAGAGGGTGGCCATTATCGTTGGCGCAAGCCCAATCGGGTATCGGGCCACTTGACGTCATCAGCCAGCTGGCTGAGCGTGTGGGGTTGGAGGCTACAATATAGCACACATTGTTTTGACACATGGCGGTGGGTGCCAACAACTGGATCTTCTCCTTCAGGTAGATCTTAATGTTTGGGTGTATGCTGGTTTGCATGTTGTGTGCATTTATGGGACTCTTTGTGGAGTATGTTTTTCTGATATTATACATCTATTTTACTTCAAACCTACCCTAAGATGATTATAGCTGTCCTTTTGTGAATGCCATCTTCACCTGCTGGACCATGTTTTTAGATTAGTCAGCTCTGGTAAGTTACATATATACCTTGTTCACTGTGCTTTAGGCGCCATCTAGTGATTACTTTGAATATTACATGCCCAAATGGTTGTTAGTTTTCATTTAAAGACTTGCTTATATATTCAGTTTTAGATATCACAACAGAGACTTTTTTTGTTGTTGTTGATTTTATTAAAGATATACAAGTTTGACTTAATAATTCAATATAACTAGACTCAGCCGTGTTCCATCTGACCCTCCGCCTATATATCATTTGTGATCTTGCTGAAGTTCGTTGTTCATTTATTGCAAACAGCAAGTTTGGTATGTATGTTTTAAGCTTAATCTTTAGGCTCCATGCACACTGAAGCTGATAAACTGCAGTTTATTGGTGTTTTGGGCTTTTTTTAAAAAGCCCATAAACTGAACTCTATGTTAGCCTATGTGCCCATGCACACATGGGCGTGTTTTAGTGTTAATGAGCTTTGGAGTTTATTGGCTTTTTTCTGAACGCCCGAAATTTGCGTTCAGGCTCCATCAGTGGCGGCTGGTGCTCAAAATGTTTGGGGGGGGCGCAAATGAAAAAAATGAAAAAAACAATTGCAGCCTCACTGTGCCCATCAAATGCAGCCACTGTGCCATCAATTGTCACCACCGTGCCGTGCCATCAAACGCAGCCACTGTACCATGCCATCAAACACAGCCACTGTGCAATGCCATCAAATGCAGTCACTGTGCCATGCCATCAAACGCAGCCACTGTGCCATCAATTGTCACCACTGTGCCATGCCATCAAACGCAGTCACTGTGCCATGCCATCAAACACAGCCACTGTGCCATCAATTGTCACCACTATGCCATGCCATCAATTGTCACCATTGTGCCATCAATTGTCACCACTGTGCCCATCAATTGTCGCCACTGTGCCATCAATTGTTACCACTGTGCCCATCAATTTTTACCACTGTGCCATCAATTGTTACCACTGTGCCATCAAATGTTACCACTGTGCCCATCAATTGTAGCCACTATGCCCTTCAATTGTAGCCACTGTGCCCTGCAATTGTTGCCACTGTGCCCCGCAATTGTCGCCACTGTTCCCAGTAAAATTCTGCCACTGTGACCTGTATGTGCCATCAATTGTTACCACTGTGCCACTGCGCCATCAGGGGGTATAGGCAGTACACCTGTAAGGGGCCCAGAGGTCCCCAAGGGGTTAGCTCGGTAGCGGGGTGTGTGACTCCTTGAAAGGGTTCACCACACACTGAATTTATACAGACTGGCAGTCGAAGACGGTTGAAAACAAAGTTTTTGGTTTATTTTTCCATCTTGCTGGAAAACAATTGCAAGCATCCAAACAGCATAAACAAAATCAAACATAAAATAAATCCTAGCCACTTTGGGCGTCTACCTTCCACACAGGAACCTATCTATGAAGTCTAACACAGCCTACTGCTGGGTAGACAGTGCTGGTCATACAGCACAAAACAATAGTCTTTTGATTTTTATCACACAGAAAGATCAATCCTCTCCTCACCTCCACAGAACACCTTCTGGCACTGCTGTCCTTACTCACACAGACTCAAGATGATGTAGCCAATTAGTGGTAATCCTCTGGGCTACTTATAGAGGCCTTAATTGCCTCATTCTGAACAGCTGAAGTTTTTCAACGGCCTTCAGCCTTTCTCTGGCTACGTTTGTAGCCAACGCCCGATAACCATCTGTGTATCGTCTAAACAAGGCAGAAATGTATGTTCCGTCTGTGACAACACCCACAGATTTACCTGACTTCCTGTCACATACCCCCCCCCTTCTTGTTTCAACCCTAGGGTTGGGACACAGGTTGCCAGGCAGGCATGCACTCGGGACAACCCATCTGCATTCCCCATTTTAGCACCGGAGCGATGCGTTACCAGTTCAAGATATTTAATTTTCTTCTGTTGCTTATTAAGGTGTGACGGTATTGGTATGATATCCCCGTCAAACAGTCCCTTCTTCCCATAACGAAAATCACCCAATACTCCACAAGTGGGAGTCCATGGAATCGCCCCAAATAGCCACACATGAGACAAGCTTACTGCTGGAACAACACAGACTTTTAATGGTATAACACAGAGCTTATATGTGGTTACAACTGTTACAATGACAATCTCCGCCCCCCCTCACACAGTGGGGGGTGTTCAATACAGATCCTTTGAAATAAGGATATTTCTTTGAACTATTCAGTATCTAGCCGGTTCGGCTCCGCTATGTTTAACCTGATCAGACACATTTCTTTAGACAATGAGATCAGTGACGAGCCCGACGTGCAAGGAGTGGCTGCCCTTGCTCCTCTGACCACGAGACCCCTGATAGAGCAGACAGGGGGCTCGGGGGTACAGAGTTGCACGAGTGCCGGTTGCAGCGCTGGTGCTGAGCTGAGAGGAGCTCCAGAGGTCCCGGACTGCGTAGGGAAGCAGGTGCAGGCTGGCGGACCCAATAGGCAGGTGAAGGTGCAGGAAGCAGACGAGGCAGCAACAGCGGGGAAGGTGTATTGTAGTCCAGTGGGGACAAGTCCCAGCAGAGGGATCCGCTGATGGGTATTGGATCCGGTACAGGTGCGGAAGGCAAGCAGAGTCAAGTCCAGGCAGAGTCGGCAACAGGCGGGCAGCAGAAGTACAGTGGGTCAGGCAGGAGAATGGTCAGGCGATCCGTAGTCAGGGCAGGCGGCAGGCAGGGAGAGACAGGTACAAGCCGGGTGATCAGGAATCAGGTATAACAGGAACAAGGATACAAGGGTCACAGGGGGCGCTGTAGACAGGTCAGCAAGAAGTGCAGGGGTCAGGATCCTTTTGAACCCGAGTTTGGCGCCAAAACGGCATCCTCACGTGCACGCGCGCTGCCGCCGCTGGTGCGCGCGCCCGTGCGCATTACGGTGCACGAATGTGCCACGATTGCGCCGCGATTGTGAGTGCGCGCGCCCGCGCGCGCCAAAGTGCCGCTACTGCCATCTAGTGGCCGAGATTGTTCATGACATTGCCCCCCTCCAATGGGCAGCCTCCGGATGCCCAACTGAGACAACTTAAGAGGATGAGCATCTTTAAAGGACTGGACCAATCTCTCCGCATGGATGTTACATTCTGGTTCCCATGAATTATCTTCGGGTCCATAGCCCTTCCATTTTACTAAGAACTGGATCTGGCCGCCTCTCTTCCTACAGTCCAGGATAGCTTCCACCTCAAACTCTTCCTCACCGTCGACTAGAACTGGTTCGGGAGGCCCGGTGTCCCTCTGAGGGAAAGGATCAGGGACGTCAGGTTTGAGAAGAGTAACGTGGAACACTGGATGGATGCGGAAGGATTCAGGCAGTTCCAATTCATACGCCACGTTATTGATTTTCCTCTTGACGGGAAAGGGACCCAAAAATTTTGGACCCAATTTCTTTGATGGACATGCCAGTTTCAGGTTTTGAGTGGATAGCCACACTTGGTCTCCTGGTTCTAGGTTAAGCTCCCCCCTCCTTTTCCTGTCAAACACCTCTTTGTTATACTCCTGCGTCTTGGTCATGGTTTCCTGCAGAATCCTATTGTTGGTGCTGAAAAAGTTCAAAGTCTCCTGGACCGCGGGTACCGTACTTTCAGGGATGGAGTTAGACATGAATAAGGGGTGGAAGCCGTAGTTTGCATAAAACGGAGATTGTCTTGTGGCGGAGTGAATAGAGTTATTATACGCAAACTCGGCTAAGGGCAGCAAGGAAGCCCAATCTTCTTGGGAAAAGGAAGAGAAACAGCGTAGGTATTGTTCAACAGTCTGATTAGTTCTCTCCGTCTGACCGTTCGACTGCGGGTGGTACGCTGAGGAGAACGACAGGCCGATATTAAGGGCTTCGCAGAGTGCTCTCCAAAACCTGGACGTAAATTGTACCCCCCGGTCGGATACAATATTTGCAGGGACCCCGTGGAGTCTCACAATTTCTTTGATGAACATCCTTGCTGTTTCTGAAGCAGAGGGTGTACCCCTCATGGGCAAAAAGTGAGCCATTTTGGAGAGTCTATCCACCACCACAAAGATGGTGGTAAAGCCCTCCGACCGGGGAAGTTCAACGATGAAATCCATGGAGATCATCTTCCAGGGTCTTTCTGGTACCGACAGTGGCTTCAGTAATCCCCAGGCTCTAGACTTACTTCCCTTGTTCCGTATACAAGTGGCACAAGACTCCACGTATTTCCTGCAGTCTGTTAAAAGTTGGGGCCACCAGAACGTACGCTGTAACAACTCTGATGTTTTGTGCACCCCAAAATGACCGGCCAGCTTGTGATCATGACAAAACCTTAGGACGGTGACCCGTACACCTTCAGGTACAAAAATTTTGTCTTGATGCCACAACAACCCATCCTTCAGCTGAAGATCCGAACTAGGTAGGGGAGGAAGGCTGGAAGAGGCTTGCTTGATTTGCGATAGCAGGTCTTCTTGAAGAAGCAAGAAGTTTTTGAAGGACAAGATGGTGTCCGGAGGAGTAGAGATTTCTGAGTCACCATACATACGGGAAAGGGCATCGGGCTTGGAATTCTTTGACCCAGGTCTGTACGTTATGTGGAACACAAATCTTGTGAAGAATAATGCCCACCTGGCCTGACGTGGTTTTAGTCTTTTAGCAGATTTGAGATACTCAAGATTCTTGTGGTCAGTATATATCAGGATCGGATGGGCTGCGCCTTCCAGAAGGTATCGCCACTCTTCCAGGGCGGCCTTGATTGCCAGCAGTTCCCGGTCCCCCACACCATAGTTCCTTTCAGGTTCAGACAACTTGCGGGAAAAAAACGCAACAGGGTGTAAGAGAGCCTTGGGGCCCTGTCTTTGGGAGAGGATCGCCCCAACAGCGGTTTCTGAAGCGTCTACCTCTAGGATGTAGGGCAGGCTAGCGTCAGGATGTCTGAGGATGGATGCTGATACGAACAAGTCCTTGAGCTTCTCAAAAGCCGACTGGGCCTCTGGGGACCATTGAAATCGACTGGCTTGTTTGGTTAGGCTGGTTATCGGGGCAATGATACTGGAGAACCCTCGGATAAACTTTCTATAAAAATTTGCGAAGCCAACAAAACGTTGGACACCCTTTTTGTCCTTGGGTGCCGGCCAATCAAGGATTGCAGAGACCTTTTGAGGATCCATTTTGATACCTTCCACTGAAATTATGAGACCCAGGAACTGTATGTCCTGGCGCTCGAACTCACACTTCTCGGGTTTTGCATAAAGTCCATGCAACCGTAGGCGGCCGAGTACACACCTCACATGTTCCCGATGTTTGCTTAGAGAAGGGGAGAAGATGAGGATGTCGTCCAGGTACACAATAACAAAAAGGTCGAGGTAGTCTCTGAAGATGTCGTTCACAAAATGTTGAAATGTGGCAGGGGCGTTACAAAGCCCGAAGGGCATGACCAGATATTCAAAATGTCCGAAGCGGGTTCGGAAGGCCGTCTTCCACTCGTCCCCGTCACGAATCCGTACCAGGTTGTATGCCCCGCGGAGATCCAATTTTGTGAAGATGACTGCCGCGCCCAAGCGTTGGAATAACTCAGGTACCAAGGGTAGCGGGTACCGATTTTTAATAGTCACTTTGTTCAATTCCCTGTAATCCACACAGGGGCGGAGGGAGTGGTCTTTCTTCTCTACAAAAAAAATCCCAGCCCCTGCCGGAGAGGTGGATGGGCGAATGAACCCCTTCCTGAGATTTTCATCAATGTAAGTTTTTAGGTTCTCAAGCTCAAGTCCTGTCAAGGGGAAGATTCTCCCAAAGGGAATTTCAGCTCCTGGGAGGAGCTCTATCGGGCAATCGTAGGCCCTATGCGGAGGAAGGGTCTCAGCTCCCTTCTTACTGAACACATCCAGGAAGTCGTGGTATGCACTAGGGACAACTTGGCGACTTTCAGGGTCAGAGTCCATGCAGAGCAGGGGAGACGAGGAGGGTGATACTTGCAGGCAATGTTGACGACAGTAAGGAGAGTTGAGGGTAATTTCCCCAGAGATCCAGTTGATCTGTGGGTTGTGGGCTTGTAGCCATGGCATGCCTAAGATAACAGGAAATATGGGTGACTCGATAATATCTAGGCACAGAAGTTCGTGGTGGATGTCGGCAATTGTTGTAGCCAGAGGCAAAGTCTCTTGGACAACCGGCCCGGATTTTAAGGCAGATCCGTCTGCAAGATGTACAGAAAGTCCAATAGTCTTAGAACGCAGAGGAATACGGTGTCTGGTGGCGAAGGACTGGTCCAAGAAACCACTGCACGCTCCGGAATCAATTATGGCGTGGACCGGAATATTCCTTCCGGGGAGCTGAAAGACAACGGAGACAGCCAGATGAGTTGAGCAATTCTTGGGGAAAGCGGGTAAATGGACAGACGACAAAAAGAGGGACTTACGAAGCTTCGCCGGGCAGGATCTCACGAAATGTCCGGATTCCCCGCAGTATAGGCACAGGTTATTGCTTCTTCGACGTTGGCGCTCTTCTGGGGTAAGAGATGGACGAAGGAGCCCCAGCTGCATGGGTTCCGAAGTGTCGGGTGGTGAAGAGGTCATTGGGACCGGTGGAGCTGAGTTGGCGAAGGAGGGTACTCGCGGCAACATCCAGACTGGACGTGACGGACCGGTGGTTCGTTCAGACCGGCGTTCTCTCAGGCGTCTGTCAATCTGGACTGCCAAATTAATTAAGGCGTCTAAACTCTCAGGGACACCTACCCGAGCCAACTCGTCCTTAAGTGAATCCGAGAGGCCAAGGCGGAACTGGTAGCAAAGGGCCGAATCATTCCAGCTGGTGTCTGAGCTCCACCTTCGAAACTCAGACACATAGTCCTCTGCTGGTCTGCGACCCTGTTGGAGGGCATGTAGGGCGGCCTCAGCGGTGGCGGCTTGATGTGGATCCTCGTAAAGCAAGGACATAGCTTGGAAGAAGGTGGTTAGGGTGTCCAGGGAAGTGTTTTTTTGTTCCAGAAGGCGATGGGCCCAAGCCTGTGGTTCTCCGGATAGAAGTGAGATCACGAATCCCACCTTGGTGGCCTCCAAGGAAAAGGTCCGCGGCTGCAGGGCAAAGAACAGTTCACAGGCGTTCCGGAAGGCCCGATATTTGCTCCGATCCCCTGAAAACCTCTCCGGTGTAGGGACCTTGGGCTCTGGTGGCAACATGATCACAGAAGGTGAGGCGGCATTACCCGCGGCTGCGGAAGCGGGAGCTGGAACTGATAAGGCCTGGACGCGGTTCTCCAATCTTGTATAACCCTCTTGCAGGGTTCGGACCGCCTGGGTTAGTCCCTCAAGGTGACGGCAGAGTTCCTGCATGGGATCCACTCCCTGCGCGGGCTCGGACATGGCTGACCTGTACTGTCACGTACCTGGTTGACGAGCCCGACGTGCAAGGAGTGGCTGCCCTTGCTCCTCTGACCACGAGACCCCTGATAGAGCAGACAGGGGGCTCGGGGGTACAGAGTTGCACGAGTGCCGGTTGCAGCGCTGGTGCTGAGCTGAGAGGAGCTCCAGAGGTCCCGGACTGCGTAGGGAAGCAGGTGCAGGCTGGCGGACCCAATAGGCAGGTGAAGGTGCAGGAAGCAGACGAGGCAGCAACAGCGGGGAAGGTGTATTGTAGTCCAGTGGGGACAAGTCCCAGCAGAGGGATCCGCTGATGGGTATTGGATCCGGTACAGGTGCGGAAGGCAAGCAGAGTCAAGTCCAGGCAGAGTCGGCAACAGGCGGGCAGCAGAAGTACAGTGGGTCAGGCAGGAGAATGGTCAGGCGATCCGTAGTCAGGGCAGGCGGCAGGCAGGGAGAGACAGGTACAAGCCGGGTGATCAGGAATCAGGTATAACAGGAACAAGGATACAAGGGTCACAGGGGGCGCTGTAGACAGGTCAGCAAGAAGTGCAGGGGTCAGGATCCTTTTGAACCCGAGTTTGGCGCCAAAACGGCGTCCTCACGTGCACGCGCGCTGCCGCCGCTGGTGCGCGCGCCCGTGCGCGCGCCCGTGCGCATTACGGTGCGCGAATGTGCCACGATTGCGCCGCGATTGTGAGTGCGCGCGCCCGCGCGCGCCAAAGTGCCGCTACTGCCATCTAGTGGCCGAGATTGTTCATGACAGACGCTAATTACTAGTTGTACTGAATACATTAACTAGACAGCTCGACCCCGCATATAGAGAGATAATTACCACAATGAAGCAATCAGCATGATTAACATGAGCCACTTATCTAATCACAGTAACCAGTAAACACAGGGCTTTTCCACACAACACACTAGAGCTATTAACATTTGAAACAGGACTGGCTGCAGAAGGGTAAATACCATTAACAGCCTTAAACAAGCAGGGAGGATTACACTGAAGCATATGCTTCACAATGGCCCCCCTTTTTCTCCCTGCTTCGGCAAACCCGGTTGGACCTTCCCTGGTCCAGTAGGGTTGACGGGTTCAGAGCTTTTAGTCCGAGGTTAACTCCGTTTGGCGTAACTGACCTCCCTTGGCAACTGTTTCAGACTCAGGTATGGCACCGGGTCGTCAGATCACACGCCGTTCAGTCCCCAAGTCTTGGTGCGATCTGCAGAGTCACCAGAAGTCAGTGTGAAGACGGCGAATGGGTCTGTGCGCCGCCGTCTAGGTGTCCCGCTATGGGAGGGGGCAGGTTATGGCTCTGAAGTGACAATCACAGGAGATTCATAAAAAAAAGAAAAAGTTATATTTGTTGAAATGCTGTAGCACTGGTGCTCAGAGTCCGGAGGGGGGGGGGATCAGTACCCCATAGGGTCAGCCACCCTCTGCTCCCTCCGCAGCCACCAGTTCTCCTCTTTGAGCTTCTCCAGCTCCATCTCCAGTTCATGGAGCCTGGGAGGGTCAGCCTGCTGTGACCTCAGGTGGTTGTTCTCCTCCTCCATGCGGCTTATGCACTCCTCCAGCTCTATGTACTCACGGATCAGCTCCTGCTTGCTCATGTCCTGCAGGCTCCCCACATGGTCCTTCATCATCAGGAACTGGGTGGTGGTGTAAGGGGCCACCGGTGGGCCCTTGGCGAACATCTCGGCCCGCATCTGGGACGCCCGCTGCGACTCCCTCTCCTCCAGTCGCTTCTTCTCCTCCCAGGTCAGCTTGTTATACGGCTTCCAGGACCTCTTCTTCTTGGGGGGTAGCCGGCGGTGCCTCTTTCTGCCCAGCTCCCTCCAGGGCCCCTCCGGCTCATGGCTGTCGCCCATGACCAGCTGACAATGGTGTTCCCTGTTGTCCGTAATAACAGATTGTACCGTGAGGACTTCGTAAAGGGTGTCCAATGGTTCTTCCGGACCCAGCTCCTGGGGATCCCAAGCCGAGTCTACACAATGGGCTGCTGCTGGTGGGCGGTACCCAGGTTGAGACCAATTTGACCTGGTGTTGTCATTCAGGGGGCAATTCTGCTTGAAGTGACCCAGCTGTTTGCACCGGAAGCAGCGTTGATCGTTGTCCTTCTGGCGTGGATAGCGAGGGCTAGATGTCATCGGTCTGTTAGGAGGTTGGTATCTAGCGGCTGGTGGGTGTGAGGGCGCCATTGGTCGTGGAGGTTGTACCCGTGGTGTGACCTGGTTTGTCTTGCGAGTATCCGCATATTCATCCGCCAACTTCGCTGCCTCTGGTAGAGTCATGGGCCTGCGATCTCTCACCCAATCTTTGACATCCGTCTGGATGTGATTGTAAAATTGCTCCAGGAGCATTAGTTGCAAAATGTCCTCTGCGGTGGTGGCCTGGCTGCTGTTAACCCAGTTAGAGGCCGACAGGGACAACTGGCATGCCCATTCCGCGTAAGAGTCTTCCGTGGTTTTGCGTGAGTCCCTGAACTTCTGTCGGTGGGACTCTGGGGTTACTGCATAACGAGCTAGGAGCGCTTCTTTAACCCTGGCGTAGCTATGGATATCCTGATCTGGCACGGTCTGGAAAGCATCAGAAGCTTTGCCTGACAGTTTGCCTGACAATATTGCAACCCACTCTCCTCTAGCTATTCGGTGCAGGTTACATTGTCGCTCAAAATCTGCCAGGTAGTTATCAATTTCACAGTCCTTTTCATCAAAAGCTTTAAAAGCGCTAAACGGAATCTTCCTTGCGTCTGCTGTGCTGTACTCACTGTTTGGAGAATGTGCGGCTGCTTGTTGGACTGCTGCCAGTTTTAACTGTAGCTCTGCGTCTATTATTTGTTTATCCTTCTGTAGTTCTGCGTCTCTTATTTGTTTATCCTTCTGTAGTTCTGCATTTGCTAATAGGTCCATCACTTTCAGCACCACATCTGCCGTTGGGTTCGGACTGAACCATGCTAGCTTCTCTCTCATTAGCTTGTTGGCTGGTGATTCCTCTTCCTGAATCACTGGTGTCTCCATCTCTTGTACTGCTGGCGTTGCTGCAATCACATTCTCCTGGTCCATCTCCATTAATTCTGCTATGATGACCCGCTTGGTTTTGTTGCTAGCAATCCTTCCACGAACTTCCAGTAGTTCTTTCAGTGTATTTCTTTTAAGCAGGGTGTAGCAGCCTTCCATTCACTGTTCCCAGTGTCTGCTTGGAATCCGGGTGTAAGGGAGAGTAGAAGGGAAAATCCCTCTGCTGCCAACCAATTGTGACGGTATTGGTATGATATCCCCATCAAACAGTCCCTTCTTCCCATAACGAAAATCACCCAATACTCCACAAGTGGGAGTCCATGGAATCGCCCCAAATAGCCACACATGAGACAAGCTTACTGCTGGAACAACACAGACTTTTAATGGTATAACACAGAGCTTATATGTGGTTACAACTGTTACAATGACAATCTCCGCCCCCCCTCACACAGTGGGGGGTGTTCAATACAGATCCTTTGAAATAAGGATATTTCTTTGAACTAATCAGTATCTAGCCGGTTCGGCTCCGCTATGTTTAACCTGATCAGACACATTTCTTTAGACAATGAGATCAGTGACGCTAATTACTAGTTGTACTGAATACATTAACTAGACAGCTCGACCCCGCATATAGAGAGATAATTACCACAATGAAGCAATCAGCATGATTAACATGAGCCACTTATCTAATCACAGTAACCAGTAAACACAGGGCTTTTCCACACAACACACTAGAGCAATTAACATTTGAAACAGGACTGGCTGCAGAAGGGTAAATACCATTAACAGCCTTAAACAAGCAGGGAGAATTACACTGAAGCATATGCTTCACATAAGGGTTCTCTGCTTTGTTCGCAACTCTTGGTTTAGGTTTTCAAGGTCTTCTGTGAGGTTATTCTCTCTAGCCTTGCTAGTTTTTAGGGCCTCTTTAAGCTTTAGTTGTAGCTCATTTAAATCTTCAATCCGTGCCTTTAAATCTTTGGTCGGTGCCCTCTACTTCAATGGGGCATGATCCGTCACCAGTTCAAACTGTCTACCCACGAGGTAGTACCGGAGAGAATCCAAAGCCCATTTCACCCAGGGGATTTGTATTCGTGTCATTATCTCTTGTTTTATTAAATTGATCACAGACAGCAAATTATCATATTAAGGTGTCCGTTTATGAAGCAGTGAAGAGCGGTGATCCCAGGGATCACCAGTGATCACAGCCCATAAACAGTTTATGAAACAGAGATAATCGGGGGAGAAGTGTTTGAATTTGTTCTCCCGCAGATTATCTCTACACACAGTGAAGTTTCATAGACTGACACAGAAACGGCCAGTTTATGAAGCTGTGATCTGAGCTCTTCACTGGCGATCTGAATCAGAATTCACACTCCCTGATTCACCATCTCAGAGCTGGTGAAGCGGGGAGTGAAGAGAGAATCCTGGGGGTTCTGAGGAGGAAGGAGGAAGATTTTTAACTTCCTTCTAACTCGTTCTGACCCCCCAACACTGTAACCATGTCCCCCTTGCAATATTTATTTGTATACATATATATACATACATATATATAATGTGTACATTAATATATATATATATATATATATAATGTGTGTGTATATACATGTATATATAGTGTATGTGTGTGTATACATATATATATTATCTAGGGGACTCGTTATTTTAATTACATTGACCACGCGGTCTGTCAGTGTACTGAGCAGTGACAATTTATCACCGCTCAATAAACTGACATCTCGGTGTTTCTGTGAATTTCTGGTACTGTAATCTCGTAGAGTCTCACGAGATTCCAGTATCAGGGACCGTTATCCAGTGTTAGAAGCATTGGTAGATCACTTCACTCCATAGAATTCACTGCTTCATAAACGGACACCTCAGTATTCAGGCCCCACAGCTTCACTTTATTGGCTTCATACTGGGCTTTCTTTTTTTGACGGCAAGCTCTGGAAGCCAGCTTGTTTTTCTCCTTACGAGATCGCGGCCTGGCAGTGACAGGAAGTTCCGATACGGGTGTTATGTCACTGTTTACTTTATTCAGTTTACGCAGTTCACCACCAATCTGCAGAAGTTTTCTTGGATTTGGAGTCAGGTCTTCCACATCTGTCCTGCGAGATTTCTTCACAGTGTACTTGTCGTGATGCAGACCATTCTTCTGGTACATATTACTGGGAAGCGTGTCTCTGTCCCATTCAGACGGTCTCAGCATCCCTTCCTGTTGAGAAGGCATTAATTGCTCGCTATATTCCCAGAAATAGCTTTGCTTTCCTCTTTTCCTCGATGATACGGCAGTTATTCCTTCCAAATCTTCAACAGAATCATTTTCATAACCTGGCTCTGAGAAGGTATCACTAATATCATGTTTATCATCTTCATTGTCGTCTTCTTCTTCCTCTGAGTCACTGGCTCCTCCTTTCACAGGTGTATCATCATCACCACTGCCTTTTTGTCTGGTTGGCTCATCATCCGAATCACTGGCAATGTGATTTTGAGCATCTTCATTTTCAGAGTCACTAGCATTATGATTATTGCTAGCATTTTCTACATCGCTGGATGTTCGCTCCCTAGGTTTATTATCTTCTGAATCATCAGAGTCACGCTCATCTTGAACTGGGGTTGCACCACCGTCAACTGAGTCATCCAGACAGTCAGATTGTCCATCGCAAACAGCATTAGTTGGAACACAATTAAGATTTTTACACTGATACTCGTTACTTTTGCACATCTGAAGTTTGCAGTTAACTTCATCACTGCCATCATGGCAGTCCGTGCGATCATCACACCGCCAGAAGGTCGGAATACATTGATCTTCACTAGCACAAGCCCACTGCTCGTTTTCACAAGTGATCTTCTCCAATTTACAGTCCTTTTCATCACTTCCGTCTTTACGGTCTTTTGCACCATCACATTTCCATTCCATTAGCAAGCATTCACCAGGTGGACATTTAAATTCCCCACTTTGACAGCGGACGTGTTTAGTGACTGTACAGTTTTGTTCATCTGAATGGTCACCACAATCACTGTCTCCATCGCAGTGCATAGTATAGGGAATACACTGTCCATTAGTACACTGGAACTTGTTACTGCCACATTCCTTACGTTCACAGCCTTGTTCATCAGTTTCATCAATGCAGTCTGGTTTACCATCACAGATCCAATTCTGAGGAACGCAGCAAGTCTTTGAATGACACCGAACAGAGGGATCTGTTGTTCTCCAGCAGTTTTTTTCATCAGATCCATCAGGACACTGTGGCACCCCATCACAGCGGTATTTCTTCTCAAAACATTTTGTACTACTTTCGCACTGAAAAAAGTCTTCATTTGTACAGTAGATTGTGCAGTCCTCCAACAACAGAAAATTCTTTGCTGGGCTTTGTTGGTATCCCAGTTCTCTGTCCCAAAAAGTCGGTATGTTACTGGCCTGACTCCCAGCCTCGCTCTGCTGTCTCTGAAGCTGTGTCACGATGGCCTCCATTTGCTGCTGGTGTCTCTGTTCCCAGCCTGCCATGCTCTCTCGGTGAGCCTGTTGTTGAGCTGCAAGGCTCTGTTGTTGAGCTGCAATGCTCCGCTG
Organism: Rana temporaria; assembly: GCF_905171775.1. Lineage (NCBI taxonomy): Eukaryota > Metazoa > Chordata > Amphibia > Anura > Ranidae > Rana > Rana temporaria. The sequence continues at coordinate 240,613,443 of NC_053493.1, read as the reverse complement.
CAAATCTGCATTCATCTGCTGTTGATTTGCATTTGATAAAACCAGCTGTTTCAGTATCTCCTCCATTTTGGGTTTACTTTAATTGCCCGCAGCACTCCACCATATGTGAGGGGTTAGCTCGGTAGCGGGGTGTGTGACCCCTTGGATGGGTTCACCACACATTGAATTTATACAGACTGGCAGTCGAAGACGGTTGAAAACAAAGTTTTTGGTTTATTTTTCCATCTTGCTGGAAAACAATTGCAAGCATTCAAACAACATAAACAAAATCAAACATAAAATAAATCCTAGCCACTTTGGGCGTCTACCTTCCACACAGGAACCTATCTATGAAGTCTAACACAGCCTACTGCTGGGTAGACAGTGCTGGTCATACAGCACAAAACAATAGTCTTTTGATTTTTATCACACAGAAAAATCAATCCTCTCCTCACCTCCACAGAACACCTTCTGGCACTGCTCTCCTTACTCACACAGACTCAGGATGATGTAGCCAATTAGTGGTAATCCTCTGGGCTACTTATAGAGGCCTTAATTGCCTCATTCTGAACAGCTGAAGTTTTTCAACGGCCTTCAGCCTTTCTCTGGCTACGTTTGTAGCCGACGCCCGATAACCATCTGTGTATCGTCTAAACAAGGCACAAATGTATGTTCTGTCTGTGACAAAACCTACAGATTTACCTGACTTCCTGTCACAATATATATATATATATATATATATATATATATATATATTAAAGGGCTCAGAGGTCCCCAGGGCAAACCCCCTTTTTTTATTTTTGTATATATATATATATATTTATTTATTTTTTTATTATTATTAAAGGGCCCAGAGGTCCCCAGGGCCCTTGATGGCAACCCCCCCCCCTTTTTTTATTTTTTATAAATGTTTATTTTTTTTATATATATATTTTTTTATTTTTTATTAAAGGGCCCAGAGGCTCTGGCTCTGATAGGCACTTCCACACAGCCAATCAGCTGCCGTAATTCAGATGGCCGGCGCTCAGCATCCGGCCATAGTGGGCGGCAGCAGCGAAAATACATAGATTCATGCAATGCATGAATCTATGTATTTCAGTGACTGTGTGAGAGCCAGAGGAGGCGGCGCTCCAGCGCCCTCTATGGACAAACCGCCACTGGGCTCCATGCACACTGGAGTAAAAAACGTTGCTTCTACAGGAGTTTTGTGTTCTGCCTGTAGAAGCAACTCAATGTTATCATTTGTGTCCATACACATTAGGACGTTTACAGGCACATTTTTGAGAACAACGTTTACAGGCAGGAAAAAAAACCTTCTCATTCGCGTTTCTGATTGAAGCTCACTGGCAGAAAAAACGTAAAACTCTCCTAAACTCATCTAAGCTTTGTACAAAAAATGCTCTATATGGACGTTTTTTAACTTAAAAAATAACAGAAGTTTTATTAAGCCCAGTGTGCATGGAGCCTTAAAGTGCCGTTTTTCGGTGGAAAAAAACGCAAAAAAACACAAAACGCTGAAAAACGCTGAAAAACACTGGCACCAGCGTTTTTTTTATCCATTGAAAAAAAAAAGCGAAAAAACGCTACACTGAAAAACGCTACTGCAAAAACGCTAAAAACATTGAAAGGCTCCCTGCAAAGCTACTGGCGTTTTTTTATAGCTTTTTTTAGCTTCAGTGTGCATGGAGTCTTATTGGTCATCTATCGTGACTAATAGTTGAATTGATGGTAATTAAATTAAACGTAATTATATATTAAGTATAATAATACCACCTAGTTTCCACAGGATCCCTCTGGTCATGCTCCCATGCTCGCCCAGGGTTGTCTTTGACCTTGATGCCTCATTAGTTTGCCAGCTCAGCCTCTAAGGTAGTTCTCCTATCCACAATGCTTATAACACCCATAGAATATATGTGATATGTATCACTGCTTTTAGTATAGTTGTTACTTGTATATTCACATATTCTATCATTCTTTTCCGTGTTTAATTCTCATGTTCTCCTATTTTGCTCTCCTGAAGAAGCGGGGGAACCGGCGAAACACATTGAGAGTCTGATCTGTAATGTTCATATGGTGACTGGAGATAATTGTCATTCTTATTGGAACCCCAATAGAGGTGGTATGACCACTTAGGATGAAATTAATATGCAGTAACTAGTGTTTTTAAATGATTGTTTAATATCAATAAAGCTTATTTTACACACAATGTTGTTGTAATGTCCTGTGACGTACTGGGAAAATCCTACTTGCCCCACCCTCTTTCTTCTAGACTTCGATAGTAATTGGGATGTTGGTACCTTTATCTTCCTATATATAGACAAACCTGAGCAGTTATTGTTTAACACTACTCCCCTGATGAGTCTCGTGGAGTCCCCCAAAGAATTTCAGAAGACTAGCATGACCTGGCGTTGGATGACTATCTACATCATCTTAGCCTGTATACACAAGGGTTTAAAGTGAGTTGCAGCTGTATTTTTTTTTCAGTTTTGAATATTTTTTTGGGGCTTTCTGTGTGAACATTAGAAAAATCCCCTCCTCCTTCCATTTCTGCTGACAAAAATACAAAAATAAAATCTCACCAATGGGCACAGTAAATCCTGTTTTTTTGTCTATCGGTTCGATCCTAGTGACAAAACAGAAAGTTTCCTAAACAAGATTACAGACAACTGATGGAAGTTATAATCCTTCCTCAACTTACCCACAACTAAAGAAATGTTGTGGTTGAAGTTCTACTTTAAACTATCCCAGTAGTAGTTGTAAGATATAGACCCAAAAGTATAAGGTACCTTTAGTGTATCAGAGTTGTCCTCTACAGAGCACTTGTTGTAGCCCCCAGAAAAACCCGGCTTCTGACTATGGGGATTATCCACACCTGCTCTTCCATCTCCCAATTCAGTGTTTAGAGCCTGAGTGACCTATCACGAGGTCTAGACATTCCTATCTGGGTCAGAAATATGTCTTAAGATGGGTAAATACCAACCCTCATACATCTAGTAGTGGCACATGAACTTTTGGGGACTCCGGTAAAGCCAACAATGGATCACAGCACAATGGTTTAGGAGGTGTCCACCTCCATGGTTTTGGTCTTTTTTCTGTTATCTTGTTTAATATTTTTTTTGCTATGTCATAAGCTGATGATAATTTATATTACAATTATAGAAGGCATTTGGTATTTCACAGTTTAAAAAAAAAAACAAAACACTATTTGTACTGACATATCTCTTCTTGTTGGAAATTTAATCTGAACATCCTTGAATGATAATTATGTACTTTTGACATTTACAACTAAGAGTGTACCTCGTATGCAATGTTCTATTCTTTGTCTGTGCATTTGGCAAATAAAAACCTTTTTTTTTTTTAAAAAGCCAACAATGGATACAACTTAGGAAACTGGCAGGTGATGTCTCTGGTCTTTGAATTTCGCCTCCTTATTGGGTTTGCACAGCTACACAGAGAAGTCAGAGCTGTGCAGTCATGTGACCGCATTGAAAGTAAAAAGTAAAAAATATATATACCGTATTTATCGGCGTATAACACGCACTGGCGTATAACACGCACCCTAACTTTAAGGCCCTGTACACACGATCAGTCCAAACTGATGAAAACGGACTGAAGTTCAGTTTCATCGGTTAAACGATGAAGCTGACTGATGGTCTGATGTGCCTACACACCATCAGTTCAAAAACCGATTGAGTCCAACGCGGTGACGTAAAACACAATGACGTGCAGAGAAAAATGAAGTTCAATGCTTCCAAGCATGCGTCGACTTGATTCTGAGCATGCCTGGGTTTGGAACCAATGCCTTTGCGTACTAACCATCGGTTTTGGCCTATCGGTCAGGCATCCATCGGTCCAATTTTAAAGCAAGTTCTCTGTTTTTGGACCGAAGGACAACAGACCGATGGGGCCTACACACGGTCGGTTTGGACCGATGAAACTGAACTTCAGTCCGTTTTCATCAGTTTGGACTGATCGTGTGTACAGGGCCTAAGAGGGAAGTTTCAGGAAAAAAACTTTCAATGGCACCCTGCGTATAACACGCAGGCACAGTTTACCCTATATTTTCAGGGTAAAAAAGTGAGTGTTATACGCCAATAAATACAGTATATATATATTTTTTTTACACATTTCTTTAGTTGCTTTCTGGTTTCCGAACTAAGCCAAAATGATGTCATACATCCCAGAAGTCTTCATGTGCAAGTTTTACTGTCACTTGGATGAGAGGTTTTCTCAGCTAAACAAACCTATGATCAAATGAATTGCAGGAAGTAAATGCTACCTGAATTATCTGCCCTTACTCAAGATGGCCATGGCTAAAAATGCTAGGAAGGTGTTTTTCAAAGTGATTTCTCAACAAAATAAAGCATGGAGACATGGATGGATGAGTGAGTGAGTTTGCTTTGAATATTAAAACTGAATAAACAGCGTTTTTGGTTTGTGGTGCTCAGATACAGTCGTTTTCCAACAAGTACAATGTGCTTGTATACGAGGCTGTAAATGCCATATGCCTCTTGTGGTAATGACAAAGCAAATTATATTACTGCTCAATGTCGTCCAATTTACCTTTTCAGGGTAGACCTTCTGGAGCAAGTTATTAAGACAAAAGAATGTGTACATGCTGAAAAAACAGTTTACATACCTGGCATTACTGAGATTTCTTTTTCAGTGTGCTTATAGAATGCAAATCTCCTGAATAATCTCTGCACTCAAATAACAGCTTCAAATGATGTTTTATGAAATATAATAATGCTATTAAATATTTCTTCTCTCCGCAATAGCTGACCAGCAATCCAGGTTAAACTTCACATGAAATGAGCTTCATCGGTAGAGCATCAGTAGTACAGACAAAGTCACGAAGCATTGGCTGAGTCACTCATTCAGTTCGAAATAGTACCATACCATCGGGATTTTCTTTAGTGCTGTCCACTTGCTGAAAGATATTCCCTAGGAAACAAGAGCAGCGTTCATCAGTTCCCCTCCTTTATGTGAGAACTTCTGTGAGTAGCTGGTGGTGATCATGGCAACTAGCAAAGACAGGGCAGAGCTCGAAATTGTGCAGGCCTTTCACGGCCCAAGAGGTTAACAGCTCAGGGTTGTACAATCCTTTGTAATACAAAGCAGAAGCAAAAAAAGGTTAAGGGTCTAATATAATCCCCAAAGCGAACACTTCTATTCAATCAATAGGAATTTTCAGCTTTTTGGAATGTATTAAATAAACACTTAAAATATCATAATCCCTCAAAACAAAAGAATGAGGCCAAAGGCTTTTCAACTTCATTTTGTGCTCACATTGTTTTGTAATAAGATGATGAACCAGCGAAAGAGCCGTGTTGCCACTTTTTGTACTAACCAAATTTGAGCACAGACTGCAGCTCATTGCATAACCCGACACATTGGCATTTAACTGAACAAACAGGATTCCCACCTGACCGGCAGATATAGGACTAGAGCTGTATGGAGTCGCCATGTGGTCCTAGACACCCATGAATAATAACGCCTTTTGGATAAGTTCTGCAATGATGTTTGTAAAAACAAAAATAATACACTACTGAATAGGGATGAGCCGAACCCCCCCCCCCCCCCGTTCGGTTCGCACCAGAACTTTCGAACCGACCGAACGTTCGCGCAAACATTTAGAACCCCATTGACGTCTATGGGACTCGAACGTTCAAATTCAAAAGTGCTCATTTTAAAGCCTAATATGCACGTTATTGTCGTAAAACGTCTTTGAGAACCCGGGTCTTGCCCCAGGGAACATGTATCAATGGAAAAAAAGTTTTAAAAACAGTAGTTTTTTCAGGAGCAGTGATTTTAATGACGCTTAAATAAAAAAAAAAAAAAAATGAATAGTTCCTTTAAATACTGTACCTGCTGGGTGTCTATAGTATGCCTGTGAAAACGTCTTTGAGAAACCAGGTCTTGCCCGAGGGAACATGTATCAATGGAAAAAAAGTTTTAAAACTATCGTTTTTAAAACTTTTTTTCCATTGATACATGTTCCCTCGGGCAAGACCCGGGTTCTCAAAGACGTTTTCACAGGCAGGTACAATATTTAAAGGAATTTTTCATTTTTTTATTTTTTTTATTTAAGCATCATTAAAATCATTGCTCCTGCATCAGGAGCAGTGTTTTTATGATGCTTAAATAAAAACAAAATATAGCTGGGTGTCTATAGTATGCCTGTGATAACTTCTTTAAATAGCACAATCACCTGCCTGCCAGCAAATTAGGAAGAACTGATCTAGCTAAACTATACAGTGTATAAATATATGTACAACACCTGGGGTATATATATATCCTCTACACACTGTAACATTAACTGACTAGCCTGCCTGCCTGCCTGCTCTATCTACCTGCAGAAAAATGACACTCCCTCTGTCCTCTCTTAACCACCGCAACACACTACACAATGCCGACCTGCAGGCGGCCTTTTATAGTGTGGGGCGTGTACTAAACTCCCTGAGCCATAATTGGCCAAAGCCACCCTGGCTTTGGCCAATTATGGCTCTCCGTTTTTTGCAAGCTGTGATTGGCCAAGCATGCGGGTCATAGTGCATGCTTGGCCAATTATCAGCCAGCGATGCCGCAGTGAATTATGGTCTGTGAAACGTAACTCGAATTTGGCGCGAACGACCCGTTTTGTTCGTATTTCGACGAACGATCGAACATACGATGTTCGAGTCGAACATGAGTTCGACTCGAATACGAAGCTCATCCCTACTCAGGAGGAGGGGAGTGCTGGGAGCCTCTGTATGGCACAGCAATGCCCCTCCATTTCCACCAGGTGGCTTCTGATCCACAAACATAGATAGATAGATTTAACCACTTGCTTACTGGGCACTTAAACCCCCTCCTGCCCAGATAAATTTTCAGCGCTGACGCACTTTGAATGACAATTGCGTGGTCATACAACACTGTACCCAAATTATATTTTTATCAGAGCTTTCTTTTGGTGGGATTTAATCATCGCTAGAGTTTTTTTTGATAATCAAACAAAAGGTAATTTTTCTCCTTCATTGATATGCGCTGATGAGGCGGCGCTGGTGGGCACTGATAGGCTGCACTGATGTGGGCACTGATAGGCACAGATGAGGCGGCACTGATGGGGACAGATAAGGCAGTACTGATGGTGTGACTGAAAGTCAGGCAAATCTGTGGGTGTTGTCACAGACGGGAGATACATTTCTGCCTTGTTTAGACAATACACCAATTATTATCGGGTGTCGGCTGCAGAAGTAGCCAGAAAGGTTTAAGGGCGTTGGAAAACTTCAGCTGTTCAGAATGAGGCAATTAAGGTCTCTATAAGTAATCCAGAGGATTACTACTGAATGCTGCATCCTGAGGCTTTTTGAGTGAACAGAAATACTTCTGAAGAGGTGAGGTGCTGTTGATTTTTCTGTGTGATAAAAATCAAAAAGATTATTTGTTTTTCTGCTGTATGACCAGCAGTGTCTGCTCAGCAGTAGGCTGTGCCAGACTCCCTAGATAGGTTCCTGTGTGGTGAAGGTAGACGCCCCAAGTGGCCAGGGTTTATTTTATGATGTTGTTTATGCTGTTTGGATGCTTGCAATTGTTTCCAGCAAGATGGAAGAATAAACCAAATTCTTTGTTTTCAACCATCTTCGGCTGTTTCTCTGTATCGTTCAGTGTGTAGTGAACCCATCCAGGGGGTCACACACCCCTGCTACCGAGCTAATCCCTTACACATGGTGGAGAATGCGGGCAATTAAAGTAAACCCAAAATGGAGGAGATACTGAAACAGCTGGCTATAGCAAATGCAAATCAACAGCAGACGAATGCAGGTTTGCAGCGAAGCATTGCAGCTCAACAACAGGCTTACGCAGCTCAACAACAGGTATACCAAGAGAGCATTGCAGCTCAACAACAGGTTCACCAAGAGAGCATTGCAGCTCAACAACAGGCTCACCAAGAGAGCCTTGCAGCTCAACAACAGGCTCACCAAGAGAGCATTGCAGCTCAACAACAGGCTCACCAAGAGAGCATTGCAGGCTTGGAACAGAGGGCACCAGCACATCTTGGTAATAATGGACTATGCCACCCGTTACCCAGAAGCAATTCCTCTCCGAAACACCTCTGCTAAAACCATTACCAAAGAGTTATTTCAGGTTTTCAGCCGTGTGGGTCTTCCTAAAGAAAAAAGAAAAAATAGTGAATACCCTGAGCTGCCAATTATGCGGTAATGGTAGCCGCTAGCACGGCTTGTTCAAAAAAGCAAAAGGATACATAAGTGTAGCGCTTAAAATGATATAGTGAGTATCAAAATACCATATTATGTGTAATAAAATAAAACACATAAAACATTAATAAATGTTAAACACAAATCATAAACATGTGTAAGTCCCTTTGGGTGAAGAGAGCGGTGCCAACCTGGCAAATAGTCTGTTGCACCTAATGTGATATCAAGTGAAGTGCAAGGTCCAATAAGGCTCAGTGTTATGATGATTGGATATGTATAACGAAATTCATCATCATCCACACATCCTTCAGGTGAGTGAATAAATATAAAATACGTGACTTCTATATCGTGACAGTCCCACCACCGATAGAAGTGCAGGCTTACCGGAACTGATTGACCACTGATGGCGTATGTCAAAAGAGGTCGATCAAGGCTTTATATGACAGATGTCAAAAAATGATCCTTGGCAGGAACCATAGGCCCAATTGGTTGAAGTATCTTTGGATGGAATGGGTCCCCAGGAACGAGCTGGAAGCTGTGCTGGTGTTGGACTCCCGAGACCAATTAGCTCAGTATGATAATGGTGCGTAAAGAAAAGAAAAAAGGGGTGGCCACATAGCGTAACTCCGTATGGTAAAAAAATACGTATTTATTCACAGCTGACAAACTTACATTTGGCTGGAAGTAAAGAGCTCTTGCATGCAAATGGGGCGACAGTGGAGGAAGTCATGTGACATGACGCCACTAGTAGGGACAGGAAGTACCAGACCTCACACAATCTGAAGAGAGAGATATGAGCTCGCTGCTCGTTTTGTTTGGATATTTCTGACATTTTAAATGTGAGTGTCGGCTGCAGAAGTAGCCAGAAAGCTTTTAGGGCGTTGGAAAACTTCAGCTGTTCAGAATGAGGCAATTAAGGCCTCTATAAGTAATCCAGAGGATTACTACTGAATGCTGCATCCTGAGGCTTTTTGAGTGAAGGAGAGCAGTGAACAGAAATACTTCTGAAGAGGTGAGGTGCTGTTGATTTTTCTGTGTGATAAAAATCAAAAAGACTATTTGTTTTTCTGCTGTATGACCAGCAGTGTCTGCTCAGCAGGAGGCTGTGCCAGACTCCATAGATAGGTTCCTGTGTGGTGAAGGTAGACGCCCCAAGTGGCCAGGGTTTATTTTATGTTTGATGTTGTTTATGCTGTTTGGATGCTTGCAATTGTTTCCCGCAAGATGGAAGAATAAACCAAATTCTTTGTTTTCAATAGTGTTGAGCAGAATATGCCATATTCGATTTCGCGATATATCTCGAATATATATTCGAATATTCGAGATATATTCGCTAAATTCGAATATTCGTGATATTTTATCGAAATTAAATGATTGCGATTTTTCGCTATTGCGATCGCGAAAATAATTGCGATTTTTTGATAACTGCGGTAGGAGCACTCTGATTGGCTCAGAATATTCGTGATATTTTATCGAAATATCGTAACATGCGAATGCGATATTTATTGCGCAATTTCGACAAATGCTGTAGGAGCACTCTGATTGGCTCAGAATATTCGTGATATTTTACAATACAAAATAATTGCGAATATTCGGCAAATGCGGAAGGAGCACTCTGATTGGCTCAGAATATTCTTGATATTTTACAATACAAAATAATTGCGAATATTCGGCAAATGCGGAAGGAGCACTCTGATTGGCTCAGAATATTCTTGATATTTTACAATACAAAATAATTGCGAATATTCGGCAAATGCGGAAGGAGCACTCTGATTGGCTCAGAATATTCTTGATATTTTACAATAGAAAATAAAAAGTGTTTTGCATTGGTGGTGATTCTTTACTCTATCCATCTGTCACAGCCGTTTGTCAATCAAACACCTTGAAGATTGAACACGTTCATGCTGCATGCTTTGGACTTTTTTTCACTTCACATATCAAAGACATTTTTATGAAAGATTATTTTTCTATTATTGGGACTATATTTCTTTATATATTTGTTTCACTGTGTATTTCACAAGTTATTTGCACTTGCTTATTTTATAATTTGCCCACATGTCTTGTCACTAGACATATTTTTTATTCTTGTAGAGCGACTCCATTTTCTGTCTTGTATTAAATTATGTTGTATAACATTTTTGAGTTGCTGCTGTATTCTCCCCTTTTTTTAAGGTATGCGCAATTTTTTCCTTCTTACAAAAAAAAATAATATCAAACATACAAATATTCATAACATACACATACACAAAGCCCCCCCCTTTTGCATCAGAGACAATCAGAGTTCTCCTACCACAGTTATCGAAAATTCGCAATCATTTTCGCATTCGCAATAGCGAAAAATCGCAATTTTTTTTTTTCAATTTGGCAACATAAAAGGATCGCCTCAGCTTAGCTACTCGGCCCAGGGTCTCTAATCATACCAGCAATGCTTTTAGACGTCGATAGGATGTGATCTGTTTTAAAAATCAAATTGAAAAAATGCGAATATTCGGAATTGCGAATATTCACCGCGAAATTCGAAATATATCGCGAATACTCGAATATGCCATATTCGACCCGAATATTCGCAATACGAATATTCGTGAGCAACACTAGTTTTCAACCATCTTCGGCTTTTTCTCTGTATCGTTCAGTGTGTAGTGAACCCATCCAGGGGGTCACACCCCCCCGCTACCGAGCTAATCCCTTACAATGGGCACAGATAAGGCGGCACTGATGGCCACTGAAAGATTTGGAAATTATGGGCCCTGATGGGTAGCACTGATGGGCACTGATAGGTGTTACTGATAGGTAACACTGATAGATGGCACTGATGGGCACTGATAGGTGGCACTGATAGGCACTGATGGACACTGGTAGGCGACACTGATGGGCACTGGTAGGTGACACTGATGGGTAGCATTGTTGATGAAACAGCCGCAATACACACAATTAAGTTTCCATTCCAAAATGTACAGTTGCTGTGCTCTTGAGTGTCTGTGGCATAAGAATAAGTCACAGAAAATCTTCAACCAATATAAATCTGCCCTCCAAAAATACAATTCTTGCCTTTGCACTGCCAATCAGACCTATTATATCACTCTCATCAACAACTTCTCATCCGGTCCCCGGCAACTCTTCTCTACCTTTATCTCTCTTCTTCATCCTCCAACTGACTCCACCCACTAACTCACTCACTGCCCAGGAGATCACCAATCACCTCAGAAATAAGATTGACACAATTTGTGATGAGATCTCCAGTGTAGACATCTCTCCCTTTAACACTCCATGTCCACAGGTACATTCAACACTTCCCTCATTCAACCCCACCACTATAGACAAGGTTGCTAAACTTTTTTCTAACACCCACCTCACCACCTGCTCCCTGAAAACTGTTCCCTCTAAAATTCTACAGTCACCCTCTGGCTCTATTGTAGACTCTCTTACTAACATCTTCAATCCCTCTTTTCTGCCATCTTCCCACTCTCTTTAAAACATATACTAGTACACCCCCGTATTTAAAAAACCTTCCTCGGACCCCTCCAATCTTAACCACTTAAAGCGGGAGTTCACCCATTTCTAAAAAAATTTTTTTTCTTCCCCTAGATTCCTGCTCGTTCGGTCTAGGGGAATCGGCTATTTGTATTAAAATAGGTGCAGTACTTACCCGTTTTCGAGCTGCATCTTCTTCCGTCGCTTCCGGGTATGGTCTTCGGGAGCGGGCGTTCCTTCTTGATTGACAGTCTTCCGAGAGGCTTCCGACGGTCGCATCCATCGCGTCACTCGTAGCCGAAAGAAGCCGAACGTCGGTGCGGCTCTATACTGCGCCTGCGCACCGACGTTCGGCTTCTTTCGGAAAATCGTGACGCGATGGATGCGACCGTCGGAAGCCTCTCGGAAACCTGTCAATCAAGAAGGAACGCCCATTCCCGAAGCCCATACCCGGAAGCGACGGAGAGGATGCGTCTCGTAAACGGGTAAGTACTGCACCTATTTTTAAATAAATAGCCGATTCCCCTAGTAATAACGAGCAGGAATCTAAGGGGGAAAAGTGCCCTCTAAGGGTGAACCCCCGCTTTAAGGACCCCCTACCGACTATATACGTCGGCAGAATGGCACGGCTGGACACAGGCACGTACAGGTACGTCGCCTTTAAGAGCCCAGCCGTGGGTCGCGGGCGCAAACACGTGACTGGGTTCGAAGCTCTGTGATCGCGCCCGCGGACCCGATCGGCGCCAGGGTCCTGCGATCGGTCACAGGAGCTGAAGAACGGGGAGAGGTGTGTGTAAACACACCTTCCCCGTTCTTCACTGTGGTAGTGACACTTATCGTCTGTTCCTTGATATAGAGAATGACGATCAGTGATGTCACGCCTACAGTCACACCCCCCTACAGTAAGAATCACTCCCTTAGGGCACACATAACCCCTTAGCGCCACCTAGTGGTTAACCACTTCACTGCCATTGTAATTTTCACAGTAAGCAGTGCATTTTTATAGCACTTTTCGCTGTGAAAATGACAATGGTCCCAAAAATGTGTCAAAAGTGTCCAATGTGTCCACCATATTGTCGCAGTCACGAAAAAAAAATCACTGATCGCTGCCATTACTAGTAAAAAAAAAAAAATGCCATAAAACGATCCCCTATTTTGTAAACACTATAACCAATCAATAAACGCTTATTGCGATTTTTTTTTTTACCAAAAATATGTAGAAGAATACATATCGGCCTAAACTGAGGGAAAACAAATTATAGATTTTTTAGGGATATTTATTATAGCAAAAAGTAAAAAATATAGAATTTTTTTCAAAATTGTCGCTCTATTTTTGTTTATAGCGCAAAAAATAAAAACCACAGAGGGGATCAAATACCACCAAAAGAAAGCTCTATTTGTGGGAAAAAAGGACGCCAGTTTAGTTTGGGAGCCACATCGCACAAACACGCAATTGTCAGTTAAAGCGACACAGTGCCGAATCGCAAAAACTGGCCAGGTCCTTTACCTGCATAATAGTCTGGGTCTTAAGTGGTTAACAACGTGTGCTGCATCTCCTTGCTCCCCTTTTTTTCTAATGCCCTTGAACTCCTGGTCTACAACCGACTAAGTGACCACCTCATTAAGGACAACCTTCTTGATCCCCTTCAGTCTGGATATCACCCTCAATACGCCACAGAAACTGGTCTCCTAAAACTCACAAATGATTTACTAATAGCTAAAACCAATGGAAAATATTCTGTACTCCTACTTCTAGACCTTTCAGCTGCCTTTGATACGGTTGACCACCCCCTCCTCAAAAAACTTTACTCCTTTGGTCTCCGTGGTTCTCATTCTACCTATCCCAACACACCTTCAGTGTCACTTACAATTCTACTTCCTCTTCTCCTCCTTCCTTTCTTTGTTGGGGTCCCCCTAAGGTTCTGTTATTGGATCTTTCCTTTTCTTGATCTACACCTTCTCTCTGGGTCAGCTGATAGCCTCCTATGGCTTTCAATATCATACTACACTGAAAGCACCCAAATCTATCTCTCAACCCCTCAAATCACTCCATCAGTCTCCTCACACATCACTAATTTACTGACCAACATATCAATCTGGATGTCACACCACTTTCTTAAACTCTTTATCCTAAACCGAGCTCATAATATTTCCTTGCGTGTCTCTTAGGCCCTGTACACACGATCAGTCCAAACCAATGAAAACGGACTGAAGTTCAGTTTCATCGGTTAACCAATGAAGCTGACTGATGGTCTGATGTGCCTACACACCATCAGTTCAAAAACCGATCGAGTCCAACGCGGTGACGTAAAACACAACGACGTGCAGAGAAAAATGAAGTTCAATGCTTCCAAGCATGTGTCGACTTGATTCTGAGCATGCGTGGGTTTGGAACCGATGCTTTTGCGTACTAACCGTCGGTTTTGACTGATCGGTTAGGCGTCCATCGGTTCAATTTTAAAGCAAGTTCTAAATTTTGCGACCGAAGGATAACGGACCGATGGGGCCCACACACGGTCGGTTTGGACCGATGAAACTGAACTTCAGTCCGTTTTCATCGGTTTGGACTGATCGTGTGTACAGGGCCTACCTTTGACTTCTCCATCAAGATCAATGGTGCAACCATCAACCCTTCCCCCTAAGCCAGGGTGCTAGGTGTTATACTGGATTTTGAACTCTCCACATCCAATTACCGTATAAAGATTACCGCCTCAACCTCTACAACATCTCCAAAATACGTCACTTCCTAACCAATGACACCACAAAGCTTCTAATCACCTTGACTTCGCCTTGACTACTGCAACTCCATCCTCATTGGATTACCTTTACATAGGCTGTTTCCCCTTTAGTCCATCATGAATGCTGCTGCCAGACTCATCCACCTTACCAACCGTGCAGTGTCTGCTGCCCCTCTCTGCCAATCCCTCCATTGGCTGCCACTCATCCAACAAATTAAATCAAAATACTAACAATAACTTACAAAGTCATCCACAGCTCTGCCCTCAGCAACATCACTAACCTAGTCTTCAAAAACCAACCAAATCGTTCTCTTCGTTCCTCCTAAGACCTCCTGCCCTCTTGTTCCCTTGTCACCTCCTCCCATGCTCGCCTCCAGGCCTTTTCCTGAGCTTCTCCTATCCTATGAAACTCCCTACCCCAAACTGTCCAGCCATTTCTAACTCAGCCAACTTTTAGGCGATCCCTGAAAACCCTTTTCTTCAGAGAAGCATATCGCATATATGAAAAGTGTTCAAACCACACATGTGAGGTATCGTCACGATCCTTAGAGCAAGAGCAATAATTCTAGCACCTCCTCTGTAACTCAAAACTGGTAACCTGTTTTTAAGTGCCAAAGTTTGTTGCCATTCCACGAGCGGGCGCAATTTTAAAGCATGACATGTTGGGTATCAATCTACTCTGTGTAGCATTATCTTTTACAATATAGAAAAAAATTGGGCTTACTTTACTGTCGTCTTATTTTTTAATTCAAAAACGTGATTTTTTTCCCAAAAAATTGCGCTCGTAAGACCGCTGGGCTAATACGGTGTGAGATAAAGTATTGCAATGGCCGCCATTTTATTCTCTATGGCATCTGAAAAATATATATATAAAGTTTGGGGGTTTTAAGGAATTTTCTAGCAAAAAAAATTATTTTACCTTCTAAACAACAAATCTCAAAAAGTTAAGAACCCGCTTTAGGTAAAGCCATCAAGCCATTGTGATTTTTTTATTTTTTTATTTATTTCTCTCAAAGTTAATGCCTTTCATTACACAATTATTGTCTTTAAGTATTTATAGCTGCAAAGGAAGTTTAGGCAAACAGATGCTAACCAGGAAGGACATCTGGTACTTATCAAGCCATCTGGGTGTAACAATGGAAGAAACACTTCTAGAACAGAAGGAACTAGAAAACACCTTTCGAAACATTTCACCTACTTCCTCTTGGTGTGCTGCGTATGTAAAAATTAGAAATCACTGCATTTAAGAAGATCTGATTATACTCACGCATCAAGGACATCAATCTCTCCCACACGCTTATCTGCTTCCTGATTTCACTTTCCCTTCTTGTTATGTAACATTGTCCCCACGCGTGCCAATACCACCCGCAATGCAAACTCATTTTATGCATTTTAACAATCAACTTTGCATCTTTCAATTATAGCATAGGTAAATCCTTTGGTGTGACCTTTGGTATTACATTTACCTGTGTGTGAGGGTAATGGTTGAGTAATAAACCACACCTAACACCATCAAAGCGTGTAAAAGGAAATTTTAGTGGTTACAAATTTTGAATAAAATGTTATACGTTTGAAGTGAAAAATCAGAAATTAACTCTTTAATGATATAACCAGCACTAGACTGACAACTGTTTTTAGGATGATGCTTAAAGTGTTTGTTAACCCCCAAAAAAATATGCAGATTCTTGTCCCATAAAGCAGATTACTGTTGTGTAATCTGCCCCCTCTAAACTGTAAAAAAACTGAACCTGGCACTTCCTGTATGGTCTCTCTAAATAGACCACGATAACCAGGGCTGGTCTGCCCTGATCACCATGGTCAAAGTGCCTCCCTTCATGATAGGCTGTCTTCTGTCCTCTCTCCCCCCTCTTTCCTGCATGTCATCCCCCTCTGTGTCTGTCTCGGGCCGGCCCAGCCCCCTGCCGCTATTCCTGTAAAATAAAAATAAAATGTTTTCACTGCCAGCCTCTTTATTAGTTTTAAAAAACGAGCAGTGTAAATACATGATTTCAGCTGTCTTAAGGCCGGTCACGTGACTCGCGACCGCTTTACAGCTACGATACACGGCTTCTGCAAAAGAGACAAACAGCCACATGATCTCCCGGTCTGATGTTAGAGGGAGATCACGGCCTCTCCCACAAAAGCAATAGATCGGAGCTGTAAAGCGGCCATGAGTGATGTGACCAGCCTGAAGACAGCTTGTATAACAGTGTACATTTGCTGCCTCCTCAAAATAACTCAACACACAGCCATTATTGTCTAAACCGCCAGCAATAAAAGTGAGTACACCCCTAAGTGAAAATGTCCAAATGGTCCCAAAGTGTCAATATTTGTGTGGCCACAATTATTTTTCCGCACTGCCTTAACGCTCTTGGGCATGGAGTTCACCAGAGCTTCACAGATTGCCACCGAAGTCCTCTTCCACTCCTCCATGACGACATCACAGAGCTGGTGGATGTTAGAGACCTTGGGCTCCTCCACATTCCATTTGAGGATGCCCCACAGATTATCAATAGGGTTTAAGTCTGGAGACATGCTTAAACAGTCTATCGCCTTCACCCTTAGCTTCTTTAGCAAGGCAGTGGCCGTCTTGGAGGTGTGTTTGGGGTCGCTATCATGTTGGAATACTGCCCTGCGGCCCAGTCTCTGAAGGGAGGGGATCATGCTCTGCTTCAGTATGTCACAGTACATGTTGACATTCATGGTTTTCCTCAATAAACTGTAGCTCCCTAGTGCCGGCAGCACTCATGCAGCCCCAGACCATGACACTCCCACCACCATGCTTGACTGTAGGCAAGACACACTTGTCTTTGTACTCCTCATCTGGTTGCCTCGACACACGCTTGACACTATCTGAACCAAGTACAGTTATCTTTGTCTCATCAGACCACAGAACATGGTTGCAGTAATCCATGTCCTTAGTCTGCTTGTCTTCAGCAAACTGTTTGCGTTTTTCTTGTGCATCACCTTTAGCAGAGGCTTCCTTCTGGGACGACAGACATGCAGACCAATTTGATGCAGTGTGTGGTGTATGGTCTGAGCACTAACAGGCTGACCCCTTCAACCTCTGCAGCAATGCTGGCAGCACTCATATATCTATTTCCCAAAAACAACCTCTGGATATGACGCTGAGCACGTGCACTCAACTTCTTTGGTCAACCATGGAGAGATCTATTCTGAGTGGAACCTGTCTGGTTAAACCACTGTATGGTCTTGGCCACCTTGCTGCAGCTCAGTTTTAGGGTCTTGGCAATCTTCTTATAGCCTAGGCCATCCTTATGTAGGGCAACAATTCTTTTTTTTCAGATCCTCAGAGAGTTCTTTGCCATGAGGTGCGATGTTGAACTTCCAGTGACCAGTATGAGAGAGTGAGAGTGATAAAACCAACTTTAACACACCTGCTCCCCATTCACATCTGAGGCCCCATACACACGACCGAGTTTCTCGGCAGAATTCAGCCAGAAACTCGATCGGAGCTGGATTCTGCCGAGAAACTCGGTCGTGTGTACACTTTTCAGCGAGGAAGACGACGAGGAACTCGTCGGGCCAAATAGAGAACATGTTCTCCATTTCCTCGTTGTTCAATGAGGAAAGTTGGCCCGCCGAGATCCTCGGCGGCTTCAACACTGAACTCGACGAGGAACTCGATGTGTTTGGCACGTCGAGTTCCTCGGACGTGTGTACGGGGCCTCAGACTTTGTAACACTAGCAAGTCACATGACACTGGGAGGGAAAATTGCTAATTATACCAAACCAGTGCTAATAATCATCAATTTCAAATGTAGGTTGAAACATAGTCATTAAAATAGAAGTATGTTTTTTTTCCCCTAATCACACTTACCTTGGTGGATGGAGCATCAGTCTGATGCCCCATCTGTCCCCCGGCGTCTGTACTGAGAACCGAGCCACCGAACACCGCGATGGGCCGGTTTTCACTCCTCCCTGAGCAGACCAATGCTGACTGTTAGTCAGCATAGCTTCTGCTCTACTTTTCAACGCTCATTGGAGCGCTGAGCAGTGGAGGGGTGGGGAGCGGCCATCTCAGTGGCGCGCTGAGCAGTGGAGACTGCCATAAACCATGGCAAGATTGAGCTCAGCAGCAAGATACAAGAGAGTTATACAGCACCAGCAAGGTCTCTCCCAGGCAAAGATTTCAAAGCAGACTGGGGTTTCTAAAGTTCTTTGCCAGTTTGGGGATTCATTTCTGCAAATGGAGTTGGAGATTTGGTCAGGATCCATGGTGTCCTCAATGCTGGTAAATACAGGCAGACATTTATCCATCATGCCGTACCATAAGGGAGGCATGCGTTTGGCCCCAAATTTATTCTGCAGAAGGACAATGACCACACACATACAGGTAATGTAATTAAGAACTATCTTCACCTTAAAGAACAAGGGGTCTTGTAAGTAATTGTTTGGCCCTCCACAGAGCCCTGATCTCAACATCATTGAGTCTGTCTGGGATTACATGAAGTGACAGAAGGATCTGAGGCACCCTACATCCACGGAAGATCTGTGGTTAGTTCTCCAAGTTGTTTGGAACAACGTGCCTGACGAGTTTCTTCAAAAACTGTGTGAAAGTGTACCTAGAAGACCTGATGCTGTTTTGAAGGCAAAGGGTGGTCACACCAATTATTGATTTGATTTGGATTTCTCTTCTGTTCATTTAGGGCACTGATCAAACAAAACCCTGAGGACTGGTTCACACCAGATGCAGTCAAGTAAATTTTAATTCTACACCAAATACGCATGGGCAGTTTTTAACATGGATTTCAATTACGTCAGTTCACACCAGTGCCATGCATTCCAGGGCAGTCAACAAGTAGAACATTCTGTATTATTTCTATACTGAAGGTGTCTGGAAAAAATGTATTGGAACT
Organism: Rana temporaria; assembly: GCF_905171775.1. Lineage (NCBI taxonomy): Eukaryota > Metazoa > Chordata > Amphibia > Anura > Ranidae > Rana > Rana temporaria. The sequence goes on along the minus strand of NC_053493.1, from coordinate 240,594,177 downwards.
CACAAGTCTTCAACTGAGATGAAGAAAAGAGGTGAAAAAAAACACACAAAAATGCATCAAGAATGCACTGGAATGCATGAAAAATGCACATGCAGAAAATAATCTGAACCCAGAATTTGTTGTGTGAACCAGCCCTAAAGCAGGGTAAGCGGAGACAGAATATACTGTTGATCAGGCAAGGACTGACCCTTGGTTCACACCTATGTGTTTTTTAGTGCGTTTTGTGATTTGGAGAAATGTACTACAGTCCATTTAGTATGCTTTTCTATGGATCTAGTTTTTATCTGTGCGTTTTGAGCCAGTGCATTTTTTGGAAAGGATCAAGGACTTTTTCTCTCGCATTGGATTGCATTTTGCATGTAGACTTCAATAGACCAGCACCAAAAAACGCAAGTGTTGATTTATGATGTTTTTTTGGGCTAATAGGAAAGTATGACAGTTCTGTTCATGGAGTGTGACTTTGCTGCAACTTTACACGATCTGGCTCTCAAGTCACATCAAAGTCACATAAAAAAAGTGCAGGAACCTTTATGTGTCCAAAGTAGCATGTTAGGGTTAGGGTTAAGGGCTAGAATAAAATGTTAGGGTTAACAGTAATTGTTAGGGCTAGAATGCTAACCCTAACAATTACTGCTAGCCCTGACAATTACTGGTTACTCTAACAATTACTGCTAACCCTAACCCTAACCTTAGCTTTAACTCTAACCCTAACCCCAGCTCTAACTTTAACCCTAACTCTAACCCTATCTCTACCCCTAACTATCTCTACCACTAACTCTAACCCTAACATTTAACCCTAAGGCCCCGTACTCACGACCAAACATGTCTGCTGAAACTGGTCCGCGGACCAGTTTCAGCAGACATGTTTGGCCGTGTGTAGGCCCGAGCGGACCATTTTCGGGCGGATCGGACAGGTTTCCAGCGGACAACTGTTTCCTGGACTTGCTTTAAAACAGTCCGCTGGAAACCTGTCCGCCCGGACATGTACGGTCGTCTGTACAGACCTACCGTACATGTCCTGCCGCCCGCCATCCCTCGCATGCGTCGAATGACTTCGACGCATGCGCGGAAGCCTTTTAAAGGCAGGCCGCCCACGTCGCCGCGTCATTGTCGCGGCGACACCGCGTCATCGATGCGGCGACACCGCGGACACGCCCCGCGCGGACCTCTGTTCGATGGTGTGTACGGCCATCGAACAGAAGTCCCCGGGCAGTCCCCGGGCAGTCATGTCCGATGGAAACGGTCTGCAGACCGTTTTCATCGGACATGTCTGGCCGTGAGTACAAGGCCTAACCCTAACTCTAATGCCGCGTACACACGGTCGGAATTTCCGACAACAAATGTTCTTGAGCTTGTTATCGGAAAATCCGACCATGTGTATGCTCCATCGGACAAATGTTTGAGAGTGTGTGTACACAATTTCGACCCACATGATTCCACGCATGCTTGGAATCAAGCAGAGGAGCCGCACTGGCTATTGAACTTCATTTTTCTCGGCTCGTCGTACGTGTTGTACGTCACCGCGTTCCTGATGTTCGCAATTTCCGACAACATTTGTGTGACCGTGTGTATGCAAGACAAGTTTGAACCAACATCTGTTGGAAAAAATCCACGGCTTTGTTGTCAGAATGTCTGACAGCCTGTACGCGGCATAACTCTTTACCCTAACCCCTAACTCTAGCCCTTAACCCTAACCCTAAGGCCTCGTACACACGGGCAAACATGTACAATGAAAACGGTCCGCCGGACCGTTTTCAGCGTACATGCCCGCCCGGAGATTTCTGTATGATGGCTGTACACACCATCATACAGAAATCCGCGCGTACACGATACGCGGTGACGAGGCCACGCCGTCGCCGCGACGATGACGCGGCGACGTGCACGGCCCTGGAAGTTCAATGCTTCCACGCATGCCTCGAAGTCATTCGACGCATGCGAGGGATGGCGGCCGCTCGAACATGTACGGTAAGTCTGTACAGACGACCGAACATGTCAGACAGGCAGGATTCCAGCGGGCATGTTTCTAAGCAAGTTTAGAAACATTTGCCCGCTCGAAAATGGTCTGGCAGGCAAAAGGAAGCTGGAATCCTGTCCGATCGGCCGTACACACAACCGAACATGTCTGCTGAAACTGGTCCGCGGACCAGTTTCAGCAGACATGTTCGGTCATGTGTACGGGGCCTAACATGCAACTTTGGACAACTTTGATGCAACTTTAATGTGACTTGAGTGACAAAGTAAAGTTGCACCAAAGTTACACTCCATGAGTAGAACTGTCAAACTTTCCTATTAGTTTCCCCCCTCCCAAAAAAAAGCTTGTATTAAAAACACAAGCAAAAATGTGTGTTCAAAAATGCCAAACGCGTAGACATGTACCCAGGGGCGGACTGACCATTCGAGCACTCGGGCACTGCCCGAGGGCCCCATGCCACTAGGGGGCCACATCAGGGTTGCCAGCCTCAGTAAAACTAGGGACAGTATGTAAAAATCAGTGTTATTTTTACATCTGTCCCTGAAATGTCCCTTAACGACATCCTTTTGCCCCACCTCTCCAGTACCTTCTCAGTGTGTGTGTGTGTATATTGTGTGTCTGTGTGTGTATACTGTGTATATATACTGGACCAGATTCAGAAAGATCAGCGGATCTTTCTGCTGGTGTAACGTATCTCATTTAGGTTACGCCGCCGCAAGTTTTTCAGGCAAGTGCTTTATTCACAAAGCACTTGCCTGTAAAGTTGAGCCGGCGTAGCGTAAATCCCCCGGGGGGCGTATAACATTTAAATCAAGCGCCGCGACTGAATCCCAGTGCGCATGCTCCAAATGACGTCGGCAAATCGTCATGCTTTCGACGTGAACGTAAATTACGTCCATCCGTATTCGCGAACGACTTACGCAAACGACGTAAAAAATCCAAAACTCGGCGCGGGAACGACGGCCATACTTAACATTAGCTACCCCTCATATAGCAGGGGTAACTATACGCCGGAAAAAGCAGAACGCAAATGACGTAAAAAAAAGCGCCGGGCGGTCGTTCGTTTCTGAATCGGCGTAACTCCTCATTTGCATATTCCTCGCGTAATAATACGGAAGCGCCACCTAGCGGCCGGCCTGGAATTGCAGCCTAAGATCCGACGGTGCAAGTCACTTACACCTGGCGGATCTTAGGGAGATATACGCGTAACCTGATTCTATGAATCAGGCGCATAGATACGAAGGCCGGTCACAGAGATACGACGGCGTATCTCTTTTCTGAATCCGGCCCACTGTGTGTGTATACATTACTGTGTGGCCCCATAATCTATTGCCCGGGGGCCCCATAATCTCCTATTGCCCGGGGGTCCCATAATCTCCTATTGCCCGGGGGTCCCATAGTCTCCAATTGCCCGGAGGGCCCCATGAGTTGTCAGTCGGTCCCTGCATGTACCTAGCCTACACGTTCAACAGCCTCTTATATACCGATTAGAGCTATTAATTGCAGAGAACTTGGTTGCAGTTCTGAGTAGAGGCCTGCAGATGGCAAAGGCTCTAGGCTGATTGTTACGCGCTTAGAGGTCACAAAATCACAGATCTTATGCCGCGTACACACGTTGTTTTTTCGGGTTGTAAAAAAACGTTGTTTTCAGGCTCTAGAAAAAACTAAGTTTTTTTCAGCTTCATCATTTAAATGGCCTTGCCTACACACAATCGTTTTAAAAAAATGCTCTAGCAAAGCGCCGTGACGTACAACACGTACAACGGCACTATAAAGGGGAAGTTCCATTCGGAAAATGCCACCCTTTGGGCTGCTTTAGCTGATTTCGTGTTAGTAAAAGATGATTCGCACTTTTCTGTCTGTTCCAGCGTGATGAATGTGCTTACTCCATTACGAACAGTAGTTTTACCAGAACGAGCGCTCCCGTCTCATAACTTGCTTCTGAGCATGCGCTAGTTTTTCATGTCGTTAATGCCCACACACGATCATTTTTTACAACCCAAAAAACTACATAGTTTAAAACGTTGTGAAAAAATAGAGCATGTTCGAAAAAAAAATTGGCAGTTTTTCAGAACCCGAAAAATGCTCTGAAGCCCACACACGATCATTTTAAATGACATTTTTAAAAAACTTTGGGCTAGATTCAGCAAGAATTTACGCCGGCGTATCTATAGATACGCCGCGTAAATTCAAAGCTGCGCCAGCGTATCTTCTTTCTGTATTCAGAAAGCAAGATACGCCAAAATTAGGCTAAGATCTGACTGGCGTAAGTCTCTTATGCCGTTGTATCTTAGGGTGCATATTTACGCTGGCCGCTAGGTGGCGCTGCTGTCGATTTCAGCGTAGAATATGCAAATGACCTGGATACGCCGATTCAGAAACGTACGTGCGCCCGGTGGATTTTTTTACGTCGTTTGCATAAGGCTTTTTCCGGCGTAACGTTACTCCTGCTATATGAGGCATAGCCAATGTTAAGTATGGACGTCGTTCCCGCGTCGAATTTTGAAATTTTTACGTCGTTTGCGTAGGTCGTTCGCGAATAGGGCTGTACGTAAGTTACGTTCACGTCTAAAGCATTGACGATTTGCGGCGAAATTTGGAAAATGCGCACTGGTATTCTTTCACGAACGGCGCATGCGCTGTTCGTAAAAAAACGTCAAATACGTGGGGTCATGCTTTATTTACATAAAACACGCCCACCTCTTCAGAATTTGAATTTGGTGCGCTTACGCCGGCAGATTTACGCTACGCTGCCGCAACTTACTAATCCATATTAAGATATACTTTCCCTTAAGCCCCGTACACACGGTCGGACTTTTTGCCAACAAACGTCAAAATGAGCGTTTTCCAAAAAATCTGACCGTGTGTACCCTCACAAACTTTTTCGGTTTCAAGAGTCCAGCCAACTTCCTTTCAGACAAAAATCCACGGAAAAGTTTGTTTGAAGTCCGATCGTGTGTACGAGGCTTTACACTGTACAATGTGACTCAGCACAAAAGAGATAATCTGATTGGCTAAGATATTAAGTAATCACTCACTAACTACACTGCCCAGTGCCCATTCGAAAGAACGAAAGTACACAAATTTACGAACAGACAAAGAAACGGATTTACAAAACACACAAATACAAATACGAACATACGAATGAAAATACGAACAGACAAAGGATTTAAAATACGGAATGCAAATCGTTCGTTATAGATGTAATTTTCGTTCTTTTGCTTTTTCGGTGTTTCGTATTTTAGTAAGATTGTCCAATCATACGTTCGTATTTTCGCTTGTTCGTTTTTTTGCTTATTCGTAATTCCGTAATTTTCGTATTTTGGTTCTGTTAACTTTTCGGATGTTTGAATTGATACGAATGTACGAAAACTAACAAATTCGTACGAAAATCCATTTGTTACAAAAGGGAACGCACATGTCTACCGAAAAATTATCGTGTGTACGCTGCATTATAGATTGGTATGAAAGTAAAACAGGATCAAGCAGAGGTGGGCAGAAAAAATGTTACACCATTGCAAGCCATTGGAATAAAAACATTCCCATAAAATAAAACATAAATCGTTTTAGAATTTTAAGGGTTTTCAAGTTGGTCAATAAATTTGGATAGGAATAATCGGCAACAATGCATCTCTGATTGTGCTACCTGTGACAGGAAGTCAGGTAAATCTGTCACAGACGGGACATACATTTCTGCCTTGTTTAGACAATACACCAATTGTTATTAGTCGTCAGCTGCAGATGTAGCCAGAAAAGGTCTAAGGGCGGTAAAAAACTTCAGCTGTTCAGAATGAGGCAATTAAGGCCTCTATAAGTAATCCAGAGGATTACCAATGATTTGCTGCATCCTGAGGCTTTTTGAGTGAAAGAGAGCAGTAGCTGAAAGTCTTCTGAGGAGGTGAGGAAGATTGATTTTTCTGTGTGATAAAAAATCAAAAGACTACTGTTTTTCTGCTGTATGACCAGCAGTGTCTGCCCAGCACTAGGCTGAGCCACACTCCATAGATAGGTTCCTGTGTGGTGAAGGTAGACGCCCCAAGTGGCCAGGGTTTATTTTATGTTTTATTTTGTTTATGCTGTTTGGATGCTTGCACTTGTTTCCAGCAAGATGGAAGAATAAACCAAAATCTTTGTTTTTAACCATCTTCGACTGCCTGTCTGTGTAAATTCAGTGTGTAGTGAACCCATCCAGGGGGTCACACACCCCGCTACCGAGCTAACCCCTTACATACCCCACTTCATTATTTATAAGCTGCAAAAAATATTCTTTAAGGTGTGCACTGGCAAATAGGCTGCTGCAAGCAACTTCCAAGACATGGGTTGGAGACCATATAATTACAGAGAGAGGACTAAAATAGAACAATAAGCATTTATTACATTCTGGCAAATTTTTAATGATTATTTTACAAACACTCATTATCAATAACTTCTATACTTCAGACAATTAAATATTAAGATTTTTCACATGAGGTAGTTTTCTGTATCTGTATGTCATTTTGACACCTGTGTGCAACCCCTTGCAAATAAAAACCACACAACTATTGTATATGGGTTTCCCCAGAAATGCTGATTATCCTTCCAAATCCACCACCGCTCAGACCAACACCTGTCTTCAGCAGTTCCCCTCTGAATATTAAAGGTTCTCCTCCAGTGGCTCTCTAGTCACCCACCCAGTACTTCCTGTCACTGACCGCACTACACCTTTTTCTATGCACGCATACAGTATATTCTGTTGGTTATGTCAAAAGTTTTGATATTAGTTTACTGCTATGATCAGTACTGGAGCTATAAAGTTCCCAACTACTTTTTCACATAGTATTTTAAATGATAATAGATCCAGTGCCCACAAGTAATTTGCCATTTCAAAATGCTCATGCTTGCACATTTGTTGCATGGCTTGTAAAAAATCACAGTGGATTTTTTAAGGAGTAAAGGTCTATTCATTTTTTGAATGGCAGGTCCTCATTTGGAAGCTATGTATACAAAGTCCACAGAGAGCTTTAGACCAATGAGCAAAGAGTCCAGAAATGTTTAATGTTGGAGTTCATTCTGCAAGACATTATTATAGAGGAGATCCAGTTATTTTGGTAATAATAAGTACAATAACTGTAGGGGCTGACATTTAATAAACAGACACTTACCTGTCCATGGATCCAGCGCTGTGCTAACCCAAGCCATTTTTCTCCCCCCGTAGTCGGTCCCCGCCATCTTAACTGTTGGCACCCGGCTGTGACAGCTTGCAAATTGTGAATGATACTGCAGTCAGCAGGACCCAGGAGTGTGTGGGGAGCTAGGGGGAGAGGAGAACAAGGATTTGCTCCCTGCCCCCCCCCCCAAAATTGCCATTTGTGAAAGAGGATGGGGGTGGCCTTGAAGCGGAACTTCCCCTTTTGGGTGAAGGGCTTTAACCACTTGCTGACCAGGCCATAGCCGAATGACTGCCGATTCGACATAGCCGTATGGATAATTCAGGGAGGGCATACAATGATGTTTTCCCAGAATCACGCTCCCCACGAGAGTGTCCATGCTCGTCGGGTTCTCGGGTCCTGGCACATCACGGTTTGGGGTAAAGGGCCAATCCCAGTGGCCCTTTACCACATGATCTTTCCGTCCAATGACGAAGCAATCACTGTCCACAAACCAGCGCCATGTTCGATCACGTTAGCAGGAGAAGGAGAGGCTGCAGCATTAGGCTATTCCAAGTGCCCAGCAGTGCCACATCTGTGAACATATGTGCCCCAGAAGTGCCACATCTGTGCCCCATCATTGCACATTTGTGCCACAGAAGTGCTCTACAGCGCCCCATTAGTGTGCATCTGTGCCCCAGCAGTGCCACATCAGTACTGCATCTGTGCCCAGCAGTGCTCTACAGTGCCCCAGCAGTGCCGCATCAGTGCTTTACAGTGCTCCATCAGTGCCACATCTGTGCCCTAGCAGTGCTCTACAGTGCACTATCTGTGCCCCAACAGTGCACATCTGTGCCCCAGTAGTGTCACATCAGTACCCTGCAGTGCCTCATCCTTGCCCAGCAGTGCTCCAGTAGTGCCACATCTGTGCCCCATCAGTGCTTTACAGTGCCCTATCAGTGCAAATCTGTGCCATGTCAGTGCCCAGCAATGCCACATATATGCACCATCAGTCCCACATCTGTGCTCTACAGTGCCCCATGAGTGCCACTAAAGTGCCCATGAATGCCAATACAGTGCCCATTAGGGATGAGCCGAACACCCCCCTCAATGAACTGTAGCTCACCCGTGCCGGCAGCACTCATGCAGCCCCAGACCATGACACTCCCACCGCTATGCTTAACTGTAGGCAAGGCACACTTTTTTTTATACTCCTCACCTGGTTGCCGCCACACACGCTTGACACCATCTGAACCAAATAAGTTTATCTTGGTTTCATCAGATCACAGGAGATGGTTCCAGTAATCCATGTCCTTAGTCTGATTGTCCTCAGCAAACTGTTTGCGGGCTTTCTTGTGCAACATCTTTAGAGAAGGCTTTATTCTGGGACGACAGCCATGCAGACCAATTTGATGCTGTGTGTGGCGTATGTTCTGAGCACTGGACAGGCTGACCCCCCATCCCTTCAACCTCTGCAGCAATGCTGGCAGCACTCATATGTCTATTTCCCAAATATAACTTCTGGATATGACACTGAGCATGTTCACTCACCTTCTTTGGTCTACCATGGCTCTGAGTGGAACCTGTCCTGTTAAACCAATGCATGGTCTTGGCCTCTGTGCTGCAGATCAGTTTCAGTGTCTTGGCAATCTTCTTATAGATTAGGCATGGGGTGTCCAAACTTTTTTTTAAAAAAGAGGGCCAGATTTGATGAAGTGAACATGCATGAGGGCCGACCATTTTGCCTGCCTGACATTGACACCATTAAAATCCGGTCTAAAGGCTCATACACACAGTCAGACATCCAACAAAATTTCCCTTGGATTTTTTTCCTAATTGATTTGTCCGGCCACACCCATAGCATACACACAGTCAGACTTTTCTGCAAACTTTTCTAAAACTTTCCTAACATCACGTGTTTTTTTTGCTATTTTCTGCTCTTTACCGCCACCCTTTGGTTAACTTCTGCTATTGTTTGTTGCTTTTAACATTGGTTCTGAACATGCAAATTTGCACTTTGTCCAAAAGTTGGTTGGATTGCTGTACACACAGTCAGATAAGGCACCATCAGACTTTTGTTGCCGAAAAGTTGGTCCGTTTGCAGACCCAACTTTTTGTTGGATGAAACCCAAAAAAGTTGGTCCGATGGAGCGTACACACGGTCAGACAAATTAGAAAACTTGCAGATTTTGAAGTTGGTTGGCAAAAAGTGTGACCGTGTGTATGGGGCTTTAGTGTGTTCGTTCCAGCACTAATACACTGCCCAACAATAATTATCTTGCCTTTGTGGCTGTGTGTAGTGAAGAGATAAGCTCAGGAGTGATATTTGGCTATACCGTATTTATCGGCGTATAACACGCACCTTCACTTTAAAAGGAAAGTTTCAGGAAAAAAAACATACATTTTAAATAAAGAACTGTGAAGCAAAATAAGGGTCAGTGCCCATCAATGCAGCCTAATCAATTCCCATCTTCAGCCTCACAAGTGCCATGAATGCAGCCTCCCTGTTGCCATAAATGAAGCCCCACCGTTGCCGTGAATGCAAACGCAAACGCATTCTTTGATCCATTAAAATCCGGTCTAAGTGTGTTCGTTCCGGCACTAATACACTGCCCAACAATAATTATCTTGCCTTTGTGGCTGTGTGTAGTGAAGAGATAAGCTCAGGAGTGATATTTGGCTATACCGTATTTATCAGCGTATAACACGCACCTTCACTTTAAAAGGAAAGTTTCAGGAAAAAAAACATACATTTTAAATAAAGAACTGTGAAGCAAAATAAGGGTCAGTGCCCATCAATGCAGCCTAATCAATTCCCATCTTCAGCCTCACAAGTGCCATGAATGCAGCCTCACTGTTGCCATAAATGGAGCCCCACCGTTGCCATGAATGCAAACGCACCATTGCCATGAATGCAGCCCCACTGTTGCCATGAATGCAGCCCCACCGTTGCCATGAATGCAGCACCCCCATTGCTGTGAATGCAGACTCACCATTGCCATCAAGTGCAGCCTGTTCCATGCCCTCCTGCAGCCTCAGAGGGGACAGGAATGGGGCGGGACGAGCGCCAACAGATTACATACACAGAATCAGTTTTCTCTGCGGCTTCTTTAATACAAAGTCCCGCTTCATATGAGGGACAGAAGAGTCATCCAATGACAGCGCAGGAGACGCGGCTTCCTACTACAAAGGCTGCCATGTAAACAGGAAATACTCCTGTATGTATTGCCCTCGTCCCACCTCCTCCCTCTCCCCTCCGAGGCAGCCAGCATGTATTTCTTTTGTGGCCCCTGGTGCCCACAATCTTCTTATAGCCTAGGAATGGGGTTTCCAAACTTTTTTCAAAGAGGGCCAGATTTGATGAAGTGAACATGCATGAGGGCCGACCATTTTGCCTGACATTCTTTGAACCATTAAAATTTGGTCTAAGTGTGTTCGTACCGGTACTAATACACTGCCCAACAATAATTATCTTGCCTTTGTGGCTGTGTGTGGTGAAGAGATAAGCTCAGGAGTGATATTTGGCTATACCGTATTTATCGGCGTATAGCACACACCTTCACTTTAAGAGGAACGTTTCAGGGAAAAAACGCAACGCAAAATAAGGGTCAGTGCCCATCAATGCTTCCTAATCAATGCCCATCTGCAGCCTCACTGTTGCCATAAATGAAGCCCCACCGTTGCCATGAATGCATCCCCACCGTTGCCATGAATGCATCCCCACCATTGCCATGAATGCAGCCCCACCATTGCCATGAATGCAGCCCCACCATTGCCATGAATGCAGCCCCACAGTTGCCACGAATGCAGACTCACCATTGCCATGAATGCAGCCCCATTCTTGCCATGAATGCAGCACCCCCATTGCCGTGAATGCAAACTCACCATTGCCATCTAGTGCAGCCTGATCCATGCCCACCTGCAGCCTCAGAGGGAACAGGAATGGGGCGGGACGAGCGCCAACAGATTACATACACAGAAGTCCCACCTCCTATGATGGACAGAAGAGTCATCCAATGACAGCGCAGGAGACGCGACTTTCTACTACAAAGGCTGCCATGTAAACAGGAAATACTCATGTATGTATGGCCCTCGTCCCGCCTCCTCCCTCTCCCCTCCGAGGCAGCCAGCATGTATATCTTTTGTGGCCCCTGGTGCCCGGGCCACAAAAGATATACATGTCCAAATTACCAGACGGGCCGTTTGAAACCAGAATGCAGGCCACAATTGGCCCGCGGGCCAGACTTTGGACATGCCTGGCCTAGGCTATCTTTATGTAGAGCAACAATTCTTTTTCTCAGATGCCCAGAAATGTACTTGCCATGAGGTGCCATGTTGAACTTCCAGTGACCAGTATGAGAGAGTGAGAGCGATATTACCAAATTTCACACACCTGCTCCCCATTCACACCGGAGACCTTGCAATACTAACGAGTCACATGACACCAGGAAGGGAAAATTACTAATTGGGCCCAATTTGGACAATTTCTCTTAGGGGTGTAGGTACTTTTGTTGCCAGCGGCTTAGACATTAATTGGCTGTGTGTTGAGTTATTTTGAGGGGACAGCAAATTTACACTGTTATACAAGCTGTACACTCACTACTTTACATTGTAGCAAAGCGTAATTTCTTCAGTGTTGTCACATGAAAAGATATAATAAAATATTTACAAAAATGTGAGGGGTGTACTCACTTTTATGAGATACTGTATGTATCGTATATATTTATATACATAGGGCCTAATCCACAAAGCAGATGCGCCGACTTAACTCGAGATTTCTAATTTTACTCCGCGCGTATCTATGCGCCCGATCCTCAAAACGAGATACGCCTTAAAATCCGTATTTTCCGTCCTACCAAAAAAAATTACTCCGGCGCATCCTCGGACGCAAATTACGCTAGTCACGCCGCTGTTTTTGATAGGCAAAGATGCAAATGAGGGAGATAGGGCGATCCACATAATTAAGTGTGTGCGCCGTAGATTACGCCCTGTGCGCACCTGTTAGTTTCCCTGCGCAAATTTACACGTTATAAAAGCAGCTCTAATTTTACACATACAGTGTAAAGGTCTGCTGAAGCAACAGCATTGAGGAAGAGCTGAGAACACATATTTGCTGGACTTCAATCTGTCTGCCAACATGCCCGGGCCATCCATGATCCTAACGACACTCGCTACTTTAGAGGCGCAAAGAAGGAGGAGGGCACAGAGGAGGAGGGCACAGGAGAGGGTATATCGCCCACGCTGAGATCTCTTTGGCATGCCTGCTTCTGAGGTCTTTGGCAACTTCCGTTTTAACCGGGAAGCCATCCTGGAATTAACCCGAATCCTGCAGGATGATCTCACCACCCCAACCCAACGATCCCATGCCCTGCCACCTCTCATCAAAGTAATGGCAACACTGCAGTTTCTTGCCACTGGGTCTTTCCAACGAACATGTGGAGGTCTGGCTGGGATGGCACAGTCCTCCATGAGCAGGTGTGTCCATCAAGTAGTCCCTGCAATACTGAGACGCATGGCCAATCAATTTCAAAAACCCACCCAGGAGGACCAGCGATTGCAAACCATGACGGACTTTTACTACATTGCCCGATTCCCACGGACCATCGGGGCCATTGATTGTACCCATGTGGCACTACAGCCCCCCCATGAGACAGAGCACCTGTTCCGGAATCGGAAGCACTGGCATTCCATAAACGTCCAGGTAATCGTAGATGCCCATGGCCTCATCTGGCACGTCTGTGCAAAATTCCCTGGATCCTGCCATGACAGCTATATATTCCGGCAGACCAAAATCTCCAGAGATTTGGAACTGAACCTGTATGGAGACAGCTGGCTGATTGGTGAGTGACATGGGTGTCAGGTATGACTGCCCCCCCCCATGATGCAGACATCACAAGGGGCACATGCATGACTAACATCCTTCTGTCTTTTCCCTTCCAGGTGACTCTGGATATGCCCTGGGGCCACATATGATGACCCCATTCAGGAACCCCCAAACCCCAGGAGAGAAACGCTACAATGAGGCTCACATACGCACCCGGGCAGTTGTGGAACGTACATTTGGGCTGCTGAAGTCCCGCTTCAGATGCCTGGATAAGTCTGGGGGTACACTGTTGTATTCCCCAGACTTTGTGTGCCAGATCATCGGTGCATGTTGTATTCTGCACAACTTTGCCATGAGAAGGGGACTGGAGATGGACATACGTGCTGACCTGACCCCCGACCCAGGCAATCCCCCCCTAACCCACTCTACCCGGTCTGCTGAGGGCACAGCAGCCAGGAGACGCCTCGCAGAAGGCATTTTTTCACAGTAAACGCACATGAATAATGTCACAATGAGAATGTATCTTTTCACAGTAAACGCACATTAATTATGTCACAATGAGAATGTTTCTTTTCACAGTAAACGCACATGAATAATGTCACAATGAGAATGCATGAATGCACACCACTGTGGTCCCTAGCACAGACACATCACATGCACATCGAATTGGATTAGATCCAAGTACCCCCCCCCCCCCTTTGGTACTTGGGAGCAGTAACGCCACGCCACGGCTCCAATTATGTCATTGTGCATTCATACATCATTCAGGAACCTGGGATCACTTCTCCCTGGTCCTGGGGATCCCTTCTCCACCAAAACTGAGGGTGACACACTTATTTTATCAGGAATGCCACCCCCCCACATTCACACATCATTCACACACATAAACCAAATCATAAGTACAGTATAATAAACAAAATCATAAAAAAAAAAAAAAAAATCAAAAGTACCCCTGGAAATTAATTGCGGCGGCGAGTGCTCCGTCTGGGCTGCCCAAGGGCAGGGGCACGGCCACGGCCAACTGGAGGATCTTCACGGGGGGGGGTGTTAGCAGGGGAGGGAGTATCTTCATGGGGGGGTGGGTGAGCAGGGGAAGAAGGAGCCTCCCCTGGTGGCTGTCCTCCTGCTGGCCTGCCCTCCAAGGCCACTGCTATCCTTGTCAGACATCCAGTGATGGCAGCCGCATTGGCCTGGCCAGCCCGGGTATTGTCCTGGACAGCCCGGGTATTGTCCTGCACAGCCTGGGTCAGGGCAGTCACCTCCTGGGCCACGCCTGTTGTGGCGGTCTTCAGATCCCACAAACATGTGATGACCCCCAAAGAGTTTGTGGCCACATCACCGAGGGACTCCCTCATTGCACCCAGGCTGTGCTCCATCTTGTTAATTGTTTTTTGCATCTCACCCAGAGTGCGGGTCTGCCGGGCATTGTCCTTCTGCAGACTGACCGGCAGACGCTCAAACACCCCCCTGGTCTCCTGGGTCGCCATCCTGCCTGCCCCTGAGGCTTGTGGCTCTGGAGGAGGGGAGAGAGTGACCCTTGTGGGTTGCAGCCTGTTGGGGGAGAAGTGGGAGGGGCTACCCCTGATGGTGGCCTGACTGCTGCCAGCCTCTGGGGTAGCCTCTGGGGTATCCTCAAATGTCAATAGCTCAGAGGCCAGAAGGATTTCCCTGCCAAGCTGCAGATCTTCTTCTTCCACCCCCTCATCCTCCTCCCCCTCATCCTCCTCCCCCTCATCCTCCTCATGAGGGGAGGTTTGGCCACTCCCCTCCCCTGGGGACTCCTCAGCAGCCTCCTGTCCTTGGGGTGGTGCAGCAGCCTGGCCTGATGGCCCAGCATCCTCCTGGGCTGATGGGCCTGCAACCTCCTGGGCTGATGGGCCTGCAAGCTCCTGGTCATCTGTGGAGGACACCAAACAATCACAGGTTTGAGGATCCACACACTTGGCACATCTTCCCTTCCCCCACCCACACATGCTAATCACCAGATAGAAAAACAAATAACTTACCTGGCCCCACAGGAACATCAGAGTCAAAGCCACGCAGGCCCACCACCTGCTCTTGCTGGAAACACCGGGCCACTGCCCATTCCTCCTCAGTCAGCCGGATGGGGCATGGTCCCCCTCCTCCAGTGCCCCTCCTATGGGCAGTGAGCTTTGCCACCTTATTGCGGACCACGCTCCTCAGATCATTAATCTTTTTCTGGATGCCAGCGGGGGTCCTCGTCTCCCCCCCCGCCGCATTTATCTGATCTGTAATTTTTTGGTATATCTTCTTCCTTTGGGCCGGGGAGGTGTTCTGGCTATCAGGCCCATGTAAATATCGCCCATATTGGACGATATACCTGGCAAGGATTTGCTTCTCCACATGGGTAAAATTAAGCTTCCTGCGCTTGGGTGCCATCACAGACACCACTCAGCAACAAGAAACTCACAGGACAAACAAACAAAAATACACACACCACAAACAAACAAAAATACACACCCAACAAACAAACAAAAAGCAAAACACACAAGCAGACAGCTACTACAAAGTCAAAAACAAACACACAAAAACCAAACACAAAATCCAAGCAGAAAAAAAACAAAAAAAAAACACTTAGCAGAAACAATCAAACAAAAAATACACTTATCAGAAACAAACAACAACTACTATCTAATACTCCTCCAAAATGTCTCTATCACACACAACTCACCAACAAACACTGACAAACGTTCAGAGCAGAAGCAACTTGCTCTAGGAAGGGAACACAGGGAAATACTTTTGCAAGGGAAGTGTGTTTGACTGGGGCTATTTACACACAGGGCGATCCTCAAACGAAGTACGCTTGGCCTTTTACCTATCTCACTGATTGCGCCCAGCAAAGTTCTGCACATGCCCAGTGAGCAGCAGATTCGTGCGCGCATGCGCAGTACGGCCGGCCCTTCATTTGCATGGGGTCACGGCTCATTACAATGAAGCACGCCCACTTCCTTCCCACTTGCAATAACCACGCCTTACGCCTCGGAATTTAAGTTACGTAAGCGCATTTTTGTGCGCAAATGCGCTGTGGATACGGCACTTACGAGACCAACTTAGGGCGCCGTAACTTAAATGACATAAGTTTTAAAAAACGTAATTTCCGCCGCTGGCTGTGGATTTGGCCCATACTGTATATACGATTTATAGGCAAAAAAGAGAAGGTTGAGGGATCATCATTAGCATTCAGACCTTATAAAGAATGCAACATTAAATGTAAGGGTGCAATTAGGGCGGCTAAGATAGAACATGAAAGACACATAGCAGAGGAGAGGAAAAAAATCCCAATAAATTCTTTAAGTATGTAAACAGTAAGGGAGGACAGACCATATTGGCCACATAAAGAATGAGGAAGGAAATCTGGTTACAAAGGATGGGGAGATGGCGAAGGTATTGAATTTATTCTTCTGCTCAGTCTTCACGAGGGAATCGGGGGCTTCAGTAACCAAAGATGCAGTGTTTATCCTCATGACACATCACAGGAAGCACCTCCATGGTTAACGGAGGACAGAATTAAAATTAGACTTGGGAAACTTAACATTAGTAAATCACCGGGACCAGATGGCTTGCATCCGAGGGTACTTAGGGAACTCAGTCAAGTAATTGCCAGACCATTGTTCCTAATTTTTACTGACAGTCTACTGACTGGAATGTAACCAGCTGATTGGAGAAAAGCCAATGTAGTATCAATGTTTAAAAAGGGCCCAAAATACATCCCTGGGAATTACAGACCAGTTAGCCTAACATCAATAGTATGCAAGCTCTTGGACGGGATGATAAGGGACTATATACAAGATTTTAGTAATGAAAACCGTATCATTAGCAGTAATCAGCATGGATTCATGAAGAATTATTCTTGCCAAACCAATCTATTAACCTATTGACACAGTTCCCCATAATCGTTTACTGTACAAAATAAGGTGAGTACATGGATTGAAAACAGGCCACAAGGGCGAGTTCAGAGGGTGGAGATAAATGGGAATGGTCAGGGGTGGGGTCCCCCAGGGTTTTGTGCTGGGACCAATCCTATTTAATTTGTTCATAAACAACCTGAAGGATGGAGCAAACAGTTCAACAGGGTGTAAGGATTGTTTTTATTTACTGCCGTGGAATGTTATTTATTGTGTATGGATCGCAGCTGCAGAGGCTTGTCAGGTCTAACCACCAGGTCACTCTCAATTCAGTTTAGAAAGTTTGGGGTTAAATCATCATATCCTCTAACCGATACCAACTTAAACTAGCTTATTACCTCATAAGCTGAAGAGGAAAGAATAATGAGCATACTCTTTTATGTGGACTATTAAACGGATATTGAGATATTGATATTAGTGCATAGACATCCACAATAGATAGAAACTATATTGTTACTTCACATTAGAGTGGATCATAGATATAGGTATAGTCCATTTATATCAAGAGACATATGTAATGTGAGACCACAGAAATCACCAATGTAACTAGTATCAATGTTGGTAGATAATCAGATTAAATATCAAGATACTTGAGGTTCTGCTGAGAGCAGTAGTCCATGGGGATAAGCAACTAGTGACAATACTGAGAGGTAAACAGATTGATTATCAAAGATACTTGCGGTTCTGCTGAGAGCAGTAGTCCATGGGGATTAAGATCCTGTTTGTATAGAGATTGTCAGCAGTGAAGATGTATTAGAAGGATCAGTGGATGTCAGGTAGAAGTCCTCTGAGGTCTGTGCTGTCCAAGCGCTGCTGACTGTAGATGAGGACTGGTCTCTGGAGGTGACTGAGGTGGAGCGTGTAGGCAGGGTGTTCCAAGGTGACGGCAGGTATCCGACAAAATAACGGAACACCCTGCCGTCATCTCTGGGGGTTTAAATAGCCGCGAATTCGCGGGGAAAATTGGAAGAGACGCTGGTCGCACTTCCGCGTTCCAGCGTGGAACGCACATGCCCGCGCACCGGAAGTGACGCGGGTAACCTGCAAAACCAAGCGCAGCTGTCTGAACAGGACAGAACTGGGTCTGTATGAGAGAAGTAGCATCAAAGATGTTACACAGGGAGAACCTCTGGGGGATTCTAGGATGGAAAAGGACCTGGGGGTCCTAGTCAGTAGTGTATTTAGGTCTTGTGCTGCCCTAGGCCTGATTAAACTTGTGCACCCCCTAATTTAAATATGACCCATCCCCTCCTATCAAGGCCATACCCCTTTCTGTTTAAGACCCACCCTGAAATGTTTGAGTGTGGACACTAATTCTTAGGGCCTGGGGGGTCATTGGTTTCCCTTAATTTGCATAGATTTCCACTCAATTCCTGTTTGGCTATGGGGCAGGAAGAGAAGGGAAATCTCTGCAATGGGACAGGGATGGTAAAAAATAAACTGACAGGGGCTATAACCCTCCCTTAAGCTATCCAAAATGAAAAAAAAATGTGTTGCCTGTATTTCTGAAGAGAGCCAGGTGGCTCTGCATTTTCAGTTGACTATTTCTTTATTGCTGTAGAAACTTGAAACCCCCTGCGTGGGAAATTCTGGATGGACGTTTTTCTTTCTTTTAATAAAAGTGGGTCAACAAACCCTTAAAAAGCACAACTGGTGTGGACTCTGCTCACTGGTATGCTCTACCTAGATGCTAAATAACCCCAACATTACACCCTTTAAGATGATGGTAGATCTAAAGGAGATTGTACAAACAAATAAAAACCCTGCGCACACCAATGTAACTAAGTACACCAATAAAGTGCTGAAACTAGAATCTGAGCGTACCACTCTGTTAGGTACCTGGTGGATAGAGCCTGGTTTATGCAGAGGAATGATTCTCTTGCACCTCTGACTTGGGGCCCCTGGTAGAATATACAGGTGGCACAGGAGTGCAGAGTCGCATGAGTGGCAGTAGACATACTTGCTGCTGGGCTGCTGATCCAGTAGTCCGCCAGATGGCAGTGGATTTCTGTGGGAAGGAACAGGCTGGTACTTAGCTGAAGAGCAGGTCCCAGAGGTAGCTGGACAGGTGCTAGCAACTTGGTAGCCAGGGCAGCCATCAGGGCTGGAGCAGAGTTGATAACTGGGGGGTGCTGGCTGCAAATTTAAACCGGGGGGGGGGGGGGGTTTGCCGAAAATGACACTGGCATCTCACTTATCTCTTCCTCCGGCCGCAAACTGAAAGTGACATTTTTCTCCTCTCCTCTCAGCCGCAAGCTAAGAAGGGGGGTAGCCGGGCCCCTGGGAACATTCGGGCCCCTTACAGGTGTAATGCCTGTACCCTCCTGATGGTAGCCCTGTTGGTATAGCTCTGGAGGGGCTGGAACGTAAGCAGAATCAGACAAGCTGGGTCATAAACAGAACAATCAGATCAAGTACAGATGTGGAGGCAGGGGGAATGGTCAAAGAACAAGCTATGGTCGATGCAGGTGGAAAGCAGGAATAGTCAGGAACAAGCCGGGGTCAATAATTCAATAGCAGATGCAGGTAACAGGAAACAGGACAATCGCAGAACGCTTTAGACAAGACAGCACTGATCCAGGGTACTGATCCAGCTTAAATAGCCCATTTGGCGCCCTTAACTGTCACAGAATGCGCCCACACATTTTGCATTCCCACAAAATGCACATGCATTCACTTATGCGCTCACGCGTTAACACGTGCTAACGCATCTCTTCTTCCAGGCATTCATGGAACAGGAATTCTTTTGCGGCTAGTATTCTGCCTTCTGACAGAGCCTTCCTGACACACTCAGGCCTCATGTCCATGGACGTTTTTACAGCCACTTTTCTGAGCGTTTTTTGCAGCTTAACCACTTAAGCCCCGGACCAATATGCTGGCTAAAGACCCAAGGGGTTTTTACAGTTCGGGACTGCGTCGCTTTAACAGACAATTGCGTGGTCGTGCGACGTGGCTCCCAAACAAAATTGCCGTCCTTTTTTCCCCAGAAATAGAGCTTTCTTTTGGTCGTATTTGATCACCTCTGCGGTTTTTATTTTTTGCGCTATAAACAAAAATAGAGCGACAATTTTTAAAAAAATGCAATATTTTTTACTTTTTGCTGTAATAAATATCCCCCAAAAACATATATATAAAAAAAAAATTTCCTCAGTTTAGGCCGATACGTATTCTTCTACCTATTTTTGGTAAAAAAAATAGCAATAATCGTTTATCGGTTGGTTTGCGCAAAATTTATAGCGTTTACAAAATAGGGGATAGTTTTTTTGCATTTTTATTTTTTTTATTTTTTTTTACTAGTAATGGCGGCGATCAGCGATTTTTTTCGTGACTGCGACATTATGGCGGACACTTCGGACAATTTTGACACATTTTTGGGACCATTGTCATTTTCACAGCAAAAAATGCATTTAAATTGCATTCTTTATTGTGAAAATAACAGTTGCAGTTTGGGAGTTAAACACAGGGGGCGCTGTAACATTTAGGGATCACTGTGTATGTGTTTACTAGTGTAGGGGGGTGTGGCTGTAGGACTGACACCATCGATCGAGTCTTCCCTATAAAAGGGATCACTCGATCGATGCGCCGCCACAGTGAAGCACGGGGAAGCCGTGTTTACACATGGCTCTCCCCGTTCTTCAGCTCCGGGGAGCGATCGCGACGGAGCGGCTATAAACAAATAGCCGCGCCGTCGTCCCGGATCGCTCCCCGAGCGGACCCGACCTCCGCATGTACCGGGGGGGGTCCCGATCGGACCCCCCACCCACGTCTAGGCAGGCATGTACAGGTACGTTGATGTGCCTGTCCGTGCCATTCAGCCGACGTAAATGTACATGAGGAGGTCGGGAAGTGGTTAAAAATGTCTCTCCATGTTAGCCTATGGTCTCATGCCCACCATGAAGTTTTTGAGCTGTAAATGGCTGAGCCATTTTTAATCTTGAAGGGAATCTTGAAGGGGAACCCCGCGCAAATTAAAAAAAAAATCGCGTGAGGTTCCCCCACAGGATAGAAGAAAGGTGTGTGTTGGATCCGCGCAGCGGAGAACAAACACAAAACAGCGAGTGGGGATTGCTGGTGGAAAAGAACTGCTGCCCCTACTGATTTACTACCACTAAGTGGAGTAAGAAGAATGAGAAAAAGGGGGGGGGGTGTAGGTATGGTGCTGTTCTGATGAAGAACCAGGGAATAAATGTGATGTTGTACTTTGTTCACTGAGGTTTGCTGTCACATTCACAAGCAGCATTAGCCTAGCACCTATCAATTCCCGACCAAGGGTATAATGAACCAGCAAACACCGGGCCGAGGGTCTAACACACATATACATATTTATTTTTAAAATAAAAAAATTTGTGTTTCATATTATTTTTCAACACTCCACGCTTCATTGTATCACACAATTTTTTTCATGGCTGGGGACAACACCACATTTATTCCCTGGTCCTTCATCAGAACAGCGCCATACCTACACCCCCCCTTTTTCTCCCCCACAGGATGATACCAGACCCTTCGGTCTGGTATGGATTTTAAGGGGAACACCTTAAGAAGAAGGCAGAAGGCAGAAGGCAGAAGGCGACGAGCAAGAGCGGACTGGGCTGGCAGCTGCTAGTAAAAGAGCTGCAAGAACATAGCGGCGGCCAGCCCCGAAGAAGGCACTGGAGAGAGGGAGAAGAACCGGGGAGAGCGGAGAAGACCCCCAAAGTCAGAAGAAGACCCCCGGAGAGCGGAGAAGACCCCCGGAGCTGGCTAATAAATTATTTTAAAAACCTGTGTTGTGTGTTTATTTTATTGACACTTTTCCTCCCGGTGAATGGGTAGGGGTACGATGTACCCCATACTCATTCACGTAGGGTGGGGGGCCGGGATCTGGGGGCCCCCTTATTAAAGCGGGCTTCCAGATTCTGATAAGCCCCCCGCCCGCAGACCCTGACAACCAACGGCCAGGGTTGTCGGGAAGAGACCCTTGGCACAGTGCCCCCCTGCCCCAAAGCACCCATCCCCCCCATGTTGAGGGCATGCGGCCTGGTACGGCTCAGGAGGGGGGGGGATCGCTCGTCCCCACCCCCATTTCTGACCGGCCGGGCGGCGTGTTTGGATAAGGGTCTGGTATGGATTTTAAGGGGAACAATAGCTATGCCGAAAAAACAGCGTGGGGTTCCCCCAAAATCCATACCAGACCCTTATCTGAGCACACCCCCCGGCCGGTCCCGGCCTCCTGAGCCGTACCAGGCCGCATGCCCTCAACATGGGGGGGTGGGTGCTTTGGGGCAGGGGGGGCACTGCGCCAAGGGTCTCTTCCCGACAACCCTGGCCGTTGGTTGTCGGGGTCTGCGGGCGGGGGGCTTATCGGAATCTGGGAGCTACCTTTAATAAGGGGGCCCCCAGATCCCGGCCCCCCACCCTACGTGAATGAGTATGAGGTACATCGTACCCCTACCCATTCACCGGGAGGAAAAGTGTCAATAAAATAAACACACAACACAGGTTTTTAAAATAATTTATTAGCCAGCGCCGGGGGTCTTCTCCACTCTCCGGGGGTGTTCTTCTGACTTCGGGGGTCTTCTCGACTCTCCCCGGTTCTTCTCCCGCTCTCCGGTGCCTTCTTCTGGGCTGACCGCCGATGTCTTCTTGCAGCTCTTTTACTAGCAGATGCCAGCCCGTTCTGCTCTTCCTCGTCGCCTTCTGCCTTCTTCTTCCGATGTTGCCACGACGCTCCCTCCTGCTGTAATGCCGGGTGTGCGGTGCGCGATGATTTATATAGGCCTCTTATGACGTCACAGTCCCAGCATGCTCCGGGTGGTGTTGCATGGCACAGTGGCTGCATTTGAAGGCATGGCACAGTGGCAACAATTGATGGCACAGTGGCGACAATTGATGGCATGGCACAGTGGCTGCATTTGATGGGCACAGTGAGGCTGCAATTGTTTTTTTTTTTCGTTTTTTTGCGCCCCCCAAAAAATTTTGAGCACCAGCCGCCACTGGTAAATCTAAAGGAGATTGTATAATAAGATTCGGTATGGCGAGCTATAGATCTACCAACAACTATGTAGTGTAAGGCCGCGTACACACGGCCGGTCAAAACCGATGGAAACGGACTGAAGGTCCGTTTCATCGGTCCAAACCGATCGTGTGTGGGCCCCATCGGTCAGTTATCCTTCGGTCAAAAATTTTAGAACTTGATTTAAAATTGAAACGATGGACGCCTAACCGATAGGTCAAAACTGACAGTTAGTATGCAAAACCATCGGTTAAAAACCAGCGCATGCTCAGAATCAAGTCGACACATGCTTTGAAGCATTGAACTTCATTTTTCTCAGCACGTCGTTATGTTTTACGTCACCGTCGGTTTTTTAACTGATGGTGTGTAGGCACATCAGACCATCAGTCCGCTTCATCGGTTAACCGATGAGAACGATCCTTCGGACCATTCTCATCGGATGGACCGACCGTGTGTACGCGGCCTTAGGCTCCATTCACACCTCGGCGTATTGTCGCCTGTAGCGCGACACTATTGCAGCCTGCAATACGCTGGAGGGGTGATTTTACATTGTCGGCTATGGAGATGGTTCACATCTCCACGCCGAACGCCGAAACGCCTGAAGCTCAAAACAAGTCCCGGACCTTTTTTTCAGGCGGCTTTCGGCGTTCGGCCATAGCCGACAATGTTGATCACCCCTCCTGTGTATGTTACCGCGGCGTATTTTACCGCGTTTTGTCGCGGCAAATCGCGGGACAAAACGCCGCAATTTGTCACGGCAATTCGCGGTAAAATACGCCGCGTTCAGGTGTGAATGCAGCCTAAGAGTCTGCCTGATTGAATACAGATTGACGGGGTCGTTTAGGACGTTCCTCATGTTAAAGTTTTTGGTAAAGCTACGATGGATTGTACAAAGATTGTATAGTCAGATTGTAATGTGCATGGTGACACTTTACTGTCCCCTTTGATGAACAAAAATCATATCCTGACAACCACTGTACTGGAAAAAAATAATAAGCCATGTTTGTGCCTACAGTGAGGGGGGTTTACTAAAACTGGAGCAGCTTTGCATGGCAACCAATCCGCTTCCAGCTTTTATTTGTAACGCTGAACTGAACAAGCTGAAGACATAAGCTGATTGGCTGCAATACACAGCTGCGCCACTAGTAAACGTTCAGTTTCGTTTTGTAGCTGCAGCCAGCAATGCTGATAGGAAGGTGAGGTGGGCGTCCAGCAGAGGGCAGTGCCGAGCCTCATGTGACGGGAGCTCGCTTGTAAACAAGGAGTCAGCATAGGAGGAGACAGCGCAGAGCGAGGCGGACCGAGAAGGGAGCAGCTCCAGCTGATACTGAGTGATTACAGTTCCCGACAGACAGAGCCCCAGCACAGCCCAGACAGGCCACCCCACACACACCTCTGTCTGTACACATGTACTAGCAGCAAACACATTCAGGGACATTACAGCTCACACAGCTTTGCTTCCTGTTGTCCTAGTCAGTGCAGTCCAGCCACAGCCATGGGTAATGGAATGAACAAGGTATAGTACATGTGCATGGCTTTTCTCTCATTGTCACTACACTATATGCTATGGACGGGGGGCTTGTGATTGGGGGTCATGCTCCCTGTGCTGGGTGTGATTTATCGTACTGATTATGAGCTCTGTGGGTCAGGAAACAGGCAGGTAGTTGGGGACAGGGGATGGAGCTAGTGAGTTTCCTGGTGAGGGATCTGTGTAATCCAGACAGCATGGTGATCTCACAGAGGGGTGTGTCATGTTTTACAGGCATGTTCTACAGATTCTTATTAGGACATGTTCTAGGATGACACTTCTGTATAGAGAATATCGTACATAGATCTCATCCCTACAACTAACATCGCATGGACGCTTTACCATGGGATTATTATTATTAGGACATGTTCTAGGATGACACTTGTGTATAGAGAATGATCAGTACATAGATCTCATGCCTACAACTAACATCGCATGGACGCTTTACCATGGGATTATTATTATTAGGACATGTTCTAGGATGACACTTGTGTATAGAGAATGATCAGTACATAGATCTCATGCCTACAACTAACATCGCATTGACGCTTTACCAAGGGATTATTATTATTATTAGGACATGTTCTAGGTAGGATGACACATCTCCTGTATATAGAATAGCCAGTGATTATACATAGATCCAATCCCTACCACCAACATCGCATGGACGCTTTACCATGGCATTATTATTATTATTATTATTAGGACATGTTCTAGGATGACACTTCTGTATAGAGAATGATCAATGCATAGATCTCATGCCTACAACTAACATCGCATTGACGCTTAACCAAGGGATTATTATTATTATTAGGACATGTTCTAGGTAGGATGACACATTTTCTGTATATAGAATAGCCAGTGATTATACATAGATCCAATACCTACCACGCTTTACCATGGGATTATTATTATTAATAATAATAATAATAATAATAATATCAGGACGTGATCTAGGCTGACACACATCTTCTGTATAGAGAATGACCAGTACATAGATCCAATACCTACCACTAACATCACATGGACGCTTTACCATGGCATTATTATTATTATTAGGACATCTTCTGTATATAGAATGGCCAGTGATTGCAAATAGATCCAATACCTACCACTAACATCACATGGACGCTTTACTATGGGATTATTATTATTATTATTATTAATAATAATATCAGGACGTGATCTAGGCTGACACACATAACTTCTGTATATAGAATGTCCAGTGATTGCAAATAGATCCAATACCTACCACTAACATCACATGGACGCTTTACTATGGGATTATTATTATTATTATTATTATTAATAATAATATCAGGACGTGATCTAGGCTGACACACATAACTTCTGTATAGAGAATGACCAGTGATTGCAAATAGATCTCATCCCTACCACTAACATCACATGGACGCTTTACCATGGGATTATTATTAATAATAATAATCCCATGGTAAAGCATCCATGCGATGTTAGTGGTAGGGATGAGATCTATTTGCAATCACTGGTCATTCTCTATACAGAAGTTATGTGTCAGCCTAGATCACGTCCTGATAATAATAATCCCATGGTAAAGCGTCCATGCGATGTTAGTGGTAGGGATTGGATCTATGTATAATCATTGCCCATTCTATTTACAGAAGATGTGTCATCCTACCTAGAACATGTTCTAATATTATTATTATTATTAGGATGTGTTCTAGGCTTACACATATCTTCTTCTGTATAGAGAATGACCAGTGTTTGCACGCAGATCTCATCCCTACCACTAAAGCCGCGTACACACGATCAGTCCATCCGATGAGAACGGTCTGAAGGACTATTGTCCTAGGTTAACCGATGAAGCTGACTGATGGTCCGTCGCGCCTACACACTATCGGGTTAAAAAAAAAGATCGTGTCAGAACGCGGTGACGTAAAACACAACGACGTGCTGAAAAAAACGAAGTTCAATGCTTCCAAGCATGCGTCGACTTGATTCTAAGCATGCACAGGTTTTTAACCGATGGTTGTGCCTACTAACGATCGGTTTTGACCTAACGGTTAGGAATCCATCGGTTAAATTTAAAGCAAGTTGGCTTTTTTTTTTTAACCGATGGTTAAATAACCTATGGGGCCCACACACGATCGGTTTTGACCAATGAAAATGGTCCATCAGACCGTTGTCCTCTGTTTAACCTATCGTGTGTACGAGGCCTTACATTGCATGGACATTTTACCGTGGGTTAATCATCATCGTCGTCATTATTATTTTTAGTATTATTATTATTGGGACATGTTCTAGGATGGCACATGTCTTCTGTATAGAGAATGACCAGTGATTGCACATAGATCTCATCCCTACCACTAACATCGCATTGGACGTTTTACCATTTGACCATTATTATTATTTTTTATTATAATACAGGATTTATATAGCGCCAACAGTTTTCGCAGAGCTTGACAAAATCCTCATCATCATTATTAATGTTATTATTATTGGGACATGTTCTAGGATGACACATGTTATCTGTACAGAGAATGATCAGTGATTTGTACATAGATCTCATCCCTACCACTACCATCGCATGGACGCTTTACCATGGTATAATAATAATCATCCCATGTCAAAGCCTCCATGAGATTTTACTAATAGGGATGAGATCTATGTGCAATCACTTTTCATTCTCTACATAGAATGTTCTCTTGCAACTGTACAGAAATATGTCAGCCTAATAATAAAAATGATTATAATAAAAGGACTTGTTCTAGGCTGACATATGTCTTTTCTGTAGAGAATGACAAGTGATTTCATACAGATCTCATCACTAAAATCGCATGGATGCTTTGCCATGGCATTATTATTGTTACTGGGACATGTTCTAGGCCAGTGCTGGCGAACCTTGGCACCCCAGATGTTTTGGAACTACATATCCCATGATCCTTAGCTATACTGCAGAGTGCATGAGCATCATGGGAAATGTAGTTCCAAAACATCTGGGGTGCCAAGGTTCGCCATCACTGTTCTAAGCTGACACATGTCTTCTATATAGAGAATGACCAGTGACTGCACATAGATCTCATGCCTACCACTAAAATCGTATGGACGCTTTATCATAGGATTATTATTATTTTTTAGGACTTGTTCTAGGCTGACATGTTTTCTCTATAGAGAGTGATCAGTGATTGTGCAAAGATCCATTCCCTACCACTATAAACTCATGGATGCTCTACTATGGCTGTATGTAGACATGCGGTGGCTGGCGGTAAGTAGAGATGGGCTCATGCGTGTTCGAAATCCCACATGCAGATCCCGCCAGGAAGCAGACACTGCACAAGGCTAAGGATGAGCTCAGGCGTGTTCGCAACTGCATGTGCAGAGCCCGCCAGGAAGTCGACACTGCGGAGCGCTTATCACAAGCAGTGAGATGTTTTCCACGGCTGTAGAGATTGGGAAATGTCTCACTGCCTGTGATTAGCCATGGGCAGTGTCGAGTTCCTGGCGGCTTTGCACGTGCGATTGCGAACACGCCTGAGCTCATCCTTACACACGGCTAATCACAGACCGTGAGACATTTCCCGGTTTGCAACTGCACAGATCAGGAAATGTCTCACTGCATGTGATTAGCCGTGTGCAGTGTTGGCTTCCTGGCGGGATCGGCATGTGAGATTTTGAACGCCCAAATCCATCTCTAACAGTAAAGGATCATTCACACTGACCAAAGCAGTCAGTTGAGCCGTGGTTTTTACGGCCTCGTTGGCCGTCCACTTAAACACATCAATGCAGCCACCCAGGGCTATAAAATTTAAATGGCTTGTTGCATTCGGCAAGTGGTACCACCACAGAACACGGCTCGTTTCTGGCGCAGTGGGTCGGCATTTTGAGGGCCAAAGCGGATGGTGATATGTTGCCTCTTTATTTGCTATAAAACGCCCATTGCAGATCGATTTTCAGAGGGGCAGAAGTATAGCCACATGTATGAACCAGCTTTAGGCTGGGTTCACACTATTGCGAATTGCATGTGGATTTGTTCGCATAGCAGGAGATTGTGGTCGGCTCTCATATTGCCGGAGCCGCTCCGGTGTGAATTACACAGGACACCTGTGCGTATTTTGGTCCGTTATAGGTCAGAATTCATCCCAAGATTCGAGCTGAAATCAGACCTAAAACGTGAATAGCGATGCAGCAGAACCTTGCTGTGAGCCTCTGCGATCTCCAGTATGAACCCAGCCTTGTAGCTGATGTCAGATGGGCAATTCTGCCGCTAGAGACGAATAAGATCCCTAATAAGGCTGCCTAAGTGTCCCTATAGAATTGCTCAATTTATCTGTCACTGATCTCAATTGCTAGCGATGGGAGTCCTATCTAGTTTCAGAGGAAGCCATTTCAAAGCAACAAAACAGGCCGCCTCTTAGCGATCCTGCTGCAGGTGATTTGGAATTGCCAGCAACAGGAGCGAGTTTGACATCAGCGTGAAAAAAAAGGCAGTTATCATACGCAGTGCTTTAGCAAGTTAAATGTAATCCAGGGTTTACATCTACATTTAGGCCTCATGCGCACACACTTTTGAGTTTAAAAATAGTGTGTGGCGTTTTTCTCTGCCCGGGGACCACAGGTGGTGCATACAGCTGGCCTTAGAATTGAATGTCTGTGCGCGGTTGTACTTGTATGATATGTTCCCCAAATGCAGAATGTCGGCATTCAGGGAGACCTCATATGCGCATGCGCGTTCATACCGATGCACAAAAGCGTTGCCATATATTTGAACACAGCCATTCATTTTTATGGCTAGATGAACTTGCCACCTATGACTCCCTGGGCAGAAAAAAAAATGCCTGAATGGTAGACATACATTTTCAGCTAAAGTGTTGTGAAAAGTGAATGGTTTTAGTCCTTCTTTTTTTTTTTTCATGGAAAAGATTTATAAACCATATAAAATGTTTAACAATCGCATGTAACTTTTATAGGGTGGTGGCTTGGTGTAGGAACAGAGGTAGATCTCCTTTGGCTAATTTTCCTTGGTCATGTGATCTGTGGAGTTGCATGACGCAGAGCAGCGGCCTATCATTGAGAAATATCTTGCAGCTCCTCTATGCTTTACATCATGGGTGCCCAACCAGTGGCCCGGGGGCCACATATGGCCCGCGGAGCCCTCTGATGTGGCCCGCGATCTCCTGCTCTGGAATGGAATATAATACTGTTATTAAAGGTTAGTTTATTACTAAAATCACAGTGTATATATGGGCATATCTGTTCTACAGTGGTTACTGGGCTGCTTTCAAACGAATCCGCAGATGCAGAGCAGTTTACCTGCGGGTTACCTGCACTGAATCATAGACTTCTGTAATTACCTGTGAGTTTGGTGAGTTTTCTGAAAGTGCACCAAACCTGTGAAATATAATAGAAGTCTACTGCAAAGTACAGGGAAGCCAAAAGGTACACTGCATTGCACCTGTGGTGCGGGTAAACCGCAGCGCATCAGTGTGAAAGCAGCTTTGGACCCCTTTGACATGGTCAGTCTGATCAATTGGACCCTCCATTTACCTCTAAGGAGTGCCAGACATAATCCGACTTGTGTTCTACCTCCAATACGATCTGCTAAAAAGTATTGTGGGCAGTGCATATGCAGAGCAGACACGGACATGCCATCCACTCGCTCCGCTCATTGTGGCCCGCGACCAGTTAAGTGACCCTCGCTCTTCAAAAGGTTGGGCACCCCTGCTTTTACATGGTCTGCTTAAAGCTCAACTCCAGACAATTTTTAAAATTGAATGTTGGATAAAATGAGAGCGTTACATTTTATGCCAGGTTTCATTTTTGTCTGTGACCCCACTGGGGAGATTTTTCTCCTTTCCTGTTATGCCTGTACAAGGGGTGCAGTCACCACCCAGAGACGAGGGCATTAACAGAAAAATCAAAGGTTCTAACCTTTCCCTCTCCTGATAAAACATAGTTGTCCCCATTTCTGTCCTTAAGCCCTGGTTCACGCTGGTGCGTTGACATGTCAAATCTGCAGCATTTGCCGCAATGGCACCGCCCTAACCGTTTCTGTACTACTTTTTGCGATTTCAGCCAGTGATTTACATTGACATCTGTACAGAAACGATTTACATTGTTAGGCTGCATTCACACTATTACGCGGCGTATTTTGCCGCGATTTGTAAACTTTTTTTTTTTTTTTTTTTTTTTTACAAATCATTTTACATTGATGTCTATGCCGAACGCCGAAAGCCGCCTGAAAAAAAGGGTCCGGGACTTGTTTTCAGGCGGCAGGCGTTTCGGCGTGAGATGTGAACCATCTCATAGACATCAATGTAAATTCGTCCCTCCAGCGGCACGAGCGTTGCGCTTCAGGCGTATATACGCCTAGGTGTGAATGGGCACTTATTCTGGCACAGATGGAGTGTGCTGGGAATGCACACTGAGCTGCCGGCTAGCAGGTATGTGTTTGTTGTTGCAGAAGAGACATGCAACAACGAAGAACTGCCTGCTCAGGCCTCATGTGCACAGCTGCTGGTAAACGGACGTTTAGGAGAAGTTTGGCATTTTTTTTTTCAGCTGCCCCTGAACTTTACCCTATGTTATTTTATCAGTACATGTACACAGGGTCATTTCCAGGCAGTTGAGTTTAGAAGCATTTTTTGGAAAGCAAAAAATGCGTTCAGGACGGATGTTCAAAGGCATTTGAAACGCCAAATGCCTGTAAACTCGTTAACTCGCGGTTAGCTAGGTTTTATTTACAGGCGTTTTTTAATGGAGATAAATTTTGCACTGTTTGAAAAAATAAAAATTGTGGCTAAAAGCGGCGTGTAAACATGGCAAAGCTCACGGTTTTTATACGTCAGTTACTATCTGTCAAGTTAAATCATTCAGGAGAGGTTTCAAAACGCCCCGCGTACATCAAGCCTAATACTTAGGCCCCGTTCCCACAGGGCGGTTTAATCTGGTCCCTGTGCGTGCGCCACCCCCATGTCAACAGAACAGTCCCATGGCTGTCAGTTGGGATGCAGCAGATGCACAGACACAGCCACTGCTCCAAATGTAGACTCCAATGAAAAAAGGTGCATCTAGGAGGCACTGGGACTTTAATATGTGTTTAAAGGGGTTGTAAAGGTATTTTTTTTGTTCCTAAATGGCTTCCTTTACCCTTGTAACTACACACAGTAATGCAAGGCTTTCTCCCTTGTGTGGAGTGTCGTGCTCGCCCCCTCCCTTGGATTACAGGAGAGTCAGGACGCCCACTAACAAACAGCTCCTTTCTCTATCTGCAACATAGAGAGCGCTCAGATATGACTTGAGTCGCACTGAATTGCATGATAATGGAAATCGCATTGTATTCAATGGTGCCCGTTCACATCAATGCGACTCGGCAAAGAGCGATTTTTGGAAAATGTCCCTGTCCTACTTTGGTGCGATTCCAGCAGGATTTTGGCACCATAGAATATAGAAACCATCTCAAAATTCCACTACATAATTGCGCTGAATATCAGATCACAGCAGTGTGAACCTAAGTCTGCTGCAGGTGGAGATACTCTCGGCTAAAAAGGAGAATGTACGATGACCTGATTTGCCCTAAATGACCAGCTTCACATAGAAGTTTTTGGCAGTGTTAATTTTGTTGACTAAAACATTTTAGTCTACTAACTTAATACCATTTTAGTCGACTAAAACAATTGAGATTAATAAAATACGACTAAAACTAAAATGGTATTTTAGTCAAAAGACTAAAATACGACTAAAACTAAAATGGTATTTTAGTCAAAAGACTAAAATGGGACTAAAACTAAAATGGCATTTTAGTCAAAGGACTAATCCCTGTACACACAATCGGAATTTCCGATGAAAAAAATCAGACGGATTTTTTTGTGTGGGCCCCATCAGACTTTTTTCGTCGGTGTTTAGAAATAGAACATGTTTTAGGATTTTTTTTCCCCATCGAAAAAAAATAAATATCGGAAATTCTGATCGTCTATGTGGAACTCCGACGGGGAAAAAAACATGCATGCTCGGAATCAAGTTGACGTATGCTAGGAAGCATTGAACTTAATTTTTCTCGGCTCGTCGTAGTGTTTTACATTTTGGACGGGCGGAATTTGGTCTGACAGTGTGTATGCAAGACAGCTTGAACGGAATTCCGACAGAAAATTCCATCGGATTTTATCCCATCGGAAATTCCGATTGTGTGTACTGGGCATTAGAGTAAAACTAAATTTATTAGCCCAACTGGTAACGTACTTACCTGCAGCCCTGATCCAGTGAGGTTCCCTGTGTGGCTATGCCCTACACTGTACAGCCTTCACAAAGAAAACCTCCGTCTGTCTTCTCTTCTGGTCACGTTTATTCCTATGGGACAAGCCATATTCTGCAGGACTACTGTAGGCCACCAAGAGTAAATTACAGCAAGTTACTTCATGCCGTCTATGTCCTGTTTGGGAGATTTCAGCTTTAAGTGTTATTAACCACTTCAGCCCCGGAAGGTTTTACCCCCTTCCTGACCAGAGCACTTTTTACAATTTGGCACTGCGTCACTTTAACTGGTTATTTGTCCGGTCATGTAATGCTGTACCCAAACAAAATTTGTGTCCTTTTTTTTTTTTTTTCCAAAAATAGAGCTTACTTTTGGTGTTATTTGATCACCTCCTGCGGTTTTTATGTTTTGCGCTATAAATAAAAAAGAGCAAAAATTTTTGAAAAAATAACTATTTGTTACTTTTTTCTATAATACATACAAATTTCTTCATCAGTTTAGGCCAATATATATTGTACATGCTTTTGGTATACCAAAAAAAATAATAATGCATTGGTTTGCACAAAAGTTAAAGCCTCTACAAACTATGGGAAAGATTTATGTCAATTTTATTTTTATTTTTTTACTAGTAATGACGGTCAACTGTGATTTTTAGCGGTATTGCGACAGACAGATCGGACACTTTGACACATTTTTGGAAACGTTGACATTCACACAGCGATCAGTGCTATAAAAGTGCACTGATTAGGCCCCTTTCACATGTGCGGACCGTATGTCCCAGGGCTCAAGTCCTGCGGGAACGTGTGGGAACGGCGTCCCTGCACTTTTTTCACAGTGCCGAGCTGCCTAAGCCAATCCTTCACTAAGCGGCGATGCCCAGCTCGAGTCACTGTCAGGGGCAGGCGAACCTTAGTAATCCTTTACTAACTTGCTTAAGTTCTTTCTAAATCCCGCGATAACACGCGGCAGACCTCCGCAATGTCTCCTGGGAACAATGACAAAAGCTCCCAGGAGACATTGCGGCATCGAGGTAGTGACAGAATACCCGCACACTACCCGATGAATTCATATACAGGAAGCGGCCAGTAACAAAGGATTACTAAGGTACAGTGGATAGAAAAAACATGCGGTTTTTAGTAATTATGCATATGAGCGTATCAATTTTTTTTTTTTTTTGTGGGGGAGTGGATCTTGGGTGGGAGTTCCCACACTTTTTTCCCCAGGACTTGACCCCTGGTATGTCCACATTTTCATCCATCCGTTGCGGATGCAACCGGGACATACATTGGTCCCTATGTGATTGCGGGTGTCAGCGGATGACCATCCGCTGATACCCGTAATCGCCCACCTCCGCAAAGCTCCGATTTTTCGGACGGAAGAAAATCCTATTTTTCTTCCGTCTGGCAGATTGGTATCGGGTGAACACGGACATACTGTCCGTGTTCATCCGATTTCCACCCCTCACCCACCCATAGGGGAGAGCGGAGGAAAGACAGGGCGGTCCCTGCACAGTGTGCGGGGACCGCCCTGTCAGCCGACGGCTCAGCGGGGATTTTACAGAGGATCCCCGCTGAGCAAAGCGGACACACGGAGGCGGATCATTACCCGTGGGAAAGGGCCCTTACTGTGTAAATGTCACTGGTAGGAAAGGGGTCCACACTAGGGGGTGATCAAGGGGTTAAATGTGTGTTCCTTTTTTTTTTTTTGTTCTCTTTATTGGTTTTCTTCATCTTATAAAAAAAACAGGTTACATCCATATTAATCCATATAATTAAAATCTCTTATTTCATATATATCTTAACCTTTTCACTTTACCCTATTGATTATATTTTCAGTCGGGAACTGGTTAGTCTTGTTTTGTTTTTGTTTTTTTTGGGTTAAAAATAACAAACGTCATACTTATCTGCTATGTATAATGGTTTTGCACAGAGCAGCCCAGATCCTCCTCTTCTTGCCAGCTCTCCTGGCCCCTCCTATATTGTGTGTGTATGTGTATATATGTGTGTGTGTGTGTGTGTGTGTGTGTGTGTGTGTGTATGTATGTATGTGTATATGTATGTGTGTGTGTATATATATATATATATATATATATATATATATATATATATATATATATATATATATATATATATATATATATATATATAAAAATATACTGGGCTTTGTGTGGGTATTATACCAGTTATTGTACACCTATGCTTGGGTTTGTGTGGGCATTATAACACCTATTGTATACCTGTACGGGACTGCGTGTGTGTATTATAACATATTGTTGTTTTTCTGTACATGGTCTAGTTAAGGTTATATAAAGCGTCTATGACCTTGATAAGTCTTTGGGCCTGTTCATTGTGTGTGTGTGTGAGTGCTGCTGTCATATCCTTTTGCTGATTCCAGGTTTAAAACTGCTAGTTCAGGTCAGGACAATCCTCGCATCAGATTTATTCTTGTGGACTTGGCTGGATATTTGTTTGGTGCAGGTCATTTATTGACAAAGAACTACATATACCAGCCATCCTCGAGACAGAACATGATTACAAGGCATAAAACAGTATATGGCAGCAGCAAACCTAAACATCATAAACTTTTACTGAAATTGGCAAGGGAAGATTTATCAGTTAATTGCAAGTAGGTGACCATACTCCAGTGTGACATACGGTAGTACCGTGGATTGCGAGCATAATTTGTTCCAGTAACATGCTTGTAATCCAAAGCCCTTGTATATCAAAGCAAGTTTCCCCATAGGAATCAATGGAAACTCAGATACAGTGGAACCTCGGATTGCGAGTTACGCAGATAACGAGCGCTTCGCAATACAAGCAATTTTTTTTTTTTTTAAATCTTGACTCGGTTTGCGAGTGTTGGGGGGGCCCCCCCACCTCTGGCCACATGCGGTATTGCATGCCATAGAAGTCAATGTGGAACAAATTATTTGTGTTTCCATTGATTTCTCCTTGAACGGATTATGCTCCTAATCCAAGGTTCCACTGTAATTTGTTCCATTGTCACTTTTAGTGTATGCAGTACCGCATGTGACTAGAGTTGGGGGGGCGCCGGAACCACACGGAGTGTTTCCGAGCGTCACCGTCGCCCCAGCATCTCTGGCCACATGCGGTACTGCACACCCCAAATACTTGAATTCTGCACGGCTTGAAGACAACGTTCACAAATCGAGTCGGGATAAAAAAAAAAAAAAGAAACCGGCTCGTAAGCCGCGGTACTCGCATTCCGAGGTTTTACTGTATATACGGAAAATTGGCTTAAACCTGTGACCCTCTTGGGCCTGCTGGTAATGAGCTGTTGGTATTTTGCTGCTTTGTCGTCAGACTGACCACAAATATATTCATCATTGTGAGAAAAAAGACATGCACATTTCACACACATTGGTTTGTACTTGATGCAATGCTGTATCCTGGCCTAGGGCAACAAGGCCCAGGCCTAGGGCAACAAGGCCCAGGCCTAGGGCAACAAGGCCCAGGCCTAGGGCAACAAGACCCAGGCCTAGGGCAGCACTTTGCAGGGGGGAAGCACGGAAAGAGTCACCACTGGCTTGTGCTACACTTCATGGGACGGACTGAGCTGAGGGGCAAATTAGTCTAGCGCCCCCATAAAGTAGCCGCACTGCTTCCGGTATGCGGGCAGTTGGCATTCTGTAACTGTGGGGGGAGGGAGGGTGCTGCTTCTAATTTTGATTGTCCTATCATCCTGGACCACAAACTTCCTCACTGTGCTTTGTTTTCTCCTATACCATTGGCATGGTTATATCTTCTTAGTCCTCTCCATAAAATGATCAGAAATTTGTCCTTAAAGTAGAACTATAAGCAACACTTTTTTTTATTCTATTTTGGATAGAGTAAGCGAGGGTTATAGCCCCTGTCGGTTTATTTTTTACCATCCCTGTCCCATTGCAGAGATTTCCCTTCACTTCCTGCCCCATATCCAAACAGGAAGTAAGAGGAAATCTATACAAATTAAGGGAATCCATTGTGCCCGTCTCCCAGAACTAGTGTCCCCACTCAAATTTCAGGGCGGGTCTTAAACAGCAAGGGGTGTGGCCTTAACAGGAAGGGGTGGGTCATATTTAAATTGGGGGTGCACAAGTTTAGTCAGGCCTAGGGCAGCACAAACCTTAAATACACTACTGCTCTGATTCCACCATGTATTCATACCTATTAACTGCCCTTTTCATCTCCCTCTTGACTTACACACCTGAAGAACCTCCATTTCAAAGCTTGTGCCTTTTTTAAATAGTATAGTGCTCATAGAGCAGCAATTACATGGACATAATGATGAATTTAGTGAGGTCAGAACACCCAGTAATGGTGAAAGAAAATTACTGATTGGGGAGTAAACAACTCACTGCATCCACAGAAGAAATGGCTTTCTGTTAAATCAATCTTGGGGGGGAAAAAAAGCTTTTACAGCTATTATACTATTACATAGTTGGAAGTCTGTGTCACAAAGTTTCAGCCCAAATTTTGACATATTTTCTAGTTTTGTAAGTGAGAAAAGGTGAAACTGGAAAGCACCTGAAATACTAGAACAATAGAGGATTGTGCAATCTGTTGGCAAGGCATTCACTATGGGTTCAGTGGTTGTGGCCTTTAGAAAAGCTAAAAATGTTTTTTGTTTGTAGGTCATCTGGCTTTGGATCTCCATGTTAAAGTTGTTTTAAAGGCAGAAGTTTTTTTTTTTTTTTTTTACCTTACTGCATAGAATGCAGTAAGGACAAAAACCTACATGCAGCTCCCCCCGCATTCTCCCCTTTATACTTACCTGAGCCTGATCTTGATCCAGCGATGTGCATGAGAGGCTCTCTACTCTCTCCCTCTGCATTGGCTCAGATACAGCAGCAGGAGCCATGGGTCCTACTGCCAGTCACAGCCAGTGATTAGGGAGCTGGGCTCGAGTGCAAGCACAGATGAGTAACCCCATAGCAGGCAGCTTGCTATGATGGCATTTGAGGGGGGGAGGGGAGGAGCCAGGAGTGCTGGCAGGGGACAGGAGAAGAGGAGGATCGGAGATACTATGTTTAAAACGGGTAAGTAAAAACGTATTTGTTGTTTTAATAAAAAAAAAAAGCCTTTACAATCACAGGGGTGCCCAACCTTTTGAAGAGCGAGGGCCACGTAAGCAACTTGAGCCACATTGAGCGGAGCGGACGGATGACAGGTCACGGCTACTCTATAGGTCCTCCGATCCGCCCAGATGGAATGGGACAAATTCCCTTTTTGTTTTTTGGATTGGAGGTAGGCGAGCGTAAACGGCAATCTGTCGCTATGTAGAGGTTAATTGAGGGTCCTATTTGGTTGGGCTGATGATGTGAAAAGGGACTAAGACTGCTTTCACCCTGATGTGCTGCGGTTTACCCACAACGTGGGTGCAGCATAATGCACCTGTGTCTATCCTGCGGGTTAGCTTAACTTTGCCCTAGACTAGCTGTAGAGAAAGCATCGGCCTATGGGGCTCTGCTCCGCAGCCGCTTTCTTCCTCTACCACCACCATTCACAACACTGATGCTGCAGTATGGCGAGTTGGCAACCTGCGATCTGGGCTTGTCAACCCACCATTCCAGAGCAGGAGGTCGCGGGCCACATCAGAGGGCTCCGCGGGCCACTGGTTGGCCACCCTTGCTTTAAGGTTTCTTTACATAAAAATGTAAAGTGATTCTGTAGTCAGAACAAGCATTAAAAGACAATGCTATACCATGATCATTGTTTAGTATTCTAAAATCTGTTGTATGACAGTCTACAAGTACAAAATCCAGTTACTATGCGATGCACAAGCCTCGTAAAGTAAACCAAATAACTTCCTTTACCATTTGTATAGTAATTCAAATCCTCCTTTGTGTCTCACACGCTCCCCCTCCCAGACACTGCAGATCACAGTTGGAGGGTTTCAGTAAGAGAAGCAGTGCTGCCATTACAAAAAGCAGCGAGCAGAACTATGTGTGGATAGGGGTTGCAAAACTTATACCGTGTTTTTTTTAAAGCAGAGGTCTGCCCACCACTGCAAACATTTAAAGTCAGCAGCTACACACACTGTGGCTGCTGGTTTTTAATAATAGGATACTTGCCTGTCCTGGAATCCAGGGATGTTGGCACAGCAGCTGATGTTTCTATCAGGTGCTGCCACCGCCATTGCGGGTGAGGGAACCCAGCCCTATACACAGGGGGTCAGTGAGGCCTAGTCTCAGTAACAGTTTGCCAGGTCATTGAAGAGATCATCTGACGGCAGTGTGACAAGCGTATAATTGAGACCTTTTTGAATAAGTCAGAGCTTATTTCCCAAGTAGGTAGAGCAAAGACCATAAAAGCCTGCCATATAAAGGTAAGGTGGAGATAGAGGGAGATTATTCCATATCAAGCTTCTCTGTACAGTACCAGTTTTAGCTTGTTTTTTTACATCAAAAATGCTTGGCACTGTAGAGGAAGTGCATTTTTTGAGTATGGCTCTACGACAGATAAAGGGCCAGCGGCAGAATGTCTCAGGCTATTTCGAGGTGGGCTGACCTCCCAGTGAACCATAGCCAAATAGTATTAGCAAAGGATCCTTTTGGGATGGAACGCTGAGCAGCCCCATAAATAAAGCAGATGACCTAATCCCAGTAGTCAGAAATAGGTGGGCACAACCAAAGGTGATGAGTAAGGGAAGGTCTATAGGAGCTGCGTAATGGACAGGTAGCTAACTGAGAATTGTCCTTTGCTAAAATAAACTGGATAAATGCTCTGTGGATAATATTCAATTGTAATTCTCTCCATGTCTCCTTGGTTACAAGCTTCAGAACTGTATTGTAACTACTGATAAGTTTATCAGCAAATGTATTATCTGGAAAATATATTCTTCAATTAGACACCAAAGAAGAGGTTTTGTGAAGCTTAAAAGAGTTGTAAAGGCAGAAGGTTTTTTATCCTAATGCATTTTATGCATTAAGATAAAAAGCCTTCTGTGTGTAGCAGCCTCCTTAGCAACCCCTAATACTTACCTGAGCCCCCTCTCTGTCCAGCGTTGTCCACAAATTCCTCTGCTGTCTGGGGCTCTCCCCCTGATTGGCTGAGACACAGCAGCGGGTCCCACGGCTATCGATCAAAGTCGGTTAGCCAATCGAGGGAGAGAGGGGCAGGACTGAACAGCAGCTCCGTGTCTAAATGGACACTCGGAGCTGCAGCTCGGGTGCCCCCATAGCAAGCTGCTTGCTGTGGGGGCACTCGACAGGAAGAAAGGGGCCAGGAGCCGCAAAGTGGGACCGGAGAAGAGGAGGATCCGGCTGCTCTGTACAAAACCAACTTTAAGTTAAGAGGCTGGTAGATGTCTGAGATAAAGTAGGCTCTTTTCTGAAGCAAACGGTCAATCAAGGATAGCTGAAATCTCTTGGCCTTACCTGCCATAATATGGAAATATTAGATAATGTTCGTTCTGACTTGCTTTAACAAGTTGAGGACACTGGACGTGCTACACACACCCAAAAAATAGTCCTCAAGGTACACAGGATGCGTGTATCTCACGGCTAATATATTAAAGCCGTAGAGCTACATTGACTTTACAAATAATACATAATAGCATGTAAGGACAAAAAAAAGATTGCAACAGTCAAACTCTCCAGCATATTATCCTATGTGCACACGTAGGCTGGTATCAACTGTTTTTGGCTGTGGCGTTTTCTGGCTGAAAAAAACCCCAAAACTAGTGGGTTCTGAGAGGAGTTTTAATGCTGTTTTTAGCTGTAAAAATGCGGCACATCAATGTTTTTTAACGTTTTTCGTCCAAGTTAAACGCTATTGCAAAAAGGTTGAAAAACTCACTGCAAAGCTACTGGCGTCTTTATAGCGTTATTATAATGTCCAGTGTGCATGAGGTCTTAAAGTGATACTAATGTTATATACATACATACATACATACATACATACATACATACACACAGCCCAGATCCGCCTCTTCTCGGGTCCCTCTTCGGTGCTCCTGGCCCCTCCCTCCTGTCGAGTGACCCCACAGCAAGAAGCTTGCTATGGGGTCACCTGAGCCAAACCGCTGCACTGTTTTCATTCTAACACTGAGCCGTGGCCCTGCTCCGCCCCCATCTCTCTTCTCATTGGCTCCCGCTGCTGTCAAAGTCAGTTAGCCAATCAGGAGAGACAGACTTCCTGGCTATCGTGCTAAATCAACAGGAAGCTATGATGCGGAGGCAAAGCATTGGGTGGCCATGGAAATGGAGGATTCTGGGGACACGGCTAAAAGCTGGTCGTGGATCACCACAATTCTGCCGAGGGACCTAGCTGCCCACGCCACATTGGGCAGCACCTTACTGGTGGTTAGGGATGCCTTTCGGCACTCCTCTGTGGCCCCGATGCCCTCTCCTATGGTGCCGGTTCTGGGTAATCCGGACTTCGCAAAGGGGATTCAGAATCCTCATTTTAAGCGCCTGGTAGCTGGGAATCGGCTTCGCTTGTGTGACTTTTTGGGGCCTAGCGGCCTCTTATCAGCAGCTGGGGTGTTGGCTGCTTACTCCCCTTTGGACTTCTGGAGCGGCCTGCAGTTGCGCAACTTTCTGCGGGGATGCCTACGGATTCCGGGTATCTCCCATCAGCTTACTGACCTAGAACGAGTCTGTCATTTATTCCATATTGATTCAACCAGCGGAAGTGTTTATTCTATCGTTCCTTTCGAGGTGGGAGGCGGATCTTGTCCCCCGTTTCACTGACCCACAGAGGGAGAAGATTCTCCATTTTGCGCAGAAGTTCTCCATGGCTACCAGAATTCAAGAGACCTGCTATAAAATCATGACTCAATGGTATAGGGTGCCCACCAACCTGCACCGTTTTTTCCTGCAGGTCCCGAGCGTGTGTTGGCGCTGTGGCGCCGCGGAGGGGACGATGTTACACATTTTTTGGGCCTGTCCCAAACTCCTTCCTTTCTGTCTCAAGGTGACTCGCACGATCAAGCACTTGACTGACGTCTCTTTGGAGGGCAACCCCGCAGCATGTCTGCTTCATCTCTCCGAACGCGCCCCATACGGAAATATAAGGCCTCCCTTACCATCCAGCTGCTGAATGCTGCCAAGGCATGCATCCCTCTCTGTTGTAGATCGGAGAATCTGCCGGCGAAGTCCTTGTGGTTCTCTAAAGTGAATGAACTAAGAGACATGGAAGATCACACGGCCACCTTGCACAACAGGAAGGAGACCTTTTGGGAGACTTGGAGATCCTGGCAGCATTTCATCTACATGGACGAGTATCTCTGTGAAGTAGCAAGGTCTAGTTGACCCACAGGGCTTGCCTCCTGGTCGGGGGATTCTCTCCCACCCTTCTGTATCTTATTCTCTCGTTTCCCCCCCCTCTTTCTCTGGCCCCTCCCTCCTTATTTTATGGCTGGTTCCTGGCCCTTTCCCCCTTCCCCCCCCTCCCCTCCTCTCTACCTCTCTTTTAGCTGATGCTCCTTCCCCATAGCTACCTTCCAGTCATGGACTTTTTTGCTTAGAAACTGTATTATCCCATGAGCACCAATCACTCTGTGGGCCTTTTGTTTGGGCCCATCTGGTTGTTGGTTTGCTTTGCTCCCCAAACTGTTATTAAAATACAAAATTATACTGTATTGTATAGCACCATATGCACTTCTAGAGGTTTTTGGTCATATAATCATCTGTTTGGTCGCCTCTATGGCCTTGTACGCGGCTCCGGTCTCTTTGACCTGCCATTTGTACCTTATTCACAGTATACGTCACCACCGGCTCTCTTCCTCACGCATTACGTGGCTGTACACGCCACTTAATCATTGGATTGGTGGTATTATTTACCATCATCATTCACGGATTCATTAATAATCACTCGGCTCACCCCCCACCTCCCTCAGCCGTCTGTTGATGGTTGGTAGGGCAATTATTTGATTAGGAGTGATACATTGTTTCATAGGGATTATCAGATTTAATGTAGATTGATTTATATTTGTTTTTATATATTTTAATATTTTATTTTAAGAATTTTATAAGCAAGCGCCATTACTCTCCCTTTTAACAATATTGTACTGGTGTGTGAGCACTATCTTTGTTGTGGCTGCTGCTTTAGTTTTAGTTTAAAATGTATTTATATTATAGTCTGACTACTCTAGATAGTGTGGTTTTGCGCATTAGTTCCCCCCATTAACCGCTACTGAATGTTGATGCTGTATGTATTTTGTACCGGTTGATAGCCGTACTGTTTTTTCTGTTTGAAAATAAATGATTTATAAAAAAAAAGAGGGAGCTATGGTAAGTATTAGGGGGGCTGCTGCACACAGTTTTTTTTTTTTTTTCTTAATGTAAAGAATGCATTAGGATAAAAAAACCTTCTGCCTTTACAACCACTTTAAAGTGTAAAGCCCCTTTCACATGGGGTGTACTTCGCTGGGTCAGGCAGCTAATCCCCACTGAGCAGGCGAATGTCTTGTCTGTCTCCACTTTGCTTATGCAGAGCGGACAGAGACACAGCCGTTGTCCTTTATGGGCGGTTAGATGTAAACAGACCGCCTGTCCGTTTACACCTGACAGCTATGCGTTGACACCCGACGCTCAATAGAGGGCAATGAATGGTCCAATAGGGTCTACCTAAAAAACTGACAGGCGGAGCCGATCAGTCTGCCTGTGTGAAAGGGGCCTTACTGTGCTTCTTTTAAAAAAAAATCAGGAATAGTGGCCTACTCAAAAAAACTAAATCTGGTTTAGATATTAACCCCTTTACGCCAGCGACCTCAAGCCCTTTAATGGGGTTTCGGGTGGTGGGAGGCGGGGCGGGTTTTTTAGTTATGTTCTTGCAGTCGCACGATCAGAAATCTCCCGATCACAAGTAGTGATCAGGAGCTTTCTGTTAGCTGCAGGCAACTGTCCCAGGAGTGCACGGGGTGCCGAATATTTGCGTACTGTCGACGTGAAGGCCTCAAGCAGCCTTCTTTGATTTATCTTGGCAAACAATTACAACAAAAATATACAGTATCTACTGTGTGTGTGTATGTATATATAATGTATTACACACACACACACAAACACACACAATATATATACATACATATATATATATATATATATATATATATATATATATATATATATATATATATATATATATATATATATATATATATATTCATATATATTCAAAGGAGCAGGTGGAAGAAATGCCATAAAATATGGTATTCTCCTGTGTAGTTAAGAGAAGTATGGGTTTTATTTTTGATTCATACTTGCCTCGGTGGATAGAGCATCAGACCAATGCTCCATCTGTCATCTGTCCCCTGCCGTCTCTGCACTGAGAACCAAGCCACCGAACACTATCAATGGCTCGGTTCTCACAGATCCCCCTAGAGGAACTCTGCTGACTGCCAGTCAGCGTCTTTCCTCTCTGATACTCCATGTTCATTGTAGTGCTGAGCTGGGGAGGGGCTGCCTCAGCGGCTCTCTGAGACTGCCATCAATCAGGCTAGCTGGAGGATCCGAGTTTTTTCTTGTCGGTTTTTTTTTCTCACCCTACAGGGGAGACATGTACCACACTTGTGGAACCCTTTTAGATTTTTAAAGATCTTAATCTGTTTGGGAGGATCCAGAGCATTCTGCACAAGTCGGTTCCTGAGATTTGGTGCCTTTCTGTAGATGAAAGAAGGCCTGTTAGGTATTATAGTTTTCAAGATTTTGTCTGATTGTAGGATGGGCCAGTGTTTTCTTATTATGGTTTCAAGGTCCTTGTGCTGTATATTATATCCTGTTAGGAAGGCCACATCTATAGGCGTATTTAGCCCCCATTGCCACACCTTTTGTTTGGGTAAACAAAAGCCAAACAAAAGGCGTGGCAATGGGGGCCAAATATGCCCCCAGTGTAGCTAACATCTTTTTAAACCATTGGGAGGCTGAACGAATACACAGCACTCAAATGGTAAATCTTAAACTGTACCGTAGGTACATAGATGATATCTTAATCATCTGGCGAGGTACAGAAGAACAACACTGGCCCAGTGTGGTACATGTCTCCCCTGTAGGGTGAGTAAAAAAACCGACAAGAAAAAAGTTGATTTCACCTCTACATCAAATGGAACAAGGCACCATATAATACAATTAATTACATGCAACAGCACTCATGTGATGTATGTCAAAAACAATATGTAGGAAGAACCACTAGGGAATTGCATGTCGGGATCCGTGAACATATTGCCAATAT
The DNA here is from genome assembly GCF_905171775.1 of Rana temporaria. Taxonomy (NCBI): domain Eukaryota; kingdom Metazoa; phylum Chordata; class Amphibia; order Anura; family Ranidae; genus Rana; species Rana temporaria. The sequence continues at coordinate 240,549,409 of NC_053493.1, read as the reverse complement.
AAAAAAAAGGGTTCAATAAACAAAGCGTTTCGAGACACTTTAGGGACCACCACAATAGAGATCCCACATGTATGATGTTTTATGCAATTGACAAGTTAAAAGGTCATTGGAGAGGAGAAAATAAGAAAATTAAAGTATCACAAAATGAAACCCGTTGGATCTTCGAGCTTGATACCCTTCAACCTTCGGGTATGAACATAGATTTGGACTTCAACTATTTCCTGACCAATTTCTAATAAGGCTACTATATTTTCTTTTAATCCATCTTCCAGAGATTTATTAACAGAAAATATTTAAGTAATTCTTCCCATTGCGAAATATATATCCTATTTTTCCTCCATTTACTTTTAGAATTTACAATACAATTCTCATATATTTTAATCCTAGTGAGAGAATATATATTCTCTCACTGGGATACCCCTAAGTTTACATATATACTTTCATTTTTATTTATTTTATTATTATTTTTTCAGCTTCCTTTTAATAATGATTTTAATATTAACATAGAGAAGGCATATATATATGCTATTATAGGGGTCTATTAATAGGTTATTAATAGGGAATTATTTATTTCTATAGCTGTATTTCATACCTTTAGCATATATATATGTTTTCTCTATTTTACCTAGACATATGTTTTATATGACTCCAAAGATGTCCCATCAAGATGTATCGCTAACTGTTTCAATCTCTGTGTAAATAAGTATGTTTGTTTTTATAAGGTTTTATAAGCAAGTTGCACAATAAATGTAATTACATTGCATCCGACTCGTAAGGCTGCATTGAAACACAATCACAAAAACACTGAGCTACAGTCTATAAAAATCTTAGAGAAAATGGCGGCGATGACCTGTATCAGGCTCTGCAAAACCTTACTAAAATGGCCGCTGTCCATAGATATCCGTGCGAACGGGCTTTGGTCCTCAAAATCAAGCCCAGGACGCAATGTAATGATAAATAGAAAGTGAGAGTGACGGTCAGGGCGCTCCAGATGACGTCGGATGATGAAACCGGTCGAGCAAACAGACGCCTGTCACTACACACTTCCGACAAAACATTTTTATCCACTGCTTGTTTAATCTGCCAAATTGTGAGTACCTAGTTTTACTAATAAAGGCAAATGGTTTTAAATGGTATCGCACTATTGGGATTCCTCTCTTTTTGCATATGAGCCAACATTTGAAACCTCAGCAGCAACACAGGGGGACGAGAAATTGCCAGAGTGCCGCACAGGGCATACACTGTAAAAGCTTTTTCACCCCAAGAGGGGGTGGAGGATCTGGTGAGTGCGGGCCACATCAGAGCACAGCAGAAGGGGGCACTGTGTGGAACACGTCAACAGTGTTGATTTTGGCACAAAGCACTTTTTATGCAACATCCAGCACTCTCTTAAAGAGAACACAGTTGCACATGGACTATATTTTTAGCACCATTCACGGGCACTTTTGTATTTAAACTTATCTCGCATCACTTATTTAATTCTTTGTTTTTATTCTTTATTTATATTTTTTTGCATATTTATGGTAAATTTTGAGCATTTTATTTTAATTTATGTTCACATTCACCTAATTAGAATTTGCTAGGCTGGCGCCAACTCTACAATAATTTTATATATATATATATATATATATATATATATATATATATATATATATATATATATATATATATATATATATATATATATATATATATATATATAATATTTATGACATTTAAAACCCACAAGCCAATGGGCCCCCCGTAGGGTTTCACCGAACCCCCCTACCCTTGGGGACTGGATTTGTGAAATAGATAAATATGTAATGTTCGAAAACAAACTTACTTATGCAACACGCAACACTTTTCAGAAGTTTGAAAAGATGTGGAGAAAATGTACAGATGCATCAAGTTCTAATTTTAATTTAAATCTATAATTAAGATTGGGTATATTTTTAGTGGACTGGGAAGGCATGTCAAAGAAAAGAAATGACATGAATAGACAAGTTTTCTTATATTATTTGCTCTGGAGTATCTCTGTATATCTGGGAATATTCTGAGAAGAATTATGCCGCGTACACCCGATTTGGGCTTTTGCCCAGCCAAATCACATCGGAATTCCATCGGAGAAATATAGAACATGTTCTATATCTAAACTCCGATGGAATTTTCGATGAAAAAACTCTGATGGGGCTACACACGATCAGAATATCTGATGGAAAAAGTCCATCTGACTTTTTCCATCGGAAAATTCCGATCGTGTGTACAAGGCATAAGATGTTGTATCAAATGCACTAATGATATTGTTTAGAATGGTGATTTGACGCTCTTTTCTTTCTTTTCTTTCTATCTATCTATCTATCTATCAAAATATAATTGGGGGTCGACCGATATGGGTTTTTCTCTGGCCGATGCCGATATTTGGAAATCGGGAGGCGGCCGATGGCCGATATGTGTGGCCGATATGTGTTGCCGATTTTTGCGGCCGATATTTTAGGGCCACTTTTTTTTCCCCTCATCTCAAAAAACCTAGGGTGGAGAGGTAGGGTGCAGCCTGTCAGTGCCACATCGGTGCCACCTCATTAGTGCCCATCAGTGCCACCTCATCAGTGCCAACCAGTGCATCACCTCATCAGTGCCAACCAGTGCATCACCTCATCAGTGCCAACCAGTGCATCACCTCATCAGTGCCAACCAGTGCATCACCTCATCAGTGCCTCACATCAGTGCCCACCAGTACAGCCCAATGTCATTCACTGCCACCTCATCAATGCCCACCAGTGGAGCGCTCCAGGCTCCGTTCCATCTCCTAGCACAAGAGAGCTCCATTGTCCCTGGCCCTGACGTGCTGCCCCGCCTCTGCCTACAATCCTCAGAATGCAGAGCGGGCCTGTAACAGCCAATCGGCGGCCGCTGCCGACATCCTCCACTGTAAAAAAAAAAAAAACGTCCCCTGACGTGTTGCCTCTGCCTACAAGCCCCCGAGAATGCAGCGCGTGTCGGCAGTTACCGGGAAAGGCCGCAGCTTCGGCCTAGCTCCGGAGCCGTGGCACCGCTAGCGGCCATGTTTAATATCGGACTAATTTGGGAAAAAAATCGGCCGATGACGATTTCTCCAAAACGGACAAATATCGGCCGATATATCGGTCAACTATATATATATATATATATATATATATATATATATATATATATATATATGTATGTATGTATGTATGTATGTATGTATGTATGTGTGTGTGTGTGTGTGTGTGTGTGTGTGTGTGTGTGTGGTATGTATGTATGTGTGTGTGTGTGTGTGTGTATATATATATATATATATATATATATATATATAATATATATTAGTGTGTTTTAAGGTCCTAAAGGCTGAGAAATCCTAAAAAGAAAACTTAAGTGGTTGCTAGACAATTCTGTAAACACACAATGCATACAAGCAGAGTATTTGAACATGTAGTCTACATATGTCGCACAGACTGTTACATTTGATGTTTATAGACAAGCAACTAATGTCATCTGTCAGTTTTGTCAGTACACGTACTTTATGCACATCTACTGTATTTGTACATGAAAGTTTGTATTACAGGGAGTGCCACTAGTACTGTACGTCATCATTTCTTGTCACTTACTTAATACCTCCTATGGCAAATATGAAAATAAACCTGCTATTTAAAATTTACACTTCATTTCTACTTCACAGTATTGCAAGAGTGGTGCGTGTCTATGGATCAGAACTCCATAGACACTCACAGTGGGTCTTAGCCCCCCCCCCCCCAGCTTTCTCCTCACTGCATCTCTTCCTATTTACACAGGGACTCTGCAGCAGCAGGAGCCATTCGCTCCTGCTGCTGCAGAGTCCCTGTGTAAATAGGAAGAGAGGGTAGAAGAGGAGAGAAGGTTATCCTCAAGAGTTCCCATCTATGCTCGCCCTTTCCACCCTGCTCCTCCAAAAAGCCATACTACAGCTTCTAGGGGGCAGGCCTTTCAGTCATCCGCCCGTCCTCCATTCATAGATCGTGGTTCATTCATAGTAGTTGCAGCACCAAATTTTATGAATGGGGGAGCTGTGTGAAAAGGGCAGGCATAATTGGGCACTCTTGATGAGAGTTTATGACAGCCCCTCAGTTATATTAACCCCTACCGTGCCAGAAAATTACAGGCATTGGAGGATGGAAGGTATTCTTGAACTAGAAGACAAAAGTGAAAGAAATACTCTTAAGGAGTCAGCATCCAAAGATATTTTGAACAAGTTCATGCTCCCAACTTTGTCGGAACAGTTTGGAAGGTCCCTTCCTGTTCCAACATGACTGCGCACCAGTGCATAAACACGGTCCATAAAGATACAGATGAGTGATTTTGGGGTGGAGTCCTGAATTCAACCTGATGGAACACCTTTTGGACAATTTAGAGTAGAGACTGCGAGCCAGGCCTTCTCGTCCACATCAGTGCCTGACCTCACAAATGCACTTCTGGAAGAAAGTGCCTTGGGGCCTATTCACACCAGAAACTGCACTTAACTGCGTGTTTTTGACTCCATGTTTAAATGCATTTGAAGCGTGCTTGACATGCGCTTAATGCACGCTTTAATGCATTTTGCACTGCATTTGCAGTGGAATATTTCTATATATTTTCGGGCTTTGCTTTCTCGGCCTAAAGGGGCACAGTGTGGGCATTTGTAGCGGGCTCCCTGCATTCATGGTGTGGAAAAGTACAGCATGCTCCTAATTTTTAATTTTTTTACTGCGCTAAACTGCTCTGCAATGATGTGAACTATGCCCATAGGATTACCTTAATTTTGGTCTGTCTATACAGTTTAAAAAGGCACCCACCTGCATTCAATGTGAAAAGGCCCTAATACGAAGGTGACCACATTTTTAAATGCCACCTTGGGGACATATATAAATATATATAATTTATTTTAATTTTTTTAGAAAAAATTTCTACAGCGTATATATGCCGTGTATGCAGGGCCGAAACAACTAATCGATTATGAAATTAATCGATTACAATTTTCATAATCGATTAATCGGCCAGTAACTTAATGGAGTTAAAAAAACTAAAATTAGCCATTTATAGCACAAAAAAGCAAATCGATACTGTAAATATTACTTTCACTGTCCCACGGGAATAAAATGAACCCCTTACATTACGATTATTTGCTCTTTTTGTACTTTAGTTTTTTTAACTCCATTATGTTACTAAACATCTCAGGCCTGGGTTCCCATCTCTGTTTTTTGGTGCTTTTTGCAGAAACACACTACAGTTCATTTACATGTTTTCCTAGGGGACACGTTCACATCCATGATTTTTTTTTTTTAGCTGCTATGTATTTGGAAAGGGCAAGGACTTTTTAACGCAAAACGGTGCTATTTCTTTATCGTACATCACGGGACACAGAGCAGCATAGCCATTACATATGGTTATATAGTGTACCTTCAGGTGATGGACACTGGCACTCTCCGACAGGAAGTTCCCTCCCTATATAACCCCCACCCATAGTGGGAGTACCTCAGTTTTTTCGCCAGTGTCTTAGGTGTTGGTGCACGTTGAAGGTTGTGCCTGCAGTTTGTCCTTGGGACCAGGGCCAGCCGACCGGATCCGTCCAAGGTGCTTCATAGCCAAAGTGGACGGTACCCGGGCCCCAATTCGTGGATGGGGTTTTGCCTATAATGCCTCTCCTTGGAGGGCTGGACTCTGGGTTCCAGGACTGGGTTTTTTAACCTATGAATACCTGCTGCCAGTAGTGCTGTATAGGTCCAGGTGTGTGGTGTTCCTGACTTGGACCCCGGTCCCTGAAGGTCTATGACCATACCCACGGTGAAGGGGGAAGATTGGGCCTCTTGCATGAGCAATACCCTGCGGCGTGGAAAGGTAAGCGGGGGGCCTACGGAACTTGGTTTGTCAGTGGGCTCCCCACAGGGGACTCTGGGGAAAAGCCTTTTTTATGCCTCTGTGCATGGGCTAAAAGAGAAACCACAAAGTCTGCATGACTGGATGGCTCAAACACCCAGGTATACTGTTCCTCTGGCTGGGCTAATAGACTGCTGCTGCTGCTACAAGGTGTTTTGCTCCATGAAATGTAAAAGGGAGCATGTCAGGTTTAAATTACTTACTTCCTGATGTCTGTGTGTCTCCAGCAGCTCCCGGGCTCCTCTCCCCACATGGATTCTGCTTCCTGCTTCCTGAGAGCGGCGTCGGGAGCGCGCGCGCGCACTGTTATAGGCGCCGACGCTGCGTGGAGGGGCGGGGGACGCCCAGGGAGTTCCCTCCCCTCTGTACATCAGAGGGAAAAACTCTATTTAGCCTGTCAGTTTGCTGAAGGCTGTGAAGGGACACGGAGCAGCGATGCTGAGCTGAGCAGGATAGGTTTGCCTATGTTATGCTGACACAGTGACACCTAGTGGCCGTTTTTTTGTACACACCTTGCTAAAGAGCTGTTTAAGCTCATATTTTCTCTGAAAAGCCGATGTACTAAGTAGCAGTCAGAGTACTTAGTATTTGGTACTCTCTTAGCCCAGCATTAAGGGAAGCAATATTAGGATATGATTAAGCCCTTGGGGCTCAATATTGCTATCTCTTGTTAGGTTTTGGGAAGTTTAGTTTCTGTCTAACATTACCCTAGCCTAAATTTTTTTCCTCATTTATTTAAATGTGTGTTTTTCTCCAGCTATTACAGTTAGTTGTATATTAGCGGAGTATCTCAGATTTGTTATTATGGCTCCTAAGGGTGCAGGGAACGCTAAAAATGCTAAAGGTGTTAAAAAGCCGAAGGGTTCCCCATCGGGCTCGGAGGATATTTCCCAGAATCCACCTGCCCCTACCTCCCCGGAGGATCCGGAGGTTGCTGCCCTGGGTGAGCCATCGGGGTTGCTAGGTGCTATGGCGGGCCCTATTCAACCAACTCCTTCCTATGTCACGGAAGAGATGTTAGCCTCCACCTTGGGTGGATTTGAAAAGAGGATGGCCGCTCTTATTACGGCCTCTTTATCCGGGAAGAAGCGGGCTAGGTCCCCGTCTCCCAGGTTGGAATCTCCTGAGGAAGATGTCCTTTCCACTGAGGAATTGGAAGATACAGGAGACCAGGCTGAGGATCATCTGGACCATTTGGGTTCTGAAGATTCTACTATAGAAGAACCTTTTTCAGCTTCTCACGCAGAAAAATTGTGGGTTCAGTCCTTAACGGATATGGTGCGGTCAGCTTTTAAAATGCCTTTGCCTCAGCCTCTGGCCTCCGCTGTGTCCTCATTGGGCTCCCTAAAAGCGCCCCAAGCCAACCTGGTGTTCCCGGTCCATCCTTTGTTAAAGGACCTGATATTTCAGGACTGGGTTAAGCCAGACAGGATTTTTTTGCCTCCTAAAAGGTTCGCAGTTATGTACCCTTTAGAGGAGGAGTTTTCAAAAAAATGGGCTGTCCCCACTGTTGACGCAGCCATATCATGTGTCAATAAAGCTTTAACATGTCCAGTGGACAATATTCACATGTTCAAAGATCCTGTGGATAAAAGGCTTGAGACCTTACTAAAGGCATCCTTTTCCACAGCGGGGGCAGTGGTCCAGCCAGCTGTAGCTGCCATTGGCGTCTGCCAGGCTTTAAAAGACCAGGCCAAGCAGGCCCTAAAGGACCTCCCGGCTCAACAGGCTCAGGACTTAGCCGATCTACCTAGAGCCTTATGTTTCGCGGTAGACGCTATCAAGGATTCAATCCAACAGGCGTCCCGCCTATCCCTGTATTTGGTCCACATGAGAAGATTACTTTGGTTAAAGAACTGGTCTGCAGAAACCCCCTGCAAAAAACTCCTTACAGGATTCTCCTTTCAAGGAGAGAGATTGTTTGGAGAAGATCTTGACAAATATATTCAAAAGATCTCTAGTGGTAAGAGCACCCTTTTGCCGGTTAAGAAAAGGTTCCGAGGTCCCTCTTTTAAGCGCCCAACCTCTCCAGTTCCAGGGCCCTCATTCTCTAGGCAGTATCGACGGCCTCCTGGACGCGCAGCTGCAAACAGGCCCCAGGGGCAAGCTGCAGGGAACAAGAGACCGTGGAACCGTAAGCCGGTTAAGGCTGCCCCTAAGGCAGCCTTGTGAAGGGGCGCCCCCACTCTCTCGAGTGGGGGGAAGACTCCGGTTGTTCTCGGAGTTGTGGGGGGCCCAAGTTACCGACCAATGGGTTCTGTCCTCAGTAACTCAGGGGTACAAGCTGGAGTTTCGGGAGTTCCCCCCTCCTCACTTTCAAATGTCAAGACTTCCAGGCGACCCTCAGAGACAGGCATCGCTTCTGTCCGCCCTAGAGCGACTCCTATCTCAAGGAGTGATTATGGAAGTACCAGCAGGGGAGCAAGGACAAGGGTTTTACTCAAACCTCTTCGTTGTCCCGAAGCCAAACGGTGACGTCAGGCCTATTCTGGACCTAAAGTTATTAAACCGCTTTTTAAGAGTCCGGTCTTTTCCAATGGAGTCCATTCGTTCGGTGGTGGCCGCCCTCCAAGGAAAGGAGTTCTTGGCCTCCATCGATATAAAGGACGCATACCTGCACGTTCCGATTTTCCCAGGCCATTACAGGTATCTGCGTTTTGCCCTAAACTATCGGCATTATCAGTTCGTGGCTCTTCCGTTCGGACTAGCCACGGCCCCTCGGGTTTTTACGAAGATCCTGGCCCCCGTATTAGCCATCCTAAGGGAACAGGGCATTCTGATCATGGCCTACCTAGACGATCTTCTGGTAGTCGACCACTCAGCGGCCGGTCTAAATCGGGCAGTGTTGCTAGCAGTAAACTGCCTAGAGTCCCTGGGTTGGGTTCTAAACCGGGACAAATCGGCTTTACAGCCCACAAGAAGGTTGGAGTATCTAGGTCTGATTTTAGATACAAGACAACAACGGATCTTCCTGCCCCAGTCCAGAGTGGACTCGATAAGGGAGTTAATCCACATAGTCCTAAGCAGCACAAGGCCATCTATACGCCTCTGCATGCGCCTGTTGGGAAAGCTAGTGGCCACCTTCGAGGCAGTGCCCTATGCCCAGATCCATTCTCGGAGGCTACAGAGAGCAATTCTCGCGGCCTGGGACAAAAGACTCCAGGCCTTGGATCTTCCCATTTCCCTTCCCTATGCGGTAAGGCAGAGCCTGTGTTGGTGGCTAGTCACAAAAAATCTTCTGAAAGGAAGATCGTTCAATCCCCCCTCATGGAGGATAGTAACCACGGACGCCAGCCTATCAGGTTGGGGTGCAGTCCTAGACGATTTAACCCTACAGGGGAAATGGTCAAGGGCAGAATCAGCCCTACCCATAAATGTCTTAGAGATCCGAGCAGCTCGGTTGGCTCTTTTGGGCTGGACGGAGGTTCTGCAGGGCTCCCCAGTAAGGGTACAATCCGACAATGCCACTGCCGTAGCTTATATAAACCACCAGGGTGGCACCAGGAGTCAGGCAGCCCAAAGGGAGGTAGATCGGATCTTTTCATGGGCAGAAGCCCATGTCCCCTGCATCTCAGCTATCTTTATCCCCGGGGTGGACAATTGGCAAGCGGACTTCCTCAGCCGCCAACAGATGTCCCCAGGGGAGTGGTCCCTCCATCCCGAAGTGTTCCAGGTCATTTGCCGGAAGTGGGGTACTCCGGAGGTGGACATTATGGCGTCCAGATTCAATGCCAAAGTAGCAAACTTTGTCTCTCGAACGAGGGATCCATTGGCCTGCGGGACAGATGCCTTGGTGTGTCCTTGGCATCAGTTTGCGCTAATCTATGCCTTCCCTCCAATACGGATGCTACCCCGTCTTCTTCACAGAATTCAAAGGGAACGCAAGCCAGCGATTCTAGTGGCCCCAGCGTGGCCCCGAAGACCTTGGTACTCCTTGATAAAAAGGATGACCGTAGAGGAGCCTTGGGTCCTCCCTCTACGTCCGGACCTCCTCTCACAAGGGCCATTCTACCACCCTGCCTTACAGGCCCTAAATTTAACGGCCTGGCGGCTGAGTCCCTGATTCTCAGAAACAGAGGCCTTTCAGGGCAGGTCGTTTCTACCCTTATAAACGCAAGAAAACCAGTTTCCAGGTTAATATACTATAGGGTGTGGAAGGCCTATATTACCTGGTGTGAAACCAGGAAATGGGATCCCCGCAAATATACTATTGGGAGAATCCTGGAGTTTTTACAGTTGGGAGTGGAAAAAGGTTTGGCGGTCGGCACAATCAAGGGGCAGGTGTCTGCCTTGTCGGTCTTCTTCCAGAGATCGTTGGCTGCCCATTCCTTAATGAAATCCTTTTTACAAGGTGTTATTCGGGTGAATCCCCCGATTAAAGCTCCCCTGTATCCTTGGGATCTAAATTTGGTTCTATCGGCCTTGCAAAGGCAGCCCTTTGAGCCCTTGTCCGTGATTCCTTTGGTCCTTTTGACTAGGAAACTAGTGTTTCTGGTGGCCATGGCATCCGCCAGAAGGGTGTCGGAGTTGGCAGCCTTGTCATGTAAGGCACCTTATTTATTATTGCATAAGGACAGGGTCGTTTTGCGGCCGCTTCCGTCCCTCCTGCCTAAGGTGGTATCAAATTTTCACCTTAATCAAGATGTGATTCTTCCATCATTTTTTCCAAAGCCTTCTTCTAAGGAAGAGAGGTTACTACATTCCTTGGATGTAGTTAGAGCTGTAAAGATTTACTTGGAAGCTACAGCCCAGATTCGTAAGACGGACGTCTTATTCATTCTGCCGGAAGGGCCCAAGAAGGGCCAGGCAGCGTCTAAGGCCACTATTGCTAAGTGGATTAGGCAGACGATTATTCAGGCCTATGGCCTGAAGGGGAAGAGTCCACCCTTATCGGTTAAGGCTCATTCCACTAGAGCTATAAGTGCCTCTTGGGCAGCATATCACCAGGTCCCTATGGCTCAGGTCTGCAGGGCAGCAACCTTGTCATCTGTCCACACATTTGCAAAATTTTATCAAATGGACGTTAGGAGGAACGCTGATTCAGCCTTTGGGCAGGCGGTACTGCGGGCCGCAGTTTAATCTCCTCTTGTCCGGTGGCACCTCTTGTTTGTTTTTTTCTGGTTGTCTCCCTCCCCTCATGGAGCATTGCTTGGGGACATCCCATATGTAATGGCTATGCTGCTCTGTGTCCCGTGATGTACGATAAAGAAAAAGGGATTTTTATTAACAGCTTACCTGTAAAATCCTTTTCTTGTAGTACATCACGGGACACAGAGCTCCCACCCCTCTTATGGGGAATTTTGGGATGCATATTGCTTGCTACAAAACTGAGGTACTCCCACTATGGGTGGGGGTTATATAGGGAGGGAACTTCCTGTCGGAGAGTGCCAGTGTCCATCACCTGAAGGTACACTATATAACCATATGTAATGGCTATGCTGCTCTGTGTCCCGTGATGTACTACAAGAAAAGGATTTTACAGGTAAGCTGTTAATAAAAATCCCTTTTTTGTTTTTTTTTGTTCAATATACTTCAATGGAGAAGCTGCAGAAAAGTATGTAATGTGTTTTTTTGCAGCAATTTGTGTTTTTTGTAATCTGCCCAACATATTGGCCCCCAAAAAAAAAAAAATGCAATTAGGCTATTATCCGATTAATTGAAACAATAATCGGCCAACTAATCGAATATGAAAATAATCGTTAGTTGCAGCCCTACGTGTATGTGTTCATGGAATGATTGTATGATACATTATTTCACATTTCGTCCATGACATGCAAAAATAAAAAAGATACTACTTAGAATTTTTTGGGATATAACATCCAAATGATAAGATGGAGAAAAAATTTTCACTGCATATTTTGTATTTTATTCTTGCCAAAGAATTTTGGTTCAACAGAATTTGTTTTAATGAACCATTCAGAACAGTAAAAGATTGCATAGCAACAGCATGTACCCATATGACATTTTTATAATTTTTACCCCCACAAATAGAGCTTTCTTTTGGCGGTATTTGATCACCTCAGCTGTTTTTTTATTTCTTGCGCTATTAACAAAAGAAGAGTGACAAGTTTGAAAAAAACACAATATTTTTTAACTTTTTGCTATAATAAATATCTGTTTTGTTTTTTAGACAAATTGTTTCCTCAGTTTTGGCTGATACGTATTCTTCTACATATTTTTGGTAAAAAAAAATTACAATTGGCATATATTGATTGGTTTGTGCAGAAGTTATAGCGCCTACAAAATAGGGGATAGATTTATAGCATTTTTATTATTATTATTTTTTTTTTTACTAGTAATGGCAGTGATTTGCGATTTTTATCGTGACTGCAATATTGCGGCGGACATACAGGACACTTTTGACACTATTTTGAGACCATTCACATTTATACAGCCATCCGTGCTATAAAAATGCATTGTTTACTGTATAAATGTGACTGGCAGGGAAGGGGGTTAACACTAGGGGGCGATCAAGGGCTTAAATATGTGTCCTAGGGAGTGATTCTAACTGTAGGCAGAGAGGACTTTCAAGGGGAGGAGACCGATCAGTGTTCCTCTGTACAAGGAACACACCATCGGTCTCCTCTCCTCTGACAGGACGTTGATCTGTGTGTTTACACACACAGATACACGGTCTTGCTCCATTACTGGGCAATCACGGGTGCCCTGTGGACGCGCATTGGGTTCCCAGTGACGCGGTGGGAGAGCATGCATGCCCCCTCGTGGCCCGGGAAGGCAAGCACATCATATGACGCCCGCCCAGAACAAGAGCCACATCGTCCAGCCGTCATTTGGCAGGCGGCAAGCGGTTAATTACCATGGGAGTTATGTTTTTTCTTTCTGTTTTTTTTTTTTTGTTTGTTTTTTGTAATTTGGGAATTTTTCTCCTTCACTGATGTGTGCTGATGAGCACTGATGGGTGGCGATATGCGGCAATGATGGGCACTGATAGGTGGCACTGATATGTGCTGGTGATCTGACGATATGATTCCTGTCTTGACTGCGCAGGCGCAATCTTTGCCGACGGAAATCACCGAACCTCCAGGGCGACGTGGAATTTGAGGTAAGTGGCCAGTCGGCCTCACGTCCTCGCTTCGCTCGGACGGCTCGTTTGGCCTCCTGGCTCTTGTTTTAACATTCTCCAATCCACGGGGATGTTAAGGAATGAGCCTGGATGCCGCCCGAGGTTCGGAGATTTCCGTGGGCTTCATCCGCTTCATCTGTGCCTGCGCAGTCAGGCAGGGAACCATCTCGATGGGGGAACCAGATCGACAAGACACCGGCAGTGGCATCGAAGGGTGAGAGAGGCATCGGGCGGGGGAGGCAGAGAGGCACAGCCTAGACTACCAGACAGGTGGTAACCCTATCCGGGGACAAAACCGAGGTCAGACTTGGCCGGGGGACAGTGTCCTCAGTTCGGGGACTGTCCCTGGAAACCGGGGATGTCTGCTCACCATACCTTTTTTATACTGCAAAATTAGTGGTAATTTTCCCGGTTAAAAATCTATTCCCCGACACTCGGCAACATCTGTTATTCATTAGTAATAGGTCTTGACTTTAACATTCACTCCATTTAAAAAGGATGGATGTTACCTTCCCTTCCAATTAGAATCTCTGACTTGATTTGCTTGTTCCCGTCAGTGTCTTAATTGTATTAATTCTGGAGACAGCAAGGCAACTAGTTTATATTACGGCAGTGTCCTTTGTCTTTGCATTGCAGGTTTTCTGTGAATAAAACCTATCCGGAAAGAAGCATGGAAGCTTTAACAACTGCTCTTAACTTTTGAAAATTGTAGTTTCTAGGATATAATGCTGATCTTCTTGGAAGCTCCTGTTTGAAGTACCTCCAAAACAGCCAGGCAATTGGCATGTTCTGAAGGAGATCCCAATTGGCAGCCTCCTTATTTCCCTTATGACTTGTTTACGTTAAAGATCTCATCGGCTGCACAAAATGGCATTTTTTTTTTTTTAATGCCTGACCTAATGATTTTCTAACTGTTCAGAATGCACGTGTCTGCTGTGTAAGTGCTAGCACATGGTTTGGAAGACAGACTAGTTTGTGTTTGGCTGTTTTTAGAGGCTTACATCGCCTGCCTTGGTATTCGGAACAAGTGTAGTACTGGGCATTCACTGGACCTATTTTTATTTGCTGCTGGTCACTTAAAAATAGAATCAAGCTGTTCTCCTCTCCCTTTGTGTGCAGTGGCATTAGGTCAGATCTGAAATCATTCCCAGGGGTCGGCTTTCTTTAGATCGGCACAGACGTATTTGGATTAAAATTCTTATGGCACAGAATATCTTACATTTTAAGGCCACTTGTGGTTGTCAAAACAGAGGTTTGTTTTCTGCACAACAGTAGATTGGGAAATATTTTACGGCAATGATAAATGTATCCAGTGCGGTTGAGGATTAACTTTGACAACAACTCTCTGTAAAAATCTGTACCCTTTTTTTTTTTTTTTTTTAAAGGGGGTTTAAAGGTTCCGCTATTTATTATTATTTTTATTTTTTTTAAACAAACATTTCATACTTGCCTCCACTGTGCAGTTAGTTTTGCACAGAGTGGCCCTGATCGTCCTATTCTGGGGTCCCACGGCGGCTCTCGCGGCCCCTCCCAGCAAGAGCTAACCCCCTCTGGGAAGCTCTCTGCCAAGGGGGTTAGGTTGCGGGCGCGCTCCCGTGCCATACAATCGGCGTCCATAGCCGCCAATTGTATGACCTGGCCCCGCCCCTGGCGGCCGCGTCATTGGATGTGATTGACAGCAGCGGGAGTCAATGGCTGTGCTGCTATCAATCATCCAATGAAGAGCCGACAAGACCTGTGGGAAAACAACGCGGGATCGCGCCCACGGAGATTTGGGGCTTAGATAAGTAAAACGGGGGCTCAGGGTGACTGCAAGTTGTTTTTTCATTTTAATGCATAGGATGCATTGAGGTGAAAAAACACTTCAATTTGACAACCATTTTTTTTTTTCTGTGTCAGTGAAACTGCCTTCATCTGTTACATCGTCAGTTTTGTTCCGTTATCCATTTTGGATATGAAACTAAACCATGAACATTTGGTTCGTGCTGTGGTTAAGTGTAGCCAACCCCCAAAAAAATGTAATTGAAATTTTGCAGCTTACCTGTCTTTATGTCTGTCTTTGATGTTGGCTGTAATTACTTTTTTTTTTTTTTTTTTTAGCAGGCTTTTTATTTTTGTGAGCCTGGGCTGCTCTCCTGATTTGGACTACAAACACCTCCCCTCTCCTCATCTTCACTAATCTTCAAAAAATAGAGGGGAGATGTTGTGTAGTTCACAGATGATAGCGGCGATGTCTTGGATATCCGTTTAGTGCACAGGGATTGAGGAGGACACTGCATACTTGCATAAAACACAGGAGTCGGTCGGTCACGTGAAGGATCGTTTAATTGTAACTAATCATAGTTATGACTAAGGCAAGGCCATACATGGGTCGAATTTCGAAAGAATTTTCTTTTGAAAATCTGAATATTTGTGTTTTTTGATCCGATGGTGCCACCCATGATTTCGAAATTTGACCAACCAAACCTTCAATATCTGGGAATCTTCTTTTCTTGCACATGCGTATTTCTTTTTCTATTACATTTCTCGCACGATTCTACCATCATTGATTAGAAAATCGTTTGTTTTAAAAAAAAAAAAAATCCAACATGTCCGATTTTTTTAAAATTCAATGGCCGCACGAAAATCGGCTGTTGCTGCAGCCCACTAATGGTGTGAAATACGAACAAAAATTCTTATGCCCTGTACACACGATCGGATTTTCTGTCGGAAGGAACTGATCTTGTCTGTAATTATTTTATTATGTATTCTGGTCATATGACACTTTTGCACTCTTTCTTATTGCATCTTGGCAACGTATCTGTTGTCGTCATGTACCATTGCATACCCTTGTTCTCAGTTTGTGTTACATTTGCTGTTCTTCTCTCAAAATATTTGAACAAGAAGAAAAAAAGTTGGCACCATTTTACAGGCTATACAGAACCTTAGATGTACTCTCCAGTGCAAGTGATTGGGAGTTTTTTCCCACTGTAGTCCCATTGCTCGATGCCCTGTTCTCATCTGGCTGGTTCGGGGAGGGTGGAGGCTTTCCTTAGCCTTTTTTATTGCTACACTGCCTCAGTCTTGGGAAAACCATGGAGTGAAGTGAGTTTCCATGACTGGAGATATGCTGTGCCAAAAAAAGAAAAGCAACTGTGTGTACTCTTATAGCCTCCGAGGATTTCGTCTGTGACATTGTAGACAGCTGCTTGTTCAGCAGGGCAGTCCCTAGGAAGGGTTTTCCAACTTTTTTCCAGTCGGGGACTACTTTGGGATTTTCTTTTGTGTTCTGCTTTTTAAAGCGGATCTCTGCCAGAAAAAAAAATATTTAAAGTCAGCAGCTACAAATACTGCAGCTGCTGACTTTTAATATTAGGGGCACTTACCTGTCCTGGAGTCCAGCGACGTCGGCCATCCTCTGTGAGGGAATCGGGAAGTGAAGCGATTCGGCTTCACTGCCCGAATTTCTACGGCGTATGCGCGAGTCGCGCAGCGCTGTCCTCACTGGTCCCAGTTGTGTTCTGGGAGCCGAGTGTTTCCCAGAACACAGGGGGGCGGGAAGTGACGTACTCCCCGCAGAGTCCCCGCAGAGAGGACTCTCGGAAGTGGGTGCAAATACCTCTGACAGGTACACAGTGTTCAGGGACCACCCTGTCAGATCTCCGCTCTCCCCTATGGGGGGACCGGATGAACACGGACCGTCTGTCAGTGTTCACCCGATCCGCTCTGCAGACAGATGGAAAAATAGTATTTCTCTTGTGTTCATGGACGGACACAGCAGCTTATTCTTGACAGTAGGGTATTAGCCTTCTATCAGGGGAGGACTAGGCAGAAACCTTGTTAATACAACTTTAAACTTTACAGTACCACCCAGTAGGAGGTCCCTCTAGGTACAACCCCTCTCCCTGCACTCAGCAGCTCAGTTTTTTTCTGCCTAGCATAAGAGTAGGACATGGCCCCCTGTGGATATTTTGGTCTTAGGGATTTTTATATATTTTTTCTCTATTTTGATCCTGAGATCTGCTATCAACTGCCGACTGGGCGACAGGCTGGATGTCCTAGATCCTTGTAGTCGCCCCAGTTTCAGCCAGCGAGCGTGTGCAGGCCTTTAGCTACGCGCTGGGTCGGCCACGACATGCCCCGTTTGCTCCAAGAGTGGTCGGTGAGCTACATGCTCTGGGGCGCACATATGACCGGGCTAATTGCTGTCTCTGTGTTGGGCCAACAGCTACCTCCATACTAAAATAATTCACGAAAATATAGGCATTGGTGACTCATCCAAGGCAGTCAGAGGTACAGTGATGAAAATAAGTATTTGAACACCCTGCTATTTTGCAAGTTCTCCCACTTGGAAATCATGGAGGGGTCTGAAATTATTATCGTAGGTGCATGTCCACTGTGAGAGACATAATCAAAAAAAAAAAATCCAGAAATCACAATGTATGATTTTTTTAACTATTTATTTGTATGATACAGCTGCAAATAAGTATTTGAACACCTGAGAAAATAAATGTTAATATTTGGTACAGTAGCCTTTGTTTGCAATTACAGAGGTCAAACGTTTCTTGTAGTTTTTCACCAGGTTTGCACACACTGGAGGAGGGATTTTGGCCCACTCCTCCACACAGATCTTCTCTAGATCAGTCAGGTTTCTGGGCTGTCGCTGAGAAACACGGAGTTTGAGCTCCCTCCAAAGATTCTCTATTGGGTTTAGGTCTGGAGACTGGCTAGGCCATGCCAGAACCTTGATATGCTTCTTACAGAGCCACTCCTTGGTTATCCTGGCTGTGTGCTTCGGGTCATTGTCATGTTGGAAGACCCAGCCTCGACCCATCTTCAAAGCTCTAACTGAGGGAAGGAGGTTGTTGCCCAAAATCTCGCAATACATGGCCCCGGTCATCCTCTCCTTAATACAGTGCAGTCGCCCTGTCCCATGTGCAGAAAAACACCCCCAAAGCATGATGCTACCACCCCCATGCTTCACAGTAGGGATGGTGTTCTTGGGATGGTACTCATCATTCTTCTTCCTCCAAACACAGTTAGTGGAATTATGACCAAAAAGTTCTATTTTGGTCTCATCTGACCACATGATTTTCTCCCATGACTCCTCTGGATCATCCAAATGGTCATTGGCAAACTTAAGACGGGCCTTGACATGTGCTGGTTTAAGCAGGGGAACCTTCCGTGCCATGCATGATTTCAAACCATGACGTCTTAGTGTATTACCAACAGTAACCTTGGAAACGGTGGTCCCAGCTCTTTTCAGGTCATTGACCAGCTCCTCCCGTGTAGTCCTGGGCTGATTTCTCACCTTTCTTAGGATCATTGAGACCCCACGAGGTGAGATTTTGCATGGAGCCCCAGTCCGAGGGAGATTGACAGTCATGTTTAGCTTCTTCCATTTTCTAATGATTACTCCAACAGTGGACCTTTTTTCACCAAGCTGCTTGGCAATTTCCCCGTAGCCCTTTCCAGCCTTGTGGAGGTGTACAATTTTGTCTCTAGTGTCTTTGGACAGCTCTTTGGTCTTGGCCATGTTAGTAGTTGGATTCTTACTGATTGTTTGGGGTGGACAGGTGTCTTTATGCAGCTAATGACCTCAAACAGGTGCATCTAATTTAGGATAATAAATGGAGTGGAGGTGGACATTTTAAAGGCAGACTAACAGGTCTTTGAGGGTCAGAATTCTAGCTGATAGACAGGTGTTCAAATACTTATTTGCAGCTGTATCATACAAATAAATAGTTAAAAAATCATAAATTGTGATTTCTGGAATTTTTTTTTTGATTATGTCTCACAGTGGACATGCACCTACGATGACAATTTCAGACCCCTCCATGATTTCCAAGTGGGAGAACTTGCAAAATAGCAGGGTGTTCAAATACTTATTTTCCTCACTGTAGGTGACAAAAAGCAATCCTGCATTAGTCACACTAACCAAATCATCTTATCCGATTTGATGGTAGTCATAGATATAATATTAAATACTACTATCTGCATTCCTCTGAATTAATACTGCATATCAAAAAATGGGAGAGAAAAAGAATTGGTCAGAAAGGAATACGGATAAATATGACTGCAATTTATTAATTATCCACATAAAAACACATTAATAACACAAGAAGTGCCAGTATCTCCACAGCACTAGTAAAATTAGACGTTAGTCTAAACAAGGACGAGTGGCCACCACAACCATACACACAGCTTACATACACCTGCAGGAATCAAAGAACTGGGGCATGATAAAGAATATATAAATCGCAGGGCTAGATTGAGGATAATATAGCCGCAAAAAAATCTGAAGCTAGGTACAATTCCAAACAATTCTATCACCAGTTCATAGAGGACTAATTCCACATGGAGATGAAGTAGAATAAACTACAATTCAATGGTAGACAGCAGCAAGTGAGTCATTGGAAACACTGCTAGTTTGGCAGTGATAGGTGTGATTACCATATAGTAGGATCTGTTTGAACCAAGCAAGGATTGCTGTAGAGGCTGCAATCAGCAAGATGTACCATACTTCGGTACAGCTGAAAAACAAGATCACAATATCAGAGACTGCTTATTGCTTGGATCTTACCACCCTTGGAAAATAGTCAGTTTCTATAGATTTCAGAAATTCCTCTGGTTACAGAAGCCGGCGTTTTTGCAAGTTCCTCCAGCATTGGGATAGGAAATGCGCCCTCAATTCAGGTCCTCTGCATACAAAAACCAGAGGGTTGAGTTCCAGGGTGAATAGATGCCTTTGTAATGTCTTTGAATGCCAGTAGATGGCAGTGTAGATAGGCAATAAGAAGTCCGCATGCAGTTTCAAATACTTGCTGTATGTCTCAAGGTAATGTCCATGCAGTGATGTATGCTGCAGTATAAATAAATTCTCAAGTTGGGAGAAAAGGCCCCCAGTAAAGATATAATCAGGTGGCTGAAATGATGGTCAGTCCTGCTTCATCGCTGATGAGCGTCACGCTTATCAGCGATGGCTTTGCAACTCAATCGGAAGGTGTTGAGATTTGTGGCCAGGTCAAGAGACCCCTGGGCAGACGCGTTGGTGGCTCCGTGGGGACAGTATTGGCTGATTTACGCCTTTCCCCCCGCTAAAGCTGCTCCCTCGTCTGCTTCGCAGGGTGCAGAACGAAGGGTTTCTGATGATTATCATTGCTCCAGATTGGCCTCGCCGTCCCTGGTACGCCGACCTAGTGCGTCTGGTGGCGGTTGTTCCTCGCCGACTACCGATTCGAGAGGACCTTCTATCACAAGGTCCCGTTCTTTATCCTGCTTTACAGTCGCAGGATTTAACGACGTGGCTATTGAAAGCAAGATGTTGAGGGACCAGGGCCTGTCGGATGCGGTTATTTACGGGGCCTGTCGGATGCGGTTATTTATACCATGCCGAGAGCATGGTAGAAATAGGAAGATTTATCATTGTACTTGGAAAGCTTACATCTCTGTGTGAGGAGCTGAAGTGGCATCCGCGTTCATACTCGATTTCCAGGATCCTGCTGTTTTTACAGCGGGGAGTGGACCAGAAGCTTACCTTAAGTACTATTAAGGGTCAGATTTCAGCCTTGGTTGTCTTCTTCCAATGGCCCTTGGCGGCTCACTCACTGGTGAGTACGTTTGTACAGGGGGTTCGTCATGTGGCCCCTCCGGTGCAACCTCCTCTGCCTCCGTGGGACTTAAATCTGGTCCTCTCTGTACTTCAGAAACCGTCAGTTGAAAACATTAGGGAGATTCCCTTATTTTTCTGAATCCTCCCCACATTTGGCACCTTTTCTGGGGAGGGGGGAAGCAGATACCTGTTGTAACAGGAGTCACTTTTGGGCACAGATTGAGCCAGGAGACATATATTGGATTGTTTTAACATGGACAGTAATCTACAATATATTCTTTAATGTCTGTAAAGAATATTCTGACCCTACCGGTCAATAGTGACTCTTTTCAATGATTAGCCCTGGTTAGTGAGTTGTTAATTGAGTCAGGCTTCTGGAAGACCTTTCATTGTGTGCTATTGATGATGGATGTGTTGTGACTCTAAAGGCCAGACGTCTGTGCAATGTGTATTGTGCAGGTGAATGACTTATTGTCGGAGACGTAACGTCTGGGGGATAATTAACTCCTCTATGTAATTATCTAAAAGAATGTGATTGAAGCTCATCGTGTGATGTATGGGTGGGGTGTGGTTGTGTTCCTTTGAGTACTGTAACATGCTGTAACTGCTTAAAAGCTGAGAGCTAACCATTAAAGTTGTCTTTCATTTGAAACCAGAACAGAGCTGTGTGTGTCTCGTGTCTGGGGGGAATTCTTATGGGACGTGTTCGTTTGCCTGATTGTGGAGTGTCGATAAGCTGTCTTGGGTGGAATGGAATATCGTGAACGGATTTAACCCCTGTCCCATTTGGGGTTCCATTACACCTGTCTAAGCCAGGTATTTGCTCCCACTTCCGGGCATAAATAGCCGCAGTATCCGCGGATATCTACACAACGTCTGGCCCTTCCTCCATCCCCCCTCTATCTTCTGGGAGACGCACAGTTCCCCGGAGGCAGCAAGGACCAGTGAGGACACGCATGCGCAGTAGGGAATAGGACTGTGAAGCAGCAAGGCTTTGCCTCCTGATTCCCTTACCGAAGATGGTGGCGCCTCCACCTAAGAGCCGAGGGACAGATCGGCTTTGGACAGATCGGCTTTGGTGCCGATATAGTGGGCACCCTAGACAGGTTAATGTCCATATTTTAAAAGTTTGTAGCTGCTGACTTTAAAAAAAATTGGCAGAACTCTGCTTTAAAGCGGTTGTTTAGTCATTTTTTTTACTTTTACCTACAGGTAAGCCTATAATCAGGCTTACCTGTAGGTAAAAAAATATCTCCTAAACCTGTATGGTTTAGGAGATATTCCCCTCGCAGCGGTGCATGTGCACAGGGGATTCTCGACTGAAAGCCCAGCAGACACCGGACCTTGCCGGAAAGAAGTCGACATTGCGGCACCAGCCACTCACAGCGTGGAGCTGCGATACCCAGAAGACACGGCGAGGTAACATGTCGGCTACCTCGGCGTGGACCAGGTGAGTTACCGACGCCTCGTTCTAAGGTAAGTATTTCATAATGAGCTAGTATGCGATGCATACTAGCTCATTTTGCCTTTTTGCCTTACAGGGGTTAAAAAATAAAAATAATTTCTTTATCGTACATCACGGGACACAGAGCGGCATTCATTACTATATGGGTTATATGGAGTACCTTCAGGTGTAGACACTGGCAATCTCAAACAGGAAATGCCCCTCCCTATATAACCCCCTCCCATAGGAGGAGTACCTCAGTTTTTACGCCAGTGTCTTAGGTGTTAGTCATGGTTTAGCTTGCCTCCACATCCTTGGGATTAGGTGAGCTAACCGGTTCTGTCCAAAAAAGCCTCAGCGCTAAAGTGGTCAGTAACCGGACCCCAAACCCTTGGGGTATAGCCCATAATGCTTTTCTTTTTAGAGAGCTGGACCCTGGGCCCAGAACTTAGAAACCTTTGGGTGCCTAATGTTTCTGTTGCCAGAGTGCTATATGGGCCCAGGACAGTGGATCCTTCATAGGAACCCAGGGCCTGAAGGTCTAGACATCCCCACCGAGATGGGGGAAGATTGGGCCTCTTGCTTGGCAAAGTCCTGCGGCATGGAGCAGGTAAGTGAGGGGAAAACTTGCGGAACTTGGTTCTTAGCAGGTTTTTTCTGGGGGGTCACAGGGGACATGCCTAAAGTTATGCACTGCATCTGGCAAACTAGTCACATATCATAAAGATAGGATGGCTCTATATGTATTATTCCCCATAAGATGTGACCTCCCTTGTAGTGTTGGAAAAGCATTGAGTGGGGCCTGTGTTATATAAAAATATATGTGTGTGTCAGAGAGCTGTGCTTACCTGCAAGCCTCCAGGCGATGCTCCATTCAGTCTTCCTCCTCACGGCCTGCAAAGCAGGCAAAACGCTGACCTCCTCATGGCTGCAGTTTGCTGGAGCAGAGAGGTCCCTTCCTCCCAACCCCACCCCCCCCCCTGTCGGGAGGGGCATTTCCTGTTTGAGATTGCTGGGGGGGAAGGGCGGGTCAGTGGCTTAAGGAAGGGGCGGCCCTTCCTTGTTTGTTCCATATAGCTCATTCAATACTTTGGAACTGAGGAGGAAAGACCAGAACGGCAAGCACGGGGCGCCGAGGACACACAGTGGCCAGAAAGAATATTGCAGTCTTCAGAAAGACTGTTTTCAAGCCTAGGAATAGGCTGTTTCTTTTCCATCTCATAGTTTTTCTTGCAATACTACTCAGGGGGACAGAATGTTTTTTCTTTCCTAGATTTGAAAAAAAAAAAAAAAAAAAGATTTTTTTTTGAAAAAAAAAAAAAAAAAAAAAGAGAAGTGTCATCTAGGGGAGAGGAAGCATTTTTTATCCCCCAAACAGGTGTTTGGGCATTTAACTATTTATAAGTCCCAGGTACCAATAAGTAGCAGGTGTACCTCGGTATTGTACCATGGCATCAAAAAACAAGGGTACAAGAGGTGGGGATTCCCCCAGAGAGTCTGAGGTCTCGGACAATGCTATGCCGCTGCTTTCCCCACAGGGAGCCTTGGGGCCATCGGGATCTGGGGCTGGAGCTGACGCGGGTCAGTCCAACCCTAAGATGGTCACGGAGGAGGTATTACTCACCTCTTTAAAAGAGATGCAGAAAAGCATGGGTAAAACGATAGCCGCAGCTATGCGGGGCAGTAAGCGGAATAGATCTCCGTCGCCCGAGCGCGGACCCTCAGAAGAGGAGGTCCTTTCCTCAGGGGAATTGGACGACCTCTTGGACAAGGACCAAGTAGGTTCAGGGATCGAAGATCCGGATACAGAGGAGTCTGGGGCAGTCTCCCTGAGGGAGAGCTGGTGGATTCAAGGATTGTCGGACTTGGTCCATAGGGCATTCAACTTGCCAGTACCAGATCTCCAGGTATCGACGGTTTCAGCTTTGGGCTCACTGAGGGTGCCTCAAAGCAATGCTGTGTTTCCGATCCATCCTCTATTAGAGGGAGTTTTGTTCCAAGATTGGAACAAGCCAGATAAGATCTTCTTACCACCTAAGAAGTTCTCTGTCCTATATCCTATGGAAGAAAAATTTTCCAAAAGATGGGCTACTCCTGCAGTGGACGCAGCCATCTCATGTGTTAACAAATCGTTAACATGCCCTGTAGAAAACATACAGGTGTTCAAGGATCCAGTTGATAAGCGCTTGGAAGCACTACTTAAGAACTCCTTCACTACTGCAGGGGCAGTAGTACAGCCAGCTGTGGCTGCGATTGGGGTCGCTCAAGCATTATCGGATCAATTTAAGCAGATGCTTAAACTTATTCCTGCCCAGCAGGCAGAAGAATTTTCGGATGTCCCTAAGGCCATATGTTTTACGGTAGACGCAATCAAGGATTCTATCCAGCAAGCGTCACGTTTATCGTTATCCCTTATCCATATGAGAAGACTCTTATGGTTAAAAAGCTGGGAGGCTGAGCCCCCATGCAAGAAGCTCCTGGTAGGGTTCCCCTTCCATGGAGGACGACTCTTCGGAGAAGACCTAGATAAATACATTCAGACCATTTCAAACGGCAAGAGTACTCTCTTGCCAACTAAGAAGAAGGTTCAGGGGCCTGCGTTTAAACGACAGTATTCCCCTGGGCAGGGGCCCTCTAATGCCAAGCAGTATCGACGGCCTCCTGCAAAAGCAAACTTCGGCTTCAACAGCAAATCACAAGGACAGGCTGTTAGAGGCAAAAGGCAGTGGTTTCGCAAACCAGCAAAACCAGCCCCCAAGCCAACCTTATGAAGGGGCGCCCCCACCCACGAAGGTGGGGGGAAGGCTGCGACTCTTTTCAGAGATTTGGGAAGCCAGCATTCCCGACGAGTGGGTACGGTCTTCCGTGGCCACAGGCTACAAATTAGATTTCCTAAGGTTTCCTCCTACTCATTTCCAGGAGTCGAGGATTCCAAACGATCCGCCTCGGATTCCGGCCAGCCTGGAACAGGGGCTGGGTTTCTACTCCAACCTATTCATCATCCCCAATGGAGATGTCAGGCCAATTTTGGACCTAAAGATGGTAAATGCATATCTAAAGATCCGCTCATTTCGGATGGAATCCGTGCGGTCAGCAGCTGCCACACTCCAGAAGGACGACTTCATGGCGTCCATAGACATAAAGGATGCCTACCTTCATGTTCCAATTTATCAGCCACATCAAAGATATCTACGCTTCATGGTGGCTTCGCGTCACTTCCAATTCGTGGCGCTTCCCTTCGGGTTGGCTACGGCCCCCCGGGTGTTCACGAAGGTCCTAGCTCCGATCCTAGCCAAGCTAAGGATCCAAGGGGTCACGATCCTAGCATACCTGGACGACCTCCTAGTCATAGACCACTCGTCTCCCGGCTTGGAGCGAGCAGTGGCCCTCACGGTCCAATACCTCGAGAGGTTCGGCTGGGTCCTAAATCGAGAAAAGTCAGCTTTCCAGCCCACAAGGCAGTTGGAATATCTCGGCATGAGATTAGACACAGAACAACAAGGAGTGTTCCTACCTCTGAGGAAGGTAAAAGCCATCAAGGAATTAATCCTACTGGTTCTAAGCAAGAAAGAACCGACTATTCGCCTATGTATGAGGTTACTAGGCAAGATGGTGGCCACGTTCGAGGCGGTACCATACGCCCAGAGCCACACTCGCATCCTACAGGCAGCCATCCTGTCAGCATGGAGCAGAAGGCCACAGGCCTTGGATATCCCGTTGCCGCTCTTATCAAGAGTCCGACAAAGTCTGTGTTGGTGGTTAGACCCTCAGAATCTACTGAAGGGGAAGTCTTTCAGCCCAGTGGCTTGGAAGATAGTGACCACAGACGCCAGCCTGACGGGCTGGGGAGCAATTTTGGATGGTTGCACTCGCCAAGGTACTTGGGCAAAGCCAGAGAAGCAGTTGCCCATCAACATCTTGGAGCTCAGAGCTGCTCGACTAGCCCTCAGGGCTTGGACGTCAAAATTGCAGGGGTTCCCGGTGAGAATTCAATCAGACAATGCCACGGCCGTGGCATACATAAATCACCAAGGGGGAACCAGGAGTCAAGCCGCTCAGAGAGAGGTGAGCTTGATTCTCCTATGGGCAGAGGCGCATGTGCCCTGCATATCGGCAATATTCATTCCAGGAGTGGACAACTTTCAGGCGGACTTCTTAAGCCGCCAGACTCTATGGCCGGGGGAATGGTCTCTGCATCCACAAGTCTTTCAAGCACTCTGCCAAAGATGGGGAGTGCCGGACGTGGATATCATGGCATCGAGACTCAACAAGAAACTAGACAGGTTCATATCCCGCTCAAGGGATCCGATGGCCTGCGGAACCGATGCGTTGGTTTGCCCTTGGCATCAGTTCAAACTTCTTTATGCGTTTCCCCCGCTCCAGTTACTACCCCGCCTGCTGCGCAGGATCCGGGTGGAACACATACCAGTCATCCTGGTAGCTCCAGCATGGCCCAGAAGGGCATGGTACTCACTCATCCTAAAGATGGTAGTGGGAGACCCTTGGACTCTTCCTCTACGGCCAGACCTGCTATCGCAAGGTCCGATCCTCCACCCTGCCTTACGGCATCTAAATTTGACGGCCTGGAAGCTGAATCCCTGATTCTCAGGGGTAGAGGTCTGTCTCAGAAAGTAGTCTCTACCCTAATCAGAGCCAGGAAACCGGTCTCTAGGGTGATTTATTACAGGGTCTGGAAGGCCTATGTAGGCTGGTGTGAGTCCAAGCGATGGCTTTTCTCGCAAATTTACCATCGATAGAGTATTAAGTTTTCTCCAGCTAGGAGTGGATAAAGGATTGGCATTAAGCACAATCAAAGGACAGATTTCTGCTCTGTCAGTGTGGTTTCAGCGGCCGCTGGCCACCCACTCGCTGGTTAAGACCTTCCTTCAAGGGGTCTTACGTATTAGACCTCCAGTTAAATCCCCGCTTTGTCCGTGGGATTTAAATCTTGTTCTGTCAAGTTTACAGAAACAACCGTTTGAGCCGTTGGCTGAAATTCCTTTGGTTCTACTGACAAGGAAGTTAGTATTTTTGGTTGCCATAGTTTCCGCAAGAAGAGTTTCGGAGCTAGCGGCCTTATCCTGTAAGGAACCATATCTTGTTTTTCATAAGGACAGGGTCGTTCTCCGCCCTCATCCTTCCTTCCTACCGAAGGTCATATCCAGTTTTCATTTGAACCAGGATTTGGTATTACCATCCTTCTTCCCTAAACCTACTTCCAGAAAGGAAGGGTTGCTGCATACCTTGGATATTGTCAGGGCCATGAAGGCCTATCTTAAAGCTACAAAGAAGATCCGGAAAACAGATGTGCTGTTCATTCTACCGGATGGGCCCAAGAAGGGGCAGGCAGCTGCAAAGTCCACCATTTCTAGGTGGATTAAGCAATTAATCACTCAGGCCTACGGCTTGAAAGGGTTGCCTCCTCCAGTATCATTAAAGGCTCATTCTACTAGAGCCATGGGCGCCTCCTGGGCAGCACACCACCAGATCTCTATGGCTCAAGTTTGCAAGGCGGCAACCTGGTCTTCTGTCCACACGTTTACAAAATTCTACAAGTTGGACGTAAGAAGGAATACTGATACTGCCTTCGGGCAGGCAGTGCTGCAGGCTGCAGTTTGAGACCCTCGGATTCCGGGGGCTCCTCTTTTTTGAGTTAAATTTAAAATTTAAAATTATTTTTCTCAACTAAGTTGGATTTATTATGATTTGAGTATATCTCTAAATTAAATCCTTTTGTCTTGGAGATGTTCTCCCTCCCCTCATTGTAAGCATTGCTTTGGGACATCCCATATAGTAATGAATGCCGCTCTGTGTCCCGTGATGTACGATAAAGAAAAAGAGATTTTTAATACAGCTTACCTGTAAAATCTTTTTCTTGGAGTACATCACGGGACACAGAGCTCCCACCCCTCTTTTTTGAGGACCATTTTGGGAGGCATACTGCTTGCTACAAAACTGAGGTACTCCTCCTATGGGAGGGGGTTATATAGGGAGGGGCATTTCCTGTTTGAGATTGCCAGTGTCTACACCTGAAGGTACTCCATATAACCCATATAGTAATGAATGCCGCTCTGTGTCCCGTGATGTACTCCAAGAAAAAGATTTTACAGGTAAGCTGTATTAAAAATCTCTTTTTCCGAGGGTATACCACCGCTTTAAGCTGGCCATACACTAGAGCGGGGATATGCAATTAGCGGACCTCCAGATGTTGCAGAACTACAAATCCCATGAGGCATAGCAAGACTGACAGCCACAAGCATAACACCCAAAGGCAGAATCATGATGGGACTTGCAACAGCTGGAGGTCCGCTAATTGCATATCCCTGCACTAGAGGAATTACTTTTGAAACTTTTGTTTCAGGAAGGTTTGTTCTATTTCCTAATTGTTATTGGGGTCAAATTGGGGTTAGTTTTCGACCGCAATGACTAGAAAATGCGAAGGATCTGGATGGAAAATGATTCTTGAATGAATTTTTGAAAGCGATTTTAAATTAGTAAATTTAATTTATTCCAAAATTGAATGTTTAAAAGCAAAGGAAATTTTGAAGTACTTTCATATGAAGTTTGTCATGTCATCAAATGAGTTTTGTACAACTGTTTTTACCACTGTTCAAAAATCTACTAGTGTATGGCCAGCTTTTCTTCCCAATCTGCATGTTTTCCATTTAGTAGAAAATACTGAAGTCAAAGAGGCCCATGGTAAAGAATGACAGCCAGACAACTTGCATTTTCAAAAGTAGATGAAGAATGGCAGCTTCTTTTTTCCTCATGTGATACTTGTAATATTTACTTTTACATGAAACAAGCAAATGTGTCTCCTCTGGCTGTCCAGACATGAAATATTAACAAAGCATATCCCTCTCTGGTGTGTACTTGTCTCAGTTAGGAACACTAAAGCCCTGTACACACGATTGGTTTGTCTGATGAAAACGGACTGATGGACCGTTTTCATTGGACAAACCGATCGTGTGTGGGCCCCATCGGTTTGTTTTCCATCGGTGGAAAAAAATAGAACATGTTTTAAAAATTTCCTATGGATAAAAAAAAAGATAGAAAAAAATGATCGTCTGTGTGGAAGTCCATCGGTCAAAAATCCACACATGCTCAGAATCAAGTCGACGCATGCTCGGAAGCATTGAACTTCATTTTTTTTGATTTTTGACCGATAGTCTGTAGGCAAGACTGATGAAAGTCGGCTTCATCGGATATCCGTCGAAAAAATCCATCGGATTAGATTCCATCAGATATCAGATCGTGTGTACAGGGCTTTAGTGTCATTTTTGACTGATAATTTGTTCCTCTATCAGCATGAATCACTTCTGATAAGTTTTCCTGACACCAAGAGAAAAATGATGACGGGAGGGAGCTTCAGCTGATTGTTGGCTCTGTCCCTAAGAGCTGTGTGGAGGGGGGGGGGGGGGTTGTCTCTTCATTCCAATCGGCTCTCCTCACTGAGCTCTGCAGAGTGTAACTTTAGCTCCCCACCCCCTTTTTTGGAATTTTCAGAAAAGCTTATAAATTAAGCACTTGGAATGGATGTAGGGAAGTAAAGACTGCAGATAAACAGGCACAACTTATGTAGGAGAATGTGTTTCATCTCTGTGTATCAACTTAGGCCAGTTAATTCACTGGGTATATGGAAGGGTTTACAACCACTTTAACTAATTGGGTAATTTGTGGGGAAGGGAGGCCCAGATGATAGGACAGGAAGGTTAATGGTAGTGCTAGTTTTGCCAGTTGTCCAAGTTATTCTTGGACCACCATTCATAAAGGTTGCAATTTCAGACATGTCGGGCATATATTTAAAATAAAAAGCTGGCGACTAAGTTGCATCACCCGCATTTCAATGAGATTGCAGAATTAAGAGTGTAAAAACTTTGGGGCATGGTACCAGTGGTACATTTTATATTGATTTCTTTATATATGGTACAAGTAGATTTATTGCCTCACGATCCTCCATGTCTAGCTCCTGTCAGAGAATTTGCTCCCATTTATAGTGGTATTAAACTCAAAAACAAACCCGTACAGTGTCTTGAAAAAGTATTCATACCCCTTGAAATTTTCCACATTTTGTCATGTTCCAACCAACAAATGTAAATGTAGTTTTTGGGGATTTCATGTGATAGTCAACAAAAAGTGGCACATAATTGTAAAGTGGAAGAAAAATGATAAATGGTTTTCAATTTCTTTTACAAGTTAATATGTGAAAAGTGTGGCGTGCATTTGTATTCAGCCCCCCTAAATCAATACTTTGTAGAACCACCTTTTGCTGCAATTACAGTTGCAAGTATTTTTGGATATGTCTCTATCAGCTTTGCACATCTAGAGAGGGACATTTTTGCCCATTCGTCTTTGAAAAATAGCTCAAGCTCTGTCAGATTGGATGGAGAGCATCTGTGAACAGCAATTTTCAACTCTTGCTACAGCTTCTCAATTGGATTTAGGTCTGGACCATTTTAACACACGAATATGCTTTGATCTAAACCATTCCATTGTAGCTCTGGCCGTATGTTTAGGGTCGTTGTCCTGCTGGAAGGTGAACTCTTTCCCAGTCTCAAGTCTTTTGCAGTTTTGAATAGGTTTTCTTCTCAGGTTGCCCTGTATTTGGTTCTATCCATCTTTCCATCAACTCTGACCAGCTTCCCTGTCCCTGCTGAAGAAAAGCATACCCACAACATGATGCAGCCACCACCATGTTTCACAGTGGGGATGCTGAGTTCAGGGTGATGTGCAGTGTTAGTTTTCCACCACACATAGGGGCAGATTCAGAAAGATCGACGTAATTTTCGGCAGGTGTAGCGCATCTCATATACGCTACGCCGCCGTAACTTAGAGAGGCGAGTACCGTATTCAGAAAGAACTTGCGCTCTATGTTACGGCGGCGTAGTGTAAATGGGCCGGCGTAAGCCCGCCTAATTCAAATTATCAAGGCAGTGGGCGTGTTGTATTACAATGAGCCGTGACCCCATGTAAATGAGGGGGCCGAACGAACGATGCATGCGCGTGTGCATGCTCGACGTGAACGTAACCTATGCCCATCCCCATTCACTTACGACTTACGCAAACCACGTAAAAATATGACGCGTTTCCGACGTCCATACCTAACATGACTTACCCCTGCTTTATGAGAGGTAAACTTACGCCGGACGTACGCCTTACGTAAACGGCGTAGCTAAATCCGACGGGCGCAAGTACATTTCTGAATCGGCGTATCTTGCTCATTTGCATATTCAACACGTAAATCAACGGAAGCGCCCCTAGCGGCCAGCGTAAATATGCACCTAAGATACGACGGCGTAAGAGACTTACGTCAGTCGTATCTTGGACTAATTCTCGTGTATCTGATTCTTTGAATCGGGCGCATAGATACGACGCCTCACATTCGGACTTACAACGGCGTATCTGGAGATCGTTGTGAATCCGGGGCCATAGTGTTTTACTTTTTTGGCCATCCGACCAGAGCACCTTCTCTCACAGATTTGCTGTGTCCCCTACATGGCTTTCTTTCAACAATGGCTTTCTTCTTGCCACTCTTCCATAAAGGCCAGATTTGTGGAGTGCTAATAGTTGTCCTGTGGGCAGATTCTCCCACCTGAGCTGTGGTTCTCTGCAGCTCCTTCAAATTTACCATGGGCCTCTTGGCTGCTTCTCTGATTTATTGCTCTTCTTGCCCAGCCTTTCATTTTAGGTGGACAGCTTGGTAGGTTTGCAGTTGTTCCATTCTCCTTTTCGGATGATGGATTGAACAGTGCTCCGTGAGATGTTCAAAGCTTGGGATATTTTTTTATAACCTAACCCTGCTTTAAACTTCTCCACAACTTTATCCCTGACCTGACTGGTGTGTTCCTTGGCCTTCATGATGCTGTTTGTTCACTAAGGTTCTCTTACAAACCGCCGTGGGCTTCACAGAACATCTGTATTTATACTGAGATTAAATTACACACAGGTGGACCCTATTTACTATTTTGGTGACTTCCAAAGGCAATTGGTTCAACTATACTTTAGTAACAAGACAAAACAGAATGGCACACAAGAGGGTACCAAAACACACTTCAAGAACTATAAGTCTATAAAGTCCATGAAGTATACGTATGCAGAATTAGTGGCAGCTCCCTTGAAAGGGAAGCTGTCTCTGGAAGAACAAATAGGAGAAAAGCAAGGTGCGCCAAAATAAGTGCAGCAGAAGATGCAATGAATGGTGTATTTAATTAAAATCCGCCGAATGGCTACTCACACTTTTATAAAGATCAATGGGCATACAACAGTAAAATATTGTGGTCACTCAACATATCCCCGGTGGATGGTGGTGTGTAGATGTTGACACAAGAGGAGAGTAACAACCAGCTAAACATCCATCTCATCTTCTCAGAACCAGCATGGATAGCACTCCGGGACGCATCGGAAGTGACATCAGAACATGGCGATAACGTTTCAAAGCATCCGCTTCTTCATCGGATCTAAATGTCTATTTTACGGTTATATACCTCTTGATCTTTATAAAAGTGTGAGTAGCCATTCGGCTGATTTTAATTAAATACACCATCAATTTAATTTGGTGCACCTTGCTTTTCTCCTATATTTTAGTAAGGGGCATCAGAGTAAAAGGGGCTGAATAGAAATACTTGCCACACTTTTCAGGTATTTATGTGTAAAAAAAAAACATTAAATCCATTTATAATTTTCCTTCCACTTCACAATTATGTGCCAGTTTGTGTTGGTCTATCAAACAAAATCCCAATAAAAAACATTTACGTTTTGGGTTGTAACATGGCAAATTGTAGAAAATGTCATGGGGTATGAATACTTTTTTCAAGGTATGTACTTATTAAGTGTTTGGGTAAGGGAAATGGATTGGGCAAAATATCTAAAGTGATTCTAAAGGCAAACATTTTCTTTAAAAAAAAAAAAAAAAACATTCTACGTACCCCCGCAGTCAATCGTTTTTCACAGAGTAGCCCCAATCCTCTTCTTGGATTCCCTGCCGGAGCTCCTGCCCCTCCCCTCTGCTGAGTGCCCCCATAGCAAGCCCCTTGCCATGGGGGCACTCGCGTGTGCTCTTTGTCCCAGCTCTGTGGGTCCATTGACACGCACAGCGTAGGGTGGCTCGGCCCTGTCCCCCACTTTTTCCTTGCTGGCTGTGAATGCATCAAGATAAAAAAAAACCTTTGCTAGCATTTATCCGGCCCTTGGGGCACAATTCCTCCCACTGACATGAGGCACTATTTCTCCCATTGACACCAACAATGGGGCACTATATTATCCACTTATACCAATAATGGGATACTATTTCTCCTACTACTAGGGGGAATACTCCTCTTCCTATTGACCACCAACCCTGAGGCCATATTTGTTCTCACTGATGCCGGGCCCATGACATTTTCTTCTCTTGCTGGTCCCCATCCAGCCCTCCTAAAGTCTGAAGGGCAATAAAGTGGCCCTTTGTTAGAAATGTTTGGAGACCCCTGCTGTACATGGTACTTTTAGTGCAACAGATTACAAAGTAAAGTCAACAAGACCTGAGTTGCCATTTTGTTTCCTATATATAGTTGTTACCATAGTGGCCATGAAGCAAAATATGGTTTTTGAAGTTATTTTGTTTCCATTGTTAGTTTGTGCAATATCTTGACAGTTTCTATTTGAAACAAAATGTATAATAATTCAGTTCTCTTTTCCACAGATTCTCCCTGGCTTATTCTTGGGGAACTTCAAAGGTATGTTAATTTTCTGTTTTATATACGCCAGTATCTTATAAAGCGGAACTAAACTCACGGCAATACTTACTTCCCCACGCCAGTGATTTGGCTGTTAATCCCCAGCCGCTGTCATCTGCTCCCTGGCTACCTCCAAGTTGTGAGCTTTTGGCTTCTTAATTGGGCAGTCGGGGAATAATGATGCATGTGCAGCTTAGTGTGCATTCAATAGAACAATGCAAGCAGATAAGTGTATGTTGGTACAGAAGAGACCTAGAGGTTAATTTACTAAAGGTTAATAGACTGTGCACTTTGCAAAGTGCAGTTGACCTCTACAAGAGCAGTTGTACCAGAGCTTGGTAAAGCAGACGCTCTCCTGACTAACATCATCCAATTGGTCCTTGCACATGATTTGGTATTCTTTGCAAAGTGAAGCTTTATTTTATTTACTAAGCTCTGGAGCAACTGCACTTGCACTGTTTGTCTTTAGAAAATCAATCCCCATATTATACTGCAAAAAAGAGCTGTGTTCTCAACTTTTTTTTTTTTCAGCTACAGTATCTCCTGTATTCATTCATGATGGTTGGGTTTATTGTCTTGTGCATTTATCATCCATGCAGTAGTAAATATTTGCCAGGAGATGATAGACTGTTTTCAAGTGTTGCGGATTTTACTGATTGCCTCTGGGGTAGATTTATCAATCTTGTTGCACACCAGGGAAGTACAAAACAGGAGCAAAGAGACAGATTTAATACGATACCAGAAAGTTTGTGTTAGTAATTCCTCCCTCTGCTGCTCAAAAGTAGCACTTTGCCAGTATTAAACAATTTCCCAACAACTTCTTAAAGCGGAAGTAAACCCATCTATTTGATAGTTTAAAAAAAACAGTTAACATTCCTGGCATGCCGGAAATGCTAGATGTCACATTTGTTTGTGCTCTCAACCAAACTGTCAAACCATCCAATGGCTGGTTTCATAACTGATCACATGTGCAGCATCGTGGCAGTTGCAGATTAAACAGAGGCCAAGATGGCAGCTTCCTTGGCTGAAAACAATAGGAGGGTTTACTTCCACTTTAATCCTTTTTTTTTTTTTTTTTATTCCATCTCACCGTATTTACTTCTTAATTCTATTTGTTTTAAAGGAAAATATAATGGTTCAGGGCTAAGGTTAATGTAGATTAAGTTTCTTTAATGCAAAACCATCACTATACAAAGGGTACCCAGCAAAGCTCTCCCTGTAAACAAAGAACAAAGACAGTACATCTTTTCAGCTCACTGTGCCACTGAATTCCACTCTGAAGCTGTGAAACCAACACTTCCGGGATTGTAAGATCTCCTGGGTTTCCTTCAGCTGATACTGGTTCCTTCCTCTGATCCCCATTTTTCCATTTTTTTATTGAAAGTTATGCAGTTCAAGTCCAAATAATAAACTTAAATTGTACAGAGGTAAGCCATAAACTACCAAAGGTTAAAATATAAGTTAATCATTAAAGACCCTTTTCAGGGAACAAATAATGGGTTAACATGGGGGTGTGGTCAAGCTGGCGGCCTGAGCGGATGTGTGTGAATAGAGCTCCGCTCCTACCTAATCAAGTTATCCATCTGAAATATGTGTTTTCTACCCAAATCCTCTGCCGGTGACACCCGGAGACGTGAAAGGGCAAGACCGGTTCTGGAGTTGCTCTGTTCCCAAGGCCTCCCCACAACAGAAGAAGCCGGCTCTTCCCACTATCGCGCACATGGCGGACCCGACAATGGTGGAGGAGGACCGCTTCCAAGCCCTAATGCCCTAACTGCTAAAATCAACCTGTTGCAGACTGACTTTGCCCTGATGCGTAGGGGTATGGACAAGTTCCGAGATGACTGAGGGAGGCCGAAAGGCATGTAGGTGACTCAGAGAACACCATCAGAGACCATCACGCCTCCCTTCATACCCTACAGGTCCGGGTGAAGGCACTCAAATACTGGGCAGAGGACAGCAAAAATAGAAGCAGAAGAAACAATCTGTGTGTGGTGAGCCTCCTGAAGGGGGCTGAGGGTCGTGACCCAGTGGCCTTCACCGAACATCTGCTCCGCACTCTTCCGCCTGATGCGGTGTTATCCCTGCACTACGCGGTAGAAAGGGAATGCCAGCTGTGCGGGGACAGCCAGGAGTACCCCCCGCACCTTCATCTTTCGGGATCGGGACCTGGTGCTCTGGGAGGCAATGAAAGTGGCCGAACTCCGTTATGAGAATGCGAATTTGGTGCTTTTCCCGGATTACTCAATTGATACCCAAAGGCTCCACAGAACATTCGACCACGTGAAGGCTCAGCTTCGCACCAAGGGCTTGAAATACAGCATGCTATTCCCTGCTCGCCTTCGTGTGGTGGATGGTGAATCTACCCGTTACTTCGGAGGCAGCGTCTAACTGGCTAGATACCCTTCCAAGAGCCGGGTAACTGTACTCCATATTTGTTCCTATCTGGCCCGGTTCTATTCCCCTTCTCTGTGCACCAGCTAGTCCCCTGTCTGTTTCCCTAGTGGCCTTGGGCAGAGGTTCTTACCTGTGAGAAGTGCAACGCTGCTTCTGTGGCTGGGAGCCTCTTATCCTAACTCTCACGTTCCCAATGGCGGCTGCCACCCTGACTGGTTCTCTTATGGGGGAACCCTCAGGGCTGCTCTTGAAGTGAGCCCATAACTCCCCCGCTGGATGTAGGATCTGGTCTCCTTTGAGGCTGCGGCCCTCCAGCCCCCCCCCCCCGAATGGAGGAGTGTTGTCTTGCTTCCTGGCAGCTCTTTCCCTTTTGGCCCCAGATCCTTGGATGTTGGTCACACTCACATGAACTGCCTGCTGGCCCTCATGTATGTCGCAGTGACTATATTCCTCTCTCCTATTAGGCTGACCAGCATCAACAGAAAGGTACGTGGTCCATGACTACCCCTGTGCTCTGCTCAACGGAGCAAGACTTCCCCGTATACCGCTTGCTCTTCTCTACCCCATGGGGGCCGCTGCTTCGACCTGTCACCTCCACGAAGGCCCTGTGAACTTTGCCTTGAGACGTTGCAATTCCCCTGGAGGACTTCACCCAGTCAGGGGCGGCGGGGGTTTCGAAGAGGAGACTCTCTATTGGAAGATATGCTGGTGCTGGTTCTGTTTGTACACTACAGGGTGTTACCTCACCTTTCCTACCAAGCTTGTGCCCTTGGCCTGTGCTAAGCAAAACCAATCACATTTTTGCATTGTCCCGGTTTTGGATATTGACTCGGGTTTGGGGTGGCTGCACAAGGTTTGTACTGCTTACATAGGCCTTGTCACAGCGCCCCCTGGTTGCCATTATTTCTCCTTGCCCCCATATCATTGCCTAAAGACCTCGGGTTAAGTTGAACTCTGGTTATAGGATTAAGCAATCTGAGTTCCCCAACAGATGGGTGGATTCCTTGATGTTTTATTTATTTATTTATTTTGCTGTGGTGTTTTCTGGCGGTATAGCCTTGTCCTGGTTGGGCCTAGAAGTGGGATTTACAATCTTCCCTTTACAGATGTATGCTCAGTAAGTGAGGCGTGCATCTTTCCAGGTCCACCCCGGGTGTGTTCCCCTGACATTTCCATTGTGACATTCCCCCTATGGCCCACATGAAACTACTATCCTGGAACATCCAGGGACTCAATAAGGTGAAACATTCCCTTGTTTTCACGTATCTAAAGAAACCCAATCCCCATATAATGCATACTGCAGGAAACCCACCTGGTGGGGAGCAAGGTGCTTGGCTTAAAGAAACCCTGGGTGGGACACTATCATGCCACGCACTCTGGCTTTATTGTCACAAATCACTAAACTATGAATTGCTAGATGTTAAGGTGGACCCAGAGGGCAGGTATGTGCTGTTACATGTTATTGATACCATTGAAATGATAATTCTTGGCGATTTTTATATACCACCACCGGCATCCACTGCTCCGAACACGACTCTCCTCTGTTTCAATGGGCGTCTCTCTACGGCCTGACTGATGTTTGGCGGTGGAGACATCCGACGGACAGGGTCTACACCTGCCACTCCACATCCCATCGTGCTATGTCCTGTATAGACTTGATTTATGTCAGTGGAGGAATGCTCTCCCGGGTTCAAGAGGTGAGTATTCTCCCGAGGGGTATATCCGATCATGCCCCTGTGTTGTGTAGCTTCCAAACCAAGCCCCCCCCCCCCTCCTCGGAAAGGCTATGGCAACTATCTCATTATTGGATCTCCGATCCCATAATAGAGGCTGAAATCTCCAAGCACACTACTGAATTTTGGGTGACGAATGTAGGGACTACCTCCATAAATACCTGGGATGCATTTAAAGCCTTTATTAGGGGTTGCTACCAGTTCTCCATTTCTCAAGCTAGGAAGAATGCAGCTATCACCATTGAGGAAGCTGAGACCAGAGCACAAACTCTGGAATTCCAGTTTGTTCTAACCAGAAACCCTGTTATCTATCTGGATATGCAAGCTGCATACCAGGAGGTAATGCTCCTACGGGTGGCGAAAGCAAAAAAAAACACCAGCTGGTGCATTTTGCAGCGTATTTTCGAGCAGGGGGAGGAACTGAATCCTCGGTCTCGGACGAGAGGGCATCCGTGATAGGCCGAACATTAAACACAGTGTCTCCTGGGAAGCGGAGTGTTCGGCCTATCACGGAACAGCAGAAAGAGGGGCACGGCTTTTGAAAAATGGACGGACGCTGTCTGCATGTCACGGTCCCAGATAAGGTAAGCATTAGGTTACCGGCGTATAAGACGACCCCCGACTTTGAAGAAGAATTTCAGGGGTTAGAAAGTCGTCTAATACGCCGTAAAATACGGTACTCACTTTTGTAAGATACTGCATATAAGGTTATTTATCTTCATTGTCTGGATGTAGTTCATGTTTACCTCATAGCCACTGGTTCTATTTGAAAATCTGACTCCTTTTGTCATCCCTGAGGAACCCTGTGAAAGGGGAAACCGCGTCTCCATCCACCAGTTGCAGATGGCTTAGGCAAATCATCTTCGCTTATGGTTTTGGGTATAAGGCTTCACCTTTTTTATTCCAAAGGACGATGTACTAGATCTGTGATTGTTTATTGGGCTTTTTGGCGACCCACAACTGTTTCCCAGATTTTTAAGACTGATACCTGATCTTTTGTTCACCCATTTTGTAATATTTATCAGGAGGGGAGTGGGAGGGGTTATGTCAAGCTTTTCACAGTTTGGTTGTCAGTTTCCAATTTCTCCTAAAGTAAGAAATATAACCAAATTTCCTTAGCCTATAATGCAAGCATAAGCAGGCCCTATGTATTCTTTAAAAATGATATGTTTAAATTTCAAAGTATACAAATTAGTCATAGTTATAGGCAAGTTAATTTCATGAATGCCGAAGATGCTGAACTGCTTCATTGCCACAACCTTTTTGCTAAATGGCAATGGCCCACAGAAAGATAAATTGATGTGGATTTTTTGATCGCTGATGTCCCCCTTTTTTTTTTTCCTGTCTGAATTCAACCTGGTATTGAATAGATCATGTTATTTATGCAAGGATGATCATCTACAAGATGCTGCTCATTAACTATGTAAAATACTCCTATTTAAATACATGGCACATCTCTGTGCATTATCGATACCTTTTGATGCAGTACATACACTACATTTCAAAATTCTACATTACTTTAAAATGTTTACTGACTTAAAGTGGATGTAAACCCACTCTCATCCTTTCTAAACTACTGCCATAGTGCTGATCTACAGGATATACATGCCTCCTGCATGTATCCTTACCTGTCAAATGTCTGTTATAAGAACTGAAAATCTGCAGATTCTGTGGGTGGGTCTGTTGTCTGGAGCTCGGTGGGTGGAGTCGTGATGTCGGTAGACTCCCAGCCCTCCTCTACACTCCCCTTGTCAACATTCATTTTCTCCTATGTATTCATTACACACAATTCTGCTAGGATCACTAACATCCAGTCAAAATCCAGAAAAGTAACCACGTGACTTCAGAAAAGGAGTGGGGGTGGGAATTTAAAAAATAATGCCTGTCTCAGGCTAGTGCATGAGATATGTAAATAATCACCTGTCATTTACAGCATGGGGGAAGAACGGACAAAAGTTTTCTCATGTTTGTCCATTTATCTCACTGAAGAAATAAGAGGAGGGAGGGAAAAGGGTAAAATAAAAGGGGGAATATTGAAGACATGTATGAAATATGTGAAACAGAAATGGTAAAAAGATATATGATTGTAACCACCTGTTGTTTTTAAAAGATGATGAAAATTAATAAAGAATAAGTAAATTAAAAAAAAAAGAAATAAGAGGATTGCTCAGAGCTGGATTAACTCTTGGTGGCAAGACTGGGCACAGATGATAGGAAATCTTATACTCTACATTGTGACAGCAAAAATAAATAAAAAATAAATTGGGGTTTACATCCACTTTAAACCCAAAACAGTTCAACTGGGATAGAACACATTTGTAAAGCGTGTACTCCATTTGGCATTGACAACTACAGAATAGTATATACTGGTCATAAATTCAGTCGGTGCTAATTCCACCTATCATCATATGTCTGGAAAAAGCCTCCTTGTGTCACTGGAGGATTCATCTTCTCAAATTTATTGTTACTGGCAGAATCAGAGGCTTGTTAGAAACCTCTCACAGGTCCTTGGCTATATCACTGGTCGTGTGAGCAACTGAGCATTTGACTTATTTGCTTATCATACTACTCGGTGTGCTATAAAAGCACAGATGCTATGCTGTTAATCTTCTTAATGGATAACAGATTTCATGCAGAGCACTAAAGTGTGACTAATAATTCTCGTACACATTTTAGATGCAACCAGCCCATGCACCCATTAAAATAAAAAAGTTAAACTGATCTTTATGCCTTTTTTTTTTAATGCTTTCCTTTTCTGTGTACCTACAGTTAAAGGGGTTGTAAAGGTAAAAAAATGTTTTCCCTAAATAGCTTCATTTACCTTTAGTGCAGTCCTCTTTCACTTACTTACCTCATCCTTCGATTTTGCTTTTAAATGTCCTTATTTCTTCTGAGAAATCCTCACTTCCTGTTCTTCTGTCTGGAACTCAACACCGTAATGCAAGGCTTTCTCCCTGGTGTGGAGAAAGCCTCTTGAGGGGGTGAGCAGGAGAGTCAGGACGCCCACTAACACACAGCTCCTTTCTCTATCTGCAAAGTAGA
Organism: Rana temporaria; assembly: GCF_905171775.1. Lineage (NCBI taxonomy): Eukaryota > Metazoa > Chordata > Amphibia > Anura > Ranidae > Rana > Rana temporaria. The sequence continues at coordinate 240,508,518 of NC_053493.1, read as the reverse complement.
GAGTGTCCTGACTTGCCTGCTCGCCCCCTCAAGAGGCTTTCTCCACACCAGGGAGAAAGCCTCACATTACGGTGTGTAGTTAGACAGAACAGGAAGTGAGGATTTCTCCGAAGAAATAAATAAGGACATTTAAAAGCAAAATAAAAAGGGTGAGGTAAGTGAAGGAGGACTGCACTAAGGTAAAGGAAGCCATTTAGGGGGGAAAAAAATACCTTTACAACTCCTTTAAATTCAACTAAATGGAGCCAGGTTACAAGCTACTTTTGCACAATTTTGGAGGAGTTTTTGTCATGTTACAGGAGCTCTTTGGGATTTAAAAAAAACTATTTTTAATCTGTTTTCCCAAGTGATACTAGCCTAACATTGGACAGTTATTTGGTCTCTGCTGATAAGAGTTCAGAAAGGTTGGGTCTTTCAGCAGGGATCACATGATTTGGGCACTGTGGGATTGCAAAACTGTAACTTCTTTTAAGCTTTGTAAAAATACCCCTTGCAGTGTATTGAACAGTCCATTGATGGTGCTTACTCATATTGGGTCCGGAGCTTGCTAAAATAACTCATTACTCATATTAATATACCGTACTCTACAAAAAAAGAAAGTCATTGTGCAAATTATTAGCAGCCATTAGGTGTCTGCTATTATCTTCTATGGTAGCACTAGGTGTGCTTTCCAAAAATACATGCACATGCCTACACATACCTGCAGCCACCTCCTTACTACTTCCAGCACGGTTTCTTACAGAAAAAACTTCAACACGTTCGCATTAGACTTTGCAGTTAAGCCCTTCTTCCCAGGGTCGGGATCTTTCCTTTTTGAACGTCACTCAGTGCTTCTCTAAATCTTTTTGGAATCCTAGCAACGCTATACTGCATATATAGAAACTGTATGTTAACGTGAAGCTTTGTTTTCTTCAGTTTTTTTTTTTTTTTTTTTTGTTTTAGGATTTATATCAAAAATACACTCATGATGATTTGGTAAAACGTTTACCAACCTAAATAGTTAAAGTATATTTATAGCCAAATATTTTTATATTTGTTTTGGATAGTCAGATAGGATTAGAACCCCTGTCAGGTGTCAAAACCTTTTTAGAGGCTTTGTTGTAAGAATTTGTTTATTTTCCTATCTGGTTAAAAGGTTGTCCCCAGGACAAGAAATAATGGGAAATCTCGCTAAAGGTGTCAATCCAATATACAATCTCCTTTAGATTTACTATCAAATATGTAGTACTGTGAGAGGCTTCTGGATTAGATGTTCTCATATTAAAGGAGAATTCCAGTCTGAGCTTGTTTGGCTGGGCTTCTCCTATAGGGGCACAGGAGTGCAATTTGTTTTGCACTCCTGTGACACGTTTTTAGCGGAGAGCAGCCTGAAGTCTGCTGACGTCACTGGAATCAGTCCAGGCACCATGTCATCACGACAATGAAGTTTGAATCTGCCAGGTGCCTGGACTGATGCCTGTCTCGGCCTCTCAGAGGGCCGCTGAGAGACAGAGATGGCCAACCCCCACCCCTCCACAGCTCAGCGCTTCAATGAGCGTGGAGGGGCAGAGAGGAGAACTGCTGATTGACAGTCAACAGCTCTCCTCTCGAAGATCTGTGAGACCCGAGCCATCGGCGATGTTTGATCACTCGGTTCTCAGTACAGAGATGGCAGGGGACAGATGCAGCATCGGACTGATGCTGCATCCACCTAGGTAAGTATAAATGGGCAAAAAAAACATACTTCTCTTTTAAATGAGCATCCACTACCCCCCCAGGAACAAGTGACATCACCCGGGTCAAAGGAAGCAGTGGGTGGCAGGAATCACTTGGGGGATCAAGCCTCGTTGTTGCCTTTTAGAGATGGGTGATTGGAAGATGTCATTCGGTAATAAGTTGGTGACAAGGCTGGATCGTGTTGGCGGTCAGCAAGATTTTTTTCTTTCAGGGTACTGCTGAGCGTTGTTCGCCTGGATTGTTGTTTATCTGCATCACTGTCTGACGTGATTGATGATTGATTTACATCGTGGGACATTTTTGCTTCCTTAAATAGTGCTTAAGTGCTTCTTTATTGTTAAAGGGGGCATCCAGGTTCCGATATTCCCACAAACCCCCATGGGAAGAAGCCCTTGTTCTCTTCAACATATGGACAAGGTGCTTTGGTGGGGGGGGGGGCAAGGTTCCCTCTCTACTGTATGTTGAAGGCATGTGGCCTAGTATGGTTGAAGAGGGTACACACCGCTGCCCCCACTTTTTCATGGTTCCTCCTTAAAATCCATACCATGAATATTGGCCTTTTTTTGTGTGGGTTCCTTGACATCCATGCCACACCAGTACCAGCATGTTTAGGAGGAATTCTACACTTTGGAATAAGGGTCTGTAGGTGAAAGGAATACCAAGCCTCTTTGTTTACAAGCTGTCACTTACCGTTTACCAGTAATGTAATGGCATTTATTTAATGGCCACTTCAGACAGGTTAAAGTAGGAGTAAACTCCCTTTTGTATGATTTTTTTTTTTTTTTATCTATATATAATAAGGCTTACCTATAGATAAAGTAAATATCTCCTAAACATGCAACCTGTAGGAGATATTTATTTTAGATGCAGCTGGTGACGTCATTGGCTCATGAGCTCTGAAGGAAGGACATGCCCATGCCGTTCCTTCAGAACCATGCCGTAAATGGGCAGTATTCTTCCACTCTTCTGCCTTAACAACCACTTTAAGTGTTAATAAATTCTCTGCTCTTTGCACTTGCCTATTAGCCTGCAAATTGGTCATTACTAATTTTTAACATTTGGTTCCTGTTAACTTCAATGAGGTTCAGATTCGGCAGTCGAACGTTGGCAATGTTCATCACGCCTCAAACCAAACCGATACATTTTGCTACTCCCTAATTATAACCTAAAATTTGAATTGTAAGCTCTCATGAACAGAGCCTTCATCACCCTCTTGCATTGGATTGCATTGAAATTGTACTGCCTCCCTTTATTTTGTAAAATGCTGCACAAACTGCCGTTGCTTTATCTATCTTTAATAATAATATAATATGCATTTACCAGTGTAATGCTTCTCATTTCCGATCAATATTACTTTCTGATCGATTGAGATTAACACTTGATGTGTACAGCTCTAGTACGTCACATCTCATCACCTACATCTCACTTTACCCTGTAATAAATCTAGGCCAAAATGTCACTCTGATTATTTGTAAGATAACCCCTTTCAGCAAAGTGATAGCATGGCTAACTAGGTCATTTGACTAATCTCGGGGTTAAATTTAGAATATCTTTTGCTTTTGCTTGATGCTTAGACCAGCCATTTTTAGATGTATGATAATTGTAAATGAATAAAATTTGACCTTTTTTCTACTTTTGTGCAAAAAACATGTTTTTTCTTGTCCCTACAGATGCTCGTGATATCGAACAGCTTAACAAAAACAACATCACTCACGTATTATCAATACATGACAGTGCAAGGCCAATGTTGGAGGTAAGCTGAACTGCCTTTCCTTTTTCTCCTCTTGTTGGAAGAATAACTCTGACGTCATTCCACATGTCTGTCTTTGTAAAAATAAATGTACAGATAAGGGTATCTCATGAAAATATTCTAATTCCATAAATACAAGCAGGATTTGGTCATTTAAATAAGCAAAATCTAGCTTTACTTTAAGCTCCATATTGGTATATTGATTACTTGGCTATGTATTGGGTATGTAAAATATCACTGCAACCTTTTGGATTTCTAGACGTTATGTCATGTTCTGTGTTAAAGGATGGTGACATCACTGAGCTAAAACTGTAGCTAACATCATCTGTCACTGAGAGCACTCTTGGGCTCTTAAATTAGAGTGCCAAGTGCAGTAGCCGCCTATAGAAACCACTTGTTGTGTCGGCTGAGATTATTTTTGAATTGTTGCTTTGTGTTCGTTCACTTTGCAGTGCATATGCATGGTGTGCAAACAGTAATCTAAAAGCAAACCTCTCAACTTTCTAAAATAAGGAATGGACAACTAAGCAGGGTGGATATCGTCTGATTACAACAAGGGGATTAAATGGAATGAGAAAAAAATCAATCAGCCGAACTCCACTGTTGGCTCCTCTCGGCGTATTTATTAAAGTGGATGTAAAGCCACTCTCATCCTTTCTAAACTACTGCCATAGTGCTGATCTATTAGGATATACATGCCTCCTGCATGCATCCTTACCTGTCAAATGTCTCCCCTCTGTCTGTTATAAGAACTGAAAAACTGCAGATTCTGTGGGTGGATCTGTTTGGAGCTCTGTAAGTGGAGTCGTGATGTCAGTAGACTCCCCGCCCACCTTTACACTCCCCTTGTCAACATGCATTTTGTCATGTGTATTCCTTACACTAAATTCTGCTATGATCACTAACATCCAGGCGAAATCAGAAAAGTAACCACATGACTTCAGAAAAGGAGTTGGGGTGGGAATTAAAAAATAATGCCTGTCTCCAGGCTAGTGCATGAGATATATGTAAACAACCTGTCACTCACAGCAAGGGGGCGGAACGGACTAAGGTTTTTCTCTGTAAGTCAGTTTTATTTCACTGAACAATTAACCACTTGAGCACCGGGCCATCGTCAAATGACGGCTTCACAGTGACTCTGAATATTCAACAGGACGTCTTTTGACATCCTGTATTCCTCCGGCCACTGGGGGGCGCGCCCCCGAGATGCCGATGCGCGTGCCTGGCGGTCGCGATGTCCGCCAGGTACCCGCGATCGGTAACGACAAAGCAGGGACGTGGAGCTCTGTGTGTAAACACAGAGCTCCACGTCCTGTCAGAGGACAGAGGAGACCGATCTGTGTCTCTTGTACATAGGGACATAGATCGGTCACCTCCCCCAGTCACCCCCCTTCCCCCACAGTTAGAACACAATACAGGTATACATATTAACCCCTCCCTTAACCCCTCCCTCACCCCCTAGTGTTAACCCCTTGAATGCCAGTCACATTTATACAGTAATTAGTGCATATTTATCGCATTAATCGCTGTATAAATGTGAATGGCGCCAAAAACGTGTCAAAAGTGTCCGATGTGTTCGCCGCAATGTCACGGTGACAGTAAAAAAATCGCAAATCGCCGCCAATACTAGTAAAAAAATTAATAAAATAAAAATGCCATAAATCTATCACCTATTTTGTAAACGCTATAACTTTTGCGCAAACCAATCAATATATGATCATTGCGATTTTTTTTTTTTTTTTTACCAAAAATATGTAGAAGAATACGTATCGGCCTTAAAAAAAAATTGTGATATTTATTAAATAAAGTAAAAAATATATATATTTTTTTAAATTGTCACTCTTCTTTTGTTTATAGCGCAAAAAATAAAAACCGCAGAGGTGATCAAATACCACCAAAAGAAAGCTCTATTTGTGGGAACAAAATTATAAAAAAATTGTTTGGGTACAGTGTAGCACGACCGCGCAATTGTCATTTAAAGTGCGACAGTGCTGAAAGCTGAAAATTGGCTTGGGCAGGAAGGTGCGTAAGTGCCCGGTATGGAAGTGGTTAAATAGGATTGCTCAGAGCTGGATTAACTGTGTGGCAAGTCTGGGCACAGATTATAGGAAATCTTATACTGTACATTGTGACACCAAGAAAATAAATATATAAAAAAATCCGGGTTTACATCCACTTTAATTGTCAACAAAGTGACATGTATAGAACGTCTCCATCTGATAAGCAACCTTCTTTAATGCATTTCACCACTCCTGGCTTGCTGGAATTACTTCCTCTTTCCTCGTGAGCAAGACAGAGGTGGTGAAATGCAACAAGGAAGATTGGTTTTCAGGTGGAGACATTGTATGCATTCACTTTGACATTTAATAAATGAGGCAAGAGCAGTGCTGTATCCTGGTCTAGGGCAACAAGACCCAGGCCTAGGGCAGCACTTTGCAGGGGGGGCAGCATGGAAAGAGTCACCGCCGGCTTGTGCTACACTGTAAGTGTAGCGTCAGTCTTAAGGGGCAGACTGTGCCGAGAGACAACTTAGTCTAGCGCCCCCATAAAAAGCGGCTGCACTGCTTCCGGTATGCGGACGGACAGCATTCCGCAACTGTGGGTGGTCTAATTTTGACTGTCCTATCATCCTGGACCACAAACCTTCCTCACTGTACTATATGTTTTCTGCTGCACTATTGGCATGGTTATATCTTCTTAGTCCTCTCCAACCCCCTTTTTTTTTTTTTTTTCATTTTGGATAGAGTAAGGGAGGGTTATAGCCCCTGTCAGTTTGTTTTACCATCCCTGTCCCATTGTAGAGATTTTCCTCCATTCCCTGCCCCATAGCCAAACAGGAAGTAAGAGGAAATCTCTGCAGATTAAGGGAATCTATTGCCTCAGACTCTCAGAACTAGTGTCCCCACTCAAAAATGTTAGACAGAAAGGGGTGTGCCCTTGACAGGAAGGGGTGGGTCATATTTAAATTAAGGGGTGAACGAGTTTAGTCAGACCTAGGGCAGCACAAAACCTAAATGCACTACTGGGAAAGAGGAGCTTTAAGTAGAGTGTGGCTGATACATTCATTTCGATTTCTGATGGAGAGTGGAGACTGACTATAGTGGCCAACGCCCAGATTGTTCATGTATAAGAAGGGCACATCTTGAGTGGAGCCATGAATTTGGGTATGTCTTTATCAAGGGGCCTAAGTAACCATAACTTGTGTGATATAGAAGTAATGGGAATGTTAAAGGGGGATAGCTTGAGGGAAGCACAATTCTTATTTTGTTTTGTTTTTTTTGTTTTTTTAAGTATTCACTTTTTTCAGTACTGAGACAACTAACCACTACTTGTTTTCATCCTTACAAGAATGTTAAAGTAGAACTAAGGGAAAAACATTATATTATATTTTTGATGGAGTAACCCCTGTCAGGCTTTTGGAGAGATGTTCCTCTCACTTCATGTCCCATAAACAAAACAGATAGTTATAGGAAATCCCTTGTTAACGTTTTCTAAATGCTGAGGTTTTTCACCTTAATGCAATTAATAAATTAAGGTAAGGTAATAAACATCCTGGCAGCCCCCCTAATACCTGAGACCAATCTGAAGTAAATGACTCATGTATTAGGGGGGCTGGCTGCACACAGGATGTTTTTTACCTTCATTAATTGCATGAGTGTAAAAAACATCCTGTGTGCAGCCAGCCCCCCTAATACATGAGCCCCATCTCAATCCAGCAATGTGTACGAGAGCAGCTGCCCCCCTAGCTCTTTCCCTTCTAATTACTAAAAATAAAAGTTTTGCCTTTACTTATACTTTAACCACTACAGTCCTGAGCCTTTTTCTGATATTTGGTGTTTACAAGTTAAAAACATATTTTTTTTGCTAGAAAATTACTTGGGAACCTCCAAACATAATAACATAAATAAATAAATAAAAAAAAAATATATATATATATATATATATATATATATATATATATATATATATATATATATATATATATATATATATATATATATATATAAAATATATAATGAGAAAGATGCCACTCACACTGTGAAAATCTTTAAAATCATTGCTTCTCCCAGAACCACGGGTGCAGGCAATGCATGTGAGATTGCAAAACAAAAGAACAGATTCTTCTGGACAGCCGCACTCCGAATAAAAATTGCCTTTATTGTAAATCCAAATCAAAAAACAGCACTACATGTCACAGCACACCGGCAGAGCTGACGCGTTTCACACTAAACTTGTTGTTTAATCATAGCTACGTAGCTTTTTGGAAAAATTACACTTTTTTGAATTAAAAAATAAGACAACAGTAAAGTTAGCCCAATTTTTTTTAGATTGTGAAAGATAATGTTAAGGCGAGTAAATTAATACCCAACATGTCACGGTTCAAAATTGCGCCCGCCCGTGGAATGGCGACCAACTTTTACCCTTTAAAATCTCCATAGGCTGCGTTTAAAAAATTCTACAGGTTGCATGTTTCGAGTTACAGAGAAGGTCTAGGACTAGAATTATTGCTCTCGCTCTAGCAATCGTGGCGATACCTCACATGTGTGATTTGAACACTGCTTTCATATGCGGGTGCTACTCACGTATGCGTTTGCTTCTGCATGCGTGCTCAGTGGGACGGGGCGCGTTTAAATTTTTTTTAAATTAAAATTGTTACTCTATTTTTGTTTATAGCACAAAAAAAACCCACAGAGGTGATCAAATACCACCAAAAGAAAGCTCTATTTGTGCGAAAAAAAAGTCTCTTAATTGTCAGTTAAAGCAACACGGTGCCAAATTGCAAAAAGTGGCCCGGTCATTTGGCAGCCAAATTTTCCAGGGCTGAAGTGGATAATGAGCCACAAATAATCTCTGCTTTCAATAGAAAGCCCACAGTTCTTTCTGTACAGTGGATAACACGCATCTCCTAACACAATTTTATTAGTTATTAGAGGCAAGAATTTACTCATTAAATTCTATAACATAAGCAATATTGTGGTTTACCAGGACTTTAGATAACTAGGGTAAAACAATTTGTTTGTTGGATATAAGCAGATCTCCTGGTATTCTCTCTCTCACACACACACACACACACACACACACACACACAATAAACATTGGAATCTGGTGAGAACTACATTTTACAGACACCGCTGGTTGGTTGAAGCAGTCACAAGGGGTAGGAGACAGTTGGCAGGGTTAGATTTTCTTAGATGAGTTATCGCGCATTACTTCCATGGTTGTTCTACAGAGAAATCTTGCAATTCTAAATTTTCTGACCAATTAGTCTTATGTCTGTAGGTATGGAATATATGGGTGCCTGATTCTTCTTGCACCTAGTGGACATATTCCATATGCCTCTTCCCACAACCCCACCCATTCTACACCATTTCCTCAAATAATAAAAGGTAAGTATATCCCTAATATACTTACCCTTGCTGCACAAGCTGCGGCTCAGAGATGCCATGGTGGGCTGTCACGTGATCTCTGCTAAGTGCCGGTTCACACTACAGCGACTTGGGATCCGACTTGTCAGACCTCAAGTTGCCCCAAGTCGCACGACATGAGAAATTCCATTGAAGTGAACGAGAGCCGTCTTAATGTACACTACTGAAGTTGCTCCGACTTCAGAAAAGTTTCCTGTACTACTTCAAGGCGACTTCTAGGCAACTTGTACCCATTGATTTCAATGGAAGTCGCCTCCAAGTCGGATCTCCACTTAACTGAACCAACTTTAAAGGAAAATAAAATACTTTACCCAGGCAAACCCCTCCCTCCCACAGAGCTGATTATTCTGTGATTGGCCACAGCCAAAGTCGCCTGTCCTGGAGGCAACTTCAAGTCACGTTGTAAGTTGCTTCAAGTCACGCTGAAGTCACCTCCAAATCGCACTGCAAAGTCTCGCTGTAAGTCGTATTGCCCGTGTGAACCGGCACTAAAAGAGCGGATAAGAGTTCAGATTTGCTGACCCCCTTCCTTCAGCAGCCAGCATGTGTCCACATATATCTGATCAGGTTGATTGATAGGCCAGCTGTATTTCCCATCCTGTGTTTCTATTTCAGGAAGATCTGAATTTACATTGTGGGTTTTGTGACAAGTATCTGATAATCACAAATGCAGTACATTTTAAAATATAATTTGTATTTTTAAGCCTCCCTTACACTTCAGCTTTGTTGTCACGTGCCATTTGACAATCTGCAAGCAAAATGCAAATTCAATTCTCTTACTCATTTTTGAAGGAAAGCTGTCGTAAGATAAACATGGAGGCTCAGTGCTGAGCTCTACTTCTGAAAATGCTAGTTGTCAGGTTATGGCGAGGTGGGCTAAAAGCCCCCCCATCTTAATTCGTACAAGACAAATTGGATCTGCCTGATAATAACACAAGTTGTTTGTATTTTTTAGTTTCATTGAAGATCCATGGGCCATCTGTACATCCAGTTTATTGCACAGAAGCAATAGGCAATACATTATTATTTCTTATTGCGATAGAAACGAGATAAGCAGATATTTTCTGTTTTAAGGAGGCTCTGTTTGTCATGCAGACCTTTGTACTTAAAGTACACCTGTCATCAGAGACGTGTGGGGCTGCCATTGCTGGCCTCTGATGCTTGTATGTCTAGCTTCAGTACTTTTTTAAACCCAGACCTGGAACATTCTAGCTGTAAAAGATGCGTTCGAGTTCATTCTCTTCATACAAATTTTTTATAAAGTAAAAAGAACTTGCCACACTTTTTGTTTACAATATAACAATCAGTATCTTTTGCTCCAAAATTTCCTAGAACCCCCCAAACATTATATATTTTTTTTTAAAGCAGAGACCCTAGAGAATAAATTGCTGAATGTTGCAATTTTTTTATGCCAAATGGTATTTGCGCAACGGTTTTTCAAACACAATAAAAAATAAAAATACCTAATTCATATTTTAAAATAAATATAAAAGATATCATGTGGAGATACCAAACCTATCACACTTTAAAATTGAGCACTTTAAAAGTGATTCTTTAAAAGCCTATACTTTAGATTCACATTGGGTGATCTGGTGCTAGAATTACTGTCCATTATCTGACATTCACGGTCATTCCTCATGTTTGGGGCAATCGCTGTTTGCGTGTGTGTGTACGCCTTTTATTACATTTTTTTTTGGCACTTTTATTGCTGTCACAAGAAATGTAAACATGCGACAGGTACTATTTTTGGAGAGACCCCAGATCCCTCCTCTGCCCTTTAAAGCATTTGATCACATCAAGTTCGGTGTGATCAAATGCTTTTCATTTTTGAAAATGGTGCCATTTGCTTCCATTAAAACCAAAAGTGATGTAAGCTCATTGCTTCCAGGTTCCTATACCGTTCTCGTCTTTGATTGCCTCTATGATCAACCAGCGGAAACGCCGGCTGGTCAATCAGGACTTCCGGTGGTACGGGAGATTGGCACAGCCTGAAATCTATTGGCGTTATGGGTATGTCACTGGTCTGCAAGTGGTTAAACCAATGCAGGGCAGCTTGGCAACTTACTTTATTTAAAGGCAATGGCAGCTTTCATAATCCTCTTGTGCATAAATGGAAAAAAAAAAATGACGACCTGCAAAGCAAAGGAACTATGTCAGTGACTCAAAAAGTATTGAAGTTCGATTACACAGCAGTCAGGCAAATGCCATTTTGAGAAGATGATCAGCATTGAAAGCCTCTGCACTTTTTATTACAGGTTTACAATAATCTGGTTATTCAGTGGACCAAATCATTTAGATAGTAGGTGGTGGTTATGTATAGTTTTTCAGCATAGAATGTCTAAACTCTTATGCATAGCTAGGCTCTGTTACATGTAAAGGAGCACCAGGGATGTGCTGCTGTTAGACTATGACACATCTATAGGAGCCCAGGGGGTGTGCTGCTTCTAGGCTTTAACACACCTAATGGAGCCCTGGGGATATAGCTAGGCTCTGTCACATATAGAGGAGCACTGGGGATGTGCTGCTTCTAGGCTCGGTCACATCTAAAGAAGTACAGGGCATGCACTGTTTTACAGCCTGTCTAAAGTTAGGAGTGAGTTGAACTTTGTGGCAGACCAGTGAAGAGGAAGGATGCAGGGATTTGAGCACCGAGCCTGGTGGATTTTCCTGTCCTACTGCGGTCACTGTTGCCTCAGAGAGAGGGCCACAGGCATCTTTAACAATCAATAAAGCTGTCGGCTTCAAATGCGGTCCCAATTACCTCAGAGAGAGGATGGCAGCCTTTTTACAGTCGGCAACATCTCGGAGAGGACGGCAGCATTCATGAACAGTCAGCAATAACTTCAGAGCGAGTATATTTCTGTATACGTCCCTCAGTAATTTAAGGCATGGGCTCAAGCCAATTAATGTGACTTCTCACTGTGTCAAGGCAAATTTTGCCAGTCGTCATATGCCCTCTCTACATCTCAGAATGGACCTGGTCATCCTGTATCCTACTGTATCTCGTACATCAGGTCTATCTATCTGAAGTTCAACCTATTAAGATGAAAGGGGTCCCTCCATTGTTAAGACTATTGTAGCGCCTACCCCATCTTTCCGGGGGCCTGATGGTGATCCTCAGAGGCAGGGAGGACTGACAAACATCCTCCGGGTGCAGGTTACTAGGCTTGGTGGGTGATAAACAAGATAGGAATTGGGCGCCAGTCACTTTTATGCCTAAACAAGGAAATGTTTATTTCTCACAACAAGGAAAACGTGGGAGAGTGGGGATAGGGCACAGGACACAATAGTAACGATCAGCAGACTCCTTAGACTAAAATGGTGAGATAAGGTAGACATCAGTACAGGAAAAGAGCCTTTAAGCTAAACCAGCACATCTGTACTTTGTAGGATAGGCTGTCTCCTATGGTAACTGAACTTAACTCATGGAAGGTGCAGAAACTCTGTGGATGATTCCATCTTGACGCTTTCCTAGGTTCTGAACGGATCCCCAGTCAATGCAAGAATCATCTCTGGTACTTCATCTCAGGTCTCCATCTTTTCCTTTCAGCATTGTTTCTGGATAGTGAGCAGGCCTATCTCCGCATAATCTTGAACACCCGTATAGGCCTAGCAGCCAGGCAGGCACCTGGATAGGCTTCAGGCTTAGCAGCCAGGAGCGCACCTGGATAGGCTTCAGGCCCAGCAGCCAGAAGCTTTTTCACACACATTCACCCAGACCGCAGTCTGGGCAGGAAAGCACTTAGATCACCGCTCTCTCCAAATACCTCTTCTCAGCATTCATAGTGGGGAATCTGATTGGCTGAGAAAGGTATGTTTATTCATAACCTGAATAAATGCACTGTAGCTCATCATACGAATGTCAAAGGCAACAGCTCCGTCTACTGACAAAAGGCAGAAGCCATAGCTAAACGGGATTATGAGAGAAGCCATTTGACCACTAAACACTACAAATTAGCCAGACTGGATACCACCCAGCATAACTAAATTTACCTGTAACCCTATTTTAGGATGAGGGTGCTACATTGCAAAAAATGATTTGCGAGAGAGGGTTGTCAAATCCATTTTATACAAATCACCCAAACAATTGCTATATCACATGTGCTAGGACATCCAATGGAAATAGACTTCCTCCTACTCTCTTCTCCCGTCAGAGCACATTTCAAACTATCTTCACCTATTAGTGTTTGTTTCTTTTCTAAAGTATCGCCTTACAAACACCTCCAGAAAGATTGATAGACCTAACCAAGGTTCACCACTGCATCATCAAAGAAGGGCCCCAACTAAGATGAGAAAAAAATGAAAAATTACAATTTGGGGATAATCTTCTCTTGTCTTAATTATTAGCACTTGTCTTACTATTTTATCAAAGATCATTTATAATAACAAAGCCTAGCAGGCAACTTTGATTTGACAGAGCCATCCCTGAATCTCAGAGGCAGCCTAGCTCCCTTAAGTTTTATCTTGTTCTTCTGTTTGTACACAGAGCCATGCATGTGCCTCTCCGTGTACAACCTCTGCTCATCGTGGGTGCAGGAATAAAGTATCTCCCATGTGCATTCATGGGAGTTATGTTGAACCCATGCAAGCTAATCAAGATTAATAAGGATATTAGACTTGAGAGAATGCTAGGAGATGTCAGTGATGGCTGTAGGGGAAAGCTTGTATGTCGCATTACTGGAAGGGGGACACTTTGGGTAGTAAGTGTGCTTTAATGTGCAAATATCCTGTGCACATTAGGGCAACAGCCCTAGGGGGGCTGTCATGATTTTTTAGTTCTGCTTTATTCGCATTTTGTCATATGTTTCTTGGATGACTTAAAAGCAGCTTTAGGGTGGCAGAAGTACTCCAGGTCCAGTCTGATAGCCAATATAAATCTGTATATTTCCAAAACTAGGCATGGGTTGCCCCTCTGTAAAATGTCAAGCAGCTCCAGTGTCCTGGGATTTGCATAAGTGAGAAGATGCTTTTTCGATCCAAATAGGGAACACGCCTCTCTATAGACCGTTTTAGCCTCCCTATACAATGCATCTAAATACTGCATGTCCTGTGTTTTTTTCCTTCATCGCTTTGATAGACCGCTTCTGTGCATGGGAAGGTGTGTCACTCGCTTGGCTCTGTGCAGCCTCATCTCACTGCTGCACCTGCTGAGTAAAGTGCTATGCAGAACAACCCTGACACATGAAAAGCACACATGTCCGCAGGAAGGGAGGTTCCTCTTCCTTGATGAAACTGGAAAAGTATTTTAAAATATGTTTATGTTTATTTAAAACTAACAAACAGCAAACATGGAAAGCAGGCACCTGTATATACTGTCCGATAGATTGCACAGTTCCCTGGGAGCACCACATTTGACACAATTAGGTTTATTTACAAAAACTTGGGAGTGCAAAATCTGGCGCAGCTCTGCATAGAAACCAATCTGCTTCCAGGTTGTTTCTTTTTTGGCAAAGCTTAATTGAACAAGCTGAAGTTAGAAGTTTTAGGAAATCAACCTCAATGTTGTTCCGGCTACTGGTCTTAAAGAATCATAGGTGGCCTCATTGACCGATATGGATGCAACAGTCCCAGGAGCAACCACTGAGAAAAATCTATGAATTTCTCTCATTCAGCCCAGTGTGTATGGTCAGTACTAATTGAGTCTTGGCTAGCAGTGAAAACCAATAATGTAGGAGCCTCTGAATTTGTTCTTTTGGTGTAAAGGAGTAAGTTTTAAATAAAATATTAATCTTTCGGTGGCTACCTTGAAGTACTTGCTGAGTTGATATAATAGCTTGGCACCAAACCTAGACTTCAACTTTTTGCAACCTGCATTTAAAGTAATTTCTAGACCAAAGTGCAGATGGGTTTATAACCCCTTTCAGGATTTTGTTTTTTATTTTTTGCTATCTGTGTCCCCACAGATTCTTAAGCCAAGTGCACACCACTGTCCTTTTTTTTTTTTTTTTTTCATTCAACCCGAAAAAAAACTGACGGCTCTGGTCGGAGCCGCTGTACTTTCAATTAGATGTTGGTACAACGATCTCCCTTCTGTTCTATTGTGTTCTGACAGGGGGATGGCCCCCCTCCAGAACACTGCTATTGACTTATGCCCTGTACACATGATCGGTTCATCTGATGAAAACGGTCCGATGGACCGTTTTCATCGGACGAACCGATCGTGTGTGGGCCCCATCAAGTTTTTTGACTGATGGAAAAAAAAAACGTTTTAAAATTATCTGATGGTTAAAAAAACAATAGAAAAAAATGATCGTCTGTGGGCAAGTCCATCGGTTAAAAAATCCACGCATGGTCAGAATCAAGTCGACGCATGCTCGGAAGCATTGAACATCTCAGCACGTCGTAGTGTTTTACATCACCGCGTTCTGACATGAACAGATTTTTAACTGATGGTGTGTAGGCAAGACTGATGAAAGTCAGCTTCATCGGATATCTGAAAAAAATCCATCGGTCTGTTTTCATCGAACCGATCGTGTGTACGTGGCATAAGAGCTCTGATCGGAAACTGGTTGGCTGCTGGTTTTTCAGCATGCTCATCCAACAGAAGCCGGCCAATCTGGATGATTTGAAAAGTGGCAGTTTGCTTAGTATCTTTGTTTCTCTATATACCCAGCGGTTATGCATTAGAGCGAGATCCTGAGCCATGTTTGAGGAATAAGTGCCACTTAGAATGGTTATGCATGCTTAGGCTATCTTTCTATGCTATGAGTGGAACATGTAAAAAACAAAAAAAATCTAAAAAATGTGATTAAACAAAAAAGAAAAGTGGCAGTTAGTTTCTACAGTACACACAAACAACACATAACTAAATGTGGCAAAGTTGTTGAAGCGTATTAAATATATATTTTAAAAGCATTGTTGTCAATGATGCATTAACCACATCAATGGAAGAGTGGTAAAGGTAGTCTGTCATGAGAAAAATGTGTGGTGCCACTGTCCTATTTACCCTCTGGCCTCAGTACTGTGAGTCAGTGACCCAGAACAAGTATGCAGGAAGTTGTCTGATTCACATTCTTTTCTTGGGCAGTGACTGAAAGTACTGAAGGCAGATTTCTCTTGTGACAGATATCCTTTAATACACGCCTGCCCTCTGATGGCGATGACATATTGTCCTTAAAAATCTATGTTAAAAAATGGTTTTCTAAATTGCACATGTACATTGCATATTGTACAGATCTATTGTATCTGTTGGAGAACGTTGGCTTGTGCTATTTGCTAGTAGGCTAAATAAAAACTTTGCACAAAACTTGGAACAGTACCAGTTTGTCCGGTTTAGAAAGGACAGAAAGAAGACATGCATGAAAAGTTTAGGAAGAGGTATGCAGAACGTCAGCAGTACTTAAGTGTTGGTACAATAGGTCATGTCCTGGAACTGGGAGGCTGGATATCTGAGCAGTATGATAAGAAGCTGTACTTAAAGTGACACTAAATTATAACCTTATTCTCCAGAAATTATCTATACTGTACACGTCCACTGCTTTTATTGCTTTTATGGCCCATTAATACATTTTTACATTAATTTGCTTATTTTTGTAATATCCATTTAACGTCCTCTGTGCGCTCCTGAACTGAGCTCCCCCCCCCCCCCCACACCTCTGTTTGGAACAAGCAGTGCGTGTTTGTTATGTGCGCTCTATGCACACTACATATCTAATAGTCCTTAGTCTGTCTCAGAAGTGAATGGGTATGGTGGGGTATGTTCCTACATACAGTGGGAGCATGGGGAACAATTCTATCTACCCTCTGACAGGAAGTCGGATCACAGCTGCAGGAAAGGGATTTGGAAATCTGGAAGAGGCTTGGAGCTATGGAAGATATTTAAGAATATGAACTTGAATATCATTTTAAACCAGACTGTATCACTTTTTAAGACCGTGTACCTCCAAACTTTTTTTTTTCTCATTCAAGGCACCCTTTAAAAGCATGTCTCGAGACATTCCATTCTAAATTGTAAAAAAACAAACTAATAGTTTTAAATATGTGATGTGTCACTAGCGCAAAAAAAATGTTGTGTCAATATATTTTAAATGTTTTGGATAATGAGTCTGCTGCAGTTATATGTTCCCCACCAATAGTACAGGGTAAGTAATGTCACAAGAAAGAGATGATAGCTGCGCCAACCCAATAATAATAATAATAATTTTATGTTACCACTACTCCTTTAAACAGTGAATATTCAAAACTGCTTAAAGCGGATCTCGCACGCAAAACACATTTCTTTCTTGAGGGCTAGCTAAACTGTTAATGCCACTAATTTGCAAAACTCACGTTTTCTGTCTCCCACGGCCGCTCCGCTGCCATTATGTATTAAATAGTAACTTATATTCTAGCTTCCGTTTCGGTTTCCATTTTAACTGTGGGCATAATCCCACAACCCAGCACTTCCTTCTTCCAGTGGATGCTGATGTCCCAGCATCAGGGTAGCAGCAGCTTGAGCGTCTGTGTTGCCCGCCCTCCTTGCTTTGTTTATGCCGCGCGTCACTTCCTTCTTAGGAAATTGTGCGATATTTGATGACACGGCTGCGCAGTGAACACGGGGAGCTGTACAGAGTGCACTGAATTGACAAGGAAGTGACGCAATGCCCGGATAATTCCCGCAGTGAGACAGACCGGAAGGCTCACTACTGTACAGGTACTGTACAGATTTACTTAAACAAAACATCAGTTTTTATAATGTCATACAGCGGCAGTGTTTTTAAATAAATGTTATAATTAGGGTGGAGATCCGCTTTAATAATAAAGTGCCATCAAGTGCATAATTAAGTGAATAAAATTAAAACAAGTGATATTCCTTATATGTAAATAGACATTTACTTTTAAAAAATGGATACACATGTAAAATTATAGAAATATATAGTCCCAGTGTTTCTCTTCAAAGATGATCTACTACATCCCATGTGCTCAAATCCACATCTGTGACTGAAAAATCTTCAGATTGACCCTTATGTGTGGAGTAGTGGTTAACCCTGACATAAACCAAAGGAGCTTGTTTATCTTGTTTTTTGGTGAGTGTTCCTTTCAGAAGGTGGTGGTGTCCTCACGAACTGGTGGATAAAAAGCTTTTTTCAGTCACGGATGTGGATTTTCACACATGGGATGTACTTGATCATCTTTGAAGAGAAACACTGGGACTATATATTTTTTTACATTTTTATCCATTTTTTAAATGTATATGTTTATTTACATATAAGGAATATCACTTGTTTTAATTTTGTTCACTTAATTATGCACTTGATGGCACTTTATTAACCACTTCCTTACTGGGCACCCCTCTCCTGCCCAGACCAATTTTGAGCTTTCAGCGCTGACGCACTTTGAATGACAATTGTCTGGTCATACAACACTGTAACCAAATTATAATTATAAAAAAAAAAATTCACACAAATAGAGCTTTCGTTTTGTGGTATTTAATCATCGCTGGGGTTTTTATTTTTTGCTAAACAAAAAAACAACCTGGAAAAAAATCAAAATCGCGTTTCATAGTTTGTTATAACATTTTGCAAACAGGTAATCTTTCTCCTTTATTGATATGCGCTCATGAGGCTGCACTGATGGGCACTGATCGGCACTGGGCACAGCTAAGGACACTGATAAGCAGCACTGGTAGGTGACACTGATGGGCAGCACTGGTAGGTGGCACTGATGGGCGGCACTGATGGGTGGCGATGGTGGTCACTGGCAGGCAGCACTGTTATTCACTGGCAGGTGCCACCTCTCCTTCATCGGGACCGATGTCCCCCTGCCAGCCGTCGGTGATCAGCTAATTTTTTTTCTCTTCACGCTATTGGCGCGAGGAGAAAAAATTGCCGATTACCGGCTCTGTTTTCATCACATGATCAGCTGTCATTGGCTGACAGCTGATCACGTGGTAAGGGGTCGGGATCAACTGCCATATTAAATACCCACACTCGGTTTCCTGTAGTAGTCAGGTCACTGTAAAACATGGTGAATGTTATGCTTGTTCTGAGGATAGACGTATGAAAAATGTGTAAAATTATGGATTTATTTTTTCTATGCCAATGCACACAGAGACAGATTGCTTAAAGGGTCACTAAAGGAAAAACATTTTTTTTGCTGAAATGACTGTTTACAGGGTATAGAGACATAATAGTTAACTGATTCCTTTTAAAAATGATTAAAAATAGATACAAACCAATCATATAATGTACCTGCAGTTTAGTTTCGTTTTTGCTGTTGTTTCCTGGTTCTCTGATGTAGAGAGCCAATAGAGGGCAGTGATGGTTTGTAAAACTAAACTGGATTGGTGCTGAGGGGTTTTAGACACACAGTAATCGCACCTCCTTGATTAGTCACCACAGTGTGAAATCTCCCAGCACTGTGGTGATCAGGAAACAGACAACCAGGAAGTGTCCAGAACAGAGAGGAATTACAGCAACATCAAAGCAAAAACGAACAATGAGGACCTGAAACCAGGACTGCAGTAAGATAAAGGAAGCTATTTAGCTAAAAAATAAATTCCTTTAGTGACCCTTTAATTTTCTTAAAAGAATTGTATAGTCCCTTTTTGTTATGTTTTTGTAATGTTATCAGCCTATGGCAAGTAATGTTGTATACATGTTTTTGTATGTTTGTTTGTGTTTAAAACATTTTTTACTTTAAGTTTTTTTACTTGATTTGTTGGTTGTTCAGCATGGACACAGATAATACTGCTTTATCTACATTTATCCAATATAGGGAGAATCCAGAAGTCTGTATATGTAATACGGTAAAACTATGTAACACAAAGAATATAAAAAAGAAATGAAGTCACATCAGTCATGCTTTTTTTTTTTGTTTTTTTTCTTTGCCCGCCCAAAGCGGGGTTTTCCTGTTTAGTATTGTTTGTTGGTCTGTTTACTGTACTAATAATAAAATAATACCGTTTACTACCCTCATTACCCAGCCTTGTCTCTGAACCCTACTAAGGACTGTGGGTATTTAATATGGCAGCATTACAGAATTGTCATATTAGTTATCTGTGAGCTTCAAAAAAAATGAGGTCCTCCTGATTTGCCAATCAGAAGTGCAGTGCATTCCAGTAGTTGTTTTATACTCTGTATGGCTGTGTCTGCCATGAGTACCGATCAGTCACAAAAATGAATGAAGCCATGACTTATAAGTGCATTAGACCACAACTGGGACTTTTTCATGCAAAAGAATGCAACTCCAGGTAGGGTTGCACGATGAAGAGCTCCAGAATGGGGCTAAATGGAAGCATTTTGCTATGTGGGTTATACTGGAGGAGTGGGTGGAGATTTGTGTGAATCAAAAGACTACAGAATTGTGAATCATTTTGCAAATGTACCATTATACTTAAAGTACATAAGTGTGTTTCAGCTGCTTTGTTGGAATTGTGCTTTAAATTTAGGAAAACATTTTTTCACAGTTTAGGCTCATGCAAACTGAATGTGAAAAACACTGCTTTAAGGGGCATCTTGTGTGTTTTTTTTAAATTTTTTTTAATGCCTCTAAATAAAAGCTCCTCTGTGGTTAGCCTATGTGTCCAAGCACACATTTAGGGGAAGAAAAAAAACACTGCCAGCACGTCCAGGGGCAGCAGCGTTGTGGCAGAAAAAAAATGCTTGAGCATTCGTTCATTTCAATGGTTCGAATAAATTATTATTCTGGTCAATTACTGTAAATTCACGCCAAAGTGCCTAAATGCATCTAGATGCATTTTATAGCGCTGTTGTCAGGAGGAAAGACGCTTAGGAGAGCTGAGCAGGTGCCCTTTGTACATGGGGCCTTACCGGGGCAAAAGGTTTTGCATAAACTTGATGTATTATATAGCAAAGTATTGATAATTAGAACCTGTTTCTAGCATTCTTTCTGTTTTGAAGCGGCTGCAATTCAAGCTGTGGATGGCACCTGGCTTGGCAAACTTAAGTTAAAAAATCAAATCAACCAGGTAGAAAATTGCCAGACAGTGGCTGCATCCCATCAGACACAAATCGTGTTTGTAAGCCAGAATACAACAGCCAGCAGGAGAAATCCCTTCATCCACTGTGTTTACTGTTGATGGAGAAATCTATTAGACCCCTTTCACACTGAGGCGTTTTACAGGCGTTTTTGTGCTAAAAATGGTGCCTGAAAAGCGCCTGTAAACTGCCTCCTCTGCAGCCCCAGTGTGAAAGCCTGAGTGCTTTTACACTGGGGCGGTGCTCTTGCAGGACAGGAAAAAAAAGTATATTTGTTCCTAACATTATCCATGTTGGTGTTTTTGCGTGTTAAAGGGGTTGTAAAGGAAAACATTTGTTTCCCTAAATAGCTTTCTTTACCTCAGTGCAGTCCTCCTTCACTTCATCCTTCCATTTTGCTTTTAAATGTCCTTATTTCTTCTGAGAAATCCTCACTTCCTGTTCTTCTGTCTGTAACTCAACACCGTAATGCTAGGCTTTCTCCCTGGTGTGGAGAAAGCCTCTTGAGGGGGGAGGGGGCGAGCAGGAGTGTAACACACAGCTCCTTTCTCTATCTGAAACGCAGAGAGCGTCCTGACTTGCCTGCTCGCCCCCTTTCCCCGCAAGAGGCTTTCTCCACACCAGGAAGAAAGCCTTGCATTACTGTGTGTAGTTACAGAAACAGGAAGTGAGGATTTCTCAGAAGAAATAAGGACATTTAAAAGCAAAATGGAAGGATGAGTTAAGTGAAGGAGGACTGCACTAAGGTAAAGGAAGAGATATATATATATATATATATATATATATATATATATATATATATATATATATATATACATACATACATACATACATACATACATACATACATACATACATACATACATATAAGTTTTAATTCATTAATAGTGGTTTTATGTACCGATGGCACAAAAATCCAATACAAATCTTAGTGGTGTTCCGCTGTAGCTGCTTACTTTTAATATTAGGACTCTTACCTGTCCTGCAATCCAGCAATGTTGACACCCCAGCCACCACCATTGCTGGTAAGGGAACCTGGCAGTGAAGCTTTCTCACTGGCCTGGCAGTGGGGGAGGAGGAGGAGGAAGGGGCAGAACTTGTGACATACCTCGCAGCAACGAGTTCCGATGGAAGTGGGAACAGGGTACCTGTCAAAAGTACTCGCTCCCACCCGAAAGGGGCCAAATGTGGCACTGGAGAAGGAGAGTAATCGGATAAACGGACGTTCCACTTTTGGGTGAAACTCCGCTTTAAACACTATGCCGTGGTTTACACTGCTGCGACTTGACATGGAACTTGAGATTTCAAGTTGCACATTTAGGATTTAAAATCGTGAGACTTTGGAGCTGCAGCAGTGTGAACAAGAGCTAAATGTCTCGTGTTAAAGCGGAACTAAACTCTCCTATTGTTTTCAGCCAAGAAAGCTGCCATCTTGGCCTCTGTTTAATCTTCATCTGCCATGATGTACACATGTCATCAGTCATTTGATGGTTTGACAGTTTAGTTGCGGACACAAGCAAATTTGACAGTCAGCAATCCCAGCATTGCAGGAATATAACTGTTTTTTTAAATCGGTGGGTTTCGTACTGCTTTAAAATGTCAGATAGCTTTGTCGGCATACTAGGAACTTGATCTTGACCTCTATGTTGTTCTTTGTATCCATGCCATTAGAAAGTACACGTTGCCAACACAGTACTCTACTGAATAAAGCTTGCCTATTATATTATTAAGCAACAGAAGTAAGATATATTTAAGCAGGACTGGATTTATTATTCTACACAGTAGCACTGTGCCCATAGGTTGCAGTGGACAAAAGCTTTTCCATGTAAGATTAGTTGATTGTAGTTTTTATTCTATCATGAGAAGAAATACAGACCTCCTCCATAAGTTTTTTTTTTACAATGTTCTATGCCATTTATGACCAGTAAAACAACAAAACAATCTCTTGAATAATAGTTGATCCTGGCAGAGGGTTGTTGTTTTAGATATCAAGGGTTGTGTGCCTACAGGCTCCAATGATGTGAAAAATGTCCTGTTTACACATATTCAATGAGACTATCCTAGTGCTAACTGTAAGGCAAAATTGATTCTTCGTGGTCATGATACTGGACTTTCTGAAGTCATGCTTGCTGAAAAATGCAGCACAAGCAGATGTATAACTCTTATAATGGCTTGAAGGGCATCCTCCAGACTTTCAGAGTTCCCGCAAGTAACCACTAACAGTTTTCATACTGCCAACTTGTGTACATCGAAATTGCAATGTCCTTGAAAAGTTATTTTAGTCCCCTGTTGATGGTAAAAGTCAGATAGGGTTTGACGAACCTGAAAGGACTGGCCAGGTGGCAAACACAGTGATTTGCATTTAACAGAACAGAATAAACTTTCGGGTGAACCTTGAGGTAACACGTATTGTAACTAATTTTCCTGGAAATCATCCATAATTGCATGTATGGTTTCTACAAAACCTCATAATAAAATGATCTGTATAGTTATGTAAATGTGTTCTTCTTTTTTTTTTTTTTTTTGTGGTGGTGGGAGGAGTGTAACACAGTACATTCCAATATAGTTTTATAGGGTCATCTTCGGCTGTCTCTTGAGCAATGTGTATAGGAAACATGTACAAGTTTGTCAGATAAATATCAATAGAAACCTATTCTAGGAGAAGACCCAATATGGGAAAATATAGCTGTTACAACCAGATTTGTTTTCCAATTTAGGAAAAAAAAACGTCCTTTTGCAGCGATTTTATTTAATAAGCTCAACAGTATTAATCGGGTTGGACTATTAACATTAATACACATTTGACAATTGTAGTTATCTGTAACATTTCCATAAATTTTCTATGGCTTATTAGTGAATTTATGCAGACATTTGTAATGCCTGCAAGGGCATTTTGGAGGAAAATTCCCTTCTACAGATGAATAGATGTCCAATTCCTGTAACATACTGCATGTATACTAGCTGAAAGATATTGTGAATGCAGAATTGAGCTTTCTACATTGCATACAGAGGTCCATTTAAATCAAGCTGCAATGGCACTTGCAGCTACTTTTCTGGCTGCTGGCAGACCTTGAACCCCCTTCCCTCCAACCACCTCTAATTCATCACTCCCATGGAATGATTTAACAAAAAATGCCCCTTTTACTCACCTAAATTCATGGTCACGTGATGACCCAGTCCCAAGTCTTCTCTCATTTTACTTTTTGGTGTAAAGGAAGCATGGTCCTTTTTGGGTGCCCAGGACTTCCTATGGGCTGTCTAATGGTGGGAGCCTCACTGGATCCAGAAGAAGCTGTTATCTTCAAAAGGGAACTGGCGATTGCATGCACATCTGCAGTGTTGGATTACTAGTCCCCCGTTCCTGGAAACTATTTGCCCAGACATGGGCTTTAAAGCGGAACTTCCCCTTTTGGGTGGAGCTCCACTTTAAGCTTACCCTTTTAAGAGAATCAGTTACAATTTTATTCACGTGGTCTCTGATGAATTTCTATCCATATAGCCATTTGCGTTCGAGATCTAGTGATCATCACCCGAACTGGATTGGTATATTTTTGCTTGATCATCTCTTGCAGCCATTTGGCTGCAGCGCTTATCGGTGTTTTCTGGCAGCTGAGGAGACCTGCTGCCAGAATACGATGGCACAGCAGGAGATTCCACATTCACCTTGAATGGGGAATCGTTTACTTTTTTTTTTTTGATCAGCTGGTTGGCTAATAAAAAAAAATATGAAAAAAATGTATGGTTCGCTTAACACTTTACCTGGAGTATCAGTAATTCAGAAGTTGCGTGAATTCTTATGCCCCGTACACACGATTGTAAATTCTGACACAAAAAGTCAGATGTGAGCTTTTGAATGGAAATTCCGTGTGTACACGCTCCATTGGAAATTTGCTGGTGGAATTTCCGCCAGCAAAAGATTGAGAGCTGGTTCTCAAATTTTCAGACGGAAAAAATCCGATCATCTGTAGCAATTCCGATGCTCAAAATTCCGACGCATGCTCGGAAACAATTTGACGCATGCTCGGAAGCATTGAACTAAATTTTCTTGGCTCGTCATTGTGTTGTACATCACCACATTCTTGACGGTCGAAAGTTCAGAGAACTTTTGTGTGACCGTGTGTATGCAAGCCAAGCTTGAGCTGAATTCCGTCGGAAAAGACATCCAAGGTTTTTCCGACGGAAGATCCGATCGTGTGTACAAAGCATAAGACCCATGTCAGACTAGTGATTTTGTGCAAGCTACAGAAGCTTGTTATTTATTGCAGCTGCTGATGACCATGACAGTGATTTGTAGCTTAATAGATACGCCTTGTAGTCCGCTATAGCAGTAACTCTAGATACAGTCACCAGAGAAAATAAGCCGAGATTTGTAGTTCCATCTGATCTCTGCTACAAAGATGACAATGTGACATGATGATCGTGGTTGCCCATTTTCAGGCCTCACATGCTCTGCTCTTAGAAGATGGGACTAGTGGTTGAGGTCAGGCAGCTTACAGTTTGGGCATATTTTTCACTTTTGGTGACATCTGTCCCGATTGCTTTAGCAATACTAATTGCTATATTTTCAATCCTGAAATTGGTTCTTTTTAACGTATGCAAAAAACGAGGGCCAGTTTAACTAATACAATCAATGCTTATGCTTGTAACCATACATATTTTAATGTAGTTTTAGTTTTTTAAGTTTTTGTTTTATAGGATAAAACCTAGAAAGTTCAATCACTGTTCAATATTTTGTCAGAATTTCAAATGCTTAATTACTCCAATTCCTAACCATCAAAACTAGATAAAGTATCTCCTGAAACCAAAAATCAGCCAAACCGATACAGTGAGAACTTGAAAAACTAGAACAACTTATAAGATTTCCCAATTGTCAAGGATTGAAACAAGCGAGAGTTAAATGTCGAAAACAAAATCACAGTTTTCTGTAAAGCGTGATGGAGGGAATGAACTGTTTACAAGCACTGTTTTCATCTATGCTGAATATTGCTGTGAGAAGAAGTACATCATTGGAATAGCTGTCAATGACCAACAACCATATTAAATAATACCACTTACAGCATATATCACTGGAAATATGGGTGATAAGATGTAAAATACAGAAACCGCTCAGTTATAATTAATATAATTACTGTGGCTACATTTAGTAATCATTTAATTCAACTGCGAGGCAATGGTTTAAATCAAGCTTCTCAAACCCCCTTTTATTTATAGCTGCTGTTTGTCTCGTGTTTAAAAGATCATCGTACATTTTGATGTCTTTTGAGCACATATATACTTTGACTTGGTTAACACTTTGGGAACGTTCTGGCTAGATATCTTGATATTAATTTCTACCATTGATGAGGTAATATATTCTATGAATGTTTGAATTGGAGCCAGTAAGTAGTAGGCCTTTATTATATGTTACTCTCTTATAAAGAATGTCATCATAGCTTCTTGTTATTGATGTTCCCAAGTTGTGTTCATACTTGATAGTATACATGGAAGTCCAACAAAAATTGTCTCAATAAAAGGTTGGCTTGCTTTTTAAATATGGATGCCATCACTTCACTGCTTCATCAAACTGTGTAGGTATCCTTTATATATATTTGTGAACAGCTGTGTATCTCTGTGCAGGGAATTTGGTTTTATTTTTTTATATACCTAAATTTAATAATCAACAAAAGCTTTTTTTTTTAAGTATGTTTTTGAGGAATCGCACTGTGTGCCTGTATTTGAAAGAAAACCTGTTGTTCAAAAAATTACTTGTGCCAGCGAAGTGTATTCATGTGTGTGTGTGCACTGTAGTAAGTATAATATATGTGTAGAATGTTGCTGGCTCTCAGGATATTGGGTCACCCACAGCTCAAGGCATATAATAAATCATTTTTTTTTATATATATAATACTGTGTGTGTGTGTGTGTGTGTGTGTGTGTGTGTGTGTGTGTGTGTATATGTATATTTTATGTGTGTGTGTGTGTGTATGTATGTATGTATGTAGTGTATCTCTCGGCATGGTACTGTATCTCTCGGCGCGTATTTCAAATTGGGCGGGTAGGGGGCGTGATTCATTTAAATGAAGCGCGTCCCCGCGCCGATTGAACTGCGCATGCTCCGTTTTGTAATTTCCTGCCGTGCTTTGCGCGAAATGACGTTGCACCGACGTCATTTTTTGAACTTCGACGTGAGTTACGTCCTTTCCTATTCACGGACGACTTGCGCAAAAAAAATAAAAAATTTAATTCGACGCGGGAACGACGGCCATACTTTAACATGGCAAGTCTATCTATACGCCACGCAGTTTTAACTATAAGCCGGGAAAAGCTGACTAGCGACGACGTAAGAGAATGCGACGGCCGCGCGTACCTTCGTGGATCGACGGAAAAAGCTAATTTGCATACCCGACGCGGAAAACGACGCAAACTCCACCCAGCGGGTGCCGAAGTATTGCACCTACAATCCGAAGGCGTACGAAGCCGTACGCCTGTCGGATCAAAGCCAGAAGCAGTTGTATCTTGGTTTGAGGATTCAAACTAAAGTTACGATGCGGAAAATTTGAAAGTACGCCAGTGTTTCAGTAGATACGACGGCGTACTTGCTCTGAGAATCTGGCCCTTTGTGTCCAGTTTTATTTGCATATTCAGCTGCAATGCTTATTTTATATGAATGTCAATTTTCTCTGTATTGCCCTATTCTTGTTTAGTCATTTTAATGAATGGACTAAAGCAATCGATTTCCTATATTTAGGAAGCATTTTAATTTAGATATTGTGTAAGAAAGCTCTTGTTACAGGATAGGCTAACCTTTTGTAGTAGAACTATACAGCATATTTAGTATACTTTAAAATATGACTCCACTTTTGTTGAGAAAAATAACCCTTTTGGGTGATGGGTTTACATTGCAATGATTATTGGGAAAATCAGTGAGCCAATCATTCAAGCAGAAAAGGACATTGAAATGAGATTGAAAAGGAGAGGTCATTTTTAATGACATTACATTAGAAAATGTCTCTTACAAGAGTTGTATGTGCTGTAATTATTTTATAGATGTTGAGTTTTTCTTTACAGCACATAATACCTTTAGTACTGTATAATAGTGAGATGACTCACAATTATTAAACTAAACAAGGTATGGAGAAGAAAGAAACACAATAGAGCGCAGAAGGGTGGATGGACCAAAGGTTTAACCTCCTAATAATGTCCTTTATCATCATTGCAAGTGCTGATTGGACAACAAGTTTCAAGATTTTTTTTGTGTGAATTCTGCCTTACGGTCTATTGTCAGGTCTGGAAATCTGACCTACAATAAATCATATAGCAGTAGCTACAATTTGCTATATGATTATATATTATATTATTATATTGAGATATATATATATATATATATATATATATATATATATATATATATATATATATATATATATAATATAGGGTGTAAATCCATTTGGAATTCACCCTATGTGGATACGACCAGAAAAGTGTACCTGGGTTTATATGCTGTTACCTTACAGCAGCAAGGTAAGGGGACATCCTCACTTACACTGAAGAGAACACCGGAAACCCACTTTTCTTCACGTTATTTTGGCATCTACACCAGCACTCTTATTTTGGATTTCTTCCTTTGTTATGCTTATTAGTTATTTGTTGCATGGACATTTAACCCAGTTTATTACAGTCACCGTTGTGTGTTGTGCTATGCACGCTGTACACCTTATTGTGTATTAGTACATCATTTACTACTGTATCTCACCATATGACACCAGCACTGTCACTTTTGTTTTACTCCACAATTTTGATATACTATTATCATTCCCTACTTTTGTCATTATAATTTGTAGTCAGATTATATTTTTTCATCAATAAGGATTTGCCACACTTCCTCTGCACGTTTATCCCATTCCCTATTCACAGCGCAGCACTACCCCTTTATTCTTCAATGATTCTTTACTTTTTAAAGAACATTTCAAGTGACACAATATAAATGTTTAGGCATATTAACTACAAAACGTCTTTACATATTCATTTGGATATCGGTTACCAGTCAAAGTGCATTCAGTATACAGTATGTGGCTGTGAAGTGGATATGATCTACTATATAAAATGTAGAACAACGCTAGTGTTTTTGTGGTCATCCTGTAGTCTGTTGGTATGGATGACTTACTAAATGAGTAGAGAGGTTTTTTTGCAAAGTTTATGTTCACTTAACTTGGTAAATTAAGTAACGTGTTGTGTTCATTGTGAAACCCAATCGTGCACAAGAACAATTTTAAAAATTTGATTTTTGTTTGCACTGGATTGGGTACTTCAACGAAAAAAGAGCTTAATTTATTCACTAAGCTAAGTGAGCAATGTCTATGAGGCTGATCTGTGCAGCAGAGCTCCTACTATCGATAACCTCAGCTGCCAAACAGATTTTTCTGCCACAACACCTGTTTTTTTCATGTGAAACAAAAGCTCTCATTATAGCTCAGCATGTTTCACATAAGCTACTTTTTCTTCTCTCGACATTCAACTTTCGAGTTTCGTATGAAACAGCTGGCTTCGTTTTAAAGTTCTTCCCTGTTTATAAAATTTTGAAGTGTCTTTTTTTTTAATTGTTGGCAGATTGTACCATACATTCAAGACAATGAAGTAATGTTCTTGAAAAGTAATTGTGTTTGCAAATAGAATTCAGTCTTCTGCAAGCGAAGCAGGTGGATGTTTGTGTTGTAATGTCCTTATGTGCAGTACGCACAGTATACGCATACCTCCAGACTTCAAGATTTGAGAAAGAGGGATAGTTTGGGATGGAGAAGACATGTGGAGTGTTCTGTGATAAAAATGAGCATTGATAATTTGCTCCGAATATTGGGCCTGGCTTAGGCTTCATGTACATTGGCCTACACTGGCAGCTTCCAAACTGGAATTTAGGAGCTTTAAGCATTTTGTTGCAAAAGCTTCTAAACTCAACTCCATAAAAGCCTATATTTATTATTATACAGGATTTATATAGGGCCAACAGTTTGCGTAGCGCTTCACATCAGGGAAGACGGTACAGTCTCAATACAATTCAATACAGGAGGGATCGGAGGGCCCTGCACGTGCTGCGTTTTGCCGCATTTTTGTTTTTTTCCCACAGCCATGGTAAATGTAGGCCAGAGTACAGGAAGCCTAAAAGGAGCATGAGTTAAATACTCTGAGCCTAAATACTGTATACACTCTACACAGTCTGCAGTCCATGTACCAACAAAATATTCCATAAATTACAATACTATGCGAGCCTCACTTATATAAACCTAGAAGATGAATTTATATACCTAGAGAGCTAACGCTTTTCTCATTGTATACTTTAAAAATAACTTCAATGGTGGCAGACTGCACAGCAATAATTACCTGTTGAGAAAGGAAAATGTAAAGCTCTTCGCAAACTGTTGGCGCTATATAAATCCTGTATTACTATAATAGTAATAATAGTGAATCCTGTATTACTATAATGGTAATAATAGTGAATCCTGTATTTATATAATAATAAAAACACTTTGGTCAGGACTCTGTAATACACAACAAAGTTTTTTTTAATCACACTTTTGACCATTGCCTTGAGTGTAGGCACAGAGATGTGCTAGTACCCCAGCCGGATCTCTGCTAGTCTACAGCGCTACACAAGCTTTCAGAAACAGCCTGGATCTGTGGGAGACAGGATTTTGTTGAAATCTGGCATGGTTGGAAGGCAGGCGTATGCACCCCAAGGAGGAATGCAGTGCACCAATGTTATTCCTCCAGCTCATCTCTGGGCGGGCATATCATAGTGAGCTGGAGAATTAATAAGTCATGCAGATCCTCTCCTTGGCTTTTCGTATACAGTATTGTTGGCAGCACTGTTGTACTGCCATAGAGAAAAAAGTAAAAGCCTTTTGTAATGTGGCTATGTGCAAGCAGCATTAGCATGTACATAGTCACAAAGATTGCATTGTTGAGGCATAACTTTGGGCTGTAAATATTTTTCAAATGCCACCAGGTCCTTGGCATGCTAATTTGTACTGGGCATGGGGAGCTAGTGGGAAATGTTGTAGTTGTTAGTATGGCCACCATTACTTTACTTTTTGTATTAATGCTGCCAGAACATTGAAGGTTATTAAGCCCTTTAAAGCGGGAGTTCACCCATAAAACAATTTTTCCCCTTAGATGGATGCTAGATTCCTGCTCGTTTGGTCTAGGGGAATCGGCTAGTTTTAAAATATGAGCCGTACTTACCGTTTTCGAGATGCATCTTCTCCGTCGCTTCCGGGTATGGGTCTTCAAGAGCGGGCGTTCCTTCTTGATTGACAGTCTTCCGAGAGGATTCCGACGGTCGCATCCATCGTGTCACTAGTAGCCGAAAGAAGCCGAACGTCGGTGCGGCTCTATACTGCGCCTGCGCACCGACGTTCGGCTTCTTTCAGAAAATCGTGATGCGATGGATGCGACCGTCGGAAGACTGTCAATCAAAATAGGAACGCCCAGTCCCGCAGCCCATACCCGGAAGCGTCGGAGAAGATGCATCTCGTAAACGGTAAGTACAGCTCATATTTTAAAACAACTAGCCGATTCCCCTAGACAAAATGAGCATGAAGCTAAGGGTAAAAAGTGTTATGTATAGGTGAACCCCCGCTTTAAATCTTAAATTGACTAACCAAATATGGCTACTGAATTATGAAAAAACAACATCTTTCTAGATATATACTACGGAGACAGATATCATTAAAGCAGATCAAAAAAATTACTAAAATCGTACTTCCTCTTCAAAATGTAAAAGAAAAGGCCATTTAAAAAAAAAAATTCAATACTCATTTAAATGTTACTTTCCTATGTAATGACAGAAACTCTGTAACCCTTTTAGTCAGAAGAGTTTACTATGATCCAATTTCAAAACTTGATGAAGACTAGCGATTGCTGTGTTTTATTACATGTTACAGTCTTTTGGTTTGTACATCTATTCTGTATACTTGAATTTGACACTACAGATTTTAATACCTAAATTTGGAATGTAGCTTAGTTGTCAATGGCTTTCTCAGTTTCTTTCGCACAGCTAGATGTAGAATTTTTTTCCCAGCTAGTAATCAGACTGTACACCTACAAAGTATATGCAATAAACACAAGCTATGTGTTTTAGCCTAGGTTCACACTGCTGCGAATTCAAAATCGCGGTAAAATGCGAGATTTTACAGCGATTTTGCCGCGATTTCAGCCACAATTTAATGTAAATTGCGGCCCGAAATCGCAAAAAGTAGTACAGGAACTACTTTTTGAAATCGCAGATGCGGCGTCGCACTGATTAGGACAGTGCCATTGCCGCTGATTTGAGATGCGATTTGACATGTCAAATCGCATCTCAAATCGTTCCAAATCGTACCCAGTGTGAACCAGGGCTTAGTGTCGGTAAGGTCAGTATGATCAGGGTTTGGCTAATTAGTTTAACACAGTACTTAATGATTTCAGAGTCTGCGTTCTGCTGGGAAGGAGGTGAGAATGAGGCCATTCTCCTTTACACCCTGGATCTGGGTCTCCCCCTCCACTTTATTCAGCAGGGATTTCCCAACCAAGTCATCAGATTTCTCATCAATACTTGTTCCACTAACAAAAGTGTAAACATGAAACTAATTCATTTCAAAGAAAAGTGTTGTGGGTAAATCGTTGCTGACCCTGCTTTCTGAAAATGCTAATTGTCTGGCTTCCATATTTTTAGTTCCAATAGTTTTTATTGAAAAAAAGTTTTTCCAACACAGTTTACAAGCATCAGAGAGGAAATACATCAAACAGGGCATTGGGTACAAGAAGGACAACTCCAGTTAAGTCTTATACACATGTAGTCCTAGGGTGGTCACTCGGGGTTAGGGACAAGAGTCTCGCCACCCGCACCCCCCTTGCGATCCCTCTCAATGGTCGCTCCAGGGAGCACAGTCAGCGACCTCCCCCCCTCCCCCCCCCCCTTATGGAGATATGCCCCCTTTTTGTAGTTGTAGTTCCTATAGCAGTGGTACCCTACCCCCCCCGTGAGCATGCGTGGTAAACAGATGCAGGTTGAACACAGAGGACTAAAGTAACTGAGTTTCCTTGTATAGGAGTAGTATCAACAAAACGGAATAGAACAAAATTATATAAAACAGAACATAACAAAAACACATTTCTCCCACATTCAAGTCCTGAGTGACGTGTGTCTGTAGTCTACAGCAGCCTCAATAGTACCAGTACGTAATATAATATTATTATTTGGGACCCTTTACAAACAAGCACCTCCTTTATACCAATTCAACCAGCCCTCCCATTCTTTGGCCGTCTTATCATAGTTACCCATAGCTGAAGCATGAAGTACTTCATACGTGCCATGTGTATGTATTATATGTATGATCTCCGTGATTGTGGGCACTTCCACTGATTTCCAATGTCTCAGAATAGCCAGACGAGTAGCCATAATAATATGCGATACGATGGTCTTATGTGTTGTCGGTATAGTGTGTAGGTCCAGTGAAAGTATCGCCATGGCTGGTGATAACGGGCGGTGTACTCCCGTCACCACAGCCATCAACCTCTCAGTCTGTTTCCAGACTCGGTGCAATCTGGAGCAGGACCATAGAATGTGGCACAGTGAACCTTTTTCCCCACACACCCTCCAGCACAGCGGGGATGCTCCAGGGAAAATTCTCGATAATCTATACGGGGTAAGGTACCATCGAAGTGTGATTTTTTGTTGCATTTCTCTCAGGTTGGTACTTCTCGTAGATGCGTAGGTAAGTTTAAATGATCTTTCCCACTCCCACGTTGCATGTTCCACCCCCAACTCTCTTTCCCATGCTAGCATATGTTGGGATTTTTCGCACAGTAATTTACTTTGGAGGGTGTTATATACAATAGAGATTCCTCCTGTCGAGCTCTGAAGGTCTTTATAGAATCTCAAGATCTTCCCCGGTATGCTGGTCAGCAATCCCGGGGTGGCCTTCCACAAGTGGTGTATTTGCATGTATGCATACTGGTCTAAAGCTGTAAGGTTATTTTCTGTTTGGAGTTTAGCAAATGGTCTAAGATGTGGCCCATCTACTATGTCCTCTACATTTTGGAGCCCCCTATCTATCCAAGTCGTGACATTTAAGTTTGGTATCAAAAGTCCTAGTGCTGGTAATGGAAGTTCCACTGATGATATGTCTACTTCCCCTTTTGTATGTCCGGACAGGTATAACCACGCTCTGATCGAGGCCTGTATAGGTGGGGCTAATTTTGTGGTAAGTGATCTTGCAATTGGGGCTGTTAGTAGGAAGTTCATTAGGTTCTTTTGTGGGACCTGGTCCTCTTCTAAATTTTTCCACAACGCTTCTGAGTGTGGTAAAAACCATTGTTTAAGTTGTGCCAATATGGCAGCAAAATAATAATCCTGGATGTGAACGTGGCCTATCCCCCCCGCTTTTCTATGTTTGACAAGCTTACTGAATGCACATCTCGCCTTCCCTCCTTGCCATAGGTAGTTGTTTATCAGGGATTGCATAGATTTAAAGTAGGAGTTTGGTAAGACTATAGGGAGCGTGCGAAACAGATATAACACCTGAGGGAGGATCTGCATTTTAAAGGCTGCTAGTCTACCCAGCCATGACAGTTCTGTTTTCGCTAGGGTCCTCAGTTTGGTCTTTAGTGTTTCCAGAAAGGGAGTAAAGTTGGACCTCAGGAGGTCTCCAGTCTTGGGGGTCAGAGTAATGCCTAAATAGGTGATACCTTCTTGCTTCCACGTGTAGGGAACTTTCTTTCTAAGGGAACACACCTCCTCCTCTGGAATGCCCAGATTCAGAATGTACGATTTAGACTCGTTGACCTTATAGTACGATACTGTGTTAAATGCATGTAATGCCTCATGTACCGCTGGTAAGGAGGTTTCTGTCTTTGACAACATCAGGATAACGTCATCAGCAAAAAGGCTGATGACATGCTCCTTCCCCCCCGCTGTGATACCCGAGATATCAGGGTGTTTACGCAAATAGGAAGCGAGTGGCTCCATCAACAGATTAAAAATCAATGGCGAGAGGGGACACCCCTGCCTTGTCCCATTGGATATGGTAAACGGAGTGGACAACACTCCTGCTACATAGACCTGTGCAGTGGGAAGGGTATACAGTGCCATTATTGCTGAGTAGATAAATCCCCTGAACCCAAACTTGTCCAACACTCTAGAGAGGAATTGCCAATGGATCCTATCGAACGCCTTCTCCGCGTCCAGCGCCAGGAGCAGAGAAGGCGTTCCCCCACCAGCCGCTACATGGATCACGTTGATCAACCGGCGGGTGGCGTCTGATGTTTGACGTCCTCTAGTAAATCCAGATTGGTCCCTATCGATCAACCCGGGTAATATGTCTACTAGCCTATTTGCAAGTATTTTGGCATATATCTTGATATCATTGTTGAGCAATGATATTGGTCTAAAATTTTGGGGGGTATCTGGGTCTTTTCCGGGTTTTGGCAGCGCCACTATCATTGCCATCAACATCTCAGGAGGAATAAGGGATTCTGCAGCTGCTGAGTTAAAGAGTTTCTCCAGATGTGGGACCAGGCTATCCTGAAAGAATTTATAGTACTCTCCCGTAAAGCCATCTGGCCCTGGAGACTTATTGTTGGGAAGATTCTTGATGACATCACCTATCTCTGCTCCTGAGATAGGGGAGTTCAACTCCTCTAGGTGTTCAGGGGTGAGCTTCGGGAGGTCTATGTGTTGTAGGAATGAGTCTATCAGTGAGATGTTCGGCTGGGGGATATTAGGATCATCTTTAAGATTATATAGCATACTGTAATATTGGCTAAAGGCGTCCGCTATCTCCTGTGGGTGGTAGAGCTTAGTCTTCGTCACTGGGTGGATAATATAAGGGATCTGTGTCTTATGTCTCTGGCCCCTAAGCTTGTTAGCCAGCATCTTGCCTGCTCTATTGCCACTCGTGTAGTATTGTAGTTTTAGCCTCCTTGAGGACTTCTCAAAGTCCTCTTGGAACAGCAGTCGTAGTTCAGTACGGAGTTGTGACAGTTGAGTTGTAGTACTTGGGGACAATCTACTTTTATTTTGTTTCTCGAGGGCCTCTATGTCAGAGATAAGATTATTCATATGTGTCTGCCTCAACCTCTTACTCCTGGCCCCCTGTTGGATCAAGATCCCCCTCGCAAATGCCTTATGGGCATTCCAAAGCACCCCTGGATTTGACACCGATGGGCAGTTGAGTGTGAAAAATTCTTTCAGCTGACCTTCAATCCTAGATCTGGTCGAACCATCCTGGAACAGTCTAGTGTTCGCTCTCCAAATGTGAGTACCTCTATTATTAGTATTGTTGCCGATAGACAGCGTGATCGAGGCATGGTCCGACCAGGTGATGGTATTGATTCGGGCAGCTGTACAGTTAAACAATAAGCATTTGTCTACTATGAACAAATCAATTCTACTATATGTTCTATGGCAATTAGAAAAAAAAGAAAAGTCCTTTTCATCCGCATTGAGACACCTCCATGAATCGAATACTTCATGAGCCCTCAGGGATTCTCCCAAGGACGCCGGAGCTCGTTTGTGAACTGCCGTGGAGTCTACAGAGGGGTCCGGGGTGATGTTGAAGTCTCCACACAGTAAAACTCTACCCCTCTCTATAGCCCTTATTTTCTTCATAACCTTGTTGAAGAAACGGACTTGCCCATGGTTTGGTGCATAAATGTTCCCTATCGTGTAGGTAGTAGAGTCAATGTCACATATCAGGATCAAAAAACGTCCCTGGGGGTCTGCTACCAATGAATGCAGCTTGAAGGTTACAGAGTTCCTTATGGCTATCATCACTCCCTTCTTTTTCTCATCCGCATTGGCGTAAAAGTAGTGTTGGAATCGGGGATGACTGCACTTAGGGGGGGAAAACAGAGTGAAGTGAGTCTCCTGGACGCACAAGACGTCACAATGCTGGCCCATAGCCTCTTTCCATAATGAACGCCTTTTCGCCGGGTGATTAAGACCCTTGGCATTGATTGACATGAATTTTAGCGCCATTTGGTAGTGTGATATGGTGGGGTAGCATAAGGTGAACAGCTCTTACTCACTGTCAGGTGAATGTCCAGCTTTAGTTGCATTGGCTGAGGTGTCTGTTGAGGCCATCGATTCTTCAAGTGTCCAGATGGTATGGGCTCCAAGCATTTGTAGAAACGTCGGTTAGATCCGAATGGGGAGAAAAACAAAAACATAAGTATACAGCAACAAAAAAAAAAACAGTCAACACAGGCTAATAGCCCAACCAGTGAAAAGTGAACAAGAGTGTGGCCCATGGCCACTCAAATAAACTGGGGTAGGAAAGTCCGAGCTGTAAGTGTCACACGGACCGCGCAGATTCCTCCCTCAGCAGGTGAATATATGGCATGTTATGCCCATCCGATCTATTTATGGGTGCGGGCATTTCTCGAATTCACTTTGTGCCAGTCCTGAGGTGGTGCAGAGCGACTTGGATTCGCTGGGTCTTGAGATTGGGGGTCAGGTGTAATCCCCCACGATTTAAGGAAGGCCAGCCCCCTTGCCATAGAGTCGATCACATAGTCCGTTCCCTCCTTAGTGACAATCAATTTCGTCGGGAAGCCCCACTTGTAGCTAAGGTTGTGGTTCCTGAGTGCCTTCGTTATTGTGTTTAAATTCCTGCGTTTCTGCAGCGTAAATTGCGACAAGTCAGCATAAAATTGTAGATTATCGTATGGTACTGGGATTTTCCCTTTCACCCTGGATGCTGCCATCAACTTTTCTTTGGTATAGTAAAAATGAAATCTCATAATAACATCTCTGGGTATGTTCTCTGATAGATAGGAGGGTTTGGGCAGGCGGTGGATTCTGTCAACATTAAAGTCCAGCTCCTTCATGTCAGGGAGGGTTGCAGTCAGAAGCTGGGAGACATACTGGCGCAGCTCAGCCTGTTGCACTGTCTCAGGGATCCCCCTTATCTTAACGTTGTTCCTCCTGCTTCTGTCTTCTAAATCTGCCATTTTCGTTTTAAGTGCCTCCAGCTCATCCTCCCTCCCATCATTAGCATCCACCAGGTCATTTATTGTGTCAGCAAATTCTCCCATCTTAACTTCCACATGTGTCACCCTTTCTGTAACTGAGCCCAGTTCTTTGCTAAACTTGTGCAGGCATGACACCATGTCAGTGTGCAAGGAGCTTCTCAGGGAAACCAGCATTTCCTTTAGGACAGTGTCCATGACTGGCTGATTGGCCGTGGGGAATGTATCAATGGAGTCAGGGAGCTCCCTCGTGTCCTCCCTAGATTCCTCCCCAGAGATAAATAAAGCGCTCACCTCTTCATCCGCTGCATCCGCTCTGAACCTGGATTTTTCAGGGCTCCCCGAAGAAGGTGTAGGTGGAGGAGAAGTGGATGATCTAGGAGGACTGCTCCTTTTGTTGGTTTTGCTGGTTGGGTATTGTTGTAGGCGCGGGCCCGCCATCGGCGTGGATGTCGCTCCGGCGCCATGTTGCTTGGCCTCGAGGGGATAGAACTCGGTCAGCTTCTGGGGCCGGTTCCCCGATTTTTTGGGCTTAGTCATGCCCGCTGTGCAGGAGGTCTGCTCTGGCACTAATCCGCCGTGCAGGGCGGTGTTTTTGCTGCTCGGATGGGCTGCTATAAGCCGTTGTCTGCCTGCTATTGCTGGAGCTCCGCTCTCAAGCGTCCATCGCGGTCCTGGCTTCCATATTTTTATTTGCTTGCATTGGATACCCAGAACATATACCATATGCAGATAAGGACTTTAGATTTTCTTTAGCTTTCCTGATCTGCATACTTGTTGTAGGTCAGTGACTCTACATTAAGGGCCACCTCACACCACATGCGTTTTTGTTGTGTGTGTGTGTGTGTGTGTGTGTGTGTGTGAACCAGCCCTAAAGCTAGTGGGTCAACTGGAATTTTCAGGATGTCAGCAAATGAGGGTCGGGGTGCGTGGAAGTGCTATATTTTTGGCTAGGGATATGCTACAGAAAACAATTGGAAATTGGGAACATGTAAATTGAGGCTAGTAGAGCTCAATGCTTTTACCCTAATGACAGAGGTGTGACTAAAACCTTCATATACTGTATATGTATGTATGTTGTTTTTGTTATTTTTTTTTACGTTTTTAGGAGTATCAGGGGTCTAAACAGACCTCTTTCCTTGATCTCCTTTCTCTGTCTCAAAAGGTGAAACATCAATTTCCATCTCTTCATTTTCAGCTGCACTCAATGGGCAGGAATAGTGCTGTACAGAGCTTTCAGTTTAGGGGAGCACTCAGGGGCAAATAAAAAGAGGAGGAAGCTGGATAGGAGGAGCGCTGGGGGTGGCATATAGAGGAACTGATCCCCTCCATTTTCCTCCTGCAGCCACTGAATGCCTGCGGAAGGGAGAGGAGGAGAAGCAGGCTTTTAACGGCTGCAGGAGGAAAATGGAGGACATTGTTTTTTTGCCTCTATATGCCACCCATCCTATCCAGGTATACAGGTTAGCAGGGTTGACGACCTCCCGTGACTTTTTTTTTTTTACTGACAAAATGTGAAAAACTTACTGACCGAGCATAGTGTTTACGGACAACCTGAAATATGACAAACTCCTATTCTAAACTAAGAATATTAATATTTAAATCGTATAAACAATATTTAAACACCAACAATACTCATAACAAGTGATCTATTGGCTTTACAGTAAAAAACTTAAAACTGAGTGACAAAATGTGAGCATGACTAGGATTATAAAGGGATGCCCCAACCCTGGGAAAAAATAGAAAAATAAGTTATATGTTCTGAATAGCATGACACGGCAAATAGTATGCATGGCCAGATTTTGCCAAACAGTAAGGGGCTAGTCACTATATACACTACATATATACATATATATATATATATATATCTATATCTATATCTATATATCAGTCCTTGTACACACAAAATACTCCTAATTTATGTGCCACAACCTGTATTCCAATATTGCAATTCGGTTTATCCTATAAAAAGGTGTCTCAAAATATATTTATTTTTTTAAAGGCCATTTTAGAATGATTATTTGGCAATCATTTTTATTTGCAGGTTCAGTATTTTGCCTTGTTTAGTTGCTATCTAAAAGGGGTTTACATGAAGTGTTTGTAAATACTTTTTTTTTTTTTTTATGTTCAGGACTAAAGCATTAAAGTGGTATTTATTTGGTTATGTTTATATAAAATATTGCATATGAATATATTTATCATTTTCAGTAAGCTCTAGACCACAGGTGTCAAACACAAGGCCCACGGGCCGAATTTCGGCCCTCCAGGCCATTTCATGTGGCCCTCGAAACCGCTCATGCAGCTGCAGGAGTGCTTCAGCCCTCCTCCAGAACCCTTTCTTTCTGCTTTCAAGCAATGCATCCAGCTTCTTCCCAGCAGCAGCATAAGGAAATGGGATGCACTGTGATATAAGGCAGAGTGGGGACTCAACTTCTGATGGTGGGGTGGCTCTTGACATCTAATGTAAGGGGAGGGGATGCTCTGGACATCTAATCTTACAGATACAACCGGCCCTTTTGAGGACATTCATAATGCTGATGCGGCCCACGATGAAATTGAGTTTGACACCCCTGCTCTAGATGGCTTTTCTGCAGGCAGTTCATTGCTATGCTGTGAATAGCGAATGTTGTTAATAGTTCTTTAGCAGGTTACATTACACACGATGACATAACCTCTCCCCCTGTTTAGCTGAGATGGGACAATGTACTTATTTTTGTTTAAAAATAAAAAAATCACAAAAATACAGTGGTAAGAAAAAAGTATGCGAACCTCGGTTTTCTGCAGTAATTTGCCATAAATTGTGATCTGATCCTCATCAGTGAATATGATGCATAACTGGACTATTCAATAGTTTTTTGAATAATGCCCAGGTTGAATGTTCAATGAAAACTATATGTCAAAGCAATTAGTGGATCTAGATATATAGGCAGCTGAACTAAAGGCAAACTCCTTTCTTTTTGGAGAATGTATGTGCAGAAGGTGGGTGAGATTTGGATCAGTTGTACTTTTAGACCTCTTTTACACTGGATACGTTTTTCAGGCACTTTAGTGCTAAAAATGGCACCTGTAAAGCGCCTGAAAAAAGCCTCAGCAGCAATCCCAGTCTGAAAGCCTGAGCGCTTTCACACTGGGGCCCTGCGCTGGCAGGGCGTCAAAAAAAAAAGTCCTGCCAGCAGCTTCTTTGCAGCGCTTTAGGAGCAGTGAATACACCGCTTCTAAAGCGCCCCTGCCCATTGAAATAAATGGGTAGCCCCGGCAAAGTGACTTTGTACTGGTGCTTTGCAAGCACTTTTTTAACCCTTTTTTGTCTGTTAGCGGAAGTTTAAAGTGCCCCTCTAGCGGCCGAAAAAGCATTACAAAAACTATGGTAAAGCGCCGCTAAACATAGCAGCATTTTACCGCCGACGCCCGGGTGCTTTCAGTGTGAAAGCACTCTTAGGCTGGCAATACACGGTTCAAATCTCGACCGGTTCAGCAGGAACCAGCCGAGATTCGAACCCTTAATGGGCAGGCTGAATGTATCAAGTTGATCGATCAACTTGGGTACAACCAACCTGCTGGGTTCTCTTGCGATTATCGCTAGCAGCTGCTAGCTATAATCACTGTCTTCCCCATCCCCCCTGCCGGGAGCAGACAATTGATGATTGCCTGTCAGCACTGTCTGTGTTGATGGGGAAATTGTGCAAATTTGGAAGAAATTTGCACCGTGTATGGCTGGCCTCACAGGAAAGGTCAAGATAGGAAAATGGCTTCAGCTGTCGGTTTTTTTTATATGCTCCGTTGGAACTCCACTTGTTTATGTCCAGTTTACGTTAAGGCTGGGTTCACACTGGTGCGACGTGGGAAACCCTGCCATTCAGTGCCGGTTTTCAGCATCGCCCCTGAATCACACAGTGGTTCACACTGAGATCTGCGAACCGCTGGGGGTGTCGATGTAAAGTAAATGACATCCTTAGATCAGTACTCGGAGTGCAGTGCGAACTGTAAAATGGTGCAGGAATCGGATGACATAGGTGTGAACACTCGTGCAATCCGATTACTGTGCGGCCCAAAAATAGGGTTCTGTACCACTTTGATGCGAATACGATGCAATTTCAGCCATACAGTCTGCACAGCAATGCGGTGCGAATCACATGCAATGTCTGGCATCGCACTAGTGTAAACCTAAACTAATTGCAAAAACATATCTTTTTGCTTGCTGTTTCTTTGGGCATGTATAAATGTATTTTTTTTTCGAATTCTGTGATCTCTTATGAATTTTTAGTCTGTTCCCTGTTGATTTGTCTGGATTATTAGATAACCATGTCCATGTTTTTTATCACTGTGACTATGTAGTACTTTGCATGAATATCAAAACAAAGAACCTTCACGTATATTGATGTGCT
Source organism: Rana temporaria (assembly GCF_905171775.1). Lineage (NCBI taxonomy): Eukaryota > Metazoa > Chordata > Amphibia > Anura > Ranidae > Rana > Rana temporaria. The sequence goes on along the minus strand of NC_053493.1, from coordinate 240,466,340 downwards.
CACTATTAATGAGCTTCCAAAAATGTGATGGTGAAGTTCAGCATGTTGTAGTAGTCTTACAAATAAAGTAAATTTTTATTTATATCTCTTTCTTCAAATTGTACATTTTTATCTCCAGGGCCTGAAGTATCTTTGCATTCCAGCATCTGATTCCCCAAACCAAAACTTGTAAGTAATCTTTTCTTCTTCTGTTCTACATGTAGACAGTACAATTTGCACATTATTGTGTATGTCACCAGGCCTCGAAAGACCGTTTGCATCCCATTGGTATTAAATACTTATCGGCTTCAAAAAAACAAACCTGAAGTATGTACTGAAAGTAGAACTATAGGAAAAACTTTTTTCTTTTTAAATAGCGTAAGGGAGAATTATAACCCCTGTCAGATTTTTCGCCATCTGTGTCCCGTTACAGAGATTTCCCTTCATTTCCTGTCCCATAGCCAAACAGGAAGTGAAGGTAAATTCCATCAATTTAAGGGAATTCCTTGGTCAGGTCACCAGAACTAGTGTCCCTATTGGAGGATTTCTCCCCTGTTGCTTGTCTGGGGGAACCCAAAATGTTTGATTTTTCTTTCACTTTCAATGGTAATGGTAAACAGGACACATAAAGTGGGTGAATCTCCTTAACAGGGACACAGACCGCAATATAAACTAACAGGTGTCCGAATTTCTCTCCACTCTATCCAAGACTAAAAAAAGTTTTGCCTTTAGTTACACTTTAATGACCACATTCCACAAATAACCACTAAATATGCCATACAATCCACAGGGCATGAACCGTAATCCACAAAGATCGTAAGTTTAATGATATGAAGCATGTAATCAAGACACGCGTAAAAATCATGGTAGAAATTAAAATATCCCGCATCAGATATATCGCCCTCCTTTAGTGTAATGCCACTCAAAATGAATTCTAAAGTTTATGTGAAGTATATATGTTGAAGACTTTGTGATGACAGGCATACGTCACAAAATCAGCAATGCGATGTGAATCCCAATGACGTCCTTATTCAGTGCAGTCCCAAAAAGCTTTAGCTGGTTTACTCCGGCATCAATGGCATCCCTCTACAATACATTCCAAGGGTCATCAGCTCACACTGTTCCTTAAAAAGAAAATTTGATCTCCAGCAAGGCCAAGTGGCTGCAATATAGTCTTGGCTGACCACCTGTTGCTCCCCAGGTCGGCTCGGGGATGTATGTGGAGAGACGCCATTGATGTCTGAGTATACCATCTAAAGCTTTCTGTGACCTCTCTGAGGAAGGGGGTCATTGGGATTCAGTAAGCCTTGCATCCTGCCACTATTTATGGTGACGGGTGCACACAGTTGGCACTTTTTTTAGGAACAAGGAAGTTTATTTATCTCACACATTGAAGGATAGCCTTTTGGTTTCTTGGAATTCAGGGCCTATTTCTGATCACATCTATATGCTCTGTATGAACATTGATTTATTTATATTTTTTCATGTATTATTACTGTGGGGAAAATTAACTATTTGATCCCCAGCTAATTTTGTAAGTTTGCCCACTTACAAAGAAATGAAGGGTCTATAATTTGTATCATAGGTGTTTTAAATGATAGAGACAGAATATCAACCAAAATATAGAAAAAACACATGATACAAATGTTATAAATTGCCTTCAGTGAGTAAAATAAGTATTTGATCCCCAAGCAAAACATGACTTGGTAATCGGTGGAGAAATTCTTGTTGGCAAGCACAGAGGTAAGACATTTCTTGCAGTTGGTAAACAAGGTTTGCACACATCTCAGGAGTGGTTTTGGTCCACTCTTTTTTACAGATCTTCAATAAATCCTTAAAGGTAATCTTTGTAAAGGTAAAAAAAAAATTCCCCTAAATAGTTTCCTTTACCTTAGTGCAGTCCTTCTTCACTTACCTCATCCTTCGATTTTGCTTTTAAATGTCCTTATTTCTTCTGAGAAATGCTCACTTCCTGTTCTTCTGTTTGTAACTACACACAGTAATGCAAGGCTTTTTCCCTGGTGTGGAGAAAGCCTCTTGAGGGGGGAGGGGGCGAGCAGGCAAGTCAGGACGCTATCTACTTTGTAGATAGAGAAAGGAGCTGTGTGTTAGTGGGCGCCCTGACACTCCTGCTCGCCCCCTCCCCCCTCAAGAGGCTTTCTTCACACCAGGGAGAAAGCCTTGCATTACCGTGTGTAGTTAGACAGAAGAACAGGAAGTGAGCATTTCTCAGAAGAAATAAGGACATTTAAAAGCAAAATGGAAGGATGAGGTAAGTGAAGGAGGACTGCACTAAGGTAAAGGAAGCTATTTAGGGAAAATGTTGTTTACCTTTACAACCCCTTTAAAGTTATTGTAAAGCTTCGTTTTTTTTTTTTTTTTTTTTTATAACAAACATGTTATACTTGCCCCCTCTGTACAAGGGTTTTGCACCGAGTGACCCCAATCCTCCTTTTCTCTCCCCCCCCCCCGCGATGCTCCTGCTCTTCTTGATGGCCCCTACGGAGAACCGCTTTCCATGGGAGCACTTGTGCGGGCCGCTCATCAGTCCTGCTGCTGCATCCATTGACACGGACCGCATGACTCGGCCCCTTTCGAGCTCCTGTGCCACTGGATTTGATTGACAGCAGTGGCAGCCAATGGCTCCTGCTGCTATCTAATGAGGACTGGAGACAGCGGCTGGAGCTGCTGTGCTCGTCCCAGTCGCTGGAACGATCGGGCTCGGGTAAGAAAATAGGGGGGTGCTGCAGCACAAGAGGTTTTTCACCTTAATGCATAGAATTAAAGCAGAGTTCCACCCGAAAGTGGAACTTCCGCACATCTTGAGTCCTCTCCCCCCCCCCCTCTCTGGTGCCACAATTGGCACCTTGTGGGGGAAGGGGGGACAGGATACCGGTCTTTGATAGGTCTCCTTTCCCACTTCCGGGAGTCCGGCCGCCCTCCTCCCTGGCCACCGGGCCAGTAGAACAGAGGAGCGGGCCTCGCGCATGTGCAGTAGGGTTCCCAGCGTGAAGCTGAAAGGCTACACTGCCGGGGTTCCCTTAGCCGCAATAAAGGCGGCAGCACCCGGCAGCTGCGGGTCTCGACATCACTGGACTCAAGGACAGGTAAGTGTCCTATTATTAAATTAGAAAAAAGGGGGAACAATATTGCGCTCATCAAAAAAAAGGCAAAAATGAATGAAATAAGCTGTTACACTAAAATAAGACTAAAATGTAAAAGAATAATGGAAATGTGAATGTAGCGCTAGTGATTCTAGAAAGTCTCACTAAGTGAGTGTGACCACTAGGTGTACACAGTGATAATAATACAATAACGTGAATATATATAAAATTTGTCCACATGGAGAAAAAAGAGATGATAAAGAAATGTCCATCAACATAGCATGTGGAGTGACGTTAAAGGTGGACGTGTAACCATAAGGATCATCAAATGGAACTTTCTTTCAAAGGGTAAGAACAGATGGAATACGCTTACTGGAACCAATGGATCTACCGGTCAGCGACAGCAGCAATTCAGGCATAGGGAATCCCAACAGCGGATAGGCTCAATTTGTTTGGAGACTCTGGCTAGCGGGAACAACGAACATAGCCACTGGACCGAACAAACCACGGTTCGATGAATAATGTCCTGGACTTGTAGACAATACTCGGAGCTCGCAGGGTATCCACCCTGTTTTCAACAAATGTTGAAACGGCTTCAGGTAGGAAATTAACCCTTGTAGGGTCAAATAAAGGGCACGATGGAACAGCTCAAAAAACGTAATCCGCCAAAACATGAAAAGGAAAAAGAAAAACAGTGCTACAATAGTGCAGGTCAAAAAGTATAAATAGGGTTTTATTGTAATTAAACCGGCAGATACATAGAAGTGATCACAAGTATTAGGGTAAAAAGCAATATGGGGAATAGTGTACCAAGCCCTACGTGTTTCGTCCGACTAGGACTTCTACTGGGGCAATGCAATCTTGGATGAGAGCCTTCTTCCCTTGGCCAGAACACTGAAGATGGGTCGTGGTCAGGGCCGTCTTAATAGCATCATGGGCCCCTGAGCAAAGTAATGCTCTGGGGCCCCTACAATGGAGACAGTGCAGATAAACATAAATCAAGTAGGTAGGAGGCAGACAAGCAGAGCTTCCCCTTTTGGGTGGAGCTCCGCATTACCGACATGAACAATCATTCTGTACAGCAAAGAAAGGGTGGGAAAGATCCCCCCAGCATGCTGACTACTCTACACCCCTGATGCCCCCCCCCCAGCACTCTGACCCCTCTACACCCCTGATGTCCCCCCAGCGCTCTGACCCCTCTACACCCCTGATGTCCCCCCAGCGCTCTGACCCCTCTACACCCCTGATGTCCCCCCAGCGCTCTGACCCCTCTACACCCCTGATGTCCCCCCAGCGCTCTGACCCCTCTACACCCCTGATGTCCCCCCAGCGCTCTGACCCCTCTACACCCCTGATGTCCCCCCAGCACGCTGATCCCTCTGCACCCCTGATGTCCCCCCTGCACGCTGATCCCTCTACACTCTAGATATTCCCCCGATTACTGTAATCATATACCATAAGACACCCCTTGTATTGTGATCCCATTACATCCCTGATACCCCCTACACTGTGGCCTCTTTAGATCCCTTCTTTCGAGTCCCGAGCATTCAAGCTGCATGGGGCGGGGTCAGAGCATCCCTGGTGCTCTGGCCCTGCCCCTCCCTGCTGGCTGTGAAATAATGGGTATCATTCTGTACAGCACGGCACACTGCTGCCAGCCTGTCTCCCCTGTGTATCCATCACTCTGAGTGCAATCATGGGGCCTCCTAATGTGCTCCTGCCCATTGAAATCAATGGGCAGTGCCGCCGTACTGCCGGCAAAACGCCACAGTAGCGGCGCTTTGTGGGCATTTTTAACCCTTTTCGCCCGCTAGCGTGGGGTTAAAAGTGCCCCGCTTGCGGCCAAATAGCGCCGCAAATCCGACGGTAAAGCGCCGCTAAAAATGGCAGCATTTACCGCCAATGCTAGGGGCGGCACAGTGTGAAAGGGCTCTTAGTGCAATACATGGCATTGCTGATTTTGATATTTGGGAGGATCTCTCATTTTGTGTTTTTGCAGCTTTTTCCACTTTTAATCTAAGGCACACTTGTGCGGTTTCCTTGTTCTTTTTTATATGTCACAAAAAAATCTCATAAATCGTTATATGCATCAATAGTTCAACACCCAACAATCAAATAAAATATGGAGTCTAAATCTGGATATCTACAGAATCTTGTTTCATTTAGTTATTTCAGGCTGGGTTTCCCCACATCCAGTTTGCATGACAGGAGATGGTTCACACATTTCTTTGGCGGCCATGGAGTGGATTGCACATTCAGAATTTGAAAATGTCTTGTTGTGCATGCTGGGTAAATACATTTGTGTAATGGTGGTAATGATGTCATATCTGAGTTGGCAGATGGCAAAATAACGTTATACCTTTTTGAAAAACAAAAGCCTAACAGACACTGGAGTAAAAAAGTAAAAAAAAAAAGTTAAAGGGGTTGTAAACCCTCAAGGCTTTTCACCTGAATGCATTGTATGCATTCAGGTTAAAAACCTCCAGTGATGCAGCAGTCCCCCAGATCCCCACTTTTACTTATCTGGAATGAGTACACCAGTTCCAGCCTGTGTCTCGGGTCCTGATTGGATAGATTGATAGCAGCGCAGCCATTGGTTATCGATGACGCAGGAGCCAAGGCCGAGTCATGCTGTCTGTGTCAATGTACGCAGCAGCAGGACACGGGAGCACGCCGCACCAGTGCCTCGAGGGAGAGTGGCTTTCCAACGGGGAATGGGAGAGAGGAGGAGCCAGGAGTGAGACTGAGGAACCCCAGAAGAGGAGAATCGGGGCCACTCTGTGTGAAACCAATTGCACAGAGGACGCAAGTATGACATAATTTTTTTTTTTTAACAAACCTTTACATATCCTTTTAAAGGTGATATAAAGGGGAAGTCCCTGTTACTATGCAAAAGCAAACCCAAAATTGATTTGGCTACACATACTAACCTAGAACACTATGCTCTAGTTACAAGGGAAATGTGTCCTATTTATAGTTTGGATGTACTGTATTTTCCTTCACATGGGCACTCAAGCAGATGGGCATAGATGAGCAATTGTTATACCTCACCAAAAACTCCAAATGTAAAGGAAAAGTGTAGTGCATTATCAGCAAGAACACATATTGAGTTATTATTGCAGTACTTGGCCACTTGTTACTTGTTCAGTCTGGAGATTTTGTAGATAAACTGCTTAAAGTGTGTGTTAACCCCCCAAAAATAAGATTTCCTGGTCCCTGAAAGCAGATTAAACAGTGCTTGTGTGTAATCTGCCCCCCTCTAAACTATAAAAAAATACCCTCCCTGAACCTGCCACTTGCTGTATCCCCTCTCTGTACTGACCATGAAAATCAGGGCAACTCAGCCCTGACCAGCATGGTGAGTGCGTCCTTCCATCACACACAGCTGTCCTCTCTGCTCTCCTCTCTCCCCCTCACCCCTCCTTCCTGCATGTCATCTCTTTTATATCCGGGCAGAGCACACTGTCTTTAGGCCGTCACGTGACCCTTGGCCGGTTTACAGGTCTACTGCAGGAGAGGCTGAGCGGCTATGTGATCTCCCTGGCTGACGTCAGAGAGACATCACAGCCCCTCCTGCAGTATCCATCGGCGCTGTACAGCTCTAAATGGGAACTTGCAGCGCTCGTTTTTCTAAAAGACTAATGCAGTGTGCTCTATCAGGCTTATATGGCTCAACAAACCCTTTAAGGCAAGATGGGTTAGCTACTACAGGGCTCGACAAATCCAGGTCGCCAGGTCGCCATGGCGACTAGAAATAGTGTCCTGGCGACTTGGCTTGGAAGGTGGGCAAAAAAAATTTTAAATTTTTTTTTGTGAGCTGGCACCATCTGATGGTGAGCCGTTGGTATTACAAGTTATTACCACCAGATGTGAGCTGGCGCCATCTGGTGGTGGCCGTTGGTATTACAAGTTAAGCATTACAAGTTAAACGGCAATTCTAATGTAATTTTTCACTATTTTCACTGCCATCTTCTTCCCTCTAATTAGAACCCCCAAACATTATATATATTTTTTATCCTAACACCTTAGAGAATAAAATGGCGATCGTTGCAATACTTTCTGTCACGCCGTATTTGCGCAGCGGTCTTGCAAGCGCACTTTTTTGGGGAAAAATTACACTTTTTTTAATTAAAAAATAAGACAACAGTAAAGTTATCCCCATTTTTTTTAATATTATGAAAGATAATGTTACACCGAGTAAATTCCTACCCAACATGTCACGCTTCAAAATTGCGTCCACTCGTGGAATGCCGACAAACTTTTACCCTTTAAAATCTTCATAGGCGACGTTTAAAAAAATCTACAGGTTGCATGTTTTGAGTTACAGAGGAGGTCTAGTGCTAGAATTATTGCTCTCGCTCTACCAATCGCAGCGATACCTCACATGTGTGGTTTGAACACCGTTTACATATGCGGGCACTGCTCACGTATGTGTTCGTTTCTGTGCGCGAGCTCGTCGGGACGGGGCGCGTTTTCTGGCTCCTAACTTTTTTAGCTGGCTCCTAGATTCCAAGCAAATTTGTCAAACCCTGAGCTACTACTATGACTAACTGCACTCAAACTGTTCTAAAATACACAGATTATTTCAACTCTATATCCATTAATCATTAATATTCATTAAATATTTTTTAAAGACAAGAAGTGTAAGTAACTGAATTGGACTTGGTAGAAGCCCCTTGCAATTTTTGTACAGCAGAGCTCAAACTGGAAACAAGGCGGCAGCACAGAGATCCATTTAGTAGTGCTCATGTACGAACAAGGAGCATGCTTGTAGGAAGAGAGAGCAATGTAAACAAGAGAAGAGCGCATCTGTCTAAACTAACATTTGCAAAAGTCTAACTACCGTATTTATCGGCGTATAGCGCGCATAACATGCACCCTAACTTTAAGAGGGGAATTTCAGGGAAAAAACTTTCCACACACCCCTTCGTATAACACGCAGTCACAGTTTTCCCTCTACTTTCAGGGTAAAAAAGTGAGTGTTCTACGCCAATAAATATTACATTGTCATATATTTGCTTCAAACTTGTGGTACAAAAATCTTCTTCCGTCAGTCAAAATATGCGAGATAATTTGGTATGTGCATGAAATTGTATCACATACATCAGATTTGGAGCAAAGAGTGCAATATCCCAATTTTTTAAAACTCGCCTAAGGTAAAATTGTATTTTTACAACACCTGTTCCAAAGTCTTATTATGTCCCTGACGTATCCTGTTAATGTTACCGGACAAAAACTGCATTAATGGCAAATCTAACCTTTTCCTGCAATTCTTTAGAAGTGGGTGCCCTGATTTTATCAAGATTTTGTAAGTTCTACCTCCTGTATCCTGCCTGAACAGAGAATCCTTTCCAAATATAGCATTATCACTGGTATTGGCTACAGGCAGATGTTGTTTAACTGTTTAAGTTATGCTGCCAAACACAGAGGGGGTTATTTACGAAAGGCAAATCCACTTTGCACTAGAAATTGCACTGAAAGTGCACTTGGAAGTGCAGTGGCTGTAGCATTTTAGCTTGCACATGATTGGATGATAAATACAGCAGCGCTTCCCCTCATTTCAGAGCTCCCCCTCAGATCTACAGTGATTGCACTTCCAGTACAATTTCAAGTGCACTTTGCACTTGTAGTGCAAAGTGGATTTGCCTTCGTAAATAACCCCCAATGTCTTATAGTAGAGCATTAGAAGCGTATTGTTGCACTATTATAGATAATAAGTGGGATATACTGTATACAGTTTGTGATAGTAGATTTAGACACATGACCACATCCTGGCACGATCTGAATCTCTCACAAGGAACTTGCTTTTTATGAACAGTAAACAAATGAACCAGAAGTTCACCAGTTAGGAGAGGATATAATGGTCTCTACAAATAGGGGGGGATATACAGTATAAATACACTGTGTATGTATGCATGTACAGTATGTATGTGTATACACACATAATTGGGACACAGGCACAATTTTCATACTTTTGGCTCTGTATGCCACCAGAATAAAATTAAAAGGAAACAATCCAAATGAATTTAAAGTTCAAACTTCCAGCTTTAATTCAAGGGGTTGAACATGCATATCAAGTACAAATTTTAGGAACTGGCACCATTTTTATACAGTCGTCCCATTTTCAGGGGCTCAAATGTACTTGGACAAATTAATCATAAATAAAATGTTAATTTTTTTTATATTTTGTTGAGAATCCTTTTACTGGCAATGAATGCCTGAAGTATGGAACCCATAGGCAGACCGGGTTTCCTCCTTTCTGATGCTTTGCCATTCTCTACCTGCAGATGTCTTCAGTTGTTCTTTGTTTGTGGGTCTTTCTGCCTTTAGCTTTGCCTTCAGCACACGAAATGTATGCGCAATTGGGTTGGGATCAGGTGATTGACTCAGCCATTGCAGAATTTTCCACCTATTTTCCCTCAAAGCTCCAGGGTTGCTTTTGCAGTGCATTTTTGGATCATCGTCCATCTGTACTGTGAAGCGCCATCGAATAAACATTGCTGCATTTGGTTGAATAAAAGCTGCAGAGCTGGAGGTGTGCCTCTGTGTGTCTGTGTAAATCCATGATTTGCATTATAAACTTTTGTAACACTAAGGGGGAGATTTACTAAAATTGGAGAGTGCAAAATCTGGTGCAGCCGTGCATGATAGCCAATCAGTTTCTAACTTCAGCTTGTTCAATTAAAGCAGGAGTTCACTCTAAAAAAATTTAACCTTAGATTGATGCTCATTTTGTCTAGGGGAATCGGCTATTTTTTTTTAAATCGAAGCTGTACTTACCGTTTTAGAGATAGATCTTCTCCGCCGCTTCCGGGTATGGTCTTCGGGACTGGGCGTTCCTATTTTGATTGAAAGGCTTCCTACGGTCGCATCCATCGCGTCACGAGTAGCCGAAAGAAGCCGAACGTCGGTGCGGCTCTATACGGCGCCTGCGCACCGACGTTCGGCTACTTGCGGCTACTCGTGACGCGATGGATGCGACCGTAGGAAGCCTGTCGGAAGACTGTCAATCAAATAGGAACGCTACTAACAAAATGATGAAAGTCCAAAAAAAAAAAAAAAAAAAAAAAAAATTAATCAAAATGAAGAGAGGATAAGGGTGACTTCTGGAACCTCAATAGGTGATCGGATGAAGACTCCTTATAAAACAGTCAAGTATCCTTAGATAAAAGTACAAGCCGCTCACCTTAGCAGATGGACCTGTGGGTGAGCAGCAGGTCGAATGCGCTGTCCCTCTTAATAAGGGGGTATTATAAGATGATAACGGTGCCTCCTCGGTCGATCCTTTTCTCCAAACCGACTTTCAGTGGCGGATGGTCATCTGGTATACTCTCATGTAGTTGAATGGCATGAAAAAGTATAAAGTAGACACATAGTGCTCTCCGTATAGTAACCAAAATACAATAAGTTTATTTAAAATAAAAGTACTCACAAAAGAGGCACTATATCCTAGTGCGTAGAATATGAGCATATATCGATAAAATACCAAGTAGGTGGCTGTCCTGACATCAAAATAGGAAGCCCCCCGCACGCGTATCGTCCCAAGGTACAGGACTTCTTCAGCGGATAAGGGGCTATGGTGTCAGGATTCAATATATACCACCAGGACCTAATTTGGCCAATTGGACAAAACCCCGCCCCTCAAGGTAAGGAAACACCCATGGACATGCATTTAAAAGACAACAACAGACAAAATAAAGAACAACAGATAAGCAGAAAAACTTATGCTACCGGGATGTGCAGGCAAACAAATTAGCCACCATAACCCATCATATGGCTGTAAACAGACAACACGGATCTAATGTACATAAGCAATACTTAAATGAAATAAAATAAATAACCAGTACCTACTAGAATCACAAGATCACGCTGTGCAGCTAAGATAGGCATACATACACAGATGACCAGTACCTACTTGCATAGCGATGACATATTGTGTGGCTCAGATAACACGGATCTAATATACATAAGCAGTACTTAAATGAAATAAAATAAAATAGATAACCAGTACCTACTTGCATCACAAGATCACGCCGTGCAGCTAAGATAGGCATACATACACAGATGACCAGTACCTACTTGCATAGCGATGGCATATTGTGTGGCTCAGGTAGACAGACAAACCAAAGGATGTGTCCATAAACAAACAGTGTCCACCATAGGTCACATGACCGCAACCAGTCACATGACACACCAAAGGCAGGAAGTGCCTATTGGCTGAGAACAGGGCTAGACCAGCCACCCAACATGGGCGGTACCCAAGCGTCATGACAGGACAACGTGGGCGGTGACGAGCAGACACAAGGCTCATAGGGGCTGGCTAGATAACTAAAAGGACGCCCATATAAGCAGCAGTCTAGTGCTAATTAGAACGGGCTAGCAAAGCCAAGCATATGCAACAATGATAAAAAACCATGCCATAAAATATCCTTAACCAACCAAATGGTACAGAAAAAAGGCTCACAAAACCTAAACAAGGCAAATGTCTATAATGCAGAATATCAAAAATGAGGGGGAGGGCAAAAGACAAAATTACAATTGTCCCCGAACTGACCACTTGTCATAGACAAGAACAGAGATACAAAAAATTCATAACTAAATAACCGTGGTCAGCGTGAATACAAGGACACATCACATAAAAACCAAGGATAAAAAGTACAATGAGTGTTTTATACCGTATAGAATTAATCTCCAAACATAGGGAGCCAAAAAAACACGGGCTTCACTCTATGATAGGTGGAGATAATGCGAGATGAAAAAACAAATTTAAAATGAAATAAAAAAGAGACATCAGCACAGCCACCTACCAGGCACATAACATAATAAAATGCAATATACAAATACAAAAATATTAGCTCACAGTCAACACAAGCAAGCACAGAATAAAAAACTGAATAAAAAGACTAACGATCTGAAATAAAACAATTCAGGTCAAATTCTACATTTAACCCCAACGGTACACCTACTTTCAATTCATAAACCCAAAACGACTCTCGCTGGCTGAGATGCCTGATGAAGTTACCACCTCGCCAGTGATTTGCCACCTTTTCTATAGCCCAGAACTGCAATCCAGCCGGATTGCGGTTATGGTGCAGTCTAAAATGTTTGGACACACTGTGGTTGACAAATCCCTTTTTAATATTAGTTACATGTTCACCAATCCTCACATGTAGAGGTCTGGAAGTTCTTCCCACATACTGGAGGCCACAATCACATTGTAGTGCATAGACTACCCCTATAGTGTCACAAGTGATGAGGTCCTTAATTTTGTAATTTTTTCCAGTAACTGAGGATGTAAACTCTTTACGCTTCTTGATATTCTTCTTGGCCTTCCTGCAGGGTCGGCACCTGCCACATGCATGGAAGCCAGTAAGAAAATTGAAGATCCTATTTTCAGTATACACAGGTGGATCTATTACTCCTGGGGCCAGTTTGTCCCTGAGTGAAGGCGCTCTCTTGTAAACAAATTGTGGGCGGTCAGGCAATAACGGGCCCAGTAACCTATCATGTTTAAGAATTGGCCAGTGTTTTTTGACAATATTTTCAAATTTACGGTATTGGATATTAAAGTCTAAGACCATACGGATGCCTGAAGAATCCTTTAGGTCCTTTTTTGGTCTATCTGCAACCAGGGTTTTTCTGTCAAGGTTACGGACTGCTTCCATTTCTCTATCCAACAAATCCCTATCATAACCTTTCTCAAGGAACCGTTTAGACAGAGCCTGTGATTGTGAGACAAAGTCACTTTCTTGGGTGCAATTGCGTCTAAGGCGCACAAATTGCCCCTTGGGTATGTTCAATAACCATTTATTATGGTGACAGCTCTCTGTAGAGATATAGGAATTACGGTCCGTCGCCTTAAAATATGTCTTCAGAATCACCTGGTTGCCATCCTTACTAAGGTCTAGATCCAAAAAGACCAAATGATCCTGGCTGATGTTCCACGTAAGTATAATATTTTTGTCATTAGCATTCAATGAAGATGCAAATTCATCAAAACTAGTTCTATCTCCATCCCAGATCATGATCAAATCATCTATATATCGCTGGTAACAGATAAGTTGCGGGGGTTTATGTTTGTAAATCGCCTGTTCCTCCCAGTGTGCCATGAATAGATTGGCTACGCTGGGCGCGAAACGTGCCCCCATTGCAACTCCTCTGGTTTGGAGATAGAACTGTTTATCATACCAAAAATAATTTTTCGATAAACAAAAAATCAAACAATCAATCAAAAAGTTCTGGTGTCTCTTTGATAGTTCAGAGGACTCAAATGCCCATTTTACAGATGTCAGAGCATCCTCATGACTGATGATTGTATATAATGAACTGACATCTGCAGTAATCAATAGGCAAGTAGAGGAAATCGTCAGAGTCTCTAATATTTGAATTATATGTTTGGTATCCTTAAGGAACGCTTTAGTATTAACGACCAGCGGCTGTAAAAAAGAGTCAATATATTGACCTAAACGTGAAGAGACCGAATCGATCCCGTTTACTATTGGTCTGCCGGGTGGGTTGGTGCTATCCTTATGAATTTTAGGGAGAAAATAAATAATCGGAGTACGGCAAAACAGGGGGTCTAGATATAATGCCTCCTTGGGGCCAAGAACCCCTATATGTTTACCTCTCGCTACCAAATAATGTAATTCACTCTTAAATTCAAGCATAGGATCCCTGGACAGAGTACTATAAGTACAGGTGTCACAAAGCAAATTGACCATTTCGCTCTTATAGTAAGTTTTGCTAAGTACCACCAATCCTCCCCCCTTATCCGCCGGTCGTATCACCAGGTCTTTCCTTTCGGAAAGTGATTGAATGCCATTTTTAATATAAATCGGATCATTAACCTTACGAACCTTCAGTAACTCAAGATCCCTTGCAACCATATTGCTAAAGACCTCGAGATGCTTGGTATCAGTATTCTGGGGGTTAAAGACCGATTTATTCCGTAAATTTGAATATTGACGTACAGATGGAGCCGGAGCACTTGCTGAATGAGTATTCAAAAAATACTTTTTAATATTCAAAGTCCGGACAAATTTTTTGAGATTAACGTAGGTTTGGAATTTATTTAAGTTACGAGTGGGGGCGAATTTTAAACCCTTATCAAGTACTTTAATTTCCTCATCATTAAGGGGTGTCCCACTTAAATTATATATTCCTGCACCTACTGGGGTTTCGCTCTTTTTTGCTCTCCCACCTCCTCTCCTTCCTCTCTTGCTTTTCTTTTGCGTGGTGTCATTCGATCCTGGGTATATTGTTGGGGATGTTGTTGGGGGTGAGGGGTCCACCACCCTCCTGGGTTGGGAGGGATAAAGGGTGCCCCCCTCCCCGCACCTCTCATTGTCCCATGAAAATCCCCTCCTGAGTGGGAGCCTCGATTTACCAAAGGGGTAAAACGATTCTGGGTAGGTAATGAGTATCCATACGGAAGTGGGGGTGGTCCCCTATTATCATGATAATTGAATCCAGGGTGATTATCATAGTTACCTCTAGCGTCATAAGAACCCAATCGATCATTAGGAAAAGGACGATTGGACTGATGATGTTGGTACCCCACATTAGACTCAGTCCCTCTGTGGGGCACATTAGGATTCAATTATCATGATAATAGGGGACCACCCCCACTTCCGTATGGATACTCATTACCTACCCAGAATCGTTTTACCCCTTTGGTAAATCGAGGCTCCCACTCAGGAGGGGATTTTCATGGGACAATGAGAGGTGCGGGGAGGGGGGCACCCTTTATCCCTCCCAACCCAGGAGGGTGGTGGACCCCTCACCCCCAACAACATCCCCAACAATATACCCAGGATCGAATGACACCACGCAAAAGAAAAGCAAGAGAGGAAGGAGAGGAGGTGGGAGAGCAAAAAAGAGCGAAACCCCAGTAGGTGCAGGAATATATAATTTAAGTGGGACACCCCTTAATGATGAGGAAATTAAAGTACTTGATAAGGGTTTAAAATTCGCCCCCACTCGTAACTTAAATAAATTCCAAACCTACGTTAATCTCAAAAAATTTGTCCGGACTTTGAATATTAAAAAGTATTTTTTGAATACTCATTCAGCAAGTGCTCCGGCTCCATCCGTACGTCAATATTCAAATTTACGGAATAAATCGGTCTTTAACCCCCAGAATACTGATACCAAGCATCTCGAGGTCTTTAGCAATATGGTTGCAAGGGATCTTGAGTTACTGAAGGTTCGTAAGGTTAATGATCCGATTTATATTAAAAATGGCATTCAATCACTTTCCGAAAGGAAAGACCTGGTGATACGACCGGCGGATAAGGGGGGAGGATTGGTGGTACTTAGCAAAACTTACTATAAGAGCGAAATGGTCAATTTGCTTTGTGACACCTGTACTTATAGTACTCTGTCCAGGGATCCTATGCTTGAATTTAAGAGTGAATTACATTATTTGGTAGCGAGAGGTAAACATATAGGGGTTCTTGGCCCCAAGGAGGCATTATATCTAGACCCCCTGTTTTGCCGTACTCCGATTATTTATTTTCTCCCTAAAATTCATAAGGATAGCACCAACCCACCCGGCAGACCAATAGTAAACGGGATCGATTCGGTCTCTTCACGTTTAGGTCAATATATTGACTCTTTTTTACAGCCGCTGGTCGTTAATACTAAAGCGTTCCTTAAGGATACCAAACATATAATTCAAATATTAGAGACTCTGACGATTTCCTCTACTTGCCTATTGATTACTGCAGATGTCAGTTCATTATATACAATCATCAGTCATGAGGATGCTCTGACATCTGTAAAATGGGCATTTGAGTCCTCTGAACTATCAAAGAGACACCAGAACTTTTTGATTGATTGTTTGATTTTTTGTTTATCGAAAAATTATTTTTGGTATGATAAACAGTTCTATCTCCAAACCAGAGGAGTTGCAATGGGGGCACGTTTCGCGCCCAGCGTAGCCAATCTATTCATGGCACACTGGGAGGAACAGGCGATTTACAAACATAAACCCCCGCAACTTATCTGTTACCAGCGATATATAGATGATTTGATCATGATCTGGGATGGAGATAGAACTAGTTTTGATGAATTTGCATCTTCATTGAATGCTAATGACAAAAATATTATACTTACGTGGAACATCAGCCAGGATCATTTGGTCTTTTTGGATCTAGACCTTAGTAAGGATGGCAACCAGGTGATTCTGAAGACATATTTTAAGGCGACGGACCGTAATTCCTATATCTCTACAGAGAGCTGTCACCATAATAAATGGTTATTGAACATACCCAAGGGGCAATTTGTGCGCCTTAGACGCAATTGCACCCAAGAAAGTGACTTTGTCTCACAATCACAGGCTCTGTCTAAACGGTTCCTTGAGAAAGGTTATGATAGGGATTTGTTGGATAGAGAAATGGAAGCAGTCCGTAACCTTGACAGAAAAACCCTGGTTGCAGATAGACCAAAAAAGGACCTAAAGGATTCTTCAGGCATCCGTATGGTCTTAGACTTTAATATCCAATACCGTAAATTTGAAAATATTGTCAAAAAACACTGGCCAATTCTTAAACATGATAGGTTACTGGGCCCGTTATTGCCTGACCGCCCACAATTTGTTTACAAGAGAGCGCCTTCACTCAGGGACAAACTGGCCCCAGGAGTAATAGATCCACCTGTGTATACTGAAAATAGGATCTTCAATTTTCTTACTGGCTTCCATGCATGTGGCAGGTGCCGACCCTGCAGGAAGGCCAAGAAGAATATCAAGAAGCGTAAAGAGTTTACATCCTCAGTTACTGGAAAAAATTACAAAATTAAGGACCTCATCACTTGTGACACTATAGGGGTAGTCTATGCACTACAATGTGATTGTGGCCTCCAGTATGTGGGAAGAACTTCCAGACCTCTACATGTGAGGATTGGTGAACATGTAACTAATATTAAAAAGGGATTTGTCAACCACAGTGTGTCCAAACATTTTAGACTGCACCATAACCGCAATCCGGCTGGATTGCAGTTCTGGGCTATAGAAAAGGTGGCAAATCACTGGCGAGGTGGTAACTTCATCAGGCATCTCAGCCAGCGAGAGTCGTTTTGGGTTTATGAATTGAAAGTAGGTGTACCGTTGGGGTTAAATGTAGAATTTGACCTGAATTGTTTTATTTCAGATCGTTAGTCTTTTTATTCAGTTTTTTATTCTGTGCTTGCTTGTGTTGACTGTGAGCTAATATTTTTGTATTTGTATATTGCATTTTATTATGTTATGTGCCTGGTAGGTGGCTGTGCTGATGTCTCTTTTTTATTTCATTTTAAATTTGTTTTTTCATCTCGCATTATCTCCACCTATCATAGAGTGAAGCCCGTGTTTTTTTGGCTCCCTATGTTTGGAGATTAATTCTATACGGTATAAAACACTCATTGTACTTTTTATCCTTGGTTTTTATGTGATGTGTCCTTGTATTCACGCTGACCACGGTTATTTAGTTATGAATTTTTTGTATCTCTGTTCTTGTCTATGACAAGTGGTCAGTTCGGGGACAATTGTAATTTTGTCTTTTGCCCTCCCCCTCATTTTTGATATTCTGCATTATAGACATTTGCCTTGTTTAGGTTTTGTGAGCCTTTTTTCTGTACCATTTGGTTGGTTAAGGATATTTTATGGCATGGTTTTTTATCATTGTTGCATATGCTTGGCTTTGCTAGCCCGTTCTAATTAGCACTAGACTGCTGCTTATATGGGCGTCCTTTTAGTTATCTAGCCAGCCCCTATGAGCCTTGTGTCTGCTCGTCACCGCCCACGTTGTCCTGTCATGACGCTTGGGTACCGCCCATGTTGGGTGGCTGGTCTAGCCCTGTTCTCAGCCAATAGGCACTTCCTGCCTTTGGTGTGTCATGTGACTGGTTGCGGTCATGTGACCTATGGTGGACACTGTTTGTTTATGGACACATCCTTTGGTTTGTCTGTCTACCTGAGCCACACAATATGCCATCGCTATGCAAGTAGGTACTGGTCATCTGTGTATGTATGCCTATCTTAGCTGCACGGCGTGATCTTGTGATGCAAGTAGGTACTGGTTATCTATTTTATTTTATTTCATTTAAGTACTGCTTATGTATATTAGATCCGTGTTATCTGAGCCACACAATATGTCATCGCTATGCAAGTAGGTACTGGTCATCTGTGTATGTATGCCTATCTTAGCTGCACAGCGTGATCTTGTGATTCTAGTAGGTACTGGTTATTTATTTTATTTCATTTAAGTATTGCTTATGTACATTAGATCCGTGTTGTCTGTTTACAGCCATATGATGGGTTATGGTGGCTAATTTGTTTGCCTGCACATCCCGGTAGCATAAGTTTTTCTGCTTATCTGTTGTTCTTTATTTTGTCTGTTGTTGTCTTTTAAATGCATGTCCATGGGTGTTTCCTTACCTTGAGGGGCGGGGTTTTGTCCAATTGGCCAAATTAGGTCCTGGTGGTATATATTGAATCCTGACACCATAGCCCCTTATCCGCTGAAGAAGTCCTGTACCTTGGGACGATACGCGTGCGGGGGGCTTCCTATTTTGATGTCAGGACAGCCACCTACTTGGTATTTTATCGATATATGCTCATATTCTACGCACTAGGATATAGTGCCTCTTTTGTGAGTACTTTTATTTTAAATAAACTTATTGTATTTTGGTTACTATACGGAGAGCACTATGTGTCTACTTTATACTTTTTCATGCCATTCAACTACATGAGAGTATACCAGATGACCATCCGCCACTGAAAGTCGGTTTGGAGAAAAGGATCGACCGAGGAGGCACCGTTATCATCTTATAATACCCCCTTATTAAGAGGGACAGCGCATTCGACCTGCTGCTCACCCACAGGTCCATCTGCTAAGGTGAGCGGCTTGTACTTTTATCTAAGGATACTTGACTGTTTTATAAGGAGTCTTCATCCGATCACCTATTGAGGTTCCAGAAGTCACCCTTATCCTCTCTTCATTTTGATTAATTTTTTTTTTTTTTTTTTTTTTTTTTTTTTTTTTTTTTTTGGACTTTCATCATTTTGTTAGTAGCGCTGCACTGCTTTTTTTACATACTCTGACCAAGGACTTATTGACCCTCAGTGTTCAGCAGCTTTGTTATTGTTTTGTCCTTTGCGCAGTCTGCTCTCTCTATTCAAAAATCAAATAGGAACGCCCAGTCCCGCAGCCCATACCCGGAAGCAGCAGAGAAGATCGCTCTCTAAAACGGTAAGTACAGCTTCGATTTTAAAAAAACTAGCTGATTCCCCTAGACAAAATGAGCATCAATCTAAGGTTACAAATTTTCATTTCCGGGTGAACCTCCACTTTAAGCTTTGACAATAAAATCTGGAAGCCGATTGGTTTCTATGCAGAGCTAAACCAGTTTTGCACTCTCCAGTTTTAACAAATCTCCTCCAAAGTGTTTTGGATATGCTGTTTGTTTTTGTATCAATACAATTTGGGAAATTGGGACCGAGTGCAGAGTGTTTACTACCTTTATTCCTGAACGACATATGGAAGCCTTCTCTTGCAATTCAGTTTCCCACAGAATCAGACTCATAGGGTTGAGCAAGAATGCATCTTGTCTACCTGCATACATTGCAACTCTGCACCTCTGAATTTTCAACTCGTGTCTCAGTTGTCTGGGCAAACCTTTAGAACTGGTTTATGAACTATACATTGTAAATAAGTGCTATCTGTATTTAACCTGGAATGTTTAAATACTGTTCTAACCATTGCTTTCCTATTATGTTGTTTCTAAGGATACAACACTTTAAAGAGAGTACAGCATTCATCCATGAATGTCGCCTGAAAGGAGAAGGCTGTCTTGTTCACTGGTATGTACAGCTTTGATGATCGACCATTGCAATGACTACTTTTTGGCATTTATTTTGTAAACCCCCAAAAAAAAGGTAATAGCTGAAATCTGTTTGCTCATTAAGGGCCCTTTCACACGGGACGGATCCGTGATGATCCGCCCCCGTGAACCTCCGCTTGCTCAGCAGGGATCGCGCTGCTGATCCCCGCTGAGCCCCTGTCCGATCTCCGCTCTCCCCTATGGGGGATCGGATGAACACAGACCGTCTGTCCGTGTTCACCCGATCTGATCCGCAGACGGATGGAAAAAATAGGATTTTACTCTGTCTGAAGAATCGGAACATTGTGGACCCGGATGAGATTGGGTGTCAGCGGATGTTCATCCGCTGACACCCGCTATCTCATAGGTATCAATGTATGTCCCTTTTTCATCCGTAAACGGATGGATGAAAAAGCGGACATATGTTCCGCAGGTGTGAATGGGGCCTTATGCAATAATGTACAATTACTACATAAACTACAGGTCTATCTTTAACTAAACGATTGTTAGCCCCCTGCCCCCCTAAACAAATCTGCTTTAGCAAACAGATATATTTCTATAGCCTTCTATTTTGGTTGATGAGAATATAAGGAAGCATCAGAAAATTGCATGCCTAAATCCTGATAAATGTCTGGCACATAGGTGCAAAAGGATGGTACAACAATGATCTTATGAACATTTTATGTTGTGTAGCCAAGGTATCAGATATAGGTAAAAAAGGTTTAGCTTTTTATTAGAAACTCTAAGGCCTCATGCACACAGGACATTTGGCCCCTTTGCAGGAAATCCTGGCATTTTGTGCAGGTAGATGGCAGATGGCACAGGCGCACCAATCAGCTCCGCTGTCGGCAGCCTGTAAAAGTCTGAGAGGCTGAAAGCTGCTGCTGCTGGACCGTGCACTGCTAACTTTAGGGCATTATTCACCCAGGGACAGAAAGCACACTTCTTGCGTTCCTGCCATTTGTCCCTGGGTGCATACTGCTTACAGTCTCTCAAAGCTTTTTACAGGCTGCATGGATGGGCGCTGCACTGTTGCCTTCAGTCTGCAAAAAAATGCCCAATGTACTAAGGCTTTTTGTGAGCCTTCTCTGTGACTATGGAATGTGACTGTGTAATGTTATGATAGAACACTGTTGTCATACAAATATTGGGCTGCTTTCACTGTTACTGTACATGTATCTAAACCACCTCATACAGCTTTATACCGATTCTCCCATCTCTCTCATTTTCTCTTTCTTTTATTATATTGATGGGCAGCTAGAGTTGAATGTTGTAAAGCTGAGACAACTACGATTAACTCATCTTGTGCTCTTTAAGCTTGGCAGGTGTTTCCAGGAGTGTGACCTTGGTAGTAGCTTATGTCATGACAATTACAAATTTGGAATGGGAAGATGCGTTGGCAGCTGTTAAAGGGGCAAGGACATGTGCCAACCCGAATATGGGTTTTCAGAAGCAGCTTGAGGACTTTGGAAAACATGATGTCCACCATGTAAGTAATTAATGAATGTATACTTCAATTAGGGCTGCAATATAAAAAAAGGTCATGTAAGCTTTTTTGTATTCTGTAAGAAAATAAACTTGATCTATTGAAACATTGCCTATAAAGTGTACTGGTTGGCATACTAGTTAGGGACCTGCTGTTGCTGACTTGTCTTTAAAGGTTCAGAATCTGGGGTTGTCATGACAGATTCCTGTAAGCTGTCTTGAATGCTGGTTGCTAGGTATCAAACCGAGCCATCCATGCTCATATCTCACCTATTTGGGCATAATCATAGAGATAGGAGAGGGGGGCTAGGAGGAGAGTTCTTCTATATATGCTAAGCCAAGTACAAAATCAAGGCACCCAATTACATCTTAAAGTGCAGCAAACATCCTTAAAGGAATGAAAGCGTCTGGATATATCTGGATATATAATATTGCCTGAAACGCATCACATTCTACCATTAGATTTTCCGAATAGTATTCCAGGGCAACATTGGGTGAAAAGTGTTTGGGGGTAGTCCTAGGGTGGGGATTGTGAGGGTTGTGGTTGTTTTATGAAATAAACTTAAATTCCAGTAATGCCAGCAAGTAATTGTGCGGCAAGTTTAAAAATGACTTTCTAAGCTATTGCTAGACTTGCCAGGCTTTACAAGTTTGTTTCACAATTGCAGCAAGTCTGCATTGCATGACTCCAGATCAACTTTCTTTGCAAACAGTCTGCTGCAAGTTCTGGTTCAGTTATGTTATGCAAAAGTCATCCCACCACAGGGGTCACTGTGGCTGAATTTTCATGCTGTAGACTTTTAGAGCTCTTGCTATAGACCTACCATTGCAACTTTGCTCTTGCTAGAGACTTGCCCCAAATTTTCTAAGTGTCAACTAGAACTTGTGCTTCAAGTGTATACATTGCCAGTGAAAATGTGCAGCAAGTTAACAGACTTCCAATTCAACATGCCAAAAATGTGTGGCAAGTTATCCTTGCTGTGTGGGGGGTTGTCATATTTATCTGGTTTTACTGTCTAGAGAATCACTGTAGAAAAGCATACAGCCAGTGAAACTTGAAATGCCAACACTGCTCCTGCTTGTTGTTCTGGGTCAGGGACTAGAAAGTGAAGTCGGGTTCAGGATCACAACCTCATAGCCTGCCCCCAGGAACCCAGTCCGCAGTGCAGCTCTCATATTTATGCCAAAGCCTTGATATACAGTATTGTAACTTCCCATTAAAGACTGTCTTGAAATCACATATACTCGTGTTTAAGTGGTTGAAAAGGCAGACATTTTTAGATTACCTAAATGCATTCTCTGCATTAAAGCAGAGGTCCACACAAAAAGTGAACCTCCGCTTTTCGGAACCCTCCCCCCTCCGGTGTCACATTTGGCACCTTTCTGGGGGGAGAGGGTGCAGATACCTGTGTATTACAGGTATTTGCACCCACTTACGGGAATAGACTCCCGCGCCCCCTCGCATTACCCCCCCCCCCCGCTGTCTTCTGGGAAACATACTGGTCTCAGGAGAGAGCGGGGACCAGTGAGGGTGCGGCTCGCGCATGCGCAGTAGGGAACCCGCAGTGAAGCCACAATGCTTCACTTCCTGATTCCCTCACTGAGGATGGCGGCAGGGGCAGCCTAGAGACGAGCAATTGCTCGGCCTCGGCTGCCAACATCGCGGGCATGCTGGACAGGTAAGTGTCCATTTATTAAAAGTATTTGTAGCTGCTGGCTTTTAAAAAAAAAAAAAATTTGGGTGGACCTCCGCTTTAAGGATAAAAACCTGTGTTCAGTCCCCCCTGCAACTCCCCTCTCCCCATTAATATTTACCTGAGCCCGCTCTCGATCCAGCATTGTGCTGGAAAGCAGCAGCTCTGATTCTCGCTTGCTCTCTCTCATCGTGTCTCGTGATCGAGCGCCCCCATAGCAAGCAGCTTGCTATGAGGGCACTCAGAAGGAAAGAAAGAGGAGCCAGAAGCACTGGTGGGGGGGACACTAGAAGAGGAGGATAAGGACTGCTCTATGCAAACCATTGCACAGAGCAGGCAAGTATGACATGTTTTATTTTGTTTTTAAATTTCCTTTTACAATGTAGCTTTTCACAGTGATGACATGAGGAAGCAAAGTCCTGCTTTACCAAGATGGCTGCACCAACACACACAGTGCAGAACAATGCATGATAAGTCCGTAATGGGGAAAGATCAGCTGTAGAGAGTCAACGCAGCCAACACTGGTGACTAGTGTTTTGCCTTTGCCTTTAAAGATACTTTTTCAGGGCTTTTATAAAAGGGAAAGTATACAGTGCCTTGCGAAAGTATTCGGCCCCCTTGAACTTTGCGACCTTTTGCCACATTTCAGGCTTCAAACATAAAGATATAAAACTGTAATTTTTTTTGAAGAATCAACAACAAGTGGGACACAATCATGAAGTGGAACGAAATTTATTGGATATTTCAAACTTTTTTAACAAATAAAAAACTGAAAAATTGGGCGTGCAAAATTATTCAGCACCTTTAAGTTAATACTTTGTAGCGCCACCTTTTGCTGCGATTACAGCTGTAAGTTGGGGTATGTCTCTATCAGTTTTGCACATTGAGAGACTGAAATTTTTGCCAATTCCTCCTTGCAAAACAGCTCAAGCTTGGATGGAGAGCGTTTGTGAACAGCAGTTTTCAGTTCTTTCCACAGATTCTCGATTGGATTCAGGTCTGGACTTTGACTTGGCCATTCTAATGCCCCGTACACACCATCACTTTATGTGATGAAAAAAAACGACACTTTCTGTGAAGTAAAAAAGGACGTTTTTGAAACTTCAATTTTCAAAGACGAAGTTGCCTACACACCATCGTTTTTCTCACAATGTTCTTGCAAAGTGAGGTTACGTTCCACCACGTTTTACCATTGAAGCTCGCTTCATAAGTAGCTTCTGGGCATGCGTGGATGAAAAAACGTCTTAGAAAACTACGTTTTTTGCTACACACGGTCAATTTCTGTGAAGTAAAAAGTGCACTTTTGAAAAACGACACATAAAATTGAAGCATGCTTCAATTTTTTTTGGTCGTTTTTTACAAGACATAAAACGACGTTTTCCCCCACAAACAGTCAATTAAAGTGACGTTTTTAAAAACTTCATTTTTTTTCATCACATAAAGTGATGGTGTGTACGCGGCATAACACCTGGATATGTTTATTTGTGAACCATTCTATTGTAGATTTTGCTTTATGTTTTTGATCATTGTCTTGTTGGAAGACAAATCTCCGTCCCAGTCTCGGGTCTTTTGCAGACTCCATCAGGTTTTCTTCCAGAATGGTCCTGTATTTGGCTCCATCCATCTTCCGATCAATTTTAACCATCTTCTCTGTCCCTGCTGAAGAGAAGCATGCCCAAACCATGATGATGCCACCACCATGTTTGACAGTGGGGATGGTGTGTTCAGGGTGATGAGCTGTGTTGCTTTTACGCCTAACATAACGTTTTGCATTTTTGCCAAAAAAGTTCGATTTTGGTTTCATCTGACCAGAGCACCTTCTTCCACATGTTTGGTGTGTATCCCAGGTGGTTTGTGGCAAATTTTAAACAACACTTTTTATGGATATCTTTAAGAAATGGCTTTCTTCTTGCCACTCTTCCATAAAGGCCAGATTTGTGCAGTATACAACTGATTGTTGTCCTATGGACAGTGTCTCCCACCTCAGCTGTAGATCTCTGCAGTTCATCCAGAGTGATCATGGGCCTCTTGGCTGCATCTCTGATCAGTCTTCTCCTTGTATGAGCTGAAAGTTTAGAGTGATGGCCAGGTATTCGTAGATTTGCAGTGGTCTGATACTCCCATTTCAATATTATCGCTTGCACGGTGCTCCTTGGGATGTTTAAAGCTTGGGAAATCTTTTTGTATCCAAATCCGGCTTTAAACTTCTCCAGAACAGTATCTCGGACCTGCCTGGTGTGTTCCTTGTTCTTCATGATGCTCTCTGCGCTTTAAACGGACCTCTGAGACTATCACAGTGCAGGTGCATTTATACGGAGACTTGATTACACACAGGTGGATTCTATTTATCATCATTAGTCATTTAGGTCAACAATGGATCATTCAGAGATCCTCACTGAACTTCTGGAGAGAGTTTGCTGCACTGAAAGTAAAGGGGCTGAATAATTTTGCACGCCCAATTTTTCAGTTTTTTTATTTGTTAAGAAAGTTTGAAATATCCAATAAATTTTGTTCCACTTCATGATTGTGTCCCACTTGTTGATTCTTCAAAAAAAAATAGTTTTATATCTTTGTTTGAAGCCTGAAATGTGGCAAAAGGTCGCAAAGTTCAAGGGGGCCGAATACTTTCGCAAGGCACTGTAATTTCCTAAAACAGTAATAGCTGTGCAAAGGAACTCCAACTTCTAACCAGCTTCTGACCTCCATGAGGAAAAGGGACAACGTTTAGAAAGAGTAGGGACATATATGGAGTAAAGGAATGGAAACAGGAGGTGTGTGAAGGATGCTTATAAAAAAAAGGGGAAGTAGAGAGATGAAAACATGGGGTGTAAGTTGGGAAGAGGCGCTTGCTAGAAGTGTGTAGTCATCAAAGTAAGTATTCTCCGATGTATTCACAGGTTGTATAAGTATTCTAGATTGCTGGATTTAAACCCAATAGAACCAGATCTTTGTGTATTTATCCATCTTAGTGGTGCTTCCCCATAAGCATAATAAAATTCACCCTGGCAAACAATTGACTATGGGGTTTTGTCTGTTTCCATTTGCTAGAGAGGCAACATTTTGCATGCATTTATTGGGTGAATTAAAAGTGATTTCTTGTATTTTCTCCTTGAGAAATGTGTGGAGGTGTAGTAGAATAGCTAAAGGGTCATTAGCTAGGCAAATGCTGTCAAACTTGTGAATAACGTTGGCAACCTGTTGCCAAAAATTAGGCAATAGTGAGTCATAGAAAATATATAGGATTGTGCCTTTCACCGCATTGCATCATCGGCAACATTTTGGGGGGTTCTTTATGATCTGTTCAGCCCTCATGCATGTACCTTCACACCTCAGATCAGATCATCCCCAATGCATGTACCCTAAGGTCCCGGATTGACCCCCAAACCCTACACCTTTAGACTTCAGATCAGCCCTAAACCCTGCATCTTCAGAAACATAGGGGATTTACACATACCTGCTGCAGGGTATAAACAAGAGGTGGAGGAGTGTAGATGTATGGGCAGTCAGTCAGTTGAGACCAAAATTTAACTTTTTGGCCTGACGGCAAAATGCTACAGTAGGTGAACCCGATATTGTGTCAATCTCGCTCCCTTTCTCGGCGAGATTGAGCACCTACGAGCCCCATCGCGGGAGCCAGCGCCGAGCTGGCTTGGCGCGATGGAGACAGAGCCGTCATAGAAGCGACGGGAGATCCGACTTGGATTCCCGCCAATTCTACACGTGTGCGGCGTTTGTTATGAATCCTGAGGGGGAAGTCCCCGCCGGATTTTAAATAAAAATTCGGCATGGGTTCCCCCCTCAGGAGCATACCGGGCCCTTAGGTCTGTTATGGGTTGTAAGGAGAGCCCCCCCTACGCCGAAAAAACGGCGTAGGGGGTCCCCCTACAATCCATACCAGACCCGTATCCAAAGCACGCTACCCGGCCGGTCAGGAAAGGAGTGGGGACGAGCGAGCGGCCCCCCCCTCCTGAGCCGTACCAGGCTGCATGCCCTCAACATGGGGGGGTTGGGTGCTCTGGGGCAGGGGGGCGCACTGCGGGGCCCCCCCACCCCAGAGCACCCTGTCCCCATGTTGATGAGGACAGGGCCCCTTCCCGACAACCCTGGCCGTTGGTTGTCGGGGTATGCGGGCGGGAGGCTTATCGGAATCTGGGAGCCCCCTTTAATAAGGGGGCCCCCAGATACCGGCCCCCCACCCTAAGTGAATGGATATGGGGTACATCGTACCCCTACCCATTCACCTGGAGGAAAAGTGGTAAAAACACAAATAAAAAACACAGGGTATTAAAATATTTTATTAGTCTGCTCCGGAGGCTCCCCCTGTCTTCTTTAGCTCTTTTACCAGGGGAAGCTTCTTCTTCCGATTTCCGGGGGTCTTCTCCTGCTCTCCGGGGTCTTCACCGCTCTTCTGTGACGTCTTCTCCGCTCCGGGGGTCTCCTTCTATGTTCGCCGCTCTCCGCTCTTGACTCGGCGCACCCCGGTTCTTCCTCCCGCTGTCCGGTGCCTTCTCCTTCTCCTTCTTCCGCTGTTCTGTGACGTCTTCTCCTCTTCTTCCGCTGTTCTGTGACGTCTTCTACTTCTCCCTTCAGGCCGCTGTGCTGTGACGTCTTCTCTTCTTCTCTTCTCCTGATGTTGACACGCCGGCTCTTCTCGCTGCAATGACGGGTGCGCGGCTTGCATCGGATTTATATAGACCTCACAATCCCATCATGCTCTGGTACCTACCCATGTGATACCTACCCACGTGGGTAGGTATCACATGGGTAGGTACAGAGCATGATGGGACTGTGAGGCCTATATAGGTCCGATGCAAGGCGCGCATCCGTCATTTCAGCGAGAAGAGCCGGCGTGTCAACATCTGGAGAAGTGAAGAAGATGACGTCACAGCCCGGAAGAAGAAGAAGAATACTTCACAGCACGGAAGAAGAAGATAGATGTTCAGCGCTGAAGGAGAAGGCACCGGACAGCTGGAGGAAGAACCGGGGTGCGCCGAGTCAACAGTGGAGAGCGGCGAACATAGAAGGAGACCCCCGGAGAGTTGAGAAGACCCCCCGGATAGCGGAGAAGACCCGTCGGGATAGCGGAAGCCCCCCCCCGCCGAAGACGCCGGAGGAAACCCGCTGGGGGGTGGGGGCTTTTTTAAAAGCGACCCCCCCCGGCGGTGGAAGAGAACCAGACGGCGGCCACCACCCACCCGAAGACGTCAAAGAAGAAGCCCCCCCTGGTAAACGGAGCTAATAAAGAAGACAGGGGGGCCTCCGGAGCAGAAAAATAAATTATTTTAAAAACCCTTGTGTGGTGTGTTTATTAACTTTGACATTTTTCCTCCAGGTGAATGGGTAGGGGTACGATGTACCCCATATCCATTCACTTAGGGTGGGGGGCCGGTATCTGGGGGCCCCCTTATTAAAGGGGGCTCCCAGATTCCGATAAGCCTCCCGCCCACATACCCCGACAACCAACGGCCAGGGTTGTCGGGAAGGGGCCCTGTCCTCATCAACATGGGGACAGGGTGCTCTGAGGTGGGGGGGGGCTGCAGTGCGCCCCCCTACCCCAGAGCACCCAACCCCCCCATGTTGAGGGCATGCAGCCTGGTACGGCTCAGGAGGGGGGGGGCGCTCGCTCGTCCCCACTCCCTTCCTGGCCGGCCGGGTAGCGTGCTTTGGATACGGGTCTGGTATGGATTGTAGGGGACCCCCTACGCCGTTTTTTCGGCGTAGGGGGGCTCTCCTTGCAATCCATAACAGACCTAAGGGCCTGGTATGCTCCTGAGGGGGGAACCCATGCCGAATTTTTATTTAAAATCCGGCGGGGACTTCCCCCTCAGGATTCATAACAAACGCCGCACACGTGTAGAATTGGCGGGAATCCAAGTCGGATCTCCCGGCGCTTCTATGACGCGCTTGCTGGGATGTGCTGTCACTATTCCAGTGAGTGTGAGATGTCGGTGAGATCTCGGCACCATGTCGCTGAGAATCAGCGCGATGCTGTCGTGCTAAAAACACTATCACAAATACCTACTGTATGTATGGTGAAAAACTACCACTGCACATGACCCTAAACACACCGTTCCCACCTTGAAACATGGTGGTGGCAGCATCATGTTGTGGGGATGATTTTCTTCAGCAGGGACAGGTAAGCTGGTCAGAGTTGATGGGAAGATGGATGAAGCCAAATACAGGAAAATCTTAGAAGAAAACCTGTTAGTCTGCAAAAGACTTGAGACTGGGGAGGAGGTTCACCTTCCAGCAGGACAATGGACCTAAACATTCAGCCAGAGCTACAATGGAACTATTTATATCAAAGCATAGTCATGTGTTAGAATGGCCCAGTCAAAGTCCAGACCTAAATCCAATGGAGAATCTGTGGCAAGACTTAAAAATTGCTGTTTAGACGCTCTCCATCCAATCTCACAGAGCTTGAGCTATTTTGCAAATAGAATGGGCAAAAATGTCACTCTCCGGATTTGCAAAGCTGGTAGAGACATACCCAAAAAGACTTGCAACTGTAATTGCAGTGAAAGGTGGTTCTACAAAGTATTGACTTTGCACGCCACACTTTTCACATATTTACTTGAAATTTTTTTTTTTAAAAACCTGTTACTTTCCTTCCACGTCACAATTATGGTCTATCACATAAAATCCCAATAAAATACATTTACATATTTACAGGAGATTGCAAAAGGATGATATCAAGCTAAATTTGATTACTATAAGCATTTAACCACTTGAGGACCGCCTAACGCCGATATACGTCGGCAGAATAGCATGGCTGGGCACAAGCACGTACAGGTACATTGCCCTTTAAGTGCCCAGCCGTGGGTTGTGCTCACGACCTGGTCCGAAGCTCCGTGACCGGACTCGATCGCCGCCGGTGTCCCGCGATCGGGTCACAGGAGCTGAAGAACGGGGAGAGGTGAATGTAAACAAACCTTTCCCGTTCTTCTCTGTGGCTTGTCACTGATCGTCTATTTCCTGTCATAGGGAACGACGATCAGTGACGTCACAAGTCCAGCCACTAATATAATATATATATATATATATATATATATAATAATATATTTTTGGGGGATATTTACTATAGCAAAAAGTAAAAAATATTGCATTTTTTTTTTTAAATTGTCGCTATATTTTTGTTAATAGCGCAAAAAATAAAAACCGCAGAGCTGATCAAATACCATTAAAAGAAAGCACTATTTGTGGTAAAAAAAGGACGCCCATTTTTGTTTGGGAGCCACGTCGCATGACCGCGCAATTGTCAGTTAAAGCGACGCAGTGCCGAATTGCAAAAAGGGGCCAGGTCTTTTTCCTGCATAATGGTCCGGGTCTTAAGTGGTTAAAATACATTTATTAAAAGGCTGCGTTAATTTGTGCCTTTTTTATATTTGAATGGAGTTCAGCTTTAATAAACAATTTCAGGGACTTCAAAGCATCATTGCTGTCAACAAAATGGCACGAGAGTCCTTATAACTTCACATATTTGAAAGTAATAAAATCTCTTTTCTTGTATAGTGCATGTACTATTGTTTATTGTGCCCGATAGATTTTAGAAGCTTGTAAGTTAGAACTTCCAGGTCCTGCTGTCTGCAGTGGTGGCTGAGCTACAGTAACCTCAGAGCTTCAGGGAAGGAGAACCTGCTTTAAAACTAGGGGACCTGAAAACCGCTACATGCTGCAGCAGCAAACGCACTGTAATTAGAGCATATACACATGGGACCTAGAAGTGGAAAACACCTGAATTGTTCTGGAAGGCATACATAAAATGTCTCTGCAGTCCTTTATTGTGTCTGAAACGCTTCATTTTAATATAAAACGTCTTACTTTTTTTTTTTTTTTTTTTTAATCCTTCAGAAACATGCTAAAACATATTTGCAATTGATCATTACTTTGTTAGATTAATGATTTTAAATATAATTTACAGCCCTGGTGCCCAACATGCGGCCCTTGTGCTGTTGAGCACCATATAGATCTAAACACTGGTGATCTTGAGAGCTACCATACACAAATTGTCAGTTCTAATATAATCATCTGCTAGCACTGATCACATCCCATAAGGCTGTGCTATCACAATAAAAGTAACAGAAAAAAAGTGCTGTGCTAAAAAATATGCCTTTGTGTTTTTTACACATATATACACACGCAAGACTATGTAGAAAGCCACATAAGAAATAATATAATGATACCACCAACTCAAATTAGTGCAACTCTGTGCTCAATTATAGTGCAGCATGTGAGCTATTAGTTTCTCTACCTATCCATATATCCACACTCTATTAATTGCCTAGAGAAGATCACATGCATAAAGTGCCAATTAGTGCCACAACTTAATGCTAATTAAAGTGATGACAAATAAAAATTGTATGCACAAATAACATCCGTCATAAAATACATCCAATATAATTGTGCTCAAAATATTCACAAATGTGTTCCCATGCCCTACAAAAGTGCTATGTGCAAAGTGCTATTTTGCTTAATTCACAAACTGACATGCATAATTTATTCTACTGCCCTATACTACCCAAACCTGCCTCTATACTACCCAAACCTGCCACTATACTGCGTTATACTACCCAAACTTGCCACTATACCACACTATACTTCCCAAACCTGCCACTATACCGCGCTATACTACCCAAACCTGCCACTATACCGCGCTATACTACCCAAACCTGCCACTATACTGCCCTATACTACCCAAACCTGCCGCTATACCGCCCTATACTACCCAAACCTGCCGCTATACCGCCCTATACTACCCAAACCTGCCGTTATACCGCTCTATACTACCCAAACCTGCTGCTATACCATGCTATACTACCCAAACCTGCCGCTATACCATGCTATACTACCCAAACCTGCCACTATACTACCCAAACCTGCCACTTTACCGCGCTATACTACAAAAACATGCCACTATACTACCCAAACCTGCCACTATACTGCTCTATACTTCCCAAACCTGCCACTATACAACCCTACACTTCCCAAACTTGCCACTATACAACCCTATACTACCCAAACAGTGCCTATAATAGTAAATCATATGTTGTCCTTATTTTATTTATTGCATTCAGTTCAATGAAATATGCTTTATGTTGATATTGTTAAAGTTGAACCTTTGACACAGTGTCATTTCCTGAGAAAATGTACGAGGGCGTGTTTATGGCCAAAATTATGGGCAGGGCAGGCTAGCGGTTGGGTGGGGCAACTATTGGCGAGTAACTCTTAAGGCCCATAGTATGTATTCCACAGCACTATCACTTTAAATCATACATTTTCTGCCTGGACTGCTTCTGTTCACCAAATGCCAATATATTAACAATGTTTTACTCCACCCACAGCGCTGTCCTTCAATGATAATCTATTTGCAGGTACAAAAGGTATTAGCTGCAGACAATGATTTGATGGGGGTGACCACAGATTTTCTATTGGATTGAGTTCTGGGCTTTGACTAGGCCATTCCAACACATTTACATGTTTCCTCTTAAATCACTCAAGTGTTGCTTTAGCAGTGTGTTTGGGGTCATTTTCCTGCTGGAAGGTGAACCTACTTCCTAGCCTCAAATTACACACACACAGAGTGGTACAGGTTTTACTCAAGAATATCCCTGTATTTGGCAACCATCCATCTTTCCTTCAACTCTGACCAGTTTCCCAGTCCCGACTGCCGAAAAACACCCCCACAGCATGATGCTGCTACCACCTTGTTTCACTGTGGGGTGTTCTTTGGGTGATGTGATGTGTTGGGTTTGTGCCAGACATGGCATTTTCTTTGATGGACAAAAAGTTATATTTTAGTCTCCTCAGACCAGAGCACCTTCCTCCTTACATTTTGGGAGTTTCCCACATGCCTTTTCGCAAACTCAGAACGTGCCATTTTTTGCTGAAAGTAATGGCTTTCTTCTGGCCACTCTGCCATATAGCCCAACGGCTTATTGTCGTCCTATGTACAAATACTCCAATCTCTGCTGTGGAAATCTGCAGCTCCTCCACAGGGTTAACTTAGGGCTCTGTGCTGCCTCTCTGATGCCCTCCTTGCCCGGGCCTTGAGTTTTGGTGTGCGGCCGTCTCTTGGCAGCTTTGCCTACTCCATGTTCTTTTCATTTGGTTATAATAGATTTGATGGTGCTCTTAGGGATCATCAAAGATTTGAATATTTTTTTTATAACCTAACCCTGACTTGTACTTCTCAACAACATTGTCCTTTACTTGTTTGGAGAGTTTTTTGGTCTTCATGGCGGTGTTTGGTTAGTGGTGCCTCTTGCTTGGGTGTTGGAGCCTCTGGGGCCTTTCAAAAAGGTGTGTATATGTAATGACAGATCATGTGACTCTTAGATTGCATACAGGTGGACATCTATTCACTAATTATGTGATTTCTGAAGGTAATTGGTTGCACCAGAGCTTTTTATGGGCTACATAACAAAGGGGGTGAATACATACACACAAGCCAATTATTCTGGGTTTTTTTTCTGGAAAAATGTGTTTTATGTATATATTTTTCTGTTCTTCGCCAACCGGGCTCAGGGGAAAGGGCCCTGTTAGGGTGGCCCTTCATGGTTTCTTGCATCTGGGCTCTGAAGGTTTTAGTTACGCCACTAATTTTTATTATAGTTAACGGTGCAGTAAGACATCTGCTCGAGTGGAAATGTGGGCTCCAGAAAATGAAATAAAATACCATGAATCATGCGTGTTATGCCTCCCCCTAGTGATGGAGGTGGATATGTACAATATAATATGTTAAATGTAAAACAACATTAACAGGTTGTGAAGAAAGGGAGTGATCTGTTTGGAATCCAAAACCCCCTTGACCGTGCCCCCATCCCTGTAATCATATAGAACAAGAAAAATTGGGTCGTGGGACTTTAAATGGGGCATGGACGGGTTAGTAATATTGTTAAGGATATCACCAGTAAAAGATCTATCGCAGTCCCATCAAGGGAGATCTCTGTGGTCAAAAGAAATTGCTTAATGAACAATCCGAACAAGAATTTGAAGGAGTCAAATGTA
The DNA here is from genome assembly GCF_905171775.1 of Rana temporaria. Taxonomy (NCBI): domain Eukaryota; kingdom Metazoa; phylum Chordata; class Amphibia; order Anura; family Ranidae; genus Rana; species Rana temporaria. The sequence goes on along the minus strand of NC_053493.1, from coordinate 240,432,211 downwards.
AACTTGATAATGTAATATGTATCATAATATATAATACAGAGATCATGCATACAAAGGCATAATACATGTAGTCATAATAACATTGATGTAGAAAGAATATATACAAAATCCAGGACATGACCATTAAAAGCAATCACAATAAATTGACATATAGATACAATAGACATGATTATCCTATAAAATTGGTAAATGAAAACAATATTGATGATAAAACACATAGTTGGGCAAGCTTGATCTTGGCATCCCTGAGCATAGACTCGACGCGCGTTTCTTGGCGTTTAAAGCCAGTCATCAGGAGTGGGGTGCATAGCAAAAAGCTAGAGAGAGGGGGGGGAGGGATAAACATGCAGGTGAGTAGGTGCAATCTAGGTCATTTATATCATGGTAGCAGCATAAGCAAGTTTGGTTGTATGGTATATTACCTTTATGTTGGGCCAAAAGTGGAATAACCCTTGCGTTCCAAACTAAGGAGTGGGATGATGGTCCTGGAATAAAATGTCTCCCCCGGGGTTGAAGCGGGGACATTTCCCCCTTGGTCCAAGGACAGACCAGCAATTGAGGAGAGCCGAGGACAGAGAGACGTGGGACATCAGTCAGATGAGGCAAAAGCAGCCACAGCACAATGCCAAAGGGTGAGGCGGGCGCACATGGGGCACACATTTGAGTACTGGTAAAGGAAAGAAAGTGAATGAATAAGGTTGTCAATCACTATGGGGTAAATGGGGTATGGGTCCTATGTAGGAAAATTCAATTACCAGTGAGTGTGGATACATGGAGCCTCTCATCAGATGGGAATGTGTGAAGTGAGATTGCCGGGGCCATCCAAACTACATACCCACATCCTGGGGGCGTGTCCCCACTAACGTCATGCATCATCGCATTGGGCCAGACAATGGGATGGGAAAGAGCGACCACCTGAGGTGCAAAGACCTCGGTGGGCGTCCACCCATCCAGTCAGCCATGCGGGATGGAAAAGCCATGCAGCAATCAATGGCGTCCTAGGACGCCATAAATGCAGCATGCTAGCATGACGCTGATACACCAAAAGTCCGCCCCACCCCCATCAAGGAAAGGTGGGGGTGAGAGGCTCCATGTATCCACACTCACTGGTAATTGAATTTTCCTACATAGGACCCATACCCCATTTACCCCATAGTGATTGACAACCTTATTCATTCACTTTCTTTCCTTTACCAGTACTCAAATGTGTGCCCCATGTGCGCCCGCCTCACCCTTTGGCATTGTGCTGTGGCTGCTTTTGCCTCATCTGACTGATGTCCCACGTCTCTCTGTCCTCGGCTCTCCTCAATTGCTGGTCTGTCCTTGGACCAAGGGGGAAATGTCCCCGCTTCAACCCCGGGGGAGACATTTTATTCCAGGACCATCCTTAGTTTGGAACGCAAGGGTTATTCCACTTTTGGCCCAACATAAAGGTAATATACCATACAACCAAACTTGCTTATGCTGCTACCATGATATAAATGACCTAGATTGCACCTACTCACCTGCATGTTTATCCCTTCCCCCCCTCTCTCTAGCTTATTGCTATGCACCCCACTCCTGATGACTGGCTTTAAACTCCAAGAAACGCGCGTCGAGTCTATGCTCAGGGATGCCAAGATCAAGCTTGCCCAACTATGTGTTTTATCATCATTATTGTTTTCATTTACCAATTTTATAGGATAATCATGTCTATTGTATCTATATGTCAATTTATTGTGATTGCTTTTAATGGTCATGTCCTGGATTTTGTATATATTCTTTCTACATCAATGTTATTATGACTACATGTATTATGCCTTTGTATGCATGATCTCTGTATTATATATTATGATACATATTACATTATCAAGTTTACATTTGACTCCTTCAAATTCTTGTTCGGATTGTTCATTAAGCAATTTCTTTTGACCACAGAGATCTCCCTTGATGGGACTGTGATAGATCTTTTACTGGTGATATCCTTAACAATATTACTAACCCGTCCATGCCCCATTTAAAGTCCCACGACCCAATTTTTCTTGTTCAACATTAACAGGTTAACAATAGTATGGATAGGAATGATTGGTGACCAACCCTTCCCCCCCTGAACTCTTTGTTTCTTTTTCATACATCATGGGACACAGTCAGGCTAATATTCATTATCTGATGGATTATACTTCATCAGGTGAATGGACACTGGTAGATCAAAGATGTTTAGACAGGAAGTGACCTCTCCTAATATAACCCCTCCCACACAGGGAGCACATCAGTTTTTTTCCAATGTCTACAAGGTGGATGGCACGGTTTGTTTGAGCTATGTGAGCTCCAGGTCTATAGTCCTACAAACGGTTCCAAAAATTAATCAAGGGATTGGCCGATCGGATCTATTTGACACAGGCTATATGCTTAGATAAATGGTACCCAAACCTTGCAAAGAAGACTCTTGATCCTGCAAGGTTTTGCCTGTAAGTGGCCTCCAGACACTGGACCCTGCAGAGTGGAAATCCTGGACACTACAGCACTAAAGGCATTTCCTGCAGGGTTCTATACAGGTCTGCACAAGGTCTTTTTTCGGGCACACAATGATTTGTGTCGTATTCAAATATAGTTGCGCCCAATCGACATGACCGCACACATGCGTGGGTAGGTGTGCACTCACACATAGAACGTTCCGGCACACACTCGGCTCATTCAAGCTGGGTAAGCCAAGCATGCAGTGCTTCCAGAAGGCAGAGCAGGCTCTGAACAAACACTTGCAGTGGTTCATTTCTTCTTACCCGTGTCACGTGAATCAGCAGGTGTTGCTTGGCAGACTAATGGTGCTTAGCAGGATTGTTGCTTAGGGGTTTGGTGAGGGTCTCCCTTTTAAAAAATTCAGTTTTTATACACCCAAGTACGCTTTGTTTGTGGCTACTAATGTTTTCCAAAAAGAGGAGTGGGACCAACACTGCAGCTAAAGCCATACCTAGGTCATCAGCAGTTCCTGATGAACTTGGACGTATCCCTAGTGTCTCTCCGATCTACTGTCTCAAGGTCTTATATTCCACTCCAATTTACAGTCTCTAAATTTGACGGCATGGCTATTAAAGCCAGGGTGCTGAAGGACCTCGGGATCGGTAGTGTCTACTCTATTGAATGCTCGAAAAGCTGTCTGGAAGACTTGTATTGCTTGGTGTGAAGCCAAAAAATGGCATCCACGAAAATTTGTGATTGGGAGAATACAGTCCATTTAACATTAGTTCCTAGGGATCACATTCACATCTGTGCAGTTTCCACTGGTGCATTTTTTTTGCACAAAGCGCTGTCATTTTTTAGCTCCATAGACTTCAATGGAATCGCATCAAAAATGTACAAAAAAACACATGTGCAGGGTGTGGTTTTTTTTTTTGCACGACAACAGACGCAACATTAAGACATCCCAAAAGTGCAAAACATATTAAAAAAAACGCATTAAAAAACACAGAACGTGACAAAAAACGAGCCTTAAAAATGCATTAACCGCACATGCATAGAAGCTAGTCTTGCATCAGGAGGTAGTGTATTTTTGCCTGAAAACATAAGTAATTTTGAAATCCGAGTTCCTATGAAATCTTTTTGTCCTTGTCATAATGACTATCGTCCTGTGGCTCTTTCCCAAAATGTAACAAAATGTTTTGAGAAGTTAATTTTAAACCACGCTAAAAACTGTATTCCAACAGGGCTGGATAGCTACCAATTTTCCTTTTTAGTGCTAATCGATCAACAGAAGATGCTATTGCATTAGCCTTACATTCTGTACTGACCCATGTATGCTTTTTATTGATTTTAGATAAGCATGTAATACAATCTTGCAAATGAAACTTCTTGCGAAGTTGAATTTTCAGGGGCCTTGCCCAACCCTTTGTAACTGAATTGTGGATTTCTTGGCTGATAGACAGCAGAGGGTAAAGGTTGGCAGTTGCAACTCATCAACACTGTCCCTTAGTACAGGGGTGTCACAGTGCTAAGACCCTTTTTTGTTTACTTTACTGTAATACCCGTTTTGTTTACGTTATACAGTCCTTATGATTGTGTCTTCATCTTCAAGGTTAAACTGTTCAAAAATCTGCTGATGGCACCACGTTAGTTGGGAAAATAAAAGGTGGTGACGAGGCAGGATATTGGAAACGTGGTGGGTTGGTGCAGACACAATAATTTTAAGTGCTCTTTCTCCTAAACATAGGAGGTTTGTGGAGGGATCAGAGGAGCAGAAGGTACTTGTAAGCCTTCAGAGCCTATCTTCTATTCAGCCTGTAGGGCTCAAAATTAGAAGTCTGCTAAACCTTCCGAAGAGCCTTCATAACGAAATTGTGAACCCAATTCTACAAGTAGGAATGGAGAAGGGGTCTGTTTGTAAATCCAGATGGATCTTTGAGGAGTTTGCCTACAATTTGAGTGCTCACAATGCCTTTATTAGCCCACAGGCTTTGTCTAGCACTTCCTTCTGTTGCCTCCCAATGTCTTTCTTGTGCTACTGCAAAAAACAGTGCAACTACTTTGTTTTTTGCATTTGGGGTTCCCCTCACCCTGGGACCCTTTGTCCGAGTGGGCTTCCAGAGTTGTAACCCATTTGGACTCGCACTCCCTTTCTCAGAAAAAAACGATATCCTATTGAATGTCTTATCGTGCCTGGTGCCCCTCATCATCCCTCCAGAGGAATTATCTGGCCTACAAGGTTGCCGGAACACAGTTATGACTGTTCCCTTCCGTAACAAGAACCTGGCCTCTCAATGTCCTTTGAAAGGCACCTGCTCCTTCGTGGAGCACTAGATCTTGTGTCCACTTTGGTGCCATTTTCAGGCATCCCCATTTTTTTCAGACAGCCTTCCTTGAATTTGTCAGCTTTTTGTACCCTATGAGTTAGAAATGTTCTGGAGGGGCCTAACACTTGCAAGCATAACCAGATAAGGACTCACTGGCCTGCTTTGGTGGCTTATTTGTTTAAACTGTCATCAAAAAGGTCTACACCCTTTTTTTCATTGGACTCGTTAACAGTCGGGGAGTGTTCCCCCTATCTGGGGTGTGTAGGGCATCAACGGGACACCAGGAAACGGCTGATCCCATTGTTAGTTGGCTTCCTGATTTGGACTCTATTGGACATATCTTATGTGTTGCAGGCCCTTCAATTGTGGTAAAGTTTGGGAGTACTCCCTGTGATAGAACAAGTGGCCTGATCCCTATGATGTAGGATGCTGTTTGTGCTACTCTCAGCCAAAATGTCTAAATTAGAAACATTGTATTGGTTTCTGGCTCTCCTCAACCACTTGCTAGATTGGGTACTAATGATTTCCTTTCAGCTGTTCTGTTTCGAAAAACACATGATCACAACAATGAACAGAACAAGACACAATGACTCAACAAAATTACCAATAACAGCAATTCGCACCTATAAAACTATACTCTAATAAACCATCCATACAATGAAAATACAACATAGAATAAATAACAGAAAATCAAACTACCAAAATGCAAATAATACACCACTTTCTCTAGCATTACCCCAAATAATAATTAACATAATACCAACATTCTATAAAAAAAAAATACATATAAATCCTGATCATAATCCATATTTAAATGTTCACCTCCAGCCCTCACAGAGAATTGTATAACTTGATAGCCACAGGCAAAAATGACTTCGTGTTGCTCTGTGGTGCATCATGGTTTTAACAATCTGTCAGTGATGGTACTGCAGACTGACCAGTGTATTGTGGAGTGGGTGGGAGGAGTTGTCCAAGATTGAACGTACCTTGGACAACATTCTCCTCTCTAAAACTGTTCTTAAAGAATCCAACAACCTCGCTGGCCTTGCGATTCAGTTTGTTGAGTCTTTTGGTGTCGGACACCCTAAGCCTGCTTCAGCAGCATGCCACTACATACAGGAGAGCGCTGGCCACCACAGATTCATAAAACATCTTCGGCATCATCTGGCAGATGTTAAAAGCCCACAGTCTCCTCCTAAAATAGAGGCAGTTTTGGCCTTTCCTATAGAGCAGTAGTTCTCAACCTCAGTCCTTTTGACTCTAATTTAACTACTTGCCTACCGCCTTCCTGGCGGGACGATAAGGCTTTCGTTCTGGGAAGACGTCATATGACGTCTTCTCCTCCTTCCCAGGCCACTAGGGGGCGTGCGCCTGCCGCATCACTAAGGACCCGATGCTTGTGCCCGGCGGACATCCCCGATTGCCCAGTAACCAGTAACTGAGTAACTTGCCCAGTAACTGAGCAGGACCATGGATCTGTGTGTAAACACACAGATCCACGTCCTGTCAGAGAGGGGAGACTGATGTTGTCTCCCTTGTACCTAGGAACACCGATCGGTCACCTCCCCCAGTCAGTCCCCTCCCCCCACAGTAAGAATCACTCCCTAGGGAACACAACCCCTTGATCGCCCCCTAATGTTAACCTCTTTCCTGCCAGTCACATTTACACAGTAATCAATGCATTTTTAAAGCGCTAGTAATAAAAAATAAAAATGCTATAAATCTATCCCCTATTTTGTAGACACTATAACTTTTGCACAAACCAATCAATATACGCTTATTGCGATTAATTTTTTTTGCCCAAAATATGTAGACTAATACACATCGGCCTAAACTGCGGACATTTTTTTTATATTTTTTGGGGGGATATTTATTATAGCAAAAAGTAAAAAACTTTTTTTTTCAAAATTGACGCTTTATTTTTGTTTATAGCGCAAAAAGTAAAAACCGCAGAGGTGATCAAGTACCACCAAAAAGCTCTATTTGTGGGGAAAAATAATAACAATTTCATATGGGTACAGTGTTGCATGACCACGCAATTGTCATTCAAAATGTGCCAGCGCTGAAAGCTGAAAAATGGCTTGGGCAGGAAAGGGGTGAAAGTGCCCGGTATTGAGGTGGTTAAAGCACCTGTGCAAGATGAAGGGAAACCTGCACACATGGCCTGTTGTGAGTACTTGAGGACTGAGAACCACTGCTATAGGGCACCTCGGTGTTCTTGCTCTAGTCCAGCTTATTATCTATGTGCACCCCCAGATACTTGTAACTCTACATCCACTCCTCAGATGGAGATGGGGGTCATTGGTACCTTTTTAAATCCACTTACATAAATTTGTTGATCCCTCTGAGTAAATGTACTGCCCATGTAATAACACCAAATGTTTATATCGGCCTTTGAGCAGCTGGTCAAATCTAATAACCATTATTTAGGATTCATGATGTCTTGTTTTAAAAAACAAGTCAATGGGGCATATTTATAAAGCAGTGAATGTGGTGTATTCATCAAACATTCACTGCAGGTGAATCAAGTACATATTTTCATACATTCCTTAGTTTATCTGCTGATTAAATATTATTTCACTGATCTTAATCTTCTAGCACCGAGTATGGTTGAAGGAGACCTATGGAGAAAGTCCTTTCCTGGATGAGGAGGAAGCCAAGCAACTTGTAGCCAAACATAAGCAGAGGGAAGAAGAGTCCAGCACTGCAAGCTCGAGCAGACAATGGAGCAGTCATTTAACCTCTCTCTCTTCCATGGCTTACAGCAATTACACAACAGAAACATAAATTTTTACTGTAGCACGTGTGTTTACTGTCTAAATTACTTGTCACCACTAAAGTATATAAGCAGACACCACATTGGTGACTGACAATTGTTGATACAGAATTGGTTTGATATGAGTTAAGAGGTCTTAAGAACACAAATGAATGTGTATTATATCCCTGCAAAGATGAGCATCATTTTGCTGAATTGCAATTTGAGTCAGGATTTAATCTAGTCTGTCACATGAAGAGGGTGAATTCCACTACTGTTGTGTATTCTTGGCACTTTATTCCATATCTCCTTAACGCGGGTCTCCCTGAAAGCTTTGATATTAGTAAGCACTGTTTTATGGCTTTTACTGTGCTTCTGTTTTTAACATATTTTAACGTTTTCTACCTCAATATGCCATTTGTTTCTATGTTTACCAAGCTGACCCACTTCCCAATTGCATCCTTAACAATGACAAATATGTTGAGTGGAAATTTCTCAGGTAGTACAGTGTCAATAGTAGTGATTTTACTGTTCTCCTGCAAGACCAATCTGAAGTGTAAACGTATGGTGCCACAATAGACTCAGGTAATGTAGACGTCAAGTGTTCTTTTTCCTATTGGCAGCTTTCAAAAGCTAACCCATTCTTGTAGCGAAAGAAAAATTGGCCACACAATATCTGTAAGGAGTTATTGTATTGAGATCATGCACTTTATATAATAAGCAAGAACTAGTTTAAAAATATATCTAAGTAAACGTAGCCCACCATGCTTTGAATTGTAGAGCACATAGAACTGTGGGATAGCGCCATAATCGGAGACAATTTTGTGTATTACTTTTGTGGTTACTAAGAATTTATGCATAAAAATGGCAGGGAAATATCACATGCTAGTTAGGACTTTGCACTATATTATGAAGAATACTAAAGGTGACAGCCACATTTCCAGACTTAATGATGAAGTTTAGGAAAGTTGCTGTACTCTGATCAGTCACATGCCACCTTGGGTTATTTCATTGTTAGGTCATATGTATGGCAGTTTGATCAGACAATACTGAAGGCTTTGTGTAAAAACTTGAACTGGGCATCAAGAGTACCTTTTCTTCATGTGCTATGTGGTTATTAAACTGAAAGAATACATATATTCCTCTGGATAATTGATTCTAAATAAATACAAGCCATGCTAAAATGTTTTTACATTCCCACTGTTATACACGTGGACTGTTATTGTGTGATTTTTTTTTTCATATAGGAAAGGTGGATCCAAATAAAAAATAAAAACTGTATTATGTCAATGTGTGGACTTTTCTGACATTTCACTTTATCTCCATCATGTTTTTTTGTCTATAACCAAAACTGAACCTAAAACTGCAATATGTTTGGGTGGACTGAACCTTTAAAGAAGAAGTAATTACTAACTGAATGACATTTCACTTGTTGAAGCACTTTGTATCATTTTGTTTTTAATTACATGCCATTTGAATCCTTTCTTCATTCTTCGCAGCAGCAATGGGGTTGATTTACAAAAAACGTAGAGTACAAAATCTGGTGCAGCGGTGCATGGTAGCCAGTCAGCTTTTAACTTCAGCTTATTGAATTAAGCTTTGACGAAAAACCTGGAAGCTGATTGGTTTCTATGCAGAGCTGCACCAAATCTTGCACTCTCCAGTTGTAGTAAATCAACCCCTGTCTGTCTATATGCATGCATTTCAGTGATGGCAGCATGGCAATTCTCGCAATGGGCTTTCTAATGGTGACAACAGTGGAACATGCTTGCCTAATATATTCTGAAATGACCCCTTGTCTCCATTGGAAGCCTGTGTGGCTAGATATAGTGAATTACAGTGAAATGCACTGGTTGGAATAATGCAATTTAGAACTACAAGCGTGATTGAAAAGTCTTGGGTCAATACTTTGAATCAGACATGCAACAAAAGCAATGATATTGATCCACCGAATCTCAGCTGCATGGGTGTTTTTCCATGTACAGCTAGGATTGAAAACCATAAAATGTTTAACCAGTTCAGCTATCGCATCCCTTATGGACCAGAGCAATTTTTATATTTCAGCTATAGGCCTACTGATAAGGAATGGTAGTTATTTCTAATCTAGGTACTTAGTTTTTGTTGTAAAAATGTGTTAGTGAGGGCCTAATAGATTGGGAAAACCATGTTCCACATACTCCAAACCTAGGGCAGTGTTTTTCAACTCCAGTCCTCAAGGCACCCTAACAGGTCATGTTTTCAGGATTTCCCTCAGATGAAACGACTGTGGTAATTACTAAGGCAGTGAAACCTGTGCAAAATAATGAAAAACCTGAAATCATGACCTGTTGGGGGCACCTTGAGGACTGGAGTTGAGAAACTCTGACCTAGGGGACAGCAGCCCGATCTATATTAGAATAAGAAGTATTGTAGAAGATTGGCTTTTAAATGGTGATCCTCATGGTTCAGGTAAAACCTATATACACACATCAGTCATTATTATCAAATACGAAAAAATATGCCAACATGTTTCGCGGTCATTCCTGCTTCTTTAAGGCTTTAATCATCCATGTGTACATCTAGTGTATATATACAAAAACGAGACTTAGTTTATGTTTGACTGCATGCTAATATGAAATAACTGTCTCCAAAGATAAAATAAATAACACACACCAACTCACAAAAACGTACATTTAACATTGGATGTGTTTAGGCTAAGGGGAGACCAAACAAGGAAAAATACACTCTACCTCACTGATATGGAGCATATGTGAAACTTGGTCACCATGTATAGCGTGGGCTATAGTAAAAGACACACCTAATGGGAATAGATAATGCACACATAAGTAATAGACCAGGGTTTCCATTCCACTAGCCATGTTGACAACAGCACATTATATGGTCAGGCAGCATAAGGGCTATTGCACTAACCTGTATACAGGGGTGACAGGAACACATAAATTCAAACAATAGTAGATTAAAAGCGAGCTTGAAATTCGTAACTAGGTACAACATCAGAGTTGATGCACCTATAAACCACATCAAAGAGAGAGAGAAACCGATAAATATTCTCTCGCCAAGTAAACCATGCAGACAATCGGCATTAGGCAAGACAAACCATGCACAACTCACCCCAAAGCAAGGAACATTCCGTTAGATATCCAGTCCATCATATATAAGAAAGTCTGCACTAGCACTCAAGACATCAAAAAGGAGTCCAATGGAGGATGTGTGTCTGGGTCTCCCAAGAGCCCACTGATCCAGCAAAGCAACCCCCACACAGACCTGCCATTAAGGCAACCCAAAAGGGGGATGGTCACTGGGGAACTGGGTGGGCTATCTCTCTCGATTGGCCAGTAACAAAAAAACAAATTCATAATGAGGCACTAAAACACACCTGCATAGGTGTTTATCTGGACCGTGTCCATGTGGTCAGGTCCAGCCCCATATTTGCCTTCACTTCCGCCCCCTAAAAGCAGAAGTGATGTAAGGGTGTGCTAACCGGAATCGGTGGGTGGAAAAAGCCAACAAGGGCTGGCTAACCGCCAGCCAGGTCCAACACCATATGAGGATGATAGTGTTTTTTTAGTACAAAGACTTTCTCCTGGCAATATTGTATACAGAAACCTATTTTCTATGCAGTCTATAAACAAAAGATGAGAGAATGCAATTGTTTTCTGATTTCACAAGTACAGTAGTAGTTTTAAAACAAGTTCCTATCATTACAACTGCCCCCGCGAACTCTTCAATCTAGTCACCCAGTCTGTCTAGAGGCCCCGAATTCTGATTCACAAGAATTTTGCAACGAATTATCGGATTATTTCATTAACAAAATTGAAAAAATATGTGAAAGTATTCAGCAAAATGGAACCTTCATCAACCCCCCCCCCCCCCCCAAATCACAAACCTAATACCCACATAAATCCGCCGAAATCAACGAATTTCACTCTAAAACCCATTTCCATCGATGCCACTAAAAATATCATCGGTACTCTGCGAAATAGCACAGCGCCTAATGATATCATCCCCACCAAACTGCTGAAAGAATGTGCCGATATTTTGGCACCAGCTATCACGCAGCTCATAAACCAGTAATTCAAGGAGGGCTTTGTGCCAACCTTGCTGAAACAAGGCATAATCAAACCAATTTTAAAAAAAATACCCTCGACGCCAAAGACCCACACCACTGTCGACCCATAACAGGTCTAAATGTCTTCTCCAAGGTAATGGAGAAAGAAGTTGTACAACAGCTACAACATCATTTAGACACCCACAAATTACTCGATCCGTTTCAATTGTGTTTCCGTCCTGGTCACGGGACAGACACAGCACTGCTCAAAATATGGGATGATGCTCTTGAGGCAGCAGACGAAGGAGAATCTTGTCTTCTGGTACTGTTGGACCTAAGCACAGCTTTTGATACTGTAGACCACAAATTATTACTGACTCGGCTATCTGAAGTAGCCAGAGTCGCGGAATGTGATTTATCTTGGTTCTCCTCCTTGGAAAACCAATCACAAATAGTGAACCTTGGTCCTTTCACTTCTGAAAAACGCACGGTGTCATGCGGAGTCCCTCAGGGATCCCCTTTGTCGCCTGTTCTGTTCAATATCTATCTCCGCCCTCTTTTTGAAATCATCAGTAACCAGAAGTTACTTTACCACTCTTATGCAGATGACACACAACTGTATTTTCGCATCTGCAACAAAAAGGATCATTATCTCGGACTAGAGAAATGCCTTACTTTGATAGAAAATTGGATGACGAAGAGTTATCTTAAACTCAACGGTTCAAAAACAGCACTTCTGAGGGGCGTGGCTTGGACATGGACGAGTGAGGCTGCACTTCTTTGGAGCTCCCGGTCCAAGCCCTCCTTTACCGGCTAAAAGACGGTGAAATACCGGTATGAACTCGGCAAAGAAGCACAGAACTAGAGCAGTAACACGGGGGACCCCAGCGGGTAAATCTCCAGGAGAAGCGCAGCGCTATTACAGACTTTTTCAGGGGACATCCCCGGGAGCGAGAGCGACAGCCCCGAGGAGCCTAGCACGTGGAGCACAGCGGGACCCAGGCCTCATCGCCAGCAAGGATCACCTACCTGTCACCGCGGCTACATATCCAGAACCATCCGGCTCGAGTGGATCCCCTGAGGAGCTGAGGATGGCGGAGTTCCGACAACCTGAGGCCCTTGTTCTGGACCACGACATTAGGGCCCTCCTGCAGGCACTCCCGACCCGCACGGACATCGAGGCCATCATCCTGCGCCTGGAGGAGACCCACCGGAGGGATATCCAGGAGGTGAGGGGAGAGGTGGCCGGCATCACAGAAAGGGTCACAACCGGGGAGACCGCGCTGACCTCCCTGGAAGCGCGCGTTACGGCACTGGAGGCCTCGAGGGATCAACAAAGGGACACGGCCATCGCGCTCCGACTACACGTGGAGGACATTGAGGACCGGAGCCGCCGCAATAATCTGCGGCTCCGGGGGATGCCTGAGAGTGTGGGGCCGGAGGACTTGGGGGAAGCAGTGGGGGCCATCTTCAGGGACATCCTGGGTGAACCGGAGGCGGACATCGTGCTGGACAGAGCACACAGGGCCTCAGGCCCTGTCTCCGCGGATCCGGCGAGGCCGCGCGATATCGTATGCAGGCTCCACCGATACACACAGAAGGAGGCCATCCTACGACGGGCCTGGGACCACGGTGCGGTGCTGCTGGATGGGGCGGAAGTCAAGGTTCTCCCGGACCTGTCGAGGGCGACGCTGCGTCGCCGGGCTCTCCTACGACCTCTCCTGGATCTGGCCAAGCAGAGAGGCTTTACATATCGATGGGGGTACCCCCTTTCAGTTACCTTCCGCAAGGACGCCGGCTCCTACACCCTGCAGACCGCGGCGGATCTCCCGGAGCTCTTCGCCTTCCTAGAGGCGGAACCCATCACAGTCCCAGACTGGCTTCAGTTGCTCCCGCGATTCACCGGCCGATCGGGCCGATCAGCGCAACGGGGTCCGCGGCCACCACGTGGGCATAGAGGGAGACGGAGGAACCGATCTGTTTCCCGCGAGGAGGCACGTGAGTAGGCCCTGAGCCCCCCATCCCTGCTGTGTACCTCATTGACTGCCCATGACCCACGTGCCGCCGCCCGTACCCTGCTCGGGATCCCCTGGAGATGCACAGTCCTGTTCCTGATTCGACCTTGTTGGTCGGCTGCCATACCCGCGAAGGAAGTTGGACGTGCCCCCCCAGCCTCCCCCCTATATTCCTGCTGCCCTGGAATTTGGGCTGTTGTACATCTGGACACTGGTGACTTAACTGTCGGGGGTGGGGGCGGAGGGGGGATGGCACACAGGAAACATGGTGGTGACTTGGGGGGGGGGGGGGAGACCTATTTAAGGCTGCGTTTCGATGGCTTTAGTCGGTGGTGGCCCCCCTCTTTTTTGGCCCCTCCACCCCACGCTTGCAATATACCCGGACCCCCGGAAGGAACTGTCATGCTGACTGAAATGGGACCCCGGATCCCTTACCTAGATGGAGGACCTGGGTGGGGGTTTAATGGGTGGCGGGAGGCGCACTGACCTTGCACAGTAGGGGGGGATTGTTGCTCCTGTTTTGTTGACCCTCCAGCACTTGCACCTGCTAAGTTATAGATTGCAATTTTTACGTGTTCGTTGTATTAGCAGTCAAGAGCACTTTGCATGCCAATGTTTGGACTGTTGCCTCTGAAGTGTGTTGTTTCTTTTTGCTATGCTTACCATACGTTACCGGTACACATTTTAACTATGTTTACATGCCGGGGGGGTGGGTGGGGACTGGGGGCTCGCTCTCAGGCTCTGTTCACACACTACCCCAATTAGGACGGTGCTCCTTGCCCCGGGGATCCCTTCGTGTCCCTGGTGAGTACCACCGCCTTATAGGCTTAGATGGCATCTCTACCTAGCTGCACGCTCTAGTGCTAGCTTCTCCTTTCTTTCCTTACTTCCCCCTCGGCACACCCTTCCCCCCCCCCCTCCTATACCCTAAACCATGACCTGCACGGGGACATGAGCATGGACTTGCTCAACATCTTCTCGCTTAATGCGAAGGGCCTAAACATGCCCGAGAAACGGAAAATATTGCTGCAGGATATGCGCCGCTCGAAAGCGGACATAGTAATGCTGCAAGAGACACACTTTAAAGACCTGAAAATGCCACTTCTCAAAAATAGACACTACCCCATGGCGTATCACTCAGCTTATGTGGAAGCCAAGTCCAGGGGGGTTACCATACTCATTGCAGCACGGGTTCCTTGGGCTCTACTGGACATACTGACAGACAGGGAGGGTAGATTCTTGTTCCTCAAGGGTCTGATCGGCGACAAGAAGGTGACGTTGGCCAACCTGTACGCCCCTAATTCGCACCAGGACAGATTTCTCAAGAGACATATAGACAAGCTCTTGCAGTTCTCAGAGGGACAACTGGTGCTGGGGGGTGACCTGAACGTGCCCCTGAACCCCGCGGAGGATACCTCATCGGGCGCCTCCTCGGTTTCGCGGGATGCACGGAAACGTATTATGAGGACTCTGCATTCCGCGCAGCTGATTGACACCTGGCGCCTCTTTCACCCTGGCGAACGGGACTACTCTTTTTACTCCAAACCCCACCTGACATATTCGCGCCTGGATTATCTCCTGGTGCCACATGGACAGCTGCATGCGATCAAAGGTACATCAATAGGGTCAATTACCTGGTCGGACCACGCCCCTGTAGTGGTGACGTATTCCCTGACGGAGCTACAGACGACACAAAGACCGGTCTGGAGACTCAATGACAGCCTCCTTGGGGACCCCGAGGTTATGGCCGATGTGGTTGCGGAGATTGGACACTACTTCACTGCCAACACGACTGTGGATAGCGATCCCGGGGTGGTATGGGAAGCCCACAAGGCTGTGATAAGGGGTGTGCTGATAAAGCACGGTGCCAGACTAAAACGGGCGAGGACCGAACAACTAAATGGGCTGTTAGCTGACTTGCAGAGACTTGAACTCTCACATAAGACGCACCCAACCAGACAGCTGGGGATTGAGCTAGACACGACTAGATCTAAGATCACAGAAATCCTAAGGTTTAAGGCCAAAGCGGCCATGCAAATATGTAGAAGGAAGGGCTACGAATTTGGGAACAAGTGTGGCAGGCTCCTGGCCCAATCTCTGCAGGCCCAACGCCAGGCATCATACATCCCCCACATAATGTCTAAGTCGGGCCACCGACTCTCGCTACCCCAGCAAATCTCCCAGGAATTCAGGTCCTTCTATGATACCCTGTATAATCTGAAGGAGACCGTGCAGGTGGAGGACCCTTCTTTGGCGTATCTTGAGCAGTCCCGCATGCCGGTACTGCCAGAAGTAGTCCGCCAGGCACTGGACGAACCCATCACACTTAACGAGCTACAGCTCGCTCTTAAAGCCACTAAACCAGGCAAGGCCCCAGGTCCCGACGGGCTGACAGCCCAATACTACAAGACCCTCCTCCCCACCCTTGGCCCACACATGGTTAGGCTATACAATGCCCTAGGGTCAGGGAGGTTGCTCCACAAAGCCACTCTACAGGCACAGATCTCGGTCATCCCCAAGGAAGGTAAAGACCCATCCCAATGCGGTAGCTACCGCCCTATTTCCCTGCTTAACACCGACCTGAAACTACTTACCAAGATCCTGGCCACCAGACTACAACAATACCTGCCCAGCCTAGTGCATCTAGATCAGGTGGGCTTTGTCCCCTCGAGAGAGGCGAGGGACAACACCACCAAGGTCCTGAACCTCATACATGTAGCAACCAAGACCAAAACACCGTGCGTCCTCCTGGGGACAGATGCCGAAAAGGCATTTGACCGGGTGAGTTGGAAGTTTCTATTTGCAACTCTTAGGCATATTGGTCTGGGCCCCCAGATGATGCACTGGGTGATGGCGGCATATTCGGACCCAACGGCCAGGGTGAGGGCGAACGGGGTACTATCTGATCCATTCCCGATTACCAACGGGACAAGACAGGGGTGC